>NC_133465.1:36328023-37578023 GCF_048565385.1 Saimiri boliviensis
TCTCCCAAAGTGCTAGGA
The DNA here is from genome assembly GCF_048565385.1 of Saimiri boliviensis. Classification (NCBI taxonomy): domain Eukaryota; kingdom Metazoa; phylum Chordata; class Mammalia; order Primates; family Cebidae; genus Saimiri; species Saimiri boliviensis. Next base: position 36,328,042 of record NC_133465.1, read on the forward strand.
TTACAGGTGTGAGCCACAGCGCCTGGCCCAGCCCCGTTTCTAAAAGTGTGACAAGCTACATCAAAATCACCTGAGTGCTTATTAAAAATGCAACATCCAAGGCCCCAACCCAGACCCACACTGCCTAGAATCTAATGAAATGGGCGTATGGAGCTTCATGCTTGGTCAGCCAGTTCTGATCAGAGGAATTAGAGAGGCCTAAAGTTACTAGACATTTGGGGTCATGAGGAGAGATACAGATAGAGGTAGGAGCACACAGAGATGGAGAGGAACATGCCAAGGCAAACCTCATCTCCTCTGAAATTTTGTCTAAGATTCCCCGTAAAAGAAAGCTCTTTCTTGGCCAGGCGCAGTGGCTCACGCCAGCACTTTGGGAGGCCGTGGCAGGCGGATCACCTGTGGTTGGGAGTTCAAGACCAGCCTGACCAACATGGAGAAATCCCATCTCGACTAAAAGTACAAAATTAGCCAGGTGTGGTGGCGCATGCCTGTAATCCCAGCTACTCAAGAGGCTGAGGCAGGAGAATCGCTTGAACCCAGGAGGCAGAGTTTGTGGTGAGCAAAGATCATCTGAGCAACAAAAGCAAAAATCCATCTCAAATTAAAAAAAAAAAAAAAAAGAAAGCTCTTTCTTTCTTTTCTTCATCTCAATTCATTGTTTTATATCACATAGAAATCAGTGTTACTCTATTCTTGGAAATTAACATTAAGCATAAAATAGTAGACTGGATAAGAATACATATGGATGCTACAGATATACTGACAAGTTCAAACTCTAGCTTCTAAACTCACTTGACATGTAATCTTGGGGAGCTAATGTCTCAGTGCCTCAGTTTCCTCATATGTAAAGTGGGAATGATAACAGTAGATACCTACCTTCCAGGGCTTATGGAATTAAATGAACTACAACATATAAAGTGCTTAGAATTTCATGTAGCAAGTACAATATATATTAGATATTAACATTCCTCTGTAAATTATAGCCTAAATTGGCAAATTGTTGTGTTCTTAGACCCAACAACCATAGGATATGTTGGTTTTTAAGACTTTTTTTTTTCTACGAGGCACAGTGGCTCTCACCTGTAATCCCAGCATTTTGGGAGGCCCAGGTGGGAGGAACAATTAAACCCAGGAGTTCAACTCCAGCTGGGGCAACATAGGGAGACCTCATCTGCACAGAAAAAAAAAAAAAAATCAGCAGCATGTGGTGGAACACACCTGTGGTCCCAGCTACTTAGGAGGCTGAGGTGGGAGGACCACTTGAGTCTGGAAGGTTGAGGCTGCAATGAGCTGTGATTGCTCAACTGCACTCCTGCCTGAGCAACAGAGCAAGACCCTGCCTCAAAAAAAAAAAAAAAGAAAGAAAGAAAGAAAAAAAAAAAAAAAAGGTGAGAGAGAGAGAAAATGTTTCTTTTCAGATTTAGTTTTTTATTTTGATTATGACATTTTCAGATCTACTAAAAAATAGAGAAAGTGATAGACATCTCCATAAAATTATCACCAGTAATTATCAAGATTTTGCCATCTTAGACTAATCTGTCCTTTAATAAAGTATTTTAAGGAAAATCATATATATAATATCATTTTACCCCTCTGTATTTCATTATGCATCTCTAAAATACATGGATAGTTTCTCACATTACCTCAATGTTCTTACAATATCTGTGACATAAGCATTCCTTGGTATCATCTAAACCCAGTCAATGGTACCATATTTCCCTAATGGTTGAAATCAGAATCCAAACCAGGTCCACTCATCACATTTGGTCCTAATATTTCTTAACTCTCTTTTTTTTGGGGGGTCAGGGGACGGAGTTTCGCTCTTGTTACCCAGGCTGGAGTGCAATGGCGCAATCTCGGCTCACCGCAACCTCCGCCTCCTGGGTTCAGGCAATTCTCCTGCCTCAGCCTCCTGAGTAGCTGGGATTACAGGCATGTACCACCATGCCCAGCTAATTTTTTTTGTATTTTTAGTAGAGTCGGGGTTTCACCATGTTGACCAGGATGGTCTCTATCTCTCGACCTCGCGATCCACCCACCTCAGCCTCCCAAAGTGCTGGGATTACAGGCTTGAGCCACCGTGCCCGGCCCCTTAACTCTCTTTTAATCTAGAACAGTCTTTCTTGCCTTTGCCTCATGGCATTGACTTATTGCAGAAACCAGGTCAGTCATTTTTGAAAATTTAATTTCATCTTACTAAAAACTTTTATAAAAATAAAATTATTTGCAAATGTAAAAAAAAAAAGAAGAAGAAGAAGAAGAGGAATATACCACATGCTTACAGTCACCACTGCTCAAGTTTTGCATGAGACAGCCCCAGTTTATACCTTTCGTCCCAGTACAATTATGAGTAACACTCCTCTCACTCTTAGTTGCCTACCCATTGGGAGTTTGTCTATTTGTTTTATTGCCTGCTTTAATTTGTTCTATCTGCCATATTTCCTATACATTGACATTAGTTAAAGACTTGATACAGCATCATCTTTTTTGATAAGAATTCCTAGATGGTTCTGTTTGCTGTAAATATCTTTGTACTTGGAGGTTTACAATGTCTGATTGTCCCACTTTTAGTGATACTCAAATTGTTGAGTGAATTCAGGGAATGTCCGCATGATCAAACCATTGTAAAGCTCTTCATCTACCTTTCATCTCATGGTTTCATTTCTTGTTGATAATTACCTGAATTGATTATTACATTAAATGTTAGAAAACAGTTCTAGCTTATCAATCCTTCCATATTTGTTGGCTGGAATTTTTTTGTAAAGGAGAACTTTCCCTCCTCAATTAGGGCCTGGTTATCCTGCAGGATAATACGTACAGGAAGGACTGATAAATGCTTAACTCTTTCCTTTTAATGGTCAGTTTTCAGAATGGGAAGTTGAAATCTTAGTTACTTACAGCGGCATCCAACTTACTAATTTTTTTAGGGTTTTTTTTTTTTTTTTTTTTTTGGTTGGTTGTTTCGCAGTAGGGTAATTTTTTCTGTTGAAAGACATTTGTATCATTATAAATTCATGGTTTCTTATATGTTAAGCTTAATACATTTATAAAAAAATTTATCCCCATAAATTAGGAGCAGTCTATATTAGTCAGGGTTCTCTGGAGAAACAAAGCTAATAGAATGTACAGAGAGAAAGAGAGATTTATTTTAAGAAATTAGTTCACACAGGCTGGGCATGGTGGCTCATGCCTATAATCCAAGCACTTTGGGAGGCTGAGGCAGGCGGATCACTTGAGGTAAGGTATTTAAGATCAACCAGCCTGGCCAACATGGTGAAACCCATCTCTACTAAAAGTACAAAAATTAGCTAGCATGGAGGTGCCTGCCTGTAATCCCAGCTATTCAGGAGGCTGAGGCTTGAGAATCCCTTGAATCCAGAGGTGGAGGTTGCAGTGAGCCAAGATCATGCCACTGCACTCCAGCCTGGTGACGGAGCGAGACTCCGTCTCAAAAACAAGGAATTAGTTCACACCACTGTGGGGGCTGGCATTTCTGAAATGTGTAGGGCAGGCAGGCAGAGTAGAAGCCCAGAGGAGAGTTATATTGCAGCTCAAGTCTGAAGGCAGTCTGGGCCTCAGTCTTTCTCTTGAGGCTTTCGGCTGACTAGAGAAGGCCCATCCACATTATGGAGGGTCATCTGCTTTACTTAGACTACTGATTTAAATGTTAATCTCATTTCAAAAGTACCTTCCTAGCAACATTTAGACTGGTGTTTGACCGTGTATCTGGGTACTGTGGCCTAACTTAACTAATAAACAATTACACTGTCTCTGTATTTTTAAATAACAATAACATCTCCGGGTAGAAAAAGTAGTAGAATCAATTCTTACTGTGAGTGTTCATATATGGGAGAGAGCACTCAGGCTGAACCAAACAAGAAGCATTTGAATTTGTGATTTCTGAATGTTCTGCTGGTTTTCACGCTAGACAGAGCTGACCAAAAATGCCCCTGGCTCTGCTACTTCCTGGGTAACCTTCAGGAACCCACATTAGTTCAATGAGCCTCAGAACCTTCATCTATAAACAAGGATAATAGCATCCATTTGGCCTGCCATTTGACAGCTAAGAGTTTGTGCACATTTTGAAGTCTCTGTATGTTACACAAATATGTTATTAGACTACTTTTGTTAAGACCTAATGAACCAGAGTGTCAAACAAATGTGCTTTGAAGCTATAGTCATGAGTGTAATGCTGCATTACGGTGTTCAATGACTTTCTCTTCATTTGACAGAGACCATTACTCTCAGGTCTCACATTTTAAGAAAAGGGAAAGTTGTTATTCTCCTAAGGGAAAGAGTAAGAGTACTAATTTTCTCTATGAATGCCTCTATCAGTATTCAGTATTAGGGACTACAGTGTTTACCCTGTAGGCTCTAATTAACTATGTCAGCAATGTAACAATAACAAATGCAAAAGATAAGTAAAGGTAGTTATCAATGTAGTAATAACAAATGTGAAGGCTGTCTCTTTGTCATTCATTCAACAAGCACTTATAAAAGGCCCATTAAATGTGAAAGACTATGCCTGGTGCTATTGAAGACACGGAAATGAATCAAATCCAGATTTTGTCCTCAAGCAAAAGACAGGCTATTAAGAGGAAGAAACCATAATTAAAAAGGAAAATCTATAAGATTTGAATTTAAACATATAATGAGAGCACTTACTAACAGCCTATGGAAGTCTGGAGAAGGAGAGATGAGTTGCAGTTGTAGGTTCCAGACAACTTCTTGGACAAGTTGGCACACTGAAGCTACACTGAAGAATAGGAATACATTTGGACCTGTGAGAGAGCCAGCGTGGGGCAGGTGATAGGTGGGGACAACGTTGTGGATGTGGTGGGAGTATAAGACCATTGAAGGTCCCACAAAGTAGGAAGGAAGTATGGACATATGCTATGTGTGGCAATCAATGAATTCTTTTCTTTGCCTCTAACTTCTTTCTCTGCAATTTTAGAAAGGATCTTAGGATTCATCTAATACTGGGATAGCAAAAAGTCTTCCTCTGTCTAGTGCACTAACTTCAACTGATGGGTAACAGAAGGTCACACCTGGCTGGTTAGCTCAATAGAGAGGGTAACTGTCCTATACCACTTCATAAATAAAATTCTTATTAAAATCATGATGCTTTGCTGGACACAGTGACACATGCCTATAATCCCAGCACTTTCAGAGGTCGATGCAGGAGAATTGCTTGGGTCTAGAGGTTTGAAACAAGCTTGGGCAACATAGTGGGATGTCATTTCTACAAAAAAATTAAATTAAAAAAATAAAATTAGGCATAGTGGCACAAGCCTGTAGTCTCACCTACTTGGGAGGCTGAGGTGGGAGAATCACATGAGGCTAGGTGGTTGATGCTGCAGTGACCCGGGATTGTACCACTGCACTCCGGCCTGGGCAACAGAGTGAGACCCTGTCTCGAAAAAATAAGTATGATGATGATGATGATTTCCAACTCTAAAACTCTATGATTCCCAGAAGCCAAATCTTGTCTGAAAGTTTTAAACATTTTAGCTAGAATAAATAAATAAATAAAATTTTTCTTAGCTAGAATACGTACACCCATGCTTCCTAAACACAAAATACAGAATTTAATCTAGACTTCCCGATGATTCAGACTGGTCATCACTGAAAACAGGAGGGATTGTACTGTGCTGTGTCACAGCATTGCCAGGATCCATGGAGGCACAGAGGATTATTTACTCTTAAATTTAGTGGCTCCAAAATGCTCTTTTCTTGTTATATATAGTGTTTTCTTTTTCTTCTGCCTGGTTATTGGGTATTTAAGCTCTCAGATTTCAGTGCTTTCAGTATATCTACCTATTTTGCCCCATTTTTGTTCTCTCTGTTTGCTGTTCCTATTCTACTTGAAGCTTGGAAGTTACATAATGAAGTTCTGTTAGAATTACACGTAAAATAAGAGTAAATAAGCTCTGAGTATGAGTCTAAGAGGATTGTCTACATGTAAAGTATCTTAAACCTTAGTGCCATCTGGTCTGGCTGTTTAATTAAAAGCGATGTGTGTGTGTGTGTCTGTGTGTGTGTCTGTGTGTGTGAGAGAGAGGGAGAGAGGGGGGGAGACAGAGAGAGGGAAACACAGAGAGAGGACAGAGAGAGGGAGACAGAGAAAGAAAGAGACAGAGAGAGAGTGAAAGAGAATGTATGTGTGTGTGCACGTAAATGTAATTTTCCCTTCTGGCTTTTCACTATGACTGTGAGACAGCTAAATTCAAGATAAGTAAAGTGTGACAGTTTATAATTCGCCTAGAAAAATTGAGAAGCATAGAAAAATCTAAGATAACAAGAAATTTTGTCACACCGCATAGAAGAGATAATCATGGTTGCCCCTGCTGTTGTGCAGACCCTGTGATGATCATGACACAATGCAAAGAGCAACCACCATCTCTGAGAAACAGCAGCTTCGTGATTAGGCCAAGCTCCCATGGGGAAACTAAAAGAAAATGATCATTAGACTTGAGGTTTCCTGATCCCAAACCAGACTTCCTTCAAATTCTATGAAATTCTGCCCATATGATAATTATTATCAGACATCAAAAGAAATCCTGCACCTCTGCACTGCATTGAAAGAGCATGTATCCAAGGGATGTCAGTTTGAAGTAAGTTAATGCACCCCCCCAAAAAAAGAATCAACCAATAAGTGGCTGAGCAGAATCACCTGGAGAGCTTGTTTAAAATATGGATACTTGGATCCCATTATCTAGAGTCTGTTTAGCAGCCTGGAGATTGAAATCAGAAGTTTGGGAGAGGTTCTCATCCTTAAATACTTAAGCATTCAAATCCATCATAACTATACTAAGATTATCACACCCAGGTTTGATTTTAGAGAAACTCAAATTGTCTTTGTGCTTCCAAACATTTAGTATTCAGGCCTGGGGTTTTAGATAGTCAAAAGATCATTGTTTTTTTTTTTTTTTTCCAGAACACTCCTTTTTTCCTGCCTCTGCCTTTCCTATCCATCTCACTATGTACTTCTCAGCCCCTTCACCCATGCCTGTGCCAAAAGTACAAGCTATCTAGGCACGCATGACATCCCAACCAATTTATTTCTGTTCTACCTCTGCTCGTGGTGCCAAATTGGAAGTGGTGGCAAGGTTACTACAGGACATTCTAAGTGCCTGGCCCTCTTTCACAGAACAGGTGGGGTTGCAGGAGTAGGGTGAGGCTTTTTGCAGCAAAGATCGTGTTTCTGAAGAAAAGGTCAGGTGGTCCAAGATAATGTTCACAGCAAAAATTGTGACAGTGTCCCGGCTAGGAAGTAAAAGTATTCTCCAGGGCTGAAGGCACACCTACCATCTTCTGCAACAACAGCAACAGGGGTTCTTATTGACAGCATACACAAGGAAAAGTGTTTTTGCTCATATCACCTCGCTTAATACTCACAACGGCTCTAAGATGAAAATACTATTGTCCTTACTTTATAATAAAACTAAGGCTGAGAAGTAATTTGGTCAACCTTGTAAAATAAGAAAGAGGCAAAACTGGGTTCAGAATCATCACAACAGATGCAAAATCTGAATCTCAGCCACTAGGCTATATTAGCGAACAACAAGATTCATTCATTCATTTATTTATTTACTACTTTTTGAGATGGAGTCTCCCTCTGTTGCCCAGGCTGGAGTGCAATTGCGCAATCTCAGCTCACTGCAACCTCTCCCTACTGGTTCAAGCGATTCTCCTGCCTCGGCCTCTTGAGTAGCTGGGATTACAGATGCGCACCACCACATCCAGCTAAGTTTTGTATTTTTAGTAGAGACAGGGTTTCACCATGTATCTAGGCTGGTCTCAAACTCCTGATCTCAGGTAATCTCCCCCCTCAGCCTCCCAAAGTGGTAGGATTACAGGCATGAGCCACCACGCCCAGCTGCACAACTAGATTTAAATACATATTCAGAGGTTGCAAGAATCCTGATACCTGCCTGTGGTCCTAAGCAATGCTATGGAGGATACATTCCATCCCTATACTTTGAGGTCACTGTAGCAATACTGAATCCTATGGGAACAAGAGCTAGAAGCTTTACATGCACTGAAAAGCTGAGAAATCCTCTGTCTCTGGAAGTCAGTGTCAGGATCTGCAACTGACTCAATACCTGGGAGAAACCTGTGGGTTAGGCTATCCCACTGGGAATGCAGACAGCCCTCTCCATCAGAAAGATGGAGCACTATATAGCTCATGGGAAATCACAGGAAAGCAGCCTTCCCATGAGTCTGCAGGGCTTTGGAATCTCTGCTGCTGCACAGGGGTTTCATTCTCCTTTCCCAGATTCAAAATTAGACACTGATATGACAGATCTGGGTACAAATAGCATCCTCACCAACGAACATTTATTCCAGTGGGTTTTTTTTTTTTTTCATTCTCAGGTGGCTGAGGAGCTCCACAAAGGTGTCTTAAGAGACACTGTAAAGAAACAAGGTAAGTGCAATATGCCTGAGTTTTCACAGCCAATCCCATTTCAACCAGAACAGGGCTGCTAAAATGTGTTTTATATGTTGGACTTCCTTGTAAGCTTCTATTTGAAGGAAGCATTCCATGTCAAGAAACATGTTTGTAAATGACTGTTTCTATCCTCTTGAATTGGACTACTGTTATTCCTAAACCCTACCAGATGGTTGGAGATCTAAGACTGAATAAAATCTAAGGAACAGGCCCAGTGTGGTGGCTCACACCTGCACTCCCAGCACTCTAGGAAGTGAAGGCAAGCAGATCACTTGAGCCCAGGAGTTCAAGACCAGCCTGAGCAACACAGAAAGATCTTCTTTACTAGAAATACAAAAATTAGCTGGGTATTGTGGCACTTGTAGTTCCAGCTACTTGGGAGGCTGAGGCGGGAGGATCACTTGAACCTGGAAGGTCGAGGCTGCATTGAGACAAGATCACACTACTGAACTCTAGCCTGGGTGAAAGAGCGAGACCTTGTCTCAAAAAAAAAAAAAAAAAAAAAAAATCTGGGGAATAACCTACTCCCAACATAACAATAGGTACTCCCTGACTTTTTTTTTTTTGAGACAAGGTCTCACTTTGCCGCCCAGGCTAGAGTGCACTGGTGCAGTCACAGCTCACTGCAACCTCAACCTCTGAGATTCAAGTGGTTCTCTCACCTCAGCCTCCCTACAGGTGCATATCATCACTCCCAGCTAATTTTTGTATTTTTTTGTAGAGACAGAATCTCACCATGTTGCCCATGCTGGTCTCAAACTCCTGGGTTTAAACAATCCACCTGCCTTGGCCTCCCAAAGTGCTGTGATTACAGACATGAGCCACCATGCCCAGCTCAAATATCCTTGATGGGAAAATTGTACGTTCTCTGAGGAAAGAGATGCTTCTTCAGTTAAACTTGATTCTTCAGGTCATAAAGGGATAGACGATGAGCTTCCAAGTCCCTGTACATCACTATGGTGAAAGAAACCTCATCCAACTCTATGAGCACCATGGAGATTTAATCAAATCATACCAGAACACCTACTGTATACATTCAGAGAAAGCCTGAGTTCTATTGGGGAAATACGAAGAAAGGAGTGTGCAAGAAAGACAGTAGCCACATGGGCCTGGCAGTTACTGTTGGTTACCTACTTGGTGATCATACTCCACCCATACTTCACCTCTTCTTTGCTGGCAGTGTCTCATCTCCCTTTGTTTAGGCTGAAAACAAATATTCACTTTCCCAGCTTCCTTAGTAACTAGGACATGGGAATGTGTCCCATTTCTCCAAAAGTCTTCTGGGAAGAGCTGTTCTCTCTCTCTCTCTCTCTCTCTCTCTCTAACAAAATGTTGGGGGGCGGGTAATAGGTCTATGAAAATGTCCCTCTTCTTCACTTGCCAGGCCCTTGGAAAACATTATCCCTTTTTATCCTCATAGCAACCCTATGAGGTAATTAATAATATCTTTCCAAGTTTAGAAATAAAGAAACTGAGGCTTAGAAAGGTGAATAACCTGACCAAGACCATATCTAATAAATGGTAGAGCCAAGATTTGAACCCAGATCTGTGTGACTTCTGTTATGGGTTGAATTGTGGCTCCCTAAAAAGATATGTTGAAGTCCTAATCCCCAGTACACAGAATGAGGCCTCATCCAGAAATAGGGTCTCTGCAGAGGTAATCAAGTTAACATAGGGTCATTACAGTGGGCCCTAATCTAACATGACCAGCATAATGATAAAAAAAAAGGGAAATTTGTGCACAGAGACAGACACACATAGAAGATGCTCTAAGGCATGCAGGGTGAAGACAGTCATGTGTCTGGAATGATGCATCTCCAAGCCCAGGAACTCAAGAATTGAATGCAAACTGGAAGTCACAGAAGGCAAGGCAAGGAATGATTCTCTTCCCACAGAGCCATCAGAAAACTTGGCTCTGCCATCACCTTCATTTAAGGCTTCCAGCCTCCACAACTATGAAACAATACATTTCTGTTGTTCAAAGCCACCCAGTTTTTGGTACTTTTTTTTGAAACAGTATAGCTCCATTGCCCACACTAGAGTGCAATGATATGATCACAGCTCATTGCAGCCTCAACCCCCTGGGCTCAAGCAATCCTCCTGCCTCAGCCTCCCAAGTAGCTAGGACTACAGGTGAGGACTACAGGTGAGCCACTGCATGTGGTCCCATTTTTTTGGTACTTGTTATGGCAGCCCTAGGGAACTAAAACAACTCCCAAACCATCAAAGAGGTTATTATTATAATGCCTCCCTGAAAATGTGCAAATTTAGTTTTGCCTGGGAATGGCACTGGAGTAGCAGAGACAATCCTAAAAAATAATGATAGTCTTGGCCAGGCATGGTGGCTCACTCCTGTAATCCCAGCACTTTGGGAAGCCGAGGCAGGTGGATCACATAAGGTCAGGAGTTCAAGACCAGCCTAGCCAATATGGCAAAATCCCATCTCTACTAAAAATATAAAAAATTAGCTGGGCATGGTGGCACGTGCCTGCCACCTACTCAGGAGCTGAGGTGGGAGAATTATTTGAACCCGGGAGGTGGAGGTTGCAGTTAGCCAAGATCACACCACTGTACTTCAGCCTGGGCGACAGAGAAAAAAAAAAAAAAAAAGTCACAACAATCTTCATGAAGGCACAAAGACAGGGCCAAGCAAATCATGTATTGGCCCAGCAGGAGAGCAGGTTGCAGCAGAGACAATACAAACTCAATCTACCTTTATCAAACTAAAAATATGGCCAAAGGTTCTTCCTATGTAAGGCTCCAAATCCCTTTGAGGTTGGTGTCTCTGCATTCCATAGGTGATGGAACTGACTGGCCCCCAAATCCCACAGCTAATAAAAAGAAACGTTTGAACCTATAGCTTCTAATAAGGCCCACTGCTCTTTCTGCCTGCTGTGACTTACTGTCATGGGAGACCATCCTAAAGGACATTTCATTGCCTCTGGATGTGGGCAGACATCAGAACGAACACTGTGTAAGTACAATATTTGCCTCACGCTTTGTGTTTCTATTTGGAACAGGTTTTGGTTTTAGGGTTTTTTTGTTTTGTTTTGTTTTGTTTTGTTTTGTTTTTGTTTTGTTTTTTTTGGTTGTTTCTTTAGGACTTAACTGGTCAGTGTAACAATTGCAGTTCCTCTGTGTGTTGTCTCAGAACACCCAACTGCATCTCCCTGATGGCCTCATTTCCCTCTTCTGTTACTGTGCATTCCACTGCAGCAGAGCTAATAATTGCAACTAATTAATTTAAGAATTGCCTTGAGATAAGAACAAAAGCGCTTACGTGGAGGAAGTTATTGGGTTGGAGGTAGGCAAAAGAACTTGCTCCTCAAGAGGAAACTCTGAACTTTGGCTTCCAGCCCTTGGCATCTCTGATACCACCAAGTCCATGATCTGTGGCCTTTCCACTGAGCAGACCCAGGATGCTTCCTCTACAGCTGAGAGAATCACTTCAGTGAAAGCTCCTCCTCCTGCCCACTCCCTCAGCCTGGAAAGCAGCAGGAACGTTGTGGGTCATCACCACCCAGGGTGCCATGAAGAGGAACTCCGAAATAAAGAAAATGAAAGATGGCAACTCAAGCTACAGGTTCCACACTTGAGAACTCCAAGAGGGAAGGAATATGATGTCTGGACTTATCTTTTCTCCATCATTTAGCTCAACTTTTCAGAATGTGATTTTTTTGTAACTTCTTTTGCCCTACATTTATCATGGACCCCTGCTTGGTAACCTGCAAACTCCCATACCTAGCATCTAACGCTCTCCATACACTGACACTAACTTCTCATTCAAACTAGACTCCAGCTGCTCCCAAACTTGAAGCCTCCCTTCTAACCAAATGACTCCAAAATATCTGTGGTACTTTCTTATCTTCCTGTCTCCTGGCTCAAAGCACTTCCCCACTGGAATCCCATCATAACAAAAGGTACATGAAAGGGCACCCATCCTGCAGTCCAATGGATCTAAATCATCTATCCAGAGACTGGCTTTACCCAAACCAACTAAGTAGCTTATTAGAGACCCTGAGCTCTACTGCCAGATGGTTCTCCTTCACAGTCAAGTTTGGAAACTCCTAATAGGCCAAACTCACTCTACCAGTGCAGGGCTCTCCTCTATACCATTCTAAGACACAGAAACCAGTCTCTGCTTGAACATTCACTGTGGTCTGGAAATCACCACCTGATGAAAGAACTGAATTCCATTTTTAAACAAAGCTAATTGTCAAAAATGTATGCCATTTGTTGAGGCAATGTCATCTTCTCTGCAAATCCCCTAATTTTGTCATATGCATCTACCCAACATATACACAATAACTCTTCTAACAACAGCTGTTCAAATATCTAAAGATAGACATAATATCCCATGCATCCCACACGCAAACTCATTAAGTCTTCAAATCCTCTGCTAAACAACTCTAATTCCTCCAAATGGAAATGATAATTGATCGTGATGATCATAGTCTTTGGCATAATCCATGAAATAGATACTATCATTATTTTCATTATACAGACAAGTAAACCGAGACTGTGAGAGATTAAGTAACTTCCCCAAGGTAACATAGTAAGTGTCAGAACTTGTGTCAGCCTGAACAAGTCTGACTCCAAAATGATGTTATTACACTTTGCTGTGCTGTCCTTAATTTGTTCATTTTGTTTGAACAATCTCCGATTTTAATATCGCTCATTCAATGTCATGCCCAGAATGGAACACACTGCCTGTGAACTTGTGTGCCCAACACAGAGCACATAGCCCTCTTGCTGGCTACTGCTCACTTCTATCCATGTAGCCCAAGGTGATCTTGGTATTTCCTGGTAGCTCCATCACACAGTTGACTGATATCAATTAAACTGCTTTGATTTATTTTCACATGAACTGCTATAAAGTCAGGTATTATTTCCATTTGATCAATTGCCTATTGTGTGCAAATCCAAGAACTATGGACTAAGGATACTGGAGTGGATACAATGTTAGATAAGGCACACCTGCTCTCAAAGGAGTGAAGGAAAGAAAAGGAAAGGAAAATACTGAGTGAAAAAGATTAGAGAACTAGTTCCCATCCTTATCAATAGCATTTATATAACTGTCAGGTGGAGAAAGCTTAGGGAGGCCCAGTCCTTTTTCAACTCTGTGATAATTGTTACTTTGTGACTATATAATCCCTATTACCAAAGCCTGAACAAAAGAACAGGTCAGATGTTTAAAGCTACCATTCTATGTTTCTTATCCTGTGCCTTTTAAACCTGAGTTGAAGACTTTCCTTCTATGTGCACTGAGTTGTATCTTACGTATTTAACTTGTGAGTCTTGGCCATCTTTCCAAACTTTAGAAGTTTTTTATTTTGTTAGTTTTGTTATTTAACCTGATTCTGCCATATAATGTCTTGTTTAGCACTACCGATCTGAACTTCCTACAGATGGAATTAACATGCCCTCTATGTTCCAGATGAAAGCATTGAATGGAAATTGAGCCTAGACAAGTAGCACTGCAGTAGAGATACAAGCTCAATTCAGGAAAGGCCTCAGCTGAGCTTGTTCATTAACTCCCCGGCACATGGCACAGGGTTCCATGTGGAATGAATACATATTGAGCCTTGCATAAATCAATTAATTAATTAAGATCCTTCTCCAGTATCAAACCATAGAATATTAGAATGTCCTAGGTGGCCAGGACCTTGAAAGTCATTTAACATCCTCTTTTTTGTTTTTTGTTTTGTTTTTTGAAGACAAGGCCTTGCTCTGTCACCCAGGCTGGAGTGCAGTGGCACAATCTCAGATCACTGCAACCTCTGCCTCCTGGGTTCAAGTGATTTTCATGCCTCAGCCTCCTGAATAGCTGGGATACAGGCCCATGCCACCACACTAGGCTAATTTTTGTATTTTTAGTAGAGTCCGGGTTTTGCCATGTTAACCAGGCTGGTCTTGTCTGGGCCTCAAGTGATCCACCCGTCTCACCCTCCCAAAGTGCTGGGATTATAGGCACCCAGTCTTCAACATCCTCTTTTCTTATAGTCAGAAAATGAAACCCCAGAGGGAACAAGTATTGACCTCAAGTACCTACTTCGGGAGAAAAAACACAGATCAATTACCCAGGCTTCCTATTTTCAAATGCAGAGCACTTTCCACCACACCAAGCCAAGGACTTACTAATCGATATTCTCCCATTATGTTTGTCTAGCCTTTAAATACACTACAGTAATCCCCTCTTATTCTCAGTATAGTATAATAAGAGACCACATATTTATATAACTTTTATTACAGTATATTGTTATTATTATTTAGAAACAGGGTCTCATTCTTGTCACCCAGGCTGGAATGCAGTGGCCAGGTCATAACGCACTGCAGCCTCAAACTCCTAGGCTCAAGCAATACTCTTGCCTCAGCCAAGTAACGGCTACATATAGGCTTGTGCCACCATGCCTGACAATTTTTTTTTTTCAGAGATGGGGTCTCACTATGTTGCCCAGGCTGACTTTGAACTCCTGGGCTCAAGCAGTCTTCTCACCTCAGCCTCCCAAAGTGTAGGGATTACAGGTATGAGCCACAGTGTCCAGCTTTATTATTAGTAGTAGTCTCTTACTATACCTAATTTTAAAATTAAGCTTTATCATAGACATTATATATAGGAAAAATAATAGTATATATTGAGTTTGGTACCACCTAAAGTTGAAAAAATCCACTGGGGGTCTTAGAACAGATCCCCTGAGAATAAGGGGTGAGGGGATGGTTACTATATTAATATATAGCCTGGAGAATCATGTGGAACTCCAATTAGAACAGAAGAAATACCTTTTCCTTCTGACTCAGAGGCCAAATGTTCTTGGGTAGATGAAGCTAAATTCCCAGCTTAGAATTAAACTTATTATCATATGGGAAAGGCCTGTTTAACAGAGAGTTATCCAGCTTTGTGGGGGTTGGGAGGAGTCTTCCATCATTTCTCAGACACAGTAATTGGCCTTCAAAGGACCTCTCCACATGTGAGGCTCATGACCCCCTAGGCCTGAGTATTCTGTCTCTGGGCCTGATTGTGCTTTCTAATCCACAGCAAATATTAAAGTGTTATGAATTGTTGAGCACCTATTATGTGCTAGTCCCTTAAAAAACTGAAGTATAGTTTTAGTTCTTTATTTCAAATCCTCATGACAATCCTGCATGCCCGATTTTGTAAAATTTTTATTTATTTATTTAGAGACAGAATTTCTATTGCCCAGGCTGGAGTGCAGTGGTTCTATCACAGCTCACTGAAACTTCAAATTCCTAGGCTCAAATGATCCTCCCACATTAACCTCCTGAGCTGCTAAGACTACTGGCACATGTCACCACACCTGGCTAATTTTTTAAAATTTTGTCGGGATGAGGTCTTGCTACGTTGCTACGTTGCTAAGGCTGGTCCTGAATTCCTGGCTTCCCAAAGTGCTGAGATTACAGACATGAGCCACCATGCCCTGCACATGGCATCTTTTATTAGCCCATTTTTCAGATGAGGAAATGAACAGCCAGAGGTTAATATATTAAGTTAATATATATAATATTTATTAAGTATTAACACTTAAGTATTAATTAACTTAATATCTATATTAATAATATTTTTCAGTATTAAGTGGAGAAGTCAATATTCAACCTAGGTCTATTCATCTAAATCCAAGATTTAATCGAAGGCCATATACTTCCCGCAACATCAAACTGCTTGCCCTAAAATCTGTCCAAAATTATTTCAAGCTAGACCTTAACCATCTCACTAACAAATTACCCAGAAAAATATGAATTTTTCTATCACCATATCTACAGTCTTTCCCATCTGGTACTCCAGACCAGTGTCTCAGTGGATCCCTAATGTAACCTACATTTGCAGCCTTCTTCGGCAAGAATTCTCTGCCCTGAATTGTTCTATTGACTAACAACATTACAGACTCAAAAACAGTCTGATTTCAAGGAGACATTTAACTCATTCAATACTACCACTGGTGGGAGTCTGCATTTTTTGGTTTTTGTTTGTTTTTGCTTTTTTGCCTCATTCAAGAAAT
Organism: Saimiri boliviensis; assembly: GCF_048565385.1. Taxonomy (NCBI): domain Eukaryota; kingdom Metazoa; phylum Chordata; class Mammalia; order Primates; family Cebidae; genus Saimiri; species Saimiri boliviensis. The sequence goes on from NC_133465.1 coordinate 36,344,509, forward strand.
GAAGATCATAAAAATGAGTTAAGTTTTTCTGGATATTCATAGAAATGTGTTTGTTTACTGTGTTTAAATGTACAGAACAATTTATACACAAATAAATTATTTACTTATGTGTTTTCTTTGTTTTGGCATTTGTTTTTGTTTTTTGATTCAGGCTCTCACTCTGTCGTCCAGGCTGGAGTGCAGTGGCACAATCACAGCTCACTGCAGCCTGGAACTCCTGGACTCAAGCAACCCTCCCACTCCTCTGTAATCAGTCCTCTTCCCCACAGCAGTCCCTGGCAATCACTGGTCTGATTTACGTTCCTAGAGTTTCACCTTTTCCAGAATGTCCTATAAATGAGATCATACAGTATGTAGCTCTTGAGTATGGCTTTTCCACTTAGTATTATGCTTTGAGATTCATCCATGTTGTTGCATGGATAATCAGTTCTTTGTAACAAGGATATTTTGAGAGTGTATGAGCAAGAGAAAAGAGAGAAGGAAGAAGAATAGAACAAAGATTTGGGGGAGCAAGGTGATGTTGAGTCAGAATCAGATGTGTGGAAAATTGAACACACTCAAAATATGGTATAAATAATTATTTTTTTTTCCCCCAAAATCTAGTGTACACAAATCTCTCCCTTCTCCCTCTCCTGGGCCTTGGGTTAGAGTTAATTATACTTCTCAGTTCCCAATGTCTTACTACCTTCAGTCTGTGCAAGGCCTCACTCTTGCTTAATTCTGTTTTTCAATTTATTCTCTACGTAAGTACAAATCTCCTCCTCTCAGATTCTCTCGCTATAGCTTATGTGTTCATTGTATGTGCTTAGGTGCACATGGATTCTTAAATCCTACAGTGCTAATTTGTGTATTTATGTGTTTTAAATTTGCATAATTGGTATTGCGGCATCAAGCTTGTGCTGTTTTGTTTTCACTAAGCCTTACGGATTTTGTTTTTGTTTTTGTTTTTGTTTTGAGACAGAGTCTCACTCGATTGCCCAGGAGTGCAGTGGCGTGATCTCGGCTCACTGCAACCTCTGACCCTCAGGTTCAAGCGATTCTCCTTACAGGTGCTTGCCACCATGCCTGGCTAATTTTTGTAGTTTTAGTAGAGACAGGGTTTCACCATCTTGGCCAGTCTGGTCTTGAACTCCTGACCTCGTGATCCACCCACTTTGGCCTCCCAAAGTGCTGGGATCATAGGTGTGAGCCACCGTCCCTGGTCAGCATTATATTTTTAAGATCTGTCCATGATGAGTTAACAACATATAGCACTTTGAAAACTGTAAAGACTTCTACAAATGTTCCTACTACTTAGTGATAATAATAAATAGTAACAATTTGTTCAATAAATATTTTATGTTATTTATTTATTTTTGAGAGACAGAGTGTCACTCTGTTGCCCAGGCTGAGTGCAGTGGCACCATCATAGCTTACTACAGCCATCAACTCCTAGGCACAATTCTCTTGCCTCAACCTCCCAAGTTGCTGGGATTATAGGCACATCCCACCACAATGGGTTTTTTACTTTTATTTTTATAGAGACAGGTTCTTGCTGTACTGCCCAGGCTGGTCTTGAATTCCTGGACTCAAGTGATCCTCCTGCCTTGGCCTCCCAAAGTGCTGAGATTATAGGTGTGAATTACCATACCCAACCAAGAAATCATTTTTAGCATCCATTTTAGGAGTGTTGCTAAACCTTTGGTGTAAAAAAATTATTTTAATAGACACAGTTCCTTATGAAGAAATACAGCAAACAAATAATTGCATAATCAACTATATAAATATGATAACAATGTCTAAAATCATAAAGAACTGAACAGTATGAGAATTTCTAACAGTAGCCCTAACCTCTCCTTGAGACTCAGGGACAAATTCCCTGAGGCAAAGATATTTATGCCAACTTTTGTCCCTTAAATTCAAACTTCATGAAAGACCCATATACATCACACATATTGAACATATACCAAATGGGTTTTGCCATATTTTCAGAAGGATAAGTTTGAACAACAACAACAAAAATCTAGAACCTAGCTGTAGAAAATTTGACCCAGTGACTCTCTGGAGAGATGACTCAAACCCAGGTCACCTAGAGATGACTTACAGCAGCACAGAACACTCAAAACCGAATTAATCAATGGTGTGAGTCAACTTCTCATTCTGAAATGGGAATCTCCCTCGCAGGGGTGTGGAGCTCGCATCCTCAGTGCCCCGCGGCTGAAACCTCTCGGGGAGCATACACACGGGCGGGCTGTGGGACTCTGAACCCACTGGCACTGTCTGGGGTGAATGTTGACAGTTCCTGAGGCCCCAGTGGGCGTGTGTTTCAGGGTGCTTAGTTTGCCATCTACAGGCCGCCTGAGTTAGCCAGCTCAATTGGACCCCCTTCCTTATCACAAGGACAGAGGGATTTCTGTACGCTGCGGTATCTTGCCTTGGTGTACTGGACGAATCAAATCACATGTGGGCTTGGAGATTGAGTGTAAAAGTTTACTGAGTGGATGTAGCTCTCAGCCGATGGAGGAGCCAGAAGGCAGGCAGTCTTCCCATGCAGTTGGGTCGCTCAGCAGCCTAGCTCTCCTCCCACTGCCCCAGCCAGACTGCCCCATCCAGACTGCCCCATCCAGACTGCCCCAGCCAGACTGCCCCAGCCAGACTGCCCCAGCCAGATTGCTCCATCCAGACTGCCCCAGCCAGACTCCATGGCCTGCAGGCATGCTCTTCGGCTGGCTTGCTCTTTGGCCGGCTTGCTTTTCCCAACAAAAAAACAGCCGCTCGAGGTGCTCCTTTGGAAGTGTGGCCACCTGTGTGCCCGCAGGCTATGGTCTCGGGGGTGGGGTGTGGCAGGCCAGGATAGTCTTGTGAAATGCAACATTTTGGGCAGGAAATGTCTGTCCTCATCTAGGTCCGTGGGAGTGGAGCCCTAGCCAGAGACCACGCCTTCCTCCACCCATCACTTCCCTTCCTTGCTTCCCTATTATTTAAAGAGATTAGGGTCTTCCCTTCCCAGCACTCCCATGTTAATTTCACACATGTGGATGTCATCAGCAGTTAGGCCAGCATCCTCAGAAGGAATATTAATTAAACTCCTGTCGCTGCACACATTGTGACTTGGGGTCTGTTTGTTTGCTTGGATGGAGGAACAATTGGAGAAAGTGAATAATAGAACTTCCAGATAGCAGATCACATCATTATTCTCAGCTTTACTGCTGAACTGCACCAAATAATTGGTGCAAAAGAGAGAAAAAAAATCCAGGTTCACAATACAGAATTTATACCCCCAAACTAAGTAGTATATCTTGTGTTAATCTCCCTTTAATGTAAAGAAGGAAGGAGAAACAGAAGAGAAAAGACACAATCTAAAAACAGGGAGCAGATACTTGCATGAAGATGTTCAGCCAGCAGGAAAATCCCAACTGTATGCCTCCATTAATCTCAAGAGCAGGCATCATCCTCTGGATTAACAGCATAGTCAAATACTTTTCCCTTTAGTGAGATGGTCAGATAAAGATCTTGAGAGCTGTCAACAGCCATATTATAGATAGATAGATAGATAGATAGATAGATAGATAGATAGATAGATAGATGTAGATACATAGATATATAGTTGATTTGTTTGTTTTTTGATACAGAGTTTCACTCTTGTCACCCAGGCTGGAGTGCAATATCAAGATCTCAGCTCACTGCAACCTCTGCCTCCCAGGTTCAAGCAAATCTCCTGCCTCAGCCTCCCGAGTAGCTGGGATTACAGCTGCCCTCCACTACACCCAGTTAATTTTTATATTTTTAGTAAAGACAGGATTTCATCATGTTGGCCAGGCTGGTCTCAAACTCCTGACGGTGATCCGCCCACCTTGGCCTCCCAAAATGCTGGGATTACAGGCATGAGACACCAAGCCTGGCTCAGGAATATATTTGTTTAATGCAAGCCTATACAAACACTGCTCTTCTTCATTTAAAGAACATTTATGTATTTTCTAATAAGGCAGATTTATTTGAAAACTGCCTGGTTTATCCTTTCCCAATCTACTCTTATGACCATGAATTAATCTCACAAAAATCTGCGTCCTCTTGTTTGAGGAATAGCATTACATTATATCTGCTTGTGAATTCACAATCCTCTCACACAGGAAATCTGAAATCACAAACTGCTATGTAGGATATATCAAAATGCTTGATGGTTAATGGTCCCTAAAAGACTAACGGGCATGGCCTATTTTGAATGTACTTTGAAAGCCTCTCAATTTGCCTTTTTAATGTGTTGACATGAGTAGAGATTTAACACCAAAGGTGACCTGAAAGTAATGAAACTTATACTGAAGTACCAAGAGTAAACCCACATAATTATTTTTTAGTATTCACCTTCCTGTTTGAATATGATTCACAGTGAAAAATATTTATGGAACCTTCCAACTATATTCAAGAGAAACAGAAACAAACACAGACTTAAACAGCCAAATTCTTAAACCTTGGGGCCTCAAACAGACGGTTTAACAACCACATTGTCCTTAAATATCCAAATCTCTAAATTCATTTGGGGAAAATTAGGAGTCAAGGCTTTCATCAGATTCTCAAAGTGTCTGTGGCTTTAAGAAATTGAAGGATCACTGTCCCAGTTGTGCAATAAGGCATATGTAAGAATTGACGGATAGGTTTGTCTACTGTGGGAAAAAAGATGGAATGATAAGTTGTTAAAGGTGAATTGGTACTTAAAAATCATCTCATCTGAGTCAGCCTTCTTTGGTTTACAGATGAGAAAACCAAGGCACAGCAGGAAAAGGTGACTTGCCCCTAGAACAGGAGAGAATTAATAATGTGCCACAGCCCTCGTTCTGGAACTAACTATGGATGTGACTTGGATAGGGAAAGTTAATTGTCATAAAACAATTACAGGAGAAGAAGGGAAAGAGTCCATTTGCTTGGGAATAACAAGAAAAGATACAATGAGGGATATGGCCTTTGAAACAGTCTCAAATGATTTTTTTTTTTTTTTAAGACAGTTTTGCTCTTGTTGCCCAGGCTGGAGTGCAATGGCACGGGCTTGGCTCACTGAAACCTCCACCTCCCAGGGTTAAGTGATTCTCCTACCTCAGCCTCCCAAGTATCTGGGATTACAGGCACCTGCCACCATGCCCGGCTAATTTTTGTATTTTTAGTAGAGATTGGGTTTCACCATGTTGGCCGGTCTGGTCTCAAAGTTCTGGCTTCAAATGACCCGTCCGCCTTGGCCTCCCAAAATGCTGGGATTACAGGTGTGAGGCACCACACCTGGCCTTTTTTAAAAACATATTTTGAGACAGCTCTCCCTCTGCCACCCTGGCTGGAGTGCAGTGGTGTGATCATAGCTCACTGCAGCCCCAACCTCCTGAATTCAAGCAATCCTCCCACCTCAGCCTTCCTGAGGTGCTCCACAGACATGCTCCACCATGCCCAGCTAATTTTTTTGATATTTCATAGAGACGAGGTCCCACTATGTTGCCCAGGCTGGTCCCAAACTCCTGGGCTCAACAAATCCTCCCACCTTGGCCTCCCAAGGTGCTGGGATTATAGGCATGAGCCACCACCCGTGTCTCAAATGATATATTAATAGATTTTAAGGGATTACAGAAGGTTAAGGTGACAGTGGATGGAATATGAGTATCATCTAGAGAGAAGGAGCATAGAGCTAAGAATGTATGAATCCTGTTTGAACAACAGTGCAGGGATGGGGACAGGGTAAGGGTAGTGGGAGAGGAATAGAAGGAGATGAGATGAGGCCGAAGAGATAGGTGGCAGTTCTGTTGTGAAAGGTGTTGGAGTCCAGATGAGCATTTACTCTATATGCACAATACAAGCTGAAGAATCCACAAACTACCATGTATTCTCTATCATATGTCCAAAGACTTCTTTAAATGCTTGCACTTACTCAGCATTGGCAAACGCTCATAAAAGCTGCTGGTGGGACTGTAAATTGGTACAACCTCTCCAGAGGGCAATTTGGGAATCAGTATCAAAATGCTTTGAAGAGGGCATAGCTTTTGACTGAACAATTTATCTTCTAGGAATTTATTCTAAGTAAACAATAATGAATGTGCACAGACATTTCTGAGACAATCCATTTCAGTGTTTGTTCTAGTAATAAATAATGCATAATTGCCTAAAGCCCACACATATAGAATATGTTAAATTATGGTATCTCTTTATGATGAAAAAAATATATAGTCATTAAGTCTCATATTGTAGAACAGAAGTCACTGACATGGGAAAATATTTATGACACATTGTGAAGATTTTAAGTTTGTTTTGATTATTTTACCTTCTGTATTATGTTTTCCTCAAATAAGAAGCCAGAGGTTTTCAACTTGTCTGTGCAAGTTCATCTTGCTTTATTTCACTAAAAATGTATCATAAGCATAGAAAGCCTGTAATTCACTTTTAGTGAAATAAAGCAAGTTTCAATGCAGTAAGTACACTATCATCATTCATGTAAAAAGCCATGTAAATACATGTATGTAGCCTCAAAGATACTCAGCAAAATGTTAATTAGTGGTTATCCCCAGTTGTTAAATTAACATTAAAAGTTTTTTACTTTCTGTTTTTCTATGTTTTCTAGTCTTAAAAAATAACTTGTGATTCCTTTAAATGCAAAACAATACAGGTGTTTGTTTTGTGGGATTTTTTAAGAGTAATCCCTGCAGCTTATTAATTTTTAGTGAGACGGTAAATCCAGCCAGGGTGATTTCTGACCTCAGCAGTTCTTCTTTTTGGTAATGTACATCAGAACGCCACAGGATGCATCCCTTTCGCAGTTTTTCCTATCTTATTTTGAAAGCTTGTTTTGTCTGAGATAATTTATTTAGGGGCTTCATTTATCTCTTAACACGTCCTCCCTTTTAATAAACATCTTTCTAAACCCACTTTTTAAATATGAATATTCCAAAGACTCACACCTAACACCTACTTAAAACCAACTTCCTAGGAACGTTACTTCTGGTTTTGTCAACAGTTCCATTGCTGACCAGCTGACACTGGATGGTCAGCTGCTAATCACCCTTCTGCTGGAGAGAAGAGGAAGCGGACTTGACTCCAACTTGCCCTGATCCCCTTCCAGCCCATCATTTCTATGCACAGATAATTAATAGAGGCAGAGCCGACGGCAAATTCCCATGATGCCATGCAGGTAGATATTTCCTATAGAATCAGAGAGTTCTGCTACTAACCCTCAAAAGGGAAAAACACTCAGTTATTTCAGACATCACCCAATGAAGATCCATCCCACTGTCCTACTTAGTATTGACCCAACCACTCTAAATATCTGTTTTACTGTTAAAACCTGGGAATCTCCCATTAATAGCAGAACTAATAAATAAATTGTGGTATATTCCTACCTGCAGGAGAGGAAACAGTAGGGGCCTCTGGGGGGATCTGGTAGTGATCTGAATCTTGTTCTCAGTGCTAGTTATAAGGATGTGTTCAACTCCTATGAATCCATTCTGTGGACACCAATGATATGTGCACTTTTTGGTATATATAATAGACTTTAATAAAAAGTTTAAAAATAAACAATTATTTTTAAAAACAACATGGAGATCATTAACTGCCATTCCCAGAACAAGGATCCTGGTATATTTTATGTGGATCCGTGCTGAACTTGCCTAGAAATCTTTAGCATGATTTATATGGTTTGCAGGCCTTTAAAAGTAAAAGGAAGGGAGAAGAGTGGAAAACAGGAGTGACCTAAATGTTTCAAAACCTAACTGCATGCGTTCACTTTTTATTAATTGATTTGTTTGAGACAAGGTCTTACTCTCGCCCAGGCGAGGGTGCAGCAGCTTGATCATAGCTCACTGCAGCCTCAAACTCCTGGGCTCAAGCCATCCTCCCTCCTCAGCCTTACAAGTGATTTGGGACTACAGGTGCCTACCACCAGGCCTGGCTAATTTAAATTTTTTTTGTATGTGTGGGGGATAGGCTGTCATTATGTTGTCCAGGCTGGCCTTGAACTCCTGGGCTCAAGTGGTCTTTCTGCCTCTGCCTCTCAAAGTGTTGGAATGACAGGCATGAGCCAACCACACCCAGCCCGTGGTCTCACATTCTAAGGAACTGCCCAGGTGATGCACATCAGAGAAAGGAATGTGGTAAGAGTGTCCAAACACAGCCACCCATTCCCAGCCCTCCCCATGGAGACTTGGATTAATGAGCATCTTAATTCCCTCTCTGTCAAAGAGTTTTGTTTTGTTTTGTTTTGTTTTTAACTAATTATGACCTAATGGCTTTGTTCTCACTGGAGTTATATGTTTAAGGAAGGACACAATTTGTAGAGGAGGAGAGTACCCAAAATACGCAGTGACAATTGACAGCGTCATTTTTCCTATTTGAAAGCAAAGTCAAACATTTATAGGTCACTCTCAGGTCACCCAGAGACAGGATGTGAGCTGAGTGATGACAAAGCCCATTTTCTGGAACGGGACGGACACTGTGTGAGTGGAGCATGCGGAGGCAGCAGAGCCAGATATTTCTGTGCGCTGTTCACAGCAAGCTCTTGGTTTGTTGAGACTGACGGTCAAATTCCTCTTGAGAAGCTGAGAACGTGCTCTACACTAAGTCACCTCCAGACAGAATTTGAAATCCATGGACTGAGGTCATAATCCCCCACCTCTCCAGCCTTATGAGTTTTCCTCCCCATCACAATCACTACCCCAGCTCTGTTAGCAACTTCACTCTGCTGTTTCTACACACGAAACTGTGTCTACACATACACGCTGCTGCCTAGAGTCAACCAGATATTTTCAAATGAACTGGTGATTTAACTGGATGCAGCTGTTACCAGTTTCTACACCAGCAGTTCTCTAACTCTTCTGGGGAATATTTATATTCAGGAATATTTACACAAATTCCTGAACAATGGGATGTATGGTCAAATACACTTGGGTTTATTAAAACCATGCTTGGGTCAAATATGCTGAGCTTATTAAAGTGTTTTCTTTCTTTCTTTCTTTCTTTCTTTCTTTCTTTCTTTCTTTCTTTTTTTATAGAGATAGAGTCTCACTGTCACCTAGGCTGGAGTACAGTGGCCCAGTCATGGCTTACTACAGCCTCAAACTCCTGGGCTCAAGTGATCCTCCCTCCTCATCATGCCTGTCTTATTTTTTTTATTTTTTAGACAAGGTCTCACTATGTTGCCCAAACTGGTCTCAAACTCCTGGCTTCAAGTGGTCCCCCAGCCTTGGCCTCTCAAAATGCTAGGATTACAGGAATGAGCCACCACACACCCTAAAGTATTTTCTGTAGAATTTTTCAGAACCTTTGATATGCATTTCAGGAGGAAAGAAAAAGTCATAAATCTTTTGTGCAGGAAATATATAGTCATTCCTTAGATAGTGTAGTTTAGGAAAACTGGTAAATTCATTCATTCAACAAATACTTATTAAGTATCTACTATGTGTCAGGGACTGTGCCAGGTACAAAGAAGGTGTATCTTTCTCAAGGATTTTTTTTTTCATGGCATTTTTAGTCTAGTGGCAAGGGAAGACACACAGCAAGTAAACAACACTGTTTCAGCCTGTGATAAGAAACATATGGAGGAAAAAGCCACTTTAAGGCCTTTGTGGGGAGCTATGTGAGCTGAAACTTGAAGATAAAATGTAAGTCAGCCACAGGAAGAGCCCCAGGGGAAGTATTCCAGACAGGCAAGAGCAAAGACAACATGGCAAGAAAGACCTCAGCCTTCTTCAAGGACAAGCCAAGGTCAGCCCAGCTGGAGGTGCTGAGGGAGGATGATGAATGGAGACACTGGTAGAAAGTGAGGTTGGAGAAGGTGCCAGTACTGGATCACATAGGGTCCTGCTATGCTACCATCAGGAATTGGGGTCCTAGTCTATGGATGATAAGAAGCCACTAGAGAGCTTTAAGCAGAGAGGTGCCAATAAAGGAGATGGAAAGAAGTGGGCAGATTAGAGATGTATTCTTAGGGGTAAAGTCTGTAGACTCTCCAGGGTTACTGTGCAGACTCACAGGTGTCTAAACCTATTATCTATGCTCTGCCAGGATTGCCCTGTGCTTGTGAATTTCTGTCTCCTAACTCAGCTGCAGGTTCCCTCTCTCTTGGCTGTAAACAGAAAGCCGGGAGTACTATCTGGGTATTGCACCCGGGTTCCAGTTCGGAGCTCACACTCAGCAATTGTATGAGTGTAGGCAAGTCACTTCATCTCTCTGAGCCTCCACCATATTGTCTGTGAAATAAAACCAAAGGACTAAGTGACCTACTTGCAACATTGTGAGATCCATGTTCTGTGCTTCTGATGGCAACAGAAGTAGACAGATAGAAAAAACAATTAGGAATTTGCCCCACATCCCTTGAGAGAAAGCAATGAGGAAATGTAATAGGTCAAAGATTAGACATGCTGTTAGTTTTCACAGGACTGCTGTATAACATATTACCACACAATGAGTATCTTAAAACAACAGAATTTTTTTTTCTTTCACATTCTAGAAGCCAGAAGTCTAAATCAAGGTGTCAGAGGGGCTGAACTCCCTCTGAAGAATCCAAGAGAAAATCTATTGCTTGCCTCTTCTACATTTGGGTGGTTCCAGGAGTTCCTTGGCTTGTGGCCACATCACTCAAATCTTAACCCCCTTGCTGATACTGCTGCCTCCTCATCTCTCTCAAAACTCCTGCCTCTCTTGATACTTGTGATTGCATTTAGGGCCCATCTGGGTACTCCAGGATAAACTCCTACTACTGTCAAGATTTAACCTAGTCATATCTTATGTCATATAAAGTAATATTCACTATTTTACCACATAAAATAATAGTCACAGTTTCTGGAGATTAGGACATGGGCATATATTTTGGGGGATCATCCTTCAACCTGCTGCAGTGATCACCCTAACCCAAATAAGCCCTCACGTTATTTTCAGGTATCCATTTGGCCTTTTCCCAGGGTCCCCATTCCATGACTTTTGTTTCTTTCATTTCTCCTTCATAGTGCTCAATATTGAGCTTTGCACAGGGTAGGTGGTTACTCAATGAATGCTGTTCCCAACAAACTCTCAGAAACCTTTTAGTAAGAGTATCCTGGGCCAGGGGCAATGGCTTACTCCTGTAAGCCCAGAGTTTTGGGAGACCAAGGTGGCAGGTCACTTGATGTCAGGAGTTCCAGAGCAGCCTAACCAACATGGTGAAATCCCTCTCTACTAAAAATACAAAAAATGAGCTGGGCATGGCAGTATGCATCTGCAGTCCCAGCTACTTGGGAGGCTGAAGCATGAGAATCACTTGAACCGGGGAGGTGGAGGTTGCAGTGAGCCCAGATCACGCCACTGCACTCCAGCCTGGGCATCAGAATGAGACTTAGTCTCAAAATAATAAAAGTTAATTTGAAAAAAAAAAAAAAAAAATCAGTATCCTGGCCATTTCCCTTAAAACTCAAAGTTTGGAAAATCTCCTTTACACGAATTTATCTGTAAAGCAACAAAAGAACATACTCAGCTAGATGTAAAGTGATCAGGATTTTAGTCCCTACTCTAAACCAACCAGTTTATGACCCTGAATAGACAGGTCACTCCAGCTGTCTAGACGTTTGCTTTCTAAAGAGAGGGCCTTGCTGGGCGCGGTGGCTCAAGCCTGTAATCCCAGAACTTTGGGAGGCTGAGGTGGGTGGATCACGAGGTCAAGAAATCGAGACCATCCTGGTAAACATGGTGAAACCCCGTCTCTACTAAAAATACAAAAAAATTAGCTGGGCATGGTGGCACATGCCTGTAATCCCAGCTACTCAGGAGGCTGAGGCAGGAGAATTGCCTGAACCCAGAAGGCGGAGGTTGCGGTGAGCCGAGATCGTGCCATTGCACTCCAGCCTGGGTAACAAGAGCAAAAAATTCCGTCTCAAAAAAAAAAAAAAAAAAAAGAGAGAGAGAGAGAGGGCCTTAGTATAGCTGGCTTCCAGAAGCCCTTATACCACTTACATTCCACAAGAATTCAAGATTAAATATGTTCTTTCTCAGGATCCTTTGAAACACAGTATTGCCTTTAAGTTACAGAAAAACATGCCCTTTGCCCTGTCTTAAAGCAAATTGGGTGAAGTAGCTGCTCTAGAAGAAGAAAAGGATGAAATGAGGTAAAACATCTTAATTTTCCAGTCCCAATGGCCCAGATCTGAACACTTAGGGCTTTTGCAATAAGGAGGGTCAAGTTTCAAAGATTGCTATCTCTGCAGTAAGCACTATTGCTGTTTTGTAAAAAGCTAACAGATCCTTCAGCAAACAAATATTCTTAGGCTTAGCAACATATAACCAACTGGGTGTCTGTTTCTGTCTTCCACCCTCATCCTGCCCATCTCCCCAGTCTCCCCATCTCAACCCCTGACTATATCCTCTGGAAAACTTCCTCCTATAAATAATTTGAAGAGCCAAGCATTAATTAGAGAAGTTATGACAGAAAAATCAGGAAAGGCACAGAAATAGCAAAAGAATTATCCTGTCCTTTTCATCACACTCCCTTATTTGGGCCTTAAAGGAAATATAAAACTTTTGGCCTAGCCCGGTGGCTTATGCCTGTAATCCCAGCACTTTGGGAGGCTGAGGCGGGTGGATCATGAGGTCAGGAGTTCAAGACAAGCCTGGCTAAGATGGTGAAACCCTGTGTCTACTAAAAACACAAAAATTAGCTGAGTGGGCTAGGTGGTGGGTGCCTGTAATTCCAGCTACTCAGGAGGCTGAGGCAGAGAATTGCTTGAAGCCAGCAGGCGGAGGTTGCAGTGAGCCAAGATTGCACCACTGCACTCCAGCCTGGGAAACAGAGCAAGACTCCGTCTCACAAAAAATACATACATATATATATATATATATATATATATATATATATATACATATATATATATATACATACATATATATATATACATATATATATATAATTCATATATATATATATATACATATATATATATATATATATGAATTCTTATACCAGGGAGAAAAGAACATAGCATTAACTGAGCACCTACTATATACCAGCCCTTTTCCTCGTTATCCTGTTTTCACAGAAATCTGTGAAATAGATATTACATCCCCTTTAACAAATATGAACACGATAGCCAAAAGGTAGTGACAACTAAAATGTCCATTGACAGACGAATGGATAAAGAAAATATGGTATATACATTCAATGAAAGATTATTCCACCTTAGAAAGGAATGAAATTCTGATACATGCTCAAACATGGATGAACCTTAAGACATTATGCTAAGTGAAATGAATCATATACAAAAAGAGAAATATCATATGATTCCACCTAATTAGGCAAGTTCATAGAGGCAGAAAGTAGAGTAGTGATTACCAGGGGCCACACAGAGGGGAATGGAAGTTATCCTTTGATGGGCACAGAGTTTCTGCTCGGGATGGTGAACCAGTTCTGGAAATGGATAGTGATGATGGTTGCACAACATTGCAAATGTTCTTAATGTTACTGTACACTTAAAAATGGTTAAAATGATAAATTTTATGTTACACATATTTTACTATGATAAAATAAAAGGATATGGAAACTGAAAGATTGTCTAAAGCCTCATAGCCACTGTTAGGGGAAGCCAGGGTTTGAGCCCATCTGTCTGACATGTGATAAATGATCATATAGGGGGAAAAATTAGTAGTGATAATACTGATCTCCAGACAAAGCAAAACCTCATCTGAAGAAATCATAGCTTCTCATGTCTACCCTGAGCTAATTTCCTGACCTGAGGTTTTTTTTTCAGATGACAACTAGAAGGGTGTAAAGAATGTTAACACATCACTCATTGAATATTATCTAACCACATCCTCCTAAGTCCCTTGTATAGATGGCCTTATCTGCTGTTTTATCCTGTGGATCTACCTCTGTTTGAACTTTGAGGATATTTAAAGAACTAAAAGGAAAATAAATAAGGCTCCGGAAGCCTACAAATAACAGCAATAATGAGAGTAAATAGAGTGATTCCCTTCAGCCAGCGTCATGGAATTTTCCAGGTCACTAGACTGTAGTGCATAAGTTCATCATCTTTGTCTCCCATTCCTAGGTATTTGGCACAACACCTGGCCAATAGCCATATTTGGAAATGTTTTAATGAATTGAATTACAATTTGAAACTCTAACCCCAAACCTGATAGGAGAAGCATTCTCTCTGACCAGTCTAGGTACTGAATAATCTGGTCTCCAACAGAAATCACCGATCTGAGATTTTCTTGTGGTGGTTGTTTCCCTGTCTACCACACCACCATTACATACAGAGACTAATTCTTTTTCTTGCACGTCCCATGCATCTTTATCAAAAGACCACTTAAGAAAGTTTAAATACTGCATCTTTTCTTGTTAATAATAACAACTAATGTTTATGGAGTGTGTGCTAGTGCCAGGCAGTGCTATAAGGTATTATATTAGCAGCTCATTTAATCTTCACAACTCTGTGAGATAGGTAGTAATATTCTTCTCACTTTAGGGATGAAGAGACTGAAAAACTTGCCCTGGATCACACAGTAGTTGAAGCAAGCTATCATTCCTAGTCACATTGCTTTGCTACTCAAAATATCCCATTATATAATGCAGATTTCCCAAGGAGAGAACATGGGACCATGTCAAAAGCAATTCTTTTTTTTTTTTTGAGACAGAGTCCCATTCTGTTGTCCAGGCTAGAGTACAGTGGTGTGATCTTGGCTCATTGCAACCTCTGCCTCTTAGGTTCAAGGAATTCCCCTGCTTTAGCCTCCCAAGTAGCTGGAATTACAGGTGCACATCACCATTACAGGTGGACATCACCACGCCTGGCTAATTTTTGTATTTTTTAGTAGAGATGAGGTTTCACCATGTTGGCCAGGCTGATCTTGAACGCCTGACCTCAAGTGATCCGCCTGCCTCGGCCTCTCAAAAGTGCTAGAATTACAGATATGAGCTACTGTACCCGGCCCCAAGACCAATTCTTGACAAGCCTGCAGTGAATTACTTCACTTCCAAGAACTGCCAAAAACATACCTAATACAAGCTTATAATCAAAACCCTCACCTGAATTCTAAATTATGTAGTGTTTTCTTGGTCCACAAAACTCAAGTCTTCCCTTTATTACTTCTTAAATATTCATTAATGTAGTTACCGCTATTGCTAAAACTCTACCTTTTAGGAAGTTGTATAATAATAAAATGATGTCAGTACTGCCAGAATAGAGCTCAGTTTTTAATTTAGGGGCCAGTTCATTTTGTTTTGATGGTAGGAAGAGGAAGTAGTCAAGTGGTCCGAGTATATCTAGACATGTGTTCAATCCTCTGCAATTAACAACTGTGGAACCTAAGAGACATAATTTTACCTCTCTGGGCCTTTCTCTTGTGAAATTAAGTTTCACAAAATTATAAGATCTTTTCCAACTTAGACTTGCTGTAACAGCACTCAAAACAATCGGTTTCACAACCAATCTGTTCTATTTTACTCAATTATGAAATTTTGAAAGAAAGTCTCTCAAGGCTGGGCAAATCACTTTCCTTCTCAAGTTTTATAGGATGGTACTTTAAAAGTATCCCCCATAGCTTCTTTCTGGCTTCTTTCCACCCTAGGTGTCTATTCATCAGGTAACCAAGTGCTGAGACCCACTGTGATCTGAGGCAGGCCGTTCAAGGTTGGAGCAGGGGACATTTGGCAAGATTTTAAAGGGTGAGTGGTTCCTCAGGCCAGAAATGGTCAGGATTGACATGTTAAGTTCAAGTCTCAACCTTCACTTTCTGAATTTCATTTTCCACCAAGAGTAGGAAATACACTCTGTAAATCTTCAACTACCTACAGGTTAGTGAAAGTGAGATTGGTGATGGGGGATGCACAAGAATTCTGCTTAAATCTGTTTAGTCTCCAAAATCATACCCAACAAAGAATCTTTCCATCCCAACATTAGTGAGAGTGACCAACCAGGCCAACATCTCTCAGGAGAATAGGGTCTGGCGGCTGGAAACTTAAGGCCAATTGTGTTGAATCAAGGAAAAACACCAATCAACCAAAAACACCTGGGGGCAGGGAATCTGAGGCCAATTTGTGCTGACTTTCTAAGAGAGAAAACACCAAGGTCTGGGGCAGGGAATCTAAGGTCAATTAGCGCTAACTCCCCAAACCTGGATCAAAAGGTAAACACCTGGGTCTCAGGACAGGGAACCTAAAGCTAATGAATGCAAACTTCCTAAAGCTAAAGCAAAAGGTGAAACCCCATCTCCCCAAGCCCCAGTTGCAAAGGGTCAAAGGTTACTCTCCCTACAATCCTCCTTCTTCCACCACATCCCAGATGGAAAGGGAGGGTGCCTTGGATTGACCCTAAACCCAGCAGGGACAATCCCTTCATCTGATAGAGCACCAACTCACCTCAGCCTTTAATTAGCCACAGACCAAATCCTTCATCCGGATAAGGGGTAATGGGTAAGAACCTCAAAAGGCACACTGAAAACCCAGAAAACTTTGTAACCAGGCCCTTGAGCCTCTTGCTCTGTCCCACTCCCATCCTATAGGGTGCTTTCTCACCTTAGTAAGATCCTGTTTTTCCTGCTTTGTTCCTGTGTTTCCTTCCGTTGTTATTTTGCTGTGCATTTTGTCCAGTTTTTTTGTTCAAAACACCAAGAACCTGGACAACTTACAATGATGGCCGTCCTGCTGGTAACAGAGTTGACATGGATTCTAATCCTCTCCCAGAATTGTTGAAAGTGAGCCTTGGTTTGATTTCCACGAGTTCCGGGCAGGCCTGGATGACCCTACATTTCAGGTGGAAGTTTGCCTGGAGGCAAACTGCAGCCCAGGTGACCTGCACACCTGGGTAATAAGCCTGGGCGCAGAGCAGAAGGCCGCACTCCCATCTGCCTGCCCACCCTCTGCCCATCCCCAGCATTTTCTCACTAAAGCGAAGGTTTTTAGCAAAAGCAACTTTGCCTTGTGAATGATTTTTCACCTTTATTTTACAGAAAAACTAACCTACAATAAAACACTAAAAAATATTCCCAATGGAGGCATCTCCAACTTCTTTTGGAGGCGATTTAAAGTTACCAGTATTGTTTGTTGTCGTTGCAAGTATTTTTCTGGTTTAGGTTTTGTTTTTTGGGTGTGGGTTTTTTTTGTTGTTGTTGTTGTTTTTGAGATGGAGCCTCTGTCCTCCAGGCTGGAGTACAGTGGCATGATCTCGACTCACTGCAACCTCTGTGTCCCAGGTTCAAGCGATTCTCCCAAGTAGCTGGGACTACAGGCATGTGCCACCACACCCAGATAATTTTTGTAGTTTTAGTAGAGATGGGGTTTCTCCATGTTGGTCAGGCAGGTCTTGAACTCCCAATCTCAGGTGATCCGCCTGCCTCGGCCTCCCAAAATGCTGATATTACAGGCATGAGCCACCACGGCCTCAACATTGTAAGTTTTTAAAATATATACAGTATACATGTCAACTTCAAGATGCAGCACTAAGTCCAGAGCCCTCTGGTGCAGAGGGAATCCCTGAGCAACTCCCACCCAAAACAGCAGCTGTGGGAAATGGGAACCTGGCCATTGCCAAGCTCGGATGGGGATGCAGAAAGGCCTCCTTGTTCCAGCGTGATAGCACCCGGCTTACTCAGAGGCTGGCCCCTTCCTCTATCCCCATCCTCCACCCAGGACATCCTTCCCTGGTGTTTCTAAATCAGGACCAAAGGCAACAAAGTGTAAACTCTACATTCCATTCCTTATGTAAGAAAGCCCTGTGAAAGTTTCCCTCTTGGGGAGAGAGAAAGTGGAGGAGCGTTAAGGAGTTGTCAGAGGACTGTACATTTTAAAGGAAAATTTTCCCATCTGCAATTTTCCCATGGAAAAAGCCTTCAAAAGGAGATTGATAGCCAGGCGCAGTGGCTCATGCCTATAATCCCAGCACTTTGGGAGACCGAGGAGGGCGTATCACAAGGTCAGGAGATAGAGACCATCCTGGCCAACATGGTGAAACTCTGTCTCTACTAAAAATACAAAAAAAATTAGCTGAATGTAGTGGTGCACCCCTGTAGTCCCAGCTACTCGGGAGGCTGAGGCAAAAGAATTGCTTGAACCCAGGAGGCAGAGATTGCAGTGAGCTGAGATCACACCACTGCACTACAGCCTGGGCGACAGTGCGAGACTCCATCTAAAAAAAAAAAAAGGAGATTGATTAGGGCCATGCATCATGTCCCAAAGCATCATGTTCTGCCACAAAGCAATTCTGTTTTAAATAAGGTTGGGTAGTAATGCACATTAATATCTCTCTTGCAGAGTCACACTGTGTGTTAGCATGCTAAGGGTTCTGGGGATAACTACTATAAAGCAACCCGTTTATGTTTAATGCAAGATTTCCAAAAGCCTTTTGACAGTCTTTTTTCTCTTTTTTATGTAACACCTATTAACATCTGTTCTGAGGAATACACATGGGGAAATCCTGGTGTAATGGAAAATCAGAAAACCTTTGGAGTCAGAAAACTAAGATTGGAATCACCACTTGATCCTTTACTTGCTGTGGGGCCTTAGGAAATTGTCTTAACCTCCCTGAGTCTCTCTCTGTTTTGTCATCTTCAGAGTGAAGCTAATAACTCTGACCTCATAAGACTACATAAGGATGAAATAAACAAGTCTATTGCTTGGTGTCTGATGAATGGTAACTTGTTATTAACAAAAATGACACCTTATGGGGTGGAGGCTGTAACTTCCCACGTTCCGCTGCTGGAGTAAAGGAAGGATTATTTTCCCAAGCTGCTGGGAATGCTGCAGGAAGACAGCCTTCAGCGCTCAGTCCTCTTCAGGAACCGTCTTGGCTAAAGAGAGCCAATCTGGCACAAAGGCAAGTCCCATCCTTAGGGCAGCTGTGGAAGGGGCAGAGGTTACAAAGGTCTGGCTTCCTCACCCTATTTGGGGACAAGTCTGAGGGTTATGCCTGCTTCAGAACTTCCCATGGCATTGGCTAAAGTCTCTCTTGAGACTACTGCCGCCTATCTTCTCCCAGTCCCATATCATTTCTCTTTCTTTCTCCTTTCTTGCTCTCCCCTTCCCCTCTACAGGTGTTAATCCAAGAGCACTCCCTGATAAACTTCCTGCAAATACATTTCCTGGAGACCCAGCTGATACCACATTGATTCTAATAGCCCACCTTCCATTCAGATTTTGAATGACAGAAAAGAAAGGTGTGCAAGACTCAAAGGGCGTCAGAGAGACTCGGGTTTATACATTTAAGCGTGTATGAGTTCCATACAGAAATGCATCGCCACAGCTACTCTGGGGACACTGCCTATGGGGTAGCCCTGCTCTGCAAGGAGCAGCTTTTAAAAAATTAAATTAAAATTAAAAAAAGAAATGCATCACTGCTTGAGCCGAGGAGTTCAAGGCTGCAATGAGCTGTGATCACAACAACTACACTCCAGCCTGATAGCAGAGTAAGACTGTCTCAAAAAAAAAAAAAAAGGAAAGAAATGCATTACATACTAGGAAAATATCCTCTCCGTCAGTGATCGGTTCCCTCAGTAAGACAGAGTACAGCTTTATTCCTCAAACTGTGGCTCATCAGCATCACCTGAGAAGCTTAAAAATAGTGGGGCTTGCTAGGCCCACGCAGAGACTGTCTCAGGAGTAGGTCTCTGATACTACTGGAAATAAACATTGGTAACAGAATCTCCAAATGATGCTGATGCAGGCTGTCTTTGGACCACCCTGGAGAACCAGTGCTGCAAACTTCTTCTGTAAAGGATCAGATAGTGCATATTATAAGACCGGCAGGCCATGTAGTCTCTGTCATAACTATTCAGCTCTGTGGTTGTAGCATGAAAGCAGCCACAGACAATATGTTAGATGAATTAGAGTGAATGTGTTCTGACAAAACTTTGTTTACAGAAAAGGCAGCTGGCCAGATTTGGCCATAGGCCATGCTTTTCTACCTTCTGCCCTAGACCCTTGCTATTCAAGCCTTGGTGCTAGGATCATCAGCATCATCTGGGACCATGCTAGAAATGCTGAATCTCAGGCCCAGTTTCCAAACTACTGAATAGAACCTGTCAGTAACAAGACAGGTAACAAGACCCTCCAGTGATTTGCAGTACATTTGAGTTTGAGAAGCAATGCTGTATGGTGTCCACTGGGGCAAGAACACAGATCAAAATACCATGAGCTGGTTAGCTTCTCTCTGGTCTGTGATTACAGAGGAATGATCAGAACCTAGGCTGAGCCAGCTTTCTTGCAAAAGTGTGACACAGAGAGCAGGCTGGCTTCATGTACCCATTTACTGGGAAAACTAAGTTCTAACTTTCGAACTGGGACCCTGTGGTTAATTAATATGATGGACACAAACTTTTTAAATAATGCAATCAAGACCAGGAGCTGTAGCTCATGCCTGTAATCCCAGCACTTTGGGAGGCTGAGCCAGGCTGATCACTTGAGGTCAGGAGTTCGAGACCAGGCTGGGCAATATGGTGAAACCCTGTCTCTACCAAGAAATACAGAAATTAGCTGGGCGTGTTGGCAGGTGCCTGTAATCCCAGCTACTCTGGAGGCTGAGGCAGGAGAATTGCTTGATCTTGAGAGGCAGAGGTTGCAGTGAGCTGAGATCATGCCATTGCACCCCAGCCTGGGGGACAGAGTGAGACTCCATCTGAAACAAAACAAAACAAAACAAAAAAAATACAATCAAGCTGAAATATAAGGAGAGAGAGAAAAAGAAACTTTATTTGTGAGGGAAATTAAGAGTGGAGGAGATAATCTGGTTGCCAAGCACTAGAGCTCATCCTCCTGAATCATGCCATCCTGTTTTTCCAGTAGAGACATTGCAATATTGCATTAGTCAAGTGATTTTGCAACATCATTTAAATGACATAAGGTGTCTGCTTGTGTCTGAGCATGATTCTGAGGGTGGACTTGTGCCAGCCCGTCTGTTCCTCAGAGATTATATCCAGAATTAATTCTATTAGAAACTCAAAAACAACAGGCTTACTTTGGCACGATGACCCAAGTAATGGTTATAAAAGGATTGTGCACCAGAGGAACCCACCTCTTAATGGACACCACCAGCAAAAGGGCAGGTACATCTTGTCCTCCCCTCTGCCCATGCGCTAAGGAAAGCCCACAGATGCTTTCTTGGCTGGATCTAACCATTCCATTCTCTAAGCAGTGGTCAGCCAACTTTTTCTGTAAAAGACAAGATAGTATATGTAGGAAGGCAACATTTTATTTCTACCTTTTTAGGATCCCTGGCTGGGCCTGAGAATTAAAGTGACCTGAAATAGATTAACAGGATAAAAGCACACACATGTAATACAAGTTTCGCTTGACATAGGAGCCATCCTGAGAAAATGAGAGGGTCTTATGAAGTTGAACAAAGAGAGGCAATTGTGGAAAAGTAACTAAATTATGTAGGGGAGGCTAAAGGAAGGTAAGAATTAGTTTAACACAATGTGTTTGCATAGAATTCTCTCAGCTATGACTCTCCACCGAAGAAGGGTCCTTTTCTCCTGGCACAGACAGGGCGTCTTTCACATGGGAGTCTTTATCTCCTGTTTGCTGTAAGAAAAGGGGAAGATTCGAATACCCTTCTTGTATCTATTGTTTTTCAAGTGCCTTCAGCTAGAAGTCTCATGTCAAAGTGCCATATTTTTGGGTGGCATATTCTGCCCCCCTTCATAAATATTTTAGGTTCTGTCAGCTATAAGGTCTCTATTACAACTACTCAGCTCTGCCATTGTAGTGCAAAAGCAGCCATAGACAATTTGTAGAGGAATGGATGTGGCTGCGCTCAATAAAGCTTTATTTGCAAAAGCAGGCAGTGAGCCGGATTGGGTCTGTGGATTTTAGTTTGCTGCCTCCTGCTCTAGAGTCTGATCTAGACTACTGCTTTTCAAACACTAATATGCTACAAATCACTAAAGTATCATGTTAAAATGTAGATTTTGATTCAATAGATGGGATCTAAGATTCTTTCTTTTTTTTTTTTTTTTGAGATGGAGTTTCACTTGTTGCCCAGGCTGGAGTGCAATGGTGCAATCTCGGCTCACTGCAACCTTCGCCTCCCAGGTTCAAGCAATTCTCCTGCTTCAGCCTCCCAAGTAGCTGGGACTACAGGTGCACACTACCACACCCAGATAATTTTTGTATTTTTAGTAGAGATGGGGTTTCATCATGTTGACCAGGATGGTCTTGATCCCTTGACCTCTTAATCAGCCCGCCTCAGCCTCCCAAGTGCTGGGATTACAGATGTGAGCACCGCGTCCAGCCTGAGATTCTATATTTTTAACAAATACTCACATGATGATGGTAATGAAGATGATCCAAGGACCATACTTTGAACAGCAAGACTTGAATTAAGACCACTAGTTCTCAATCTTGAATGGACCCTAGAATCACCTAGAGAGCTTTAAAAATACCAATGCCTGGTTTTCATTCCTTCCTTGCCACACACCATTATGATTTTGCTATTTTGCAGTGTGGCCTGAGTATCAAGATTTTTAAAAGCTCCCTAAGTAACCTTGATATGCAACTAAAATTAAGAATATTGCCCAGCATGTGAATAAAAGATTTAGGATTTTCTTTGACAAGGCTTAAATTCAATCCTCAGATTTATAAAATGGAACACTTGCTCAGAATGAAGTTGTCCTTTGAGGAAAGGAAATATTTCTACCCAAGACGTTTGACACTTGGGTAGTAAGTAACCAGGTCCCTAAATTAGTCAAATAGGATTAGATTTAAAGTCCAAGTGGATCAATAAGCTGTATAGAAGGAAGCAGCCCCTTCCTCTGAGACTGGGGCAAGAAAAGCAACACAAGATTTTGTTAGGGGCTAGAAGCTGGGGCATTCATGTCGACTGTTTTGTAGAGGAAGAGATATTCAGCCAGCAAACATTTTCTGAGCACTTAGCATGTCTCAGGGGAGATCAGCTGCTGAGCATGGGAAATGAAAGTGGAGTAAAAGACTTGAAGAAAATTGTGAAAATTTAGAATAGGTTCTGTGAACACGAGGAGAAGATGCCGAGCAGGGGAAAAATGGATTTCCCAGTGCGGTTGTGGCTCAGCTGCAGTTAGAAACATTTTTCTGCTGAATAAAAGGAGGAATTTGCTGACAGTAGAAACTGTCCTGAGTTGTCATGGGCTTCCCTCGGAAATGGGGAACTTCCAGTGGCTGGATCTCAACCATAGGTGAGATCAGCACTTTTCATCTGAAAAACCTATATACCAGGAATAGCCGAGTGGGATGTTACTAGTAATTTCGGCTAATAATGATGCCAACCTATGCAAATGCATGATTTTAAAAATGCACTCTGGAATACAATCCAGGCTAAGCCTGTAATGGCATCCCTCTTAATTACTTGCATTATTGATTCACTTTGAGTGGAAGAAAAAAGGTGTGGCACAAGCTTAGCTGCCAGGAATTATACAGAACCCACAAACTATCTGATCTCATCAGCAGAGGTAATGTATCTCATATGTGAATGTTACCCATTCAGTGTAGGGGAACGGAAAAATGGGCTGATAACTGCTAAGGCAGATGACAACATGGTGGTGGGAGATCCAAGAATTGAACATGGAGGGGAGGTGTTGACTTGAATAACAGTTAAAGTCCTTTCAACTCTGATACTTTGTGATTCTAAGAAAACACCTGTGTGTCTGAATCTTCTTTGGGTTTGAAAGTAAAAGCTTCACACAAGAAGGGAATGAATCACTACATAAATTATTCAGCGCTTGAAGGCCCTCAGAGAATTACTCTCTGTTCTTTGATTGAGGTAGGGATCATTTCCTAGATCCTTAGTCTGAGTCAAGGCTGCATTTTGGATCTCAGATCCAGAAATAAAATGCTATAGATAATTAGGTCATCATTATCTAGGTCTTCTCCATCTTGAATTATGATTATCAAAAGCATCACCTTGTGCATAGCTTGCAATAAATTCTTTTCTCTACTTACAGTCCAGAATTGTTGGTTGAGATAGATTAGGTGTTGTTAGAAGAGATAGATTAGGTGATAGAAAGGGATTTCATAGCTAGTGGGAAACAGTATGACATAACAGTATGCCTGGGGCCAGATATCAGTTTTACCATGTTCCAGGTGGTAGCCTTAGCCAGGTTACTTTCTGCTCAGTGCCAGCCTCATCACTGGCAAAATGAGAATGATAATGTGTCAGAGGGTTACCATGAAGACATAATGCACATGAAGTGCTTAGAATAGCACCTGGAAATTATAAGGTAAGTATTCCAACCACCTTAGTTACATAATTCCTATCTTCTAGGAGCTGGAAGAAAGATACTTAGATGGATATATTTTACAACCCATGCAGCCAGCAAAATAAGAACATAACAACCAAAACAAAATCAGACAGTGAGTATTTTATGACCTCCTTTTATAGGTTCTCCTTGTTTAGAAAATTAGGCACCAACTCTTTAGCTTGGCATCAGAATCCTTCATGACAATGCCAATGTTTCAATATACACAATACACTCTTCCTTATTAAGTAAATAACCTACACTTGAACAAAATCAGACCATTTGCTGTGGTCCCAGCGGGCACGATTCCTCCCCATATTTGAAAGTTTACTCATAGTATTTACTCAATCCGTATGCAATATAATTTTCACTCATCTTTGCTTGTTAGTATCTTCTCATCCTTGACCATTCAAGCCAAGTGACTTTATGAAGATTTCCTTTAAATCCCCAGTAGACAAGATACAACTGTCCCTCTCTGTGGTACCTTAACACTTTATACTTCCACTACCATACTTTTCATACACTCCTTTGGTGTAGAATTATTTTGTGAATTCCTCCAAATTTTAAGTGTCTTGAAAGACAGAATTTGTTTCTTATTCATCTTTGTTTCTCATCCTGTGACTGGCTCCCATCATCACCGCCACCATAATATGTGTGGTGCAGGCCATGGTACCCTATACACTATAGGCATTTGGTAAATGTAGGCTGGTTATGGGACTCTCTGGGATGTAAGAAAGGACTTAATTGGAATGGAGATGGGGAAGAATTCCCTATCCAGCCTAAATGGGGCAAGAAAGAGCAGATGCTGTAACCCAGGGGCTTTGAGCACTTATTAAAATTAGGTATTTAATGTCTGAGAACAAATCCTGGCACATACTTTGCATATTTCAGATGCTAGCCAGTCCCTCTTCTAGAAGATCTACCTCCTACCCACAGCCCCCAATGAAGTGGTGAACGAATCATCTGTCTTTGTTCTACTGCAGTTCCCACTCCGTCTTGAGTTGATTGAATCAGGGCAGCCAATTCACTGAAAGCCTAGCTACCCTTCAGCCTCGTGAGATAAGATGAGCTCAGCCACTGGCTCTCTCCACTGAGATTTCAAGTTAGGACTTAAAAATACTCACCTAAGAGCTATAAACTCTAAAATTGCTACAATATTAACAATAACTAACAAGAACCACTGTATTTATTGAGCATGTACTATGTGCCAGTCACTGTGTAGCACATAGCACATGCTCAATGTAATTAAGGACAATACCTTTACTCCTCACAATACTCTGAAGTTGAAGCTGTTTTTATTCCCATTTTATTTTATTTTAATTTTTTATTATTTTATTATTAGGTTTTTCTATTTGAGACAGAGTCTTGTTGTGTTGACTAGGCTGGAGTGCAGTGGTGCTATCTTGGCTCACTACAACCTCCACCTCCCTGGTTCAAGCAATTCTCCTGCCTCAGACTCCCACATAGCTGGGACTACAGACACGTGCCACCACACCCAGTTAGTTTTTGTATTTTCAGTAGAGATGGAGTTTCACCATTTTGGCCAGGCTGGTCTCGAATACCTGACCTCAAGTGATCTGCCTGCCTCAGCCTCCCAAAGTGTTGGGATTATAGGCATGAGCCACTGTGTCTGGCCTCCCCCATTTTATAGATGAGAAAAATGGAACACAGAGAAGTGAAGATTTAAATCAAGAGTCAAACTCCAGCAGTCTGTCTCCAGAGTCTATGATCTTACCCACTGTTAAAATATGTTTCGCCAGGGCAGGGCAAGTCAAAATGAAATGTCTCAAAGACTCAAAGATGGGGCACCGACAAGCCAGTGAGTAAGCAAAGGAAGCCAGTCTACAGATGAAAAAACAACTGTGGGGGAGGAGCAAAGGGGGAATCATACATGAAAGATTACACAGCCATGAAGCAGCCACAGAAAGACACATGACAACCCTATTTCACCATAGCTGTAAAACTGCTGGGGCTTGGCAATACTACATTTCCTGCCTTAGGATTTTGTAAATCCCACTGCTTATGATAAACTGACCTTTGTACTAGCTAAATAAGTGGAGCATAAGAAGAACTTGGTGTGCATGGTAAAAGCCTGTGTCTCCATATTCAGTGTGGACTTGTCACACTCATTGCACGGTCCTCAAGACAGGCCGGCTCCTACTTGGCAGATCATGAGTGAGAAGACTTTATCGGCACTCCAGCTCTGCCACGTTATTAAAATGGAGAAGCCTTACACTGGTCCTTAATGTGTTTGGACCTCAGCAGCTTCATTTATAAAATGCGTGTCGGGGGAGGGAAGAACCAATAACAAAACATCTGACCTGCCATCTGCCTCCAGCCAAAAGTTGTGAGTAAGTAGAAAGGCCATGCAAATGTGGAACTTTTTTTTTAAGCTTAGCATTCCTTAGGGCTAGTGTGTAAACCATGACTGTTATCAGTGGTGCTGGGCCAGTCAGTAAAGAAAAAAGTAATGCTACCTATCACCCTGGCATTTCCCTCTCTCACGTCTCTATTTACAAAGTTACAGGTATTGCCAGAAAATACCCATATTCCTTTGTTCTCACTAATGAGTCAACTCTGGAAGCACCAGTCCCTTTATCAGTAAGACAGATCTACCTTTTCCAAGTCTCTGTTTACTCAACAACAGAAACCTTCTCCAGGGCTGTTCTCCATAGTCTTGGCTCACAGTCTTTCTGTGCCTTTGTGCTTCACCAGACTTTGCAATTTCTACCCCCAACAACAATGCCTGTGATTCCTGCCAGGGAGACTTTGTTTGGGGAGAAACGTGGCAACAAACACATGAGACAGATAGTTATTAGCCTGAGTGTCCAGACAGTGTGATTCTCTGATACAGTTACATTTACAAGACCCAGAGATGTTAAATTTAATTGAATTTTATGGTAGATTTATTTTGCTGAATACAATTCGCAGGAGGCTACTGGTTTGGA
Organism: Saimiri boliviensis; assembly: GCF_048565385.1. NCBI lineage: Eukaryota > Metazoa > Chordata > Mammalia > Primates > Cebidae > Saimiri > Saimiri boliviensis. The sequence continues at coordinate 36,371,622 of NC_133465.1, forward strand.
CTGAGCTCCCTCTGCACTAAATCCAACAGGCCAAACCAAAATGGAGTTAACTCATGCTGATGTTCTGCACACAAGCTGAAACCGAGTTGTTTATCTGACCTACCAAGAAATCAAGAGAGATAATAGCCAAATCCCCAAACAGGCCAGTTTTAGGTAGTCTGCTCTGCCTTAACCTTAACAAGAAAAGTAACTTTGAAAACCAATCTACCCTTCGTTCTCTGTTGGGGCTTTCCTCAGCCCTTGTCTATAAGCTAACCTCCCCTGCTCAGCTCATTGGAACGCTCATTCTATTTTATGGAAGGAGGTGTTGCTCAACTTTAGAATGGCAAACAAAAGCCAATTAAAATTTTTTAATTTGTTGTAACTTTGTCTTTTAACAGTCGGTAAACAAACGATGCTGCCCTCAAAATATGACTTATGTTGGGTTGTCCCCAACTTCAGAAAGGTCTTATGTCTCATTGAAACCACAATATCACTAAATCATAGTCTTCCTATCTTGTAACGCATGCAGATGTGACCAGACAATTTCCCATGAATACATTATAAGATATTTGAAGCTTGCTTTATTAGATTATGGAATGGGACGACCCCAGCAAGTTACAAGCCCTGGGGTAGGATTGCCAGATAAAATACAGAATGCTGTGTGTGTGTGTGTGTGTGTGTGTGTGTGTGTGTGTGTGTGTATTCTTATATATATATTTTTTTCTTTGCTCTATTGTCTAAGCTGAAATGCAGTGGCATGAACACAGCTCACTGCAGCCTCCATCTCCTGGGCTCAAGTGATCATCCTGCCTCAGCTTCCTGAGTAGCTGGGACTACAGGCCTGGGCCACTATGCCTGGTTAATTTATTTTTCCTTTTTTTTTTTTTTTTTTCTTTTGGAAAGACAAGATCTCGCCATGTTTCCCAGGCTGGTCTTGAACTCCTGGGCTCAAGTAGTCCTCCCACCTTAGCCTTCCAAAGTGCAGGGATTACTGGCATGAGCTACCATATCCAGCCCTGAGTTAAAATTGCACTTCAGATAAGTAATGAATAAACAACCAATATTGCATGAGGCAGAATTATACTAAAAAATTATTTGCTGATAATTAAAATTCAAACTTAAAGGAAATTCTATGTTTTTATTTGCTAACTCTGGCAACCCTCCCCAGAGGTCCAATTCTGACTATTACAACAGATAAGAGTTGTAAATTTAAATTATGTCATCCTCAGAATCCTCTATAAAATGAAAAGTCTGAACACGATGAATCCTAAGGTTTCTTGCAGTTCAATAATTACATAATTCTATGACTCAAGTACTAATGAACTACAAATGTGGCATTGGGCAAGTTATTTAATCTCTTGGTGAATTAATTTCCTCATCTTCAAAATCAGGATAAAGCCAATGTCACGATTGTTAGACGAATGCACCTGGCTTGTGATTTGTCTTAGATAAACAAAGCTGGATGTAGTTAAAGAGGTAAAAGCAGATTTTATTCAACTACTGACAGTAAGGAAAGAGTTGGGCTGCCTTCTAATTTGTGCAAAGGTAACTAGACATTTTAAAGGGAAAATGAGGGAGGAGGAAGCATCAGCAACTGCAGCTCAGGCAGAGTCAGGGAAAATGAAAAATGACCAAGGGTTGGTCAGGGTAAATGTGATTAGGCTGGCTGCATCTGCTAGCTGGCAATTATGGACCCACAGAGACTGAGACTCCCAGGCCCTATCCTTCCTGATGATTATATTTCAAAGGAATCGTTTTCAGGTCCTTGAGAAAGACACTCCTAAGTTGTGGGAGATACATATACAGTCAAAGCAACAGAGAAAGGACTCAGAATTGTAAGCCCCTTTGAGTTCGTGTGCTAGGAAAGGGAAGTCAGGGGCCTATTATCAAGTGTTAACTCTAATAAACAGTAAATGTTTCTGACAGCCCTGTGCTTTTCCTGACAGGAACTCAAAAGGGGGCTGAGTTTTCTCAATGATGCCGCCTTCTGATGATAGTACAATTGGTCAAGTCTTAGCACAGTGGTATGGAGCTGTACTTATGTTCCAAGAGTTCTTTGCAGTTTGCACCTTCAAAAGTGTATGGCATAGTAACTTGTGCTTAATAATTAATTGTTTGCTTATTCATTCAAAATACTATACAATCCCTCATGATCAAGCTGTATCTAAGGAACACTTTTTTATAACTTAATTCTGTGTGAAGAAAAGGTTTTTGATGCAAACTTTTTTTTTTTTTTTTTTTTTTTTCCTGAGACAGTTTTACTCTGTCACCAGGCTGGAGTGCAGTGGCAAGATTTCAGCTCACTACAACATCCCCCTCCTGGGTTCAAGCAATTCTCCTGCCTCAGCCTCCCAAGTAGCTGGGACTACAGGCTCATGCCATCACACCCAGCTAATTTTTGTATTTTTAGTAGAGATGGGGTTTCACCATGTTGGGCAGGATGGTCTCGATCTCCTGACCTTGTGATCCACCTGCCTCGGCCTCCCAGAATGCTGGGATTACAGGCATGAGCCACCACAACCAGCCTAGATGCAAACTTTAAGTGAGAAAAAAGTATAGGACACTTGCTTAATTTGCTTAATTTTGTTTTGCTTTTGTTTTTTGAGACAGGGTCTCACTCTATTGCCCAGGTTGGAGTATAGTGGTGCAATCACAGCTTACTGTAGCTTTGACCTCCAGGGTTTACACAATCCTCCTGCCTCAGCCTCCCAAGTAGCTGGGACCATAGGTGTATGCCACAATGCCTGGCTATTTTAAAAAATCTTTGTAGAGATGAGGTCTCACTACGTTGCCCAGGCTGGTCTGGAACTCCTGGGCTCAAGTGATTCTCTTGCCTTGGCCTCTCAGAGTGCTGGGATTTCAGGCATGAGCTACCATGCCCCACCTCTTGCTTAAAATAGTATGAGTCTTAGCAAATTGTTAGTAAGCAATGATGGTTCGACAGTTTAAAGTGAATCTGATTTCTTCATTAAGGCATCTCTAAAGACTTACCATTGTCACCATTTTTGTGAACACAAAGTTGGTGACCTATGGACACAAAATAAACATCTTTAAATTATTATAGAATTTGTATGTTAGCTTTCAACTTGCTCTCCCTTCAGCTGGTCCAAAATAAAAAGATTCCTCAGTTTCCGAATAGGTGAAGGTACTACACAGATTTAATTATATCTGTATTGCAGCAAATCTGAGCTGGATCTGGGGAAGAGTGTGTGTCCTATTTTTGTTTCTCTTTACTCATTAGATTTCTATTTTTAAATGGTGCTAAATTGTGAATTTAATTCAATGCACACAGAAGTAGTCATGGGTGGAATTTTATGCCTCCCTGGCTCTAAAGAGTTTTCACAGATTTAGGCTTTGTATAAAGAACTTCTTCGTCTTTCTCAGATGATCCTCTTTTTCTCCACTCCATTGATGTTGTCTTGGTTCTGGCCTTCATCGCTCCTTGCCTGGATTATTATACTCGTGTTTGTTTGTTTGTTTGTTTTTTGAGATAGAGTTTTCGCTCCTATTGCCCATGCTGAAATGCAGTGGCATGACCTCGGCTCACTGCAACCTCTACCTCCTGGATTCAAGTAATTCTCCTGCCTCAGTCTCCCTAGTAGCTGGGATTACAGGCATGCAACATTGCACCCAGCTAATTTTTTTGTATTTTTAGTAGAAAGAAGGTTTCACCATTTTGGCCAGGCTGGTCTTGAACTCCTGACCTCAGGTGATCTGCCTATCTCAGCCTCCTAAAGTGCTCGGATTACAGATGTAAGCCACCGCACTCAGCCTATACTCTTGTTTTAAAATGGTCACTCTACTTCTAGCATCCCTCACAGTATTTGTTAGGCTAAACTGTATGTAACAAAAGCCCCAAGTAAGAGTGGTATAAGAGATTTATTTATTCTTCTTACAGATCTTCTGGAGGTGGAGGGTTTTCCCCACTGGCATGGAGAAGAAATGCTGGATGGAAATATGCGGTTGAGAGAAAGAGATATGGTAGCTGCCATATGACATACAACTAGAGAGATACAGAGATATTTAAGAGTTATGTGCTGGCCGGGCGCGGTGGCTCAAGCCTGTAATCCCAGCACTTTGGAAGGCCGAGGCGGGTGTATCATGAAGTCAAGAGATCGAGACCATCCTGGTCAACATGGTGAAACCCCGTCTCTACTAAAAATACAAAACATTAGCTGGGCATGGTGGCACGTGTCTGTAATCCCAGCTACTCAGGAGGCTGAGGCAGGAGAATTGCCTGAACCCAGGAGGTTGCGTTGAGCCGAGATCGCACCATTGCACTCCAGCCTGGGTAACAAGAGCGAAACTCCATCTCAAAAAAAAAAAAAAAAAAAAAAAAGAGTTATGTGCAATGTATTTTCCTCCTCCATATTCACAAGAAACTTTAGTAACAATTGAAACTGGTTTCATAGAAGACAATATTTCAACCGATGGCGGGGCGGGGATGGTTTCAGGATGAAACTGTTCCACCTCAGATCTTCAGGCATTAGATTCTCATAAGGAGCGAGAAATTTAGGTCCTTCACATGCTCAGTTCACGATAGGGTTTGCATTCCTGTGAGACTGTAATGTCCTCGAATGTGCAGTTCACAATAAGGTTCGTGCTCCTATGAGAATTTAATGCTGCCACTGATCTGACAGGAGGCAGAGCTCAGCTGATAATGATCGTTCCCCACAGCTCACCTTCTGTTGTGCAGCCTGATTCCTAACAGGCCACAGACAGGTACCGTCCACGGCCCAGGGGTTGGGGACCACTGCTTCAGAGACTCACTTAGGTTTGTGATTCTTCCAGAATCATTAAGGCAGGTGCTAGGGCTTGCCTAAGGAGGCTCAGCTGCATTTAGATTACAAATGAGCAGTGATATCTACCTGACCCTTTACAGCACCTGGTGAGGTTTCAGAGCAGCATCTTTCAGTGTGTGTGAGTTTAGAAATCGTCATGGGCATTTCCACCAACATACTCTGCTTTTCTCACTTCAAGAGATGTTTCGTTTCATCTTTGCCACCACCTCTTACTTATCATGAACAAATGGAATAACAGACCACACAAAGACAGTAAGAATCTCAAATCTTTTCCATTCATGGTTGACTTTGGCAGAATGAAAGAACTCAACAGGCTGACTGTTCCCTTACCTAAGAAAGAAAGACGCATCAAGATAAATGGCTAAATGAGCCCAAATAAGGGGCATCTACATTGTGTTAAATATCATTCTTTATTCTTTGTGACTAAAGCAAAAGCACAGACATGAGTTTCACACAGACCAATAGGAAAGCCCCTAATGTGTCTTGTGGCCTCTGCACAACATTGTGAGAACCACTGCCATCAACTTTTGCTTTATGTTGGTCTTTTGAGGTCTTCTTTGCATTCATTGGCATTCCCAATCTTATTCTCATCACCTCTCGAACCTCTGCTTGAAGAAAGAGCTGAAGCAATCCTGACCCTCAATCCTCAGCAGAATATGTCATGAGGCAGTCAGTGTCTTACATTCAAATAATCTTTTTTTTTTTTTGAGGGAAAACAACCACAATAGCCAACAGAATGTCATTTATTGATTGTCCAATGGGAATAGAACACTGTTTCATGCAGTGTGGAATGACACATAATCATCTACTGTGACAAAGCATGGGTGGAAAAAGCCCTGAGCTTGGAGTCAGAAACCCGGGACTCCATTCTTGACTTTTTTACTAATACAAATTTATGTTATTTGCAAAGCCTCTCTAAGTATTCACTTCTTCATCAATAAAACAGACACGATATTATCTATCTCACAGGATAGTTTTAAGGATAAAATGAGATAATAGATGTAAAATTTCTAGAACCACGTTAGGCATTCATGAAGTTAATCTGCAGGAGGTAGGGGGCAAGAGGAGGGAGAACATTAGGACAAATGCCTAATGCATGCAGGGCTTAAAACCTAGATTTTAACCTGTTTACCCTGTGGTTGATAGGTGGAGCAAACCACCATGGCACATGTATACCTAGGTAGCAAACCTGCATGTTGTGCACATGTACTTCAGAACTTAACGTTTTAAAAAAATTAATCTGTGCAACCATTCCATTGTACATCCTCCTATGTATTCCAGTTGCTAAAAGAAGTAACTTTCAAATAAATACAAGCAAACAGCCAAAAATAACTTTTAAAGAGGACTCAAAACTTTACTTCTTGGAAAAACATGAGAATATCCAACTTAAATTGTTAGTAAAACTATTCCCAACCTCATTCCTCCTCCTCCTCTTCTTCATCTTGATCTTTGTCCTTCCCACAATCCTAGGAATCATCTTATTTTGCTAAATCCCAACCCACCTCTCAAAACAGCTTGACCAACATCTCCCAGAGTATGGAATTTTTTTTCTTATTCACCTTTATCAGGACGATGCATATAGCCTATGCACCTAAGTCCTTCACTTTTTCTGTAGGTCTTTTTTTCTTCCCGTTGTTTTTATCCGATTGTTTTTATCAAGCAAGTCTAGGAATGGGGCATGAGGGATACATATACTACTCAAAGGTCAGCGATTGTGGAGAGAAAACCAAGTAGGAAAAGACAATATTCTTCTTTTCAGAAAAGAGTGAAAGACTGGGAGCACCTGTATTTTAAAACTTGCTTTACTCAGTCATATTTACAAAAAAGAGAGATTGAACGCCAGTAACAGAACACAGGATGAAACTGGAAGTTCAGTCAACTCTTCCCAAGGTGTCTGGAGTCAAAGTTTGGAGAAAAGCTGCTATTTCTGATTGGACAGTCAGAGCTAGAAGAGCAGGTCCCAGGTGCTTCTTTGTATGGTGGCCATCCTATCCAGGAACTCTGGATATCCCTCCGTGAGCAGAGCAGGTGTTTGCTCTCCTAAACATTTCCTGTGGCATCTATTCTATTGCACCTGAAGTCTGCTCTATCACAAATTCCTTCTTATAGGTACAGGCAGTGACCATGCAAATATATAACTGCAGTTTTGCAGAAAGAAGAACTATATCTCTGAGCTCAACAAAAATGTCACATCCTTTCCACTGTCTTCAGCTCTCACAACACTAATCTCTAAATCAAATTGTATACCTCTTTTCTGCTAACATACTTGGGATTGCTCCTCAGAAACAGATTCATTCAACACCTCAGTAAAAAAATGTGGCAGGTGTTTACATGATTCCTTTAAAGCTGTTTCTTGTGTTTTATTTTTATCTTTTTGTGGCTTGCTTTTTACCTTGAGGGGTAAGTTTCAGGAAAGATGAGGTTAATTCAAAATTGTCATCATATTTGTTTAAGTCACCTTTGGTTAATATTCTAGCATTTCTGTGGAAGAGACCACTGTAGGTCAAGGTGTTTTATTTCATCTGATTTAATCTGACTTTTTATCTCATCCATTTTTTCCCCCTTGGGTAAATATCAGTCTTATTGATGTTTCTAAACCTAGGTAGCTTCTCACAAGTTTTCCTCATACCAACCACTTCTCTTCCTTGTTCAAGCCATTCTCCCAGTGGGAAAGTCTGTGCCAAGTGATACCCAGCCAGCATCTCAATCAAAATCCATCTTCAGACTTCCTTCTCTCTGGCACTCCTTCCTCATCATGCTCATCATACTCAGTTCGCTTATTATCTCTGCACATTCCTATGTTACTGATAGAGTGTGATCTGGCATCTGTTAGCTTATTGTGTTGCTGTTGTTTTCATTTATTTTTTAAATTAAATTCATATAAATAACTATTTATTGAGCACCTACTGTGTGTGTTTCTGTTAAAAGTCTCCAAGAAATACAATCATGAGTAAGACAATCTGTGCTCCATATATTTTTATTTCAACCTTTTACAGAAACTAAAATTTTTCAAAATATTTTAACAGCTTTATTAAGATATAATTCCTATGCCATACAATTTACCCACTTAAAGTGTAGAGTTCAATGGCTTTTATATATTCACAGAGTTGTACATCCATTATCACAATTTCAGAACGTTTTCATTAGACCCCCCTCCAAAAGAACACTTGCACCTCTGAGCCATCACTTCCCAATCCCCTATCCCCTCCCATTCCCTTGTCCTAGGCAACCACTAATCCACTTTCTGTCTTTATAGATTTGCCTGTCCTGGACACATAAAGGGAATTTTGTATAGATGGAATCATATAACCTGCAGTTCTTTGTGACTGGTTTCTTTCATTTAACACAGTGTTTTCAAGTTCATCCTTGTTGTAGCATGTATCAGCACTGCCCTTCCCTCCTTCCTTCCCTCCCTCCTTCCTTCCTTCCTTCCCTCTCTCCCTCCCTCCTTCTCTCCCTTTCCCTCTCCCTCTCCCTCTCTCTTTCTTTCTTCCCTTCTGTCCCTTTTCTTCCCGCCCTTCCTTCTTTTCCTTCTCTCTCTCTCTCTCCTTTCAACAGGATCATCTCACTCTGTGACCCAGTTTCAAGTGATCCTCCCCCCTCAACCTCTCAAGTAGCTGGAACCACAGCTGTGTGCCACAACACCTGGCTAATTCTTTTGTTGTTTTTAGAGATGAAGTCTTGTTTTCCTCAAAGCTCAGGCTAGTTTCAAACTCCTGGCTTCAAATGATCCTCCCACCATATCTCCCAAAGTGTTGAGATTACGGGTGTAAGCCACTGTGCCTAATCTTATATATATATATATATATATATATATATATATACATATATATATATATATATTTTTTTTTCCAGAGAAGTTTTATGATCACTCAAAAATTGAGAGTAAAGTACAGGGATTTCCCATACATACACAGCCTCTCTCATCATCAACATCCCGCAACAGTGTGGTGCATCTGTTACAATTGAGCTTCCTTGTTTTTTTTGCTTTTTTTTTTCAACCCTTCTTATGTTATTTCCCATGGCTATTTTGTATCTATCTTTATTAGCTATCTCCTTTATTATCTTGCCCTCCAGGACTGATGGTTCAGCCCAGGGGCTCAACATAGCTGATTAGAAGTAGACTTTCAACCCAGGCCCATTTTCCTGATTTAGTGTTGGGAGTGGGGGTGGAGGGAATTTTGTTTGTTTTGTTTTAGAGATGTGCATTGCTTTAAAACAGGGAGAGACAGTCTGAAGTACAGAAAGGATCTGTGTCTTTAATATTAGAGAAAGGTAGGTCGGCGCTTTAGTTTTGCCTTTGGCAAATTCATTATCAGTCTAAGTCTCAGCCTCCTTATCTGTAAAATGAGTTGGGTAATGCCCATCTGGAGGAGTTCTTGGGAAGATTAATGCAATAAGCACCGAAAGCACCTCTTTGGAAGGTTCAAGGAAAGGAAACTGGATTCATTAGCTGGGTTGGCAGAATTCCCGGGCTTTCCAACCCTTCACCGTAGGCCTAGTAACGAGCACTCCTAGCAGGCTAGCACGCTGGCCTCCTGCCCCTCCAGAGTGTCTAGCTTGTGGGCTGGGGGCTGGGTATGGACAGGATACCTGGAGGGGATCACATCTAACTTCCAAGGGTTATCCTGGAAAGGCTCGACAAATCACTCATTCATTCATTCATTCGTGTGTGTGTGTGTGTGTGTGTGTGTGTCTGTGTGTGTGTGTGTGACGGAGTCTTGCTCTTTCTCCCAGGCTGTAATGCAGTGGCGCGATCTCGGCTCACTGCAACCTTTGTCTCCCAAGTTCCAGCGGTTCTCCTATCTCAGCCTTCCGAGTAGCTGGGATTACAGGCACTTGCCACCACACCTGGATAACTTTGGTATTTTTAGTAGAGACGGGGTTTCACCATGTTGATCAGGCTGGTTTTGAACTCCTGATCTCAGGTGATCCGCCACTCCCCCTTGGCTTCCAAAAGTGCTGGAATTATAGGTGTTAGCCATCGCGCCTGACCCATTCATTCATTTTTATCTGAACCTGCCTTCCAGACCTCTGCCTTTAGAAGGTTTAGTGACAGGACCCTTATACAAGTCTACTTGGTTTATTTGAAAGCTGCTTGAATAAGAATTATAATAATAAACTGGAGGATAACATAAAAGGATCCTTGCAGAGGATTCTTCCGTTTCATCGAATCGCAGAGTTAGACGACGGCTCAAAGACCTCAACCCCCTTATGGGTCGGACAAGGAGGTTTTTCATTCTGCCCTGGATCCTCTTACAATAGCCTAGCGGGAGCTGGCCCTCAAAATGATGAAGGAATAAACGAACGGAGGGATGGAGAAATGAATGATAACGAAAGAATGAATGCGTTAGGGCTGCTTGTTTGCTGCTATTTCCTTCACAATGCTTTTTAGATTTCCGGGTCCATCTCCTCCTTCACCGTTTCTCTCCCCCTCCCTCGGTCTCTTCTCCAACTCGTCTCTTATTGAAGGGCGCCGCGTTCCCGCGCTCCTCCCCTTTTCCTCGACCCGCCCCGCCCCGCCGCCTCGAGGCCCCGCCCCGCCGCCTCGAGGCCCCGCCCCACCGCCTCGAGGCCCCGCCCCGCCGCCCGAGCCTGGCGGGAATGAATGGCAGCGTAGCCTCCGCGCCGCTCGGGGCGCCGATTGGCTGACCCGGGCGCTGACGCGCCGGCGACCGCGGATGCACGCAGGCGAGCGGGGCCGGCGGGGGCGGAGCCGGGCTCCGGGGCGGGGCGCAGGAGCCCCGGGGCGGAGGAGCCGGGTAGGCGGGAGGCGGGAGGCGTCGGGGCCGTTTAAGCGGCCTCCCTCCCGCCCCCAGCCGCCCGGTCTGGCCCCAGCCCAGTCCCGACCCCCGGCCTGGCCCACTCCGGCCTTACCCGGCCGAAGGGTTCCACTGGACACGCAGGCGGCCCCTGGAGCAGCACAAGCCCATGAGGGCCGCGCGCCCGGCCGCCGGTGCTGACGAGACGGAGCTCCCGGCCCCCGAGGAGGAGCAGAGGATCAATGCGGTTCAAGAATCGATTCCAGCGGTGAGAGGGTTGGCGTCCCGGTCCCGCGGCCAGTGTCAGGAGCGGGTCCCCGGATCCCGCCGTTAAGCGCGCGTGTCCCCTTTTCTCACCTGGATGCATCCGGGGTGGATCCCGCACCGTGGCCCGGGATCAGCTTCCAGGGGAGTCCCTTCCCGGCTGTCCCCGGGTGACCCCTTTCCTCCGAGGATGGGAGCTCGTGCCTGACCCGGGTCTCCCCTAGCGATCTGCAGACAGCGGATGGATTCCCGCACCGGGACCCCTAGCCTCCCTCCTTCTGGGGGATCCTTTTGCTTATGGGGCTGACCCTCCCGACCCCCGTACAGGCCGGGCTCTGGCTCGCTCTGGGAACTCGAACCCCAGCCCCCGGAGCCGCCCTCGAGTCCTGCAACCTGGCTTGCGTCTCCATCCCTTTACCTCTAGGGCGGGGGTCTCGCGGGGCGCGCGGAACTGGGTGGCGCTCTGCGGAGAGATTTGTCGTACAGCCGGGTGCTGGGCATTTTGGGAGCTTTGTCTGTGAACGACCCTAGCAACAGGGAAACTGAGGCACGCTCCGCCAGCTTTTCCTTCCCTGGCCGTGTAGGGGCCTTGCTGGTTCTCCAGCTGAGCGTCTCAGGGCGGTGCTATTTTGGGCTCTGCGAAGGGGCAAGTTAGCTTTCGGGTGGCGAGACCTGCTGCGGAGGCGCCACTGTTAGGAAACGAGGATGAGGAACCGTGGAGGCGCCACCGGAAGGCTGACCGGCTGCTCATTCACTGTAGAGCTGGTGGGAATGCCAGGCTGGGGGGCGCCGTGGCCTTACTCCCCACCGGGCCTCCGCCGTCTAACAATGGATGGAGTTTAGCCCATGGCTCTGAGAGGAACTCCAGGCTTTTCTTTTTTGTTTAAGTGGGTGAAAGTTCACCTCCCCAGGGCTTGGGGTAATTCTGCATCCCTTTGTGTGAATTCCCGGACCTTCACCACAGGCAGCCTTGCTGGGGGTGCAGTGACAGGGGAAATTTTAAGAAATGCGTGAACTCTTCCCAGAAGGTTGTTGAGCTTTTAGACACTACCTTTTATTTCAGAATTTTAAAGTACACATTTTTCTTCTTCTTTCTAATCTCCATGCCCTCACTCCTCACTCACCCATCTCATTCCTCCCCCAGTCCCAAAATGTAAAGGAGCCAGCAAATAAATGCACAGAAGAGTTACCATGGTCTCTGGGCCACCAGGAGGGAGATCAGCTTGAAGACGTGGATTGACTTCTGAATATATTGCTCATCAGTTAGGGTGTTGAATGCCTGGCATTGTTCCCCCAGTGGGAACTTTGTATCGGTGTGTCTAAGGGCAAAATGGAACCGTGGCGTTCTGACTTTAGAAGCTGATGTCAGAAATGAAGACCGGAGGGGCTTTTAGAGAGACTGTAACATGCACTCAGGCATGAGCAGTGAAGCCCTGTGCATGCGGTTTGTTTGATTTGGTTTTACTTCTCTACACGTCTGTGCTCTTCCTGTTTTTAGAGAACAGTAGCGATATTCTGTGAAATTGCCCCTTCCTTATTTGATTTAAGAGTTTGTCTTTCTTTCCGATCCCTTTGGATTCCATAAAAACAAACAAACAAAAAAGACCCTGCTTAATTGTTTCACAAACCTTAAAACAGTGTTAAAAGAAATAAAACACTTCATTGAGTATGCTGCCCTCTCAGCTTATTGAACTGACTTTTAAATTAAAAAAATTTTTTTTTTTTGCTAGACACTGATCTCTCCATTCCTTATTAGCACAGTTGTAATGTGATTTTTGCACTCTATATTTTTCACTTAAAAACTAAAAATACAGGCATTTTATTTTGTTGTGGCATACACTGTAATTTTCTTGGGGGCTTGTATTTTGCACTCAATGGATATTTAACAGTTTCTTGATGTCGTCTAGACCTACCGTGATTTTCTTTGAGGATTTCTGTGATCTCATAATTTCTTGGTTCTCTATCTTAGGCTAGGTTGGAAACGTGTTTCTAAGTATCAATTTTAACTTGGAAATAAAGCCTGTAAACAAAAAGTAATGTAATGAAAATGTCCTGATTTTTGTGGTTCACACATTAAAATACTGAGAGTACTATTCTGCACCTTTTAATATTGTGTTCTTAATGTATCTTTCTGAGCATTCCCAAGTAGGTAAATTACAAAGGATCTGGAGGGAGGGACATACTGTCTTTGAAGGGAGGTGTACTTCCTCCCTGGTAGATTTATTGGAACTGGATGGAGGAGCATGAGGAGGGTATATGCAAGATGACTTCTCAACAAACTTAGGATGTGAAAAATTCCACTGGAACACATAGACATAGTTTATCTTCCTTGTTTTATCTGTTTAACACTTGAGTATCCCCAAGATAATTACACACACGTAGACAAACACAAAGTCATTCTCTCCCCTTCACAGCATCTCTGATTGATGGCAATAACTGCTAACATTTTTTGAGTGCCATTTATCTATGCCAGACACTGGCTGGGCACTTGTATATTACTCATCTCATTCTCAACTATAACTCTGAAAGATATAACTTTTATACCCATTTAATAGAAAAGTAAATAGGTTTAAAGAATGAAAGGGAACTTGCCCATAGTCACACAGCTAGGAAGCAGGTAGACCCAAGAGTTCAATTTCATGTCTGTCTCTCCTCCACTCATGTTGCTAGCTCACCTCTTTCTTTCTCTGACTCCCTGCCCACACCACATCTATGTGTATTGCATGTAGGCATAGGATCCACAGAGCTTCTACTGTATCTTCTTGTTGGTGTGTACTCATTTCAACAGTCTTGCAACCAAAAATCCAAGGAAAAAGAAACCCTCTTCCTCAGCCCCAGCCTCATGATCATATAGCTAGCTTCAAAACTGAGTATGTGAGAAAGCGTCTGAATCTAAAATATTAGGAAATCTTTCATGGCTACATATTGTCTTTCTTCCCATGTTCTTAAAGCACTAAGTCATAGGCATGGGGTAGTCTCCTTATATACATGTCTTCCTTCATTTAATAAGTCAAGATTGGCACTATTGGCAGTGGACACTTTTCCTGAACAAATATGCTGTCATAAAGGGGAGCTAATAGTTAGAGGGGTCCACTTACATTGCAATGTAAGTGATGTTGAAGGCGCCCTTGAAATATCCATTGTCTTGGCCTTTAAGTGTTTTCTTTTTGTAAGATTCAGCGTTCTCTTGGTTTCCAGGCTGCCTGTTTCTCTTACTTACAGAACCTGCCGGGTCCACAGTAAAACTAATTGGCTATAGGGTATCTCTGTTAAGACAAAGTACTTCAGCAGTAGCTGGAATGTCTTTCTATTCATTCAACAATTATTAAGCTCCAGCGATAAGCTGGGCTTTGTACTTGAGTTTGGTAATAGAAAGGTGAACAAGATAGCCTTCATGGAATTCACACTACTGTGGGGAAAGATGAAATAAAAAATAACCTAAAACAAATCAAAGTCTTACCAATTGTGACATGGGGCTGTGGTCAGATGTGGAGTACTGAAATGATACTTCAGTTAGGATAGTCTGGAAAACCTCTCTGAGGAGGTGACATCTGAGCTGAGATGGAAGGATGAGAAGAGACCTGGGCATTCTGGAGAAGATCCTAGACAGAAGTAAACAAGTACGCATGCCCAGAGGCAGACACAACCTTGAAGTCTTTAAGGAGCAGAAAGGAGGTGGTATAGCCAGAGGGTAGAGAGAGAGAAAGATGCCATCCTGAGACTGGAAGAGTAGTAAGGCCCAGAGCAGTCAGGGCTTGTGGGCCTCTGAACACTGTGTTGCAGGGCTATTGTAAGCACTTTGGGAAGCCAGAGGCAGACTTTAAGCTGGGATTGGGGTGTGTGATGTGATCTGGGTTTTTGTTGTTGTTGTTGTTGTTTGTTTTTGAGACAGGATCTTGTTCTGTCAGCCAGACTGGAGTGCAGTGGTGCCATCACAACTCCCTGTTGTAGCCTTGACCTCTGAGGTCAAGCAGTCCTTCTACCTCAGTCACAGGTAGCTGGGGCTACAGTTGTGCACCACTACACCTGGCTAATTTTTACATTTTGTGTGTGTGTAAAGATGGGATCTCACTATATTGCCCAGGCTGTTCTCAAACTCTTGGGCTCAGGTGACCTCCTGCCTCAGCTCCCCAAAAGTACTGGAATTACAGATGTGAGCCACCATGCCCAGCCCCTGATCTGTTTATAACAGAAAACTGTGGCTGCTAATATAAAGAAGAGAGTCTATAGAGGGACACGCAGGAATATTAGTTAAGTGACTTTGTACAGACCTGAGACGTTAGTTCTTTATTTAAGGTAGGAGCTGTGGAGCTGAGTTTACCATGTCACTACCACCCATGCCCCACCTAACCCCATGGCTAATTTTTGTATTTTTAGTAGAGATGGGGTTTAGCGCTTTTGCCCAGGCTGGTCTCTAACTCCTGGGCTCAAGTGATCTGCACGCTTCAGCCTCCTAAAGTGGTGGCATTACAGATGCACACCACCATGCCTGGCTAATTTTTGTATTTTGAGTAGAGACTGAGTTTCTCCATGCTGGCCAGGGTGGTCTCGAACTCCTGACCTCAAGTGATGAGGTGGACTTATTAGAAATATATTTTGAAGGTAGTGTTGATGGTACTTCCAATGAGGAACACTTGCAGGATTTGATCTGCTGAGATCAGCCTCTGAGATCTGCTGGTGCGTTGCAGATCTACTCAGTGGGCACAGTGCATTGGGCTGAATTCAAGTGTGTTCGTGTGCTAACAAGTGTCCCCAGGTCTCTATCTGTTCTTTCCCTCCACAGTTTCGAAATTCTGTCCTGGCATGGGAGAGGGGTATGGGGGAAGGGGGAGGTGATAAGAACACTGGGCAAAGAAGAAGGCAGGAGAGTTTTGAAAGAAAGTGAGGAGATGAGTGAAAAGAAACCCTGCTTAACTAGTAGCTTTATTAAGTGCAGTTCCCACTCCCAGGACTAAATCACCTTCCTTCAAATGCTCTAGGGCTTGCTGGTTACTCAAGCATTGAGTAACCATTAGGGCCACTCTGCCTTAAATAGCGATGTCTTCCATAAATGGATGCTGTTTTCCATAACCAGCACTTGAACCTTTCCCATTCTTTTTTGGGGGAAGACATGAAGGCCAGAGTGTGGGAGTTGATTTACATTTTACATCTGCTTTTCCATTTAGGTCTTAGGAATGATTTCTTCAGAAGGCTGTGGAGGAGGCTTGATTGCACCCTAGCAGGTTAAAGAGAAATGCAAAAATTGTATTGTACTTTCCCAGCAGAACAATTACGCTGTCTATCTTACTGAGCTCCAGATGTAGAGAGTTGCTTCTAGGATAGTTACCCTTATTTTTCCCTATTGCTTGGGTCTTGCCCTGTGTATACCTTTCTACTTTATTTTTAATGTGAATTATTCCAGGTGATCAGGGGACTAAGCTGTCACAAACATAGCCATCCAGTTTATTTGTTTTTTAGGAGAAAATGTGAAAGTCTATCCCTGTTGCTGGGTAATGGCTTGACTATTTTTAGATTGGGCTGCCAGAGATATAAATTGCTATTTTAGTCTGGAGCCTGGTGGTGGGTAGACAAATCCTACTTACTGCACCCTACACAGAGCACTTTGAATTTCATCTAACTTCAGCCATCTTGGGACCTTGCTTTTTACCCTTGAAAATTCCTAATAGGGTATGCTACTTACAGCTCTTTTGGGTAATGATGTGGTATGTCCTCTAATACTTGGGACACTTTTAAAGCATTCTTCCCAAGAGTGTAGTTATTTTCTTTTTTGCTAATGAGAGCTGTATAGCAACACTCTTGTCCCTTAGGAAATTAGTAAAGTTATTTAAAATATTATCAGGGGAGAAAAGATGATGCTTGATAATAGTTAACTATATTTGAGAATAACTTGGATAAATTTCGAAACTACTAGCTGTATATTTCTCTTTAGCAGTTGGTTTTCAAACCATCTGGTAGATTATACTCAGCAAGTACGTATTTTGTACACTAGTTAAAATTTTTAACCCATCAGTGGGCCAAGTGAAATATCTTCACTGTCCCAAATTCATTCCCCAGTGGATTTTCCATCTGAACTATCTGTATTGTGTTAATAGTGGCTGCCACTTTATTTTTATTTATTTGATCTAAAGATAACAAGCTTTTCTTTTCTTTTCTTTTCTTTTTTTTTTTTTTGAGACGGAGTTTCGCTCTTGTTACCCAGGTTGGAGTGCAATGGAACGATCTCGGCTCACTGCAACCTCTGCCTCCTGGGTTCAGGCAATTCTCCTGCCTCAGTCTCCTGAGTAGCTGGGATTACAGGCATGCGCCACCATGCCCAGCTAATTTTTTGTATTTTTTTTAGTAGAGATGGGGTTTCACCATGTTGACCAGGATGGTCTCGATCTCTTGACCTCGTGATCCACCTCCCTCGGCCTCCCAAAGTGCTGGGATTACAGGCTTGAGCCACCGCGCCCGGCTGATAACAAGCTTTTCTTAACTCAGGGAGAGAGTATTGGCTGGTCTTTTATTCATAAACTGGGCACCCTCTAGAATGGCTTGGTCATGCATTGCAGCCAATTTTTGGCAACTTGGTTCTACTATTTGGTTCAACCTTGTACCATTTTTCATTGTTTTTATGAATAAGGTAATGAGTAGTTAGAACTCATTAGTGGCACAGAATACTACCCCCCGCCATACACACTTCTTTAAACTAACTTGAGCAAAAGGATGATTTATTGTGCAAAGCCTGTTGACGTCTTATAGACTCTAAGCACAGGAATGCAGTAGGCCTTTGCGACCTGAATGCTGTTGGGAGTTTTTTTTTTAACCAATGTCTGTTTCTGTGCATCTGATTCTTCCTTCCTTTATTCAGACAGCTGCTTTTTTTTCTCCTCCTGAAGAAAAAAGGATTAGTTAGACTAATCCAGAATCCCTCATGAAACCCGTTGTGGGTATGGATTGGGTTTTTGGTGGGGAGGGCATCCTCACTCAGCATACTGAAATGGAAGAATGCTGTCCTCCCTTTAGGTCCTGTGGTATTCATGCTTTTCACTGTGCTGCTGATTGTCACAAAGTTAGCCCAAAGGGAAGTGTGGAATATGGGCACATGTCTGTATGTGTAACAGATTTTGATATTTAGATATATACACACATATGTGTATATATGTGAATTTTATAGCTAAAAGTATCAGGTAGTAGTCATGTGTTTGGTTTTTGAAGCGAACTCTGAATTCAGGGAGAACGAAGGTGAAAACATACTTCCTGTTTTAAGTTGCCTAGAGGTAGCCAGGTATCATTTATTTAAGCTGTCTGATGCTAGACTGGTAATACAATATAGGGAAACTAGTGGGACAGGCCTGTTAATCATGGGATGTAGGTCTTAAAGATGTGCCTGTATAATTTTTTTTTTTTTTTTTTTTTTGAGATGGAGTTTCACTCTTGTCGCCCAGGCTGGAGTGCAATGACGCGATCTTGGGTCACTGCAACCTCTGCCTCTCAAGTTCAAGTAATTCTCCCGCCTCAGCCTCTTGAGTAGCTGGGACTACAGGTGCCCGCCATCACACCCAGCTACTTTTTTTGTATTTTCAGTAGGGACAGGGTTTTACTATGCTGGCCAGGCTGGTCCCAAACTTCTGACCTCAGGCGATGCACCCGCTTCAGCCTCCCAAATTGCTGGGATTACAGGCATGAGCCACCGTGCCCATCCCAAGCTTTATAAATTTTAAGAAAAAAAATTGAAACTTTTTTTTCAAATGTAGTGTATCCCTTTCACTAAATGATAATACAATTTAGAAAAATTCCTTTTTTTTTTTTCTAGTTGTACGGTGTCTGTGTGTGTGTGTGTGTGTGTGTGTGTGTGTGTGTGTAGGAGGAGGCTTCCAGTCGAAAGCGATATGGAGATATGGTTTCTCTTTGCTTTTGGTTGTAGAAGGTTCTTCTTTGGAATAAACTGAAAGAATGCTTAATCTAATAAACTAGGATATTTGCTTAAGGATCATTGCTATTGGCTCAGTTTACTCCTCTTCAGTGACTTTGGATTTATTACTATAACTAGGTATTTCCACCAGTCATGTCTTCGCTTAGAACAAATCAAATATGCACTGATAGGTTTCCTTATTGTTCTTCACACACTTTGAGCTTTTCTTAGATGATGTCTTTTTGTTTTTACAGGTTCATGAACCATCGAGCTCCAGCCAATGGCCGCTACAAACCAA
This sequence comes from Saimiri boliviensis, assembly GCF_048565385.1. Classification (NCBI taxonomy): domain Eukaryota; kingdom Metazoa; phylum Chordata; class Mammalia; order Primates; family Cebidae; genus Saimiri; species Saimiri boliviensis. Next base: position 36,390,624 of record NC_133465.1, read on the forward strand.
CTTGCTATGAACATGCTGCTAACTGTTACACACATGCAGTGAGTACAAGTTTTCTGCCATTGCCATCCTTTTCACAGGGCTTTGGCAGGAGGAAGGGGTAATTATCTCTAGTAACCTAGCACAATTAGTTGGATTTACCCATCTCTGTGACCTTACCTACCAGGAAATCAGTGCTGGGTCATGTCACCAGAAACTATGTAAGCATAGAACACTTGGTGTGTTCTAATCCACAGTCAGCTCTGTCCTGGGCTTGCTTTCTGCAACAAGATCATCTTTAAAGGAATAATAATAGTATGTACCCTAGCTGTAGAAAAACCAAAGACACCTGTTTATGAAGACTCTCACCCCTAGAATGCAACTAACTGTGTTTATTTTGCAAGGAGAGTTCACAATTTGTTGAAAAAGATGCTTTTTAAAAATTAAGTGGTCTTCTAAAATGGGGAGGGGAGCCATAGCCTCCCATCCCTACAGTGGCCACTGCATCCCAGAAGAGATGTTATTCCATATTGGTGAAGGAAAAGCTGATGTTATCCCTAAATGTTTTGTTAATTTTTTTCCTGCATTATAAAAGGAAAACATGCTCATTATAAGAAACTTTAAAAATACTGAAAAATATATCAGAAAAACAAAACTAACCAGAAATAAACTGTTAACACTTTGGTGCATTTCTCTCTCTCTGTGTGTGTGTGTGTGTGTGTGTGTGTGTGTGTGTGTCGGGGAAGGTTTGTGAATATGTATTTTCAGTTTTCCTGTTAATGTAAAATTAGTGGCATTTTCTTATGTCATTATAAATTTTACTTTATCTGTGGTTTCATTATTACCTTTTAAAGTTGCATTTAGTGACTTTGAGGGAAAAATAGTGGCTGGGAGATGGTCTGAAAACGAGAAATAGAGAAAAGATCAGTTTACTCCTTTAACAATGAGTGTTTAGAACAGGCTAGTTTAACTATGATAGACAGTGTTGGTACAATACAGTGGTTCACACAGCTTACCTTTAGGAATAACATTTACTTGGATGAACCTGAATAAGCCTTACTTGTCTCTTCTGAGTGTGTCACAGGTTAATGAACACTTACATAAACTGAAGTTAAGGGAAATCTGGTAAAACCTCCATATTAATTTTTTAGAACAGAAAATATAATCTTATTAAACAATACCTTGAATTCTTTCATTTCAGGGACCAATAATATTTCTAAAACAGGCAAAACACCTCTATTGCCATCATTTAATTAGAAGATACTTTAACATGAAAAAAGTAGAAAGGACGTGATCTCAACATAAAGGGCATTCCTTTAAATGAAATACATTGTGTTTTATGGAAAACTTTATTGTATTTAATCTTCTAATTTTGCTCTTGGGCCAATGAAAACTTACCATCTGAAAAACTCATGCCAGTCTCATCTAGGGGGATTTAATATTCTGTTGCAAGATGGCAAATCTGGGTTCGGGAAGAAAGGAAAAGATAAGTGAATTGCTAACGTTTGTATTCTGTGTCAAGTATGCTTATTCTAATATCTAATAAAGTAGTATATTCTCCTGGGAATTTCTGTTATTATAAGATGTTTAGTAGTCATAGTCATACATATATGACTAGAAATTAAAATTTGTGACCATGTGGACTATGAAATATGGTGCAGGAAGCAAAATTCTCTCTAAAATTCTCAAGATTTTTTGAATAGGTAAACCTTAGAAGGGGATTGCTCTTGCTTACTTAAAAGGTTCTGTTAAAAATGAAGTGACCCCAAAATGTTCACTCTGCAGTAGCAATCATATTGGCAGAATGTACAGATCCAAACTGAAAATCAGGATATATAAATTCAACAATTCACTTTCTGTATGTGTGTGTTGCTGTGTACATTATAATACTTATTACTTGATTTGTTCAGTTATCCTGTTCTGAAATATTGGGATTTCAGTAGCAGCAGGACAGATGTTCTAAAATGAGAACCTCCCTGAAAAATCTGGGTATGTGCTTGGAATTTTGTTTTGTTTTGTTTTTTGAGACAGGGTCTCACTCTGCCTCCCAAGCTGGAGTGCAGTGGTGCAATCACGGCTCACTATAGCCTCAACCTGTCGGGCCCAAGCAGCCTTCCCACCTCAGTCTGCCAAATAGCTGAGACTGCAGGTGTTTGCCACCATGTCTGGCTAATTTTTTAAATTTTTCTAGAGACAGGGTCTTGCTGTGTTGCCCAGGCTGCTCTGCAACTCCTGGACTGAAGCAATTCTCCTGCCTCAGCCTCCCAAAGTATTAGAATTACAGGCGTGAGCCACCACACCTGGCTTTCTTGGTGTTTGAATATTTTAAGGCATTACTCTAAATCAGATTATAAAGTAGAATGAAACATGTTCTTATTTAATGAAATTAGGATAAAGAACATCTGTTTTTTTTAGCAGTTGAATAATGTTGCATCCTTGATGGCTTAATTGTATCCCCATTGGTTGGCACAATTCCTGGGCCCTGAATGGCATTACCTGCTTTTCAGTGTAGCAGCTAACTTCATCTGGCTCTCTTTATGATTATCCAGGAGGGGCAAATACTTGCTTTAAGATTATTTTTCTAAAATTGTTCCAGGCAAACCTCTGTATTTTTAGCAAAAGAGTCAACTCCATAAGAGCCAGAATATTCCATTCATTACTCTTTACTGTTCCCTCAGTTCCTCATTGTTCCGGCCATTGTGGGCAGTGCCCTCCTCCATCGGCTGTCTGATGACTGCTGGGAAAAGATAACAGCATGGATTTATGGGATGGGACTCTGTGCCCTGTTCATCGTTTCTACAGTATTTCACATTGTATCATGGAAAAAGAGCCACTTAAGGTACAGTGGATGGCATGCTGTTTCAACAGATCCAAATAGTTGACTCAATATGTTTGGTAGCCTCCCACGCTGGCATGCTTTAGTTAAGTGAGGCAAAGGGTAGACATTTTCTGCCTTGTAGGCTAGAATACTCTCCTATGATTCACGACATGTTCTTTGGACTGGATGAAGTTTGAGGACTCCTCCCCAGTATGTATCTTAAAGGTAGGCCTTTGCTCAGTAGCCCCCACAAAACCTCACTGATTCCCTAGGACTTACCACTTAAAAACCTGAGAGCTATTTTCCAATACTATCAAGCACACTAAGGATGTGATGAGAGCAGCAGTGTGGGGTAGTGACAGAGCACACCGAGCTTGGAGTCAGCAGGCAGGCTTTGAGGCTCAGCCCTACTCTTTAATATTGGGTAAGTCACTTGACCTTGTGGAGCCTCAGTGTCTGTATCACTAAAATGAGAATAATAATACCTGAATCACATAGTCACTGTAATACGGGAATAAGATAAGGTACTTGAAAATAACTTGAAAATTACAAAAAAAACCAAAGGACTATATGAAGTATAGAGGCATACTTATAGTTTGGGTTTAGCATTTTGCAAAGTTTAGCTTTCAGCATTAAGTCTTGTGTATATTATTCAAATAAAATTCACATATTTTGCTATTAATAGCCGTCAAGCACTTTCAAAGCAATATGATAGCTCTTGGCCTGCCAAGGAGAAGAACATTAAAGCTTTCCTCCTCTGAGTGAAGGATTGATTTTGGAGCAGCACACCATTTAGGTGGGAATGTGTTGCTTGTGAAATGGATTCTGCATAACCCTGAAGGGCAAAACTTTTTTTCAAAAAAGGAAGATTCAGAGTGGACTATGAGCAATTTAAAGAAATACTGGAATATGCCTTTTGGTTTTAAAGAATGTCCAAAAAATACTCAAACTAGTCAATATGATATTTAAAAGATATGCCACATTTTTAAGCAGGATTTGAGATTTATGAGATGATTACTGGTTTCCTCACATGTAGAATCCTAGAGTTTTAGATCTGGGAGGATCTTTAGAAATCATCTAATTTAAATCACTTAATTTTTATTCGGGGGTACTGAGGCTCAGAGAAGTAGTCTGACTTGTCTGAGTCAGTGAAACCAGCAAAATCTGATTATCCCAAGACCTCTGACTCCAAGTCCTAGTTTTTTTCACCATATCTTTTACAATATTGCATATAGTTGGCAGTCTGCTACCCTTTCCTGTAAGGTAACAGTTTTCTGGGCTTAAAATAAAACCACAGCATTGAATCACAAGGGCGCTCTGGGACACACTCACAAGAGAACCACGAAAGTACCTGTCCTGGCTCCTCAGGATACTGTCGCAGCGCCCAGAGGCCAGTTTAGAAGCAGAATACTTTATTATCTTCTTGGCACAATTTAGTGCTTGTGGTTGTCTCAGCAAACTTGGCTTCGATGTCTAGATTCTGGATCAATAAAAAGTTGTAGGTACCTCTTTCAATATTCTTTGTCTCCCTGCCAGAGGCGTAATAGAAACTAGATTCTCTTGAACTTTGAATAGCACTGCTAGAATCGTAAGCCACATGTAGATTTTTGTTCTTCATTTAAATTTTTAAATATTAAAAAAGGCTTAATTTAAGTAAAAGGGAGAAGGGAATTAGCATTTATTATGTGCTCGGTGCTCCCATGTGCTAGATACTATGCTAGATACATGGCCTACATTACCTCATTTAATGTTCAACATAATCTGTGAGAAATATCTTATTTCCATTTTACCTGTGAGGAAAGTGAGAGTCAGAGAGGTCAGTGGCAGCTCTTGAATGAGATTCCAGGTCTGTCTACCTACTCTAACAACATATAACAATCTAGAAAGCAGAATTAGAAAGGCCCAAAACCTTGCTAGGAATCACAGTCATCCAAGGAGTTTTAAAAACTTGTTCTTCCCATTCCTCCACCCTCTATCTCACCTCCAAACCCTTCAGAATCTTTTGAACTGGAGTTCATCACTATATTTTGTAAGCTCCCCAGGTGATGATATGCAGTTAAGTTTGAAAAGCTTTGATTTAGTGCTTGCTTCTTTAGACCTGTAATGTAAAATATCATCTATGGGTAAGCTGTGGCTTCTGATGACTAGTAGACTGAAATCCATTCTTTCTCACAAATGTATTTCTCACATTTTTAAAACTTTTTTTTAATTTTTAATTTTTGTGGGTACATCGTAGGTATATATATTTATGGGGTACATTTTCTTTTTCTTTCTTTCTTCTTTATTTATTTATTTATTTATTTTTTTGAGGCAGACTCTCACTGTGTCGCCCAGACTGGAATGCAGTGGTACAATCTCAGCCCACTGCCACCCCCGCCTCCTGGGCTCAAGTGATTCTTGTGCCTTAGCCACCCAAGTAGCTGGAACTACAGGCATGCACCACCACACCTGGCTACTTTTTGTATTTTTAGTAGAGACAGCATTTCACCATGTTGGCCAGGCTGGTCTCAAATTCCTGACCTCAAATGATCCACCTGCCTCAGCCTCCCAAAGTGCTGCGATTATCAGCGTGAGCCACCACACCCAGCCTTTATGGGAAACATTTTATCACTTATTCACACAAGTCCTTATTAGTTTGCTTTAGTCAATGTTATGTGTAGGGGGAGGCAAAGTCTAATACTAGTGTTCCCTCAAATTATACCTGCTTGGATACTGAAAATAGATTCAAGATGATACTATGAATTTGTCCTTTTAAATTACCTCAGTAAAGGGCAGATTCTGTCTAATCCATTTTATGAATAGACCACAGTGAACCAAACTCTTGATACATATACTCCTGACTTTTCAGTTTTGGAAGGAGGAACTTGCTTAGAAATACAGGTGGCTATGCTTTTACAGTAAATGTGCCTTTTGTTTCTGTTTTTGTTATTGCTTTTCCTAAGTCTCTGTCTCTGAATTTCTTTTATTACTACTTACTGTCCACAGTAGGATATTCAAAGTAAAAACTTTAAATACATTCTAAAAAGACACAAAGAATGTGATTTCAGCTCAGAGAGTGTTTACTGAGCATCAGGACTTTGCCCTGCACTGATAGGAGCCAGGGGGTGGTCTGCCCTCCAGGAACTTCATTTTTCTGTTAGGTGGGATCTAAAAGAAATGGAAAACATCAAAAAAGACAGATTTTTTTTGTTTGCTTTAACCACTTCAGACTTCCTATCATGGGGCTCTTGTCCCTATGTCTCATATACGCTGTGAGGCTGAGAGTATCTGTTGTATGTGCAACTTAAAAATAATAACAAAGCTTTTACTGATGGTTTCATAACATTAACAACAACAAAAAGCTGTGTGATCCTGGAAGATAAAGTATAAAGGCCATGAGAACTAGAACAAGAATGGAAATTGCAACATAGTGGAGTGATCACCCATACCTCCTCTCTGATCATTTTCTGAAAATTTTATTTAACTTTTTTTTCCCCCCTCACTAGGACAGTGGAGCATTGTTTTCACATGTGTGATAGAATGGTTATCTATTTCTTCATTGCTGCTTCTTACGCTCCATGGTAAGATATGGTCTTCCTATTTTTGAAGGTAGTGATTTTATGGTTAGAATTCCTCAGCCCTTCTTTCCTCCCTTCCTCTTGTCCCCACCCTCAGCCCTCATGCATACACCACCTCCCCTCCTCTGGAACATATACTTGCATGCATCTTTTTTTCCTTTTGATTTACTTGGGTCAGAATGCATATTTGAAGGGGAGAATATTGCTGCTGTCTATAAGATCAGGTCATTAGATTGTTCAAGAAGACGTGCTATGAACTGGTGTGTAGATAGCTTGCCCACGCTTGAAATCTGTAAACTTTGCTCTCCCTATTGTTTCCCTATACCTCTGCTATTGTTCACAACACTAGAAAATTGAATTGTTCAAGTGGAAATGCTGTCAATATGTATGAGGAAAGCAAGCTTATTTATTTATTTATTTTATTATTATTTTTTGAGACAGAGTCTCGCTTTGTCACTCACACTGGAGTGCAGTGGCACAATCTCGGCTCACTGCAACCTTTGCCTCCCAGGTTCAAGAGATTCTCCTGTCTCAGTCTCCCAAGTAGCTGGGATTGCAGGTGCCTGCCACCATGCCCAGCTAATTTTTTGTATTTTTAGTAGAGATGGGATTTCACCATGTTGGTCAGGCTGGTCTCAAACTCCTGACCTCGTGATCCACCCGCCTCAGCCTCCCAAAGTGCTGGGAGTACAGGCATGAGCCACCGCGCCTGGCCTATTTTTGAAATTGATACCATTTGTCTTCAATTCACCTCAAGTGCAGTAGGTACTATATAGCGAGTGTGTAAGAGAACCGGCCACATGAGTTATCTATTTAAAATACCTAATATTCTGTTAAGTGCCTTTGATCTTTCTGCCTTTTTGGTGCTGATCAAATATAACCTTTCATTGCTTTGAAACTCTTAAAGAAACATTAGCTTTCCTCTACAAGACATAATCCAGTTTTAAACACTCAGAAGTTTATATTTTGCTATCATCTACTGTGGTCATTAGAAACAGTATGCCTCTAGATTCTGGCTAATGCAGCATTAATCATTCAAAAGAAACCTGATTATCTGAAGGGGTAAAAAGTAAGTGCTATCTTTGCCCAGCATCTGACTAAATTATAGGTCTGCTTCATGTTGGAGGAAGCACACTGAAAGGCTTTTATGAATGAATAATAAGTGCCCAGAACAATGCTTATCTCAGTAGGAACCTATAGGGTGCAAACAGGATTCCTTACTTTACTTATTTTAAATTCTCCAATTTAAAATGAGTAAATGAATAAAAAGAATTCAAATGTGAGGTAAGGAGTTAAATATCATAGTAGGCAATTTTTTTACATGTAGTTTTAGATATGCAGGCTGTACTTTTTCCATTTGGAAATGTGAATTTTGTAGTTAGAGATAATCAGGACAACATTTGTTTTCTTCTCATTTATTCTTTTTGTTTTTATTTTTTTATTTTTTGAGATGCAGTTTTGCTCTTGTTGTCCAGGCTGGACTGGAGTTCAATAGCGAGATCTTGGCTCACTGCAACCTCCACCTCCTGGGTTCAAGAGCTTCTCCTGCCTCAGCCTCCCAAGTAGCTGGGATTACAGGCACGTGCCACCATACCCAGCTAATTTTTTTTGGATTTTTAATAGAGACGGGGTTTCACCATGTTGATCAGGCTGGTCTCCAACTCCTGACCTCAGGTGATCCACCCACCTCAGCCTCCTAAAGTGCTGGGATTACAGGCATGAGCTGCTATACCTGGCCTCATTTATTCTTTTTTTTTTTTTTTTTTTTTCTTTTCTTTTTGGGACAGAGTCTTGCTCTGTCACCCATAGGCTGGAATGTAGTGGCACAATTTCAGCTCACTGCAACCTCTACCTCCTGTGTTCAAGCAATTCTCCTGCCTCAGCCTCCTGAGTAGCAGGAATTACAGGTGCCCACCACCACGCCTGGCTAATTTTTGTATTTTTAGTAGAGACTGGGTTTCACCATGTTGGCCAGGCTGGGCTTGAACTCCTGACCTCAAGTGATCTGCCTGCCTTAGCCTCCCAAAGTGCTGGGATTACAGGTGTGAGCCACTGTTCCTGAACTTCTCATGTATTCTTAATATGAAATTAGTACAAATGGATTTGCAGTATTTTAAAATTTAGACCTCACAACGGTCCATGGTTAAATTCTAACAAAATGTCTTTCATAATATATGTTAGGAATAATTCTTCTCATGTTCTCTCTTGGCAGAGAGATTGATATGGAGACACTTGGTTTGTGTATTAGGTGTCCACTGTGGTATGTGATCCTGGTTCGGGATTTTGTTCCAGGTTCTCATTAAGCTTTGTAAGCAACCTACTTGCAAATACATGGTCAGAAATTAAAGGGCAAGCAGTCTTGACCTCATTCTGCTTAATAGGGAAAATCAGGCATCACAAGAGTGCTGGGACTCCTTTTTACTTTTCTGCCTTTAGCTGGTCCTATTTTTAAACCATGTTGAAAACTAAATTCTAAGTCTTTTTTTTCTCTCTCTCTTTTTTTTTGGCAGAGTCTTGCTCTGTTGCCCAGGCTGGAGTCCAGTGGTGTGATCTCAGCTCACAGGAATCTCTGCCTTCTGGCTCAAGCAATTCTCCTGCCTCAGCCTCCCAAGTAACTTGGGTTACACGCGCCTGCCACCATGCCTGGCTAATTTTTGTATTTTTAGTAGATACAGGGTTTCAGCATGTTGGCCAGGCTGGTCTCGAACTCTTGATCTCAAGTGATTCATCCACCTTGGCACCCCAAAGTACTGGAATTACAGACATTAGCCACTGCACCTGGCCTAATTCTGGGTCTTAAAGGTCGACAGACAAATTTGTCTTTAAGTTCCTTAATTTTACCTAAATTGCCCAAATACCTCATTGGTGTGTTGAGTACCTTTTCTTCCTGCTCTTACCTTAAGACTTTCTGAGTTTTCAATGACACAGGTTCTATGAATTCCCTTCATTTATCACTTCTGTTCTTTGTTGTCGTGTTTACATTTTTAGGTTAAATCTTCGTGAACTTGGACCCCTGGCATCTCATATGCGTTGGTTTATCTGGCTCATGGCAGCTGGAGGAACCATTTATGTATTTCTCTACCATGAAAAGTAAGAAAAAATAATTTACATTTGATAGTTTTAAAATCAACTGCCTAAATATTACCTGCATTGCAATACAATTTATTTTTATTTGTACTTCAAAATAGTAGAAATACATAAATAGAATGTTATTTTTAATAAATCTTCAAAACCATTTGGTATTCATTACTAGTGGAAAGATTGCTGTGGAAAAACAAAGAGTGGTACAGGTGGTATGATACAGTTGAGAGGACATTGTGACCAGCCCCTCTGGAGTCCATCAGACTTCATTTCTTTATCATGAGGCAGACCGGCCTTATCCTCTGTGCTTCAGTCATCATGTGAGAAAAACAGCAACTTTTCAAGGTGTCTATGAAGACTGGAGAGAATAGATATTAAGTGCCCCGTGTAATACTTACCTAAAGAAGGGCCTAGATGGTATTCCAAAAAGGGTATCTTGAGAAAAAATATGTTGGGAAGGACATTGGAACTCTTAATATTCTAGCCCTGGAGTATAGCGTTTTAGCCAGTTATTCATAGCTGATAGTCCTAAGTATTGAGCAATATAAAAACAAAAGCTTATTGAAATTTTGCATCTTTGCTCTAGAGGAGACCTTCAAGGTTCCCAATTCCAGCTTCATGAACATTTAGGATATGCATCAAATTAGTGACTCATCTGGAAATTAGGACCCAACCGTTGCAGTTCTGATTCCATTGCTCTTTTCATTATCCTGTATATTTGAATTTGAGAAATGCACAACTGTGAAATCTTTGTCATTGGGTTTATTTACAGTTCATTAAATTCTTTCTCTATTGTGGTTGGCAGAATGGCTCTCAGAATTGAACATAATTTGTGTTTATCAGAAAGTACTAAATTGTTTTTCCCTTTCAGAAGGAGAAAATGGTAGTTTTGACTAACCTCTTTTTTGACTCTGAAATTCACTTAAATACCTTTTTGACCATAATTGGCAATGTGAGTAATGTTATATATTATAGTATATATAAGTCCAAGGGAACAGTTTGCTTCTTAGATGCAAATCTCTTATTTATATCCTCGGATAAAATACGAAGTCAAGAAAGGCAGCTATCTTTTCTCCTCTTCCCAGCCTTTTGGTGTAAACAAAACCCATAAACCCATTCTTCCCCTATATGATTAGTTCGTGGTAGGCTTTGAGTATAAAACATGATGAATGAGGTATGAGTCACCCTTGGCCATTCAATTTGGCAGACATTAGGGAGTACCTAAATTGTGTCAGGTACTATTCTAGGATTTACAGATCAAAACATAATTAAATCTTGGTTCCTGCCTTTGAGGAGCTTACAGTCTGCTTTGATTAGGCTGAAATGTAATTTGAATTTCAATACAATGTGTTTCTTGGGGTTTTTAGATTTTTTTGTAGTCTGTGTGATGAGCCTTAAAAATTACAGTTCGTGCAAGTGCAAACTAAAGAGACAAACAAAATTACATGTCCTTTCCTTAGGGCTGCTGTTCTTTTTGCTGGTAAACTAGGCTCCAGGCTACATCTCCACTTACCTTCAGAATTTCACTTACAGCTCTGGATTGGAATGCTAATGAAAGCAAACACTCTAGGATCAGAAGAGGAAATATTTTACAAGGTGGAGTGGATTCAAAGATAACTACTTTTGGCAGAAAGCATTTTCTAGGTAGCATGTGGGATTTGACGCCTTTTCAACCCTGAAAGAAATGCTAGTTCCTTGTTACTCAACTACTGTGTTTTAGTTAGAGGCCTAGTGGTTGCCTATGAGAAATGACATTTTATTTAAATAGTTCAGAGTTTACATTTCTCTCTCAAAAGAAAAAAAGGAAAGGCTGATCTGTAAATTGTTAGGTGTAATAGAAATGTATAAGTTAAATTAACTGCATTTCTGTTCCTGCAGGTATAAGGTGGTTGAGCTCTTTTTCTATCTCACAATGGGATTCTCTCCAGCCTTGGTGGTGACATCAATGGTAAGACATGACTTCCAAATTTTAGTTATTTTCTTTTAAACTGCTGGAATGTAATATGGTTATAGATATGATATTTAGCTTTTCTTTCTGAAGTTATGTCCGTTAAGTAGAGACTCAAAAGAAAAAGAAACTTATAAGCAATGAAGTGTTTAGCTGGACATGGTGGCATGTACCTGTGGTCCCAGCTACATGGGAGGCTGAGGCAGGAGAATTGTTGAGCCCAGGAGGTTGAGGCTATGGTGAGCCATGTTCATGCCACTGCACTACAGCCTGAGCAACAGAGCAAGACCCTGTCTCAAAAAAATAATATAAATAATGAAGTGTGCCAGCAACTCGTCAGCTTGCACTAGGTATCATGTACAGTTTGGGAAAGCTATAAATTTAGGTATGTTTCTGTCTTTACGGTACTTTCCTGAATCAGAACCAGAGTAGGTTCAGAGAGACATTTTTCAAATCCCTTTAATCTTGCTTTTCCTTTACTTTGCTTTTAAGTCATAAGTCAAGTACTTTTTTGTTTGTTCTGTTTTCTAAGGTGAGCACTTTTTTTTTTTCCTTTCGCTTTGCTTGAAAATTATCTTTTAGGGATTTTTGTGAGTAAGGTATAACATTACCTCTGGTAGGCAGTGGCATGTAAATATTTTGAATTCCCTTTCAAATTGAATTACTTTTGAGAAGTCTATGTGTATCTGTCTTTTTGAAACAAAAATATATTTTTACAACTTCATGATTCCATCCACCTGGTTACCAGGCCTTTAGCTTATGTATTCCAGTATCTTAGGCTCTACATTTCTTGTCACTAGGCACTATATTAACTAAGTAGGTCCCAATGTGTTTAGTTTGAACTCTTCTGAGCCTACAGTGGTCAGAACTGTTCTTATGATTTTAGGCACTTGTAAGAACCTTTTTTTTTTTTTTTTTTTTTTTTTTTTTTTTGAGACAGAGTCTCACTGTGTCGCCCAAGCTGGAATGCAGTGATGCAATCTTGGCTCACTGCAACCTCTGCCTTCCGGTTTCAAGCTATTCTCCAACCTCAGCCTCCTAAGTAGCTGGTATTACAGGTGTGCGCTGCAATGCCTGGCTGATATTTTTATATTTTTAGTAGAGACAGGGTTTCACCATGTTGGCCAGGCTGGTCTTGAACTCCTGAGCTCAGGTGATGCACCTGCCTCCGCCTCCCAAAGTGCTGGGACTATAGGCATAAGCCATTGTGCCTGGTTGTAAGAACATAATTCTGTGATAGTTTTTTTTTTTCCTGGTCACAAAAACACCTATAAAAGGTTTAAGAGTTTCAAATCTGGTTCTGTTTTTTCAGGGAATATGTCTTACAAGAATATAACAAAATACATTTCTTTGAGATATGAGGTTTATGATGGCTTTAATAATTACCTAGCACCCAAAATACATATAGATGGTAAAAGTAACAGGGAATGGTAAGGAGGAGGAGTTAAGTGACAGAAATGAGAAAGTCAGCCTTGAAGGCCATGTAGTTAGAGGGCATTTCAGGACACACAAAGCAATATAAGTAAGGTCTATGCAGCCTAATTATTAGAGTAGAATTTCAAGCAAATTCTCTGTGGGTATCATAAGAGCAGGTTTATCCAGTAATTTTACTAGCCTGATTTTTTCATTGACATTTCCGTAAGTGGTATAACAGCAGGTGACTAATGTTTATGATAATCAAGCAGGATGATTCCCACTCTCCCTTCATAGAACTTAGAGTCAAGCAGGCAAATATAGTTTCTATTAAAGAAAAAGGTATCATGAAATTTTATAAAGTATTTGATTGGGAAAAGTTCTGGCTGCTGTGGGAGCTTGACAGAAGTACCAGAGGAAGTGATATTTAAGCTGATTTGGAAAAACATGTAGGAGCCAAGAGATGGTAGGGGTGAGGCAAATGTTACAGGTAGAGAATACAGCATGAAGGAAGCCCAGAGAGGGGAAAGCACCAGCATCTCTGGAGAAATGAAAATAGCTCATTGGTTGTGACATAAAATTCATGTACCAGCTTGAGTTATGCACATATGCATGATGGGGGCAGGTATGCAGGTAGCACAAGTCTTGTATTAAAGCTGGAGAGCTAGACAGAGTCCTGATCAGACCTCATAAGCCCCTAACAAAGTAACAGAATGAATGAAGATGCAAATCTTTGGTTCTGGCCAGAATCATGGGTATCAGACTTACCCTTCTGGCATAAAGAAATGGAAAACTGGAAAAAGAAAAAAAGCAATGTTTTTTGGCTTTAAACACAAACAGTACAGGACTGTGATTCTTGAGGGAAGAGAAACCAAGAAAATGAGCTTTGAATTCACCCTAGTTGTTTCCTTGGAGACACTTTCCAAACAGCAACAAGAGGTAGAACCCAGAGAACAGCAGTCTGGGTGGAAGAAACAGAAATTAACGCTTCAGGCTACTGACAGGGCTGCAGGCTGCAGCTTGTGCAAGAGGAGGGAGCAGCTCCACAAACTGCAGATGCAGAGAAGATGCTTCAGAAATCTAAAAAGCAGTTTCCTTCAGTCTTTGCCCAGATATCAAGCAGAATTTGTGCAGAGCAAACCTCTGCAAGCTCCAGCTGCAGATAACTCTTAGAAGGCTGGAAGATAAATGGAAATTCCAGACGGTGCCCAGTGCTGGGAGACGCTGGAATTCCAACCAGCCAGAGTTCAGAGATGGTGCTGGACATTCCAGGAATTCAGTTGATCTGCCAAGGCTACAGCTTAGGAGTAGAGCTACTCTAGCCCTAGAGAGAAGGCTACTCTAGAACTGCTATAACAAGGCCCAAACCAACCTTGGAGGGATAAAATTGATCCTCTAGTAAATAAGCCACCTAATAGAGCAAAACTCAACAATTTTTAAAGGAATACAACAAGAATCTTTACTGTAACAACTTAGCATGAGTAAAGTAAGTAAATAGTAATATTATCAGAAATAAATACCTAATAATATAATAAATAATAAATATAAAATAAATGAACATTACCAGATAGGCAAGAAACTGGAAAGTGACATATACCTAAGGGAAAACAGATCAATAGACAGAGATCAAAAGATGGGAGAGGTGTTGATTCCTACACAGGGAGTTTAAAACAGAAGAAGAATCTCAGAAAATACATGGAGACTGTGAAGAAGAATCCACATGGAAATTCTAGATCTGAAAACTGTGATGTCTTGAGAAAAAAAAATTACTGGAGTGATTTAATAACAGATTGGATACTACAGAAGCAAAGGTCAGTGAACTTGAAGCCAGGTCAGTAGAAACTATACAAAATGAAGCATGAGAGAAGAGGAGAAGAGTGATTTAAAAATGAACAAAAGGAGAAGAGATAGAGATTGAGGCAGTTTTTTGTTTTGGGATTTTTTTTTAAAGAAATAATTGTTACAACTTTTCCAAAATGATGAAAAATATCAATTTGAAGCTCCACAAAGCACAAGGAGGCCTGAGCAGGATAAACACAAAGAAGACTACACTAAGACACATTGAAATTGAATTACTAAAAAACAAAGGCAAAGAAAAGACCTTAAAATCAGCCATAGAGAGAAAAACAAGCAAGGAGAGATGATGACCACTGACATTTTATCAGAATTCATGAGAGCAGGAATACAATGTAATGCCACATTTAAAATGCTGAAAGGGGCCAGCATGGTGGCGCACGCGTGTAATCCTAGCACTTTGGGAGGCTGAGGCGGGTGCATCACATGAGGTCAGGAGTTTAAGACCAGCCGTGCCAACATGGTGAAACCCCATCTCTACTAAAAGTACAAAAATTAGCTAGATGTGGTGGCGAAGCTCCCGTAATCCTGTTTACTTGAGAGGCTGAGGCAGGTGAATTGCGAACCCATGAGGTTGAGGTTGCAATGAGCTGAGATCAGGCCACTACAGTCCAGCCTGGGCAATGGTGCGAGACTCCATCTCAGTCTGTCAGTCAATCATTAAAATGCTGAAAGGAAAAAAAAAAAACCCTATCAACTTCAAGTTGATGTTAGCTCAGGTTAGCTCAGTTTAGAACATTGTCAAAAATAAACCAGGAAGGCCGAGGCAGGCAGATCACCTGAGGTCGAGAGTTCAAGACCAGCATGGCCAACATGGTGAAACCCCATCTCTACTAAAAATACAAAAATTAGCCAGGCATGGTGGCATGAGCCTGTAATCCCAGCTACTCGGGAGACTGAGGCAAGAGAATCACTTGTACTTGGGAGGTGGAGGTTTCAGTGAGCAAAGATCATGCCACTGCACTTCAGCCTGGGCAACAGACCAAGACTCTGTCAATAAATAAATAAATAAATAAATAACCAGGATTGCTAGAAATGATGAATTTCTATGTAAACATATGGCTGTTTTTCATGTCTTAATTCCTTCAAAAGATAACATAGGGATTTCTAACTTGTAGAAGTAAAGTACATGGTTAACAATAAATGGGGTGGAGAAATGGAAGTACACTGTTTTAAGGGTCTTAACTTTGTATAGGGGATATAGTAATAAAGGTATATTGTGATGAGTTAAGGATGCATATTGTAATCCATAGAATAACCACCACCACCACCACCAAAAGCAAAATAAATATTATAGTTAAGTAATCAAGAGAAAAGATAAAATGGAATCCCAAAGTTATTCAATTTAATCTAAAAGCAAGTGGGAAAATTGGAAAAAGGCAACAAAGGTTAGGTGAAACCAAATAGAAAACATAAAGCAAGATGTGAGGCCTAAATACAACCATACCAGTAATTACGTGTCTCATATATAATAGCAATTACATGACAGTGGACTGAACACTCCAATTAAAAAGCAGAGATTTTCAGACTGGATAAAAAAGTTATCTGTAAAATGGGGATAATAGTATCTAATTTAGGGCTGTTGTGAAGATTAAATGAATAAATATATGAAGTGCTTCAAGCAGTGCCTGGAACATAGTTACCATAATGAGAGTGATAATGAAAAAAATTGTTTTGATTCAAAATTAACTATGTTCTAGGTCTTTGAAAGGTGAGGTCAGTGTGGTATCTTAAGAATGCCTGTGAACAGAATGTATGTCAAAACCAACCTGTGTACTTGGTTTGGTCTCTTGCTTGTTTTGGCAGAAAGAAAAAAAGGGGGTATTTTGGAACAGTGACAACCCATGTGATTTTGTTCAGGCCATTTCACTGCTCTGGCCTTAGTCTCCTCACCTCTGTAATAAGGGGGTTGTGTCAGATGAGTGACTTAACCATTTGGGAATCCTGTACCCCTTTGTGAATCTGCTGACAGCCTTACCCCATCCTAGAAAAGCGCTCCTAATACACACACAATAATTTTGTATAATGTGTATTCATTGCTGTATAACCTTGAGGAATTAATAACATCTGTTGTATTTTGTCTTTGATTTTACTTTTTAAATAAAAATAAATCTGGCTTAAGTCCTTTCTTCCCAAGGTTAGGGAGAAATCTGATGTCAGTCCATTTGGATTGGCTCCTTCTCCATCTTTTGATCTCGCACAAAACATGGGGGCTTCTATGAACTTTGAAAAAGGACTGGTGCACACAGCTGACTCTAGATCTTCACACCTGGTCATTAGCTCATGATGGTCTATTGTTGCCTTGCTTTTAACTGAGGCCCTTGGGACCCATTCTAAGTAGGTGCCTGAGTTAGAGCTTTCCTTTACTCTTGCTGGACTTGGCCATGGAGACCTAATCCAAGGCTCACCAGTCTGCTACCCAGTGCCTAGGCCTCTGTGACACCCACATACCTGTCCCCTTCCAAGGCCCTGCCATGATCTGCCTTAGGTTTCCCTGTACTGTGCAGAAGCTGTCTCCTTTATATTCCTAGTCCTCAGAAATCCAGGGCACTGACTTGCTTCTTCATCAGCTTCTAAGCATTGCCTCTATTCGCTCCCCTCATTCATGTAAGCCATTTTAATCTTGTATATGGGCCTTGGTCTTTGAAAACCAAGAACAGCCTAAAAAATTCTTCCTTCTGCTCTAAGACACACAAGAATGTTCAGTTATTGTTAAACTAAGCAATGCCCAGGCTCAAAGGCAAAAAAAACCTGGAGGCCTCTAGAAGGTTAGGAAATATCTTGTACTATGGGATCTATGATCTCAGAGGTCAATTCTAGTTATGATTTTCATGTGTGAGCCTTAAGGAATCTATAAGCTCACATAAGCAGGGGAAGTCTCAAAGAAGCAATCAGTGTAGAATAGTGTTTGAGAAGGACAAAGGGAAGTGAATACCCTGGGCTGAGATGTAAATTATAAATGGAATGGCTTGGGTCTGCCTTAGTAGGGAAGAAAGCATTTAAAGGAGAAGATGAGAACGAAGGATTGCACTTTATTAAAATGAACTTCCATGTCTGGCTATGACTGCAGTCTGTTTAGATATGCTGTAAATGAGCAGAATGTTCTGCTTTTTCTTTGGGGACCTGTAATGTGATTGCTTGCTAAACTCAAGACTGTCAGTCCAAAGGGCAATCCAGGTCAATGACTTTTTTAATGTTTGTTCATGTTTACAGATCAGGATTGTGTTCACACAGCTTCTTCATTGTCTTAGAAAATCAAGAGCCTTAGGGGGGAATTAGTTTATCTGTAGCTTGTCACAGCAGAGTAACATCAAACCCTTTTTATTTTCTTTTTCCCTTTTGACAGAACAACACCGATGGACTTCAGGAACTTGCCTATGGGGGTTTAATTTATTGCTTGGGAGTTGTGTTCTTCAAGAGTGATGGCATCATTCCATTTGCTCATGCCATCTGGCACCTGTTTGTGGCCACGGCAGCTGCAGTGCATTACTACGCCATTTGGAAATACCTTTACCGAAGTCCTACGGACTTTATGCGGCATTTATGACCAATCTGTACTAGGTCTCCAAACCAGTATTATTTCAATTATGGCACTTGAGAGTGAGGTGAGAGCTGAACATTGCACAGGGAAAGAAAAAAAAAAAATACGATAACCGCACTGACTTTCTTTATATCTTTTGAATATAATTACTGTGAGAGTATAAAGGCTGTGCTCTGGAATTTTCCCCCTCACAGCAAATAAATATAAGGTAGTGAATTAATTATCCATTCCATTCCACTATTGTGAAGGACTCTGAATAGACTTGGCCAACTGATGTTTACAAACCAGAATTTTGTATTTTAGTTTTACAGATTTTACTACATGATTTTTCTAAATTACTATGTCAGGTTATAAAAGTCAGTGCAATAACAAAGCTTCCTTTTTAAGAAGAAAATTGTTTCTATCACTTTCCCATTCACTAGGTAAAGAATCATGAACAGAACTTACACTACTTTTTACCATGTTTCATCTTGGCATAACATGGTTCTTTTTTAAATAGAAACTTTAGTTTTTTGTAAATTTTTTAAAAAACGATTTCATTGAAACACATCTCTGCGGGTCCTCATTCATGTTGTGAATTTTTGCAGCAAGCAGTCAACATTCCACAAACGAACAAACATTATACCTCTTCTGATAGTTTTATGAAGCATGGAGAAATTGCCAATTTTTAAAACTACGGTTTTCCAAACTTTTTGCCAACCTCTTACTCTGAATTCAGTGCTGCTTTGAGACATACACTTGACCTAGCCTGTTTTACCAGTGATGGAAAAGTATTTTGATATCATTAACTTTTTCAAAAGATCCAACTTTATGCCTTTGCCACATTCTCTTCAGGGTCTCTTTCAACATTGGATGAGTATTTTGTCTGTATTTTGTATGTATTGGGACGGCCATCTGCTGAAACTCCTGAAGAGCATTATGTATTACAGTGAGCAGTTGTATTCCCTGTTTGGTGCCCAATGGTTAAGTCGTAGTCATTTAGCTTTATATTGTCAGTTTGATATTTATTTTAAATTGTGGAACTAGACACATAAATTCACATTTCTACCTTTCCTTTGCATCTTCCAATATAGTGTGTGTGTGTGTTTTTTTTTCCTAGAAAAATATTTAAAGCCTTGTTTGACAGGTAGAAACTCATGTATCTCTAGTCCATGAGTTATATCCTGGCTCAGTGGAGTGATATTTATGTATAATTTTTACTTTTTTCTTAGTGTCTTATATTAAGATTAACATATTATTAATAGTTGCTTTGCTGATTAATCTCTCTTGTCGGTGTTTTAATAAATGAAATAGCCTTGCCTTTAGATCAGGTGCTGATATTGCCTGTTTCCTAGTAATGGGCTTGATCAGTGGAATTTTTGGTTTGATGATAAGCTTATTAATTGAAATTTTTTACTGATGTGGCTTTAAAAGAGGTTTATTTTGTGTATGTTTAGAACTCTCTGACTCTGATGAATTATATGGGAATGAGAAACAGAAGTGGTATTTGCTGCTGAATTAAATAGGCAAGGTACCCAGTGATGACACCAACCAAACCACTCCTATCTGCATGATTCTGAACATCTAGATGCCTGTCGTTTTACTGTGTATATTTTATTTTTATTATATTAACTTTCTGTGGATTCATTTAAAGTCTCCTCAAAAGTAACACTGTCAAAACCAGTAATATATATGTAAAAATTGTGCTGTAGACTACAATAAAACTGTTATTGGATTTGTTCCACTGTCTCTAAATTAGATGATTGTGAAAATAATAATGCATATTTAAGAGTTCAAGCTCATCCAGCAACTGTAATTTTTGTATTAGTCTTTTTTTTTTTTTTTTTTTTTTTTTTTGAGATGGAGTCTCGCACTGTTGCCAGGCTGGAGTGCAGTGGCACAATCTTGGCTCACTGCAACTTCTGCCTCCCAGGTTCAAGCGAGTCTCCGGCCTCAGCCTCCCAAGTAGCTAGGACTACAGGTGTGTGCCACCATGCCCAGTTAATTTATGTATTTTTAGTAGAGATGGGGTTTCACCATGTTGGCCAGGATGGTCTCAATCTCTTGACCTCATGATCCACTCACCTTTGCCTCCCAAAGTGCTGGGATTACAGGAGTGAGCCCCACTGCACCTGGCCTATATACTTGTCCTTAAAAAAAAAAGTCTGAATGGAAAGAAAAACAAATATGTCTTGTCACTTAGAACTTTCTAGTCTACTTTTTAATAATTGAATTGCCAGAGCCAGCTCAAATGTTAATCAACAGACATTTTCAGTTTAAAATATACTAGTCAGGAACTAATGACTTCAAGCTTTGTAGATGATGTGTCTTTACCAAGAGAAGCTTTTTGGTTTAGCATATTTAATCTATAGGACTGAGGTTACAGGCTTTTATATTACCAACCGGACAAGTATCAGATTATAAACCTAACAACTCTCCAAGTGTCAGATGTCATTCTACCTCTTCTATAGTGCTGGAAACCAGGGCTAGAGAAGTTTAACTGCTTCATCCTAAATCAGGGAGCTGGAACAGCAGCCAGCTCTGTCTGATTCTGAAGCCTCCCAATCACTGTATACCACTGCATTTCCAGAGTCAGCAAAAACAAATGAAAAAAACTTGATCTGAAAATTCATCAGGCATGGACACAGAAAGAAAACACTATTCACGTGGTTTAGAACCTCAGTAAGCCCTCAGACAACTCTCCTTCAAAATTAATTTTGAGCATTGAATGTCTTCAAGCATTATTATTGCCAAGAGTTCTGTCCTCTAGGTCACTGAGGTGACCTCATCCATTTCTAGAGTGTCCCCACTATTGTGCTGTCACCTTCCTGGTCAGTATCTCCTGTCTTAAACTATTTTCTTTTCTTTTTTCTTTTTCTTTTTTTTTTTTTTTTTAGACAGAGTCTTGCTCTGTTGCCAGGCTGGAGTGCAGTGGCACGATCTCGGCTGACTGCAACCTCCACCTCCCGGGTTCAAGCAGTTCTCCTGCCTCAGCCTCCCGAGTAGCTGGGACTACAGGCGCGCACCACCATGCCTAGCTAGTTTTTGTATTTTTTAGTAGAGACGGGGTTTGTTGGCCAGGATGGTTTCAATGTTGGCCAGGATGGTTTTGATCTTTTGATCTCATGATCTGCCCGCCTCGGCCTTCCAAAGTGCTGGGATTACAGGCATGAGCCACTGTTTCCGGCCCTTAAACTATTTTCTAAGGACTAGACCTCTCTCTAATCAGCTGCCTAAATGCTCCCAGACATACTGACTCAAGCCATCCCAAACTGATTTCATTATCTCTCCTCATCCTACCACCAAACCTATTTTCTGAAATTTCCTAACTTAGTTAATGGCATGGCCACAGCCATCTGTTCATTCATCCATCCTTGATTTCTTGCACCCCCCCAGATCCAACAGGTCAGCCAGAACTGTCATCCTGCTTTTCTCACAGCTTCCTGATCTGGTTCCTCACCTCTCTTCGCACTGCAAGGTCCTAAAAAGACCTACTTAGCAGTCATCAGACTACAGCAGCCACCTCCTCATTTGTATCCCTGCCACCGCTTACACCCCTCAAATGAGCTCATCCTCCACACTGTACCAGCATTATCTTCCTAAAATAAAATCTGAGCATGTGTCTCGTTGCTCCAAAACTTCCACTGACTATTACCCTATGAGATTCACGCCAGATGCTTCAGCATGGACTCTTCACATGCTGACTCCGCCTGATCGGCCCTCTCCCCAGCTGAACCCCACTTGACATCAGCCCCGCTAGTGATTTTCACAGCCTCCCCCACAACACACATGCCCTCATGGTGCTTTTGCAGCTGTGCGTTTGTACCTGCTGTTCCTTGGCCTGAACTGCCCTTACTCCAGCCCCTTTCCCACCTGGCAAATAGTTGCTTATTCCAAGCAGGTGCTACCCACCTCCCTTGTGCCATTGACCAAGTCCCCCCCACCCCCGCCCGGGCATGATGAGTGACGCCCTCCTTTGACCTCACAGCATTGCTATTCCTTCGTGGCCCCTGTCATGGTGTTCTGCTCTTGGGGCTGAACTCTTTCAGGCAGAGACAGAGTCTCATCTACTTCTGTTCCTAGCTTCTAGCATAGCACTGGCTCATGACAGGAGTGAAGAAGCTTTGTTGAATGAAAGGGGTGGGTTGGGGGAAAGGTTGGAGAATGGTGCTGTGGAAGGGAAAGACTGAGAATAAAACATTTTTTAGGACAGACTTTGGTTTTAGCAAGCTTATTCTGTCCTTCACAAGCAGTCTTCCTGGCCGGAATCTGACTTTCAGCTTCCTTGGCCTTAGAGGCTTTTTTTGACCACAAGGGTCAGCTAGAACATTCATCGCAACCGCAGGCAAGTTGATGAGAAAATGGAGTGTAAATATTAGAAAGTATGTCCTAGAGAAGAAAAAGTCCAGCATGTTTATTGGTGCTTTCATAGAATAACTATCAACAATTTACAAAATTATTTTGGAAAAAAAGCATTTGGCCTAACTTACTTCCCTCTGGTCCTCTTTTCTGAATATAGCAATAAAATAAATCAAAACAATTGTACTGCAAGTGTTGGGTCCTTAGTGCAGATTATACTCAAGAAGCAACAACTTACATTTTTAAAAAATATTTTGAATATTTTTACTCTAAAAATCATACAGCTATATTAAACCCTTTGGAAAATAGAGAAAGCTAAAAATTATCCAGCCTTCTCTTACCACAATATATTTTAATATACTTCCAATCCTTTATTTCCCTATTTTTATTATACAGCTATCAATGTGCCACATATGTAATTTTATATACCCTTTCCCACTTATTATAAGCATTTAAAAATACTGTTATAGCATTCATAGCAAGAATTTACAGTGATTCCATCATCTTTCAGACCTGGATATTCAACTTATTTTGCTTAATCATTTGCCTAACTAGATTTTTTATTATAAACAATGTTGCAGTGAACATACAGCTTTGTCCATATTTATGACTGGGTTTTAAAGGTAATAATAAGAAACAATTGAGTGTTTCTTATGTATCAGGTATTGTGCTATTTTACATGGATTATCTCATTTTATGTTTACAAAAAAAAGTATTCTTCTTCCCATTTTACAGATGAGGAAACAATTACAGATGAATGAGTTTTCTTGCCCAAGGTAAGTGGCAGAACCCGAGTGAACCGAGGAACCCTAGAGGCTGTTTTCATTTTTAAGAGAGCAATTCCTGGGGCAAAGGTTTATTAATGGGTTTACCCAAAGAAGACCTTTTAAAAATAGAGCTCATTTCCAAAGCTCATTTATACTTGGCCTCTTCAGTTTATGTCTACTCTTCTTACATGCCAATGAGATGGAGAGTGGAATAGGAAAATCTCCAAAGGAACTGACCTCAAAGAAGCTGGCTTATCTCCCTCCTTGTGCAACACAACAAAAGTTTCTCAAGGGGCTCCAAGGAATGTTTTTAGTTTAACAAGGTTAGAATTATTGCATTCATGTCTTTCCACTGCTTTTGCTATTTTAAATAGACAGTGCCAATATGTTCTTACATTCTGTGCCATTACCACCTACATCCCTGCAATGGATTGGTGGTGTTATTTTTCCAAGAAACAGTGCCACTGTGCACTCTCTCCACTTTGCAAGGGAAGTTAAGCTATTCTCATCAGGGGCCTGTTCAACACAACAGAACGCTTTCTCATTCTGCCATACAGCTCATTATCACTCATGCTTTCACTGCAGTCAGACTTGTGAAGTCAAAATAGAATGGCAAGGCATAAGGGGGGCTTGGGAAAGTAGGCTTTGGAGCCTTGCCCTATATCCTGGGAGAGGTCACAGTTCCTCGGCTGTTCTGCAGCAGGTCACACTGAACATACCCAGTCTACTGTGTCAGTCACTAAAAAGGTCAGGAAAATGTTTTGATCACTAGGATTTAGTTCTCTTAACGTCACAGTAGTGTTTTTTGAATCTCATGTATGAGCTGTGTGTTGAGTCAGGGTAGAATCAGACAGCCTGTGACAAATTGGCTGGGTGAGCTTCGGCAAGTTTGGTATTACTTTTGAACTTCAGTTCCTGTTTGCAAAAGGGGTATATCACGTCTCTTGCTGCGAGGTCATAGGGATTAAGTAATATATTGAAAGTGTCAAGTTTATGCAGTCTGCCATATGATTGACACTGAGTAAACAATCCTAGTGCTTCCTTCCCATATGGCTGAGCTTTTAAAATAATGGTTATAGCCCACCTGGGGATATTTTCCATGCACAAACAACCTGAAAAACAATACCACTCTTAAAATTGTTCTGTGCGTTTTCTAGCTCTTACAAACGGTTCTGGATCAAATGATGGCCAAGGCTAAACTGAGGTATGTGGTCACTCCAGGCTTTCTAATAATTTTGCGTCATTTTAAACAATGTTCTTTAAATATTCAACTTTTTTTTTTAGACAGAATCTCACTCTGTCACCCAGACTGGAGTGGAGTGGCACTATCTCAGCTCACTACAACCTGCACCTCCTGGGTTCAAGCAATTCTCCTGCCTTAACCCCCTAAGCAGCTGGGACTACAGGTGCATGCCACCACACCCAGCCAATTTTTATATTTTTAGTAGAGACAGGGTTTCACCATGTTGGCCAGCCTGGTCTCGAGCTCCTGACTTCAGGTGATCTGCTGGCCTCTGCCTCCCAAAGTGCTGGGATTACAGGCATGTGCCCGGCCAAATATTCAACATTTCTTTAAACAAGAACATGAGTATTCACAGAGAAAGGGTAGCAAAGGAGGAGGCTGGGGCAGTTCTTTTTGTCCAGATAGGAGCTGCTTACTTCACTTAGCAAAACAAAAGGCCTTCAATACATTGGACCCTCATTCTGTCAAATTGGACAGCAATTTGGTCATCTGTTGTTACCTGAGCATGCTTCTTGGGGGACACACACCCAGTGGACTGACTTTTGGTGGCTTGTTAAAGAATTCCTTCCAACTACAGTTGCATAATACCTTCTCCACCTTGTTTCTCTGCCAGTGATGTTGTAGGGTCCTTTATTCATACATTCATTTGACAAATGTTTATTGGGTATCATCTATGTGCCAGGGACCAGTCTAGGGACTGAGGATGTTTTAATGGAAAAAAAAAAGAAAGAAACAAAAAGATTAAATTCCTGCCTGTTGCTCAGCTAGGTGAGTCTGCCCTGCAGCTTCCTTATCTGCATTTGATGTTTGGGGGAGCTTTTGTCAATCTGTTTGTTGGCATCATACAGAGAGATGACTGTGGCCAGTGAATGTGACAGAGTACATTGCCAAGTAGAAAGTGATCCTGATTTACCTGTCTTTTTAACAAAGGTGACTTACTTTGTGTTACTCATTTGTGCGTCTGCTAGGCTGAGGTCGAATTGCCTGTTTGAAAGATGGCTCTTACTTTTGAGAACGCTAAAGCAGCTCATTATGTAAAGAAACTTGCAGTGAACTCTGCCCTCTACTGAATAACCCTCACGTGTGAATGAATCACCCTTTGCTTCAGCTGCACAGGTTCATTTGAAGCAGGGTTTACCTATCCTCCCAGGCAAAGGATGATGAATGAGCAACACCTGTGTGGGGTGAGCTGTTTTTTTCCTTCCTTGTTCACCGTGTGTGGGATGCCTGAGGTCCATCCATTATTCCTCTAGTCCTGCCATGTATTATCCTTGTATGAGAGGCTGGGGAGACAGCATCCAATAAGGTAAGTCTCTGCCCTCAGGGGAGAAAGATATGGAAACAAATGAACAATTATAATGCAACATAATGGAGGAGGGAGTGTTAACCCTGCCCAGGGGAGTCAGAAATCCTCTGTACGGAAGAGTAGTTTGGCTGACACTCAAAGGGTGAATGAGGAATTGCCAGGGGGTCAAGTGAGGGGCAGTGGGTAGAGACAGAGTAGAAGAAAGACATATTCCGGGCATAGGAACCAGCAGGCTTCAGGAAAGCATGGGGTGTATGGAAGGAGAGATAATAATAATAGCTGATAGGGCCGGGCGCGGTGGCTCACGCCTGTAATCTCAGCACTTTGGGAGGCCGAGGCGGGTGGATCACGAGGTCAAGAGATCGAGACCATCCTGGTCAACATAGTGAAACCCCATCTCTACTAAAAAAAATACAAAAAATTAGCTGGGCATGGTGGCACGTGCCTGTAATCCCAGTTACTTAGGAGGCTGAGGCAGGAGAATTGTCTGAACCCAGGAGGCGGAGGTTGTGGTGAGCCGAGATCGTGCCATTGCACTCCAGCCTGGGTAACAAGAGCGAAACTCTGTCTCAAAAAATAATAATAATAATAATAATAGCTGATATTGACTGAGTCCCTACTAAGGGCCCAGCCCATTCTTCATGTTTGATGCCCATATTGACTCATCTATTATTTTGGGGAGTGAGGAAAATGATCTTGTAGACATAGGAATTCTTTTGTAGCAGACTAAATCTTAGGTGGTGTATTATTCAGTTTCTGCACGGCTGTAAAGAAATACCTGAGACTGGGTAATTTATAAAGAAAAGAGGTTTAATTGGCTCACCATTCTGCAGGCTGCACAGGAAGCATAAAAGCATCTGCTTCTGGGAAGCCCTCAGGAAACTTAGAATCATGGCAGAAGGCGAAGTGGGAGCCAGCACTTCACATGGCTAGGGCAGGAGGAAGAGGCGGTGGGAAGTACTACACACTTTTAAACAACCAGATCTCACAATAACTCACTCACTATCACAAGAACTGCACTGAGGGCATGGTGCTGACCATTCGTGAGAAATCCGCCCCCATGATCCAATCACCTTCCACCAGGCCCCACCTCCAACACTGGGGATTAAAATTCCATGTCAGATTTGGTGGTCACACAGATCCAAACTGTGTCAGATGGATTTCTTTGTCTTAATATTTGGACCTTCTTTTCCTTTTTTTGATCTCTTGCAAACATGTACCAACATAGAATTCTCAGAGAAGGCAAATATTTTGTCATTCACCTGAGCAAATTCCTGTGATGCTGTATTAAAATGGAAACAAAGCAAGACAAAGTACATTATGAATTGGTTGGACAGACAGTCTACTACTAGGGATTCTTATCCTTCGGTACGAACATAGATTATCCCGATCCGAGGGTATTTATAGAGACCGTTATCCAGGTGTCCAATTCATTTAAAGGGTGAGCCCCTCGTAGGTGCCAGATGCTGCTCTTGGTGTTGAGGATAAAGTGAACAGAACAGACACAAGCTCCTCCTTTGCAGAACACACATTCTAGTTGTGGGGAAAACAGCCGATAAACAAAATACAAAGAAAATGTAGTGTATGAAATGGTGATATGTGCTAGGGTGAAAAATCAATCAGGGAAGAGGTGTGGAAAATGCTGAGGGTGGGTGAATGTGTGCTCATAAACAGGGAAGCTAAGGACAGTCTCATTGAGAAGGGCCATTGCCCTTTGAGTACAGTTCTGAAAGGCCAAGGGACCTGGCTTCTGGTCGCCAGACACCTGCTAAGAAAGGCATCCGGGCAGAGGCAATAGCAGGTGCAAAGGCCTGAGGTGGGCGTAGCCTGGTACAGAAAGAGGCCATGATGTAGGGTTTTTGAGCAAAGGGAAAGCTCAAAGTGCGTTGGCACTGAGGTCAGAGGTGTGACAAAGACTCTCTTTTGACCAAGCTTGACTCAGGCTTCTCTGAGTCTGCTTTCTGACTAATACCTTGGGTGCTGTCATCCTATTTGGTCCAGTTTTAGCAAGAATCCTACTGGGTCATTTTAGAGAAAATTCCCCACACTTGATATCTGATCAAGCTCCTTATTATTACTCTGGACTGCCTTTAGCAAGAATCCTTCAAGCTGTGATGTTTCTTCTTCATAATTTTCCATCCACTGACACC
This sequence comes from Saimiri boliviensis, assembly GCF_048565385.1. Lineage (NCBI taxonomy): Eukaryota > Metazoa > Chordata > Mammalia > Primates > Cebidae > Saimiri > Saimiri boliviensis. The sequence goes on from NC_133465.1 coordinate 36,418,616, forward strand.
GACCCTGCTCCTTGTCTGTAAATCTCCACTTGTTCTTGTTGTTTTTGGAGTTGATCCCAATCTCTCTCTCCTGCTACAAAATCCCATTTTGGTAATCCCCCTGAATAAAATCTGCCTGCCTTAGCACCTTTAACAAGTGACATGAATTATTTTTTCTTTAGTGGCAGTACTGAATGCTAGCGTACACAGGGTTTTGTAAGCCATGGTAAGGCCCACAGGCACATGTGCAGGGTGATTGTTAGTGGAAGAATCATTCATGTTTGGGTGTTAGAACATCCCAGCATCTGGATTCATAGCACTGAGTTAAGTCCTAGCTTCTAAAGCCAAATGAACATGGGCAAGCCCCCCGAGCTTCTATTTATCTTTAAAATACAGATTATACTAATAAGACCATCAGCCTCACAGGGTAGAAAAACACGGTGAACATGTGAGTTTAAACATGACACTGTCAAACCCAATGAGGGAACGAGGCAGGAGTCTCTGCCAGCCGATGTTTATTGAGCCAGAGCCTGAGGGCATGCTTGGGAAGAATACCCATGGTAGGAGCCCGGGTGGCCTGTGCTCTCCAAAGAGGTTTTCGGGAGGCTCAGTTGTTTGTTTGTTTGTTGTTTGTTGAGATGGAGTCTCGCTCTGTTGCCAGGCTGGAGTGCAATGTCGCGATCTCGGCTCACTGCAAATTCTGCCTCCTGGGTTCAAGTGATTTTCATGCCTCAGCCTCCCGAGTAGCGGGGACTACAGGTGTGCGCTACCATGCCCAGCTAATTTTGATAGTTTTAGTAGAGATGGGGTTTCACCATGTTGGCCAGGATGCTCTCGATCTCTCGGCCTCATGATCTGCCTGCCTCGGCTTCCCAAAGTGCTGGGATTGCAGGTGTGGGCCACTGTGCCCGGCTGAGGCTCAGTATTTATATGTTTCTTTAAAGGGGAAAAGCATGCAGGAAGTGAGGCATAGGTGATGAGGCCAACAGTTACATTCCTGTGAGGCTTGAATTAGTGCCCAGTAAATCTACATTTTACACAAGATTCGGTGAACATTTAAAGGAGCGGGAGTAGAAAGGAAGAGTCAATTGTGTAGATATGGCAGGGTGGAGGGAGGAATGATTCATCTTGCCTAGTCCTTGTTCTGTACCTGGGAAGATAAGCTTGATACTTGTCCATGGGAGATTTTACCAACCTTAGTTTTAGTAGTTAAATTGAGGTTTACAGACATAAAGTTACAATTGACATGTACTTGTTTTATCAGAGGATGTACGTCTTGAAAGTTAAGGGGTCATCCCTTGTGAGGTCAGTCAGACGGAAGTGTAGGAGGCCTTTTGCCTTTGTGGGAGTCTGGTTAATGTAGGATGCTTTGACACAAGGTTGGGAAGTAATTGCTGCCTGTTTGGGAAAAGAATGGTAGTGTTACCTGACTCAGGCTGACTCTCTCTTTGGCATAATGAGTTTGGGGATACTGAGATTTTTATTTACCTTTACATCACAGCATTTTTTTCTTTTTTCTTTTTTTTTTTTTTTTTTTTTTTTTGAGATGGAGTCTTGCTTTTGTTGCCTGGGCTGGAGTGTAGTGGTGTGATCTCAGCTCACTGCAACCTTCGCCTCCCAAGTTCAAGTGATTCTCCTGCCTCAGCCTCCCGAGTAGCTGGGATTACAGGTGTGCGCCACCCAACTCAGCTAATTTTTGAATTTTTAGTAGAGACAGGGTTTCACCAGGTTGTCAGACTGGTCTCAAACTCCTGATCTAATGGTCCACTCTCCTTGGCCTCCCAAAGTGCTGGGATTACAGGTGTGAGCCACCGCGCCTGGCCTACATCACCAACTTTCAGGATAAAAAGTGAACCAGGTATTCCCAAGCAACCTTGAAGTCATCCTGGCTGACTTTCCTCCCCAACATTACTCACGGATCCCTCCCCCAGCTATCCTTTGCCCCTTTGAAAGAAAGCATCTTTGTGCAGTGTCTCATCTCTCTTCTACCCATTGATTTAACTATGTTTCTGTTAGTGTGCTTGTAGTAGGAATAGCATCCTACATCTGGCCCAAATCTACCTTTATTTTCACTTATCAGCATTAGGACCTCAAGCCCGTGAGAGATAAAAGGCTCTTCACTGATCTGTTTTGGGGAGGGTGACATGGTGATCAGTGGAGAGGAAAGAGACAAGCAGTTGACTTGCCCAAGCCTTGATTTCCTCATCTTGAAAGGGAGGATTATGCTGTCAGCCTCGAAGGGCTGCAGTGAAATTATTTATGTAAAGTATCCTGCACAGGACCTGACCATCAATTTGTGCTGAATTCTATTCCCAGCTATACATCTTCATCAGAAGTGCTCTGATGAATGTGGAATAGCCCTTGCTTATGAAGGGAGAGGGGCGCAGGTAGATTACTCTCGTATTTATCTCCTTTCATGTCACATTAGGGAAAAATGGCCCTCCTTCTACCTAAGGCTCTTCAAGCCCATCAGAGAATTGCTTGAAGCCTTGGGAGGTGGAGGTTGCAGTGAGCCCAGTTTGGGCCACTGCACTCTAGCCTGGAGGACACAGTGAAACTCTGTCTCAAGAGAAAGAAAGACAGAAGGAAGGAAGGAAGGAAGGAAGGAAGGAAGGAAGGAAGGAAGGAAGGAAGGAAGGAAGGACGGAAGGAGAAAGAAAGAAAAGAGAGAGAGAGAGAGAAAGAAGAAGGGAAGGAAGGAAGAAAGAAAGGAAAAGAAAAGGAAAGAAAAGAAAAATTTCCCTATCCTCCAAGTCCAAGTGTCACATCCTCCTAAAAGTCTTTTTTTGATCCCCTTGGGCTTAGACAGGGCTCCTCCTTCACATTCCCCTATGGCATTCTATTATGGTAGTCATTAATGACACTGTATTTTATTCATCTGTTTCTCACAGTAGATCTCAAGGTCAAGGAAAACTTCTATTTCTATTTGGGCCTTATTCTACCAACCCTCTCTTCCTTTCCCTGTTTCCATCCTTCATCATACTTATCCTCCCTAAAGAACTTGATAACACTATACACTTTCTTTTCCTCAGTCTCCCCCCAGCCCTGGCTTCCCCGATATTACTGCCTCCTGGTTTCTCTCCTGTATTTCTGACCTCTCTCAGTCTTCTTACCTTGTTCCTCCTGCTCTATTTATCTTTAAACCTTGGTGTATCCAGGGGTCCTTTGGCTCCCTTATTTTCTCTCCTGACCCACTTTCCCATGGTGATCTCAATTGCATCTATGGTAAGAGTCTTATCTAACACTGAACACTCTCCCAATTTTCATATCGTTTTTTAAGTTTTTATGTATTTATTTTTTATAGATGAAGTCTCACTCTACTTCCCAGGCTGGAGTGCAGGGGCATGATCATAGCTCACTGCAGCCTCAACTCCTGGGCTCAAGTGATGCTCCCATCTCAGCCTCTGGAGTAGTTGGATTACAGGGTTGAACCACTGCACCCAGGTACGACTTGTAAAACCTTAAACCCATTTGTCTACTGGCAATCTCCACATAGATATCCACCACACTCACCTTAAAGGCAGTAGTTTCAGAGCTAAACAAACCACGTTTCTCCCAATCCGGATTCTCCTCTCATATCTTCTATGTAAGCCAACAGTGTAACTATACACACAATCAGCTAAGCCCCAAACCTGGGATTAATTCTAGACTCCCTTCTTCACATCTATCCTTCACATTCCGTGGTCGCCAAGTCCTTTATATTCTCTGTCCAGGTCTTTCTCTCTAGGCCTCTCACCTTCTCCACAGGCACTGCCTCAGTAAAGGTCCTTATCCATTCTCAGGTGCTTTATTGTGATGGCTCCCGGCAGGTCTCTCTGCCACCGACCCTGCTCCTTCAATCCCGTATGCCTCTAATCTATACACATTTCTACCAGTGCACTTTTTAAAATGAGAATCTGATTCAAGTAAGTCTGGAGGAAAATCTCTGAACTAGTTCCCTGTCTCCTTCACGATAGACCCAGTACTGGATCTGGCACCAATTTAGCTGTCCAGCCTCATCTCTGGCTCCTCCACAGCTGATCAAACTGCCTGCTCAACTCCTTGACTATGCCACTGCTTTATCACACCTCCACACCTTGGCAGGTGCAGTACCCTCTCCCTAGAACACTTTCCCTTAATCTATCCACATTGAAATTGTCTCCCTACTAGCCGGACATGGTAGCACACACCTGCTACTTGGGAGACGGAGGCGAGAATCGCTTGAACCACCAGGAGGTGGAGGTTGCAGTGAGCCAAGATGGCGTCACTGCACTCAAGCCTTGGGGACAGAGTGAGACTGTCTTAAAAGAAAATAAAGGAAAGAAAAGGAAAGAAAGTTTTCCCTATCCTTCAAGTCCAAGTGTCACCTTCTCCTAAAAGTCTTTTCTGATGCCCCTGGGCTTAGAGTGGGCTCCTCCTTCACACTCCCCTAGGGCATTCCATTATGAAAGTCATTAATGACATCTGTTTCTCACGATAGATCTGAAGGTCAAGGAAAATTTCTATTTTTTGTTCTCCTGATCCTTAAGAAGTTCTTGACATGTAGGATGTCAATTAGAACTTGCCTATTGAACGAATGAATGAATGATTGTGAATGAAGACTTGATGGTGAGTGTCATCAGAAGCAGCATTTGTTGAGATTATCAGTGGTGATGAGAAGGCAAGAAGACCTGGGAGATCCGGCTGTCAGAGGCACTGCCAGCATGTGTACTGAAGTCTTCAAAAGTGATGACAGAGAAGAACACCTTGAGCCAGGATTAACTGCGGACAATCTTCCTCCCACCACCCCACATCTCTGGGCCGCCGCTCCCTCCCTTCCCTCTCGCAAAGTTCAGCCTGAACAAAACAAAATTACGGAGATAAAACTTTTAAAATTATTATTGCTGTGCTGAATTAAAATGATTCACACTCCTTGAGATTATCTGCTTTTTGAGGTTACGCTCTGCCCTTAGCAAGGATAATCAAGGACTGTTTCTCTTTCTCAGATTCTCTTTCCTGATACATCAGAGCAACTTGTTAGCACTCTATGAGATGAAAACTGTCAAACCAACCAAATCAACCAAGAGACATCCTGGAGGACCAGAAAGAGCGCAGGGTTCAGACTTGAGGTCCCTTCCCAGCCCACATAGATCATGAAGGCCCTGTCAGCTTTAATGGCGGGGCAGCAGAGGGCCCTGACCATAGCAACTCACAGACCACGTGGTTATGAGAAACGCTCTAATGGTAATGCCTCTCAACCTAAGACATCTCTCTAGGGAAAATGTCCAAGTGCTTTTGCGGCTGTCACCGACCTTATTTTCCCTTTCCTTGAGGCCATTTAGTGGCACATGTTCTAAATCTGATGTTAGAGCTGGAGAAACTGAACCTTCCAGGAAGTAAATAACAACTGGGGATCACATAGTGAATTGGAGATCAAGCCAGGACCTGCACCCAAGCAGAAATAACTCATGAAAGGCTATTTTACCAAGTCTTCTATGAAGCATCATCTGTTCTTTATTTAAGTCTGGGGGAAAATTAAATTTGGGAAAAAAGAATAGAAGCATAATTAAAGGATCTGGCAAGAGAATATAAAACCCGGAGGGAACAAATCATTCCTTTGTGCCTTTTTTTTTTTTTTTTTTTTAGCTGCTTGAGCACGCATATGATTTTCCTTGTTCCTTATTCCCAAATGTTCCTCTTTTTTTAAAGTCAAGTCTTAAAGACTGAAGCCTAAACCCTTGAGCACCTGACTTCCTTGTTTGCTGACCTGGCCTGGATTTACTCTTCCAGGGGCTGACCAAGCAACTCAGCTCTATTCTTTAAAATTTTTTAAAAATTTATGGAAAATTTTTATATGTTTACAAAAGTACACAGCAACTCAACCCTAAACAGAAAAATAAATACAAAACAAAAAACCTAGCCCTAAGGAGTTTTCAATGTATTTTCATCTCAGGACATCATTAGCCTATTTTCCAGTGGTGTAAAATGAACTCAGGACTTGAAGGAGAATGAATATCTGGATCCAGCTTTCCCTTGTCTGAACTGTGTGGTGTCTGGAAAATTGCTCTAAGGCTTGTTTTTTCCACTTTCAGAATCAGAATAATCAAACCAGCCTCAAAGAATGATTGTGACAATGAAATGAGATAATGTCTGGGAACATGTCCTGTAAGTTATAAAATGCTCTTAAAAACGTGAGGAACTGTTATTCATATTTCACAGGGCCCCTGGAGCATCAACATGAATAACATGCTCAGGAATGTGGGCAGAAGTTGTGTGTGTCAGGAGCCTGCGTGCCCACCCTGCTGAGACTCCATCCTGAACCCTTCACCTCACACCATCTTGTTTTTCACCCACTTGACTACCAACCTCGCCATCACTACCCCTTTTCCTCCTTTTTTTCAAGGGTGATTATTTTTTATCAATTTTGTCTCCCCATCTTTACCCCGGGTCCTCCTCTGGTCACCTGTCCTATTTTTCCACCCAGAATATGCCATCTTAGGCTGTCTTCATTTAGAAAAATCCTCTTTAAGGAGCACCTATCTCCTCCTCCTCCTCCTCCTCCTCCTCCTCCTCCTCCTCCTCCTCCTCCTTCTTCTTCTTCTCCTTCTTCTCCTTCTATTCCTTCCTTTTAGATAGTTTTGCTCTTGCTGACTAGGCTGAAGTGCAGTGGTAGGATCTTGGCTCACTGCAACCTCCGCCTTCCAGTTTCAAGCAATTCTCCTGCCTCAGCCTCCCGAGTAGCTAGGATTACAGGTGCCCACCACCAGGCCCACCTAATTGTTTTTGTATTTTCAGTAAAGATGGAGTTTCATCATGTTGGCCAAGCTGGTCTCAAACTCCTGACCTCGTGATCTGCCTGCCTTGGCCTCCCAAAGTGCTGGGATTACAGGCATGAGCCACCACACCTGGCTCTTCTTCGTTTTTTTAAACAGAGTCTCATACTGTTGCCCAGGCTGAAGTACTGTGAAGTGATCACAGCTCACTGCAGCCACAACTTCCAGGACTCAAGAAATTCTCCTGCCTTAGCCTCCTGAGTAGCTGACACTACAGGCGTGCACCACCACACCTGGCTAATTTTTTTCTATTTTTTGTAGAGTCAGTCTCACTGTGTTGCCCAGGCTGCTCTCGAACTCCTGGGCTCACGTGATCCTTCCATGTTAGCCTCCCAAAGTGCTGGGATTACAGGCCTGAACCACCTATGGTCTTTCATTCCAGCAAAATCCTGATTGGCAGCACCCTAATCGGTGTCAGGACCCAGGCAGGAAGCACTGTGGGCATAGGAAGAGGGGTGGAGAAGGAAGACTCCCCATAGCTGGCTCAGCCTCTATCTCATGGGCTAAAGACGGACTCATTCTCCTTAGAAGGTCGTTTAAGGAACAGTGGTGAACAAAATAAAATCCATGCCCTTATGGAATTTATATTCCAAAGGGGGAGCTGAGTATAAATGAGTAGATGGGCAAATAAGTAATATGTTAAGTTTTTAAAAAAAACATAATATTTCATATCATGAAAAGAAATGATGCAGAGTTAGGGACTAGCAAGAGACTGGAGGTGTGGTGGCTAATTCAGACAATGTGGTTAAGGTCAAGGGCTGTGGCTTTTCTTTATAAGTGCTACCCCCCACTGCACCCCATTGTGAATAAGGAAGCTAAGAGCCCTACTTGCTCCTGGCAGCCGTCCTAATAACCTTCGGGGAGGCAGTTTTAGGATGAAGCCATTGCTGTGGATAACAGAACAGAAAAAGGTAAAACTGAGTGCTTGATGCTGTGGTTAAACCGCCATACATTATCGAGTCCTGAAGCCCACGCAGGTCTGGGCCTTTCAGTTAGGTGAGCTGGTGACTTGTTCAGGCCATTTTGATTCGGGTTTTCAATTCTAATAACCAAATACATCATAACTGATAGGCGCTTCTCGTGGGTTATCATTCCCCACCCAGGCAGCTTATACACAGCTCTTCTCATGTGAATTCTGAGAAGCCTGTGTTCCTCCATCTTCTTACATTTCCATCATTACCCGGCTCAGACACTTCTTAATGTGCCTAACATATTAATGATACTTGACAAATATCTGTTGAACTGAATTGAGAGAAAAATCCAGAGAGCTCCTTAAGGAGAATGGAGGCACGAAGCCCTACTCTCCCCAAAGACAAGGACATTCCAAAATAAAATTTTGCAGCTCTTTCTAGGTCACAGAAAGCTTTCATATACATTATACCATTTAATCTTGTATCACCCCAGGGACCATCATTATCTTCATTTTATGGATGAAGAAATAGAGAATGAGAAAGGTTAACTCAGGGGCATAGCAATTAGGTGATGCTCAAAGGTTTTCTGACTCCCAACCTCCCACTCTTGTCTGGGCTCTGAAAATAAACCGGATGATGCGGTAGATGATCCAAATTCCAGGTAATCCAGAAGAATGACCAAAATGATGTGCCTAGGCTTATTGATCCGGGAGAACAAAGCTTTTAGAGATGACAGCATGGAAAACGTGTTTATCCACAATCAGCTAGTGACTGGAAGGGCTGAAGATTTGTGTCAGGAACACAGGAGTCCTTTTTCTGTGCTGCTACAACCAAAGCTGCCTGTCAACCCCAAAGAATGAAGAGAAAGTAGAATAAAGGCTTGTGTAGCACTTTCCTCCCACCAGCCCTCTCTCCACTTTATTATGCCAGCAGTACATTGCTTGAACCTTTTCCAATTGCACAATTCAGCTTTTTAAATTTTATTTTATTATTTTTATCTTTGTAGGGATGGGGGTCTCACTATGTTGCCCAGGCTGGAGTGTAGTGGCTCTTTACAGATGCAATCAGAACACACTGCAGCCTCAAACTCCCAGACCGAAGTGATCTTCCTGCCTCAGCCTCTCAAGTAGCTGAGATTACATGTGCACATTACCATGCCTGGCTCTGCCTTCTGCTCTCAGGCCACAGGGATATAAAGAACCCCTGCATGGTGCCTGGATTCCAGTCAAGAATTAGGGCACAGTTCCTGAACTCTTGAATACCCACACTTATCAGGGGACACAATCATCCCATTCTCTTTGAAGCTGACTCTGGGGAGGAGGGCCCCTTCTCAGGTGCATTCATCATCTGCTTTCCTGCTTTCATCCTAACTCTCTCATGTTCTTCCTCTTGAGAGATGGACACGGATGGAGGGGAGCCTAGCTCAGCAAATTTTCTGTTAAATCAATACAGCTTAGACCTGGACTAGGATGTTTATCTTAAGATGCAGTAATTTGACAAAGCTCTTTGTGCTTTCTAGTCTCACCTTGGACTCCAGAGAAAGATCTCAAGAGGATGTAAAAGGCAGATGCAGTAATTGGGTGACACATCATAATCAATGAGCATAAAAGCAGCATCTTTTCTCTTTAGGAACATAATACAATGTGGAAAACAGGACAGAGGGGCAGTGGATGTCTTCATCAGGACCTTATTCATGTACAGAGTTCAGTGTACCTCTTTAGGCAGTGCAGACTCTTGCAAAAAGAGCTGATCCTTCTCTTCTAGTCCATGTTGGTTACCTTCTGAGACTAACTAATAATAGGAGCTTAGGTTTTCCTAACTCTTCAAAGTTGACCAAGCACTTTGATTACTACATCCTTGTGAGCAGGGAGGTCTAATGATCCTCATTTCACAGATGAGATCAGGGTTCAGTGAAATTAAGGGACTTGGCCCAAGCAAACCAGAGAAAGACAACAGTCACCAGAACTTAACCTCTGTTTCTGTGTTCTTCGTAAAAGGTGTACTCAAAAATGTGGCTCATCACCTTTGGAGAAGGAAGAAAACAGCAAGGCAGAAAGCCCATCTCACTGCTAGGGCTTCAGGGAAATTGCAATGATATGACAATCAAGGCAAGAGCATTAATTCTTCAGTGTTGCTAAACTGCTGCCCTTCGAGTCCATGGAGGGGAGTGTTTATGTTGCAGCAAAAAGGGTTTAAGTTTAGGTATTATTTATTCATTCAACAAACATTAATTAAATGTCTACTAGTGTTGGGTGCCATTCTGGGTGCTAGGGGTACAAAGGATGAGTACCACAAGACTTGAGCAGCTTAACTTTAGTGAGGGGAGATATGTGAACAAGTAAGTGAAATAAGAGAATCTTAGAGGTAGAGCTCAATTTGGCTCAAAGGAGAGACCGAACAGTCCTGGGTATCTGCGCCATGACAGAGTTGACAGGTGTTATAGAGGACGTGCCTCTTCAGCCAAAGCTAAAAAATGAGTGAGTTTTTTAGGAGTGCAAAAGGCTAAAAAATATACAAATGAATAAAAATGAGTGAATTTTCACCAAATGAATAGGGAGATGAGAAGCACAATTGAGGTACAGACTATGTTACGGGGAACAGTCCTAAGGCATGAAGCGACATGAAATATGTTGAGAAATGAACCTCCATGAAACTGAATCCTTATATGCAGCAAGGAATGAAATGGAGATAAGAGTGAAGAACTTGAAAAGAAGCTAGGTCCTCAAGAGCCTTGTAAGCCATGCTGAGGAGTTAGAATTTTCCCTCTAAGCCCATGCTGACCAAAACGGCAGCCACAAGCCACATGGGTCGGTAGAGTATTTGAAATGTGGTTAGTGTGAGTGAGGAATTTAATTTTGAACTTTAATCAATTTATATGTAAAAACTGATGCTCAATTCACTTCTTGGAAAGCTTTCTGTTTTATTTTGTTTTTGAGACCGGGTCTCACCCTGTCACCAAGGCTGGAGTGCAGTGACGTACCACCACACTTGAGATAGGGTCCTGCTATGTTGCCCTAAGTATCCAAGGGCAACTACTTAGGTCTCAAATTCCTGGGCTAAAGTGATCCACCCACCTAGGCCTTGAAAAATGCTGGGAGTATAGGCGTGAGCCACTGTGGCTGGCCAGAAAATTTTTAAGTATGTTTGGAACAACTTGGATAAGTACATCTACTCTTGTCAGTTATGAAATATAAATACAAATCAAGTCATTTCCATGAAAATATAACATCTGAATTGAGGTGTGCTGTAAGTGAAGAAATATACACCGGATTTCAAACATCTGGTATGAAATATCAATGATTTTTGTGTTGGTTACAGGTTGAAATAATATTTTTGATACATTGGGTTCAATAATATACATTTTTATGTGAATTTGACATTTCTTTTTAAGTTTTCTAGTAGCCACGTAATACTACATATGTGATCCATACTATATTTCCATTGAATATTACATATGTGGTTCACATTATATTTCTCCCTTATTTGGGAGAACAGTGAAGGATTTTATGTAGGACAGAAACATGATTCAATTTTCATTTCAGAGACAACGTTCTGGTAGGAAAGAGGACAGATTGGTGAGATCTAAGGCTAGAGAAAGGAACGCAAGTTGGGAAATGATTGCCATAATTTAGGCATTAGATGATGAAGGCCTGCCTTAAAACAGGAGCTTTAGGAGTGGGATAATTAGATCAAGAAAAGGACAATTAGAGCATGCATCAGATTTCCTGGAGGGCTTAAGACGCAGCTTCCCTGACCTCATCCCTAGAGAGGCTGATTTAGGAGAAATAGGATGAGGTCCCAAACATTTTCATTACTAACTAGTTTCCAGATACTGCTGCTGCTGGTGGTGGTGGTTTGGAAACCTCACCCTGAAAACCTTTCCTTGTAATACTTGGTGTATCAAGTATCAAGAAAGGGAGAAGTCTATGAAGACTTCCAGGTCCCTGCTATGGCTATATGGGGAGACAGGGACTAAAAAGAGGAGATGCTTATTTGGGAAAGAGTAGGATAAGTTTCGTTTGGGATCCTGAGTTTGAGGCCACTTTGGAACTTCTAGGAGGAGGTTGTGTATCTATGGATCTGGAATTCAGGAAAGAAATCACACTCTAATTAAATATTTGAAAGTCATCAGAATTTAGTTGGCCCTAAGCATGAGCAAGATTGCCCAGAGAATCAGTGCAGTATGAGAAGAAAAGAAACCCAAGGACAGATTACTGCAGTGAAGCTCTGTTTTGATCAAAATGATTAGTGTTCAATAAAAATAAGATAGGCATGAATTTCCACTTGTTTTTAGCCATCCACCTCTTGTGTTTGATCACAGTGACTGAGGTTTAGGTAACACTTTCACAGGGCTTCAAAAGCCTTCTTAAGATTTGAATCAATGGTTAGCTGTTTCATCAATGATATTGAAGAAGTCAAACAAAGGCTTTATTTACATTTATTTACAAATTTGATTATTAATAAAATAGGCTTGACCAAATAGCAGAAACCCTAGAGCTTCAATTTCTTCATCTATAAAATTACCACATTGATACCTCTCTCACAGAGTTGCTGGGAAAATGGTGGCAATGTATGTGAAGCATGGCAGCTGATCTACCCAGAATAGCATCTCAATAAAGGTAATGTAAAGAACTGAAAATAGCAATAATTTCAGTGCTATTGTAATAGTAATTTTATAATCCAGAGGGGGAGAAACCCAACTACTTAGGGCAATATGTATTTTCCATTGTTTCATTGTTTTTCTAACAATTTAAGTAGAAGGAAAATAGCCTTCCTATATGCTAGACAGGATGGATATATTATTTCATTAGATTTATTAATCTAATATCTTTAAAATAAGGTCATAGTGAATGGCTCCCAGTGTTTCCTGGGATCTGGGTCTCTTTGATCCCCAGAAATGCCATTGCTAAAGCAGTCAAAAGCTGGGTCATTGCAAGTGGCTTGTTGTTGTGTATTTAGAGCGGCAGATGACTGGCTACAGTTCTGATTCAATCGATGAGCACAGACAGACCTGGGTTGACAAGCACAACCTTTCTTTTGTTCATTTAAGCCATTTTCTCTACCACTCTCTTCTGTTCTCATTTTCTTTGGGAGCCTCAGTACTTTCTTTGATTTACCTGCTATTTTTCTCCAAACAAAACCCTCTCCACCTGAGACAGGCAATCTTTCTCACATTACCTTTAATCTGAATATTGCTTTCAGCATCTTAACCAGAGAGTCTTATCAAGTACAGCTGCTTTAATTTAGGTGTGATCTGGAAAGAAGAAAAAATTGAATTTGTGGGGCATGGCTGACATCTCTCCTAGTCCTCCTGTACTTTTCTTTCCAGAGAATTTACCCTTCGCCAGGTCCTGGTGTGCTAATGAAATAGACATTTTGTTTGTTTGTTTCTGCTAGGCACAGAAGGAGGCCCAAATATTTCTTAATGGCTTGTTTTCCAGGTGGGCTGAACAGAATCAAAACCACAAACCACCAATAAGGGCCCAAAACGTACAAAAAACAAAGGAAACCATTAAAAATGCCAAAAATAAAATCAGAGGTTCATGAGAGTCTCTGTAGTTATTTTATTAAGGAGTGGGAGGAGATTATTTTATATACATATAAATGTATGTCATTAACAAATGTTGTTATATTATTTACCAAATGACCAGGTATGCTGCACTGTTTAAAAGAAAAGCATATCTAACCCTGTTCCAATCCTCCTTCCTAACCTCTACCACTCAGCCACAGAGACAAGTGATCAGCAAACTCACCTTTATCTGTAAACATTTCTCTAAATGTTACCAGGCCTTAGTTGACATCCCAGGTAATTGTGTGCCTTCTGTTATGATCTGAATGTTTGTGTTCCCCGCAAATTCATATGTTGAAATCCTAATCCTCTAGGAAAGATAGTTTTTGTTTGTTTTTTCAGAAGGAGTCTCGCTCTGTCACCCAGGCTGGAGTGCAGTGGCACAATCTCGGCTCACTGCAGCTTCCTCCTCCCAGTTCAAGTGATTCTCCTGCCTCAGCCCCCTGAGTAGTTGGAACCACAGGTGTCCGCCACCATGTCCAGCTAATTTTTCTATTTTTGCTAGAGACCAGCCAGATTTCACCATATTGACCAGGCTGGTCTCAAACTCATGACCTCGTGATCCACCCTCCTAGGCCTACCAAAGTGCTGGGATTACAGGTGAGAGCCATTGCGCCTTGCTGGAAAGATAGTATTAAGAGCTGGAGCCTTTGGAAGGCTATTAGATAATGAGAGCAGAGTCTTCATGCATGGGATGAGGATGCTTACAACAGCGGCCTGAGGAGTTTGTCTGTCCCTTCCACCGCCTGAGGACACAGCAAAACGGTGCCATCCATGAAGAATGGGCCCTCTACAGCCACTAAATCTGTTGGCACCTTGATCTTGGATTTCCCAGCCTCTAGAATTATGAGAAATAAACATTTGTGGCCGAGTGCAGTGGCTCATGCCTATAATCTCAGCAGGTGGATCACTAGGTCAAGAGATCGAGACCATCCTGGTCAACATGGTGAAACCCCGTCTCTACTAAAATACAAAAATTAGCTGGGCACGGTGGTGCGCTCCTGTAGTCCTAGCTACTTGGGAGGCTGAGGCAGAAGAATTGCTTGAATCCAGGAGGCAGAGGTTGCAGTGAGCCGAGATAGTGCCATTGCACTCCAGCCTGGGTAACAAGAGAGAAACTCCGTCTCAAAAAAAAAAAAAAAAAAAAAAAAGAGAAAAAGAAAGAAAGAAAGAAACATCTGTTGTTTATAAGCCATTCAGTTCATGTGTTTTGTTAAAGCAGCCTGAATGGAATAAGGCATCCTCTTACTCTCCTACAGCTTAAGATCAGATGGTAGGACAGGGGTTCTCGTAGTTTGCCATTGTTACATCCAGACAATTACGTCTCCATCCTTTTATTAAAACAAAACTAAAACAAAAACACACAACGACAATAAACCTAGCTCCTTTGAAGTTCATGCTGTTATACCTTATCTTCCTCTCCCTTCCTCATCTGGTTTCTTTCCCTCATTCACTGAAGTATTAAGGACCCAGCTCAGGATCTTTGTCTCTTGCAACCCATGCCATTAATCTTCATAACTTTTGAAAGCAGGCATGCAGCTTATTCCAAACCTTCTGCATCCATTCATTGGCCATCTGCAACTCCACATCAGCCCACGAACTCATGACCCCATCCTGAATGTTGTTGTATCCACATATCTTCACCCCTTACAAACTCATGATTTTGTAGATCCATATTTTAGACCACATTTTCCTACCTTGCCAGGACTTCTTCAGCCTCATGGAGGCCTCCAATCGATTAGTCTACTTATTTTTTAATTTTGTCCTTCTGTCCGCTCTTAACATCACTTACATATTTATAACTTATATTTCATGATTTATCAGTATCATCATGCTTTGCCACCACATTTATTTATTTTTTATTTATTTCTTTTGAGATGGAGTCTTGCTCTTTCACCCAGGCTGGAGTGCAGTGGCACAATCTCGGCTCATTGCAACCTCTGCCTCCCGGGTTCAAGTGATTCTCCTGCCTCAGCCTCCCAAGTAGCTGGAACTACAGGCATATGCCACCACCCCCGGCTAATTTTTGCATTTTTAGTAGAGATGAGATTTCACCATGTTGGTCAGGCTGGAACTCCTGACCTCAAATGATTTGACTGCCTCAGCCTCCCAAAGTGCTGGGATTTCAGGTGTGACTCACCTCGCCTGGCCACCATCTTTAACTATGTGTGCCTTTCACTCCTTTAATCACATTGACCTTATGCATAGAACAGTTTCTGTACCAGTGCCTCTGGTAATGGCAATAGAAAACCAAACAATGGCAAAATGGAGCAAATTATTTTCACTTTAAATAAAAGACAACTCACTTCAAATGCATGCAGCATGATGCCTAGGATTTCTACCGTACCTCTCCAGTAATCTTGATCTCTATGATGGCTAATTTTATGTGTCAACTTGACTGAGTTAAGAGACACCCAGATAGCTGGTAAAACATTACTGCTAGTTGTACCTGTGAGGGTGTTTCTGGAAGAGATTACCATTGGATCAGTAGTCTGAGTAGAAATCTGCCCTCACTAATGTGGTCAGGGATCATTCAATCCCTTGACGGCCCAAACAGAACAAAAAGGCAGAGGAAGGCCAAATTCTCCTTGAGCTGGGACATGCATCTTCTCCTGCTCTTGGACATCAGAACTCCTGGTTCTTGGGCCATTGCACTCTGGGACTTAAACTAGCACTATCTTTCTTTCCAAGTTTTACCCCCTGCCTCTCTGGAGTCTTATTCTTAGAGCCTGTGTTGATCGTCATGCGTGTGTGTGTGTGTGTGTGTGTGTGTGTGTATGCACATGTGCATGTACATAAATTCACTCTCTGGCCTTCTCCATTTCCTTAAAATTCACTGCTCTGTGCCTCTGTGCCCTGGCAGGGCTGACCCACATGCATCTGTGAGCTTATTTGCTCTCTGTGTTCCCGTTGAGTCCAGCCAAGGGTATGCTTCTGCAAGAAATCAAAGGGTAAGAGGAGAATGAGGATGTCAAATGTATGTGACAGCTTTAGCACAGCTGGATTGCTGTGGGTTGACTATGTCCTGCTATCAAAAGGCTGCCACTCCCATTGGGAGTCTTCTATGCTCAGCTCTCCTCTCAGGATTCTGGAACTGCTCCTTCCTCTGGCTTCTTTAGCCCTGGGGATAGTAAAACTCCAACTGTTGTTAACCCTAGCAGGACTACACTATCTTTTTCTGTTTCTGTAAGCCTTGCCCATACCTTTGTAAACAGTCTCTTTATAAAATTCCATTCAAACAACTTTGAATGTGCCGTCCAATTCCTGCTGGGATCCTATAGCTTCTCCTCTACCTGAACTA
This sequence comes from Saimiri boliviensis, assembly GCF_048565385.1. Classification (NCBI taxonomy): domain Eukaryota; kingdom Metazoa; phylum Chordata; class Mammalia; order Primates; family Cebidae; genus Saimiri; species Saimiri boliviensis. The sequence goes on from NC_133465.1 coordinate 36,435,167, forward strand.
TAAACATTTAAATTCCTCAGGCTTCGGTGTTAGACCCTTTTCTTTGTAAATTTTTCCTAGCTTTCTTCATTCACTTCAATTGCCATACGCTGATGCTCTAGTAAACTATATCCCTGGCTGAGAACTCTCCTTTGATTTTGAGACTTGTATAGCCAGCTGCCTATTCGGAAGTCCTATGGACAGTAACCATACTAAAAGAATGTTCCATTCCCTAGTGTAAGTATTACTGTCTGCCTAGCATCTGCCTATTACTATTGCCATTTCTGAGAGTCCAGTGTTACAGCAGGATTGTAGCTATTCCATTCCAGGTCCTTCCCCTTACCCCTAATCTTTCGTATTGTCTCTTCTTCTAAATTGGCCTCTACCAAAAGGCAGTAAGGATAGTTTATTCAAAGTACACGCCATTCTCAATTAAAAGAAGACTTCATTCTGAAAGCTTATCAGTTTAGAAGTCTTAATGCTTTTCCCCATTGAACTTATGCCTAGATTTCTAGTTTACCTTACAAAGATTTCTGAAGGCATATTTTACTTGTAAGCTTCTCAAGGGCAATGATCCTATCTAATTTATCTTTAAAAAGTAGCTTTATTGAGGTAAGATTTAATTTATCATGCAATTTGTCCACTAAAAGTGAATAACTCAGTTTTTTTATTATATTCACAGTATACCATCACCACAATCTAGTTTTAGAATATTTCCATTCCCTCCTACAAAAAAAAAAAAAAAAAAATCCCATACCCATTAGCAGTCATTTTCTCATCCTACCCCACCCCATTCCTAGGCAACCACAAATCTACTCTCCATCTCTATAGGTTTGCCAATTTGGACATTTTATATAAATAGATTCATACAATACATGGTCTTTTGTGACTGGTGTCTCTCACTTAGCATAATGTTTTAAGGTTTATCATGTTGTAGTATATATCAATACTTCATTCCTTTTTATTGCCAAATACTATTCTGTTGTATGGATATATGAAACTTCGATTATTTATTCATTCATTGATGGATGTCTAGCTTGTTTCCACTTTTTGGCTATTAGGAATAATGCTGCTGTGGACATGACATATTCTGTATAGAAATAAGTTTTCATTTCTCTTGGGTATATAGCTAGGAGTGAAATTTCCAGGTCATGTAGTAATATTATGCTTAACTTTTTGAATAACTGCCAAAAAGTTTTCCAAAACAGTTGTACCATTTTACATCCTTGATTAATAGATTTTTATTTTAGCTCTCTGACTCTGTCTTCTTCCTGCTTTCTGGCCTCCACTGTTTCTGATGAGAAGTCCATTTAAATCTTACTGGGGTTCTTTTGCATGTGATGAGGTGTTCTTCTTACTGTTTTCAAGATTGTCTTTCAGCATTTGGCTAGGAAGTGTCTGAGTGTGAGACTTTTTTGTGTTTGTCTTATTTGGCATTTGTTGAGCTTCTCAAATGGATAGATCAATGTTTTTCATAAACATTGGGAAATTTTAGCCATAATTTCTTTAATTTTTTGTCCCTTTCTCTTTCTTCTCTCCTTTCAGTGCTCTCATTACATACATGTTGGTATATTTCATGGTGTTTCACATGTCCCTGAGGCTCTGGTTTTCTTAATTCTTTTTTCTCTCTTGTTATCAGATTGCATAATCTCTCACTCTATCTATCTTCAAGTTTGCCAATTTTTTCTTCTGCCAGTTCATAGCTGCTGTTGAGCCCCTCTAGTGAATTATTCATTTTCAGTATTGTACTTTTAAACTCCAGAATTTCCTTTTGGCTGTGTGTGTGTGTGTGTGTGTGTGTGTGTGTGTGTATTTCTATCTCTTTACTGATCTGCTGTATTTGACAAGATACTTTTACCATAGAGAGCTCTTCAAAAAGTTCATAGAAAATGCATATAAAAAACTATGCATGAACGTTAAACTTTTTTTGCACCAAAATAAACTCACATTAACTTGTTATAACATATCTGGACAGGATCTTGTTTGAGACAATAGGAAGGATAACACATCAGTTGAAAAAGAGTCCCATCAGATAAACACAAATTCTGTTAAATTGAAGCTAGAACAAACATCAAATTTATGGTGAAGCCTGAGTGGAAGAATGGTAAAAATCATCGATGCTTCACAAAAAGTTTATAGGGACAATGCCCCAAAGAAATCAGTAGTTTACAAATAAATAAATAAATACAGAAATCAGCTGTTTACAAATGGATAATTCTTTTTAAGAAGGGGTGAGACTGTGTTGAAGATGAAGTCTGCAATAGCGACCATAAACATCAATTTGTAAAGAAAAAATTAATATTGTTCATGCCCTAATTAGGACTGACGTTCAACAGCAGAAACAATAGCCAACACCAACACGGTAGACACCTCAATTCGTTTATCTTAAAATCTTCTGACTGAAATTTTTAAATTAAGCAAATTTTCTGCTTTATGGGTGCCAGAACCATTGTACCCAGGTTAGCTGCAGACAAGAGCAGAGCTTTCAATGGAAATTTTAAATAAGTGGGATCAAGATCCTAAAGCATTTCTTCAAAGAATTTTAAAAGGAGATAAAACATGACTTTACCAGTATGATCTTAAAAACAAAGCAGAATTAAAGCATGGCTACCAAGAGGTGGAAGTGGTCCAGTTGAAGAAAACATGGGGGTCAGGTGCAGTACCTCACTCCTATAATCCCAGCACTTTGAAAGGCCGAGGTGGACAGATCACCTGAGGTCAGGAGTTCAAGACCAGCCTGGCCAACATGGCAAAACCTCATCCCTACTAAAAATACAAAAATTAGTTATGTGTGGTAGCAGGCACCTGTAATCCCAGCTACTTGGGAGGCTGAGGCAGGAGAATTCTTGAACCTGGGAGGCGGAGATTGCAGTGAGCTGAGATCTCATCACTGTACTCCAGGCTGGGTGACAGAGCAGGACTCCATTTCTAAAAAAAAAGAAAGAAAATGTATGCTATTTAAGAGCAAAGATCATGACAGAAGTGTTTTGGGATTCTCAAGGCATTTTGCTTGTTGGCTTTTTATAAAGTCAAAGAACAATAACATATACCTATTATGAGAGTGATTTGAGAAGTTAGCCAAAGCTTTGGCAGAAAAATGCTTAGGAAAGCTTTATCATAGAGTCTTTCTCTGCCACAAAGCTCCTGCTTATCCCTCTCAACAAACAAGGGCAGTTTTGTAAGTTTAAATGGAAAATTATTCAGCACACACCCTCCAGTCCTGATTTGGCTTCTTCTGACTTCTTTTCCCCACCTAATTTTAAACAGTCTTTAAAGGGCACCCATTTTTATTGTTAGTAATGTTAAAAAAAAAAAAAAAAACTGCACTGACATGGTTAAGTTCCCAGGACCCTCAGTTCCTTAGGGATGGACTAAACTGCTGGTATAATCACTTAGAAAATTGTATTGACCTTGATGGAATTTAAGGTGGGAAATAAAGTTTATATTTCTTATTTTTACTCTTTGTTGCTTCCACTTCGCATGAACTTTTTGAAGTCCTCTCATACTTTATGCATATTTTCTTTGAACATATTTGTAATAGCTACTTTGAAGTATTTGTCTGCTCAGTACATCTGGGTCTTCTCTAAGGCTATTTCTGTTGCCCGCTTTTTTTCCATGAATGGGTTGTATTTCCCTGTTTCTTTTAATGTCTCACAGCTTTTTATTGAATACTGGACATTTTAGATCATATATTGTAGCAATTCTGAACACTGATTCTCTGGACCTTGTTGTTTCCCTGGTCCTTTGTTTAATAGCTAAGCTGAAGTAGTCCTTCAAAGTCTATTTCACTCGCAGTGTGCAGCTTCTAATGTCCCTGCTTAGATTTTTTCCCCCTTATTTTTATTTTTATTTATTTATCTATTTTTGAGATGGAGTTTCACTTTTGTTGCCCAGGCTGGAGTGCAATGGGGTGATCTCGGCTCACCGCAACCTCTCCCTCCTGGGTTCAAGCAATTCTCCTGCCTCTGCCTCCCAAGTAGCTGGGATTACAGGCCTGCGCCATCGTGACTGACAATAAAAATTTTGTATTTTTAGTAGAGATGAGGTTTCTCCATGTTGGTCAGGCTGGTCTCAAACTCCCGACCTCAGTTGATCCACCTGCCTTGGCCTCCCAAAGTGCTGGGATTATAGGTGTGAGCCACCACACCAGGCCCCCTTATTTTTATCTTTTAGCCTGTCTAGATAGGGGTTCCCTCTAGGTCAGCATAAGCCACTTACTAGTCAAAGGTTATGCTTCAGTCTTCTAAGTCTGTTAGGTTTTTTTTACCCTTTACTGTTGGAAATAGTAAGTGTGACCTAGAGGCTGTTATCACAGTTCAGGGAGCTTAGTACTTTTCTCCCATGTTCACCTAGGAACTGGTAGCCTGCTGGTTCCCTCTCTGATTGCTTCTTGGAGGATGCAGCCTTGGGTATGCACATAGTCTTCCAGACTTTCAGGGATCACTATGATTTTATTTTTAAGCTTAGCCATCTTGGAGTCACTCCTGAGTCAGAATAACATATTGTTCAGTCAGTTGTTAATCAGAAGTTGTGTTTATGCCCTTTTTAACCAGTAAAAGTTCCACTCTATGTTGATGGGCCTGTGGGTGACTTGAGAAATGCTATGATATCTGCCCCACATCCTGCTCTGATTTTTCCCAAGTGGGTGCAGCCTAGCACAGCCTTTTTGATTCCCAGACTTGAGTGTACTCTTAGAAAGGGTCCTCTTGGCTCTTTTTTCAGGTTCTCCCTATTAAACTTCTGAATACTCTCTATTTTGTTTGTACATACACGTACCAGCCGCCTCTTAATTGCTTCCCCAACAAGATTACCATTATTTTTAAGAATGTCCTTCCATATGGAGTTCACCCTTTGTTCCAAATAAAGTCAGTCTCCTCAGGCAGAGCTATGGTGCTTTTGTTCCTTGTAGCCTGTCTTTCTCACCAGGTAGAACCCCTGTGCCACGGCACTGAAGCTGGGACAGAGATCCTCTTTCCCAAGAGTGACATCCCTGCTCCACTAGTAAGTACTGGGATTGGAGAGTGTGGAGATCCCTTGTCTTCTCATCTTACTTCTTCCAGCATGTAATCTCTCACTTGCAAGTGCACTGAGGTGTAAGAAACAAGTCCCCAGTATCCTTGACTTGCCTACAGCAGAGCTTCTACCTTACAACTGGGGACTAAATGATACTTCTTGGCATGCTTATCTGGAATAGAACTTCTGCAGACTGGGGCTTAGGAGAAACGCTAGCATCCTGTCTCTTCTAGGGTGAAACCATAGCCTCAAACTATTATGTAGAGAGAGATGGAGCCCTGTCTTGGCTGATGTATACTGGGTAGTTTCCATAATTGGGAGCTAGTTGGAAGGTTAATGGGCAAATTTTAGCTCAAATGGCACAGACTCTTGCTATTATTATTGAAATTTTATAGATTTTCTTGAATTGATGTTTCTTATTTGCTGTATGGCCCTTATAACACTTTCCAGAGATTTTAAATGATGGATATTTTAAATAATTTTCTCTAATTTGATTGTAGTCTTGCTGGAGATAGAGTCCACCAAAGCTGTTATGTCATTCCCGCAAAAGTCCCACCCCTTAATTCTCTTTATGTATTCACCATAACATCTCTTTGCACATAACACAGAAGTGAAAAGCACAAGCTCCATTGTAACCAGCCTGAATTCAAGTCTCTAGTCTGAATTCAAGTCTCTCACTGTAACCAGCTTGAATTCAATGTTAGCTATGTTACTTAGCACACGTTATTAAACTAACAGTAGCTACCTCAGGGGACTGTGGTGAGAGTAAATGAGCTAATCCATGGAAAATGCCCAGCATAGTATTTGTCTCAGATTTAGGCATCCACTAAAGGATCACTGTCACGTTTATCTTGGTAACCCTGCATGATGACAGATTGCCACAAGGGGGCACCAAGAATCAGAGGTAATGAAGGACTAGAGGGATTCAGTTAGGTCACCCCAAAAGTTCTATTTGTAGACTCACATTTACATTCGTAAGCTAACCAGAAGTAGGTATTTTCCAAGAAAGCAAAAGATGGAGGTTGAAAGCACGTTATAAATATCACCATACCATTTCCCACAGAAGAGAGAAATTCAAGATCCTTCCTAAACATCACTAGTCCATTCTCCCAACTTGGAAGCTTGGCTATGCAAAAGGAGCTACGCTGTGAAAGGTGGAGTGTCTCTTTTGATTTTCAAGATACTTTCCTGTGACAAGACACTGTTCCATGAGTTGAGGGGATTCAAAGGTTTCCTGACAGAGCAACTGTAGTAGGTTGGCATTTACTTACCGAGTGCCTGCCATGTGCTAAGGATTCTCAAACGCTTAAGGCGTCATCATGCCATTCCTTTTGTTTTTATTGCAGAGGTCCCCAGAGGCTTGGCTAAGGATTTAGCCCATGTCCAGAGGATGATAAAAAGTCAACAGACGATCTGGAGCAGAGAGAGGGCATCTTAATGAAGAATGAATTTAGCATGACTGATTGTTAGATATTTTTTTGAGATAGGGTCTCACTCTGGTGACAGGGTCTCACTCTGTCAACCAGGCTGGAGTGCAGTGGTACAATCTCAGCTCACAGCAACCTCTGTCTCCCAGGTTCAAGAAATTCTCCTGCCCCTAGCCACCTGAATAGCTGGCATTACAGGCACACCCCACCATACCTGGCTAATGTTTGCATTTTTAGTAGAGACGGGGTTTTGCCATGTTGACTAGGCTGGTCTCGAAATCCTGACTTCAAGTGATCCACCTGCCTCAGCCTCCCAAAGTGCTGGGATTACAGGTATGAGCCATCATGCCCAGCCGGAATGAATTTAGCTTGATTTATTTAGAGTGGAGCACAGGAAAGAAGAGTGTCAAAGGCCAGGGATGCCCCTGGCAATATTGGAACAGATGGATGTGAAGTCAAACACTGTTAAAGCGGAAATTCCTAATTTAACTAAATTTAAAGAGAAATCACAATAGTTAGCAGAAATAAAAATGAAGCTGTTGTTCTGGCTGAAACGAGAGTAGTGAGCCTGGGTCTCTACCTACTAAGCTTCTTTCTTACCTTCTTACAGTCCAGAAAATGGTAGTTTTTGAAAATGAAATTGAATGTTGGAAGAATTGTGGTTGCATCTGTGTGTGACAAAGTTTGAAATCCACTGCAATGTTTCAAACAGTAAAGTTAATGGATGAAGACCCAGGATAAGGGCTGGTTGTGGGGATGGAGAAAATGGGGTGGAAGGATGATCCAACGCCTTCACCCCAGCTGCCCCGGCACCCTTGCTCAGCCACAGCTGCATCCTACTTTCCATCCTTCTCCTTTGCACTAATTCTCCTGTTTTTCTTCTCATTCTGTCCATTGTGTCATGATAGTCTAGGATCAGGGTCTGAGCCCAATCTGTGGCATTAATCTTGTTTCTTGTCTTTAATTATAATTCACATTTGACTCTTCCCCTCCTAGAAATAACCCAGTCTTCTCATGGACCTGGGAAGCCACTGTGTTGTTAGGATTTTTTAGCTTTTGTGAAAATGAGAAAAAAAAAAAAAAAGAAGAGCATCTAGCAACTGATTATATCAGTTTTAAATATATATATATATATGAGATTACTTTCTATCAGGTACTGAATATAAATACATTTATATATATTTAAATATATATATTTAAAACTGATATATATATAATCATATATATGTTTGTTCACATACACACACTCTCTCTCTCACACACAGACACACACACACACACTACTTGCCTGGGATTACGTAGACTAGGAAGTGGCAGAACCAGGGCTTAAACCTACATCTCTCTGTCTCCAAAGCTCTTATGCCTGGTATTTATGGATTCTAGCTTCGTTGCCTGTTTCCAGACCATCCATTAGAAGCCACTCTAACAATCCAACTCTATTTCACATTTCTAGTCAAAAGACATCTACCAATTTGAATGCAGTTAGAAAGGCTTTTGTACACAGCATTATGGTACATTCTCACCTCAGTATCTTCGTTTGAGGATTATACTTTATTCCATTAAATTCAACAAATATTTATTAGGTGATTCTTTTCTATAAGGTATTGAATAATAGAAAAAAATACATATAGAGATTAACTGATTTCAGACCACTTTCATACTTTATCTCATTGAGTCAGCATAGAAACCTCATAAAGTAGTTACGGCAGGTAAAATCATCCCAATATTCCAGATAAGCAAACTAAGGTTCAGACAGTTTGACTGTTTGCCTAATGTCACACAGATCTTACCAATTCACCAAGGTCCAGCTAAGAAACTCCTGCACTAAGTCTTCTTTTAAGAAGTTACGGCAGTGATGTGGCTCCACAGTTAACAGCTTGCTGATTTGGTTTCTGGCAGTCACATCAGCAGCTCTCCTAAGCAGAATGATCTTAGGGGCTGGGAGTTGTTCCTAGAAACTTAACTAGGAACCTGATCCTTGGACCTTCCCAACCATTAGTAATTCATCTAATATCTGGTAATAGCTTCTTTGTTTTTAAAATCATCTGGAGTGGTTTCTGAGGTCTGTAATTGGACCCTAAATAGTAAAATTACTAGCTAAAAATATTGAAGAAAAAAAAGAAAAATAACCATTTTCGAGGTAATTCTTCCCTCATTCAAAAGCAGAAGAACTACAGGAAAGGAAAGATAGCCATGTACTTAAATACCATTTCTGCTCAGTGACTTGAGCAGAAAAGTGTTGACCTTGTATCCTGTTGTAATCTACCCTCCTCATCCAGTTCCTATCTGGAGTATCTGTGATAGAGACTCTTTTGTACAATTCCAAGAACAGTCACTTCTTTCATTTATAGGCAATCGTATATTAAGCCAAAATGTGTCTCTCTATCACTTGTACCCGTGGGTACCATCTACCTCCATCTTTGAGAGCTAGATAAAATTGCACTTCTTTTTATAAAAGCCCTTCCGAAGATATTTTTGACCCCTGTTAGACCAGTTAAAATTTTTCTCTCCAACCAGGCATGGTGGCTCACACTTGTAACCCGAGCATGTTAGGAGTGAAAGGCATATCGTTTTTCTATCTTTTTACTTTCAATTTATTTATGTCTTTGAATCTGCAATGTGCCTCTTGTAGATAGCATGTAGTTGGATCCTGCGATTTTAAGTTTTTTCAAATTCATTCTGCCAATCTCTGCCTCTTGATTGGAGTGTTTAATCTACTTATATTTAATGTAATCACTGATAAGGTAGAATTTACTTAGGCCATTTTGCTATTTGTTTTCTATATGTCCTATCTTCTTTATTTTTCTGTTCCTCAATTGTTGCCTTCTTTTGTGTTACATAGATATTTTCTAGTATACCATTTATATTTCCCATGTCATGTCTTATACTATATATATTAGTTATATATATAAAAACTGTATCTTTTATATATAATAACTATGTATATTAGTTATTTTCTTAGTGAGTGATCTGGAGATTACATTAACACCTTAATTTTTAACAATCTAGTTTGTATTAATCCCAATTTAATTTCAATAGTATACAAAACTTTGTATTTATATAGCTCCATTTTCTTCCCCATCCTTTGTGCTATTACTGCTATAATTATACATTATAAGTCCATCAACACAGTTTTATAATCATTGCTTTATAGAGATGTCTTGTAAATCACACAGAAAAAGAAAAAAACTACAAACAAAAATACATTTATACCACATTTTATATTTATCTACGTAGTTACTTTTATTCATGAGCAAGTGTTCTTTCCTGTCAGCCTGAAGGACTCCTTACAGGGCAAGTCTGCTAGTAATACATTCTTTTCTCTCTTTTTTGAAACATCTGTCAATGTGTAGCTTTCTCCTTTATTTGAAGGATAGTTTTTTGGTGAATACAAAATTCATTTTTTTTTTTTAAGAGACAGGATTTCACTTCATTGCCAGGGCTGGAGTGCAGCATCATGATCATAGCTCCCTGTAAACTTGAATCACTTCCTGCGCTGAAGTGATTCCCCTGCCCCAGTTTCCCAAGCAGCTTAGAACTATAGGCATGCATCACCACTCCTGGTTACTTTTAAAAAAAGAAAATAAAGATAGGGCCTTACTATGTTTTTCAGACTAGTCTCAAGCTCCTGGCCTCAAGCAATCCTCTTGCCTCAACCTCCCAAAGCATTGGGGTTAGAGGCATGAGTCACGGTATCTGGCCTGGATACAGAATTCCTTACTGACAGTCTTTTTCTTTCTGTACTCTAAATAAGGCCTCCATGATTTCTGATTAGAAATCTGTTGTTAATATTGTTGAAGATCACTTGTACATAATGAGTTGCTTCTCTTTTGCTGCTTTCAAGATTCTCCCTGCCTTTGGCATTTGACAGTTTGATTATAAGGTGTCTGGGTGTAGCTTTCTTACATTTATCCTACTTAGAGTTCACTGAGCTTCTTAGATGTGCAGATAAATGCTTTTCATCAAACTTGGGAAGTTTTTGGCCATTATTTCCCCAGATAGTCTTTCTTCCCCCTTTTTCTCGTCTCTTCTGGAACTATTGTGTGTATGTTGGTGTGCTTGATGTCTCACGAGTCTCTGAGGCTTTGTTTTTCTCAATTCTTTTTACTTTTTGTTCTCAGGCTGCATAATTGCAAGTGGCCCATCTTCAAATTCACTGATTTGTTCTTTCTGCTCGCTCAAGTCTACCATGAGATTTCTCACTTCAGTTATTGTACTTTTCAACTCCAGAGCCTCTATTTTAGTCTTTTTAAATAAATTCTATAACTTGATTGATATTCTATAACTTGATTGATATTTGGTGAAGCATGTTCTCATTTAAAATAATACTTTGATTTTATTTATATTTATTTATTTGAGACAGGATCCCACTCTGTCACCAGGCTGGAATGCAGTGGTGAGATCATAACTCATTGCAGCCTTGACCTCAATGTGATCCTTCCACCTCAGCCTCACTAGTAGTTGGGACCACAGGTGCACACCACCACGCCTGGCTAATTTTTGTATTTTTTTTTTTTTTGTAGAGACACTATTTTGCTATGTTGCCCAGGCTGATTTCAAACTGCTGAGCTCAAATGAATCCTCCTGCCTTGGCCTCCCAAAGTGCTGGAATTACAGGCATGAGCCACCATCTCTGGTCTTTATTTTACTTTTTACACCTGGTTTTCTTTGGTTCTGTAAACATATTGATAGTAGTTGATTTAAATCCTTTGTCTAGTAAATCTAACGTCTGGGTTTCTCCTGAGAAAGTTTCCATTAACTACTTTTTTCTCTGTATATGGGGCCATGCTATCCTTTTCTTCCATGTCTGATAATATTTTATTTTAGACTAAATATTTTAAATGATGTAATGTGGCAACTCTGGAAATCAGATTCCTCTCTTCTCCAGAGCTTGTTATTGTTGCTGTTTGTTGTTGTTGTGTTGTTTGCTTGTATAATGACTTTTATAAATTAACTCTGTGAAGTCTCTACTCAGTTAATTTAGTGGTCAGTAATGATTGGAGAGAAATTTCCCTAAGTGCCTGGCATTAATAAGTTTCCTAGCTTTTGTTAAGGGGCTCTCTCTGTGTGTTGCAGTGTGTATTCAGTGCTCTGACAGGCAGGTTATAACTCTGCCTTAGCCTTCACTTCCTATGTGTGCAGAATCTCAAGGTCCACCAAAGGCAAGAGATTAGGGCCTTCTCATATTTTTCCTGAGCACAAACCTGAACATTTGTGTGGCCTTCTAGATTCCCAGAAATATGCTGGAACTTTTAAAAGCCCTTTGTAGGCAGTTTATGGCTCAGGTTTTCCTTTAAAGACTTCTGTCAGCTTGTTTTTCCCAAATGTTTTCTCTGCTTCAGACAGCTGTAATGTTTGACAATTACTGGTGATTGTTTACAACAAACGTTTCAGGCTGTTTACATTGAGCCAACTCTGAGTCAGGTCAAATAAACACAAGCTCTGAGAGTGGGAGGTTTCCAGGGAGTTACTAGACAGGTCAAATAGTGACAATTCTCTAAAGATGAGGCTTTTGGGGGTGCTCCAAACATGTTCTGCTTTCTCTAATGGCTGTTAGGATGCTGATTTTCACCACTACCATGGTTATGAGGCTGCTGGTTTTCAAGGCTATGTGATGCAGAGGAGAAGGGGATGAGAATAGGACAAGTTGAAATGTCACAAGGCCCTTTGTTCTTACTGAGATTCAGTCATTTTCCTTGAATAATTACTCCTTGTATTGTTGCAAATCTGTGGTTAATTTCCAGAGTTCTGAAAAGTTGATTATAACAATTTTTGGCCAATGTCTCATTGCTTTTATGAAAGAACAGATTTTGCAGAGGTTCTTATTCTGCTATTGTAAATGTTAGCACCCTCAGTTGCAGTATTTTCTAACCAACCACATCACTTCACTCATTTATGCTTCACTTGTAGTCACCAAAATCTCTGAGTATTTTGTTATCAACCACTGGTTACTCCTTCTTGTAGCTGATTGTTTTTAAGTACATTTAAAGACATTTCATTTTTGCTGATTAAATTTTATTTTCTTAATTTTTGTTATAGTTCCAAGACAAATTATTTTGAATCCTGACATCAATAAGATTTTTTAAAGTGTTTTTTTTAAGTCAAAGATAACATTAGTCATCAAATCAGTGCATAGATTTGCATTTATTTATTTAAAGACAGAGTCTTGTTCTTTCACCCAGGCTGGAGTCCAGTGATGCAATCTCAGCTAACTGCAACCTCTGCCTCCCAGGCTCAAGTGATTCTTGTGCCTCAGCCTCCTGAGTAGTTGGGACTGCAGGCACACACTACCATTCCTGGCTAATCTTTGTATTTTTAGTAGAGACAGGGTTTCACCAGGCTGGCCAGGCTGATCTCAAATTTCTGCCTTACTGGATATCCCCTCCAGGGGAATATTTGCTTTATTAACTAGTTTTGAAATACGTATCTATTTTCAAATGGTATCTCTAGCATTACAAAATTTTACCAGTAAGACAACTTTTTCTAAAAAAGAAAGTTGATTAGCTTCAAATGATTTATTCATAGCAAAATTTCCCAGTTATTATTATTTACTATTTCTTGACTCTTCACACATTATTTGCTTCTACAGAATATTATACTAACTGAAGTATCAGGGATCCATCATTGTTTTTGAAAAGTGGGCCAGACATTTGTCTATCCTCAATTTTCTAGCCCCTCTTTCATTTCCCCATACATTTCTCAAAGGGCAATAGCAGTTGTGTGAGAATTCAGTCTGCAACCTTAGCAATCTTGTCACTGGCAAAGGAAGGGCCAAGAAGAACATAGTCTGGGAAAAAAACAGCTACACTGGTGGGTTCCAATATGGGCAGCTAACAGATAGCTGTTGGTGAGATGTGGGAAATTAACCACTATTTTTGTAATCATGACAGTACCCAGTTAGTAACTAGTGGATGGAGTAGGGAGGATCCAGCACTCTCCACCCCTCAGGAGAGATTGGGTGAGAGTACTGTAGGATAATAAAGCGCAGCCAACGTGACTGAAATTCAGAGCTGGAGCTTCAGATCCAGTCCCTAAGACAGGAGTCCTGCCCAGTGAACTAGGCCAACTGTACCGGAACGGTGGGCACTAACCCTTGTTGATACCCACTACTGACATGTTTCCTGTCTGTCTCAGGATAGCTCCAATGAAGTGTCGAGCACCTATGATTCCAGTCTTGAGGGGAAAAAGAAGGCAAGAGCTACCCAGAAATACGACTTTTGGGAGTTTGCACAGTATAATGGAAATAAAGGTTTAGGGAGGCTAAGTCGACAGTATGACTACAATCTATTCCTTGGCAAGTTACTTAATATCTTTGAGTTTTAAGTTTCTCATTGATAAAATAAAGATAATAATATCTCTCTTGCAGTATTTGTACGAAGGAAAATGTTATATCTCAAGGACTCAACGCACAAGAGACCCAGGAAGGGAATTTCATTTCGCATGTCCATTTCTTTCTCAGAGCAATTTCCCATCTTTACTGCCAGATGGCGCCCGTGAGCAGTGCTGCCCTTCCCTAAGGCTTTTATTTCCACCCTTTGGGTGCTAGGTAATCTTCCTCTCTCTGAGTACTCAGGCTGGCATTTAAAATCCAGTGTTGCACACAGACTTTGTGTTTCTAATCCATCTGCTCCATGAAGAACTGTGAAACCCAGAAATACCTATTTCTAGCCAGACACCCATTTCTCCAATAGGATTTGTCAGATGATAAGGCTTTGTGATATAACCATGCAGCTGGGCATTCAAAAGAAGTCAAACAACCCTTAATTAGGAATCTGTTTTTTTGTACATTTACCCCCATTGCAAGTTAGAGAAGCTGCAAAGAGTGCAGAGATTTAAAGGTCAGGCCGTGTAGGTTTGAATCTCAAGGTTAGCATTAGGTGAGTGACCTTGGACAAATTATTTGAACCTCTCTAAGTCTCGCTTTCTTCATTTATGAAATGGTTGTGATAATAATAACAGCTTCATAGGAGGTTGTTATGAGGTTAAATGAGATAACATATGTGGGATACTCAACACAAAATATGGTACACGGTAAGTGCTTACCATAAGTAAGCAATTACACTAACAAGAGCATGAGCTTTGAAGTCAGATGGAAATAGATTTGACTCCTAGCTCTTTGACTTAAAAATTGCATGATCTTAAATAAGTTATGTAACCTCTCTGAGTCCTCTTGCCTCAACAGTGCAAGATTATTACGAATGTTGCAGAGACATATATGCAATACCGTTGACTTTTTATTTGTATTATGACCCATTTCAAACAGGATTTGTGCTTACCTAACCAACAGAAAAGCCCAATGACTTTCATTAAAGCAAATAATAGAATCAGGGTGAAGAAAAAGCAAGGGCAGGAAAAATAAGAAAAAGCCAGAGATAAGATGAGGCTCTTAGATAACATCATAAGATTAGGTCACAAATTTGGCTTTGAGCTTCTTAACATCCAAGGCAATAAAGAAGGGAAATATGGTTCGTTAGATGATTCACAGTGCCAAGATAAATGCAGAGGAGTTCTGAAGAAGAAACCCAGCTATTCCTAGTTCTGAGACTTAAGAGACTATAGCACATGGTGGATATACAATAGATATATAAATGTTAGCTGTTCTCATCTACAGCACAGAGGAAAGAGTGAGTCTAAGAATAAGAGCAACATGGGAGAGATAACTTTCGAGCTGAATAAGACTGAAGACAGATTTTCCAAGTGCCTGGGGGGCTGGAGAGGGGTGGGAGCCTGTCCATAAGGGAAGCGGGTGACAGTATCTGGGCTGTCCCCACACATCAACAGCAAGATAACTTTAAATGTGATTTCACACTAGGGTAAAGATGTTCCTCTCAGGGTGAAAGGCACAGGAACTTTGTCACATGAGGAGGCTGGAGGGAAAGGATGCCTTGTAAGCATTGTCCAAGCAGCTGGTTTGGTTTACAGGTTCTCTTTACTGAATATCTGGTATTTAATGACAATCCTCAGTTTTTGTTTTTTGTTTTTTGTTTTTTGTTTTTTTGAGTTTTCTTTTATTCTGTTTTCCTGAGGACCCAGACTTAGGGTTCTCAAGGAAAGAAAATGGTCAAGATAGTTGTAGGGAATGCTACCCTTTTCCTCCAGTGTAATGGCCATTAGAACCAGTGGAGAAATCATTGCCTGGTGAAAGGGATGGAACTTGGAGGTGCAAGTGAAGAAGGAACGATTCTGGTATCATTTAAAGAGTAGGGAAAACAAAAACACAGGAATGTCACTTTAACAGGACACCCACATTCCTTTTCTTTGCGGCATCTCAGAGAGGAGACTCTCAGAGCCAGAATTTTAGCTCCTAGCTCCTCAGTTTGCAGATAAAGACTCTGAGGGCCACAGGGCTCAAATAAATGTGTTTACGTCATTTAGATCACACAGATAGTCCCTATCACAGCTAGGTCTCAGACCTATGCCTGTGGATTTCTAGGCCACAGGGCATTTAGAAGAATGTAGTCTTCTAGAACACTTGTTACGATCTAGAGAAGAGATCTGAGGAGGAATGTGGGTGTCAGTCTGCAAGGCAGTAAAGCACATGTGAAATTGCTGTGAGGATATGGTCAGAGGCCTTTCTGCATTGCGATGGCTATGTGTTTGCCTCCTGGTGCTGCAGTGGTCACAACCCAATAGCTGTAATCCCTATGGAGCTCTCCCTGCTGACCCGCTGTGAGAGATCCCACATTGCCCTCAACCCACCTGGTACCTATGATGCTTCTTTGCTCAATAAAAAAGTGTCTGTTCAATTAGACATTGACTGTCCAGCAGGGGCCAGGAACTGTACTAGGCACTTGAGTTAAAATACAGAATACGTCTCTTAATGAGCTTCACAGTCCAGTTAAATAGATGAGGGTAAGTGTGATCATCATTATATTAAAAGGTTCTATGGGAACAGAGAAGAGAGAGCATTCAGCCCTGCCTGGGAGTGGGAAATGGTCAGGGAAGGTTTCTGAAAGAAAGGCTACCTGAACTTAGCCTGAAGTAGGAGTAGGCGTGGACAGAAGGGGAGGGAAGAGGTCACTGTAAGCAGCGGGAGTCACCAGGGAAGGACACCGTGGCATGAGAAGGCATAAAATGTTCAGAAAACTGAAAGTGATTTGATTTCCCAGAGTTGGGTATGGAGAGGAGATTTTTTATTACGAGACTGCCATTGCTTTTGCACCAGCCTAATACACTTTCTAGAGCCGCTGTAACAACCCACCATAAACTCGGTAGCTTAAAACAACAAAAATGTATTACCTCACAATTCTGGAGGCCAGATCTGAAATCAATATGTCAACAGGGTCACAATCCCTCTAACAGCTTTAGGGAGGAGCCTTTCCTTGCCTCTGCCTAGATTCTGGTGACTTCCAGCATTCCTTGGCATTCTTTGGGGTGTAACTGTCTTCCTCCAATCTGTCTCCATCTTCACTCGGCTTTCTTCTCTCCCTGAGTATCTATCTCTTTGGTGTCTGCGTGTCTCCTCTTCTTATGGGGACATCAGTCATTGGATTTATGGCCCATCCCAATCCAGTATGACCTCATCTTAACAAATTACATCTGCAAAGAGTTTATTTTCAAGTGAGGTCACATTCTGAGGTTCTGGATGGACATGGATTGCAGGAAGACATGATTCAACCCACTATAAGTACTTTATTGAAGAAAGAGTAGCCACCACTGTTTAGGTTCTCAAAAAAAAAAAAAAAAAAAAAAAAAAAAAAAAACCCTAATCCAAATACCTTGAATCACTACCTAGGAGAATTTTGAATTAGGAAAGTAGAAGAGAGACAAGAAGCAGGTTACTCGGCCTTATCATGACCCTGTCACCGAGTTCCTAATCCCACAACCCAATCACCCAGAGAGTTGTTGACAGCCCTTCCTAATGACTTCTTTTGTGTACCTCCCAGCACTCTTCACCTAAAAGATGCCCAGGCACTGGTACTGAGAAACGGGATGTTACTGGGAACAAGTGTTTCTTTGCTCATCTCAAGTTCCTTCAGCCATAAAGTGGGGGTAGAAGTCATTGCCCAGCCCGCCTTAGAGGGTTGCTGGGAGATCCTAAACTTAGCTGATTGAAGAACTATATTTCAAGCTGTAAAGACCACAGATTAGTTAGAGAATTGTGTTCTTATTCATTCTCTTCTCTTTTCATATCACACTCCCCTTGACACCCCCATCCCCAACACTCTGTCAGAAAATAAGCAGGGGTAGTGGGATAAACCAAGCAGAAATCAGTGGTTTTTTTTTTCTGCTTTAGACACACATAGACTGCAGGCTCTAAGAAGCATCCAAGTCCCTGTTCTTCTTGGTACTTTGCCCTAAATCACCTTTGCATATGTGCAAAGACAGAGTGTTATTGCTTCAAGGTGTTCATGCCCAGGAAGTTAAAAATGAGCTAATTAGAGATTACAATTAGGTTTGAATTCCTGAACACAACACTTGGTATTATTGCTGCCCTCTCAGAGACAATTGAGTAGTCACTAATTTTTAGGACTTCAATACCTTTGGGGCTTCCTGGCCTGACTAGGATAGGCATAGCCTGATCACATCATTCCAGGGTAATAGCTTATTATCTCAGTAACCATCTGTTTTCTAAGAATTCTCTCCAGGGCCAGTTCTCAGAATGGTTCTGATTGTTATCTTTGTACCCTGTAGGTGACATGTTAGCTCACTCTGCCTAGGCATAGTAGAAGGGGACAGCATTGGAGATCAGGACATCTGGGTTCCAGGCATGACTGTCACAGACAAATTTGGTGGCTTTGGTTAAGTTATTTCTATCTTCTTGTCTTCAATTTTCCTATCTATTATATATGTATATATATATATATATATATTTTTTTTTTCTTTCTTTCTTTCTTTTTTTCTTCTTTGAGATGGAGTTTCACTCTTGTTGCCCAGGCTGGAGTGCAGTGGCACAATCTCAGCTCACTGCAACTTCCACCTCCTGGGTTCAAGTGATTTTCTTGTCTCAGCCTCCTGAGTAGCTGGGATTACAGACACGCACCACCACGCCCAACTAATTTTGTATTTTTAGTAGAGACAGGGTTTCTCTATGTTGGTCAGGCCAGTCTTGAGCTTCTGACCTCAGGTGATCTGCCGGCCTTGGCCTCCTGAAGTGCTGGGATTACAGGTGTGAGCCACCACGTCCGGCCAAAAATACTTCATATGTGGATTTTTCCTGTGGAAAGTGTCCCTGTCATTATTTTCTCAAAAGGGTCTATGACCAAGAAAGATTAAGAATCCCTGGACTGGTTGATTTATAATCCAATTTATCTTTCTTTTTTTTCTTTTTGAGACGGTGTCTCACACTGTCACTCAGGGTGGAGTGCAGTGGGGTGATCTCGGCTCACCTCCACTTTCCAGGCTCAAGAGGCCCAAGCGAGTCTCTTGCCTCAGCCTCCTGGGTAGCTGGAATCACAGATGTGCACCACCATGTCTGGCTAATTTTTGTATTTTTAGTAGAGGCCCGGTTTTGCCACGTTGGCCAGGCTGGTCTCAAACTCCTGACCTCAAGTGATTCCCCCACCTTGGCCTCCCAAAGTGCTGGGATTATAGGCATGAGCTACTGCACCCAGCCTTATAATCTAATTTAGGATGATTCTTTGGTTCTGTGAATTTAGTGATATCATACATCTAACTGTCAAGCAAGTTTTTGCTGACTGCCAACTGTATGCTAGGTCCTTTGATGCGGCCCAAGGATGCAAAAGTAATGAAGACATCTTCCAAGGAAGCACAACTTCCATGGAGGAGACAGACCCACACAAAAAAAGTCTTAAAATAAGACATCCAAAATACAATGATGGAGAAACCCAGGGAATCTGAGGAACACAGAACACCTGGAAGTGTTTGTAACTTTTCCTCCTCGTATGAAGGTCACAAACTGCTGAAAAGAGAGGGGCTTTGAAGGGTTTCCTTGCAAGTTTAAAAAGTAGAGGGCGCATTTCCTCTCAGTCAGTTTGAAGGCCCAGCCTCCACCGACCTCCTTTCTCCAAGACCCTCTACTCATGGCCTCTTGCCTTGTGCTGCTAGCAAGCTTGTTGCACTTAAGTGGGAATGGGCCTCTTCCTTTCTGGATATAACCCCTAGCATCTATTCTCCAGACCTCTTCCTTCTGGGTTGAGAAGCCCCACACCTTGTATTAGCCGTGGTGTCCTTCCAACAGTCCCTTTCCTGCCCTTGTTGCGGGGGGACTCTCTTGGGCCCCTTTTGTGTCGAGCACTCCCACAATGGACTCAGGAGTGCTGGTGAGTGCATGATCGCATGGGCATGTTACTCTTGCTTGGGTGTCGGTCGACCTGAGCAGTTTCCAGTGACCTTATGGCTCTGCAGAAAGCATTGTTAAAAGAGACATTTATTTGAAAAGAGAAAAGCAACAACATTTACATGACACATGGCAGGCCAGAGAGGCAGATGTGATAGAGGTCTGGGTTCTGGTCCTGGTTTCTTTCCATGCCCCCCGGGTCCAAGCCTTTCCATGTGTCGCTACCCCATTGCCCTGGCTACCGTCACCTCTGCCTTCATCTGCTCCACTTAACTTCCACATATACCTCATTATAATTCATTCTCCATATGGCAGCCAGAGGGATCTTTTTAAAGTGTAAATCAGAACATGCCACTCCCTTGCTAAAATTTTGCAAATAGTTTTGCTGCGCTTAGGATGACATCCAAACTCCTCAACAAATCCTGCAATACATTCCATATTCTGGCATCTGCCTCCTCTCTAGCCCTGTCCTGAACCCTTCTCCTCACTGTCTAAGCTCTCTGACATTTTGTCTGTCCCTGCATCACGGGAATGTCATTTCTGCCTCAGGACCTTTGCACCTGCAGTTTTTGTTGACTGAACTACATTTCCCCAAGATGTAGGCATGGCTTCTTCCTCGTATGAGTCAGGCCTTAGTTTCAAAGGCACCTCTTTTTTTCTTTTTAGAGAAGTCTTTTCTGATATTTCATCTAGAGCTTCCCCACTTACTCCATCATGGCTTCTTCATTCTGCTTTCTTTTACTCTTTCTCTTTCTTTCTTCATTTTCTCTTTCTTTTTCTCTCTCCCTTTCTTTTTTTTTTCTCTCTCTTTCTTTCTTTTCTTTCTTTCTTTCCTTTCTTTTTTGAGACAGAGTCTCACTCTGTCCCCAGGCTGGAGTGCAGTGGTGTGATCTCAGCTCACTGCAACTTAGTCTCCTGGGTTCAAGCGATTCTCCTGCCTCAGCTTCCCAAGTAGCCAGGACAACAGCTGTGTGTCACCACACCCAGCTAATTTTTGTATTTTTAGTAGACACAGGGTTTCACCATGTTGGCCAGATGGTCTCCATCTCATCTCTTAACCTTGTGATCCTCCCGCCTCGGCCTCCCAAAGTGCTGGGATTACAGGCATGAGCCACTGTGTCTGGCTCTTTTACTCTTTTCATAGTATTTATTGTAATTTGAAGTTATTTTGTTTGATAGTTATATATCTTCCCTGTTCCACTCATTGACTGTCCCAATTACTAGAGCATCTAGAATAGGGTGGAACCATAACAGACAATCAATAAGTTGTTGAATGACTGAGTAACTTTACTAAAGATCATTCAATATACCTGAGCCCCACATTCTTTAGCAATAAAATGGGGAAGGATGTCTCCTTGGCTTTGTATTGGATCTTTAATCATTGTTAGATCATTCAATATACCTGAGCCCCACGTTCTTTAGCAATAAAACTGGGAAGAATATCTCCTTGGCTACGTATTGGATCTTTAATTGTTGTTAGAAAACTCTCTGCGGTTGATATTACTGTTACAGCCACAGAATAAATGGAAAGCCAGATGGGCTAAATGACTTGCCTAAAATCATAGCTGTGGCCTGAAAGTTTATCCTCATTGAGATATCAAGAGAGACTCTGAAGAGAGAAGCAGGGGAGAGAAACTTTCTATGTTCTTCCAAGTTTTAAATCTCACCAAAAAGCTACTCACTGGAGAATAGTCACAGACTATCTAGTACTCCTGACAGCAAGGTCTGCGGCTAGGACTCTATTTCCACACAGAATTCTTCGGCGTCTGATTCATTCCGAGCACACCCACCACATTCACATTCAGTCATTCATTTGCTTGTATGGGTTGGTGCGAAAGTAATTGCGGGTTTCGCCATTGAAAGTAATGGCAAAAACGCAATTACTTTCGCACCAACCTTATATATCAGTTCATTGCATACATACTGTTAGCATAGGTATATGGCAGCTTTAGGGAGGAACCCCTGATTCATAATAATATGTCTCTGGAATCCCCTAGAAATGGATAGTCCTCATTGGGGTCTATTGGTCAAACTTGAATTCTTGAGGCTAATTAAGGGAGTACATTTAAAATACTTGCTAGGCTGAGTGCGGTGACTCACGCTTGTGATCTCAGCACTTTGGGAAGTCAAGGTGGGCAGATCACTTGAGGCCAGGAGTTTGAGACCAGTCTGGCCAACATGCAAAACCCTGTCTCTATTAAAAATACAAAAGTTAGCCAGGTGAGGTGGCACGGGACTGTAATCCTGGCTACTCAGGAGGCTGAGGCAGGTGAATTGCCTGACTTGGGAGGTGGAGGTTGCAGTGAGGCGAGATCATGCCATTGTACTCCAGCCTGGGTGTCAGAGCAAGACTCTGTCTCAAAAAAAAAAAAAAGAAAAAAAAAAGAAAAAGAAAGAAAATGCTTGTTAGCCAGGGTTCTAGCATGGAGTAGGCACTCCAGAGATCTTAGTAATAATGATGTTAGACCTGAACCTTTTTCTTCAGCCAGACTTTCTAGAAGAGGAGAAAGAGATTTAAAATGCCCTTGGCAATTTTTTCCTCTCCCAGAGTCATCCTGTTAGAAAAATCCAGCTCACATGACTCCAACTGCCTTTTCCAAATCCACAGCCTGTACAAGCAACTGAAAGTAATAAGCATAATTTAAATGCTGTGTCTTTCCTAATTAAAATCCATCCAGTAAGGGATGCCAGGGATATTTTTGTCTATGTGGCAGAGGAAGTTTTATTATATAAATCCAGCCTTCTCAACAGAGTCCAAGCGGGGGGTGTGTCCATGTGTGCATGTGTGTTCCTGTGTGTGCATGTATGCACACATATGCACGTGGTGTGAATTGGGGGGTGCAACCAAGAACGCATAGTTGGCACTGTTGGAGGGTCTGAATTTTCAAAGGAAGCTGTTGATGGCGCCACTGGCAATTGCTTCCCAAGGCACATCAGACTGGTGAAGAACCCTGGAGTCTGTCTTGGTCCTCTTAGCTAGTTCTGAAGAACCACACCGGAATGGCTTTTCCTTGAGGGGATGTTGTCCTAGCCTTCTCAGCAGAGGCTCTGCTTGCTTGGTGGCTCTTCTTGGAAACCCTGGTTGCCAGAGAAGCTGTGTCAGCCTGGTTCTCCAGAAAAGACAGGAAAGCAGGCAGAGAGCCCTCTGCTATCCCAAGGGCCTCTTTCCAGGGGACCACTCCCAAGAGCAATCTACACAGGAAACCCAGTCCAGATAGAAAAGAGACAGCAACTGAAAAACAAGGAGGAAAAGAAGAGAAGGAAGGAAAACAGAGAAGGGCAAGGAGAGTTAAAGGGCTTAATTGAGAGACATTCGGAGGATGGGTTTTGCTTTTCAAGGGCAGGCGTTCATTTCTGTGTGGGAGGCCAGTTGGCTGAAGTATGACGATAGTTTGGGGCACACGTTTCATTTTCAGGGGACTCTTCTTTCCCGTCACCTGGCCCTGAACCCTTGCTATAACTCTGCGAATACTTGCGAGAATCATCTCAACGTATTTTCTCTTGTTAGTCAATTTGTTTCCTCTCCGGCAGCCCTTCTGCGGCTACTGGGAAGGAAAATGTCCTAGAGTAGACAAGAAGGAAGATATGATGCTAAGGGGGCTTCCTACCCAACAGGAAACGGGGGAAATGCACCTGCAGGTCTGACGAGGCAGCTCAGAAGAGAGAGCTGACAGGGCAAGAGACAAGAGATGGGTGTTTCTGACCCTAACTCAAATCCAGGGTTGTTTTGGGTAGGAAGGGAGGAAAGATATTGGGCAGGAGTCTCAAAACTTCCAGATAGAAAAATAGGATAACTTACACCTGGGAAATAGAAATGTCTTGGAGGCAGCCCACGATTAGCTGGCACAGCGTCTGGCATGGCACAATGGCAGCAGGCTACCAGGGCTGAGGAAGGACCATGTGAGTGGGCTGGAGGTCCAACTTGCTGAGATTTGCAGACTCCAGCTTGGTGCAGGGAACACATCTGAGGCCCCAAGGGAGATACAGAGGCTGAGAAATGAAGTACCAAAACAGTCCCCAGGCTGTAGATAAGGGAACTGCAGGGGGCAGGCACGTCACCCCTGGAGGCCAGGTCAGGGATCACACACGAGGCTCCAAAGGACAAGGTGGGATTTGCCTTCCCAGGCAAATACCCAGGAAGCAGACCAGAATAGCCCACAGCTCAGCACAAACCTGGGGCCAGCATGAGAACCTGAGACTCCCCACCTCACCACCAAAGGATCTGTGACTTCCACCTGCACCCAGCCACAGTCCTGAGAAAGAGAAGAAGATACACAGATCTTGAGACAAACTGTTCTGGATATTTGTACTTAAAGTGAATTGAATTCCTAACCCGAAGATATCAAATTGAGTGAAAGATCCTGCTTTAAATTGGAAAGGAAGAAAACTTAATTGTAATTGGCCAATTAAGTTTTTAATAAACTCAAATAAAGAAGAAATCAAGTATAGATTATTTGAAGAGCTGCATTTTTTTTCACAACTCAATTGTAGTGTAAAGTGTTTGACCACTTGGTAACAATGACCTTGCACATTTGCAAATAAATTTAGAGTGTACAAGTCATTTTCACGTATGTTCCTTGTTTTGAACTTCACATTAAATCAAGAGAGATGTTAGTCTCACTTTACAGATGCAGAAAATGGAGGCTCAGCAATAGCAGAAATCTTGCCCAAGCTCAATATGGGTGAAGGCCTCCTCTAGGGCCATTTCAGCTACAGACTGCAGAGCCTCGGTCTAATACAGTGATGATGCCCAACTGGGGCAATTTTTAGTGGCAGTTTCAGTTGTCACAACAGAGGATAGGGGGTGCTACTGGCATTTGGTAGGTATTTGGTCATGATATTTGGGGATGCTGTTAAACACCCTAGAATGCACAGGACAGCCGCACCACAAAGACTTGTCTGGCCCAAAATATCAACATTGCTGAGGTGGAGAAACCCTCTGAGATACTACAGAGGATTCCCAGGGTGGAAAATGTCTGTCTCCTTTCATACTCACAGAAATGGAAAGAACTCAGAGCCAAGACAAATGCAATTTAATAAGAAATCCCCAGCTAACAAACTTACTTGCCAGGAACATGTACTTATTGAAGCTTCCTTTCCAAAATGCTGTTGGTGATGGGTGAGTGAGAGGTCTTGCAAGAGGATTAAAAGGAAATCGTGCTCACTGTGGACAGGGAAGTACCCGGGGGTTTACTGAGAGCAGAGAGTCTTTCATCTCCCCTCCTTTGCCAACATAATTGTCTCCAGTAACATTCATAAAATAAGTCAAATAATAGTAACAGCCAGAAAACCAAAAATTTTTAATTTTACTGAATGTCATATTAATAATCATGTCATAAAGATGGCAACAATAGATACTGGGGACTAGTAGAGATTGTGGGAGGCAAGGGTTGAAAAACTATTGGTGCCTGCTCACTATCTGGGTGACAAGACCATTTGTGTCTCAAACCTTAGCTTCATACAATATATCTAATATGGTTTGGCTGTGTCTCCACCCAAATCTCATCTTGAATTGTAGCTCCCATAATTTCCATGTGTTGTGGGAGAGACTGGATGGGAGATAATTGAATCATGGGGGCGGGTTTCCCTCATACCATTCTCGTGGTAGTGAATAAATCTCTGGATACCTGATGGTTTTATAAGGGGAAACCCCTTTCGCTCAGCCCTCATTCTCTCTTACCTGCCACCATGTAAGACATGCCTTTTGCCTTCTGCCATGATTGTGAGGCCTCCCCAGCCATGTGGAAGTGTGAGTCCATTAAACTGCTTTTTATGTACAGATTACCCAATCTTGGTATGTCTTTATCAGTTGTGTGAAAGCGCACTAATACAATATCCATGCACATATGCCCACTGAATCTAAAAAAAAAAAAGAAATCATTAAGTAGTAATCATATGTTAGTACAATAAGTAAGTGAATATAGCAAAACAGGGAAAGAGTAGTAGACAATTTGAACTTTTAAATTACATTAGTGTATCTTCTTTCAAAAGAAAAAAACATACCCACATACCAGGCTGTAGCAATAATGCATAATAATATTACAAATTTTGTGTTTGTGCTGAGCTTCTGTAAATTTCTTAATAATTTTGTCAGAATTGGTCTTCTAGGCATATTTGACTAGGCAACCAAATTTATCAAGCTATTTTCACTCACAGTTGATCAGAGAACTTTTAATTAATTTTAATTTTGAAATGTTCTTTCACACCGAGGAACAGATTTGCATATAGTAATTTTAATATTGACTTGAGGGCAGGTTTAGAAGGGATTCATAAAAATCCTATTCCCCAGTAAGTTTCAGAAACTGCAGCACTGCCCATGTCTTTGTTTCCTTTCAGGATTTATCCTAGCAGCTTTCCAAAGTCTCCACAGTTGAAAATTCCACTGAAATACCTTCAGCAGAAATTTCATAATTTCTACTGTGGTTGATAAAAACTTGAAAAAACTTTTATTTTGCAAAAACAGAAAAATGCTAAATAACATAGAACACTGATATCATCCCTTTTAAAATCACTGCAGACAAGGTACCCTGGACCACCTGTATACCCTGGGCTGACCCACCCTGCTGCTCAACCCTTGGATGCTTCCTGGAGGAGGTATTCTTCATGGTTTAGGGAAAGGATCTATGTGTAAGGTAGGCTTTATTGCCTCACGATATTCCAAGATTAGATTATTTTTCTTTTTTATGTTTTTTTTTTTTAAACTTTGCAAAAAGAATGTGAAAATACAGAAACACATTAAGGAATAAATATCACACATTGAATTAGTTATGATTAGGTTGGTTTGCAATTCATAACGTCATCTCTGTTCTCAAAAATGCTGGCATCTTTGCAGAAGGGGCTCAGCTGTGGACAAATGTGTCAAAATTGCACAGCAGAAAGTTAGCTACAGCAAGAGAGGGACACATGGAGAGCTTGGGTTGGAAAGTGGGGTAGGTTCGGAGGAGGGAGGTGACTGCTTCCAACTGGGAAACTAAGGAACATTTCATGGGAAAATGATGAAATTCATCATGAAGAATGGGTGGAATTTAGACACTTAAAGACTGCTTAGGCCTAGAAGACGGCCGACTGAAGCAATGAGCCTGTTTGTGCTTCCATATTTCCACCTGCAAAACAAGAATCCGATCATCATTGCCCTTAGGATCCCCAAGAGAAAATAGCAAAAGAGGAGACAGGGTGCTGTACTGAACAGCATGGCCTGGGGATCAGGGGGTGGCTGGGATTGTATCTAGCTGTGTGTAACACTTGGCAGGTCACTTTCCTTCTCTAGACCCTCAAGGCTCTCCTCTAGAAAATAAACAGATTCACCCGATGGAACATATCAAAGGCATGGTCTGACCCAAACATCATCTTGTGATCCTTACAGTGCCTTGGGGAAGGTTTCTGAGAATGGGTAATGGGCTTCCTGCTCACATAGACACTGTATGAGTATCACGACTGGACTGTGGCATGGTTACAAGGTCACGGTCAAGGGGCCAGGAAGTCTAGGGTCCCGTCTGGGCTTTTTCTATTTTCATCCACCTGCCTGGGCCCTCCAATCTTCAGCCTCACTTCACCTACAGTCCTTTCCACCTCCCATCCACATCCACCCACTCACACCTCCTCCTCCACCACTGCTGCACACTTGGGAGAAAAGTAGGAAGGGAAGGGGGGAGCAGAGGGAAGAGGGAGAGACTGAGACAGAGAAGGGGGCAGATAGAGAGGGATGAGGGGAGAGGGAGGAGGAGGGAGAGAAAAGGAGGGATGGAGTGGAGGGGAAGGTGGAGGGAGTGAGAAGCAATGACAGAGACAGAATGAGAGACGAGGGGAAGGGAGAGAGGGAGAACAAGAGAGAAACGGGGAGGGAGAAAAAGAGAGAGAGAGAGAGAGAAAGAAAGAATGAAAGATTGAGAGAATGACCAACTCAGTTCACAAATAGCTCAAATCCAAGGTTCCCACTGAGAACCTTGAGGCTGGGGGACGTCTCCCCTGCGTCTCCTCTTTTCAGCGATGTTTCCTGTTATTTCTGAGATTCATCTTCATTCAAAAGAAAGAAAGGCACTTTGGTCTTTTAAGGGTTCCTTTTCATGAAGCCTTTCTTGTGCCAGCTTCCCTCTGTAGTTCTGGGGAGACAGCGGGGGGGATGGGGCCTGAGAGAAGGGTGAAGGGGTTTCTGCAATGCTGCCCAGGGAAGAGGCGGATGGGCTGGAGACCGGGAGGGGCATTGCAGGACCGGCACAGAAAGCTTGTCAAAGCGCGCTCGTTTTCTGGCTTCAAAGCTATGAACAGAAAAGTTAGAAGCAGGAGAATAAGGTTACAGGTGGCGGAGGTTCCTTTTAGGAACGACGGTCCCATCTCAGATGGAATCGACTGAGCACTGGCTTCTCCCCTTCAAATCATAGGGAGTGGGCGGAGGAGCACTGGGAGGCAAGTTGGGGAGTCAGCAAACTGTCAGAGACATTTGCTTGTTTCAGTTAATTATAGCTGAGGACATTGGGGTATGTTTGCAGGGGGTCGAGGGGGCACACGTGAGGTCTTCCCAGCCCGTACTCTCTTGGGGATTTGGGATGTCAAAACACTCATCAGCACAGACCTCCCAGCTCCCCTCTCACCCTGGGCAAGGTTTGCCATCACCAAATCTGTTTCCTTGCTTGTTGTACCCTGAGTCCCTCACAGGGTTGCTGAAAGGTCCAAAATGAAAAACAGATGAGGGACTGTTCAGCTGTGTAAAGGCGGTCAGACGCGGCGGGATCCCGATCCCCTGGGCAGGAGTCATTTTCCTTCCCTGACTGCATCCTCTTCACAGGCAAAGTTCATGAGGGACCCTCCCCTTTCTTTCCTTCCTCTCACCCCCTTCCCAGGACACAGGATGCTGCGAAGAGGAGGGACAGAAATGACGACTGGGGAAGAAACCTGGATTAGAGCTGGGCCTTGTGACTCATGCTGGAGTCCATTGTATCTGCTTCCAAGGAAAATCACACAATTCTCAATTGGCTGTGGATGTGGGATCAACTACTGGGCACTGCCTTCCAGTCTTTTATACCCTGGGACTCATTTTCAGCAGTGGCTTCAGAATTTCTACACAGAAGTGACTCAAGAGCTGCAGTCTGTTGAAGGGGTAGAAGGTGCCACCAAAGGAACTGGAAACCGTGTTAGCAAAGCAAGGATCCTGGTTTTACTTGAGTATGTGCAAATTTGGGGTGGCTTTTGGAAGGGAGTGGTTATTATGTGGTACAAAAGTCCATGATGCTTGCACTACCAATTTACCTTGGGGATGGAAGATAAAGATGTGATGGGTATTGCTAGGGGCAAGATGGATGTCGGCACGAGCATCAGATGGGAAGTTTGGAAATCTAGGATAGAATCCGGTCTCCCCCAGCAACTAACTGACTTCTCATCTTGAAATAAGGATACCAGATGAGAGATTCTCTAAGACTCCTTTCTTAATCCATCCTCTGTCCTCTAATAGGTTAGAACAGAAACCTTACAAGTAAATCTAGCCTAAGGGACAAAAGTCCCAAATGGTGTCATTAGGTTTTCTCATGTCCCTTGTGTTTTCATTGAATTTTCAAAGGTCAGAGAGAGAACACTAATCCTGAGTCACTTCCTTCAAGAGGCTTCTTACCTACCTCCTGCAAGGTGCAGGGAGAAGAGGAGGAATTGGGTGGTCCAAGGGAGAAACATCCTCATCCAATGTCTGCTCTTCCGGGCTGCCAGATGCTTCATATTTGTTATCTTGCCAAGTGCAAATATGAAGATGGCACTAATGACTCTGAGGTTGGGAAAGATTATGTATAATGTCAACGGCTGAAACAGCCTTCTCGGCCGGGAGTGGTGGCTCACGCCTGTAATCGCAGCACTTTGCGAGGCTGAGGTGGGTGGATAACCTGAGGTTAGGAGTTCAAGACCAGCATGGCCAACATGGTGAAATCCCGTCTACTAAAAATAAAATAAAAAATTAGCCAGGAATGATGGTGGGTGCCTGTAATCCCATCTACTCAAGAGGCTGAGGCAGGAGAATCACTTGAACCCGGGAGGCAGAGGTTGCGATGAGACAAGATTGCACTATTGCATTCCAGCCTGGGAGACAGAGTGAGACTCTTGTCTCAAAAAAAAAGTATGTGTGGAGGGGCTTCTCCTTATTGGACGCTCCATAAATATCTATTTCTAAAATAAATGGATGCCAGAGACAGAGTTCAAACCCAGTTTTAATTCAACTCCAAGGCCTGTACTATTCATGCTGCATCCTGCAGCCCAAGTTGGAAAGGAAGATGGTGGTTGAATATCTCCAAATGCTGTCCGTCTCTGGCAAGCTTTGTTAAAAATGTTGTTCAGGAGATACTGTTTTGAGAACATGCAGCAAATAATCAGTGATGACTTCACCTCCCCACTCCACTGATGAAGCATTCTGCAAGGCATTTTGGTTGATTCAACAGAAGGAAATTTAAAAAGCAGGTACGTTGTGGGACCTGTGGTTGTGTTATAGCAAGTAATTAGTAAGACAGGAACAGGGCAGAAGAGGAACCTCCCCACTCCCACCACCAGGAGTGTCAGGCAACCATCAGGTGTTAGTGAGGCAGTTGTTAAACTCTCTCTCTAAAATGATAATTGGCCTCAGCCAGCACAGGGGAAAGGCAGTCTCTTAATAGATAAAAACACCTGAAACTAGTGATCAGCAGCTTCCCTATAAAATCTCGGGAGTTGGGGGAGGTGCAGGCATGCGCCTAAGAGGCAAAATGGTGGCATTCAACTGGCATATGACCTTTTCTAGGAGCACTTGACTGGTAAGAGAAGAAGACCTGAAGTGAGTGAACATGCACGCAACTTCAGAAAACACCAGTCATGCGGCTCCTCCCAAGTGCTGGCAGTCCACTGTGCGTGCGAACAGCTCATCCCAAGGTAAGAAATCAGGGGAGCAGGGAAGCACCCCGCCTTCTGGGAAGCATGCCAATGTATAAAACCCCAAGGCAAAGGTCAAACCACACGCTTGAATCTCTCAAGTGGCCTGCTTAGCCTCTTCCAAGTGTATTTTGCTTCCTTTTGTTCCTGCTCTAAACTTTTTAATAACCTTTCACTCCTGCTGTAAAACTTGCTTCAGTCTCTCCCTCTGCCTGAAGCCCCATAAGGATTTGCTGCTGCTGACATACTTTGGTGCTGCAGGACTCAGTACGTTTCCTAGTGCTATCAGTTGCAAGAGCAAGACGCCTACTCAAACTAGCCTTAAAAGCAGGTGGGGCAGGAGAGGGTAATTATAATGCTAGATAATTGTTCAGAATTCAAGGGAAGCTCAAAAACTTAGACATCAGGAAGGGCAAGAATCAAGGAAATCCAAGGACTTCGAAGGATTGCAAGGACATGTACGTATCTGCCATTCATTCCTCCACGGAACTCATTTTGCCCCTCTGTGTGGTTTGTTTTTGTTTTGGGGTTTTTTGTTTGTTTGTTTGAGATAAAGTTTCGTTCTTGTTGCCCAGGCTGAAGTGCAATGGCATGATCTCGGCTCACTGCAACCTTTGCCTCCTGGGTTCAAGTGATTCTTCTGCCTCAGTCTCCCGAGTAGCTGGGATTACAGGCACCCACCACAACACCCAGCTAATTTTTTTGTATTTTAAGTAGAGACGGGGGTTTCATCGTGTTGCCCAGGCTGGTCTTGAACTCCTGACCTCAGGTGATCCACCCACCTCGGCCTCCCAAAGGTGCTGGGATTACAGGTGTGAGCCACTGTGCTCTGTGTTGTTTGGGGGAGAACTTTGCAATCTGCAATGTGCATAGAAATCATCTGGAGATCTTGTTACAACAGAGATTGTGATTCAGGAGTCTAAGAGAGGACCAAAGAGTCTACTCTCCTGGAAAGCTTCCAGCTGATGCTGATGCTGTTGATTTGTAGACCACATTTGGAGAAGCAAGAACTTTGTAAGTTCACAAGCTATAGTTGTAATCACCCGGTGGGGGAAAAATATTAAACTATGCCTGGGTTCCACTCCTACCCCAATCCTACCCCTCCCATTTTGATTCAGTTGATTTGAAGTATGACCTGGGATCACGATTTCATTTACCAGGTGATTCTAATGAGCAGCAAAGTTTGAGAGCCACTACCTTCGATATCAGCTGATTCAATGGAGTGGCTCCTCTGGGGCCAGGCATCCCTCCTAGTCAGGCAGCTGTGGATGGATGTAGGGCTCAAATTATAAACACATCAGCCACACTCAGGAATATATAGGACAGGTGGTCAAACAGGAAGCAGGAGTGGGCAGGTAGGCAAGGATCAGCACATCTAGAACAGGAAGGGTCTTTAGGGTCCAAATAACTTGAGTTCAAATCCTGGCATTACCATGTCCCTAGTTACATGCTCTGCTGTAGGAATTCTGATTTCAGAATTCTTTGAGCTTTAGGTTCTTTAACGGAAAGATGAAGGCTACAATTCCTGACCCATAGTCCTCTCAACCAGAGAGTGCGGAGTAGAATAAACCGAGAGCTTTCTAAGGAAAATGGGCTGATGGTCCACACCAGAGGCTGCAAGTTCAACGAGTTGCAGGGTGGTGCTAGGCATGGGTGTTTTTGCAAACCCCTGAGAGGATCCTTATGTGCATCCCTGACGGTGAACCATGAATCGACTGAGATCACAGACCTTAGCTCTTCAATCTATCCATCCACCTCATCCCTAGAGACTTGTTCAGAGACTGATGTAAAAACCTCTCTCACTTTTCCTAATTATTTGCAATCCATCTTCCTCATAATTGCCAGTATAATCTTTCTAACATAGAAACCTGCTCATGTCATTCTCCTGGTCAGGCTAAAGTCCAAAGGCCTTAGAGCAGCATGCAAGGTTATTCATGGTCTGACCATATCTCATTTTTTACCACTCACCTTATATTCTTTGCACCAACCATGCTGTCACCTGTAGGAGTGTTCTGTTCTCTTCTCTTAACCTCTGTGCTGCCACCTGGGATATCCCTCATCTTCCTGACAAGCTCCTGCTCATCTGCACTCACTTCAACCATCACATTCCTTCTGGGGACTCCCCAGGCCCATCCTGTGCCCCATCAGAGCTTACGGAAGGCATGGGGCCAATTCTATTTTAGGGGCTATAAGGGACATTTCAAAAGATGTAGAAATGCCAGAAGAAAATTACAAAAAAAGTTGTCATTCTATCTTTAGGAATATGTATATTCACTTGGAAACGAATCAAACATTCTAATTTGAGCCCCTTCAAAAATGTTAGAACTGGCCAAATAACCCCTCTGCTCCTTTACCTCCATCATCCCCACTGTAATGCCCTCCTTTAAACCAGCAGGACACACATCTAGTGGTGCATAAAGTATATCCAAGGGATATGTTTGCATAGGCAAGTCTTAAGGGAATTTATAGGTCCTCAAATTCTATATGTATTTTTTTCTTAAAAAATTGACCTGCCTAAGTGCTTTTTTTTTTGCTGTTGTTGTTGTGGTTTGTTTGTTTTTGCTCCCATATCATTCTTTATTTATTTTTTATTTTTTTTGAGATGGGGTCTCACTTTGTCAGCCAGGCTGGCGTGCAGTGGTGTGATCTCAGCTCACTGCCGCCTTGACCTCCCAGGTTGAAGTGATCCTCCTGTCTCAAGCCCCCCAAGTAGCTGAGATTACAGGTGTGTGCCACCATGCCTGACAGATTTTTGTATTTTTTGTAGAAATGGGTTTTGTCATGTTGCCCAGACTGACCTTGAACTCCTGAGCCTAAGCAGTTCTTCCACCTCAGCCTCCCAAAGTGCTGGGATTACAGATGTGAGCCACCGTGCCTGGCCTTGCATATAATTCTTTTTTCTTTCTTTTTTTTCTGCATTTTAGGTTTTGGGGTACATGTGAAGAACATGCAAGATTGTTGCATAGGTACACATGTGGCAGTGTGATGTGCTGCCTTCCTCCCCATTATCTATAGCTGGCATTTCTCCCCATGCTATCTTTCCCCAACTCCCAACTCCCCACTGTCTCTCCCCTATTTCTCCCCAACAGACCCCAGTGTGTGATGCTCCCCTCCCTGTGTCCATGTGTTCTCATTGTTCAACACCTGCCAATGAGTGAGAACATGCGGTGTTTGATTTTTCTATTCTTGTGTCAAGTTTGTTGAGAATGATGGTTTCCAGGTTGATCCATGTCCCTACAAAGGACAGGAATTCATCGTTTTTTTATGGCTGCATAGTATTCCATGGTATATATGTGCCACATTTTCCCTATCCAGTCTATCATCGTTGGGCATTTGGGTTGGTTCCAGGTCTTTGTTATTGTAAACAGTGCTGCAATGAACATCCATGTGCATGTGTCCTTATAGTAGAATGATTTATAATCTTTTGAATATATACCCAGTAATGGGATTGCTGGGTCAAATGGAATTTCTATATCTAAGTCCTTGAGGAATCGCCACATTGTCTTCTACACTGGTTGAACTAATTTATACTCCCACCAACAGTGTAAAAGTGTTCCTATTTCTCCACATCCTCTCCAGCATCTGTTGTCTCTGGATTTTTTTAATGATCGCCATTCTAACTGGTGTGAGATGGTATCTCAATGTAGTTTTGATTTGCATTTCTCTAATGACCAGTGATGAGCATTTTTTCATATGTTGGCCTCATGTATGTCTTCTGTTGTAAAGTGTCTGTTCATATTTTATTTCTCTTTCACTTATGAAGCTTAGTTTGGCTGGATATGAAATTCTGGGTTGAAAGTTCTTTTCTTTAAGGATTTTGAATATTGGCCCCCACTCTATTCTGGCTTGTAGGGTTTCTGCTGAGAGATCTGCTGTGAGTCTGATGGGCTTCCCTTTGTGTGTAACCCAACCTTTCTCTCTGGCTGCCCTTAGCATTTTCTCCTTCATTTCAACCCTGGTGAATCCGATGATTGTGTGTCTTGGGGTTGCTCTTCTTGAGGAATATCTTTGTGGTGTTCTCTGTATTTCCTGGACTTGAATATTGGCCTGCCTTGCTAGGTTGGGGAAGCTTTCCTGGATAATATCCTGAAGAGTATTTTCCAGCTTGGATTTATTCTCTCTATCACATTCAGGTACACCTATCAAACGTAGATTAGGTCTTTTCATACAGTCCCATATTTTTTGGAGACTTTGTTCATTCCTTTTTATCCTTTTTTCTCTAATCTTGCCTTCTCGTTTTATTTCATTGAGTTGATCTTCGACTTCTGATATCCTTTCTTCTGCTTGGTCAATTCAACTGTTGAAACTTGTGTATGCTTTGCAAAGTTTTTGTGTTGTGTTTTTCAGCTCCATCAATTCACTTATATTCCTCTCTAAGTTGTTTATTCTTGTTAGCGTTTCATCAAATCTTTTTTTTTTTTAGAAAGAACAAAAGAATAATAAAAAGAATAAAGAAGAGGAAGAAAGAGAAAGAGGAAGAGGGAGAGGGAATGGGGGTATTGCTTTATTGCCCGGGCTAGAATGCAGTCTAAATATGGGTATGCCTATAATTGTCCTTAATAATGGAGACATAAAATAAAATGAGGGAAGAGAATAACAAACAAGGAGCCAACCAACATTTCGTTTAAACTTCTAAGTTGATATGATGTGGTACTGATAAGAGTGTATATTTTGTATATTTAAAGTGGAGAGTTCTATAAATGTTAATTACATTTACTTGTTCCAGATCTGAGTTCAAGTCCTGGATATAGTTGTTAATTTTCTGTCTCATTGATCTGTCTAATATTAATGTTGAAGTCTCCAACTATTAGTGTGTGGGAGTCTAAGTCTCTTTATTAGTCTTGTATGTCTGGGTATTCCTGTATTGGGTGCGTACATATTTAGGATCTTTAGCTCTTCTTGTTGTTGCATTGATCCTTTTATCATTATATAATGTACTTCTTTGCTTCTTTTGATCTTTGTTGCTTTAACAACTATTTTATCAGAGGCAAAAATTGTAACTTCTGCTTTTTATTTATTTATTTTAGCTCTCTGTTTGGTTGGTAAATCTTTCTCCATCCCTTGTTTTGAGTCTTTGTGTATCCTTGAATGTGAGATGGGTCTGGATGCAGCATACTGATGGGTTTTAGTTTTTTATCTAAATTGTCTGTCTGTCTTTGGATTGGGGGATTTAGTCAATTTAAATTTAGAATTAACAATGATATATGTGAGTTTAATACTGCCATTTAATATTAGCTGGCTATTTTGTCCATTAGTTGATGTAAATTCTTCATTATATTGATGCTCTTTTTGGTATTTTTTAGAAAGGCTGATACTGTTTATTCCTTTCTATGTGTAGTGGTTCTTTCAGAAGCTCTTGTAAAGCAGGCCTGGTGGTGATGAAATTTCTGAGTGCTTACTTGTTCACAAAAAACTTTACTTTTCCTTCACTTATGAAGCTTAGCTTGGCTGGATGTGAAATTCTGGGTTGAAAGTTCTTTTCTTTAAGGATGTTGAATATTGGTCCCCACTCTCTTCTGGCTTGTAGGGTTTCTGCTGAGAGATCTGCTGCAAGTCTGATAGGCTTCCCTTTGTGGGTAACCTGACCTTTCTCTTTGGCTGCCCTTAGTATTTTCTCCTTCATTTCAACCCGGGTAAATCTGACGATTATGTGCCTTAGAGTTGCTCTTCTTGAGGAATATCTTTGTGGTGTTCTCTGTATTACCTGGAGTTGAATATTATCTTGCCTTACTAAGTTGGGAAAATTTTCCTGAATAATATCCTGAAGCGTATTTTCCAGCTTGGATTCATTCTCTTCGTCACATTCAGGTACACCTATCAAGTGTAGATTAGGTCTTTTCACATAGTCCCATATTTCTTGGAGACTTTGCTCGTTCCTTTTTATCCTTTTTTCTCTAATCTT
The DNA here is from genome assembly GCF_048565385.1 of Saimiri boliviensis. Taxonomy (NCBI): domain Eukaryota; kingdom Metazoa; phylum Chordata; class Mammalia; order Primates; family Cebidae; genus Saimiri; species Saimiri boliviensis. The sequence continues at coordinate 36,471,603 of NC_133465.1, forward strand.
GTCTTCTTGTTTTATTTCATTGAGTTGGTCTTCGACCTCTGATATCCTTTCTTCTGCTTGGTCAGTTCGGCTGTTAAAACTTGTGCATACTTCACGTAGTTCTTGTATTGTGTTTTTCAACTCCATCAATTCACTTATATTCCTCTCTAAATTGTGTATTCTTGTTAACATTTCGTCAAACCTTTTTTCAAAGTTCTTAGTTTCTCTGGATTGTGTTAGAACAAGTTCTTTTAATTCACTGAAGTTTCTTATTATCCACATTTTGAAGCCTGCTTCTGTAATTGGAACACACTCGTTCTCCATCAAGCCTTGTTCCGTTGCTGATGAGGAACTGTGATCCCCCGCTGAGGGAGAGGCGTTCTGATCTTGGGTATTCTCAGCCTTTTTTGGCTGTTTTCTTCCCTTCGTTGTAGATTTATCCATGTGGTCTTTATAATTACTGTCTTTGTAATTGGGTTTCTGAGTGGACGTCCAACTTATTGATTCTCAGTGCCGAAATCTGAGCAGCCCACTGTGCCGACTAAATCAGCGGCGTTAAGATTGATGGTGCTTTTCTGACTCTGCACCAAGAACCAACACTCCGAGGCGCCGGCAAAACCGCCTCGCCGGTCACAAGAGTCGCGCTGGCGACCCGTGGGGCTCCTCCGCTGGGAATCTCCTGGTGCGTGCGCAACAAGAATTCATGTGAAGGTGTGGCGTCCTCTCCTTCTTTGCGCTTTCACTGGCAGCTACAATCCCGAGCTGCTAGTGATCAACCATCTTGGATCTCTCTCTCAAATCTTTTTTTCAAGGTTCTTAGTTTCTTTGCATCGGGTTAGAACATGTTCTTTTAGCTCAGAGAAGTTTCTTATTACCCACCTTCCGAAGCCTGTTTATGTCAATTCATCACACCCATTCTCCATATAGCCTTGTTTCCTTGCTGGTGAGGAGTTGTGATCCCTTGTAGGAGAGACATTCTGGTTTTGGGTGTTTTCATCCTTTTTGCACTGGTTTCTTCCCATCTTTGTGCATTTATCCACCTGTTGTCTTTGTAGTTGTTGGCTTTCAGCTTGCATCTCTGAGTGGATGTCCAGTTTGTTGATGATGAAGTTATTTCTTTCTGTTTCTTAGTTTTCCTTCAAACATTCAGGCTCCTCTGCTGTAGGACTGCTGAGGTCCACTCCAGGCCCTGCTTGCCTGGGGATCACCTATAGCAGCTGCAGAACTCATAAACTCCTTTTTTTTTCCCCCAGGTGCTCTGTCCCAGGGAGTTAGGGCTTTATTTATAAGTTTCTGTCGTGCTGCTGCCTTTTTTTCAGGGCTGCCCTGCCCAGCAAGGAAGCAGCCTAGTCACTGTCTGCCTGCAGAGGCTTTGCTGGGCTGCTGTGGGCTCTGCCCAGCTGCCATGTGAACTTCCCTGCAGTCCTGTTTATATACAGGTGTAGTTAGAACTGCCTCGGCAACAGCGGGCCACCTCAGCAATGGCGGACACCACTCCCCCACAGAGCTGGACCATCCTGGGTTCAGCTGTGCTTGCTGTGAAACTCTCAATCCAGAGCATTTCAGATTGCTGTTTTTTTGTGGGGTTGGGACCAGCCGAGCCTGATCACCTGGCTCCCTGCCTCAGACATCCCCCCTCTTTTTTTTTTTTTTTTTTTTTTCAGTTGAACGGGTGACTCTGTCTCCCAGGTGTTCCAGTAATCTGTTGAAAAGGCTCTGGGATCTGTGTGATTTCCTATGCGGCGACCCACTGTGCCAGCTGAAACAGCTGCGCTGAGATTTGTGGTGCTTTTTTTGTCCGGGAATCTCCTGGCCTGGCTCTCTGTTTCAGTCCCCTTTTTTATCAGTTGAATGGGCAACTCTGTCTCCCAGGAGCTCCAATTGCCAGCTAAAATGGCACCCAGACCCATGTATTTTGTGTGGAGACCTGCTGTGCTGGTGACCCATGGGGCTCCTCTGCCTGGGAATCTCCTGGTCTGTGGGCAATAAAAATCCATCTGGAAATGTGGCATCCACTCACCCTCCACACTTTCGCTGGGAGCTGCAATCCTGAGCTGTTCCTTATTGGCCATCTTGGATTCGTCCTTCGAGAAACTGCTTGTTGATCAGGCCTCACACTGGTTGTTTTTTTTCCTTTCCTCTCCTTTTACAATCACATTTCCCTCGTTTTACAAAAGATAGGCATACTTTCCTACCCATCCTAAATCTTACTATAGGTCTGGGCTCCAGTTCTAGGCATAAAAATGTCCAGGGCACCAGACAAAGGGACAGTAAGGAAGTTTGTTGTCTGTGAAGTCTTTTTCTTTATCAGTTAACCACAACCACTCCCATCCATCTTCCTAGATTTGTAGTTCTATTAAAGTTTTTTCATGGGCAATAATTATTTAAAAATTTACTATAGACATGTGGTGTTGATCATGCATATGCTAGTAATGAAGGTAACTATAAGTCACACCTAAAGAAAAATTTTACGAGCCTTGTTTTATTTTCTCTGAAAATAAAATAAGAATCTCAGTCTATAGCTGTTGTTTTATGTCTGAGAAATATGATGGAGGGACAATATAAGACTTTCAGGCATAAAAATATATTACATAAGAAACAAACTCAGTGAGGAAACAGAATGTAAATAATGATTTCAATAAAAGAAAGTGGTGTACAAATTCCAACTCTGTTTTTCAAATGGATGTTGGTTGGTATTAAATCGCTAAGGTTTTAATAGTTCATCAGATGTATTAAAAAGAGTCATGTAGTAGCTTATTTTTAAGTGCCAATACTTAGAGCAGCTTTTATACCCTTTGCAACTATTTAAGCTTGTGATAAAAAAAATTTTAGTTGTCAACTTTATAATGTGCAATGTGGATTCATGGTTTAAAAAGAATTTTAGGGAGCATATAAGCAAAAAAATCAAAAGACCAGTGCTCTAAGAAATGGTAGGCCTTATCCTGAGGTGAGTATCTGAATAACTGGAACTGAGGATGAAGTGGGGACTGAGTGGCCAGGAAGAGAATTTGAACTCAGGAGAGAATGAAGAGTAGAAAAGCTGATCTGGAAGCAGAGGCTCGTTCCCCTATGATATGGTTTGGCTGTGTCCCCACCCAAATCTCATCTTGAATTGTAGCTCTCATAATCCCCTGTCATGGGAGGGACCCAGTGGGAGGTAATTGAATCATGAGGGCAGGTTTTTTTCCATGCTGTTCTCATGATAGTGAATAAGTGTCACGAGATCTGATGGTTTTATAAAGGGCAGTTTGCCTGCACATACTCTCTCTTGCCTACCACCATGTAAAACGTGCCTTTGCTCCTCCTTCACCTTCTGCCATGACTGTGAGGCCTCCCCAGCTAGGTGGAACTGTACATCCATCAAACTTCTTTTTCTTTATACATTACCCAGTCACAGGTATTTCTTCATAGCAGTATGAAAATGGACTAATACATCCTGAAAGTAACTAAACAACTCTGGACAGTGTTCAAACACAGGATAAATGGAGGCAAGAGGTAGGCAGTGATAATCTGAAGGTCCAACCCGGCAGGCTTAGCCTAACCAGGGTGGGGGCTCTGTCCAGAAGGTCAGTAAACCTCAAAGTCATGTATGTGAGGGGTAATGAGCCTGGATTCCAGCTAGGAACCTGGCAAAGATGTCAAGACCTGAAATCAAAGACACTGGGCTTCAGAAGAAGGTTCTCATATTAGGATTAGGCTCATCAGCAGTTAGGTTATTGAAACAACCAACCCCAGTATCTCAGTGGTTTAATACAGAGAAGCTTTTCCCTCCCTCATTAAGAGTTTGATGACTCAATGTCATAACAGACCCCTATTAATATCAACAGGGAAGATACCATGTTTGAGAGGCTGAAGAAGAGACCCAGAGCTAGCAAATGAGCCACAGATTATCATTAGAGGAAATTTACACACAGGGACGGTCCAGTGACAATGGGCCAGACAGGAGCACGACAACCACTTGCAAATATCATGTGGTCTGTATAACATATAGCACATAGCATTTCCACCTTGCACCCTCCCCTTAACAACCTCCACCTGACAACCCATTTAACCCAAAACAAAGGGCTTTGATTCCCTGTATGGCTTGTGTTCCATGGGACAGGCTGGGGGTTCAGATATTCGTCATAGTTAAGAAATGAATCTCCAGGTTGGCCACTCCTAGAGTCGAGCTTGGAACTCTGAACATACATTGAGGTGTGTCTACCATAAAGGGTCATTCAGGTATGTTTAAGTTATTGCTGTCATGTGTGTCTGCCATACGCTCAGGGATCTGAGTCCCTTCCTCCTTAGTCTCCATCTTCTCCAAGAGCCAGAAGAAGGAGAGAGAGGGGATCAGGTGGCACTATTTATGGGCCTTCCATGGAAGTGACACCAGGGGTTACTTCTGCTTATATTCCTTCAAACAGAATTCAGTTGAATGATCATACTATAGGCAAGGAAGCCTGAAAAAAATGGTCTAGGACTCAGGCGTCCCCAAACTTTTTACACAGGGGGCCAGTTCACTGTCCCTCAGACCGTTGGAGGGCCGCCACATACTGTGCTCCTCTCACTGACCACCAATGAAAGAGGTGCCCCTACCTGAAGTGCGGCGGGGGTGGGGGGTGGTGGGGGGGGTGGGGGTGGGGGGTGGGGGGTGGGGGGTGGGGGTGGGGGGGTGGGGGGGTGGATAAATGGCCTCAGGGGGCTGCATGCGGCCCGCGGGCAGTAGTTTGGGGACGGCTGGTTTAGGTGAATGTCCAGAAGGTATAAGAAGTAGGTTTAGTAAACTCCTGATGTTTCCCACCCCTGTCAAACTCTGGAGTCAGGCTTTGGTCTGGGTTAACATGCTGATTACCTAATTTCCATAAGCCTGTTTCTTTAACTGCAAAACAGGGATAATAATAGGACCTATTTTGTAGTGTGAGGATTAAATGAGATGTGGAAGGCACAGGTTTAGGATTCAGTAACTGTTAACTCTCTGTACTGTTTCCAGGCATCCTGCCAGGCTTTGCAGGATGAAAAGAAGTCAGAGGCAGGGACTTTGGACTCAAGTCCTCCCTGACTCAAAGCCCAGAGAGAGAGGATGCTTGCCACCTTTAACTGGTCCTATCTCCTCCAAAGGGTCCTTCTGATTTATTACCAGGAAGCCATCTTCTAACCACAAAGGTAAGATTTCAATAATTCTCACCCAGTTCCTAGCTAAATATGTCCAAAGAGACTTCTAAGCCAATGATTTCCAAAGAGAAAATTGAATTTCTATGCTTTGAAGAGCGGGGCTTGATGATTGGGTAGTGTGTTTTGGTTAAGTGTGGATGGAAGAGATATCCCACATGCAGCATGTGATGGGCCCCAAGGGACTGAGGGCTTGTGTATGACTGGGAGTCTACCCAGCTTGGCTTCATATCAATTCTTGCCATCTCAGAGTCCAAATGCTCTCCAGGTATGAAGTCATTTCCTCCAAAAAATTTGAAGATACCAAATATAAAATCGGCTGCCTCAAAAGAATCTTAAGCTAAGGTCACTATTCTTATTTCTCTGAGACAGGTGAAAGGTGTTTGATGGATAAAAATAGAACTGAACCCTAACTTGTAACCGCTCAGTTTTAACTGGAAGTTGTCACCAAGTAAGAGATGCCCATCGACCTTGCGCACAAAACTGGTGCTAGTCTATGACCTGCTGGTGAAGTCATATTATGAAACAATGTCTCCAATGATATACCACCCATTCCCGTACCATCAGCCATCCTGCTCCAGCATGTCAGCAGGGGAATATTTTTGTCTTCTTTGAAGGAACAAGTGGTCTGAAATACTGAATTGGAAAAATGCTCAAGGCATAGATCCTGCTCTCCTGGGCCCCATGTAGTTATCTACTGAAGGCCTCGGGTGTTCCAGAGACAATTCATTTGTTGTCATTCGTTCTCCCCACAATGCTCAGAAGTGAGTGTATCTTCATTTCACAGATAAGATTTATATTCAAAACTGTTTAAAAGCTGCTCAAGGTCACATACCCACTAGGTGACAGATGTGAATCCAGAATTGTGCTCCTCAGCACAGAACCCCCTTCTCACTATGCCAGAGATGCTGAGTTTCTTGGCCCGGGCTGCAGCCCCACACAGCCAGTTTTGAGCTCCCCGGGTGAATCGACTGGGCTTCCTGGGCTGAGAACCACTGTTCTACGTCACCCTTCTTATGTGAATCAGGGGTTTTATTCCATCTTACATCACAGGTTCCTTTAGGGGAGTGAAGAAAAAAAAGCTGCAAGTTTTCTCTACAGCAAAATTAATGTGTTGATACACAAAAAAGGTTGCATACAATTTCAGATAATTATGGAATCTCTGAAGCTTCTATGTGAATCCCCCAAAGGTCATGAACTTGAATTAAGAGCCAAGCCTATAAATCCTTGACACCAGTTACTTGGCTGCACAGTCAGTTGGCTGTGAGCAGCTTAAATATTCAGATTTCTGGGTCCCATCCAAGAACTACTGATTCAGAATCTCTGGATTTATACTCCTAGATGTTGCTGAATTATTTTTTATGTATTAGCGAACAAGACAATCTGTGGACTGGCTTTTGGGAACTACCCTCTAAATGATGCCCATTCCGGGAATCAGAATTCATCTCAGCCACTTGGACCTGTATAACATTAGGTAAGCTACTTAACTCCCCTTTCAGTTTTGTCTTGTGTAAATGGGGATAGTTATCCCTACCTCATAGAGTTAATATGGAATAAAATGTTCCATCTAAGTGTTTAGCACAGTGTCTGGCACATAACTACCCAATGTTAATTGATTACTAATTATATAGTATGACCATTTTATTATCTAGGTAATAGTCTCTATAAATGGTCTCTTTGTTGAGGTGGAAGCAGAATACCATTGCTAGCCAAATGTTAATAAAAATACATGAAAGAAAGGAAAAAATTCAAAGTTTATTCAACATTAAGAATAACAGACAAAGGTTTGGACTTAACAGCATAAATACCACCAATATCATGGTGTACAATGAAACTAACCTCGTGTCAACTAGTACCTGTTTAACAGATGCGATCTTTGTGGTGTTGCCAAAAGGATAATGGGTTATTGTTATGTTTGGTAAGGTGCTCAAAAATTAAAGACTTTATGTCGACGACTTAAATATTCACACACACACTCTCTCTCTCTCTCTCTCTCTCTCAGCGTCCTGCAAAATGTATTGACTTTAGTTGCTATATCTGATTCGGATAAGGCTTTGCTCATTTTTTAAAATGACATTATTAATTGCAGACAAACCTGGAGGAGATCTTGGCCTTGCCAGTGGGGGTACCTAGAAGCCCTCCAGAGGACATGGGCGACCAGGGGCAGAAGGTACCCATCACCTGGAGGGCAGAACACTTAGTCTCAGACACCTGCAGGATGCTGAGACCCTAGTGCTAAATCCAGATCTCCAACTGTCATCACACAGAGGTAAGCAGGCCTGGTCCCCTGCCTTGGGATTGCTCTAATTAACTGTGATAAAAGTTTAAGTTTTCCTTAAAGGGACACTAGGGTCAAATGAGATAAACAACTAGAAAAACCAAAGTATAACTTTGCAATTTACAGATTGTCTGTTGTTTTACCCTGGGGCAGTGGGGACTGTGCCCCTGAAAATTCTTGTTTCTTCTGAAAACAGACCCTAGACCTTTGAATGTACATTTGGAATTGCTGTGAGTTCCCTACCAAACCAGTAGGTGAGAAGGAATTTCTGGGTTATCTAGTACAGGTTCCCACTCACCCACTGTGGAATCCCATCTACACTCCCCTCAAACAAAGGTCCTTCTGCTTTGAGGGATGGGTCCGTGGAGGCCTGTTGTATTAGAAGACAAAAGTCCTATCACAGTCTTGCCTAATGTGGTTTTTGAATGGTCCAAAGTGGCTACTTTCTGAAAGGAAAGAAGTAATCATTTATAGTCCTTTCCTCCACTAACTACCTCCTTAAGGAAGCACCAACAAAAAAATAGGCTGGTCAGTTTTTGCCTTTCTTTGCCAAGTCTAGACAAAGGAAACAACAACTTGACTTCATCAGGAGGTCCTAATCTGCTCCTTCCAAATTATGTCTAGATGATGTCAGTGTGTTATGATTTGGATTCACTGTTAATGGCCAAATAATTAACCTCGGAAAGATGCTTAGGATGAAAAGGTGAAAAATGACAAAGGGACTCTGATAATAGCTGCAGTCTGCGGGCAGGCATCTGACCCTGGCTGACCCAAATTACTCTGAGTCAACCCATGCCTTTCTGCTAGGTAACTGCCCTGGATGGACAGGCAGCCAGTCCAGGAGGGAGCGTTCGTGTGTGTGTGTTGCGACAATGACCTACATGTAAGGCACCTGTACAGACTCCAAAAGTGTTTAAATTTTTAAGATGAGGTAGGTTTCTGAAACCTCTCCTGGCACACAAAAGAATACATTTTATTAGAATCTTTTTTTCTGCAGAAAATATTTGAGATGCTCATTTGATATAAATATCTAATCCAAGAAAGACCAGTGTTCGAATATAGTTTTTCATCTACCATTCGATGGCCATAAATTTGGATGGTCCATGTTGCAATCCTTCCACAATTCTCCACTTAAAGACATAATTTTTCTTTGTTTTAATGACTGTTGCATTTAACAATTCTACAATTCGCCTCTTTGCCTGTAAAAAGGCCAACTCTACGTCCACTTGTTTCTCATATTGATATCTTTTATTTAGCTCTGCTTAAGACTGCAAAAGTTTTTTATTTTCTTATCCACCTGACCAATGTATTGCAATTCCAATATACCCCCTTCTCCTACCGTCATCTATAGCTTGGGACAAAATGAACACCTAGTAGAAATATCCTACGGGTTGGGTTTCCCAAGGTATGACACTATGAGAGAAGCATTGCTTAGGGGCTGACAAGGAGGCCACCAGATCATTAAAGAATGAGATACTCTGAAGGCAGGAAACTAGAAAATCCCAATGATGAAAGGATAATTTAATCTAGCATAAAATGTTTCTTTGTCATAGCAGCAGAATTTCTTGACATTTTACAACTTAAGGAAACAAAAGAACAATCATCTTTAAAGTCAAACATCTATCAAATTATAAACCAAACACATAGCACCGATATCAATCTCATAAAACGTGCGGGCCCGCAGGGTAGAACAGAACTGTCTGGGACACTGGCAGCAACGTGCCATTCCAGGAACTCAGAATTTCGAAGAAGTGAACATTTTTGTGGCAGATGCTTTTCCTAAAAAACACTGTATCATCCAATAAATATTTGACTAAAATCCATTTTGTGCTTTTGGGTGATGTTAACTGACTTCTTTCTGAGGCCTAATAAGAAACAAGAAAGCTCCTTGTGTATTTTAGAGCAGGATACATCATCACAAGCCTCGATACTGTCATAAAATTTTAATTTAAAGCAGAAAACATGCTGATGTGTCAGTGATAGGGCTTAAAATATTAAAGACTTCAAAAACCCCCAAGCGCTTCTTCTCTGTACAACATTGGTGAATATATATCTTTGCTATATAATTTTAAAACATGGAATAGTTTTCCTCTCCTCTTTTCTATATATAATATATGTCTTCCAAAATACATTGTCAGTATTTATATCTGAAAAATACTGTACAAAAAAGAACTTCCTATAATTACTCTGTATAAACATTAAACAATTTAATATCTTCTTTTGGTCTGTAGTAAACATTTAAATTGATTGGATTAACCACAGTTTGTGACAACACCATCCCCTTCTGAGATACACCAGTGTCTTTTACATTCATTTTTCAGAAGTCCACTTTATAAGAGCACATACGTTCAAAAGCAAACAGAGAATAAGAAACGTAAGCTTCAGAATCATTAATTTATGAGGCATTCAAAAATGATACCACTAGGAAAAGGGCCTTACAAAACATCAACTTATTAACTTAACTCATTTTCTTTTTAAAAACAGCAAAGTATAATTCACAAAAATATATATATTACCAAAAAATGGGAAAACTGAATCTTAAGTAACTGTTTTGAATATCAAGAGGGATGTGGAAAAAGTTAACTAGAAAAGTGGGGGCAAGGCAGGGTGTCAAGGGAGGGAAACAAAACCGAACACATCAATATCAAAGGCTAATCCAAGACGCAGTTTTTGGCTCGTGTACTGATAAATTAACCCCTCATCCTTAGACCTCCCATTTCCCTCTGCTTCCTCGTCCTAGGGAATAGTCTGGCCATGCTCAAATGCATTACTTTACTTTTTGTTTTTTTTTTTTTAAAGATAGTGAAATTCTTAGGGAGAATATCCTACGTCCACTAGTAATACTCAGGCAGCATGCTCTAGCGTACAATAGGATTATTGCTTTAGGTACAGACAGTGCAAAAACACACTCTGTGTTCTATAATAGTACTCTTACTTATCTGGGGTTGGTAGAATTAAAAGGAAACTTAGTAGATAGCAGGAAGTAAATATGGGATCTAATAAATCTAAACAGCACTTTAATTTGAAGACGATTATCACCAAAACGGAAAGAGGAAAGCAACCTATAACGGACTAGAGCTGCGGCGTAGTGCTAAGGTATTGTATGCACCTCATTAGCATGGTAACTTATGGACTAAACAGAAACAAGAGCTTGACTCTGAAAAACTGAGATCCACTATCTTACCAGGGCCCTTTTTAGTGCATCCAAGCAGAGAGTCCTGGAAGAATAGGTAAGCTCAAACATGAAGCAACGCTGGAGGCAGGAGTGAAGGAGGGAGGGGATGGGAGACCCACGAGAGGGCTCCTCAGTCTAGTAAAAACATGGCACCTTTCTTTGTTGGAACTAAAAGACGATGAGAGGGCTATCTTAAAATGGCAAGAGCAAAGGAACACGCACACGCACACACCTGACCACACACGGGGCACAAGCACATATACACGCACGCAAACACACAGATGCACACCACAATGGGAGTCAGTTGTGTTTATGCCTCTGGTAAAGTGCTGATGTCAGAAAGGTTGGTTTGGGTGTGGTGCTATCAGACAGGAAACAAACTGTCCATCTATTCCAAAGCCAGCCCACAAAAATGCCATCCTACAGGGGCCCGTGCCTGGCCTCATACTTGGCAAGTATGTTCTTGCATTTGCCCAGCTCCTTCCTCAAGTCAGCCACCTCCTGGCGGAGGGCCGAGTTCTCCTTCTCCAGGAACGAGGCCCGGATGGCGATCTGGTTCTCCTTCAGCCTCCGGGCGTCGCGGGAGCGCTTGGCTGCCATGTTGTTCTTTCTGCGCCTTGCCCAGTACTTGTCATCCTGCTCATTAGTTACAGAAGGAAAAAAGAAACAAGATATTAGATTTCAGCAAAGCCCAGTGCCAGCCAGGGCATGGGCAGCCTCCAGGATTGTGCAGAGGCACCAGCCCGGGTTTCCTAGCGTGCGTCTCCTCCCTTTACAGTTTCTCGTCTGAGAGCATGGCCCGTGAGCCACACTTCCTTCCTGGAGCAAGGACCCACCGACCCTCCTCCTGTCCAGATGTATAGTTTTTCCTTGTTTTTTTCCTATTGCACAGGCTCCTCCTCTTTGCCTGGCAGAGGTGTGCTCAATGAAGCAGAGATCAGAGGCTGAATAAAGGCAGGTGGCTCACCTCGCCCCTTAAATTACATTCCGACTCTTCCTTAAACTCCTTGCTCAACACTTTATTTTAAGAACCCTTTTCCTGCATGGGCACTCCTATGCTTTTTGGGTATAAGTTGGTACAAAATTTTTATAAGGCAATTTGGCAATATCTACAACTATTTATTTATTTTTGAGACAGAGTATCCCTCTGTCACCCAGGCTGGAGTGGAGTGGCCTGATCTCAGCTCACTGCAACCTCCGCTTCCTGGGTTTAAGCAATTCTCTGCCTCAATCTCCCGAGAAGCTGGGATTACAGGCGTGCACCACCATGCCCGGCTAATGTTTTGTATTTTTAGTAGAGATGGGATTCCACCATCTTGGCCAGACTGGTCTTAAACTCCTGACCTCATGATCCACCTGCCTTGGCCTCCCACAGTGCTTGGATTACAGGGGTGAACCACCGTGACCGGCCATCTACAACTACTGAAATGCAGATACTCTTGATCTAGCAAGTCCACTTCCAGGATTTCGTCCCGTAGCAATCTTCATACATGTGCAGGTACATACAAAGCATAAATTGTTCACTGGAGCACTGTGTGCAATAGAAAAAATAAGGAAAAACTAATTAGATGTAGGAGATTTAACAACTACATTATGATACAGTCATACAAAGGGATATGTGGCAACTGTTAAATAAAATGACCCACCGGAACCAGAAAGATGTTTATGATATGCCACTACGTGAGTGGAAACAATGGCAATTTTCATACAACTATGTACCGTCTCAGCCCAGTTTGATTAAAAATCATGTCATATATTCATAGAAAGAGGCCCAGAAGAATTTATGCTAACAAATAAAAGTGGGGGCTCTAGAAGGGGATTGGCAGAAGCAAAGGAAAGAGGTAAGACTTTCTACCTTTTATATTATTCTGAACTATTACAATATCATATAATGGCTACGTACACTTTGGTAATAAACTCTTCAACCTGCTGCTAATCAATGTACTCATATTGGTGGCTAGAATTTAAATAATTTACTCTAATATCCTGTTTAACTGTTCTCTAGGTCTTAAGTAGCCCGAGTGATATTTTACTGCGGTCAGTGTAAAAACAATCCCTCCTTCCCTGTCCTCCACCCCCACTGCTGCCTCCCTACCATAAAGGAAAAGCTTCTTAAGAAGACTTAGAAAGGGGGAGCTTCTTTTAGATCTTCCCAATTCACTGATGGTGCCACCTGGCGAATTTTGCAACTCCCCTTTTTCAACGATTTGCAACAGCAAATCCCTCAGTCTTAGCAATGCTACTACCTGCAGTTACATGCTACCCAGAATAAGTGAGTCAGGCCAGTGCTTGCCCCTGCTCAGAATTCTAAGGGGCAGCTGGCATTGGAGGAGGTCACATGGGTTGGGGGCAAGGCTGCAAGGAAAGTCTAAGGTCAACCATCCACCCCCAAAACTGCCCATTACCCTCAACAGGCATTTGCCCTGCACAAATACAGAAAGTATGGGATATAAGCTGTGTAGACACCTTCTATCTGCCATCCACAAGCTAGTACTATCAGCTGAAATAAAACAGCCCCAGCTTTTTATACATTTCATAACAATATGTAACAGGGTAAAAAACCAATTTTCATAATAGATGATACCAGAATTTTTCCGGGTAGGAGGGAGGAGGCTGCTCTTTGAAGAATATTGGGGTAAGCAAGCTTGGGCAGGTGTGCAATGGTTGCTGGCCGGTTAGTTGTCTGTGCTTCTGAAAGGAAGCAGGGGAGCTGAAGACAGGGGAGAGGCTGGGAGAAGCCAGGAGAGTCAATGACATCATGGTGGTGAGGAGGCCCAAAGGCATATTAACCACAGTGGTGAAGCCTCCAGTTCTGATGGAAGTTATTTTGTGTTTGATGGAAGCCTGGGTTCCACTCCCTTCACAGTATCAGTAAATCTATACCCAACAATGTGCCTGGGAGTGTGGTTTCCAAGAGCATTCAAAAGAGGACTTGCTTTAGGATATATCCTCTGCACACAGGGGAACAGGAGCCCAGGAGGCAAAGGGGTACATAAGAACCAGCCCCTAGGACACTGCAGAAACTGCACGTATGTGATGGGGGAGTGATGGAGGCGGGGGTCCCACCACAGGCCACAGGCTTGGTGTGGTCTAAGACAATTCTGACCAGGTCTTAAGGACCAGGAAGTCACCAGCTGATCTCAGGGTAACAGCCAACTTCTCTCTTACTTATTAGAGCTCTTCTCACTTCTAAAGTGCTTTCATTTCCCAGCCTCACCTGTCCACACATGCAGATGGGCCAGCCAAGGTGTGGAATGCAAAATAAACCTTTCAGGTGGGAGGGAGGGGAGCTGGGAATCAGGTTGAGAAGAGGATGCAGAAGGCAGGAATGATGAAGGAGTGTCCTCGACTAGAAAAACCAGTTCGCCTCCCTTTGTCATCACAGAATGGTTGTGGCAGGGGGATGTGGGATTTTGAGCAGGGCTGATAAACTTGGCCCTCCATCCTCTGCCCACTTTCCCTCTATCTCCCAGGTGCTGACACCATCTGGCTACCCAGTTACCTCCATGCAACAAGCAACCCACTCAGCCCTGCCCCACCCAACAGGTCAACACTCCCTGTTTCTCACCAGACTAGAAGTTCCATGAGGGCAGGGACAGTATCAGTATGGTTCAACTTGGTATTCCCAACCCCTGATACAGGGTTAGAGCACTGGAACACACTAGCATTTGAAAAATATTGACAAAATGAATGAATGGACCCTTAAAAGTATTGAGAAATCAAAGTGATTAAATGGATTTTCAGCTAGGTATCCCAGCATGCCAACCTCAATTCTCCCTTCATTCTCCAGGGCATGTATGCTAACCCCAATGACCGACTCAAGAGAGGACGTTCAGGCAGCGGCAAGGAAGATCATTTGGTGGGGGCCGTTTCACTGAATTGGTTTACTTGTCCAAAGCAGAGGGCCAGAAACACCTTCTCCCCCACCTAACCTTAGCTCCATCCTTTCTGCCAGAAGGAGAAAAATGTTTCAGCTCTGTTTCCTGCTTCACGTTGGCTTATGGTTTTTAACTTGAGACTTCATCCACAACTAAAAAATATCCAAGGACACACGGCCAGACAATGCTCCTGCCCATTCCCCACCAGCTATGTGAAAATGTCAGGCCTGACCATGAAAGTAGCAATACGTGTAATTCCAGCACGGATGGTTTTTGCCTGGCCTCTTTGTTGCCAAGGTTACCTGGGTTATTAACTAATCTTGCTCTTTGGTAAATCTGGAGACTTTGTGAAGGTCTGGCTGGAAATTCTGTCTATTACTCATAGCAGCATCCTTTCAAACTACCCTTCAATTCAAGAGGAACAGGATCCCTGGCTTAGTTTAAGATACGAGGCTTTAAAACACACAAAAAACTGAATCACTAAGAAGACAAGACTAGGAAAAGCATCTCGTGGAAATAAGGTGCCTAATTGACAAAGACCTGAGCCCAGGGTGCCCCTTTCTTACCCCGTCTCAGTCTAATCATCAATGTCCTGACTAGTTTAAATTTTCTGGTGTTTTTGCCATGTGATTTCCATTTTTCCAGGGTGACAGCCATTGATTTGTCACACAAGAGCCCCTGTTATAGCTCTTGTCAGGGCCAACATGCTGCTGTGATCATTTGGGAAGCTAGACAACCTGGAAGCCAGGTTAAGCCTTCCTCTAACAGGTAGTGATCCACTTACTTCACCTTTTCATTTCTCCATTTCCTCAACGGCAAGGTGATAACTTCGGACAAATGAATCTCTAAGGTCCCCTTCGGCCCTGACATTTTCCTATTCTGCATCAAGTAAGGCAATCTCAGGAAAGTAGATGACAGCAGTGATTTACATTTGCCAGGTACTTCTAATTCCAGCATTCTTTCTAAATAAGTAAAGCAGGAACCACTGGTCTAAGCCAGTTCAAACAATGTCTCAAATTCCTATTTCCCAGCCTAGGAGTATCTCTACACAGGAACCATAGTTAGGTTTGAGAGATGGTGGGAGCAGACATTAGAAGAGGGCTAATTATGCCTTGTTCCAAGGCCTTGACTATGTATGACCATCTCTCTATTACCCATATGATTGGAAAGAAACAGGAAAGTTCTAAGCAATGGTTAATAAGAAATGGTTCTATTTTGGCATTAGCAAACATGGTATAATTTTGGAAAGAATTTTTATCCTAAGGTATCATTAAGTGTGTCTGTTTAATTTTGTTTTAAGTTGTATTTGACTTCCAAGGTAAATCTATTTACCTTTATAAATAATATGTCCCTTCAACACTGCAGAATTAACCTAGTGGTGAGAGAGTCAAGTGATCATTACTCAAGATACAAAGTGAACAGTACACATAAATGGTGTCAGGGAACTACCAGTTTCCTTCACAAAATCCCACCCTGGTCATCCGAGGTTGGCCATATGGAGGAAGGTCCTATCCGGCTGTTATTCCTCGCAGCCCAAAGGGAAATGGCAGCAGCAAATTAGCAAGTTTCCCAAAAGGAAGGTAACCCTTTGAGGGCTAAGAGGTTCGGATGCCCTTCTCAAATAATTTTCTTTTTCCAACTTTGAAAGACTTGGTGTTTGATTTTGTTAGACTTCTGTGGGTTTCCATGCAGATAGGAGCAGCTTTGCTTCCTCTGTGGACTTAAAATCACTCCAGCGTTTTTCTGCTTCTCCTTATCAGCATCAAGATATAAAAGTGATTTCAGCCGGGTGCGGTGGCTCAAGCCTGTAATCCCAGCACTTTGGGAGGCCGAGGCGGGTGGATCACGAGGTCGAGAGATCGAGACCATCCTGGTCAACATGGTGAAACCCCGTCGCTACTAAAAATACAAAAAATTAGCTGGGCATGGTGGCATGTGCCTGTAATCCCAGCTACTCCGGAGGCTGAGGCAGGAGAATTGCCTGAACCCAGGAGGCGGAGGATGCGGTGAGCCAAGATCGCGCCATTGCACTCCAGCCTGGGTAACAAGAGCGAAACTCTGTCTCAAAAAAAAAAAAAAAAAAAAAAAGTGATTTCAAAAAATACCCAGAGAGAAAACAACTTGCCTAGAAGTCACCTGCCAAGAAACAGGATCAGAAATCATCGATCCTTCATGCACTAGCTTCCGTGATCTTCCGGGGGGGGGGCACCCTTTTAAGTGGTCTGAGGATCCCACTCTCCATTTGCCCAAAGACTGATTACCAGTTCCAATTTACCTTCAGATCATCAGGGATGAAGACTTTGCGAGCTTTCTTAATCATGGGCTGTGGCTTCAGTTCTTCCTCGGAGAACTTGCGTTTGCGAGGGTCAAACATTTCCTGGCCAGGGATGCTGGAGAGGGCAAGATCTGCTGGGTCTGGTTCATAACCCACTGGGACCTGGATGGTGTCAGGATCAATGGGACTCGGTGTATTGCGGTTTGCTGGCAACAGCTGACCTGGAACAACATAGGAGTTTTAGATCATGAACACCCTAGGGAGACCCAATAGGCAGCTACTTAACGATGCCCTGAGACAACTGGTGAGAGTCTTCAGCTCACTTATATATGATCCTAACATGATTGATCTTACTCATCCTCATTGCATCTCCGAGAACTTGACTCATGCCACATCAGGCAAAACAGAAACCCACATACACATGTTCAAAAACTAGAGAGGGAGAAGCCCAATTTAAAAATACACATTCATTCTTTCCTATCACACATTTACCAACGACGTGCCAGGCACTCTGCAAGATGCAATGAGCAAAACCACATAATTTTCACTTTAAGGGTGTTTTCCAGGTGAGTCAGGGAGACAGACCAGTAATTAGCCAGTTAGAGGAGAGTGTAGACGTTGGGATGGAAGTAAATCTCGTGTGATTCCACAGTGTGAGGAAATGGTATGTCACACAAAGGAGGTCAGGGAGCATTTCCTAGAGACGACAGTTGGTACAGCTGCATCTTGAGACAAAGAATAATTAGAAAAAGAAAAAGGTATTCTAGGCTCCAAGATAAGACGGAGGTTTGCATTTCTGAGGAACCACGATAGTCGGGTAGCTGTCACACTGAATCAGAAGAAAACATGGAGCAAGCACAAGAGATGTGGCCAAGAAGGTGGGCAGTGGGGATATGATTTTTTAAAATCCAAATGTCACTGAGGGATTCTGAGCAGTGAAGTGACAAACAGCTGATGTTTGGAAAGAAGACTCAGGCAGTGTGATGAACGGATTGCATGGGGCACGGCTGCAGACTGAGCAGATACAAGACTTGTGATAAACAGTGTACACGTTAATAGTAGCAATAGAGATAGTGAGAAGGGGATTCGGTCTAGAAATATTTCACAAATTAGAAAGAACATAATGGAGATGATCCACTTGAGGATTCTACAGGCAAAACCACTGAAATGCACAAACATCCACAGAACAATGGGTTTACTGTGTTTCTGAATGTGTCTTACTGGTGAAAGTGAACTTCCTAACAGACCCAAATGTTTATGCTGGGAGCTCTGAGTTTTAACTTCTAGTTTTCATCTGAATTGTATACTCTCTCCTTTCACACCCCATGAATAAATGAGAGGATGTAGTTCAGCTGCATTTGGCCCGTCTTGTCCTCTTCCTCACTGCCAATGGTAGGCCAATGTGTGAAGTATTCTTTAGGTTTCATTAAAACCTACCCTAGGTCGAAGCATGAAGCCACTGGCTTGGATTCCAGCAAAACTGTGAAACTGTGCTCATCTGTCTTCTGGAAAGGCCTGGTGGGGAGCTTGCAAAATGAATGCTCTGGATGACCTTCTAGGTCCCCACTCTGCTTTGCGCTCTCTTTGTATCCTGCTTGCCAAAAAGGAAGAGATGGGCCCCGAGGCACTGGCAGAGGATGGAGATTTCTCATTAGCCAAGCTGTAGCTCAGCTCCAGCTTCTAGAGACTGCTGAGTTCTGTACTGGATGATGTCAAGCCAGATTTGATCTCGTGCCTCTTGACATTGCCTCAGAAAATCAACCACATGCGATTCAAATGGGATTTTATTTTCCCTTTAGAAACTCTCTTTGAACTTAATAACAAAGCTATCCAATGCCCCATCACCACAATGTCCCCACTTCCCTATACTTACACAGGCAGATGCCCCACCTCCTATCATCATGAAACACCTCTTAATACTTCCCAAATCTAATTGCTCCAAGCTCCTCTTTAGTACTCCAATATTCTGTTTATTGCGCTGTATCAAAATGTTTTATTGCTTTATGAGTGTTGTGAAACTGTACACATGTACACACACACGCACATGCACTCGCGCGCGCACACACACACACACACACACACAACCCTCCTCTATAATCTCTATCATACCACATGGTCTTTTATGTTTTATTCATTTATCCCACCTATCTCCTCAACATGATGCATACTTCAGAGTTCAGCTTCTACAAAGAATATTCCTCATTTAATGGTGGCCTCTGAGGTGATGGACTCTGACATTCATTCATGGACATTCTAACAATAACACTTCCCTTTACATGGAACCTTTCTTGGCATTCTTTCTCTCTGCATTTTTCCTCCAGTGGAACTAGGTCGGCCCTACCTGCAGAGTGGAGGAAGCCTAACTGGACCACAGACAAGGTACGTGGCTTCCCCACTATCAAACAGCCAATGGCAAAGAACCTGAGAAACAAAACCAGGGCCCTTTTCTCCCCAAAGATACCTTAGTGCCATCTTATTTATTTATATTTTCTGCTGAATTAACTCTACTGAACTTACTTTTTTCCTTTTATTTCAAAATGTCAATAATATCATGAGCGAGGGGTATTTTTTCCTATCTCCTGTGGATTTTCAAAATTTTAGTATAAGAAGTGTCAACATAAGAATGCGTCATTGCCGGGCGCGGTGGCTCAAGCCTGTAATCCCAGCACTTTGGGAGGCCGAGGCGGGTGAATCCCAAGGTCAAGAGATAGAGACCATCCTGGTCAACATAGTGAAACCCCGTCTCAACTAAAAATAAAAAAACATTAGCTGGGCATGGTGGTGCGAGCCTGTAATCCCAGCTACTCAGGAGGCTGAGGCAGGAGAATTGCATGAACCCAGGAGGCGGAGGTTGCGGTGAGCCAAGATCGCGCCATTGCACTCCAGCCTGGGTAACAAGAGCGAAACTCCGTCTCAAAAAAAAAAAAAGTGCATCATTAATTTTTGTAGACGATCAACGATGTTCACTGCGAAATTTCAACGAATACAGAAATGTGTCAAGAAAGTGAAAGTCCTGATTCTTGCTACCCTCTTCTTCCCCACAATGTCTCTCACTGTCTTTCCAGAGGTCATCACCCTTAACATCTTGACATGAACCCTTATATCTTGGTTTTTTACACATAAATGGTTTAACCCAAGTGGGCTTATACTACCCACGTATCTTAATTTTTTAATCTATCAGTATACCATATGCAATTTCCAAGGTTAGTACAAATAAAACTACTTTTGCTTTTTAAAGGGTCAACAGTATCCCATAGTTTGGATATATAACAATGTATAATTCCCTAACTGATGAATTTTTAGGCATATATTTCTGTAGAAGTGATTTCTAGAAGTGAGACTACTCACATGAAAGGCATGTACATTTTTTATTTTTAAACATACTGCCAGAATGCTATTAAAAAGTCAAAAAATAACAGATGTCGGTGAGGTTGCAGAGAAAAGGGAACATTCATTTACTGTTGGTGGGAATATAAATTAGTTCAGCCCCTGTGGAAACCAGTTTGGAGAGTTCTCAAAGAACTAAAAATACAACTACCACTAGATCCAGCAATTCCATTACTGGGTATATATCCAAAGGAACATAAATCCTTCGACCAAAAAGACACCTGCATTTGCATGTTCATTGTGGTGCTATTCACAGTAGCAAAGACAGAATCAACTTAGATGCCCATCTACAGTGGGCTGGATAAAGAAAAAGTCATATATCTATGCCATGGAATACTATGTATCCATTAAAAAGGATGAAATCCTGTCCTTGCAGCAACATAGATGCAGCTGGAGGCCATCATCCTAAGTGAATTAACACAGAAAACCAAATACTGCATGTTTTCACTTATAAGTAGGCGCTAAACATTGGGTACACACAGAAATAATGCTGGGAACCTCAGACACTGGGGGCTCTAAAAAGGTGGAGGAAATGAGGGGGGCAAGGTTGAAAAATGATCTGTTAAGTACTATGTTCACTATCTGCATGAAGGGTTCAATCATAGCCCGAATCTCAGCATCATGTAGTACATTCATGTAACAAACCTGCCCATGTACCCACTGAATCTAAAATTAAAAAAAAAAAAAAATTAAAAAACCTACTGCCAAACTGTGCTCCAAAAAATGTCATACCTATTTACACTTGTACCACTATCTGTAAGAGTGCACATTTCCTACAATATTATTTTTTAAATGTTGCCATCTTATATGCACAACTATTACTATTGTTTTGTTATTTGAGTCTTGCTCTGTCACCCAAGCTGGAGTGCAGTGGCATGATCTCAGCTCACTGCAACCTCTGCCTCCTGGATTCTAGAAATTCTCCTGCCTCAGCCTCCTGAGTAGCAGGGACTACAGGCACCCAGCACCACCCCCAGCTAAGTTTTTTTATATTTTAAGTAGAGACTAACATTTTTTGGTATTTTTTAGTAGAGACTGTTTTTGGTAGAGGGTTTCACCGTGTTAGCCAGGCTGGTCTTACTATTGTTTTAATTTGTATTTCCTTGGTTACTGGTGACATGATCAACTCACATGTTTACTGGTTATTTGTTCTTTGTAGAAAATATTCTAAGGTATTTTTATACATATACTCTTCTAGGTGAGTTCCAGAGTACACTGGTTAAGTTATATTTAAAGTTATCATTCTAACTATAATAATATTTGGGATTTTTGAAATATAATTTCATAGGTTAATTTGAGGACAACTATCTTTAAAACATTGAATACACCCACAGTATGCACTCCATTTTTATTTTTTGTGAGCCTTTTAAAAAAAAAGTGTATCAGTTCAGTTTTATAGTTTTCTTCATTTGGGCTTTTCACATTTCAGTTCATTCCTTAAATGTTTTATAAGAGTTGTTACTAGCATATATTACCCTATTATATTTCCTAAGTGGTTACCACTGCTATATAGGAAGCTACTAGTTTTAAAAGCTATTGGTTTATATCCTGACACTTTACTTTGTTCTAATAGTTGTAACTTCTCTTAGTTTTTAGGTGAATCATCTCATCTTCTGCCTCTACAGACAGGGGTGGCTTCCTTTCTATGTTTATAATTCCTACTTTCTTTTTAATAATTTTCAATGTCACTGCATTAGCTGGCCTCTGCAAGGCAATGAGAAGAGAGACTGAGGCTAATGATCACTGCTTGTCTCAGACTTTAACGGAACATGCTTTTAATTCTTCAGATCCTTCAATATAAAGGCTTGTTCTAGTAACTTAGTAGATACAACTTGACGTTAGGCAGTTACAACCCTTCTGACTTTGTTTTACTAATAATTTTTTAAAACCAGAAATAATGTATTAAGTTCTCTTAAAGGCCATTTGATATTTACTTATTGAGATAATCATGCCATTTTTCATTTGTTAAGTCTGAGCTTGGTATTTCCAAAGCTTTACTTAAAAGATCCATAGTGGACAAGATCATGTAGCCTCTGCAGTTACTGGAACATCATTTTTTTTTTCCTAAAAGCATCTTGCTGAAAATCACTTCCAAAAGGACCAAGGAGGGTTTCTGGAGGAAAGGGTAGGACAAAGGGCTTAAGAAATCTGGAAAGAGAATAGAAGTTACCTTCAAACCCAAAGCTGGCCTCTTCTTTTGTCACAGATTAGGCATGGCTAAACCTCCAAATAGTGTAACTGGAAATAGGATATTTCATATTCTCACATATTTTAGCAAGAATTTAGCAGCTTGTTTTTAATTAGCTGATTAGCAGTCATCAATGAAGGGGAACAGCAGCACTCTGTGTCCTTTTCTCTAGTCAATGGCTTATTTTTAAAATTTATAACTGCATCAAAGTCATAAATTATAGTGCTTAGTTTTTAATACTCAGGGCTAATTGCAACACCTCCAACCTTTCTGATGTGCTCATTCATTCAGGCAGTTAAGTAAACAAAGGAGATTTGCAGCAGTAATGTCAAAACACAATAGTCCAATGTTGATCACTGATGAGATTAGCCAGCTGATAACATTATTCTATGTCAACTAAGGCTGAGGAAAGAGAAGACAATTTTTATTTTGGCCAAAGGGCTCCTTTCAGAACTGATGGGTGAAACACCTAGTGATTCAAAGTTTGGTGCCAAATCTTTCCCTCCTGCTCACCTCTGCCCTCCTCCTCATCACCAGTTTAGGGTCTGTTCACTTGTCATAACTTCCTGGATCCCATGTAGTCATAATCTGAAGTAGCACCCTTTACCCTCTTGGCATCCCCTGCTTTGGGAAGAAAACCATCATCAGGGATTACACCTGACTTTCCTACAAAGCATGCCTGCCTCTGAAAATCCTTTTCCATACAGGGGGACAATCAACTTAGGAAACAATGGCAACACTATAAGGTCAACAAAGAGTGCTCACAATATATAGAGAGATGAAATTAAAACCTCACAAATACATCCTAAGGATATGGGCTTTCTGGATTCTGAGGCCATTTTAGCTGTTCTCCATTCCCACAGCAGGAATCTGTTATTTGTCCAACAAGCCCTCTCTGCAAAGCCAGAGCACGAATGCCCTACTGGCCAAAGGCTCATTCCCAACCTGCTCACGTCCTATTCCATGTGACTCGCACTTCCAGGCAGAGCCTTCCTCCACGCCTTGCATCTGGGCTGGTCTCTGACTTGCACTGGCCAACAGAATGTGGCAGAAATGATACTGTTAGTTCAGAGGCTGGGCCTAAAGAGGCTTTGCATGTTTCTGCCTCTTTTCTGTAGCATTTCTGTCATCACCGTAAACATGCCCAGTCTAGCCTGCTGGCAATGAAAGACAAACACTATAGGCCAGCCTAGGTCAACCTAAATCACCTGAACTCTAGGTATGTGAGTCCAGCCAAGATCAGCAGAGCCACCTGACCAACCCATAGCAATTAAGATGAGTGAAAATAAGCCTTTATTTGTATATTCTGAGTTTTTGTGATTGTCTGGTAAGCATTCTCATGACAATGGAGACTGACCTACAAGCTGAGTTATTGTGTATGGGGAGAGTGTTTATACTCACTTTAACATTATAGCAGGATTTAAATTTGTACAGGACAGTGGTTATGCTGTGAAGTGAGTCAGACCGGGGTTTGAAAGCTGATTCTGCCACCTGCATGTTATAAACTTGGGCCTTTGTAAATAAACAACCCCAAACAAATGCCCCTCTAAATCCTAACAAGGTCTGTATTGGGGAAAGGGACTATTGTTAATTTCCCCTTTCCCTCCACTTTTTTTTTTTAACCTACCTGAGATTCAATTTCCTCATGTGCAAAAGAAGATTACTATGCCTGATTCTCAGGGGTATGTGAAAGTGAATTAGATAATATATACCAACAAAGTGCTTCGCATAATCTGTAGTACCTGGAAAGTATTCAATAAATGGTTTGTATATAAATGCATATACAAAATACAGATAATAGACCACAGATGCTTGAAAGCAAATCAAATAAACAGACTATTCCCCTCGTCTAAGTCAGCACAGTCTGTCCCCTGAACTACCGCAACTTTCAGCCATTCTCCCTTTTCTGTCTCCCATGTCCCCACAGTGGTTCACAGCACCAGGAGATACTCTCAACATGCAGACCCCTGCGGGTCACATCCCTGTACCCAACACTCCTAAGGCTTCCCATGACCACATATGATCAGGTCCAAGGCTCTACCTCACTCATACACTTGGTCACACTGGCCTTCCTTCTGTTCCTTATGTACCCTGAATGTGATCCCACCCAGGCCTTGGTATTTCGTTTCCTCTCTACCTAAAACATTCTTCCTCTGCTCTCTGCCTGCCTGCTCCTGTTTTATCATTTAGGCATTAGCACACATGCCGATTCTTTGTACCCTCTGACTTTCCTCTACTAATACCCATCAAACCACCTTGTTTGATTTTTTTTTTTTAACAACATTTATCTCCAGCCCAAATGATCTTTTTCATTTGTTTGATATTGCTGATCTATTTCCTCCACTCTCATGTAAGCCCTACGGAATGGTGGCCGGCCCTACCTGCTGCTGCCCCAGATTCTAGATGGAGCCTGCATGGAGGGGCCAGCACAAGCTACTGAGTGGCTGGACATAATGCCCCCCAGATCTTAACAGGGACTGTTGGGGTGGGGAACATTTTGCAAATGTTCTTATTTTCAACGTTTTGCAAATTGTCTACAATAAGCGTCTTTACTTTCAAAATCGGAAATTAAAAACATGATTTTTAAATCCTGGACTTTGCTTCACTTTGCAAATGTATGTTCCAGGAGTCTATGTTGAATGCCACTGAGAGAAGGTTGGGCATGGTGGCTCATGCTTGAAATGCCAGCACTTTGGGAGACCAAGGTGGGCAGATCGCTTGAGGCCAGGAGTTCGGGACCACCCTGGGTAACATGGTGAAGCCTTGTCTCTATTAACAAAAAAAAAATACAAAAAATTAGCTGGGCATGGTAGCACATGCTTGTAATCCCAGCTACTTGGGAGACTGAGGCAGGAGAACCACCTGAACCTGTGAGGCAGAAACTACAGTGCACCAAGATGGCACCACTGCACTCCAGCCTGGGCGACAGAACGAGACTCCATCTCAAGAAAAACAAAAATGCCACTGAGAGAAGGCCATTCAAGCCCCTAGAAAGGAAGAAGAAACCAAAGAGAGGGAGGAAATGGGAGGGAGGGGGAAAAAAAGAGGAGGTGAAAGCACGTTGCTCTGCTGCAGGCTGTTTTACCAAATCAGGGAACATATTACAGTTCATAGACCAACCTGGCCGAGACCTAGAGGGTTCCCCACCGAAAGGCCACAGCAGCAGATGTCCTCCAACGCATGTATGCCCTGAGGGCACGAGCGTACTGGGCAGCAGGGAGGAAGGGGGGAGAAAGGAGGAATCACGAAACCAAGGAAGAAATACAAGAATGAATGAAAGAAGAAATAAAGGAAGAACAAAGAAAAGTGATACAGAAGGAAAGAAAGGATCAAGAGGGAGGAGGAGAAAGAAAGAAGAAGAAAAAAGAGAAGGTCTTAGCCAAAGATGAAACTGCAAGGTGTCCTGGATCCCAGTAACTGGGAACCTGTCATGGCTCTGATGGTTTTTAAATGTCATACACATTACACAGCTAATGTACTAATTTTAAGGCAAAAACAAATCATGCATACACATACACATGCGTGTGTGCGTGCACACATACACACACACACACACACAAAACTTCCTTTTGTCCCATTCAGACAGCAAGTGTTCAGTAAGTGTTCAGTCCATGATTACAGAACAAATACACTGAAAGGCCCACTGTAAACATCCCTTTGATCTTAGTGGCTCTTATCCAGCAACTCTCTCCACACAGTAACAAGCTATCAACACAAATATGGGTAAAGCATGATGCTCAAAAGCCAGCTCAATCCATTATGTGTAAACATTACGAAGAGAGTCTGTCTGTTACCATTTACTGAGAAGGCGAACGCAATGACATCCTGCAGGCTGGTAGACTGGCTTCCCTGGCCTACTGGATAATCAATATCAGTATTTCTTTTTTTTCTTTTCTTTTTTTTTTTTTTAAATTAAGAAACAGGGTCTTGCTCTGTCTCTCAGGCTGGAGTGTAGTGGTGTGACAGTAGTTCACTGCAAGCTTGAACTCCTGGGCTCAAACAATGCTCCCACCTGAGCCTCCCAAAGTACTGGGATAACAAACATGAGCCACCTCTCTGGTAACATCAGTAATACTGATAGTAAGGTTCTTCAGAGGTATTACTTCATTTAATCCTCACAATAGCTATATGAAGGTAGAATGGTTCATATACCCATTTTCCAGATGTGGAAATAAAGGAACAGAAAACAGAAAGTTTAAGACAAGCTCAGAAATGCTAAATAATTTGCCCATGCAGATGGAAAAACAGACTCACCTCCCCATCCTTCTCACTCTAAAACTCATTTCTTTTTCATGCAAATGCCCAGGAATGCAGCCAGAAAGCCTAAGCCTGCCCCCAAGGACAGCCAGACACCTGGCCTTCCAGAATGGGAGTCCTGCAGGACCTGGGCTGGAGCCTCGGGCACAACACTCCACAGAACCCTCAGCCTCCGCAAGGGGGACACTGAGTCCCACATGTTACGGAGGAAAAAGTGGAGAGGCAGAAGAGGGGAAACCACCTGCTCAGAGTCACACACCTAGAAAGCCAGGGGGAGGTTGGGTGGAGTTCAGTCTTCGGTGGGCTTGAACCATAGCCCATGCTCTGTCTGCTCCACGTCACTTCCTCCTCCAGCGGACAGAAGAGACAGAAAAGGGGAGACTGCAGCTCCCCTCCTCTCTAGCCCAATAGGTTCCTGGACAAGAGATGGCAACCCCTCAAAGAAGTAGGTATGGCTTCCTCACATGGACAAGAGCCCAAGGAAGCCCCGGGCATCCTGCTTCATTTCCCTCCCTTCTTTTACCTCCCCCTCCCTCATTTACTCCCTCCATCCTCCTGAACCCTGAGCTGTGCCAGCAGCGAGATTGCATTTGACGAAGCAACTGGCAACCCACAGGCCAGGGCTCCTGTCAGTGCCACGTCTCACTCACTGGTATTTTTAAGGAGCTTCTGGATAAGCCAGAGACTATGGCTCACTAGGAGAAGGATTCCCGGCAGACTGGGTGTCCCAAGTATTTTGTCACATAAATAAAAAGTTGGCTTCAAAGGCCACTTCTTGGGAGAGGTGTGTATTATATCTATGCCCTTAAACTTTTAGTGTGCAAGTTAACGTTTGGTTTGGGCAAAGACAGTTCAAACCCTGTTTCAAGGCCTGAGCCCCTTCCCTTGGGCCTGTCCTGCAGGAGATGGTGTAGACAAACAGGATTCATCATGACTTTGATCCTGCATACCTGTGTGTGGCCTGGGGCCAGTTACTCAGCCTCATGGGCTTGTTCCCTCATCTGTCAAGCCGGAGAAATGATGCCCCCTCAGGGCACTGGATGGGATGGACAGCACATGGGAAGGCACCCTGGTAGGTGCAGAGTCCACACTTCGGTCCTGTCACACTCCCCAGCTCCCAGTTCCCTCTAGCCACAGCCCAAGCAAAGCCTGTTAGATGTCACCCAGTGTGACTCTGTGCCCAGGACAGCACATTTCTCCAGGATCATACATCAGTGCTCAACGTGGCCCTGACTAGACTCGTCAGCTTCTAACTTGGCAGGAGCTTGGGCTAGATTAACAAAGCCTCTCATTCCAGTGGCGTTTATCATCACGCTTCCTTGCCAATGGTGTCAGCAAAACCTGCCTCCTTGAACCCACTGAGAGGTGAGACCAGCAGAATTCATAACCACAGCCTGTTAGAAGTCAGTTACGCTGGGGTGCTACAGACATTACAGCTAGCGGCCAAGGCATGTGGTCCATGAGCCTTCTCGCCATTGGCCCCCATGATGGTATGATACAGCACCCTCCACCTCCTCTTCCCTGGGCTGGGAGCCTCTCCCCAGACATGTGGGGTCACCGTGTGGCAGACGGTGAGGCAGGAATGGCTCTGTGCCTTCTACCTTGGCCTCCTTCTACCTGATAGCTGTGCCAGCATGTTGAGGCACAGAAATATCATAGGGTGACCAAAAATGAACCCACAGGGCCAGGGACAAACACCTGCATGAGGTATATGTCAGATCTGGCAACACTGGGTCCACTGAAGTCGGTAGGGATGATCACGAATGGAAAACAAGAGGCCCTGGCCTCCCCCTTCCCACACTCACATTGAAACTGTGCCCCAAAGACTTAAACCAGTGACTAATAGAAATTCTTGAGCTTACAGAATGGCAGATAAGAAACAAACAAACAAACAAAGCTTACAGAGACACTAAAGCTCCCTCTACTTGAAAGATGATAAAGCTGGCTAAAATTGGTTGGGACCAATATGGCCAACTGGAGTCTGTACAGAACGAGCTTACTGACGTCACAGCCCGGATTTCCACCGCACATTTCACATTCACCCCCCTGGCTGAATTTGCACAAACCATCCATGAGGATGCACAGAGAGATAACTGCATACCCAAGGACTTTCCAGACCTCACCCTTCCTCCTGCAAATCACCTGCTAATCCCCAAATCCACCCCTAAACCTTTTCTAATACAAATGCTGCCTGAAAGCCAGCAAGCACAGGGAGACAGATTTGAGCTGGATCCTCGCTCCTCGTTGGTTGACACAAAATAAAAGCTTTTCTTTTCTTAAAAACTCAGTGTCATAATACTGGCTTCTAGCGCATTGGACAATGAGCCCTATCACCTGGTAACAATGGCATCCTTCTCACTCCATCCCAAAGTTACAGAACTATGGTGGGAGAAGGGTAGTTTTCTAGTTTCCTCTGTACTTGCAGGGAATGGATGGATGGTGGGTTAAGCCCTGGAAAACGGGAGGTTAGGTCAGCTGGTCAACGGCTGGCTAGCTCAAAGTCTGCGCGGTGTTTTGTGCCACAGCTATCCCTTCTTGAGAGAGTGGCGGCCAGTCCCTCCTCCCAGGGCTGCCACGGTGATGGTGGGTGGGATGACCATTTCAAGCCACACTGCAACTCTACACACTCGAGGAAAGGCAACAAAAGACAGCGGGAGGGGAGGCAGTGGAGCTCCAAGTCCAGTGCTCACCTCAGCGCCTTCTCATAGCCCTGCTACTGTGTGCAGAGTGCTGATGCTGGTCAAGGCTGCCAGCTTTCCCCTGAGGAGTCTGAGGGGAGGGGCTTCTGCTTTTATCAACACTCTGCATCTAGTGGACCTGGTCCAATGACATGCTGCCTCTCTACAGCCCATTCTGCCCTCCTCACAACTCTGTGAAGTAGGTATTCCACATAGTTAAAATCTGCCCATTTGGGCTAGATTAAGAAGGCCTCTCATTCCAGTGGCGTTTATCATCACGCTTCCTTGCAAAGGTGTCAGCAAACCTGCCTCCTTGAACCCACTGAGAGGTGAGACGAGCAGAACTCATAACCACAGCCTGTTAGAAGTCAGTTACACTGGGGTGCTACAGACATTACAGCTAGCGGCCAAGGCATGTGGTCCATGAGCCTTCTCGCCATTGGCCCCCATGATGGTATGATACAGCACCCTCCACCTCCTCTTCCCTGGGCTGGGAGCCTCTCCCCAGACATGTGGGGTCACCATGTGGCAGATGGTGAGGCAGGAATGGCTCTTTGCCTTCTACCTTGGCCTCCTTCTACCTGATAGCTGTGCCAGCATGTTGAGGCACAGAAATATCATAGGGTGAGCAGAAATGAACCCACAGGGCCAGGGACAAACACCTGCATGAGGTATATGTCAGGTCTGGCAACACTGGGTCCACTGAAGTGGGCAGGGATGATCACGAATGGAAAACAAGAGGCCCTGGCCTCCCCCTTCCCACACTCACATTGAAACTGTGCCCCATTTGGGCACATTTCAACTATGTGGAAATTGAGACACTAAGCAAATTACCTCAGTCCCCCCAGGATGGGCTACCTTCTCCAGCAGAGAAAGAAGCTCTCCCATACCTGGAGTCTATTTTCAGAAATCGACTTTCCATTTTTAATGACAATATGCACCACTTGAATCAGCACCACCTAGATCCCTGGAGTCTCTTTAATCGTCTGAGTTGGTGAAAATGTGCAGGCTTAGTTATTTGAAACCTGCAGTTTTCAAAGTGCTGCCATGGCTAGTTATTAAACTGACTATTCTCCTTTGGGCTACATTAAAGTTTTTGTTTTGATTTAGAAGCAAGAGTGAGGCAGGAGAGGAAATAAGCAATCGTATTTGCTGATGTTCACTGAGAACCCATGTGAACTGCAAACAAACAACCCATATGCTACCTGAGTGATACCCTTCCCTCCCCTCCAGCCCCCCAAAACCAAACTAAACCAAACAAAGGAAGAAAAACAAAGTTGTTTTAAAGTCTGCATTTCCGGATGAACATGAATAGGATTCAGGTGTGTCTGTGGTTCTGCAGCTTCTCAAAGAGAAGATTCTTTCCTGCATGAGTCTCTAAGCCAAGCACTCAAAAGTAAACATGCCTTTCCAAAGCCTTCTTGCCTTGGCACCTAGCCAGTGTTCTCTGTAATCTTTTCCACTAAAGTTCACAGAGTTCTAAAATGATCTGTGAACTGCTGGTCATTGCCTCCAATCCCTCTTTCATTCCTAAATCAACATGTTTAAGCCAAATCCATCCTCCAATCTCCTATAGACCATCAGCCTCTCCTGCAGGTCACCTCATGCCTGTGAACTATTTCCCCCATTCTTCCAGGCTTTAAACTTTAACCATCCACTTCCCAGGCAGGTTGGGAAAATGAGCCAAGGATTGGAATCCAAAGACCCCATCAGTTATGGGAACCCTGAGATTAGCCCTCAGTTTGCCCACCCATTAAATAACAGGATGAGATGTCTGGGATGCTAGCAAAGCCTCCTTCCAGATCTAGCAATAAATTATTCTTGGAGTGCAGTGGAGGCTTTCCTTTGCGTTTCAGATCCCTGTCACAAGACAGGTGCAGTCATGAGGAACCTGGACGTCTGCAAGATCTTCCTAACTGATCTCTGCCACCTGCAGTCCCATCTACCAACACAGCCACCAGGTTACTCTTCCTAGAATATCTCCACCATGATAAAAGGAAGCCAATGGCTTCCCATTGCCTCCTGGTGAAAAAATCTTTGCCTGCTGGGGAGAGACCCCCGCAGCCAGGCATATTGCTCCTATCTCGTGCTCTCTGCTCAAGCCAAGCCGGTCTGCTGTGCTTCTAGATACTCTTGCTTCGTGTCTTCTCCACTTCCACTTGTCCTACCATCCATACCAAGGTCTAATTCAAGCTCTCCGACTCCTGACTATACCAGGGTTGGTGACAGTTCCTCTAACTTCTCTCACAATGTCTATACTGAGAATTTTTTTTATTAGATTAAGTGACTTTATAATTTTTAATCAACAAGATTGAAAATCTTTCCAGGCAAAGGCCATGCCAATTCCTTGCACAGAAAATGATAAACTATGTCTAGTTGATTAAGACACTCACTTGCTTAAAACGCTTTTATTGAGCACCTACTATGGGCTAAGCTCTGAGAACATCTAAATAAAACCCAAACTTTAAAAGCATGCAGTCTGGAAGTACAGACAGGTAAATAAACAGGTTATCAGATTACAGAATAATATGTTCTATAAAAGGGCTTTGCCCAGGGAGCCCCAGGTTGGAGTTCAGAGGTGGATCTCAAATCCCGATCTTTGGAGGGAATGCAGGGACAATAGGAAATGTCCCTTAGAGGGAGTTGCCATCCTGGCCAAGTCTTGAAAATTGGCCCAACAAGTAAATGGGATAAAGGGTAACCAAGGCAGAGGGAACAAAATATGTGAAGGCATGAAGATATGAGAGAATTCATGGGCCAGCTGAGGAACTGAGTATCTGGTGTAACTGGAGCTCAGGGGGGTAAGACAGATGGTAAGGGTTGAGACAGACAGAGATGTCTTAGATGTTCAGGTTTTATCCTCAAGGGAATGGGAAACTACTGATGCATTTAGAGCAAAGGACTCACTTGATCAGATGACTCGTTTCAGAAAGATGGTTGTAGCAACTGAGCAGAGCTTGGATTACAGGGGAACCAGGAATGGTGAGAGCTCACCCACATCAATAGCAGAGGACTAGGTAGATTCAAGAGTTATTAATGAGATGGCAGCAATGTGAGTTGTGGCCAGCTGAACATGGGGGAAGGAGAAGGAGACAGCAAGATTCACTATTAGGTTTCTGGCCTGGACACCTGGAAAGGAGGTGTTGATATTCACTGAAATAGGAAATACTGTGGAGTGAGCATATTTAAGGGAACATACTGTGGAGTGAGCACATTTAAGGGAAAACTGTGGATCCACTGAGTTTCAGATGCCCAGCTGAAAAAGCCTAGAGTACATGAATCTCAGCTTCATATACCAATGTAGGCTATAAAAGAGCAATGTAAACTGGAGATGCAGATAGCAGATGTTATAATCTTGAACAAAGATCAAAAGAGGCAAAGAAGGACATTTTATAATGATAAAAGGATCAACGCAACAAGAAGAGCTAATGTTCCTAAATATATATGCACCCAATACAGGAACACCCAGATACATAAGACTTATAAAGAGACTTAGACTCCCACACAATAATAGTGGGAGACTTCAACATCAATAGTAGACAGATCAATGAGACAGAAAGTTAACAACGATATCCAGGACTTGAACTCAGATCTGGAACAAGTAAACTTAATAAACATTTATAGAACTCTCTACTTTAAATACACAAAATACACATTCTTATCAGTATCCCATCACACCTACCTACAGGGTTAAATGAAATATTGGTTGGCTGCTTGTTTGTTATTTCCTTTCCTCATTTTTTCATGTCTCCATTATTAAACACAATTATAGGCATACCCATTTTTAGACTGCATTCTAGCCCAGGCAATAAAGCAACACCCCTGTTCTCTCTCCCTCTTCCTCTTCCTCTTTCTTCCTCTCCTTCATTCTTTTTTTATTATTCTTTTCCTTTCTCTCTTCCTTTCCTTTAAAAAAAAATCTTGATGTATCCCCAGGAGACAATACAGAACAAAAAATGTCCTGGGGAACACTGACAGTTTAGGGACAGGTCGAAGAGGAGGACTCTATGAAGGGTACTTAGGGAAAGCCAGAGAGGTAGGAGGTAAAACAGTTCTTGAACAGGCTAGTGAAATGGGAATGACCAAAGAGACGTTTCCCTAGTTACACTATTGATCACTCCAGAGCAGTCACTGTCCCTCCTAATCAGGTGGCTGCATTATTATAACTGTCAAACGAATGAGGAAGGCCAAGCACTCACACCTGTAGTCCTCGCACTTTGGGAGGCTGAGGAGGGAGGATAACTTGAGACTTGGACTTCAAGACCAGACTGGGCAACGTAGCAAGATCTCATCTCTAAAACATATTTTTCAAAAATTAGCCAGGCCTGGTGGCATGTGCCTGTAGTCCTAGCTACTTGGGAGACTGAGGCAGGAGGATCACTTGAGCCCAGGGGTTCAAGACTGCAATGAGTTAAATGGTGCCACTACACTCCAGCGTAGGAAACAGGGCAAGACCCTGTCTCTTAGAAAAGGAAAAAAAAAAAAATGCAAATGAGGAACAACATGACTAAGAGTTCAGGACAAGTCTGGCCAACACAGCACTATCTTGTCTCTAAAATTATTTCTCTAAAAATTAGCCAGGCCTGGTGGCATGTGCCTGTAGTCCTAGCTACTTGGGAGGCTGAGGTAGGAAGACGGCTTGAGATCAAGAGTTCAAGGCTGCAGTGCGGCAGACGTGTGGCAGGCATGCTGAGGTGACGACGTGCTTTTTGGATGTTAGGTGTCTGCTTTCTATTCTCCGTGGGAACGTTTTGTTAGAAGGGCTCATAAGAGCATCTTGGTATGTTGAGAACCAAGGCTAACAGAGGTGCTTCCTTTTGCTGTCTATTGCATCTACGTAGTGTCTGAAGTTCCTGCATCATCTTTCATTTTGTTTTAAATTTCATGTCTGGAGAGTGTATGTTTTGGGGGGCTTGGGTTATGGAAGTAGGCAAGATAGTAGGTGAAAATGCCTCAATAGCTTATGATCAGCACCACAGGCTGTTTCCCTATTAATGATGATTCTGAAAGGTCACTAAATAAGTGCTGCTAAGCAATAGGAGTTGCCTGGAAGTGTATGCTAAAGAATATGGATTACTGAGGGACAAATCAAGCTAATTCCACAGAGTCATCTGGTACCTAAACAGAATGGGCCTTGTGCCTCCGACATCTCATCTGGGATACAGTAAGCAATCTCCTAATACTGCCAGCCTTTGCAGTTCTCGCGGGCACCTCAGTGTCTGCTTCATGTAAGTATTCACTGCACGAGTCCTGTTATTGCTCAACTGATACCTTTGCGATGAGGTATCATGGGAAGAACTAGATTATAAGGAAGTGACAGTTAGGTCTTCAGTCATACAGACAGAAGGAAAGGAAAGACAGAGCAGCCTATATAGTTTATAGCTATCTATAATCTGAATTAACATTCACTGAGCACACATCTGATTTTTGCATTCAGATGTGAGCCAAGACTTAGGAAAAGGCATATACTCAGGTTTTCTCAAATAAATTCACGTCTCACATAGGAGAAAAATTGCCAAACAGCCTCTGATTTACACAAGTAATAAAAATCGGGTTTATTAAATGGACTTCTTTCTGCCACCATGTTGGTAGGGAGAAGTAGGTAAATTTTCACACATATTTATAGGCCTGCAGTAATTCAGCCTTGCTTTATAGTCATACAATTCCCTAACATACACTAGAATAATATTCTAGACCAGACAATTTCTTAGAAATATGTTGTTTCGGAAAAACTGAAATTTTCCAGCTTGCACTAAGATTAGCCAAGCTAAACCCATCTGTCTCCTGCTTAATGTAGTCTATGGAGAAACCTTCATGGGACAAAAATCTGCCTTTACATTTCACAGGCATAAGGTGAGGTCTTTGCACCTCTTGGGTAAACAGAACATAGATATGAAGTCATCATCAAAAGATCAGATTCTGTGTGTTTTCTTTCAGCTTCTTAAGCCCATGCCCACTGGGACATATATAAGAAGGAAATCACACGGTGGTCTGCAACCGTGGACCAAGAATATTCCAGCACCTCTGAAGTCCTTTGTCATTTGAATATGTTGACAAACTCCCATCCCAATCAGTGTGTAGCTCCCCACATAAACTCCCTGAACAGGGGATCTAATCTGACCTAATCATGGCAGTGGGTTGGTTGATAAGGAGACCAGCTATGAAGATATGCCAGGCAAATGCTAGGTGGGAGCAGACAGGAGTCAGTTTCTTCAAACAGGAAAAGAAAGAAATGCTGTTAGACGAAGAGGCATGGTCTTCAGGTTGCTGGGAGTGTAAAGGGTGAGAGTAGGTGACTTTGCAGCTGCCCAGGGTTCAGAGGAACACAGCAGAGGACAACAAGGCATGGCCTCAAAGGATCAAAGAAATGAGGGCTGGGGAATTTTTTTCAAGCAGGCAGTAAAGAAGGGCAATAACCAAAGTAATTTTCTAAGATGGATAATTCTTAGAACAGGTTTTCTGAAGAAGAGATGTCCATTTTCTCTTTCAATCTACTGAGCCAAGGGA
The DNA here is from genome assembly GCF_048565385.1 of Saimiri boliviensis. Classification (NCBI taxonomy): domain Eukaryota; kingdom Metazoa; phylum Chordata; class Mammalia; order Primates; family Cebidae; genus Saimiri; species Saimiri boliviensis. Next base: position 36,507,356 of record NC_133465.1, read on the forward strand.
AAAGAGACACTTCCAGTCCCCAGAGCTAATCTGGGGGATTGTGCCAATCTGGGGACTTTTCATATTGAAATAAGAGAAAGACTTTCAATATCTACAAACTCTATCTCTTCTAATGAAATCTGAGGCCACACTAAAAGGAATTAGATAATTCTTCCTTGAAAGCCTATAAGAAGAAGAAATGGTTTATGAATAAATAACTACAGAATAACAAGAAAAGTATCAAAAAGAACCTAAGTGGTACATCTCTGGTTCTTGTTGCTTTAATCACACATTATCTTAATAAATACAGATTCATTTAATGTTTACATTTGTCTAAATAAAGACCTCTAGTTTAACAGAAATTTCAGAGAAAATAGGTCATTCCATTTCTCCCAATTCACCATGTTAAGAGAGATCTTGCAGTTTGGATCTGAAAGGACATGACCCAGGCATCATCATTAGGAGCCATGTCTCCTAATTTTACATCCTCTCTCTAAGGCCATAGATGAGAACATATGTACATTCTCAACCCTGGTTACAGATCAGCCTCACCTGTGGAGCTCTGTAAAAGTACAAATACTCAGCTCCCCTCCCACCTCAGTCAGAAGATCTGGAAATGGGGCCTGGGCTCTGTAAAAAAAAAAAAATTTTTTTTTTGAATGAAAGAGGAAACAGCTTTCTCACACACTTTTAGTGGGAGTGTGAACTAGTTCAATTCTTTTGGAACCTACACACTTTGATCCAGCAATTCCACATCTAGGAATGAAAACTTTAGCTATACCACACAAGTGTACAAAGAATGGAATCCAATGATGAAAACAATCTAAATGCCTAGAGGCATTGTTAAGTAATCTATGGCATATCCAGACCACAGGCTCTATCCAGCCAGAAGATCTACATGTATTACTATGGAAATATCTCCAAAAAATATTAAGTAAAAAAAGCAAAATGCATAACACTATGTATTGTATGCATATACAAATATTTCCATATTCTTATACACACAATATACACACCCACACCCACATATATATGCATATAAATGCTTATAAACACAAAAGAAATGTCTGGAAGAGTATGCAAAAGCTGTGGACAATTAAATCTGGAAGTGGAATATGAGAACTCAAGTTACACTTTGTACAGTCCTATACTACAACAATCGTATATTATTTTTGCAATAAAATGTTTAAATTTCTTTTTAAAAAATCACTGGTGATTCTTATGTGAGGCCAAGATGTGAGAACCACTGGTCCAGAGGAAAGAGCCCCTGTGGATATAAGGAGCTTGCAAACCCTACCTTGTAAGGAAACCAACCACCCACACAGCAGGAATAGCCATACCATGTCATACCCATGACTGGCCAGAAGGTGGTGCTCCAGAGGCAATCACTCAGGCCTCCAACCAAAACCTGCCCAACCGATTTTGCATTAACCCGTCTTTTTGCTACTTTAAAGACTATTTATGCCCCACAGCACTCTACACTACTGCTTCTATAAAGGGCATTTTAGACACACAGATGATAGACGCATTTTTTCCCCATAAAAATTCACCAATCACTCAATACATTCTAATGCAACCCGGGAGAAGTTGACCTGAAAGGAGTTGGCACTGCCTGCTCTGGCCTCCCCGCCCTCCTCTGCACTATTTCCCTGTTGTCTTTTCTCTGGTTTACTTATCTTCTTAATCTTATTTCAGAGTCAGTTCTACAAAGGCAGGCAGCCATCGGCCAGATGGGGCATTTGCCCTTTTTAATTTGTTCATACCTTTGGCCTAGAACAGGTGGTACGGGACACAGGGCAGCCCAGGGCAAGTGCCACGAGTTTGCCTGCCCTCCCACTAACACTCATGTTCTGGAAGTGGGTGTGTTGCCACAGCAACTGTCAAATCGCATCCATTACGCCGCCTCTAACCTCCCAACATCATCTTTAAACACCACATTTGAGACGCCTGGTTCTGTTACCCTGGCATCGAAGAGCTGCAGGTCCCTTGCCAGGCGGCAAAGGTCTCCGTATCTGGGCAGGAGGGAGTTAGCCCCTCTTAGTACTAACCATCATATATATATATATATATATACATTTTTTAATTTCTCTTTTTTTTTCCCTCTCATTATATTTCAGACTCATGTTCCATAACATCCTGACCTGATCATTTCCTGTGAATTACTGGTGCATATTTAATGAAAATTCACTCTTAGCATCGGTTAAGAAAAACTCAGCAAATCACTTTTATCTTTTCTTTCCATGAATATACTTTTTGCTCATTCTTCAAGACACAATTCAAGGATCATCTCTGATCTTCCCTCCTCACTCTATTTCGAGCTGACCATTCTTGCCTTCCTGATTCTACCTCATACATACCCTGACGCCATCTACCATACTCCATTTACAATTAATTATATCTTTTTGCCATTCATAAGCTTCTCAGGTTCAAAGAATGACATCTTCCTGAATGACCAGCACCTTTCTAGGCCCTCTGTAAATGATTAAAAATAATAATGATGATGAATAAATGGACTCCAAAACAAGCATCCATGGGCTTGTGGTTCTCCATAAATTTTTACGTTATTAAATCACATACATAATGGATGATGGCTGTGTGTCTGAACTGACAGTAAAACCTAAAAAAATTACAAGAAAATGCTTTTTTAAAAGAGAGAATACAGAAAGGTCCATTTCCTGAGACTTTTGAACCATCCCCTTTCTCATTCTTGTTTGTCAGCGCATGGAAAGGGAGGCTTCTCCATATGGAGAGAAGCAGTGAAGTCCCAAAGAAGGAAGCCGTAACATTCCTTGAGTACTCACAAGGCGGCCTGACATCTGGTCCACACTCGGGGAAAAGAGGCCACATCCCCACATGGAGATCTATTTTTGCATTCTGAGCTGCTGATGCTTTGCTCGTACAACTTGCCTTACACACAGAAAGGGGAAGGAAACTAATATTTACCAAGTGCCGGCTACATGCCCTGTGCGGCTTCACATGCGTCTCTCTCTCCCCACATTGTGTATCTGCAGAGAGCTCACCAGGGGTGTCTCTGAAAAGCATATGGAGGTGAACACTGAGTGCCTTCAGCTCCTTCCACTCACCCAGCTGATGGCCACATGCACAGCTGATGCGCAACACATCCATACATTCACGCATGCTTCTTTGTAAGGACTTCTCACCATGGTCGAAGGAGAATATCTATTTGTGAAAGACAGATTCTCTCAATCATATGCGTCTCCCTGTTGCACTGGGGCAGATCAGCATAGTGTGTGCACAAGGAGAATGAAACTTTGACTTACATGGACTGTGCTGTGGGTTTAGCACCAGCATCCTCAGAGACACAGCCACACTCAGTGTTTCCAATCCCCCTCTAGGCTGTCCCTAAATCTTCCTGGACTGCTGTGTTTATCATTCCGTTTTGCTTCTCTTTTTAGATCATATCAGAAGGAACTACAGCTTAGAAAGTCATACAAAAGCACACGATTCATTTTTAAATCCTTCATGACTTAAAAGTAAAGCCTGTGTTAAAAACTACTCTCTCTGTGTCCTTTAAAATTAAATTCCCTAAGAATTGGCTGACGAGACCTAAGGGCCTCCCCAGAGATGCGTGAGACATTGCTCCTTTTCCCCTCACTCCCTCCACATCTAGGTCCGTGGAATACATCTGCCACCATGCTGTACCATCCACACAGGTGTTCTGATGGTTCTAAAGGTTCTACTGCCTTCCACAAGGCAAAGCCTTCTACTGAGAAGCACAACATTGAGTTGGGGCTCAATGCATGGGTTTTGGTGCCAGACGATGGCTTCATGTTCCAGCCCTGCCACCTATTAACTGCTCCCAGCACCAGTTTGCTCACTTTCTCTGGGCCTCAGTTTTCTCATCTATAAAAGGACAATAATAATAGTATACCTGCCGAGCACTAACAATCGTTCCTAGAGACTGAGTTTTAATGAGATAACACATAAAACTCACTCAGTCCAGTGCCCAGACTGTAAGAAGGACTAAAGAAGGGTTAGCTATTATTATACACGTCCTTTTCTACCCATCCGTTTGATAGGAGCTCTGTAGTCAGAGAAGACGTGGTGCACAGTTGACTGCTTAGTTCTCAGGATTGCACCAGTCAGGAGATAAAGGGGGAAGCTCTGCCTTCTCTCCTCACAGCACAATGGCCATCAGCCATTGCCCAGTCCAGCTGCCACACGTCATGGTCATTCTACCAGCATCCCCTAGAACTCCTCAGGCAAACACAGCGCCTCAAGTCTTAATACATAATAAATGTACATATTAATAGAGTACATGTGATATTTTGATACATACATACAAGGTGTAATGATCAAATCAGAGTTAACTGGGATCATTGATCCTTTTCTTGTGATGGGACCATTTCAAATCTTCTATGTATTTTGAAATATACAATAAATGCTTGTTAACTATAGTCACTGTACTTGAACTTACTTCTTCTGTGTTTTTGTACTTCTTAACTAACCTCTCTAAGTCCCACCCCCTGGCCCCCACTACCCTTCCCAGCCTCTGGTAACCATCATTCTACTCTCTACCTCCATGATACCAACTTTTTAGCTCGCATATTTGAATAAGAACATGCAATATTTGTCTTTCTGTGCATGGCTTATTTCACTTAACATAAATGACCTCCAATTCCATCTATGTTGCTGCAAGTAACAGAATTTCACTGCTTTTCTATGGTGGAATAGTATTCCATTGTGTATGTATGCCATATTTTCTTTATCCATTCACCCACTGACGGACACCTAGGTTAATTCCATTCCTTGGCTATTGTGAATTGTGCTGCTGTAAACATGGGAATGTTGGTATCTCTTTGATATACTGACTTCCATTGCTTTGGATATAAAGGCATACCTCAGAGACATTGCAGGATGGGTTCTAGACCACTGTGATAAAGCTGAGAATCCAATAAAGCAAGTCACATGCATTAATTTGGTTTCCCAGTGCATATAAGTTATATTTATGCTATACTGTAATCTATTAAGTGTGCAATACCATTATGACTAAAAACAATGTACATGCCTTAAGAATACTTTATCGCTAAACAATGGTAATGATCACCTGAACCTTTAGTGAGTAATTTTTACTGATGATGGGTCTTGCCTTAATGTTGATGGCTACTAATTGATCAGGGTGGTATTTGCTGAAGGTTAGGGTGGTTGAGGCAATTTCTTAAAATAAGACAACAATGAGAAGTTAGCTGCATCAATTGACTCTTCCTTTCAGGAAACATTTTTCTGCAGCATATGGTGCTATTTGATAGTACTTTACTCACAGTAGAACCTCTTTCAAAATTGGAGTCAATCCTCTCAAACCCTGCCACTGCTATACCAACTAAATTTATGTAATATTTTATATTCTTTGCTGGTATTTCAACAATGTTCACAGCATCATCATTAGGAGTAGATTCCATCTCAGGAAACCATTTCCTTTGTTCATCTGCAAGAAGCAATTCCTCATCCATTCAAGTTTTATCCTGAAATTGCAGCAATTCAGTCACATCTTCAAGTTCTACTTCTAATTCCAGGACTCTTGCTATTTCCACCACATCTACAGTTATTTCCACTACTGAAGTCTTGAAGCCCTCAAAGTCATCCACACCATGAGGGTTGGAATCAACTTCTACTAACTTCAATTAATATTGGAGTTAATTTTTTTTTTTTTTTTTTTTGAGACGGAGTTTCGCTCTTGTTACCCAGGCTGGAGTGCAATGGCGCGATCTCGGCTCACCGCAACCTCCACCTCCTGGGTTCAGGCAATTCTCCTGCCTCAGCCTCCTAAGTAGCTGGGATTACAGGCACGCACAACCATGCCCAGCTGATTTTTGTATTTTTAGTAGAGACGGGGTTTCACCATGTTGACCAGGATGGTCTCGATCTCTTGACCTTGTGATCCACCCACCTCGGCCTCCCAAAGTGCTGGGATTACAGGCTTGAGCCACCACGCCTGGCCAATATTGGAGTTAATTTAATGTCCCTTCCCATGAATCATGAATGTTTTCAATGGCATCTAGAATAGTGAATCCTTTCAGAAGGCTTTTGATTTACTTTGCCTAGATCTATCAAAGGAATCACTATCAATTGCAGCTATAGTCTTATAAAATACATTTCTTAAGTAATGAGATTTGACAGTCAAAATTATTCCTTGATCCACAGGCTGAAGAATAAATGTGTTAGTAGGCATGAAAATAACATTAATCTTCTTGTACATCCCCATTAGAGTCTTTTGATAACCAGGTACACTGTCAATAAGTGGTAAAATTTTGAAAGGAATTTTTTTTTTTCTGAGCAGTAGGTCTTAACAGTAGGCTTAAAATATTCAGTAAACCATGCTATAAACAGATGTGCTACTATCCAGGCTTTGCTTTTCCATTTATAGAGCACAGGAAGAGTAGATGTAGTATAATTCTCAAAGATCCTAGGATTTTTTGGAAGGGTGAATGAGCATCGGCTTCAACTTAAAGTCACCCACTACACTGCCCACTAACAAAAGTCAGCCTGTCCTTTGAAGCCAGGCATTGATTTCTCTCTACCTATAAAAGTGTTAGATGGCGCCTTGTTCCAATATAAGGCTGTTTGGTCTATACTGAAAATCTGTCGTTTAGTACAGCCACCATCATCAATGATCTTAGCTAGATCTTTTGGATAATTTGCTGTAGCTTCTACATCATCCCTTGCTGCTTCACCTTGCACTTTTTTGTTCTGGAGATGGCTTATTTCCTTAAACCTCATGAATTAACCTCTGCTACCTTCAAACTTTTCTTCTGCAGCTTCCGCTTTCACAAAATTGAAGAAAGTCAGGCCCTTGCTCTGGATTAGGCTTTGGCTTAAGGGAGTGTTGTGGATGGCTTGATCTTCTATCCAGGACACTCAGAAACTTTCTTCATATCAGCAATATGGCTGTTTCACTTTCGAATCGTTTGCGTGTTCACTGGAGTAGTGCTTTGAATTTCCTTCAAGAACTTTTCTTTTGCACTCACAACTTGGCTGACTGTTTGGCTCAAGAATCCTAGCTTTTGGCCTATGTTGGCTTTCAACCTGCCTTCCTAATTAAGCTTAGTCATTTCTAGCTTTTGATTTAAAGTGAGAGACCTGTGACTCTTCTGTTCACATTAGTGCCTAGAGGCCAAAATATGGTTATTAATTGGCCTACTTTCAATATTCTTGTGTCTCGACAAACAGGAATCCCAAGGAGAGGGAGAGAAATGGGAGAATGGCCAGTTGGTGAAGCAGTCGGAAGAACATACGTAATGTTTATTAAGTTCACCATCTTATGTGGGTGTGGTTTATGGTGTCCCCAAATAATAACAATAGTAACATCAAAGATCACTGATCACAGATCACCGTAACTAATAAAAATGAAAACTTTGAATATTGCTAGAATTGCCAAAATAGGACAGAGACACCAAGTGAACACATGCTGTTGGAAAAATGGTGCCAACAGGCTTGTGCAACACAGGGTCACCACAAACCTTCAATGTTTAGTAAACATGCTATTGGCAAAGCATCATAAAGTGAAGTCCAATAAAATGATGTATGCCTGTATACCCGGCAGTGGCACTGCTGGGTCATGTGCTTGATCTATTTCTGGTGTTTTGAGGAACCTCCATACTGTTTTCCATAGAGTACAGTACTTTAATTCTTGATGCTGCACCAAGGCCTTCTGTTAATGTTGGTTGTGCTTATTTGTCTGGTTTGCTTTTTCGGCACTGAGGAATAAAGATCATTCTGAGGCAGGTTCTCCTTGGGTTGTCAAGAGATACTCCTTTCACATTCCAAAGTGAAATATCTAGGAACTCTGAGCCAGTGAGCCCCCTGCTCCTTAACAAAGAATAACCAAAAGGAATGCAGAATTCTAACGAACCAGGCTGGCCTTTTTTTTTTTTAAAACTAGGCTGAAAACAGGCTTATTTATTAATACAATGAATGCAAAGTGCTAGGAAGAATTAAGAGCTGAGAAAACAGAGTTGGAATAATCTCAATCAGGCCTTATGAACTAAATGCATTTCTTTTTACAAAAAGTTCCCTGAAACCCCCAACTGAATCTGCAATGTTTATATTCATATATGAATGCATAGGTAAATTTATATATGAATATACGGCAACTATACTGAATTGTTAATTCTAGGTGAGAGGAATAAGGATGTTTGCCACATTAAAAAAATTGTTCTATATTTTAAGTCATTCTCAAATTAATTTTTCAAATGCCTCATCATAGGAATAATTTTATGCACTATTTTATGCAGAGAACTTTTCTTTTCTTTTTTTTTTTTTTTTTTTTTTGAGATGGAATTTTTTGCTCGTTACCCAGGCTGGAGTGCAATGGCATGATCTCGGCTCACCGCAACCTCCGCCTCCTGGGTTCAGGCAATTCTCCTGCCTCAGCCTCCTGAGTAGCTGGGATTACAGGCACGTGCCACCATGCCCAGCTAATTTTTTCTATTTTTAGTAGAGATGGGGTTTCACCATGTTGACCAGGATGGTCTTGATCTCTTGACCTTGTGATCCACCCGCCTCGGCCTCCCAAAGTGCTGGGATTGCAGGCGTGAGCCACCGCACCTGGCCCCATGCAGAGAACTTTTCTACCTCACCTTGGCAAGAGGGATGTTACTTCTGCCAGCATATTAGTAAACTGAGGCACATTAAGCTGAACAGAAGCAGCAAATGTGAGGAGGCTCAAGCAAATCTGGGTATTGCCAGAGGCTCACACTATATTTCCTGTTGTGGGCACATAGGGTCTGGGGTACATAGAATGAACTCTGTGCAGGGATATTGAGGGCATTGTAAATCCAGGGATCAATCTGTTCCAACTCTTGAGTCAGTGAACCAGAAGGGCAGCTTCCCGCCAGCTGCACATACCTCTGTGATGGAGTGCAACTGCTCACGGCCTGGTTCTTGGAAGCCTTTAGCAAGGCGGAGTCTGTTTTAGTGCCCCTTATCACTGGTGGGCATGGGGAGACGTGCCATTCTGTAAGCCAATCAAATCCTGTGTTCAAAGAAGCTATACCCTGACATGCCACTTGGAGAGGAGAGGCACTCTCCTGTATCTATTAACCAAAGAAACGTAAGTTGATGTTTTTTCAAAAACTTTTTTATCCATCTGCATCCTCCCTTCCCCCCACCCAACATGGAGCTTCTCTACTTACCCAGTTAAAAATCCCAATTAAGAACCTGTGGGATGAGTTTTAAGAACTCTTACAGGTGATCTGGGAACATGCAGGTTGGAGCTGCTGACTTCCAATCATGTCTCTGTGATTAAAGGGTGGAAAATTGGGGGGTCAATATCCACTTTTATTTGTAAACATCTAAATCCTCTTCTCTGAAAACACTCTTCATTCTTGAATCTTTTTTTTTTTTTAATTTAACTTTATTTTTTTTTGAGACAGGGTCTGGTTCTGTTGCCCAGGCTGGAGTGTAGTGGTGTAATCTCGGCTCACTGCAACCTCTGCCTCCTGGGCTGAAGCGATCCTCCCACTTCAGCCTCCATAGTAATTGGGATTACAGGTGCACACCACCACACCCAGCTAATTTTTTTTCTATTTTTGGTAAAAATGAGGTTTCCTTACATTGCCCAGGATGGTCTTCAACACTTGAGCTCAAGTGATCCACCCCTCTTGGCCTCCCAAAGAGCTGGGTTTACAGGTGTGAGTCACAGCATCTGGCCTTGAATGAAATCAGAAAATAGTGAAACTGGCTGAGTGTGGTGGCTCGTGCCTGTAATCCTCGCACTTTGGGAGGTCAAGGAGGGCGGATCACTTGAGGTCAGGAGTTCAAGACAAGCCTGGCCACCATGGTGAAACCCCCTCTCTACTAAAAATACAAAAATTAGCTTGGCATGGTGGTGCATGCCTGTAGTCCCAGCTACTCGGGAGGCTGAGGCAGGAGAATCACTTGAGTCCAGGAGGCAGAGGTTGCAGGGGGCTGAAATTGTACCACTGCAGCCTGAGCAATAGACTAAGACTCTGTCTTAAAAAAAAAAAAAAAAAAAAAAAAGTAATGAAACGTTCACATGAGAAAAAGCTCACTGAAGTGTTATAATGAGCCTATTAGCAGGGGTATATCTGCATTTTGCTTCCTCCGAGACCATCCTGACTCACATCTGTCCCAAAGGCGTCATCACACCATCATGACCCTTTGCAAAGATCCACTATGTTGAACAAAATTCTGTCAACACAAGCACTCATTTCAAACCAATTCTAATGAATTAGTATCTTTGTTACTTCATTCATTCAACAAATGTTTCCTGTATATCGACTCTGGTACAAAGCAGCTGCTTAGGTGTTAGAGATAAAAGCCAGTCTCCACCACTGGGAAACTTGAAAGTCAACTAGAGGGAGTCCACAGGGACCCGCCAAGGTATCCAGAGTGCTTTGGGAGTTGGGAAGATGGACTTCAACAAACTTTCACCTGTTTTATGCAAAACGAGTAAGTCTTACAGGATTAAAGTATTTACACTGGTATGAGGATAGGCCAAACATAGGTCCAACAACTTAAACTACTGATTTTCATAGTCCAGACAGAGTCCATTCTGAATAATAACTCTCCTGCTGTTAGAATGAACCAAGGAAATGCACTGTGCGTTGTTTCAGTTAAATATAAAATGAAATTACATTCCCTGAACACTTCCCAAGAACAGCAGGGGGTAGAAGCCTTATGGTGTTGTTTTGCTGGGTGGCAAATGGCAGCTGGCCAGGCCTTACACGTTGACCATGGCTAGTACACCAAACAGATAATCCACACATGGAGAACTGACCCTTGAAGCTGGCTCCAGATGACTCTCAATCGTCAACTATCAGAGCTTTTGTCAGTCAAAAAAGAAAATGTGGCTTTTAAGAAATACCAGTCTCATTTATAAGGGAAAGGGGGAGCAAAGCTCCAAATAAACTTCTGATCTTCAACTATTTCTCAACAGAAGATTTCAGAAGTTCTCTTTCAACGTACAGGGTGACTTCATCTTTTCAATAACCTTATCTAACCTTCCCTGGAATGACTAATGTGACTGCAACAGTATTAGTCTTTGAAGCAGCGTGGTTCTCCCCTGCTTCCCGGCCCCCCTCACCCCACTGGCCAATTGAGCTAATGCATCTACCAGCCATGTGAGAACTTGGCATTATTTTAAAAAATTAATTACCAGCAGGTTTTTGAGACAGGTGGAATGGGTTTCTGTCACCTCCCTTCTGTGGAGTAAGCAAAGACTGCACCTGCGGACTGGCAGGAGGCTGTATCCCAGTCCCTGAGCTTTTGGACATACTGTGTGACAAGGGAGGCCTTCCATCAGTAGGAAGCAGCAGCAGCCTGGCACATGCATCTAGCTGGAAAAGTTTCTGTAAGTCTTGATTGGTTGTTGCTTGGCTGGATGATACTGATGGCAAAAGTAACATTCCAAAGCAATAAATATAAGAATCTGAATAAGGCTTGGCACTTAGGAAATCCTTATGGAATTTATGGCTTGGTGTGATGGGGAAAAAGAGTTTATTTTCAACCATTTATTATGAGAGGGATCTATTTCATTGAGAAAAGAAATGTCAGTATTATTCCAATAAATCTTTGTTTTCTAACCATTCAGATCTTTCCTAAGGAGGGTTTAAAATTCCAAAACCGATTTTATTTTCAAACGCAAGTCAAATTTCAGGTGGCCACCTACAAGAACAAAGCATAGAGGAGCTGAGGGAAGAAAGATTACCCCAAGAAATGAGTTACACCACCTCTTTATCCTAATTCCTCTTTTGGAAATTAGATATTTGTTTTACTGAAGGCAAAACAGCCAGCTTGGCCCGAGAAAAGTGAGATGAGAATGGGAGGAGGGGTGGAGAAAGGAGGGTACTATTGAGAGGTAAAGTGCAAGGGGGAAGAAAAGAAATAAAAATAGACAAGTCAGGGAAAACCAAATGGCAGAGGTCCATTTGTTTATTTTAACAGTGTTTGCCATTCCAGGCGGCTTGCTGAAGTTCCTTCCTTCCATGGCTGGCCTTGGACCAACATTAGAGAAGTCTTAGATCTTTGGAAGGAAGATTTGGACAACAAAGTTGTTTTATCTGGGAGGGTAACTAGCTTACTCAAGAGTTCCAGGACTTTGGTTTTGATGTTATTACCTTGGCCTAAGTTTCTCTGTCCCAGGCGGTCCTGGCTCTGTTTACTGATTTTGCAAAGGAAAAGGGTGGCCCGAGGAAGGAAGGGGCTTCTCTCGGGCACTGCTGCCACTTAGCTGGAGCACCTTCGTACCTGGGCACCACGAAGAAGATGAAGACAGGGGAAAAGTAAAACATTTTCTAAAGGTCCTATCTCTCGACACTCATGAGAGAGAAACAACACTTCTCTAACTTACTCCCCAAATAGACACCGCCGTGGATGTTCTGCCAAGGAGTGATGCGAAAGTGTGTTCCGAAGTGAAATGTAAGCTTGGCCCAGTGCCCAGCTCTCTGCTGTATTTTGCACAGAGAGCTGCAGGCTGAAGGACCAAAGGAACACATTTCTCTCCACGTGACTGCAAGAGCCAGGCAGCCCAAGCAGATTTCTTTGTGTTAATAAAATGTGATCTCTAGACTGTACACACCAACAGCCCTGGGAAAACGTGAGCCAGAGAGAAGGACCCAAGGAAACCCGTGGCCCTGGCTGAAAAGGGACTGCAGCTGCCGGCACACTGTGTTGTATCAAGGCAGGGGAATTGCAGGCCTGGCAAATGCAAGTGAGAACACTGCCAGAGATGGAAAGACATGTCAAAGGCTCAGGGGAATGCTGCTTAAGAAACGAAAATAATCCAAGGAATCCCATCAAACATGATCTTGAGCAAATGTTTACTCTTTCTTGGTGGGCCACAGACCAAAGTCCTCAATGGACGCTCAAGATTTTGACTATACCTAGGATCTAAGGTACCATGTCTTTAAACATTCCAAATACAGCAGGAGCTTGACTCCTAGGTTAAACTACACATATTCTGGTCTGGTGTAAGGTGTGACAGATATACATATTTCCATACCCTTAGCCCACAGGGACCCAGTCAAATGCAGCCAAGTCTCTGTGAATCGGGGCAACCATGGGAGGTAATCACAAGCAACCCAAACAATCACCTTGGGGCAGCCTGGACTCTGGGGAGGTTTGCTTTTGTGGGAAGCCCCTGACTCCTTGCTTCAGTGGTCTTGTTCTCCACTGACCTCAAAAGAGATCCACTGCTCAGGGTCTCAAGCCTATGAGTCTCTTGAGAAGGGAGGAGGTTCCTAGGCTGAGGAAGAAAGGGGATTAGTGGCCCCTGCTCACGGGGCCTACTTTCAATATATTATTTAATCTCCAGACTTTCAAATTCACTGTGCCCTGTGGTTAACTTGTTCCCAATTTGAACAAGGTGTTGGGGGCAGGAGCTGAAAGGTAGCAGGAGCAGAGCACCAGGACCCAGAGAACTTGTGACTCTCTCAGGTGCTGTGCTGGTGAATGCAGAACTTTACAGGGCTGGAGGGCTCCTCTGGTTGGAGAGAGAAGTAGTTCTGGAAGAAGTCACTCCTCGGTCCTGCTCCCCTGCAGTCACCCAGTTCCCAGGCTTCCCAACCCTGGGGCAGCAATAAGCCATCACCAGCTAATTATGGAGCAGCTGAGTTGACCAGCGATTCCCAGGCCCAGGTGAGCCTTCACCTTGGTTAATCTGCAAACCAGTTAATCAGCCTCAGGATAATTGAAAGTTAATCATATGCAGAGCTCAAGTGCAGTTACTGGAAACAATAGGAAACATCAGTAGCAGAGGAAGTCAGGCCCATTCTCAGTGAACTCTTTCGTAAATCCCCATAGCCAATGTTTAACCTGGAGCCCACTTCACCCTGTTGCCCAATGCACCCTTGGATCAAGTCCTTGTCACACAGTTACCTGGATCCCAGGGAGAACATAAAAAGTGCTCAACAAATTGCAACTGGTTGATTATTTCTCTGGTGCAGTTCATGGATTTAAAGTTAGGAGGCTGGGAGGGCTCAGAGACATTTGGCCGGCTATGTTAGAAACATATTGGGGGAGCTGCAAAAAGCACTACACTCCCCCTCAACCGTTCTTTATAGAAAGAAAAAACTGAAGAGTTCAAACCTTACCAAGAAAGCAGATCAACAGCACAAAAACAAAGCACGTTCCACAGCTGAGAAGTAAACTTCAGCTTATCTATTCCATTAGCATGGATAACTGAAAATCGCCCTCAATCCTAAACAGACTGGCAAGTTCTCTAAAGCTTCCTTAAAAAGGGGGCTACACTTCGATTGCAAACATCAAGAATCGCATGTATGGAGTGTACGGCTCACTGCCAACCAAGGACACAGTTTCCCTGGAATCTGCAGCCATGACCTCTGGCCGCAGGCAGCTTACCAGGGCCTGTGGTTTGTGGCTGCCTCTGCTGAATCAGTGGCACCTATGCCTGTGCTTCCTCGGAGTATCCATGGAATTACACGTTGGAATTACAGCTTCCTTTTACCTTGCAATTCCTGTCTCGTGACCAAGTTGCCGAATCAATAGACTTCCTTTCTTCCATTTTCTCTGTTAAGCTAATCAGAGTAAACCTCCTTCAGAGAGTAAAACACTATGTGCTGGAGGCTCAGAAAACACTTTTCCAGGACGTCGGAAACAACACTGGCCTGAGTCCCTGATCTGCTGCCCAGCAGAAGGACAAGTACTAAGGAATCTTCCCAACCTGCTCTGGCAGGACAGCAAACACCGGGCACCAGTTTTGCCCCACCCAAGCCCAGGGCAGACATCACTAATTAATCACAGAACTCTCTTCACTGAGCCCAAATCAAGCCTCAGGCTTTCAAGATGACATTCCAGGCACCTACTAATACATCAGAGCCAGTTGCAAGATGAAACCTACTATTACATGCAAGTCCCACAAACCTGATTCCAACCATCCAGAGAAGCGGCCAAAGGCCCCCTCTGGCCACTGCCCTTCTAGAAAAGTTGCCATCAAAAGAGCTAGCAGTGGGCCCTGGGGTTTTTCCTTCTGCGGCTTTCCTTTTCTTTTTTTCTCTTTATAAAAAAAATTATTTTGTCTGGCTAATAAACTACTGCTAAGAAATCCAATCCTTGGAGCAATGATTCCAGCCAGATAATTTATTTTCAGGGTTGCTCTGGAATGCTGAACCCCAGAGAGAATCTGGTGGTTCCCATTCAGCATGAAGACCATTTTTTAAGGAAGTAACTAGCTTGACTGTTGTTGTTTTGCTTTGTTTTTTCCCAAAAGGTGTTAAATATCTTTTGCTTTTCAGCTTTAGTTTTTAAACTCCATCATCCTTTATGAGTGGCAGAATGTCAGATTCTTAATCCATCTACTTGGCTTGGGAGCAGCTCCATTACCCCTGCAAGAGGCTTTACATTTTTTTTAGACATTCACCAAAATGTGAATGTTAATCGTCTCCCGGCTCACAGTAGTCTTTGAACACGGGGTCACAGAGCTAGAAACAGCACCTACATTTTATAGACAAGAAAAATGAGGCTTTGAGAGATTTGGTGATCTGTTAAGAGACGAACTGGCTTTAGAACCTAGACTGGCTGACTCCAAGTTCAGTGCTCTTTGGAACTGGCCTACCTTTGAAATTCTTGCTATATGTTTTCCATCTTTTACCACCTAAAAACCAATGGAAATAATAGTGTTAACCCAATACGGTCATTGATGTGAACTGTTTGGTCAGTTTTCTATTTATGACATACTTGGAAGTTAGAATGATGTAGATTATTCCCATTTTAAAAATGAAGAAGTAAAACCCAAAGAAGCTGAACACCTAAGGTTATACTTCCAATTAATAGCATAGCTGGGACTATAGAATAGATCTCTTATTTTCCCAAAGCAGTATCACGGAGCTTACGAAAACCTAGTCCAGCAACTCAGAAGCCTGGAAGCAAGACTCCAAAGATATTAACTACAAGTGCATTTTAGAACATGGTCTTTAAATACCAGATTCGGACTCTGAATTAAAATTGAGTGAAAATACAAGTAGGCAAAATCCCACATCCTATTACTGATAGCTTGTTTAATGTAATTTAAGTTGCACAACAACCCTATGAAATAGGGTTGTTATGTCATGTTCTGGATGAGGAAAGGGGGGCTCAGAATTCAATTTTCTTGCTCAAAGTTTCCTGGCTTTTCAGTAGACCCCTGATTCCAAATTCAATTTAGCTTGGTGACTAAAGGGCCCCACAATCACGTGCTGATGCTATTAGGACTGTGTTTCTCTGAATATCTTTATCAACGCTTGTTATTTCTGCCTTGAAAATGATTTCATCCTGATCTCCATGGTTTTTGGCCACCGAGATATGCCCAAATTTATTTTTAAGCTGCCTTTAGTCAGAATGGAAGGGCTGATGGAGAAAAAAAGAAAACATACTTTGGCAACGTATTCACGACATTCAGTCCTCTTAGGAACAGACTACATTCCAGGGACCAGCATCATTTCTAATATGAGTTGATTTTCTACAACTACTTACAGTAAGTGTTTAGGACAATCCTGGTTTTAATACAGAATGACTACTGCTATGATTTCACATTGAATTTGGCTGATTTAAACTTGAGAGCATGTGTCCACTCTTTTATAAAAGCAGGGGAGGGACTCAGAGATATATTTTGTTTCGTTGTTGTGGGTTTTTTTGTTTTGAGATGGAGTTTCACTTTTGTTGCCCAGGCTGGAGTGCAATGGTGCAATCTTGGCTCACTGCAACCTCTGCCTCCTGGGTTCAAGTGATTCTCCTGTCTCAGCCTCCTGAGTACCTGGGATTACAGGCGCCCACCACCACACCCAGCTAATTTCGTATTTTTAGTAGAGACAGTGTTTCACCATGTTGGTCAGGCTGGTCTCAAACTCCTAACCTTCAGTGATCCACCCTCCTCAGCCTCCCAAAGTGCTGGAATTACAGGCATGAGCCACTGTGCCCAGCTGTGACTCAGAGATATTTGATGGGCTACAAAAATAAGCTTTAGCTTAAATGGAACATCCCTCTCAAGAGTGGAAAATCTTGCATAGTTACATGCTGATATATTTTGTAATGCCTTAAAACTGATGTACCTTTAAAAGCCTTATCCTGCCACACGCATATGTACTGTGCAAAACATACTGTATCAAGACACATGCCAAGGGCCGAGAACCTCATAGCTGTAACCTAGTTGGAAAGCAAAGTCATACCAACTTTGTCACACTCGTTTAAGAACCTCAATTCTTAAATCAATCAACTTCTAGTTGTCCCCCTAGTGTAAAAACTGTTTTGAAACACTTTGTCCAAATAATCTACTTTTGTTTTTACAATTTTCTTATATTTCCATTCCAGTTCAGCAGAAAAGTCCATTCTTTGCTATCTGGACACCTCCCGGCCACTTTTCCCTCTGGTACAGACAAAGGAGAGTTATGAAGAAAATATTTGAGAGACTCACACTAAGGAGAGCTGAAGGCCAGGGAGTTTTGTGACCATTGGAAACCCATTTTCCTGCCTCCACGTCACTCAAGAGCCCATCACCAACTAGAGGACAGCCAGTTCACTACTTCATGGCCCAGAAGTGTTGCCAAGGGCAAAAAGAAGAAACCTAAAACACAAATCTGGCAGCATGCTAGAAAGGCTCTAGAGCACTAAAGGAAATGTATTCTAAATTCCATTTCACCCTTACCCACTCAAGATCTTCCAGGCATAGTACCAGAAGACATATGCAGGCACAGCAGGACATATGGAGATGGAAGACACAGGCTGGGCCTGCAGAGCATATATCTATTAGAAGAGCTATTCGAGAAAGCAGGCGGTTACACTGTGACATGCTAGGGTAATAGGACACAAATGGTATCTGAGGTGGGATGTATCTTCTCACAGGTGTAAATACACAGGATGTTCACCTGCTTTATCTCTTCATGATCCTTTCTTTCCTGCAATAACTCAAAAGCAGTTTCCAGGTCGTCACTGGCATAGCACTGCTGTAACACAAGATGTGTTCCTACTTCACTGTCCATAAAATAGCCATGGAGGTGGAAGAAGGAATAGTAATTGTAGAATAAAAATAAAACTGCTGAAAGCTGCCATTTATATATTGAGCACTGTTCTAAGTGCTTTACATGTAGCCGCTCATTTACTTCTCCAGAAATCCTTTGGAGCAGGTATTAGCATCCTACTTAAAATGGAGGGAACAAGTGCAGAAGAGTTATATGCCTGGTAGATCCCACCATCTTTGGGGTTGGCTGATGGCATCCTCTCTGGTGGCAGGTAAATGAATGAAAATGATATTTTGGTTCCATGTACTTATGTGAAAATTTAAAGATATGAAAATTGAGTGGTTGTGGGGGGGGGAATGCAGAAGGGGACAGATGGAGATAACTGGCAACAATTTGGTGGGAATGCTAATCTGAATTACTGAAATGTCTGAATGACAAAAATTCTTTTGCTATTCACTAATATACACTTGTGGTTCAGAATATTAATTTATATACACACAGTTAAAATCTTTAAAAACTGTTTTGCACTCAAGTTAACTCTGTGTCCCAAAATTATGTTTGCATAATTAATTTGTTAATATTTTGCTAATATTTTTCTTTTTAAAGGTTTAAAAAATGTATAATGTACAGATGGGGGTTTCACTCTGTTACCCAGGCTGGTCTTGAACTCTTGGCCTCAAGTGATCTTCCCACCTTGGCCCAAAGCACTGGGATTACAGGAGTGAGCCACTGTGCTCAGCTAGAAATATCTTTCTTTATAAAGAAGACAAAGATATAAATTTTAGTTTAACAAATTCAACATAAAATGATCATAAAATCTTAATGCAATGTTACTACTGCCAGGCAAATGAGAGGGTCAAAGGAAAAATAAAATATAAGTAGACCTAAATTGTTTCTTTATACCTAGTTTGTGTAACACTGAATCTTCCTGTCAGTAGTCTTCTAGGAATCCAGTAACTAAATATCATTATCTGGCCCACTATCTGGCCCACTAGGTTTCAGTAAATTTCGGTTATAATGTTAAAAATAACTTTTTGACATGAATATAAATATTTTTTTAAACCATTTTGTCACTGCCCATTTGAAATAAACATGCTTTTAGATTATATGAGAAAAAAAATACTCCCTCAGGAAGGTATACTAATACCAAGAAATCAATCATAATAATATGAATTCTATGAAATTCTTACGAGGTCAGTTCTGCAAATTTCTCTCTTCTTGTCTTCAGAAACTCGAGGCTTTACTTCTATCTTTACATTTTATATTACCTACTCTTTCATCTATAAACCTTTCAATGGCCTTTGGCCTTTTAAAGGCAATACTATTTTGATTGGATCTGAGACCTCTGTCCTGTTTTCATAGTTCTCTAGTAAAAGCCTGTATGGTCTCCCCTTCAGTGATACTAACTCAGCCCACATTATAGTGAATCCATCCTAAGGCGAATTAAGTCTTCTGTTCAATCCTCATGGCAGGCTGAGTTTAACTGTTTGCCACTATCCTTAAAAGAACCCTTCATATCTTGGGGTATTGAGATTTCTGTTTTGGGTAATCTGATTACGGCACATCTAGATGATCTTGTTCATCTGGTTTACAGCATTGACTCCCATTGGTCAGGGCCTGGTGGCATCCTTCCCTCAAACAAACCTTTGCTTTTCCCATTCAATTCAATTGAAGAGGCATTTTTTTTTGTGGATGAACAGACAGGCTTAACTCTTTCAATTAAGTGCAGAAGCACTTAGAGAGCAGTGATGAGGCTTTCCTGCTCTACTGTCCATGCCTGGGTTCCACAGCAAAGATATCACAGCAGACTGTTACCCAGAGCTAATTAGAAAAGAAAGCATTGCTCTTCCCCACTCAAGGAATTTCTGCCAAAGCATTTATTTCTGCTGATCCATTTATGCAATTCCACTTTCTAAGAGAACATTTTGTCACAGATGATTTAGTGCTGCAGCTCCCTGGAGCATCTTTCTGTAGCATGTACTCATTGTTTTTAGGAATCTAGGGTCTCCCAGGCAAAATTTGAGAGGCAACAGGGTTTAATAGCCACAAGACATGTCTCATTATAAGACCTCCAATTCCAAAGCATTCTTCCAAAGATCATTAAGGAAACAAATCCCAGATTAAACTTCTAAAAACAAAACTTTTACAAACCCTGTGTGACAGGGGAGCTGCGTAGTTTTTCAGGAAAGAAAATGAGCCTGGATGGGTAGTGAGTTAAGAGACTAACATCCATGTGTTAAAGTTAGAAAAGAAGGAAAACCAGCATTTTAGGGATTTTCACATTCGGTCATGGAGTCTGTACCCACCACAAGCCAATTTAACAGAAACCAATACTGTATAGTTTCTCCCCCAGCAGACTCTCGGTTCTGCCAACACCCTGTAATTGTCTACTATATGTAGCTGGAGGTGAAATTGCCTACATCGACTGCTGTTTTTTTATTTAAGTGAACTAGATTGGGTTATGGCAACTCTTTCAGCCTTGTGAAATCTTGGCTTGATAGCAGAGCACACTTCGGGAGGTACCTGAGCCAGTCATTTCATGTACGTGACCTTCAGCAGTCCTATCCCCCAATCCTATCCCCTCCCACAATGTCCCTTTCCTCTGCCAGTACTCCCAATATGAAACACACACACACACACACACACACACACACACACACATACACACACCCCATATCTAAGCATGATGTAGAATTCTGGTTTCAGGGAAGAAGGGAGCCACGAATACAAGGTCAGGACTCAAGAATGCAAAACTAATAACGACTCCTTTGTCTCCCAGGAGTAAAATTAATAAGCTAAGCAGAAACTTGGCTAAGTATTTTTAGTTTGATATGACTGCTGCAGGTAATCCTTATCATCAGGTACTATTTGTGTCACTGAGACATTAACCTCCCCACCCCCACCCACAAACCCAAATGCATGCATGCCCCCCCAGCCACCCCCACACACAAACATACTCATAACGTCTGGTTCAATAGATTTATTTGCAAACCCAGTAAGCTGTATAAAATAGAGGCATTTAAAAGTGATAAACGTTAATGAGTTGGGTTTATTAAAATCTATTTTTCTACTCCTATGAGACCAGGCCTGCTTTTGGACTTTTAAATTCTGAACCCGTCAAATCCCTCAAACTATTTCCTTGCCAAAGAGAGTTTCCCCCAATCACCAAAATTATGGGTTTTGTAAATGAAACCTAAACCCTGTGTTTTTGAATTACTTTCTCTAGATCATTAGAACATCGTGTTTTGAAAAGCTGTTTGATGTTCAAGGGAGAGTATTTATTTTCGAAATAATAAAAATAAGGAAATCCTGGTTTGCCAGAGGAAATTACTGTCAAGTTTCTAAAAATGTTTCAAATCCAACCTTGAACTCAAGTGGAAATGTTCACATGCCACTGTCCTGCTCAAAAACCTTCAATGGCTCCCTATTGCCTCCTGGATAAAGTTCAAGCTCTGCAGCCTGGTACTCATGAAGCTGTCAGCCTGACTGGCACCAACCTCTCTGACTCATCTCCCTGACTCCTTCAGATGAATTTTCTGCACCAGCCAAATTGGATCTATACCCTGTTGCCTAAAACACCCTGTGGGCATTCCTGCCTCTATAACTTTGTGGGGCATTAAACTCTCCAATCTGGCTCTCTCACCCCTCCTTCCCGGCCCAACACAAGCTACAACTCTTCCAAGAAGCCTTGCCCCAGGCACCTTTGCCTTGAGCAAAGGCTGCTTCCTGTGAGGTCTGGCAGCTTTTATTGGCTCTGCGTTCCCTTATTTATTTTTAAAATTTTTATTCATTTTCTTGATTAATCTTTCAACCTCTTCTTTTCACCAGATATTAGAGGCCTCTATATACCCATCATATGACACTGGGAGCATGCTGGTTTATCCCGTCACTCATCACTTTGCCTAAAAGTCTTATCTTCCCTACTAAATCACTGTCTCGAGACCAGCAGCCAAATTGTACTCTTGTCTCTCTTCCTCAGGGTACACAAATCAAAACACCAAAGCACAAAGCAAAAATGGATGCTATTTCTGGGACTATGCGCATCGCTCTTCACCTCCTAAAACCTCCTCTGTTGCTTTCTCTTTTATTTTTTACTTTAGATACAGGGTCTCACTCTGTCACCCAGGCTGGAGTGCAGCGATGCAATCAAGGGCTCACTGTAGCTTTGAACTCCTGGGCTCAGGTGATCCTCCTGCCTCAGCCTCCTAAGTAGCCAAGGCTACAGGCATGTGCCACCACATCCAGCTAATATTTTTTTTAAAATATTTTGTAGAGATGGGTCTTGCTATGTTGCCCAGGCTGCTCTCAAACTCCTGGTTTGAAGCAATCCTCCTGCCTCAGCTTCCCAAAGCCCTCTGTTTTCTAATCACTGTATCATTTATTAGAGAAAAATAACTGGACTGACTCACGGTAAAGCCTGGGCTACTATGTTCAGGGCACCAAGCTGGATCTTTCTTGCACGGTAGCTTTAGAAACTCACATAAACCCAACAAGGATGTTGCTTTGCAGAAGAGACAATCAAGGTTCAGAAAGATTAAAGATTTACTCATTAAAGAACCCCTTGGGGAGAGGAGGAATTATTCTGGAATGCATGTGTAAAGTCTTGCTTGCAAGCAGGAGGATAAACTGAACCCTTCTCCCTTTTCATTGCCATAACATATCTTTATGGTTTCCTTACTCCCAAGGTCACTATATTGCCTTTAAATATAATTATTAGTGTCTATTGTTAAAAATTCAACGGTAGCAGTAATTGATTGATCTTTTAGCAAATCTGACACGGAATAAATCTAATCAAGAACTTCTTTGGGCAGGGCACAGTGGTTTACACCTGCAATCCCAGCACTTTGGGAGGCCAAGGTGAGTGGAATGTTTGAGCTCAGGAGTTCAAGACCAGCCTGGGCAATGACAAAACCCTGTCTCTATAAAAAAAAAAAATACAAAAATTAGATAGGTGTGGTAGTGCATGCCTCTAGTCCCAGCTACTGTGGAGGCTGTGGTGGAAGGATCTCTTGAGCCTGGGAGGTTGAGGCTGCAGTGTGCCATGATTGTGCCACTGCTCTCTAGCCTGGGCAACAGAGTATGACCCTGCCTCAAAAACAAACAAAAAACTTCTTCAAAATGCATTTTGTTTATTTAGTCCCAGGAGCCAGGAAGAATGAGTAAAGGGTACAGTTAGCTTCTCAAGGTCACCTAAAACTCAAAGGCTAAGAGAAGGGCAAGCAAGACTCAGCAGAGAAGCAGGGGAGAAATCCAAATTTCTGGACCAGAGTTCTTGATTAGCTAGGAAGGGAAAAGTATCAAGACTCTCTTTGAGCCCCATGCTTTGTCCTCTCATGGGAAATGGGATTAGATGGTGGTGAAGGTGCCACTCCCAGCAGCTGTTATTAAGCGCTTGCTGTGTGTGAGGCGCTGTGACAATTACTCTGCATGCATTGGTTCCTGTGACCTTCAACAGTCCTATGAGGCAGGTCCAATGATTATTCCAAAGTTCTGGATGAGAAACCGAAAGCTCAGAGCATTTAAATGACTTCCCTGAGATCATGAGCAGCTAATGAGTGACAAAGTCAGGATTCACACTCAGGTTGGTTTGTATATTGGATTCTGTGCCCTAAAAAATATTACTGCTATATTGCCTGTACAGATTGGTGTCTCAAACACAGGACATTCTGACAGACATTGTGCATGGTGAGACAGAGGCACCTAAGTCTGAGGGACGTTTAAATTTACGGAAAAACAGTGGTTTAGTAGCTTCAGGACAAGACATTTGCTGGGGGAGGGCCAAATACTATAATCAATAGTAACTGTGACCAGTATTCTCACCCACTCCCATTACAGAATCAAACACAGGCTCTGTACATCCCTGTGCTTCTCCAGTATATTTTTTCTAATTTTTTTCATCTGATTATTTTCTCTACTACCTTCTCTCTTCCCTCCATTTTCACTGCTGAGACATAAAAATTGATTCCTGGGTAAAAGTGATTAGTGCTAGTTGGAAGAGAGGTTTCTGAGAAACCTAATAAATCACTGCTGTCTTCTCCTCCTCTAGCTTTCTACATTAGGATGTTATCAAGGCTTCTTCTTCCCTTCCCACCTCCCCCACCCCCTTTCCTTCTCCTCCACCTAATTCTGCCTTTATATTGCTATTTTTCTAGTCTGGTAGGCACAGTGCTGAACTGGAAAGACTCTGCCAAGACCCTTGGCAGGAGCTGGCCTCCAGGAATCCCGCCCACCACAGCAGTGCAGAGAAGACAGGGCCTCTGGGCAGACAGGCAGGAGAGAGGGCCGGGTTTGGGGTCTGGCTAGAATGTTGGATGGAACAGGTTTCCCTGGCATCTGAAGTGCCCTCCAGAGCTCAGCTTTCTCATGCCAGGGTCAGGATTACAATTGCTTGCTGGCACTTGCTGTCATTCTCCTGGGAAGGGAAGCAAGAGAGAGGAGGGGGAAAAAAAAAGCCAGCCAGCACACCACACAGCGTTGGGCAAGCTCCACAGGGCACAGCCACGTGCCTGGAGCACACGGTCATGCAGGCAGGCAGCCAGGGTTGCCAGGGCTCACACGAGAGCTGGGGGCTGGGCACCCAGACAGTGGCTGTTTCCACATTGGCAGAACAGGAGTTGCTAACCCAGAGGCCCTGCTGCTGGGTTAACATCAGGGAAGTGATTCGTCCCAACCCAGAAGGAAGAGAAAGGTCAGGTTGGCTGCACAGAATAAGTGTTGGACATGATGGGAAAGAAAAAAAAAAAGCAAGAAAGCATGTCCTATTTTTGCAGAGGGAATAGGACTGGATGAATAAATCCCTAAATGGAAAACAGGGGTTGGGAATCCAGTTATTCCTTTCTGTACCCCTATGCCACTGATACCATAACGGCTGAATGCATCGAGTACTCACGCACTACACACCAGCCATACTTGTCATGTGTGCTCTTATTTAACCCTGTCAAAACCCCAAGGGGGAGGAACCATTTATAATTTCCATTCTATTGATGAGTAAACTGAGGCTTAAACAGGTTAAGAAGTTGAAACACAAAGTAAACGCAAGCTCCTGAGCCCAGGGCCTATACATGTAGCCACCAAGTTGCCTTGCTTTCCAGACGTACCCAAAAATACCTCTTGCCACAGACTAGGTAAGGACTACTATCCTGTTAATGTAAGCAAGCCTGTCCTCTACAGGGCTCCGTGGAGAAGACAAACTCTTATAAGACACAGAAAAATGTCTACCTGCCTCCAGAACCATGCAGACTCCCTCCCATTCAGGATCTCCTAGACCAGGCGTCCCCAGACGTTTTACACAGGGGGCCAGTTCACGGTCCCTCAGACTGTTGGGGGGCCACCACTTACTGTGCTCCTCTCACTGACCACCAATGAAAGAGGTGCCCCTTCCTGAAGTGCAGTGTGGGGCCGGATAAATGGCCTCAGGGGGCCGCATGCGGCCCGCGGGCTGTAGTTTGGGGACGCCTGTCCTAGACCCTGATGAATGAACAGCATTTCCAAGATACTTGAGACACCATGCACAGCTACCATCTGTCATGGCACTTCCAACCTGCAGATGTATCAGTCTGCTGGGTGGAAACATGTATGAACTGCATGCCCTTAAGGGGAGCTTCATCTCATTATATTGGGAAAAGCAAGAGAATCCTCTGACTTTCCACAAACACAGAATCACCTGCACAGAACTGCCCTCCATCATTACTCAGATTCCAAGGCCAGCATTTTCCTTCCACACCCAAACCTTCTCACAACGAAGGTCAGCAGAAACAGAACACAAACTCCATATTGCAAAGGTACAGTGGGTTCTCCCCCACCCCCGCCCCTTTTGTGCCACCCACTCATGCCATTCTCTTCCCACACACGATCACATGGAAGGGTTTTCGCTTTACTCTGTAACCAGCCTTCATCATGACCCGGTCTCCATGCTCAGAACTAGAAAGACAGCCTTCTTAATTCTCAGCAGAATATGGGCCTAACAGTGGTAGGACACCCCCCAGCTATTCAAAGAAAAACCACCAGAGGAAACAATTTCAAATCTGGCTTTATAAGCATGTGATATAAAAATAACTCTGCCTTTGTCTGCTATAGATGACTTTCCCTAAAGGGATGGCTGTCCTTAAAGCAATCGCTCAATTCTCAGAGCAAACAGATTCTTCTTTTTCCAGTACCCAGCACATATTCATACCTCCAGGAGAGCACCACCACATGCCACCTCTGATAGTATCTAAAATGCAAACACTGAAATCATCAGAATGACTCCTGCCATCTCTGTTGGCCTAGGAACATTCAGGAGATTGCACCTTGGATGACTGAGGAGCCCCTGCAGTTAGCTGTGGCATCCCAGAACCACCACTCTTCCCTTCATTAAGATGTCAGCCCAGAAAGCTCGGTGATCATACAATAGCCACAACAGGTTTTAATGAATCCCTGGATTGTTTCTTGAAGGAAAACTGTATTTCTTAAGATATTTGATTCATTCTCTGGTTAGATAGAGGAACAGGGATGGGGTGCCCTATATAAGAAAGGGGGTGGGGCAGTCATGGTAAATAGCATGAGAATTCACAAGAATAGGCCAGGCACGGTGGTCGTGCCTGTAATCCCAGCACTTTGGGAGGCCGAGGTGGGCAGATCACTTGAGGTCAGGTGTTTGAGACCAGCCTGGCCAACATGGTAAAACCCCATCTGTACTCGAAATACAGAAATCAGCTTGGCATGGTGGTGCATGCCCGAAATCCCAGCTACTAGGGAGGCTGAGGCAAGAGAACAGCTTGGATCTTGGAGGCAGAAGTTGCAGTGAGCCAAGATTGCACCACTGCACTCCAGCCTGGGCAACAGAGAGTCCGTCTCAAAAAAAAAAAAAAAAATTCACAAGAATGCTCACCTTGTCATTCCAAGACATCCTTGAAGGAGATCTAAAAATGCACACTTTGTCAGCTCATGGTTTCACTGCCTTTCAACCACAGGTAGCACTAACACCACAACGGAGCATGGCTCAGAAGACGCATGCTGAGTGAATAGCCAAAAACAACTGTTTGGCAAACTACTCTGCAATTATCTCCTGATTAGCCTGATGGCTTAATTTTATCAACTAAAGTGTATAATTATGCTCTTACTAACATTCTGTTTCTTCTTGGCAACTCAGTGTCTCCTGACCTTCTTAAAAGTGCTGCCATACAGCACTGCAGGTGGTTTATCCATGCGTGTGACAGGGTAAGTCCAGATTTTGCTGTCCAAGTAGAAGTTCTAGACGGGTGGTTCTCCACCATGAGTGATTTTATTGTGCCCAGCGGACATCTGGCAGTGATTGAAGACATTTTTACTTGTCACACCTGGGGCAGTGGGGCTCCTACTTTGCATCTAGGAGGTAGGGGCAGGGATGCTACTAAGCATCCCATAAAGCATGGAACAGTGTCCCACAAGATTTACCTGAAACATTAACAGTGCCAAGGTTGAGAAACACTGATCAAGACTGAAATTATACAATTCCCAGAACGCTCAAGGCTACATCTGTGCTCTTCCCTTCTCAAGACTTATTTTCCTCAAGATTAACTTGGTACTTCTATTCTGGTCACTCCTGTGAGCCACACAGAATACTCAAGAACCTTCTTTTTCAGGTTTGCTTGCAATGTCCATCCATCAAGCCAGCATCCCTTAGAATTTTATTTTGCATTGTAAACTTGGTAATCATCAACAATCTATGAACAGCGGAGTGTTATTTTACCTGAGCTTGGTATTTGAAGACGAGGTTAAACTTTCTTCCTTTTCTGTGAGGACTATCATTGAAGTTTCAATTCCAAGAAGGAAATTATTTTGAAGTGTGTTTGCATTATTTAAAAAGACATTTAAATGGAGAGCTTATTTCTATATCCTCAGTGTTCCCTTTGATCCCAGCGTCTTTCCACCATTACAAAATGATATCCAACCTTACAAAATGATAGCCCTTGAAACTCAGGAGTTATTTGCTATAGACTGCAACTCTGATTGGGCATCCCAAGCTTCTGAGAGTCATTGATCAATACTGACTCTAAGAAGCTCTGACAAATGAGTTTTAAAGCCGCTTCAAATTGCGAAACCCCAATTTTTTACTTTCAGTAGGAGCCAAGGTGTGGACACCCAATATGTGCACGTCTCCTGGGAAAAAATACAGTATCCCTAACATGGTACACATCTGAAATTTGGTAGGGGACTGAGAAATACTTGTTAATTGATTACAAGTGCTAGGGTCAAAATATCCCAATCCAATACTACTGGGCAAAAATCTCCTGACATTTTTCTCCAGAGGAAGGGTTAAGTATAGTACCTATTTACTTTAAGAAGGTATTTCAGAAGACAGGGATTGAAATAAGTAATAAAAGTTGACACATATGACAACGATCGCAACTGCTTCCACAAACAGAACACCCATTGCTAGTCATTTGACCTTTTATACATATTATCTCTAATTTTCACAATAAGTCAATCAAATAGAAATTGTATCCTTCTATGAAAAGGGAAACTGATGCTCCAAAAATGACGTCGCTTTCTAAGGTCACATAGCTACAAAGTGGTGATTCTCAGTCTGCAGAGCATGATGACTGAAGCACAACTGTGTCTCCCACTGGGGCTCTGTTCCCTTCTCTCCTGGCTATTTTCTCACTATGAAGCGTTATTAATTTTGCTGGTTGTTCCTACAAAGACATTGAAGATAGTGCCACCACACATTCTAAGTAGCAGGGGCTCAGGATCACATGAAGGAGTGTTTTCCCAAGCCCCCACAGCGTCCAGGGGTGGCTGGAGGCTAAGATTTAATTCTATTCCAGCCAGCGGCCTTGAGTCATAATTCAAAATGAATTTTGGAGAAGGGGCCAGCACACAGAGATCTGAAAGAAAGGAATTTAACTCTAATATGAATGTATCAAGGCAGGGGTATTCTCTTCCTCCCTTGCATCATTTCCTTCCATTTAAATCTCACTCTGTTTGCCACAGAAATTTCTATGAGAGTCAAGGACACGGAGTTCAGTAACAATCTCTAGCGCAAGTTTCGCATTGTCCTGCTTTCTATCTTCCCCCACAGCTAAGGCCCTCAGCTTTGTGACCTTCCGGACGATTTATCTGGCTGAATCTTTGTTCCTGGTTACCTGTGCACATGAAATCGTCTTTCTTCCTGTTCATTTTGTACTACAGGGTGCTAAAGGCATGAATTCAAAGCTGCTTCAATCTGTGTTTATAGCTGAGCATTAGCAGTGGGTTTTGAAGTACTGGTCATTTCAGGTGATATTTTTGTGTACTATTTCAAGATCATTTACAGCTGACCTTGCAGCCTTGTGGGCTTTGATACAGGTGGATTGAGTATGATGGACAGATGAAAACGAACAAAATATATTAAGAACAGTTGGGGTTATGGGAATAGCACTGAGAGAGATACAGTCTGGTCCTCAAGAAGGCTAAGCAGCACAAATGAGAGCATGCTTTTAGATTCTATTTCTCAGCTAATGATAAAACAAGATGAAAGGATAAAAAAAATACCTGCCTCACGCCCCTACTCACATTTTTTTTTCCTTCAAGACAGGGAAGAATGAATGTAGGTAAACCAAACCCTATTAAGAGTGTATTATCTATGTGTTTAGAAAATGAGGAAGAGACAGGAGATGAGACGGAGGCTTAAATTGTCCAAATAATTAACTGTAAGTTGTTATTTCTTAAACTGCAGTCCTTGGATCAGCTGCATCAGAATCCTATGGGGAACTGGCTAAAATGCATATTCCTGGGCCTTCACTCCAGACTTGCAAAATCAGAATTTCTAGAGGTAGATACAAAGAGTGTGTATTTACCAGACTCTCCCGATGAGGGATATGGATGCTCATTAAAGTGGGAGAGCCTTTGCCAGGAGTGGAGCAGAAGGTTCCTATCTCAGGATCTTTGCTAAAGCCTGGCTGTTAAGATGTTTATGCTAACTCTACCTTGCCTGTCCCATTCACCCTCCTCCTCCCTTTCCAAAGGGAGACTCTTCAGAGAGCTTACCTGGTCTGATGGGGCTCTGCATACAGTTCGGAGATGGGATGCCAGGGTGAAGGGGTGCAGAGGCCCGGCTGCTGAGGTCCATGACCGAGGGGGCAGCCGAGGAAGCTGGCTGCAGCCCGGGAGGGTGAGGGCTGTGGTCATGCTGAGATGGGCTGGGGGGAATGCCATTTTCCGACAAAAACTCCTCCAGGTCCATGTATTCCAACTGGAAAGTATCTCCGTCATAGGGAAGGGTTTTGTCCCATAAGGTAGGCCCCAGGAATGCTGACTGGGGGACCGTCGGGCTGTTACTCTCATCATCCAGCTTCTTTTCCTTGTCTTTATCTTTACTAAATGCTGCAGAAAAAGGGAAAGCTGGACTTAAAAAAAAAAAGAAAAGAAAAACAATACCACTCTTTTATCACTCTTCCTGGCCTGTTACAAAACTACTTCTCACGAATGGTAGGGTCCTTCTCTGGCTGCTGTCTTTTGTGGATCTAAAGTTAAAAGTTCAGGCAGGACGTGGATCTCTGCCTATTTTTCAACATCTTCCTATTTACTTTGGAAAGAAAGCACTAGTCCTTCGGACAGGGCTACAGGCTGATCTAGGATAAAAACCAAAGTTTTTGAGAACAGTCTCAGCACATTATTTGAGAAGAGTCATAACTTAAATCTAAAATAAAAAAATAGCACCTGCGATTATATACAACTGCTGTCATTTTAAAGAAAACAACAGCCAATAAGCAGGCTTGAATTATCTTCCAGGAATTCATCGCAGCAGGAATATGAGGTCATTTATATTAGACTTACAAAGCCAGTGTGAGTTAGCAGTCTTAATTTTGGTAAAGCAGGGACCTTCCGCCCTTTTTTAATATCATGTTTAGAGCACCTACTGGATGACTGGTTGTTTCTGTATATCATCTCAAAAATCTCACAATAAACTTGCAAAACAGCAGTTGCCTCCATTTACAGCAAAGACTTGGGGGCTCTGAGACATTAAGGAACTTGACCAATGCCTTATGTTGGCAGAGAAGAAAAATAAGAACTTTCTGAGGTCACATGTGTTTGCTTCTAAAGCTACTGGGGCACATTGATTTTTACAAAAGGAGTTTAAAAAAAATACAAAGCGTTTTCTTTCTTCTCCAAAGATTTAAGTATGACCCAATTTACAAACTGTATGCATTAAAAAAAAAAAAAAACCTTTCAAAAGCACAGCTATTGGAAAAGGTGCGTTATTCTATACACCTATGTTGGAAGTATGCAGCTATTTTCAACCTGGAAATACTGCTCGCCCATTAGGTCTTTAACAAGCATTTTGGATCTTGTCAATTCTAGTATTCAGTCGTGGGTGGAATCTGGGATTAAGGAATTTGCTTCTGAGTTTCATCTTCAGAGAAACACAGCCTCCACTGCCATGCATTCTAACCCTCTACCGTCTCATCTGAAAATTTGGCTTAAAACACCCACAGATGCAAAAGCCTGCAGGCAGCCCCTTCCTCCCAAATGCTATTCCTTAAAGGATAGTTAAGTAGGGGGCCGTGGCTATCATCTGCAGATTGCAAACTCCTGCAGTGCAACAGGTTGTCCCCTCCTAGGAAAGAAGATGCAAGTACTCCCAAGCCATTTGTAGCCAAATAACCTTTCAAGACTTTACACTCTGAGCCGCACGGTTCGCATTTGCTGTGATACCGAAGGCATGAAACCGCAACAACCCAAATCCGTGGCATCACTAGCTGTGTTTGGGGCCTCATCGCACTTACCCTCCTCTACCGCTACCCCCAAGGTTGTCTTGGGAAGGTTTGGGACTTACCAAGAAAGGGCTCAAGCCAGAGGAGGCTCCTGCGCGGTTACACGTGAGCCTGCTCAGCTCTCCCCTCCCACCAGAAAAAGTGCACCGGGAAAGTGTCAGCGCCGTAGGCGTGCGCTGCTTCCCGCCGAAAGACCACTCCCCTCACCGGCCCCAGCCCCCACCCCGCTTTCTCAGCTACCCTTCACCAGGAGAAACCACGTCTTCGTGAGTTCTGAATGTAACAGAAGATGTAACATAACCCCCAAACCTAGGCCACGCAGTGTGACCCCCTCCCTCAGGCCGACCCCCGCCCCCTGCCCCGCACAGAACCAGGCCCCGGGGTTTCTCCTTCCCAGCCCGCAAGGCTCTGCCCTCCGCAGGTGGGCTCACTCTGCGTGCAGGTGTGCCTGGTTCTAGGGAATGATCCTGACCTGTCAAGTTACACCTCCCACCTGCGCCGCAGGAGCGGGACCCAGGGAGGCCGGGTGCCCGAGGCGCTTTTAAACGGGGCTCAGGAGGGGTGCCTCCCCTTTCATGGAGGAGGACGAAGGGTGCTGGGTGAGCTCCTCAATTTCATCAGAGCGGGCCCGGGGCGCCGCGGGACAGGGCGGGGGGACCCCCGGAGCGTCGTCCCTTCCCGGAGCGGGGCCGCAGCAGCGCTCACCGTCTTCGTGGTGAAGGGGGAGCTTCAGCGGGTTCTCCAGCAGAGACCTGAGCACGCCGTAGGGAGGCGGGATAAAGGTGGGATTCAGGGGGAGCGGTCGGGACATTTTCTCCATCGCGATGCACTCAAAATTTTTCCCCCTTAAAAAAAGAAAAAAGAAAGAAACCGCCCCCTAAAATGTGGCTGAGCTTTTCCTCCGTCCTTTGCCAAAAGTACTCGTTCTCAAGGAGGTGGAGACAAGGGAAGAAAAAAAAAATTACTTATATCTTTATAAATACATCTGCATAAAAATATATATTAGAAAAAGAAAAAAAACTTTCGGGTTTCCAGTGCAGACGGTCTCAGGAGAGCGCGCCAAGTGCCAGCGGGCTCCCCGGCGACGCGCAGGATGCTCTCACCTGCCTCGAACCCCTTGTCTTGCAAAATGTTCAAAATTGAAAAAAAGGAAAAAAAAAAAAACGACGACTGCGGAAGGGCAGAAGGCACCGCGCCGACCCCAGCCCCTAGTGCCAGCACCGGAGGCGGCGCGCTGTCCCACCCCACCCCCCTCCCCGCGCCGGCCGCCGCTGGTCCCCAGCGCTCCGCGGCCCCGCAGCGCCGGGCTCAGCGCATCCGGCGGCCCATGTGCCGCGGCCCTGACAAGAGTGACGTCAGGGCCCGCACCTCGCGCCCATAGGCGTGCGGGGGCGGGGCCACGCGCGGCCCCACCCGCCCGGCCCGTCCGCCCAGCCGCCGCGTGTTTAGCGTTGCCGCGCGCGCCGATTTTCCCGGACCTTGCAGCACTGGCGGGTTGCAGAGGAGTAGGTGCCAGATTCCCTGGGACATCGAGTTAGGCTCAGATTTTTTTTTTTTTTTTTTGGTCTGGGTAGGAAGAGGAATGAGCAATTTATACCAATAGTTTTCAAGCTGGGAATAACCTGAGGAGTTTTAAAAAATCCCGATGCCCACGCCACATCCCAGATCGATTACATTAGAACCTCTGGGGTGATATCCAGGGGTCCATAGTTTTTAAAGCTCCCCAGGTGGTTCTAAGTTTGATAACCGGTTTAGATCGGATTGAAGATAACGACTCTTCTAAATATTTCTCCTGGCCCCAGCTAAGCCTAGCATCTTCTTTCTTGCCCAGTTTCCACCACCATCAAAAAATACTTCCTGTAAGTCCGAATGGGATGCAAAAAGCAGAGTGGAGCCGCAAGCAGAGGACTGAGCTACTGGGCACTGTTTCCCACGCTGCCAAGAGTTGTTAACAGTGGCGGGGGCGGGGAGAAGACATTTGCCTGAAACCGAAGGAGACTGGAAAGAGACACACACACACACGGAATGGGGTTTTAGGAATATTTACCCTGGGTGAGTACAGGTGACTGAGCTTAGGTCAAGTTATAGGTCTGCACGGTGATTAAAATAATTTTGTTAAGTATCCCCTAAGGGGGTTTCGACGTTCCTTGCTGTCACAGCAGCTGCGGCGTCTCCCTCTGCCAGTTTGACCTCGCGGCGCCCATGGTCCCCGAGAGTTGCGTGCGACCTCCTGTGTGGGGTGGAGCTCCCTTCCCGCGTGGGGTGGTGGGGCGCTGGTACGCAGCCGCGGCGCCCCCTGGAGAGCTCCGCGCGGCCCAGATTCTTCCCCGCCCTCCCGACCTCTCCTTACCAACACTAGGGTAGTTCGATCTGGGGAAGGGGCTGCAAGAATGAATGGGCACAAATTAAAGCCATATTTCAGTGAGGCTTAACGGCCTTTGTGACTCCAGGCTGAGTCCCTAGGGAGGGATATGTTGGAGTCTTGATTGGGTTTACTTTCCCAGGAGGGGAATGTGAGAGAGGGGGTGCAGGGGAGGTTCAGGGTACACGGGCAGGGTGATTCCAGCCAACGCCTTTCTGCCCTGAGCTGCAGGTTCCTCATAAATGGACACGTAGTAGTCTAGTGACCTCTACCTCCTCACTCTAAAATTATGGCAAAAGGGTAAGGTGACGTTCTAAGGTAGATGGTGTTGCAGTGTTTCAGGTTTCAGACAAATTCCAGAAACAGCAAACTTTCATTAATGCCACATGCGTTTATTGAGTACCACTGTATGTATGCTAGCGACTATGCGGGAGCCAGGGAAAAAAGATGAAGACATAATTTTAACCTTCAAGAACTCATCGTTTAGGGTTTGACATATAAACAAACAATATAAGATAGTGTTAAAAGAACAAAAATGGATAGATGGAGGTGACATGGACACATTAGGAGAGGGAGTCTAGAGAAGGTGTCTGAGCTGGGCATGGAGCTAATAGTCTTTCATGAATGGTCAAAATCCATCAATTCTATTACATTGTTTTTCATAAAAAAGGGACCCCATCTCCCTATCTTTTTGGAGTCAGAGGCTATTTCCCTGTCTTGAGTTCCTCACATCCCTGTAAACCCATAAACTGGGAGCACTGAGAGCCTCCCCTCAGCCTGGTTAGAAATCTGTTAGATTGCAGATTCCAGGTACACAAAAGATGCATTACCTAAGCTTTTTATAACAGTCCACTGACATTACTCAGCACACCCAAAGTGCTCCACCTGCTCATGGTTCTCTACATGTCCTCACTTCCCCATGTTTCTGGAATGAAACTCTTCATGCCAAGTAATCTAGTTTTCCAGAATAATAATCTCCTTACCACCTGGCAGAGCTGAATGTTGTGGCTTGGAAATTGCATTTCTCATTCCAAGTGGATAACTGGTATCCTGGTTGATCAAGCAGTTTATTGGGAATTTGGTTCATTTAATTTAATTCCCCTGAGCCTGATCAACATGTCCAGATTGAGGACCAGCCCCTTAGACCACGGTGACCCCCTTTCGCTCTCTCCGTCCTTATGTAACTTCAAAGGTATTTCTTAGAGTCTTAAAAATTATAAGCATTGGCTAATCTTCAATCTAGTCCCATTCCTTAAGAAAATGAATGAAGTTGGTACATTTTTTCTTTTCTACTCTGGCCATTTGTAAATGTAATTTTGTTTTTTAACAAACCATGGATATCTCTCTTTCTCTTTCTGTTTTCTCTCTCTTCCCCAGAAGCAGTTGTGGATGGCTGCTCAAGAGAGAGGAGAGGGATAGAAGAAACCAAAGGTTATATTGGTTGTGTAATAAGACCCTCTGAATTCCACAGGTTAATTCTTAAATGGCTACATCCCTAATGACCATTAACCCCAACCTGCACATATACCCAGAGATAACTGCCACTCACAAACGCTTAGCACTTCTCCACTTACAGAGCACCTTCCATGAGTGTCATATCACTTTGTTCTGACAATTCCATGAGGAAAGCAATGATTCTGATTTTTGATTGCTGTGTAACAGATCACTCCAAAACTTA
Organism: Saimiri boliviensis; assembly: GCF_048565385.1. Classification (NCBI taxonomy): domain Eukaryota; kingdom Metazoa; phylum Chordata; class Mammalia; order Primates; family Cebidae; genus Saimiri; species Saimiri boliviensis. The sequence continues at coordinate 36,543,020 of NC_133465.1, forward strand.
GTGACTTAAAACAACAACTTATTATTTCTCATCATTCTGCCATCTGGGTTAGGTTCAGCTGGGACACTGGGATGACTGGTCTTCTCTTTCTCTCCACGTAGTGTCAAGGCCTCTGTCTTCACGTTGCCTCCTTTCACCATAGATTCATTTCGCTTGTTCTACAAATTCATGCAAGTGAAATCATACTGTATGTACTCTCTTGTGTGCAGTTTCTTTCACTCTGCACAATATTTTTGACATTCACCAATGTTGCATGTAGTTCACTTCTTCGTATTAGTGAGTAGTATTCCACTATATGAATATACGGAAGTTTATCTGTTGCATTGGTGGACATTTGGGTTGTTTCCAGTTTTTAGGCATGAATAAAATGTTTATGAGCATTCTTGTCTGAGTGCTTTTGTGAACACATGCTTTCATTTCTCTTGGATAAACAAATAGGAGTAGGACAGCTGGATCACAGAACAGATGTGTGTTTTACTTTAGAAGAAGCTCTTCCATAGTCTTCTGAAGCAGGTACATTGTCCTGCATTTCCAGCAGCAGTATATGAGAGTTCTGATTCTTCTGGCTCCTCACCAATATTTGGTGGCATCAGTTTCTCTTAAAACTTGTAGCCATTCTAATGGATGGATAGTCAGTTCTCAATGGACCTTTCATCTGAATTTTCCTGATGACAAATGATGTCATGTACATCTTCATATATCTTAGTAACTTAGACATCTTCCTGTTCAAGTCTCTTAAGCATTTTTGAATTTGGTTATCTTCTGATTACTGAATATTAGAGGAGTTCTTTTACATGCTCTGGATATAGTCTCTTTGTCAGACGTTTGTGTGTTGTGAATATTGTCTTCTGACCTATGGCTTGCTGGTTAGTTTTTTAAATAATGTCTTTCCAAGAGCAGTTTTTAATTTTGACAAAGTTCAGTTTATCACTTTGTTTTTCATGATTATTGCTTGTTGTGAACCAGAAAACCTTTGACTACTCCTGAGTTCTGGAGATAGTCTCCTGTGCTTTCCTTTACAACTTTTATAGTTTAAGCACTTTCATTTAGGCCTATGACCCATTTCAAATTGATTTTTGTATATACTGTGAGTAAGGATTGAGGTTAGTTTTACTCATGGGGATATCCAATTGTTTTTGACTTTCATTTCCCCCTTGAATTGTTTTGATGTGTTTGCTGAAAATTATTTAACTGTGTATTTGCAGGTGACCCAAACTTTTGACCCCAAGGAAAAATGGGTGTTTTATCACTAGGGACAGAATAATGCTATTTCTATGTTTGTTTGTTTGTTTCTTTTTGAGATGGCGTCTCGCTCTGTCATCCAGGCTGGAGTGCAATGCCGCAATATTGGCTTATGGCAACCTCTGCCTCCCGGGTTCAAGCAATTCTCCTTCCTCAGCCTCCTGAATAGCTGGGATTACAGGCATGCGCCACTATACCTGGCTAATTTTTGTATTTTTAGTAGAGATGGGGTTTCACCATGTTGGTTGGACTGGTCTTAAACTCTTGACTTTGTGATCCGTCCATCTTGGCCTTCCAAAGTGCTGGGATTATAGGCGTGAGCCACTGCACGTGGCCCTATTTCTGTTATTTCTAAGTTTCCTGGGATCTGGTTCATATCTAGCAAGAGAAAAACTTTCCTCAAAGTTTATGGCTAAAATGAATGCCTCACTTTCAGTGGCTCATTCAGTTTGTTGCCAAGACTTCTACAAAGTTGTCCACATTAAGTTAGATAAGAGCCAAAAGCAGAGGCATTATCCAATTTGCTTGTTTGTGTATAAGCAAATCATTAAGCCTATTGGATGCTTTTGGTTACAACTAGCAATGCCTCAGTGCTCCTGTCTTAACCTGCATGTGCTTAAACAGTAAGTCAAAACCAAACCTCTTTGTTAGAGAAACCTGAACAAACAAATGCTTGATAAAGAACATTTGACAAGCCACTGAAAACCCTTCAGTTGGCCCTTCAAGGAGAAAGGGATAGCAGAGGCTCTGGAGGTTTAAAACTGTCCTAAATATAGGAATGACCATAGAAGAAACGTTCCTCAGAATCAACTTCTTAAAAGATGCCAGCACAGCTCTACTCTGAAGTTCTGGAAATCAGCCTTTTGCCCAGCCAGTGGTTGCCACCTGTCCTGTCGTTTCAGAAGTTTTGATAGTGAGTGTGGGTGGGGACTCCTTTTTGCAGTCCGGTGGGGGCCAATGTGAGGCAGCCATTTTGGCACCAGCCTTGCAGGGGGAACTTGGCAGTGTAAACAGTGTTTATGTTTCAGATTCCCAATGGGTGTGAAACCTTGTGGGGCACACAATGGCTGCCACTGTACCCTACTCGGTGCTGGGAGGCTGGGGTGGATGGAGACGAGCACTGTGGTTACAAAGGGATTTATACTCCACTGAGCCAAAGCTCTAGATGAACCTGTTTATCTCGTTGTCAGAAAGAGCACTTTATCCAGGGAGTTAATTCAGAAATGAAAGGCATCACGTGGGAGTTAGGCTCGATATGCCTAACCCAGGCTTGTTCCTTCCCTCCTTCCTGAAACCTCTAACTCAGCTAAAGCACCAAAAAGGAAAATCATATCTAATTAGCTTAACTGCTGGGGACCCTCAAATCTCTTCACTTGGTGTAGGATCATGCAAACCAAAACAATAAAACATTTGTTGGGAATGCTAAGCTCTCCTCTGAGGGTGACTCATATGAAGGAGCATGAGGCCTTCCCTATCCTTTTATTCTCTATCCTTTCCTTTCAGAGGATGGTAGGGTTTCTATACATGTGATAGGAAGGAGGATGAAGGAAAACGTAAAAGAGAAAGAAAAGAATATGTGTGGTCAAGGAAAAGAAAAAAAAATCAATGCAGTGTGTTGCGTGGAATGAACACAGGATTTGGGGCCAGATACACATTGATACCTTGCCACTATTACTATTTCTACTACTACAAAAAATGCCGACAACAGCATGAAGAAGGCATATTTATCGTGTACTTAGCTGTGTTCTAGAGCAACTCTAAACCTGCTAAATACGTTATCTCATGGGTATATTCTATTATTCCCATTTTTCAGATGAGGACAAAGAAGCCCAGAGAAATTAGCAACTTGTCATGATCCTACGGCTTATACGTGGAGAAGCTATGAGTTGAAAGCAGGTCTGCTTGATTCCAATGCTTGCATGCTTAACCTTGCTCTAGTAAATAAATGACATTCATTCAATAAACTTACTCCGTTTCTAACTGGTTCAAATTCTGCCTCTGTCCTGTGACCTTGGATAACCTCTCTGATCTCAAGTTTCTTTGTGTGAAATATAAACTAATGCCTGTGCTTCCCAGCTTGCAGAGTTGCTAGGAGGACGCATGTGGAGGTGCTTGGTACATTGTGAAGAGCTAAACAAATGTGAGGGCTTGCTATTTGGGGCTTTTTTGCATTTTCTGGTTTCTCTGCTCCTTTGCAGAGATGCTCCCACTTATGAATCTGCAAAACTGTTGATGTAGTTCACGATATTAGAAGCTACTTTTCATCCAAATACACATCCTTTTTTCTTCTCACCCTTTTCTCCCTCTCACCAGGTGAAGCTACATTCTATTGCTCCCAGTCTCCAAAAGAAACACCAGTTTGAAGTTCAATTAAAAAAAAAAATCAAATATAGCAGATTCCAAATAGCCACTCAGCCAGAGTCAGGAAAGAATAGCTATTTCCTATATCTTCCTAAGGGGTGAAGGAGTAGAAGTTTGTGGATTAACTAACACTTTAAAATTACTTCATGTCTAGTAAATGCAGCTGAAGGTAGAGACAGTTGAGCTGTAGAGGCAGAAAATCACCTAGACTCAGAATCTAGTCTTTAATTTGCCCAGAATCCAGTGTCAGGCTGAGTAAAACGGACTGACATCAACCACATTCTAAAACATAATTTGAAAATCAAAATTAAACATTATATATAATTTCTAAGCTGCACTTCAGGTTCTTTTATGTGCATGGAAAATATAAGACCAGGTATCCTCAGGTGATCAGAGTTTATTAAGCTAAACAGGTGAGAGCAATACCACAAAACTGTGCTGAGGGTATGCATGCTCTCGTGGACCAAGTATCTTCACGACTAATGCATCCTGAAAACCTGGGGAGAACTGGAATAATGGCCTACCAGCATACAGGGCATCAAGACCAATTGCCCTCCCTTTATTGTGTCTTAGTCCCAAAACAAAGATTCTCATTCATAGATGTTGTCACCATCTTCTTTGAAGTTTCCGCACTGAGTCTCACGTGAGCCATCTCATAAGTGATTGGCTAACCTTAAACCTATATCATTGTATAGAGGGTCTTTGTTGGATATTGGTAATTGGTCCAATTATAGAGCCCAAGGCAGCTGGTTTAACTCAGACGCTGGCACATACCATGTGCAACCAGATTATCCTGGCATTCCTTTCTTTTAAAAAGGAGCTCTTTCTAAGGAGCATGCCAGGTGTGTTGAACTTCAAGCAATGCTTAAAAATCTGTGTCAGCTGGACAATGTGTTCCCTGCCCTGTAGGGATACTCTCCATGGGAGCTTTCTTGCTGAGTGTGGAATCAGAGCTAGGGGAGTGAGTTGGATGACCTTAATGACATCAGGCAGTGCCAGCCAGGTGCGCACAGCCTTGCCGAGTACTTCTTTCCAAGTGAACGTGTGGATGTGAATGTTTCCATCCCAGGGACTTGGAGCCAGGGTGAGAGAAACAGGAGGAAGCATGCTGAAGGGTCTTGCTTGGCCCGCAGTGGTTTTAGATCTTACACACCAATAAACACGTTCTAGGGTTACTTTCTTCCTACTCATTATGCCTCAAAGGCATCGCATCTGCTGGTCTTTGTACAGCGCTGGAGGCGGCATTCCTGACTCTTTGGACTCCACTTTTACTAGGTTCCAAGCACACCATTCCCCATCTGTTAATGCATTTCTGGTGTCAGGCAGGGAACATTAAGATTGATGAGGTTTCAGCAGGTCTGCTTTCCTGAGACGACAACTTAGTCCTCTGTTCCTCAACGCACACAACACGATGGAGGGCTCTCCTAGGCCAGGCACTGTGCTGGGCACTGCGGACTGAAGCAAGGAGGAGAAATATGGTGACAAAGGCCTTACAGTCAGGTGGGGATATAGCAACTTAACCAAATAGCCGTCTCAGTGGGATAGGTATTGTTGATAAATAAGGAAAGAGGGAGTATGAATAGGGAAGTGATTAACTGCCTTGAAGGGCTCAAAGAAGTCTTTATAGATGAGCTTCAAGTAAGGTTTTGTAGATAGAATAAGAGTACATCAGGGAGGCAGGGAGTGGGAGAGGAATACTAGTGCAGTCTACACGGGCAGGAATAGCACAGTCTGAACTACAAGCTGTTCGGTTTTCTGGAATGCAAAGTTTACTAAAAGAAGAATGACACGGATTATTGTAATAGTAAGAACTATTATTTGCAGAGCACTGACTGTGCTAGGCACTGTGCTAAATTCTTTGCATCCATCATGGTAACGCATCTTTAAAACAACCCTAGGAAATGGGCACTATTATTTCTTACTGATGAAAATTCTTGCCTGTTTCATAAACCCATGCCAAACTGGCTTAGGCAAATGCCGGAGTTTTGAAGACCTTTTCAGTCTCTTCCTTCTCTTTTTGTGTTGTTTTTATTCTCTGCTAACGACCTCTGCCACACACTGGAGCATGTGACTTCCAGTAGCTCGGGAGTTTCACATATTTGCGTTTCCTCCACCAGACTGGGCCTAATTTTCTTTATCAGTTTTAGTTTTAAAAATCCCAGAGAGGCTGTGCATGGTGGCTCATGCCTGTAATCCCAACACTTTGGGAGGCCGAGGTAGGCAGATGACTTCAGACCAGGTTTGAGACCAGCCTGGCCAACATGGTGAACTCCTGTCTCTACTGAAAATACAAAAAATATTCACATGTAGCGGTGCGTACCTGTAATCCCAGCTACTCAGGAGGCTGAGGCACAAGAATCGCTTGAACCTGGGTGGTAGAGGTTGCAGTGAGTCCAGATTACACCAGTGCACTTCAGCCTGGGGGAAAAATGTTCTCAGAGAAGGGCTTAGATAGGCCCAATTTAGGTCAGCTGCACATTCTTGGATTAATTAGTATTGGGGCTGTTAAGAACGTGACCGTTCTAACTGGCACTGATGCTTAGAAGGAAAGGAGGAGCAATTTCTAAGGGGAAGGAACCCCAGGCAGAGGTATATATGCCCAGTAAATTCTTCATTTTGTAGATGAGGATATTGAAGCTTTGGGAGGTTGGGTAACATGTTGAGGTCGAACAACTAGTAAGGAGCAGAAATTAAAATTCAGTCTAAGTCTATGTCAGTGGTTCTTAAATAGGAGCTGTGGAACAAGACCACTGGAGTGCAAAGCTGGTTCCACTGTGAATTAGCTGGGTGGGTGACTTTGGGCAAGTCACCGAGCTTCTAGGTGCTTCAGCTTCCCCAGCTGTAAAATGAGCAGAGTAATTGTACTAAGCTCACAGATGAGGATTAAATGCATTAATACCTAGGCAGAACTTAGACTAGTGCCTGGCACAAAGGATAAGCTCAATAAATATGAATTGGCATGCTCTCATGCTTCATGCTAGCTTTCCTCTCCTGGTCAGATGAATGCCTGTTTCAATCCTCAGGGCTCCACTCAGCTGCCTTCCTTGGTGAAGCCTTAGTGATGTCCCCAGAAAAAGTCCTCCTTTGTGCTCCTGATACTTTTGCTCTCATGTCCATCTCCCCAACTGCTCTTTAAGGTCGTGGTTTTTTCCTCTTGACATGTGTCATTCCACCAAACAGTATATCCACTACATATAAGACATTTTTAACTGTCTGAAGGCATAAATATACAAATTTCACTGGGAGAACAACATTGTGGGTCATCCAAAGGTGGGTCATCTGAACTGATCAGTTTGCTAAGCATTGTTTTTTCCAACTCTCACATTTCAACTGTTCTTGTTTGCCTGCCCCTGAAGGAGTGAAAAATATCATTTACAGAGTCCAGTAACGTGGTCCTTCCTCCTTTGCTGTCAGCTTTTGTCCAAATCGGAATGTTGGTCGTGTTTGTTATCAATGCTTCCCAGAGTCTCCATTACCTCCCCAGCTTGGGTTTCTGTTTACCTACTGTGACTTAACCCTGACCATTCAGCTCTCCTTCCTTATTCTGCAAGCCTCAGTCAGAATGGCCTTCCGTCGAAGTAGGACCTGCTGTCATGTTTGTCGCTTGTGAGTCCAATTGCTACTCAGTCCGTGCTTAAGTAATTACAAGCCACCCATAACTAGTAATCTGGGTGCCTCATACCACTGCTTAATCATTCTGGTTCTTTGTTAAGAATATGGCAGGCAGCCTGTGGAATTTTCTTTTTTTAATTAAAAAAACTAAATAAATCTTAACAATACAGGGTCATTTCAGCACTGAAAGACAAAAGCCATACTCCGTTGTTCTTTATCAGTAGCTGTCCAACTTTATAATACCACAGTTTAGAGGAGCTGGTTAGAATGCAGATTCCTGGCCCTGCTGCTGAAGATTCTTGCTGAATAGTCTGGAATGGGGTTGACGTATCTGCCTTTTTAACAAGGTGGGTAGTTTTCTATGGCTGCCCTAACAAATTACCATAAACTCAGTGTCTGAAAACAACAGAAACTTTTCTGTCACAGTTCTGGAGGCCAGAAGTCTGAAACTGAAGTGTTAGCAAGGCCACGCTCCCTCTAATGGCACCGGGACAGAGTCCTCCCTTGCCTCTCCCAGCTTCTGTGAGCTCCAGGCGTTCTCTGGCCTGTGGCTACATCACCCCAATCTCTGCACATGGCCCTTTTCTCTGTGTCTCAAACATCCCTTTTCTTTCTCTTATGTAAGAACACTGGTCACTGGATTTATGGTATACCCTAAATACAAGATGATTTCATCCAGACACCCTTAACTTAATTATCCCTGCAAAGATCCTATTTCCAAATGAGGTCACATTGCTAGGTACAAGAGGTTAGGATTTTGACATATCTTTTTGAAGGGGCACAACCCACTACAAAAGGTTATTCTGATATATGGGGTTCTGGCATCTTACTGCAGAAACACTGTCCTACTTTCTAGATGAGTATGAGAGCTTATCCTGACAATAGTTCTCATGCAATCTAGACAGTTCTACAGTAGGATACTAGTAAGTTGAAAAAATTAGATATAGGCCAGACCCAGCGGCTCACACCTGTAATCTTAGCACTTTGGGAGGCCAAGGCAGGTGGATCACTTGAGCTCAGGATTTCAAGACCAGCCCTTGGCAATATGATGAAGCCCCACCTCTACAAAAAAATTAGCAGAGCATGGTGGCTTGCACCTGTACTCTCAGCTACCTGGGGGACTGAGGCGGGAGGATCACTTGAGCCCAGGAGGTGGAGGTTGCAGGGAGCCATGATCATACCACTGCACTACAGCCTGGGTGACAGAGTGAAACTCTGCCTAAAAAAAAAAAAAAAAAAAAAAAAAAAAAAAAAAAAAAAAAAAATTAGAAATAAAAGAGAGAATGCTTTCCCCTGGATCATCTTCCTGCCACTGCGTGCTGAGGTGGTTGGTAGGGAGGGCAGGGGAGGAGAACCAGAGGGGTAGCTTCTTTCCCCTGCTCCACGTTTCTCTTCCCCTTGCCCCCAGGGCTCTATCTCTCAACCTCCCTACCTGCCTCCACTCCTAAATGTCTGGTCTTTTCCTCTCCAACCACGAGTTTTAGAGACTTTGGCTCTAAAAGCAAAATTCTAGACTCAGACATTGTGTCTTACTTAGTCAATTGCACTGAGTTTGAAACATAAATATGAAATATATGAATGAATAAACACACACACACACACGCGAATGGAAGTATTTTCTCTTCTTTTAATTCATTCAGGATTGTGTATATTGAACCTTGAAAAAACCAACTCCTTTATCCCTATAATCAGCATCCTGATTTTCCCCTCCCAGTGTTTTATTAGTATAATTTTACCATAGAGATAAGATTCTTCCTCTTTCTCTTCCTGTGTGTTAGTCATCTTTTCCATCCTGTTTCAAACCAAAGAAGGCTTTGAAACCAAGGACCTACAATAATACCTGCTCTTTCTAAAAAAGTATAGGCATCTTAATATTGTGGCTGCAATCTGCCTTGTCTCCAAGAGCCTCATCTCCTTTACCATATGTTCATTTCCTGAACACTTAATCCTCCAATGATCGATTACAAAGCCTGTAGCCAGTGCCCCCTCCTCAGACGAGACAGAGTTCACCTTTTATACAGCCCTCAGTCTTTTCTCCTGCAAAGCAAAATCAGGTCTTAGAACCCTTCCCAGAAGCTGTGACTCCTCTTTGACACCAGAAATCTGGTCCATTTGCCCTGGGTTCCAGCCCAAAGTTGTCCCTCCATTTGCTAACTGCATTATCAGGTAATTTTCCTGGTAGCAGAATCTGGCTAAATGTACCTCTTAACTGGGGTCCACCTCTCTCATTTTTGTAGCCCTGCTATTCATTTTACCCTCAGTGAATCCACTTCACACAGCAACATGGCTGATGAATCCCACAAATGTAATGTGGACAGGGCCAAAGAAATCAAATGTAAAAGGGAGGGTATGTGCTATGTATACATTTTGTATGAGATTAGAAGCCATCACACTCTTGAGGGGAGGTGGAGGCCTGAAAAACGTTTAATGACTGGCTCCCCTCCGAACATGATTACGTGTCGGCTAATGTCCATGGTGTAAATACTCCTAACCATTGCCAGTTTCAATCTACTAACATGATGTCACTTAACATGGAGAAGTGTGTGCTGTAGCATAACATTATGTGATATTTCTACCAGACAGATGCATTAGATAAATAACCTCAAGAGCATAAATAAGTGTATAACATAGTGAAATAATTAGGAAGTAATGAATTCTGAATAGTTATTACCTATTACTGTGTGCCAAATTATCTTTCTAGCATCTCACTCTCCTACAAATGTAAGGCTCCAAAAGCTAATGTCACCTGAGAACACAGGACTAAAATGACTGCAAATATCCAATGACACTCTTGATTTCCACCATCTTTGAACATTCCCAGTCTAGTCTGTATTTATTTATCTTTTCAACAAATGCTTACTGAGCTATGTTTCAGACACTTTTTTCTCTTTGATAGTTTTATTGAGGTATAATTACTATATATAATAAACTATACGTGATTAAGTAAACAATTTGATAAATTTGGACATCTGTGTACAACCATGAAGCCATTACCGTAATCAAGATAATGACCATATCTACCACCCCCAAATTTTCCTCATGCCCCTTTCTGAGCCCTTCTTTACCCCAGGCTACAGACCTGCCTTCTGCCACTAAGTATTAGTTTGCATTTTCTGGAATTTTTTACCTTTGTTTTTAATATAATTTCTTTAATTGGAAGTTTATATAAATTTCTTTTTAAGAATGGCTGTGCTTAAATATAAGTTCATAAACTCCTGAATATTTGATAACTGGCACTCAAAAGCCACAGGAACCAGCTTCCGCACAGAACTGGGTTGATTAAGTGAATGTAAAGGAACATGATGGGAAAATTTGGGGTTGGGATAATGTTCTATTTCTTGATCTTGGTGATGGTTAAATAGGAATTTCCACGTGGTTAAAATGTATTGGGCTAAACACATACAATGTGTGGACTTTTCCCAATGTGGGTCAAATATCAATAAAAGTCGCCCACAAAAGGAAGTAGGATTAAAGAGGGAAAGGGGTCAAATCACTTCTTCAGAATTTAAAATTCTCTGGCTTTCTGTTGCATTTCAGTTAAAATGTCAGCTCCTTCCCATAGCTTTCAAGCCTTGACCTGCAGCTTCTAACCCCTGACTAAATTTCCAGCTTCACTAACTCAGGCCTCAGTTTCTCAAACCTATCAATTTCCTTCCAGCCTCAGGGTCTTTACATATGCTCTACCTCGAGCTCTTTCTGCCACTATGTTAGTCCACTTTTGCACTGCTATTAAGGAATATCTGAGACTGTGTAATTCCTGGAAAAAAAAAAAAAGAGATTTGTTTTAGCTTAACAGTTCTGCAGACTGTGTGGCAAGTGTGGTGCCAGAATCTACTTCCAGTGAGGACCTCAGGGAGCTTACAATTATGGTAAAAGGCAAAGGGGGAGCCAGCACATCTCATGGTAAGAGAGGAAGCAAGACAGAGAGAGAGAGACAGAGAGAGAGGTTGTCAGTCTCTTTTAAACAGCCAGATCTCCTGTGAACTCATTACTGATTACAGCAAGAACAGCACCAAGCCATTCCTGGGGGATCTGCCCCCATGACTCAAACACCTCCCACCAGGCCCCACCTCCAGCATTGAGAATCACATTATGACATGAGATTTGGAGGGGACAAATAAATATCCAAACCATATCAGCCACTTTCCCTAAAGCAGCTACTTCCTTCTCATCCTTTACAGCTCAGCCTCATCATCACGTTCCCAAGTGGCTGCCTTCTCTAAAGTCATGTCACTCTTTTTTTTCAAACCCCTATTAGTTTTTTCTGCATGCTTTTTTAAAAAGTGTGTAACTTGTTTCTTTATCTGTTTGCCTTTGACCTTTGACTCCTACTTAACTGTAAACTCCAAGAGGCCAGGAATCACAGGTTGTGTCTTGTTCATCTGTGTAACCCAGACGCAATGTAAGAGACCTAGGAGGTCTTTAATAAAAATGTAATGAATGGAGCAGTTAATTCTTGGTTTTCTTGGGGAATGCAAGGAAACTGTGCTGCAGAGGATGTGTGTAAATGTAAGGAGTAGAAGCAGAGGAGTCAGCCTAATATGCTGATTATAAAGCCTTTTAGGTCACTCCTTACCAGCTACGGATTCCGTGTCTTACTTCCTGCAATAGTCTGAAGGTTCACATCAGATGAGGAGACTGCAGCCCTGAGTGCCTAATGTCATGAGCAGAGGTGGAATTGGAATTGCTATTTCCTGGTTCCCAAACTAGAGCTCACCTCTCTTTGTCATATTTTCAGAGTCTGGAATTGGGGAGTGGGGAATGATGAGGAAACTGGGGAGAAGGAGCATGAGCTTTTAAAACATGCAGACATGGAAGAGCATCTGGCTTTATAACTGCCTGGTTCAGTTCTTAGGCAAATAGCCAAGTCTCCCAAGCCTCAGTTTTCTCATCACTAAATTGGGGATCGTCATGACTATTGTATAGGAATCTTGCAAATCTTGCAAGGAATGGAGGAAACCATATACTTAAAGTGCCTATCTCATCCTTGGTGTTTAGTGAAAACCCAGTTGGTTCTTTTTGTTCCCTGTAGTGGCAGCAGCCACTGGGGGCTGGGCAAGATAAGGCTTCCCCTCATTATTTCATGAATGTCCTAATCATGGCTCTGATTGTTGCCCAATTTAATTAATGCCCTAGCAGTGGGTTGACATTCTCAGGCTTTAACTGCCTAAGAAAAGTGCTGGTACCACAATGCTATGCTAACACATCAAGCTTCTCCTCTTGAATGTCTAATGAATTCATTCCTCTAGTCATTCTGAGAAGAGTAAGAAAATTAAGGCATAGATTGGATGAAAAACGATGACAGTTATAAGGCATAAAATCAATAATGCCCCACTTTCCCAAAAAACTGGAACCTTTTTCATGTCAAAAATATAGTGAGACATCTTCTGACATGCTTATGTAGTGATGATATTCTTCTAAGAACAATCTTTTCTAATTACAGGTATTTAGCTTCTCATTAAAACTTGGTTACACTGATTTTAGGATTCCAGGCATTAAAATGTTGTACTGAGTGAAGTGTGGGGAAAGGAAGGAAAGTGATATATTTTTAGTATTTACTTTCTTGCAGGCACTGTGCTGGCTATTCACCTCCCTATGAGATAGGTATATCCTTCTTCGTATTAAGATCTTCAGATTTCACTTAATTTGAGTGTAAAAGATGGCATTTGGGCAGAATCTAAGATGTTGTAACAGAGACTTAGAAAGTAGAGGGGTTCCAATAGGTTAGAATTTTGTTTCTTTCTCGTATAACTCTCCAGAGGTAGGCAGCCTGGGATTGTAGGGTTTGCTCTGCTCTCCTTAAGCTGGTGCTTCCAGTTCTGAAAGTAAGATGGGTGCCCCCTGCTGCCATTGCATTTGCATCCCACACAGCAGAGACAGGGAAAGACAAGGCAATCTTTTCTTAAGGGCATGATTCGGAAGTGCCAGACATCATCTTTGATCATATCCCTAAAGAGCTTAGATGATTTAAATAATACAGAAGTTCATTCTTCTCACATGTGACAGTCTAAGGGTAAGCAGCTTGAGGGCTTCCACAGTATCAGGGGCCACATTTCTTGTTTGTCCACCATCCCCCAGGGTTTGCAATCTTCTACACAGCAGAGGGCAGGTTGCCACCATGTGGGTCCATGTTCCACCCAAAAAAACTGAGAGAAAGGAAGAGAGGACAATCCTTTTCCTCTTGAGGCACAACCTGGAAATTGTTCACTTCACTTCTGCTCATATCCCATTGGCCAGAATATGGTCACATGGCCAAAACTAGCTGCAAGGGAAGCCAGTAAATGTGTCTAGCTAAAACCGGGTAATTTTGTTACTAAAGGAAGAAGGAATAAATGGTTTCTGCTAGAAAATAACTCTTCTGTCATAGGAAACCATTGTAGGGATTTGTGCATGTGATTCAATTAAACTTATTTGTCAGAAATTTTGTGACTATTGGATAGAAAGTGCACTGCAGAGGGTAGACACAAGCATGGAACCAGGAAGAGTAGTTGAGGAATAAAGTGGCCTGGTCTAGGGTGTAGCAGCTGAGATGATAAGTGGTCTGATTCAAGATATATTTGGAAATGTACTATATTTTGAAACACCCTCAGCACACACACACAATAATAATAATATTAACACAAATTTTAAATAAAACAAATAAAGCTCAGCAGGATTTTCTGTAGGGTGGATATGGAGTGTGACAAAGAAAGAGGGGTTGAGGATATTTGGATAAAGGCTTCTTCAAGTCACTCAGGGTTCAGATCAAGGAATTTTCCTTAATCCACAGGTCCATGGCAGTCATGCTATCATATCATCCTGATTTTTCTTCCTAAAACATATCTCTATCTGAAATTATCTTGCTTAATTTTTCTCTTGGCTTATTTTCTCTTGCCACTAAAGGATATGCTCCACGGAGTATAAATGCTTTCTACCCTGTTCATCATTCTATTGTTGGTACCTAGAACAATGCCTGGCACACAGTAATATTAAGAACCAGCACTTGAAAGCCAACATTCACTTAACACTTGTTGAAGGGATGAATCATTTAGATAACAGCTGATGTTTCTGAAGATGATAACTGAATAAAAAGGAAAATTAAATGATATAATAAGGAAATAGAATGACAGCAGCCAGAAATCTACACATTGAAGAGGCTACCATGTTCTTTAAAAATGATTAAATATTGACCAATGCTGTCGCATTTATGATGTTGTTTACCTAGAGTTTACAATCCACAGGTACCCTAGTAGAAAAGTTGGTTATTTTAAAAGAAGAAATGATCAGGCTGCTCTCAAATATCTCACCTCTCCCTTTAGCCCAGTAGATGTTTTTTTAAGTAATCCCTAGAGATTTAAAGGGAAAAGAGTATGACTCAAGAATTCTAAAAGCAGTCAAATTGTCATTCAAGTATGTAAGAACTGTGGAAACATATCATCTGTATATTTTCTCTGGAATGGAAAGATATCATTAGGGGCCCTGAGCATGATTACGATGTTGAGGCATATAAGCATTATTGGTGAGCATTAAAATATATTCAACCTAAAATAAAGTCCGAACATTTGTAGTAATTATCATTGTAAAACATAATGTGAATGCTATGTTTCTTGACAGAAAAACAACACAATGTAAAATAATAAGATTAATTTTGCTACTTTAACAGATACCAAATTAACACAGTTTAAACAATATGAAGTTTATTTCTCCCTGCACAACGGTCTGATTATAAAGAGTCCACAGCTGCTCTGGGGTTCCATGGCACTAGACACACAGGTTTCCTCTCTCTTGTTAGTCTCCATCTCCTAAAGGGTGGCTGTCTTCAGCTTTGTTGACTAGGGTTCATGACCATGTTCACTGGGTTCGTGTTCTAGCAGCAAGAAAGGTTAAAAGGTGGAGAGGGAGCAGAAATTGAACACATTTCTTTTACTCATGTCCAATTAATCATCCTATGACCACACTTAGCAGCAAGGGAAGCTGGGAAATATAGTCTTCAGCTGGGTGACACATGTCTACCTAAATCCGCTATGATTATAGAAGTAGTAGAGAAAAGACGTGTGGGGAGAGAAACTATCAATCTTTGCAATTCTACTTCAGGGGCTGCTGTGAGAATGAAATGAAATATATCAGGACACATGCTTAATATTTGCACCTAAACATATTAAGCGTTCAGGTTTTTTTTTTTTAATGAAAAGAACTTATTTTTCCTTATAGAAATAATATATGTTGGTTATAAAATATTCAAACAATATAAAAGAACACAAAAAAGTCAAGATCACTTGGAACCTCATCTTCAGAGTCAACCATTGATAACACTATGCAAGTATCTGATAATTTATCAAATGTTTATTTGCGTCCCAGTATGTGATATTAGGGACACAGTAAGACAAAGGGGCAAAAATGAGCCTTCCAAATCTAGTCCATTTCCTGTTGAATTTATCTCACTCATACAAAATTATGAAAAAAAGTAATTCTTATAAATGTTTCAGCATTTAAACAAAATGTATTCTCTATTTATAGAAGAAATAGCTGGTATATATGTATTATTTCAACTATATTACTTGTGTTATATTTTTTTGTTATGTTAGTTGGTTCAAAAAATTATGATAGTTATATCTTCTTTGGGGACTGGACCATTCATAACTATAAAATCTCTCCTTGATTTTGAATGTCTGATCTCAGTATCACAACCCTTCCTTCCTTTCTTCTTCCACTGTCTGGACACTTAGGTTGATATATGAGTTTGTTCCCAAGCAGGTTCAGAACCTGAATAGGTTAATCTTTTTAAAGGCTCAGTTTTCTTCTCCCGTTCCCTTACAACAACTAGGTACAGTTCATAGCCACCTGCTTTGTACTTACTAATCTTAGGTTCTATTAGAACCTGAGATATTTCAAACACTACATATTTGGATACATTTTTGGATACATTTCCCCCACATTCAAAAGGATTGTGCCAAATTGTAACAGCAACTCAAATCTAGAGAGTTTGAGTTTTCATTAGATTTCAAGTGAAGCCATCAATTCACAGCCAATGTGTAGTTCAAAGGCATTGTAAGGGTTTCCTTTGATGCCTTTGAAAATGTCACATATACCTTAACATTTTGTGCTTCATCTATAGAGAATCAGCCACTTCAGAGTTGGCATCTCTATTTACAAAGAGGCAAATATGAGCCTTCCAAATTTAGTCAAATTCTGTTTGAATTTATCTCATTAATGTAAAACTATTGGGAAAAAAAGAGTGAATCCTAGCTTGTTTGCACCTATTTTTTTTTCCCTAAGAAAATAATAAAACTGATGCCTGCAACCATTTGAGGGTGCCCATTACGTGCCAAGCATTTCACATGCATCATATTTACTCTGATCCTCACAGCCACCTGCCATGTGAGTGTGATTACCACCATTGCTCAGATAAGAGTCCTGAAGGGAAAGCCACAAGGAGAGCTGCACGTGTAGACTGACAGTGGCAAGAGGGAGCTGGGGGCCAAACCTGTTCCGTTTAACTGCAAAACCTTGGTTTGTTCCACTGCTCTAAGAACTGGACTTCTGAAGGAAATGGGCAATTCTTTGTTTTTCTATGTTTTGAGTAATGTTTCCTCTTTTTCTCTTCCTGAATGCTCTTAACTAGAGTCTAATACGAACAAATTCCATATGCAGCTACAGAATTGCAAGTCTGAAGGAATGGAAGGCTAAAACCTGTTTAATTCACAGTTCAGCAGACAAATACAATTTGCTTAAATAAACCCACCAGGAGGGTTGGTGGAATCAAGTCTCTTATTATTTTAGGGCTGTAATTTCAGAATGTACCTCGGTGATTTAACAAAGAACACTGATATCAAATATTACTCTCTATTTATTGCAAATACCACAGAAAGTTTTTGTTGCTGTTTACAATACATAATCTCTGTAGTAAAATATTATATCTAGTTTCAGAAATGCTAACTGCATTTGGATGGCAAAACAGGTAAAATTTTCTGGAGTACTTAACTGTGTTTCTTACAACCAACTAAAACACTTAATATGTAACTTCGGGAAAGAAAGAGTTGTTCCTTTTAAATGTAGGTGTATTTCCAATTGCAATACAAGATGTTTTGGCATAACTGACTAAAAGGACCTGGTAATGAATTAATGGAAATGAAGAAATGGTTAGACCAAACCTATACCATTATATCTGTAGGAATTTTCTACAGATTCAGGCCCTTCTTCAGACTTACTGATTCAAAATTTTGAGAGGTAGAGTTACAGACATGTGCTTTTAGAAATTTCATGGGTAATTTTGATGTGCTTCCCTGGTTACAAACCTCTGGGCTGGAGCCAGGTGTGTATCTTTAGTACACTCAGTAGCAACAATGAAATATTTTCTTTCCAATGCTGACTGCCACTACAAACAGTTATTCTTCCCTGTCTCTTTCTTCACTGGAAGAAAAAGAAATTTATGCAGTAAGATAAAGATGGGCAGATGTTCTCAACAATGGATGAGATATGGATCATCTCATTCTCAGAGAAATGTATGTTACTTGTCTGCCATGAATACCTGACGCAGATGGAGTTTAATAGACACCTGAATGCTAGGAAACGGTTTTGGGAATGATAAATGCAGGACCTTTTTTTGTGTGGGGGGATACAGAGTCTCTTGCTCTGTCACTCAGTCTGGAGTGCAGTGGCGTGGTCTTGGAGCACTGCAACCTTTGCCTCTTGGGTTCCAGCAACTCTTGTGGTTCAGCCTCCCAGGTAGCTGGGATTACAGGCATGTGCCATCATGCCTGGCTAATGTTTGTATTTTTAGTACAGATTGGGTTTCACCATGTTGGCCAGGCTGGTCTTGAACTCCTGACCTCAGGTGATCCGCCCACCTCAGCCTCCCAAATTGCTGAGATTACAGACGTGAACCACTGCTCCTGGCCTCAGTTTTTACTAACAAAGACCAACAAATAAACCAAAATACTTTTTTTTTCCCATTCAATCGTATGGTGAATAGATGGACACAACATTGGAAATCATGGAGTCCAACTGCTTTAGTTTACACTAAGGGAAACTGAGCCCAACGTGGGGAAGTGACTTCTATGTGATACAGCTTTTTCCTACAGTACAAACCATTCAATTCAATGGCCAACTTCAGAATGCAAACCAAGCTTTCTATTCCTTTTTGGAAACTTGCCTCACTGAAATTAGAAAGAACACAGAAACAGCTGTTCAACCATGTCCAGAAATGAGATTTCATTCTTCAATAAAGCACCGAAACTTTAGCTAAGAAGTGTTAACAGAGAAAAAAAGATCAGCCTGTAACAGATTCTTCAGCAAAGTTGCCCATCCTCACAGAGGCTCACAAAAAGTGAAATAACCGAAGTTATTTTTATATAAGCTTTCCTGTTATCAATGTGAATTGTCCTTCCAGAACAGATATTTGAGAGTAGGCTTAGCCAAATCTTCATTACGTGCTGTTTTTCTGGATCTATTCTCAGAGAGGGGCTTTCCTATTCTCAATCTCTCTTCCTTCTCTAGCCCCTAAACAAAAACCTGGAGAAGAGCATTTGTATCAGGGTAAAGTTCTGGTATCAAAGCATCCATATCACATCATTTATGCCTTGTTGGATGTTATGGACTGAATTGTGTCCCCTCCCCTGTCCCATTCATATGTTGAAGTCCTGGCTCCCAGTACTCAGAATGTGGCTATATTTGGAAATAAGGTCATTGAAGAGATAATTTTGTTTAAATGAGGTCATTGGGGCAGACCCCAATCCAATATGACTTGTATCCTCACAAGAAGAGGAAATCAGGAAAAAGACACATGAAGAGGGAAGACCATAGGAAGAAGATGGCCGTCTACAAGGCCAGGAGAGATTCTGAAGAAACCTACCCTGCTGACATGTTGATCTTGGACCTCTAGCCTCCAGAACTGTAAGACTATAAAGCTCTTTTTAAGCCACCCAGTCAGTGGTACTTTGTTATGTCAGCTCTAGCAAACTAATACATTGGATGTTTCATTCATTTGATATGGATGTGAAATTTAATTCCACTCTTTAACAACTGCATGCTCAAAATGGAGTGTCCATGTCATCATTTCGACCCTTTAGTTAAAATGAAAATGAAAACCTGGTCTAGGCATGGTGGTGCATGCCTGTAATCCCAGTACTTTGGGAGGCCAAGGTGGGCAAATTGCTTGAGCTTGAGCAACATGGCA
Organism: Saimiri boliviensis; assembly: GCF_048565385.1. NCBI lineage: Eukaryota > Metazoa > Chordata > Mammalia > Primates > Cebidae > Saimiri > Saimiri boliviensis. Next base: position 36,562,389 of record NC_133465.1, read on the forward strand.
AAACAAACTTAGCCAGGCATGGTGGTACACACCTATAGTTCCAGCTATTTGGGAGGCAGAGGTGGGAAGATTGCTTTAGCCTGGGAGGTCAAGGCTGTAGTGAGCTGAGATCATGACATTTCACTCTATTCTGGGTGACAGAGTAACACCCTGCCTAAAAAAATCAAATGAAGGCCAGGAATCAGGATGTCTGTGTTGGCAAATACCCGAAAACCCAATTCTAAAAAAAAAAAAAAAAAAAAAATGAGATGCATTTAGCTCAAACAGCTCAAAGGTCAACAGGTAGTACAGGCTTCAAGTGCAGTTTGATCAGGGTGTAGCTTCCTCTGCTTCTCCCTATTTATCAGGTGTGTGATTGGGTTGGTTCCTCTCAATGTGGAAAGATAGCATCAGTAGTTACACATGCTTCTCTATTTCTATCCAAGAAGAAAGGATAGCATCAAGTAACTATAACAAGTCCAGGCTTTCCTCTAATTGAGCCAGTCATTGTAACCCTAATAATAATAACAACTAATATTTAATGAACTCTTAATATGTGCCAGGCGCTCTTCCAAGTGCATCTTCTGCATGATTCTGCAATATGGAATGAGATAGATGAACCTTGCATATGTTATGCTAAGTGAAATAAGCTAGTCACAGAAAGACAAACACTGCATGATTCCATTTAGCTGAGGAATTTAAAATAGTCAAATTCAAAGACTCCAAGAGTGGAATGGTGGTTTCTAGGGGCTGAAGCGAGGAGGAAAAGGGGAGTTACCAATCACTGGGCATAAAGTTTCAGTCAAACAAGATAAATAAGTTCTGGAAATCTGTACAACATTGCACCTACGATCCACAATAATTTGTTTTACACTTAATTTGAGGAGGGTAGATCTCACGTTAAATGTTATTACAATAAAATTTTAAAAGCAAACAATAAACAAACATAAAACCTAAACAAAGCAAAACAAACAGCAATCCCTTATTTGTTAATTTGGTCAAGTCCAACACCCCTGAACTGAGAGAGGAGGTAAGCCCCCTCACCAGCTGAAATAGTAAGATTGATATGCAAGGTGAAGGATAGATATTAGGAAAATGGCCAGCGTATGAGCTACAGCCATGCGTTTGAAAAGTTGTAACTCTGACCCATGCTTCAGATTTCCTTAATGATCTATCTTAATACAGGCAAAAAACAAGATACATTCTTCACAGTACTGTTTTTTTCTTGCAGGTACAGATGCCAACAGAAATCGATTGAGGAAGCATGCAGGCTTCTAGAAATTCACCAACACCTGATCAGCTTTTTGCCTGCAAGTTAAAGTGACCTCTTGGGTCAAACCCTAGATCCCTTTGATTCTGACATTTGCAGAGGGGTGTGAAAACCTCTTTGCTTGTTCTGGGTTGTGTGAGCTGCTTTCTCTTTTACCCTTGATGTATGGTAAGAAAGGAGCAACCAGAGACAGGCGTTTGGTGAGGCTTTAGTTTGTTCCACTTTCACTCTTGGCCCCAAATCCTGTCTTGTCCATGCTGGGTGTTCACTGTACGAATTAAATGTACAGATCTGATATTTTCCAATTTGTAAACCTGAATTCAATTAGACTTTTATCATGGGTCATACAAAGCAGAAATACATGTGTATCATGATTTCTGGAGTTCTAATGAATCAAGTGTTAATTTCACAAGGCTTCATTGACTTGAAATAAATAATGGGCGGTTTTCCTTCTGAAGGCTAAATATTGGTACAAATTAGCACAACTTTTTTTTTTGAAAATAATTTGACAATACTTTATAGAAAGTTACAAAATGTTTGTATCTTTTATATAGCAATCCCAACTCCTAGGGGTTATTAAAAGTGGAGGGAGGAAGCCTCACGCACAACAATGTTCATTCAAGACTGTCTTAGAATAATATAAATGTAAACCAAACAACACATATTCCAACCATATGCATGGCTAAGACATGTATAGTAAAAACTTCTTGGGGGAAATATTATATAACTATTAGTAGTTCCCTTTGTTTGGAACACTTTCCACCCCTTCTGCCTTATTCCTCTGTCAGCTAACTCCCACTTAGTCTTCAAGACTCAGGGTACCCACCACTGAGCTTATATAACACCTGGGCACACCTCTACTAAAAGTAAAGCCCACTGCATTGTAACCCATTAATTTTGCCTGTTAGTGTCCCCCACTGGATTGCAATTCTCTAAGGCGGAGTCTGTCATTTGTGCAACAAGTTAAAATTATCAGAAAGCAATGGTGCACGAAATAAAATTATTTCTGATATATAGAATTTAGCTTGAGCTAATTCAGACCTGCCTTCATTCCCTGCTCCCCAACCCTCTCCAGCCGCCAGCAGCAATAGCAGCAGCATCGCCCCTGAAGTCTCTTGTGGAAGGTGGGAAATCAAGCTTTCTAGTAGGAGTGTCTTTGGGGAGGGAGTGAGTGGGAGACTAGAACTGGGGCCAAGGGAATATTCCTGCAAAACTCCAGGAACCATCAGCATTCCACTTCTTCTTGCAAAGTTTGTTTCCATGCCTGAGTTGTTCTACATAGTGCATAAACTGGGACTGCAAACGTGTAAACGATCGGTGTGAATTCATGTACGCTGAAAGGCGATGCGCGTTCCCTTCTTGCAGGCAGATCTGCTCAGAAAGCTTGAAAGTGGACACAGCCCTGCGCCAGGTATCAGCGATCTGAGCTCGTTTTCTGACCCCATTCATTTTCCAGCCCGGCTCCCAGATACTTCGCGCGGCGCTCCCTTCTGCCCGCCCGACTTCTGAGCGGAGCGCTTGGGTGGGAAGAGAACCGGCAAATCCTCGCGGGCGCTGGGCGCTCGCGGAGCCGCCCGCGCCCGGCCCCGTCACGTTGGCTGCCGAGCGCATCCCGGCTGCTCCCTGGCGGGGAGGCGCCGAGGGTAGCTAAGGGGAGCAAGTCACGTGAGAGGAGGAGTCTGACCTACTTTCCCGGCGGCAGGCGCATGCGCACTTCCCATCTGCGCGCTACCCGGGAGGCTCACGTGGAATCGCACGTGCCTGGTCCTCCAGCGAGGGGCTCCGGGCCGGGCGCTCGCAGGGGCGGGTCCGCGGTGGGACGGGAGGCGGGGCGCGGCGGGGCGGAGCACGGGGAGACTCAGTCTGCGGGTCCCGCAATCATCCGTGACAACCGCAGACTCTGGAGAGGTGTTGAGGCGCCCCGCGGGGCTTCCCAAGAATTCATCAAATTCAACATTCGTGAATTCAAAAATTAAGATAAAGCGACTGTACCTCTGTCCTGTAAGTCACCAACTCTGCAACTCAATTTATCCTGCAGACAGGCTTCCGGTTTTGTGAAATGAAGTCCCTGCAAGGATAATCATTACATCATTGTTGGACATCCCAAGCGGCCAGAAACTGTTTAAATGTCCAACAATAAAACCGGTTAAATTCGTAGAAATATAAATTGTGATTGGGCTATACTTCACGTTCTCTGCAGCTCTTAAATAGACTGCTCTCTAGACACTGATATGGAAAGACCTTCAAAATACATTATGTGATTTAAAAAAATGCAGAACAGTGTATAGGATGCTGACATTTGTGAGAAAAAAATTATATATATATATATTATGAACAGACTAATTCTGGAAAAATATATTGGATAACTGGGGGTGGGGGTCAGGGAAGACGCAAGACTCCACAGTTATGTAACTTTTAAATTTTGTACCATGGATGATTAATCTTTTTTTCTTTTTCTTTTTCAAATAACATTTAAAAACAGAGTTATTTAGCACTTACTCTGTGCTGGGCACCAGCTTTTATGTAAATCATTTCCTTCTAGAAAGTTTGTCATGTACAGTATCTGCCACATTTCCTGTTCTGTTCAGCTTGAATCTTAATGTCTTAAGCTTTGTGATAAACTGTTGAGACTTTTTTTTAAATCCCCATATGAACAACCCAAGTCCTCAGCATTAAGATTCTTTTCAAGTTTTGTCTCTTGAGGGAAGGTATCTTAACCAAGAGGCTCTCAGCAACAAATATTTGCATAATAAAGCAGGCACAGCAGTTTTACATCTGTGATTAGCTTTTTACTTTCCCAATTATTCTGTGAGTTTGTAGTGCACATATTATTATCATTGTGGTTATTACATATGTGTTAGTTATATTTGGTTGCAAATAAGTACATTGTTTGCAAGTAACTAAAAGTCCAACTCTAAGTGGCTTGGACGGTAAAGTTTATTTAACTTTAGGTTGGATGTTGGAATTTAGGGATACATTGATTTGCCTGCTAAACAATACCACCAGGACCTGGTTTCTTTCTAATCTTCTGCCAAGGTTTCCACAGTGTCAACTTCATCTAAAGCTTTGGAAGGCTGGGCGTGGTTGCTCACGCCTGTAACCCTAGCACTTAGGGAGGCCGAGGTGGGTGGATTGCCTGAGATCAGCAGTTCAAGACCAGTCTTGACAACATGGCAAAACCCCATCTCTACTAAAAAAATACAAAAATTAGCTGGTGTGGTGGTTCATGCCTGTAGTCCCACCTATTTGGGAGGCTAAAGCACCAGAATCTCTTGAGCCTGGAAGGTGGAGGCTGCAGTGAGCTGAGATCCCAACACTGCACTCCAGCCTGGGAAATAGAGTGAGACCCTGTCTCAAAAAAAAAAAAAAAAAGAGAAGGAAAAAAAAAAAAAAAAACAAAGCTTTGGGAAAGTCTCACTTAGTAAAAATGCTTCTTCCCAGAAGCAGCAAGCAAACATCCTCCCTATACTCCTTGGCCTCAAGTTGGGGCAAGCGCCCACCTTGAACTAGTAACAGTAGCAGGAGAAGGAATTATGCTGATTCATTTGCATTAGTCTGTTAGTCCATGTGCTTTGAGGGGAGCTAAAGAAAACAGACAAACGGCCTATGGATGGTGCGAAGCGATCACCACAATGTCTCTTAATCATTACCATCACTCCTACTGCTATTATTTTCCTCTTTCTGGTGTGGCAAACTGGATAAAGTGATAGCGCTTGACTTCCTAAAGCTTATGTAGGCAGTATACTTGCATTTTCCCTCTACTGTATACCTTCCCAGTGATGGAGTAAGAGCATGAACACATCAGAAAAGTCTGTCTCCAGTCTAGCAAAACAAGTTGAGTTATAATGAGAAATCAGTGATGCCATTACGGCAGAATTATATATAAGGAAGTGTGCCAACACATTTATGTTCTATCTCTTTATCCACCCATTCAATAGGTATCAACCTTTTACTATCTGTGGAAGCATAAAGGCTCATATAGAAAATACAGCAGATATTCATGACCAAGTTCCTGAACTCAGAGGGAAACAGTCAAGTTAGGCAAGCAAGATGAATACTTGGGAAACGTTGAAATAATGATATGAGACAGCATGCAATTAAGTGCCTAAGTGGATGATAATGCAGTATGGCAGATGTTGAGAGCAGAGGCAGGGACTGGTTGAAACAAAGATAGCAAATAGGAGTGGGCCTTGAAGGATTGCTCAGGTGAGATACAATAAGCATGGGGGAAGGGATGTGTAGATAGTTGGACAATATGAGTAAAAGAGTACAGGTGGCGGCTGGGCACAGTGGCTCACGCCTGTAATCCCAGCACTTTGGGAGACTGAGGCAGGCGGATCATGAGGTCAGGAGTTCAAGACCAGCCTGGTTAACATGGTGAAACCCTGTCTCTACTAAAAATACAAAAATAAGCTGGATGCAGTGGCGTGCGCCTGTAATCCTAGCTCCTCAGGAGGCTGAGGCAAAAGAATTGCTTGAACCCAGCAGGTGGAGGTTGCAGTGAGCCAAAATCTCGCCACTGCACTCCAACTTGGGAGACAGAGCAAGACTCCATCTTGGGGGGGAAAAAAGAATACAGGTGGAAATGAATCTGGTGTTCTCAAGATTAGAGGAAAGACCTATAGGCGTGGGGGGTTTGTGTTGGAGGAGTCGGAAGTGATGCTGAAAATGTAAGAAACCAGGTTCCTCAGGCCCCACCACCCTGTGGATATAGATGCCTTGTAGTTAAATTGCCCTGGCTTCTGTTCCCACCTGCTCATTGTTTCCAAGTCTCAACCAATTATACCAGAGAATACCCCAGGGTCTTTCACAAGTGTTCACAGATCAGTCAGCCAATCACTGTCACCCCACAGCTTCTGCCTGCCATGCTCTTTCTCTCCTGTTCTGCTCCCCCTAACTTCACCCTTTCGTAGAAAAACAAGATGGAAGATGCCTCACCACCCCTCTGCTAGTTATATGAGAGGAGGGGGAAGAGTCAAGAATGATTCCAAGCATATCCACATTTGCTGCCTGGTGTGTCAAAACAGGACACATTGCTCACAGAGCATGCTGTAATTAGTATGGTCACGCCAGGAGGGGAAGGGACCTCATCGAACACAATGGGTTTTTAAATATTTAATAACTGTCAATTCAAGTATTTAATAACTGTCAATTCAAGATTGAGGCCTTCTCTCAAGGGAGGCTTGAGGCCAGTGCAGCTACCAGTATACAAAATTTAAGGAGGCGCTCACTCCTGGGGTGGTGCTAGGGTGAACTTACAGGATAATATGCCATAGCATTTGTCTTGTGGTCTGGATAGGCCCAAACTAGAAACTTTAAAGTGTCCAGCTGAAACTGTAAGGCCCACAGCTTATCAGTCTTAACAGGAGGCAGAGATATTCATACCTCTATGTTTATTTGTCTGTGCTGCTTTTTTTTCTTGTGAAAGTCTTTCTTCTTTATTCTTCTTACTACAGCTCAAATCATATTTTAAACTTTAAGTTTTTAACTAGTTGTGTGAATTGATGTGGACATATATGCTGTATATTCATTTGACAGTGAAACAAATGTACATTAAGAATCTGAAAAGATAGACCAGGAGATTCATTAGTTGTTGGGTCTATGAAGAAAATAAACAAAAATCAACAAAAGTCTTACTTTCCAGGAGATGCCAGCCTAGTAGGGGAGGTAGTTTTTAAGGAGAAGACAGACAGGTGTGAATGTTTGTCAGGGTGGGTGGGGGTCGAGGACCTGAAAGAGTGAATGGCTGTCTCTACCATAGTTGGTGGTAGATGGGAGACAGCATCCTACCTTCATTAGCATGTGATACCTGAGCTGGGTCTTAAAGGTGAGACCCCCATAAGCCAGGCATTGTACAGGCATTTTGGGTAGAGAAAGGAGGAGTATTTACATCCTAGATTAAAAAAAAAAAAAAAAAAAAAAAAAAAAAAAACCTCTCTCAGTTGGAGACAGACCTGAAGAGAGAAAATTGTGAAGTGCCTGTGAAATGGTCAATAGAAGATTCTACTCACTATCATGAAGGGACAGGAGAAGGGGCAAGATGCCTGATGTGTGGAAACTGGGAGAAAGTTTTGGAGTTTTGGGTGTGACAAAGCCATCCATTTCATCGCCCTTGTTACAGGAAGTGTAAACATTACCGGGCAACGTGGAGCGTATTTGCATAGGGAGACAAGTTGTTACAGGCCTGGAAACTCCCTTTCTCTTTCCCTTTTGATGCTTATCATTGTTTGAAAATCTCTGATGATGGAGATGGTATGCCCTGAGACCAGTAGGTAGAAAAAGTTACCAAAATGTCCTGGTGTTAGAGGAATGGTGTGACTGGTGTCAGGCTTTCAATTCCCAATTGAGGATGAAGCATGTGTTTGATGGTGGGCCATCTTATTATCAGGGAAGTATTGGCCAGAAATGTCCATAACATTGGGAGTTCATAGATGAGCAGAAGGACCCCTGTTTTCCCTTCCCCACATTTTCTGGAAAACAATACTTTGTGAATTGCTGTAGCAGGAACATCCACGGAAGAATCTTTTGGAATATTAGCCCTGGCCTCCTGCTTTGACAATGTACTTGTAGTGCAGTAACTTGTTCTCAGATAACCAAGTTACTGGTATGTATCAGTCAGCATAGGCTGGGGTGGGTCATAGTAAGAAAAAAATTCAAATACCAGTGACTTGAAAGGGTAAAGATTTATTTCTTTTTAAAATTGAATTAGTTTATTTATTTTGAAGCAGAATTTTGCTCTGTGACCCAGGCTGGAATGCTGCAGCATAATCATGGCTCACTGCAGCCTCAAACTCCTAGGCTCCTATCTCAGCCTCCCAAGTAGCTGGGACTACAGGCATGCACCACCACACCTAGCTAATTAGGATGTGGAGAAATAGGAACACTTTTACACTGTTGGTGGGAGTGTAAATTAGTTCAACCATTGTGGAAGACAGTGCGGTGACTCCTCAAGGACCTAGATATAGAAATTCCATTTGACTTAGCAATCCCATTACTGGGTATATATCCAAAGGATTATAAATTGTTCTATTGTAAAGACACATGCACACATATGTTCATTGCAGCACTGTTGACAATAGCAAAGACCTGGAACCAACCCAAATGCCCATCAATGATAGACTGGACAAGGAAAATGTGGCACATATACACCATGGAATACTATGCAGCCATAAAAAACAATGAGTTCGTGTCCTTTGCAGGGACATGGATGAATCTGGAAACCATCATTCTCAGCAAACTGATACAAGAATAGAAAATTAAACACCATGTGCTCTCACTCATAGGCAGGTGTTGAACAATGAGAACACATGGACACAGGGAGGGGAGCATCACACACTGGGGTCTGTTGGGGGAGACTAGGGGAGGGACAGCAGGCGGTAGGGAGGTTGGGCAGGGATAACATGGGGAGAAGTGCCAGATATAGATGATGGTGGGATGGAGGCAGCAAACCACATTGCCATGTATGTACCTATGCAACAATCCTGCATGATCTACACATGTGCCCTAGAACCTAAAGTGCAATGTAAAAAACTTTTGTGGAGATGGGGGTTGTGTTAGTCTGTTTCACACTGCTATAAAGAATACCTGAGACTGGGTAATTTATAAAGGAAAGAAGTTTAATTGACTCACAGTTCCACATGACTGGGGAGGCCTCAAGAAACTTACAATCATGGTGGAGGCCAAAGGGGAAGCAAGGCACATCTTACATGACAGCAGGCAAGAGAGAGAGTGCGTGTGAAGTGGTTTTCAACAAAGGGCAGTGTTGCCCCCCTGGAGACATTTGGTAATGTCTGGAGAGGTTTGGTTTGCCACAAGTCCGGGGATGGTAGGAAGCAGGTGCTGCTGGCATCTAGTGGATAGAGGCCAGGGATGCTGCTAAACATCCTCCAGTGCACAGAGCTGCCTCCTTCAACAAAGACTTATCCAGCCCTAATGTCAGTAGAACTGAGAGAGAGAAACTGGTTTACAGTGGTAATGAGTGGTGATGGTGAGAAACGATCAGCTTCTGGATATATTTTGAAGACAGTGCCAGTGGGATTCACTGATGAACTGCAGATGGAGTGTAAGAGGAAGAAAGGAGCCAAGGGTGACTTAAAGTTTGTTGCTGGAGCAACAGAGAAAATGGAGTTTCCATTAACCCAGAAGGGGAAGACGCTGGGAAGAGCTGATCTTGGAAGCAAAGCCAGGAATTTGGTTTTGGACATGTCAAGTTCCATCAGGGCATTGCTCCCATCCCCAGTGTTAAACAGGGATCTCATTTTATATATTACCAGTGAAAAGTGCACAGATAATACAAAGCAGATAGCTCTTCCATTATTTATATTTTGCTGGACTGCATCATATGATGTTCTCCCAGCAAGTTCATTATCCTATTTGTATTTTGCTTATGTGGGTATTCACCTGGATTTATGATTCTGGAATGTGGTCTGCTTGAGAAGAGAAGATGAGAAAGCTTAGGAAGCAGGAAACCAGGAGAGAGCTAATAACCACTTAGCATTAGGGTCTAGGCTGATACCAAAGATTATCTTGTCTTTACTGGGGGGATGGTGATCAATCTTTCTGTTCATGGTCATGGGTGGAGAGGCTGGAATGTGATCACCTGTGCTTTCTTTCAGTGTGACACCTGTTAGAGATGCCACAATATCTACAGTGACGTATCAAGTGAGAGTGTCCATATCCTGAAGTGTGTAGGTGCTCACTGGAGCTGGGTGGGGCCACATTCCAGCTTTGCCGCGGACTGCATCCTTGTTATGTATGAGTTATATGAATTCTCTGAGCTTCGGTCTTATCTGTAGAATTAGCACTACAGTAGTTCACTCAAAAGGTGATGCAAGGATTAAACGAGCTAATACATGAAAGTGCTTAGACTACTGTTAGACACATAGTAAGTGCTCAGTAAACATTTGCTCACTGTTATTGAGAAGATTGCAGGTTAGGGATGGGAAAGATGCCAGTTCAAGTTCCAGTTTTGTGGCCATGAACTTTCTCTGATCCTCAGTTGCCTCATCTTCAAAATGGCTGTGATAAAAAATATCTATAGCCAAAAGATATGAAGACTGCATGAAATAGTCTACATAAAGCAGGCAGCAGATGGCCTGCCTGACTTTAGCAAGCACTCAGAGAACAGGCCTAGATCATAAGCAAACGAAACCAGAATCTCATAGGGTGACTTGAACAGATCCATATCTTGAAACACCGTGAAGACCATTTACATATTTCCAGAGGTTGCTGAGGAGCCAGCGCCCCAAAGAACCTGACGCCACCAGCTAGAGTTCTTATTTCTAGGCAGGCGGTCCTAGTATGGAAGGGACAAGCCTGGGACTGTATGCAACATGTATGTTATGATTTCAAAGGAAGAGGACAAAGGAAGAAATGATAGTAGTTTGAAACACATGAAGAAAAAATAAACCCAAAATTAAACCCTCAGCATTCCATTGTGCCTGAGAAAGGACAGAGCAGGCTCCACAGAAAGTAGATACTCAGATGGGCTTGCTTTGGGAGTAGAAGAACTCTTGACACCCTTCCAACTAAGTTCAGAATGTGGTATGGGGCAGAGCAGGGGATTGACATATAAGTCATGGGAGAAGATGCCTGTTTTCTATTTTTCAGGCCAGGACAGCAGCATTCTGAATCTGTATGTTGCCAGTCATTCAGTTCACCCACATTTACTGAGTGCTCACCATGGGCCATGAGCTGTGGCAGCACTGGGATACAGAGGTGGGTAAGATACCATCTGTGCCTTCAGCTATCTTACAGGACAGTAACAAGATAGGCAAATACACAACTAGCTCAGGTGCAAAGCCGGGTAGAATTTAATGCTTTATCAGAGGAGGTGTGGGAAGCAGCTCAGACTTACCAAGAGTCATCAAAGATGATAGAGAAAGGACAGCTTTGATCCAGCCACAGTGTCAAGAGGTGGGAATGCAGGAATTAATAGAATTCAGTCCCTGTCCTAAAGCAGCCCCGCTGCCAGTCAGGCCCAGGCCTGTTGGTGTGTGGCTCATCTGCCATGTGTAGGCAGGTGATCATATCCCTGGGTAGAGCTCAGCTTCTCCTTGGTAACCACCTTTTGCTTCCCTCGATCTCCTTCCACATTGAGTTATCACTGGTCTTGACATTATGAGATCAGAAACTCACACTAGTCCTTGGGGATTATCTATTCAATGTTTTTCAAATGTCCTGTAGCGATGAAGTTTTTTGAACTTTGTCCCAAAAGTTCCAATGGGCTCTGGAGGTCAGGAAATAAAGGAAAGAGAAATGAAGCTACATCATCTTTAATTTCAACCAGAGGAGTTCTGTTTTTATTTATTTTAATGGTCTTCTTTTCATATGAGCTTTCACTTAAACACAGGGTTATGCAGCTAGAAAAGGTTTGGGAGGCACTAATTTTATTTTTATAGAGATGAGATCTGGAAGAGAAATGGCTTTTCAAGATATTAGCCAAGAGCCTGGGTTTCCAACTTGTGGGCTGCTGAGCTTTCCACTGTGCCCACTGCCACCCTCTGAAGTGTGAGCACATCTGCAGGGGAGCCTCAAGCTTCTCCCTGAAGTGAGTGGAGCGAGGTTGTGTGATGGGTTTACACTGGGGAGGGAATGGAGGAGCGTGAAAGAGCTGTTGTTTGGGGGCACTGCTTGGCACCTCTCCCGGTCTGCAGGTCAAGGTGGTGTTACGTAGAGTGTGTAGAACATGGGCCTGTGCTGGGAAAGAACCCAAGAACCTTTCCCTGATTCTGGAAAATAGAGCTCCGTTGGGAGCTCCTGGGAGTGAAAATTGGAAGGTGGCTGAAAGTAAGTGTGTTTTGAAAGAGGGATAGCTTAGGAAGTGCCCCAGAAGAAAAAGAAATAAGCGGCTTTTCCCTGGACACCAGAAATTTGGGCAGCTTTTAGGCTAAGGATTCATTTGCCGAATGCCTATGGGGGAAACAAATGTGAATGGTAGGTTTGTGGTTTGTAACATAAAGAAACCTATAACCCAGTGGGGAAGTTAGGGCAAGTACATTTATAACACAAGGGTGAAAGAAGGAAGGTCAGAAGAAATAAGACACAAGCCATGGGAGCTAGATCATTGTGAAGGGGAGATCATTGGCACTTCCTGGTGCAGGGATGCTTTGAGGTGGCACTTAAAGCCAGATAAGCCAGCAGGAGATGGGTAAAACACTGCACACAGAGGGAACAGGAGGAGCAGGAGACAAGTCCTCACTGGCTCTGAGTGGGAAGAGGGATACTTTGGTCTGGTTTGAGCATAGAGGCTCTGAAAGGCTATTTTGGACTGAATCACTTTCTTCCCAGAACCTGAGGTGAAGTCCTCAGGGATCCCTCTTCTCTGAAATACCAATCAGGCCATCGCTGATATAGGTAGATTTGGCAATTTGTTTCTGCTGCCTAGGGAGAGGGAGCCAGGTTCAGATAGAGATGGTAGGAGGCTTCCACATGAAGTAGTGTTTCATCTCTTCTTCCGTTCCTTCCCAGGGGGAGAAGGTAACAGCTGATAACCTATAGGGCCCTGTAAGCTATGGGTCTGGGAAGCGGGTATGTGGATGGCATTCACTTGGAACTCTGTCTTCCTCTCCTAAAACAGCTTGGAAACCAGCGAGGTCAATGGAAATTAGCAGCATCCCCCAGCCAGAATGGAAACGTAATTATTGCTTCTTTGGCACTTCCCCAGGTTAGCCACCTGACACAAGTCAGGGAGAGGAGAGGGCATGGATCACAATGAACCAAGGGCAGCTCTTCTCCCCTAGTGAGAGAGTAGAAAAATGCCAGAGGTAGGGAGTGAGAAGGAGACAGTAAAGCCAGCCTTGAATGACACACTAGATCTGATGAATTTCAGTTCTTGCAAAATTAAGTCATTATCAAAGACAACTTGGGGATAACGAAATGCTTTCCAAGCTATTTGGTTGCTCTTGATAAAACAAATATGCAAATAAAATAATGACATGTCCCACTATGGATGTATGACCAGGTGAACCTAAGGGTTACCACTCAGAGTCTCAGGCCAGGGAGCCAACAAGTGAACATCCTTTTGAGCTAATTTGAATATTTATGTTTTCTTTTTAAAAAAATCAACATTAGCATAGAAATATGCATGCTGTGTTCTCAAAGTTTAAAGACAAAAATCGCATCTCTATATTTTTATAAACTTTTAACATGCATTCTGTAATAAGCCTGCAGTAGAATAATATTTATTTTCATGTTGAAAACACCTTAATATAGTAAAGTACAATAAGGTAACAAAAAAAAGAAGCAATTTTTGTAAACATACATATGTGTAGAATGAAAGAAAAAGAATGAAGATACATACATTTATTTTCTTTTCATCTTTTATCTTTTTCTTTTGTTTGTTTGTTTTTTTTTTGAGACAGCCTGCTGTGTTGCTCAGGTTGGAGTGCAGTGGCATGATCTTGGCTCACTGCAACCTCCACCTCCCAGGTTCAAGCAATTCTTCTGCCTCAACCTCCCTATACTACAGGTATGTGCCACCATGTCTGGATAATTTTGTATTTTTAGTAGATACCATGTTTTCCTGTGTTGGCCAGGCTGGTCTTGAACTCCTGACCTCAGGTAATCCACCCGCCTCAGCCTCCCAAAGTGCTGGGATTACAGGCGTGAACCACCACACCCAGTCTTATATACATATACTTCTGTGCTTATTTGTCCTCTCCAAAGTTCTTCATTGAGAACACCTTTGTAATTCGCTAAAATTTTTAAAAGAAGTAAGGGTATTTCTTGTTTCCTTCTTCTCTAAGAATAAAGGGGAAACATGCAATTGTAGAATCTGGTTTCAAATCCCCTCGCCTTTAATTCTTGAGATACACAGCATATGTGGTATGCAGAAGCAGGTGTGGTCTGACTCTCATAGAGAGGACAGGGAGAGGCAACAGTCTCCCTAGCCTTTGTGACCTGAATACAGCAGCGTGGCTCAAGCTTACGCTGGTGTTTTTATTAGGCTGTCTCATGGTGAGATTGTTTGCATTGCACTTCCAGAAGGCTAAGGACATGTGTTTTCTTTTTGCGTGCCAAAATTGGTCAATGCTTCAAGCATTCTGTCCTTGAACTATCTGTGGCCAGAAGGTGCCGGTATGGGTCCCAGAGAACAGGCTCACAGGGCAGGGAGTGCAAGCCAGGAGAAGTCAAGGCAAACAAGAGGATCACAGTGGCGGAGGAGACCCATGGTCAGAGCCAAAGGGTAAGTGTTTAGTCAAAGAATGGGACAACAAATCAGGAACTGAGGTACCCAATGGGCCAAGTATGAAGGGAGAAAGGTGGTAGGCTATGGTACATTATGGACTGTCCTATTGCACTGAAACCTAGAGTAGACACAGTGAAACGGTGAGAAATGAAATATGAAAATGTAAGAACATTACATAACTGTGGTTCAACAAAAAAATATAAACCCAAACCTAGATGACATCTTAGAGACTAGATTGGATATAGCCCCTTTCCCCCCTTACCCCTCAAGCCAAGGTTAAAAGGCATAGAAACAATGAATGTGCAGTTCTGAGCTCTTCTGACTTGACAACCTCCTCACCCTGTTTGGGCTACTGAGTCAACTCCATCTTGGGTGCATCACTTGAGAAAGGCATTGGATACCTGTTCACTCACTCATGCCACTATGTATTTTACTGGTTTATATTCTGTATGGTGTCTAGTAGTCAATAGGGCCATTTAAAAAAGTCTATGAAACCATAGCTGAGTCTGACTTATCAATTTTGCCATCCTCAAATTCCTGCATCAGCCTCAAAGAAGTCTGGTCTAGTTCAGAATAAGAATTATCACTATACATTTTAAGCACTTTCTATGTGCCAGGCACTGTCTCATGTGTTATATATACATGGACTCATCTCTTTCGCTTCTTACAACAAAACAGGTAGTGTATCTCATGTTTATAGCAGCACAATTTGCAGTTGCAAAAAAAGTGGAGCCATCCCAAATGCCCATAATCAATGGATAAAGAAAATGTATACACACACACACACACACACACACACACACCCCATAAAATGCTCAGTCATAAAAAGGAATGAAATAATGGGATTTGCAGCAATCTGGATGGAATTGGAGACTATTATCTAAGGGAAGTAACTCAGGAATGGAAAACTAAACACTACATGTTCTCACTCCTAAGTGGAAACTAAGCTATGAGGATGCAACAGCATAAGAATGATACAATGGACTTTGGGGACTCGGGAAAGGATGGGACAGGGGTGAGGAATAAAAGACGACACACTGGGTACAGTGTACACTGCTCCAGTGATGGGTGCACCAAAATTTCAGAAATCACCACTAAAGAACTTATTCATGTGACCAAACAAACACCACCTGTTCCCCCAAAACCACTGAAATTAATTAATTAATTAATTTTAAAAATTAGGTACTGTATGAATTAAGATGGTTAATTGCTACATCAAATAAGTCCCCAAATGAAAGTGATTCCAGGTTGGCAAAGGGGCTCTGCTCCACAGTCATTCAGGTACTAGGGATGTTCGAGGCTCTGCAACATCTAGTCAATGGAAAAGTAAAGGGAAAGGAAGCTTGCATATAGGAAGTTTTTAGGGGTCAGGCCTGGAAGGGTTGAACAACACTTTTGCTCATATTCCACTGGCCAGAAATAAGTCACATAGCCACTCTTAAAACTGCAGGAGAAGCTGGGAAACATGCTTTCACTGTGTGCCCAGGAAGAAGCAGCAACAAGGTACTGTTATTATTATCTTAAATTTTTAAATGAAGAAATCAACGCTCAGTTATTGTAATATCTTGTCTAAGACAGTAATTAATTAATTCAGTCAGTCAGGGTGCTGGTGTTCAAACCAGGTTAATCTGACTATCCTAGAGATATTCTTTTTTTTTTTTTTTTTTTGGTTACCTCCAGTAATGGGTATAAGCAACCTGGAGATATTCTTAACCAATACATTATACGGCCTCTTGAAGGGAAATACACACAGGCTTTGGCAAATCTCCCAGATTTCCTCTGGAAAGAACTGAGCACACAATGCCAAATTTTGCCTTTGCGATCCTCATTTTTCTACACATTTTTGGCTAACCAACCCTCTTCTATTGCCATAGACTTTCTGCAGTTAGGTTAATTTTTATTAAGCTGGGGCCAAGTTGCCTTTTCCTTTGTCCAGGAAAATTTTTCATGTCATATTTATGCATTAATTTTGCTGTCAAACACTCAGAATTCTTGGGTACATTTCATCATTTATCCCACTTAGATGATTCTGCTATTAGTCAATAAAATTACTATACTTTCTAGGCATCACTTTTACACCTGTGCATTCAAAAGCGTTAAGCCAGCACTCTCTTTTGTTGCTGTTACTAGGATGTCCTCTTCTCCTCACCTGCTACCACTCTGAACTCCCTGGATAACACAGTTCTGCTATCTGCAGTCAATTTTGCTGACCTAATGAATACACTGTCACCATGGGAGTAGGCAAATCAATGACAGCACAGAGGATTAAACTTTCATGAAGGCTTATAATTGTTCAGGTCCTGCCCTGTCCATCTTGCAACATCAACATCTTTCTCAGTTCCCTCTCAGTTCTGCAAACATGCTTCCCTCACCATAAAATTCACACCTCATAATATGCAAAAGTGAGGAATATTTTCAAGATCAACAGGAGAAATGACACCACTCCATCACCAAATGAAACCCATGATGATGTGTTTGTCATCAGGGGTTTCATTTGGTGACGAAGTGGTCCATGATATGCACTGATAGATAGCAATAGAAAACCTGCCCCTCTTCCCGATTTGAGACCAGACATTCCAGCCTCCTTATCCCAGAAAATGATGCTCAGAACCACAAATGTCCTTTTCAGCATGAATATAATATGTAACTATGGACAAGGTAGAATTACGATTTTCACTATCTAACTATTATTTTGAGCAAGAAAACCACATCTTTCCCTAAGAAGAAAGGGAATGCTGGTTGTCCTTGCATTATAGGATTTGGGGGAAGAATAAAAGAACTATCTGACTTAAAAGGATAAAAAATTCATTGTGTATTATAATGTTTTATTAATTGTTTATCATTGTTTTCATAATGACCCTATGGGTGCCTTGGGAAAAATAATGAGAAATGTAATGAAGAGCTGAATGTTTTTCTTATCCAAATATCATGCTGAAATGTAATCCCAAATGTTGGAGGTGGGGCCTGTTGGGAGGTGTTTGGGTCAAGAAGGTGGATCTCTCATGAATGGCTTGGCTCCCTCCCTATGGTGCTAAGTGAGATCTCATTCTATTAGTTCACATGACAGCTGGTCTTTTAAAGGAGCCTACCTTCTCCTTTTCTTAATTTTCCTTCCTCTCTCTTGGTCTCAGCTTTGCCATGTGACCCAAGAACTTTCCCTTCAGCTTCTGCCATGATTGTAAACTTCCTGAAACCCTCACCAGAAGCAGATGCCAGCACTTTGCTTTGTGTATAGCCTGCAGAACCATGAGCCAATTAAACCTCTTTTCTTTATAAATTTCCCAGCCTCAGGTACTCCTTTACAGTAATGCAAAAACAGACTAGCAGCTGGTTTCTGTGACATGGTGATAAAAATCTTTGAGAAAGGTAGTAGAAAAAGGCATTTGAGGGGAAGTGCCTGAGTGAGCTGGAAATTCATTCCAACGTAGAGAGAGGACAAAGTCATAAGATGCTCTGTGGGAATGAATACTTTTGAACACTGGCCCAGGAAGTGCCACCACTGGTTTTTCTGCACCTGAGGAGCTTATCTGAGGTGTAGTGAAAAAAGGCGGAAATAACAACGCTAGATTATGTGCTCCACAAGGTCAGTGACCATCACTGCCTTGTTCTCCACTGTGTTCCCAGTTCCAAGCCCAGTGTCTGGCATGTCACAGCTGCTACCTTAGTATTTGTTGAATACATGCTGCATGAATGAATGAAGATGACAGCCAGCCTGCTCTTTAGGATTGCTTGTAAAGAAGTTATCATATTAGGGCTGGGCATGGTGGCTCACACCTATAATCCCAGCTCTTTGGGAGGCTGAAGTGGGAGGATCACAAGGTCAGAAGATTGAGACCATCCTGGCTAATGCGGTGAAACACCATTTCTACTAAAAAAAAAAATACAAAAAAATTAGGCATGGTGGCACGCACCTGTTATCCCAGCTACTCAGGAGGCTGAGGCAGGGGAATTGTTTGAACCCAAGAGGCAGAGGTTGAAGTGAGCCAAGATCGCACCACTGCATACAAGTCTTCCAGCTTGGGCAACAGACAGAGACTCCATCTCAAAAAAAAATAAAAAAGTTATCATATTAGCAGGGGGAAAATCTTTCTCCCATCAGGCTAGGGTAATGAGAGTCCAATGGCCAGGAATGAAGCAGAGGGGTAACAAAAAAACACTGATGGTAGAAGCCACCAAGTGGCAACTGAGATCACAACATGACCCAATGGCAAGAAATGAATCCATGAACTCCCACCTGACAGGGTCCGCCAAGGGAAGAGCATGGACAGGAGAATGTTGGGGTTAGTCTGTGTACTGAGGATGTGATGTCAAGCCACTGTCATTGTTCTCTGTGCCTTAGCAGTGCCTAGATCTCGCTCTCTTTTCTCTTATTTTTTCTTGCTTCTCACCCTGCTTGAAAGATGCTAATTGTGATTTGGGAGCAATGAGGCTTTTTCTTTTTTTTAATTTTCCTCCCTGAAACTTAAACCTCGTCTGCTTTGTGGAAGAAGATGCCCAAATGAGTCTAATTTCTTTTCCACATGTTAGTCCTTCAAACAGAGAAAGTTAGGCTAGAAAAGAATGCCATTTTCCTTTTTTCTGAGTAAGATCCAAAGATTATTTCCTTCTGCTTATATCACAATTGTGGTTGTTGGAAAATTTTGCTCAAGTCCTACTTTATAGGCCTTCTTCACCTTCTTGAGGCTCAGAGGAGAATTTTTTTCTTTTATTTCTTTTTTTTTTTTTTTGAGACAGAGTCTTGCTCTGTCACCCAGGCTGGAACACAGCAGCACAATCTCGACTCACTGCAATCTCTGCCTCCCAAGTTCAAGCAATTCTCCTACCTCCGCCTCCCGAGTAGCTGGGACTACAGGCACGCGCCACCACACCCAGCTAATGTTTGTCTTTTTAGTAGAGACGGGGTTTCACCATGTTGGCCAGGATGGTCTTGATCTCTTGATCTCATGATCCTCCCACTCCAGCCTCCCAAAGTGCTGGGATTACAGGCATGCGCCACCGCACCTGGCTGGAGAATTTAATTAACACCTCTTCTCAGTTCACTTTTTGGACAATTCCAAAGTCATTTTAGGTTGGAGGTATATTAATCTGTCTTTGCTACAAAGTTAAAAATATGTTCACTGTCCAGTATGTAAGACCCATTGAGACAGAATTTCTTTATCATGTATCTCACGTTGTCAAATTTATAAAATTAAAATTGAATGTGAATGGATCATTTTCTGAATATTCAAAACTGGTACTGATCAATAATTCCCTTCAGGCAAGAATGTCTTTATTTCTGCCTTTTGTTTCCAGGGATACTTCTGGTGCAGGAGAGCAAAGATTTGGAAGCAATCTCTCATGGCTGATTTCCATCACTTCAGTTTGCTTTGAAGTGTACTTTTTGGCAATCAATGAACATGTACATGTCTGCTGTACAGGGTCTCTCTCCCTACCCTTAGGCTCAGGAATCTAGAATAGAGAGGAAGTGGCTGTACATGTGGTGAGTTTTGTTAGACGGTCAGAGATTTGAAACGTAAATATTACAGATTAAATTTTAGAAATATTACATAAAATTTGGTTCCTTCTCTCATACTGTGACCTGTTTCCTTTGACTCAGCGGTATTAATTGCCTCAGAGAGCATTCATGAAAGAGAGGCATAAGGAAATTAGAATAAAGGAAAATTCTTCTTCCTTCTTTTATTTGAATTCCAAATGGACTCTTGAAACTCAGAGCAGAGGCATTAGTTTTAAAATCTAAAGCTTTTATTTTTGTGGAGAAGGCAAAAAGATGAGTTGGTTTCTTTTTTCTTTTTTTCTTTTTCAAAGGCTAACACTCTGAAGAAAGCCAGGTATACAGTTAATTCCCTCTATATATTGGAGGTGGAAACTGACAGCCTGGGAAAGAGAAGCTTCAGAGAAGGATAAGGAAGCTTAGTTGCCAGTCAGATGCAGAGACAGGCCTGGCCCCTTCTGCCTGCCTGTGAATACGCCTTGAAAGGATAGATCATAGCAGACTGGAGCTCAGACAGGGAGGGCAACCCAAGAATAGAGGAGCTGTGTAGCTTGCTCCCCAGATAAAGTCTGAGGGGGTGGTAACCCCCTACCCCTGCTTTAGAGAGTAGCTGTACAGCACAAATGGGAATAAGGCAGGTATAGGCAGAGAGGGCTTGAGATAGCATTCCCCCACCCAATAGGCTCTTATAACATCTGAGCAGCAAGGAGCAACATCCAAAAGTTCTACATGCCCCTTAGAGGGACCTAGAGTGGCTGACAGCATGTCAGCAGTGGCAAATCTGATGGGTCTGCAGTAAACTTGATTCTTGCCTCCTCAGAGGAGGGAATTTGGCTGAGAGGGATAAATCAGAGTTAAGAGAACAAGGAAAGTTTAAATGCAGGAGTGAAAGTTTATTTAAAAGTTTTAGAGCAAGAATGAAAGGAAGCAAAGTATTAATGGAAGAGGGCCAAGTGGTTGACTTGAGAGATCCAAGTGTGCCATTTGGCCCTTAACTTGGGGTTTTATACATTGGCATGGTGATTGAGTTTCTGTTTCTCCTCCATTTTTACCCTGAATCGGGCTGTCCACATGCACAGCAGCCTGCCAGCACTTAGGGAGAGGCTGCAGTGTGTTTACCGAAGTTGTGGGTATATGCACTTGCGGTGTTTTTCCCTTACCAGTTGAGTGTTCCTAGAGGAAAGTCATATACTGGTTAAACTCTGCCATTTTGCCTCTAGTGCACATCCTTGAACCCACTCGTCAAACTCCTGAGATCTTACGGGAAGCTGTTGATCACCAGCTTCAGATGTTTTCTATCTATTTCGCCCTGGTGCCACCTGCAACCAATTATTATTTCACAGAGACAGGTTTTTGTTTTGTTTTGTTTTGTTTTGTTTTGTTTTAAGACAGGGCCTCACTCTGTCACCCAGGCTGGTGTGCAGTGATGCAATCTTGGCTCACTGCAACCTTCGCATCCCGGGCTCAGGTGATCCTCCTGCCTCAGTCTCCCAAGTAGCTGGGACTACAGGCACACCCCACCATACCTGGCTAATTTTTCTATTTTTAGTAGAGACAGGGTTTCATCATGTTGGCCAGGCTGGTAAACTCCTGACCTCAAGTGTCTGCCTGCCTTGGCCTCCTAAAGTGCTCGGATTATAGGCATGAGCCACCAAGCCTGGCCTCACCATCACCGGACGGCTCCCTAAAGTTCTTGGGAGTGGGTGGCAGCAGCAGTGAGGGAGTGGCCAGGGGGCTCTCCTGCCCTGCTCACGTCTGCCTAATTACCTACTCTAATAAGAAGATTTGCTAACCCAAGAAGAACTTGGCCATCAGAACAAGGATGGCCCCTAGAGGCCTGTCAATGGAAGATAAGGCAGGACAGAGAATATGCTAGCATAGGGGTCCCTATCCTCCAGGCTATGGACCAGTACTGGTCCTTGGTCTGTTAGGAACCCGGGTGTACAGCAGGAGTTGAGCAGTGAGTGAGCAAGCAAGCATTACTGCTTGAGCTCTGCCTCCTGTTAGATCAGTGGTGGCATTAGATTCTCAAAGGAGCATGAACTCTATTGTAAACTGTGTATGTGAGAGATCTAGGTTGCATGCTTCTTATGAGAATCTAATGCCTGATGATCTAAGGTGGAACAGTTTCATCCCAAGAGCATCTTCTTCCCCTGCCTCCTGCCCCCATCCATGGAAAAATTGTCTTCCACAAAACCAGTCCCTGGTGCCAAAAATGTAGAGGGTCATTGTGCTAGCAGATACAAAGGGGACCCAAGGCAATGACTAGAGTTTATATGAAGGGAATTACATCTCAGCAGATTCCATCAGATATAGGTGGAAAGCTGCAGACCAGATACCCCATCCCACCAAAACTCTCCCCAAAGTTAGATGCTACTTTGGGGTGGGTGGGTAGAACACTAAGTCTTAGCTTGTACTTCCTGGAAAGAAAATCAGCTAATTGACTGAATTTATCTACATCGAATAGATGGTTTTCTATAATCTATTCAAATAGAATGAAGGCCATGGCTAGATATTAAGTTGAGCCAGAGAACAATTTTGCAAAGTTTTGTTCTTTGTGTTCATGAGTTTTATGGTCTGATAATTAATGTCCACTCTTTCAGTTAGGGCTTCTCCCTGGCAAAGGTTCTGCTTAGAAACCATCTGATTTTACTCGATTGAAGTCCCTTTACAGGTTTATTATTTCCTTTTTTTTTTTTTTTTTTTTTTTGAGATGGAGTCTTGCTCTGTTGCCCAGGCCTGAGTGTAGTGGTGCAATCTCAGCTTACTGCAACATCGACCTCCTGAGTTGAAGTGATTCTCCTGCCTCAGCTTCCTAAGTAGCTGGGACTACAGCCATGCACCACCATGCCCACCTAATTTTTGTATTTTTAGTAGAGACGGGGTTTCATCATATTGGCCAGGATGGTCTCCATCTCTCGACCTCATGATCCATTTGCCTTGGCCTCCCAGAGTGCTGGGATTACAGGTAGGAGCCACCGCACCCAGCTACAGGTTTCTTAAACTGGGGAGTTTCATCTGACATGGATGCTTTAGTTGTAACCCAGTCCATAGATGGAACAGTGGAGCTGATAACTTAAGGGTCTATCCCTTGGTTTACTGGTTTGATCTTTGGGCACTTTTACAAATATCTACTGCGATGTCAACTTTCTATGATTAATTCATTGGATTTCACTTTCCTAAACTGCTTGACTCTCTTCATGATTTCTTATTTATTATTATAAAAATATTAAAATGTAAACAAATGCAACTGTCATGTCGAACATCAGAACTTAAAGGATATAGCAGAAAACAACCTAATGCCATTCTTCCCACTGTACTACATACTCATTTGGGAGGGCACATTCTTTCCTACGCTTTTGGATACATTCCAGGGAGGGCCCTATGATATTTAAGGCCTCTTTGGGATAATTAAAAAGTCTTTGGGTCACTTTAATCCTATAAATATTCTCAGTCCAGTTCAAAATCCAAACTGCAAATTTAAATGGAAAGCTCCCATTCTGTAGCTTTGGGTGAGCATTTCTATTCCCTCACTCACTTGCTAATACCATTGCTAATTCTTCCAGAGTTAAAATGGGAAGGGATGAGGTTGGGAGAAAGGAGGAGGCAAGTGGGCAGGCAATGTCTTCTTTGACTGATATGTGCATTCCCACTCTCTGGGATCTGAGATGTTTTAAGGGGACTGTCTGTTGAAATGCTTTGGGGGTACTTTGCAGAGCCCCTAACACTAAGGAGCTTCTCTGGCTTTCTCACTTCTAGTTTCCTTACTGGGGGGATGTACTCCTGGACTTTACACACTTTTTTTTTTTTTTTTTTTGAGGTGGAGTCTCACTCTGTCACCCAGGCTGGAGTACAGTGGCCTGATGACAGCATGCAGTGGCATGCTCCAACTCCCCGGGCTCAAGTCATTCTCCTGCTCCAGCCTCCCAAGTAGCTAGAACTAAAGACACATGACACCACACCTAGCTAATTTTAAAACTATTAGTTTGTAGAGATGGAGTTTTGCTGTGTTGCCCAGACTGGTCTTGACCTGTTGGCCTCATATAATTCTCCTGCCTGGGCTTCCCAAAGTGCTGGGATTACAGGCATGAGCTACCACACCTGGCCTGATCAAGTCTTCTTGTGCTGCCACATAGCCCTACTGGTTCTAACCTGAACACAGGACAAAGAGATTTCTTAGAATTTCTGTTGATGGGGGGCAGTTTCTTCCCAACCATAGCATCTACTCTCTGCTGGAGGCTGCTGTGGTCTCTGTCCTGTAGATGCCTCAAGTATGAGATTCTACACCACTGTGTCCCCAGCTCAGGACACAAACAACCAGTTTTTTTTTTTTTTGAGACGGAGTTTCGCTCTTGTTACCCAGGCTGGAGTGCAATGGCGCGATCTCGGCTCACTGCAACCTCCGCCTCCTGGGTTCAGGCAATTCTCCTGCCTCAGCCTCCCAAGCTGGGATTACAGGCAGGCGCCACCACGCCCAGCTAATTTTTGTGTTTTTAGTAGAGACGGGGTTTCACCATGTTGACCAGGATGGTCTCAATCTCTTGACCTCGTGATCCACCCGCCTCGGCCTCCCAAAGTGCTGGGATTACAGGTGTGAGCCACCGCGCCCGGCCATACAACCAGTTTTCTGAGTGGCCACAGTGGAGCTACTTCACTTGACTTCAGAAGCAAGCATCCTACACTCTTCTCTAGGGTTCATGTGTGTCCTATGTGTGTTGGTGGGGTGGTGGTAGAGGGGGATGGAGGAGTGCAGCACACACACTACTCTCTCTTCTAAAAAGTCTCTAATTTGCAAACTCTCCCCACCTCTCCAATTTTAATCCTTGTAGATGCTCAAGAGGGTAACAGGATAAGCATCATAAAAATGATTTTCAGCTGTCTCCTTTAATAGTCCTAGAAGGTAAAGTACATCTCACTTTGGAATAAAGAATCAATTGACACCTATGGATTTAAGGTCTCAGCCACTTTAACAAACAGTGAGACGACGTAATGAAAAAATATTTTTAACAACATAGTAAATACCTAGGATTAAGTAAACTTGTATGGTATTAATGATAGAAGCATACTGAGATGTGCAAAAGAGAATGTGAATAAATTGAGAGACATTCCATATTTCTGGATAAGATGACTAAATATTATAAAATAATTACAATAACAACCATGTATTGAGCACTAAACATGTATCTGCCACTATGCTATGCATTTTTAATTTTTAGCTCTATAATCTATAACCTAAGAATTATTAACCTCATGTTTCTAGATGGAATTTAGATGGATTCATTCAATAATTTATTCATTCTTAACAGATATATATTTATTGAGTGCCCATTTTGTGCCACACTGGCAAGATACTATGAATGACAATGCCATGACCCAGACCTGATACGGTTTAAAATCCACAGAAGAAAACGGAAGCTAAGGAGGATCAAGCAATTTGCGCAGGGTCACATAGCTTGAAAATAGCAAACAGTAGATTTGAACTCTTGCTTTAGCAACTTATGTTCCCAAATACTAAGTATAGAAACAGCATTTCCCATACTAATTTGTAGGTTCAGTATGATTTCAATAAAACATTAAATCAGTCAGGAAGCTTGTCAAATGGATTCTGAATTTCATCTGAAAGAATAAACATGAGGGTGTAGTTAAGAAAATTTAGAAAAAATTAAAATGAATGTGACGCATCAGATATCAAAATAAATTACCCAACTCCCTTAACTTTTAGTTAAGCTGCAAAAAATAAGGGAAATAAGTGGAACAGAATGGAAAGCTGTAGAATGATAAATGAATGTATGATGAAAGTAAATTTACAAACAGGAAAGAGAATATTAAAAAACTAGTAATGAAGTAATTGCATATTTGAAAAATTCAAGTGAGAGTCTTATGTTACAATTCCCAGGAGATAAATTTCATGCAGTTAAATGTAATGTATTTATTTTAAAAACTAGAAGAAAACTTTGGCAGGTAGCGAACTAATTAGGGATGGATGAGGACTTTTAAGCCCCAAAGCTATGCAAGAGGTCATAAATAAAAAGATTGTTATATCTGATTACCTGAAACTAAGTATTTTGTTACCAATAAAATAAACAAAATTAAAAGATGCATGACAAACTAGAAAACATGTTTACAAATAAACAAAATGAAGGGCCAATTGCCTTACTTTAAAAAAAAAAAACCTAACTATACTAACATTACTAACACTGGTATAAAAATGTGCAAAGAGGCCGGGCGCGGTGGCTCATGCCTGTAATCCCAGGAGGCCGAGGCAGGTGGATCACTTGAGGTCAGGAGTTTGAGACCAACCTGGCCCACATGGTGAAACTCCATCTTTACTAAAAAAAGTACAAAAATCAGCTGGGCATGGTGGTAGGCACTTCTAATCCCAGCTCCTTGGGAGGCTGAGGCAGGAGAATAGTTTGAACCCAGGAGGTGAAGGTTGCAGTAAGCTGAGATCTCACCACTGCACGCTAGCCTGGGTGACACAGCGAGACTCTGTCTCAAATTTTTTAAAAAAAATGTGCAAAGGACACACATTAATTGGCATAAATGAAATGAATGATGCTTACGGCTGGTGCTGGCAGAGTGAGACCTCATCCTACCTCCCCTCTAGTGGGAGCCACACAGTGACAAATTTCATGGGGGAGGCATTTCACAATAAAAGTCCTAAAAGCTTTACAATGAGCACCTTTTGGAATGTGAACACTCCATTTCTAAGAGTTTAAAGAGATAGCTGGTCTCAAGTTTATATTTAAACAATGGCTACTTCTCACACATATTTAAAATGGTGATTAATTAGATATAATCTTTACAGACAATGATAGGGAACTCTTAAACTAATGATGATTTATGCCTAACTATGGTGGGCTATTATATAGCCATTTAAAGAAATAATGTTTTCAAATAATAGTCAGTGGCAGAAGCAATGATAACAATAGCAGAGCAAATGAAAAAGAGCAGGATGCATATTTATGCATAATGCTAGATACCAGTTTTATAATACATGTGTGTTCTTGGGTTTGTGTGTATATATATTTAAACATATTAAAAGGAAATACACATAGTATACACAATATCTGTGTATATTTTAAGTGAGACAAGATCTACCTGTCAAGAATCAATTTCTTCTTCTTTCTAATTTTATGATTTTATAATCTAATGAAAATATTTTAAATTGGCACACCGAGTAAAACCATCCTTTTATTTTTGGCATTTGTTATTTCTCTTTTGAACTTTATCAAGAGAAGAAATACAGGCCCCTCAGATGGCAACCTGCCAACATCACAGATCAGGATTTTAATGAATTCCCTCCTTCTGAGGCCTAATTTAAGCCCAATTTAAAGTAAACAAAACAAACATGTTACTCCATAAAAGGGAATGAGCACTTCTTTGTTGTGCAGACTTTGAATTTGAAGCTCTTTAGAAAAAGAAAAATAGAGCAAAAAATGAGCTTAATAAGCTAGACTCCTCTTCTGCTCAGGCTTTTCTCATTAAGGTTTAATAACATAAAATGCCATTTAAACATTTAGATTTATAATACGGTATGTCTTTGAATTAGTTTTCTTTTCCCTGCCTGTTGGGAAGGAGTGAATATTCCAGATGCAGGGGTTCCGCATGCTTTGGAGATCATCTGTAGTGCATCAGTGAACTGGTCCTTTCCATCCTCCTTTCTCTCCCGCTAAAGATACATGCACACACAGTCATGAACATGCCTGCACTCACACATGCACACAGGCGTGCACACATGTAAACATGCTCACATAGATGCATACTTACTCTAACTTGTGTTGTAAACACAAATTACAATGTTAGTATAACCAGGGATGCTCAACCTTATGCACTCAGCCTGCCTCTTGATAAAGCTCTGAATTCCACCGAATGAAGAATCTATGATTCCAAGAGGAAAATCCTCTCAGAAGAGAGGAGTAAATGGTGGGATGGAAAGCCAGGTTCTCAGCAAGCCAAAGCTGTCTTTCAGCCCATGATGTGACCTAGGAGACAACAGTGACATGAAGCTCTCTGTCATACACAGCATCAGCATCAGATGTGAAACAGCATTGACTGGTTGAGCATAATCCTCAGCTGCTCGCCCTTACCCGGAACAGGTGGACTGTGCTTTAAAAACAGTGGCCGTGGTAGGGGAGGTACATATCTGCTACATTTTGTTTCTTTGGATTTCTACCTTTTTCTGTAAGGTGGCTATTTTCATCTCAGATGGACAGATGAGGAAAGCGAGGCACAACTTGCCCAAGTAGTGTCTAGGGCTTGACACTGACTCCCCAGCTCTGGCCTTTCCTCCATGCCCAGCTCCTCCTAGCTGAGGCCTGTGTATGAACTGGCATCTCTGCTTCCTCTGACCTGCCTCCAGTACAGTCCTCAACTGAGAAGACCTACTATTCTCTCAGCCCTTTTCCTTGCCCAGATGAATTGTTAGAAAGAACTTTGTTCATAGGGCATTTGCTCTTGGATGCCTCATTGGCTCTCCTAACACTGTCATTACCTGTCCAAGATTGGAAAATAAAGTTATTTTTTTGAAATCTTCAGACTCCTCTTCCAGCCTTCTCTTCCATATTACTCTCCATTCCCTCCTATTCTATAATATAAGACTTAAACTTTCTTTTTTAAAAAAAATTTTGAGATGGAATCTATCTCTGTTGCACAGGCTGGAGAACAGTAGCATGATCTTGGCTCACTGCAGCCTCCACCTCCCGCGTTCAGGTGATTCTCCTGCCTCAGCATCCCAAGTAGCTGTAGCCGGGATTACAGGTGCCCACCACTATGCCCTGCTAAGTTTTTGGATTTTTTGGTAGAGACAGAGTTTTACCATATTGGCCAGGCTGGTCTTGAACTCCTGACTTCAAGTGACTCACCCGCCTCGGCATCCCAAAGTGCTGGGATTACAGGCCTGAGTCACCGTGCCCAGACTTACAATGTCTAACTTATAATAACTGAAACTTGTTTACACAAATATACCGTCTCTCCCAGGTCTGTTTTCATTTTTAATATTCTTGCCTTTAATTGTGGAAGAATAAGCTTTATTCACTACTCAAAGATTTGCAGGTTCATAAAACAACACGGATGCATTCTTCTCTCCCTCCTTTCCTCCCTCCCTCTCCCCCTCCTTCCTTCTCCTTCCTTCCTTCCTTCCTTCCTTCCTTCCTTCAACAGGGTAACCTTTGTGCAACTCATTTGTGCAGAATGGTACTGATTTTTCAAGTCATACCTATGTAACTATGAGTCACACCCACTTTCACTATCAGCAAAGTCCTGGTTTTAATGAAAAATTATATGATCTCCAACCCATCCAACAAGCATTTATTGAACATCTTATAAACACCTACACAGCACACCATACTAGGTACAAGAGGTACACAAAAGCAGTTTCGCAGCCTGTAGTCAAGTCAACAACACTGTTTCCCTGCCTGTCATTTGGGCAGTGCTACAAAGTGCTGTGAAAGATTAGAACATACTATAAGAATTGCCATGGATTTCTGGAGGCAGACTTCCTTGGTTTCTAAGCCAAGCCCAGATTAGAACTTGGACTAAATTGACCAAAGAATTCAGTTTCCTCATCTCTCAGAAGGCTGTAACTATGAAGCTGTGGGGAGGATTAAAACAGATTATGTTAATAAAGCATCTAGTACGGCCTGATACTTTGAGACTTAAAAATGCTGGCATTTATCAATATTTTATTATTATTACTACCATTACTGTTTTATTGTTTTCTTAATTACAAAAGAATTGCATGGTTATTATAAGCAAATTCAATAATGCAGAAATAGAATAAAAAGTAAAAGTCACCCTTCACACTGCTCTGCAATTCTGCTGCAGAGATCATTGGTGTTAACACTTTGTGGATATCCTAGATCTTGTTCCACTCAACAAACTACATGTGTGTGCACACGTGCACACGTGTGTGCATGAGAGTGAGTGTGGCATAAACGAGACAGAGTGCTAAATGAGATATTTCTTGTTGTTTCAGATTCGCAGCCAATGCACTAAATTGGAAAACAATAGGTGATAAGGGTCCCGGTATTCTAAAGAGAAGCACAAAATACACCCCATAGGATTTGCTAAAACAAAGCAAATGGAGATCACTGACGTAAATACTAACAGCCTAATAAAATCAATTTGAAAACTGATTTCAAATTGACTAGAAATCAATTTGAAATAAGAGTATTTGAAGGGAATTTGTAGGAGTAAAGAGGTCGTTAGCTTTTCTCTCATCCTCTGTCCTCTGTTTCCAGCCCAGTTCGGAGGCTCCCTATGTGAATCGCTCATGCCTGTGTGGGAGGAAATGGGAGATCTATTCCCTAGCTGAATGCCTGCTGAGCTGGGGTATTGGAAGCCCATCCTGGTCAGGGCACTGAGGTGGAATGAGGCTGGAGGGTTCTAAGGGGAAGCCTCGAGTATGTTTGTGGGAGTTTGGGGTGTACATGCATGTAGTGACAGGTGACTATTTTCCTGCAGATGAAGCCTGAGGGCAGGAGTCTGACTAGGGCTGCCCGGGATGGCACATCCTGGGGAGAGTCAGCAATTTGACAAGCTGTATATGGTGGAGAAAGAATGTGTGAGCTTCATGCATGGAGAATCACTGGACTTTAGCCATCTTGGCAGCAGCCTGCCTTAAAGAGTAGCCTGTTAGGGGACATGAACCCCAGAAGTATGAGTGTGTATGGTTAACCACTGTGAGAAGTTGCAGGAGGGTGACTCCCTTAGTAATGCTGAAGGTTCCCATAAAGGTTTCCAAAGAATTCATAAATATACATCCATGAAAGAGCCAGAATTTAGATGCCTGTCATGACAGAGGGCATAAACAGAACACTGGGATTACAGCTAGCCCTAGCTGAATAAGACATTTCACTATTTTCCTTTGACACCTCTGAGAACAAAGTCTCCTCTGTCACCCAGGCTGGAGTACAGTGGCACAATCTTGGCTCCCTGCAACCTCCCCCTCCTGAGGTTCAAGCAATTCTCCTGCCTCAGCCTCCTGAGTACCTGGGACTACAGGCCCCTGCTACCACTCCTGGCTAATTTTTGTATTTTTAGTAGAGATGAGGTTTTGCCATGTTGGCCAGACTGGTCTGGAACTGCTGACCTTGGGTGATCCACCTGCCTCAGCCTCCCAAAAGTTCTGGGATTACAGGCATAAGCCACCATGCTCAGCTGACACCTCCTTTTTCAGGACTTGACCTTGTTCGAGTCATCATCAGCAGTGGGAGGAAAGAAAAGAAGAGTACAAGAAAAGACATTCTCTCTTCCCCACTGCTGGTCTGCAAACTAGGATTAGGCCTGTGTTGGCAAGAAAGGAGAAGTTTTCAATTGGACTGAAGTTGAAGTTTTCATTTTACTGGCTAGATTTCTTAATAGCTGCAAGTGATCAGAAAAGCAGCTTTGGGATTTGCCTAATACAGTATATGAATGGGCCTCGTATAGCATATGAATGGGGCTGGGGGGAGTGCATGAAAACAATCACCCCACAGCCATTTTCTGTTGGTTACTGGGTTCAGCTCTCTCAACAAGTCCCTTGCACACACATACACAGACACACACACACATTATATGCCTGTAATAATTAACAACAGTACACAGACACACACATACATAATATATATGGAATAATTCATAGAGGTTTTTCAAAAACATCATACTATACAATTTTTATAACTTGCTTTTCTCACTAATCAATATAGAGTCTAGGACAATAAGTACAGACCTGCCTTATACATTTTAATAGGTATATAATATACTATTTAGTATATTCACAAATATTTAACCATTCTTTTAGTTAGGGACATTTAGGTAATTTCCAATTTTATACTGCTAGAAATAATGCTTTGGTATATTTCTTTTATCCAAGTGCCAATATTTTTGTGGAAGGAAACTCCTAGAAATGAAATGATACAAATGTTTTAAAGTTTGAGAAATATTATAAAGTTGCTTGCCATAAGATTTGTACCAATTTATCTTCCCAAGAGTATATGAGTTCCTCTCTTTTCACAGCCTTGCCAAAAGTATATAGGAATTTTTGTCATTCTAAAAGATTTAAAAACTCCTATTTTGTTTTTCAGACTTTTTAAATGCAATGAGTTTTAACATTTTTGAATTGGTTTGTTAGCTATTTCTAGTTCCTTTTATGTAAATTGTCTCCTTACCTGTCCCACTTTTTGTCTATGTGTGTGTGTGTTTGTGTGTGTGTGTGTGTGTGTGTGTGTGTATGTGCATTTGTCCTCTGTTTATGTCTTTCCCAGTTTGTTGTTTATATCTTTACCTTTTAATGCAGCTTATGGTGTCTTTTGCCCTATACAAGCTTTACATAATGTAGACAAATCTGTCATTTGTTTTTACTTTGTGCGCTAACCTAGGAAAGACCTTCCTACTTCAAAGTTATGATTGCTTGAATCTTTAGACCTTTAATTAGTCTGACACTCACTTTATATGATGGGATATGCTTCCTTTTTATATAATATTTAGTAAGTACTGTAATAAATATATAATATAACCAACATCTCTTGATACCTTTTTCTGTTATATGGATCTATTTTTCTATTCTTGTCTTACCATCATGTGGTTTTATTACTAAAACTTTACAGTATAAAGACAAATTCTCCTGAATTAAACAGAAATTTCCTTGGCTATTTTCTTGCATTTACTCTTCCAAATAAAGTTTAAGATTTACCCAGTCAAACTCCAACCTCCCATGAAAACATTATAGTGAAATTGCATTCTGGCCATGGCACACTAATTTGTTTAGACAGCCCTACCTGCTAAGAGCTACTAAAAAGGCTGGATAACATATATATAATATAAAATAGTATGCTTGCTAGTTATTCAGTACTGCCTGAAAGTACTGGAGAACTACTGAGACAGCAAGAAACATAGATGTATATATAGATGTAGCTATAGTTAGATCTCTTTTTGAAGGGGTATTTGTGTTTGTGTGTCTGTGCGTGTATGTGTTTAATCTTGAAGGCATTGAAGAGATACCAAAGCAGTCAGTACTTAAGCAAGCAGAAACCCAGAGAAAAGTAAGTTCATCTAGCTGAGTCCAACTGGTGTCATTTGGTGCCTGAAAAAACTAATTAGAGGTTTTTTAAATTCATATGGGAGAGACATTGCTACAATTTGAGATCAGGGCCCACCAAGGGGGACCAAGGAGGAATTAGGGTGATTAAGTGATCTACCTTTATTGTGACTGTTGTCACAAGCAAAAGTAAATTCTTCCTGAGAAAGATAATATCTTTTATAGCTCTGATTATCTGTGTAATTTTTTGCACACAATATTTAGAGTTCGATTTTTAAACCTGGCAGGCAAATAAGAATTAATAAAAAAAACACATAAAAAAGCAGATCACAAGTAATCTATATGTTAGAGTTTATCAGGAATAAACTTTAAACTGAGTATAATTAATACATTCAAGAAATTGGATGACAAAATGGAGAATTTAAGCAGAGAACTGGAGACCATGAAAAAGAATCAAATAGAAACTATGGAATTAAGCAATACAATAACTGAAATTACAAACTAAATCGTTCAACACCAAATAAACCACAGCTAAAGAGATAATTAGTGAACTGGAAGATAGGTCAGAAAAAAATACCCAGAATAATACAGGAAGATAATAGCATTAAAAATAATAGGACAGAGGAACATGATGAAAAGCTCATATATATAGCTGACATCCAAAAAAAGGAAGGAAAAGTAAAAGAAGGCAGAAGAATATCTAAAGAGATATTGGCTGAGATTTTCCAAAAATGACCCAGAAAATCAAGTCACATTTTCAAGAAGTGCTATAAACTCCAATGAGTAACAAAAGTATCTCTATACAGAACATACTAAAACTAATAATTACTGAAGACAAAGAAAAATCTTAAAATCAGTGAAAGGAAGTTACAAAAAAAAGATCACCTACAAAGGCACAAGAAAGACTGATAGCCAATTTCTTAACAGAAATAATGGAAGCCAGAAGATAATGGAATAATGTCCTCAAAAATCTTGAAACATATAGCATTCTTTTCTTGAACATCTTTAGTCAATTTGTGAAATAATCAGTTCTGTTAGAGGATGTGTATGATTGGTAGAAATTTTCCTCTTATATTGTGCCAAAATGTATCTGCTTATAATTTTCACTGGCTTTAGTTTTACTCATGTTAATTTCAGAGAATATAGAATTTTAGGACTTTTGGAGCTAAATTTTTCTCCATTTGTTTGTGTAGGATAATTCTCAATAACTTCTGAAGTTCGAGAAACATTTTTTAAACTCACCTTAGCTCCCCTACCATCCATTCATTCTATAAACATTGAGCATCTATTATGCACCTGTTATTTTTTTTTAAATGACATCAATGCAATGATAACTATGACATGTCCACTCTCCATGAGGAGCTCTTCATATAGAGGGTGGGAAAGACAATAGGCAGTAATTGCAACATGCTGTGATAATTTCAATTATAGGTATAAACATAAGATGCTATGAGAGTATAGGGCAGGAACATCTAACTCAATGTGGGGGAAGAGGACTGAGTTCCTAAAAGGAACTAAAACCTGATGGGATTAGGAGTTAGCTATATTTTCCTTTTTGGAGGGAAAAGCAAAACAGGTGTTCTAGGAATAGAGACCCATATGTGAAAATGCATAAAGAAGTGAAAGAGCATGCCATCTGGTCTTTCTGCCTTTTTCTCAACTACAGCAGATGAGCTCCTTCCTGCAGCCAGGAAATACAACTTCCAGCAGCTCTAGAAAAATATTGCTCCAGTTTAGCAAACTCAGTGGAAAAATGAAGCTTTTTCCTATAGTCCAATGATCGTTTTCTGGAGACATGAATGCTGAATGACCTTTCTTGGTTCTTATGCCCATCCTCCAGACTATTAAAGTGGTAGAGGAAAGTAGTACCAAGATTGAACAACCCTGAAGCATGTACCCAGCTTTTGGGGAGAAGAAGAAAAGATTAGAGAAAGATCAGTAATTTCCATCACCAGTGGAATCACATAGAGTAAAGGAAGGTAGGATCCCAAGGGATAAGATGCTGGTCAGAAATAAACCATGCCTTGTAAACAATGCCTATTAAACCCTTTCAAGACTATCTGCAAACGCTTTCTCGAGAGCTTTTCGGTGTTAGCATAGAAATAGCATAGAATTGGCAGTCTGAATTCCTGGCCAGTTTTATTTCACTTACTACGTGTGTTTCCCTGAGCAAGATACCCTTTAAACCTAAACTTCTGTGTTTATAAAAATATGTGCAATATCATACTGGTTAGGTTTTCACAAAATTAAATGACATCATTTATGTATAGGCACCTACCATAGGTCCCACCTGTTTAGTCCTACTCAATACCTGTTTATATTTCCTTTGCTTTTATCTTGGACCTTCAAGCATGTAAGAGTTCAGGCCTGGGGGTGAGAACTGTATATATTCAAATCAGATATTCAAGATTGAGAGACCATAAGAGCAGACTGGAAAGGCTGAGTTGGTAGAGGAGGAGTAGAAATTTGAGTAATGGTGAAGAAGAGGATATGAGTATGGGGCATAAGGTGCCCTAGCTTGTGAATTGAGTCTGGCACTGTGTGTGTGTGTGTGTGTGTGTGTGTGTGTGTGTGTGTGTCCCCCATATCTGTGCCTTGACTATATTGAACAAATTAAAGGTAAATTATTGATGCTAATATCAATGATACTAAAGAATAAAGGACAAGAGAAAAGGAGATACATTCAGTTCCACCATGTAAATGTAATTCCATCCTTGTGAATTGTTTACTGTTTATGCTAATCACCCAGCAACATAATAAGCACTCTTAAGATTATGAAATACGTTTCAGATTAAATTTGCTACAAGTTGCATTTGGTGGCAAAAGTCAACTGTGTTCATGCATGCTCAGCCTTGCTGGGTTCTTGCTCTTTGAGCTTGGCTCTCTGCTCAAACATTTAAATGTCAAAGAAAAACTGCTGAGAAAGCAAATACAGTTACAGCAGATCTCCTAGTGAGACTTACTGTGGTAAGTCTTTGCTGTGAACATTTCTTTTGCTACAACCTTAGCAGTAACATCTTGACTGGACTTCATTCCTGGAATGTATTCAAATTTCCTAGGCATGCTGCGAAGAGAATTGGAAGCTGATGGGGATGAGAAATGCTGTAATTATTAAGTATCTTAATATTGAAAAAGAAATTTGATCTTTAAATTTATTTTTATTAACACAAGACACTGGCATCCTGGAACATGGCTCTTCTTTTTTGTTTTCCATCCCTCCTTTTCCCTCCCTTCCTCTCCTCCCCTTCTCTCCCCTGCTTTCCTCTCCTTTCCTTCCTTTTCATTTCTTAATTTTAATCTTTATTGTTTGAATAAAACATGATAGTAAAACCACCACAACAAAATAATTTTGAAATGGACATTTATTATTTAAATAAAAATAGTGCAATCATTATATAAAAATACCAAAGCTTAGCTGACTTTAAACACTGCACTTGCAATTATCGTTTTAAATACCAGTGTGACTGTGGAGGGGAAGGCTGTTTCTGCAGCCGCAGCTTACACGCTGCCATGGAAACATCTGGGCTGCAGAGTTAACAGTGAAGCTTGTCAAAAAAATCACTTTGGCATGGGGAAATGACAGTGAGTGGAACATAATTTTGACCATGGGGAAATGTCCATTAAGCAAAGCATGTGTAAAACTGTCTCCAGAGAGAAAGAGAGAAAAAAAAATATGGATGAATCTCCTCTCTGTAACCATACTTAATTAGACAGGTAACAATGGACTCCCAGTTGGGTTAGAGAGAGAAGGGCCTGTTTACTTCACCTCTTCCATTGTCTTTGTTTATGGTTTAGTCTTTGTTTCTAACATATGCACTGTGTTTTGTTAATCGTTAAAAATATACATTGAAAATAGATTTTCTCGAGCAAGTTAATTTAGCTGTACATTCAATCGAATTTGAAATTAAAGTATATTTCTCCTTCAGGGTAGATTCCTCTGAAAATCATCTCCAGACTTTGGCAAGAGTGGCGTGACTGCAAGACAGGGAAAATAATGAGGCAGGGAGGAAGGTAGGGCGAGGAAAGACCAGTGAATTAGGTACCTGTGGACCTGGGTTTGAGTTCTACTTCTGTCCCTTATTAATTTGTGATCCTGAGCAACAAAGAAGGTACAGAGACTCTGAATTTTCTTTTTTCTCCTATAACATAGGAAACAAAAAAGGGTAAAAGTACTATAAGTACTTGCTTTGTGAGTTAGAATGTGCTATAGATTATGGCAGTTATTATTCTGGGATTTAATTCCCCTTGAAAGTTTCCACTTCCTTTTTATAGACAAAAAGTCTTATCTAGGGAAGACCTCCTAACTTAGTTTCATTAGCTGTGACTGAGAAGAGAATGATGTCTGTTCCATTACAAAGTATGGTGTGGCCGCAATGCGAATTAACATAGCTTTCATTCAGTCACTCTTAGAGATACCTGATATTTATTGAGATGCAATTAAGGAAAAAGCACTGTGTTAACCAGTGGAGATACTATGATAAACAAATGTAACTTAAGCTCTACCTTTCCTCAGCTTTCCTCTTACTGGAAGATAATGGCAAAAAATATATATCCATGCAAATAAAGATATAACTTACAAACTGTGGTAAGTGCAACAAAGGAAATTTAAAGAAGGGAATTTAAAA
Source organism: Saimiri boliviensis (assembly GCF_048565385.1). Taxonomy (NCBI): domain Eukaryota; kingdom Metazoa; phylum Chordata; class Mammalia; order Primates; family Cebidae; genus Saimiri; species Saimiri boliviensis. The sequence continues at coordinate 36,599,961 of NC_133465.1, forward strand.
AGCTTTATAACAGGAGAGAAGGTAGAACTAGATAGATATGACCGAGGAAGGACTGTCAAAAGAAATAAAGCTCTAAGAAATGGGGATGGGGGAAGTATTCAGGGCATGTGCCAAGGCCCTGGGGTAGAAAAGAAGTTGACAGGGAGAACTGAAATGAGGCAGGCCAGTGTGTATGAGCTAAAGGGAGAGAAGCACAAGGTAAGAGTGGGGGACACAGCTAGAGGTTAGATCATGCTGGGCCGTGGCAATTTATTCTATGTGACATGGAAAACCACTGAATAGGCTTTAAACAGTGGAGGAACACAAATTGTATCTTGGGCTATTCTACTGAGTCTTTTGCATTAGAATTCTAGTTACTTTGCTGAGTACCTTAACATACTTGAACATATAAGTATAAAATAAATTCTGGTTATCACCACTCAAGGAAATCTGAAGATGAGGATGAATTCATTTTCCTGTCACGTTAGAAGTTGAAAACAGAAGATGGTTTTATTAGCAGAAGGTCACTCCATCTTCCTTTTGTAGTGGATGGCAAATACAATGGTGATGGTCTTTCAGAACTGAGAAACAGGAAAGAACAGACCAAGCCTTCTCATCAGGAAAGCATGCATGTAATGAACCGAAATTCTTTGAACTTAACTGAATCTAGGGGAAAAACACATTGTTGGAGGACTTTGATCACTTCCTACAATTTTTTTTTTTTTTCTAAAACATTCAAGAATTCACAGAGTACTGTTTTCAGCAAGAATATGAATAAAACTCTGTTCTGTTGTGCTTTCTGTTTTAAAATTTTTGTTCTGGGCAGAATCCTGTCACTGAGCAAAAAATGCTAATTGGACATTTGATTCATCTGGACAGCTGTGAATGGAATTTTTGCTAACCAGCAGCAGATGTAGACCTAAAACAGCACGGCAAATGGCCATTGGCATGGATGTGATGTTAGCTGCATGTGCCATGCTCTGATCCATCAGCACCTTAAAGTCTCTTTCTTTCCTTGGAAGATTGTTTATTAAATATTTCTGTAAATTAACCTTAGTAATTGTAAAGGGCCAATTCAATCCATTGGCACAGGAAGACCGTATCATAGCCTTTATAGTACTCCAAAGAGTGAATTGGTGGAGCTGGATGGGAAATATTTGCTTTCCAGTTGAAAACACAGAACAGATGCTGGCATTATTAACAGAACATTGCCTACTTGCAGTTCATGTCCTGGATGAAGTCGCATGCCACACTGGTCTCTGAGTAATACTCTTTAGTTTATGTAGGAATAAATGTCTTTGGAAGTAAACCATTTCAAAGCAAGAATTCTGTACATTGAGAAAATGGTGCTGATTTTTCTCATGTAAGTTTGGTGAATTGGTAAATCGATTTTATATCAGATGCTGCTTCATTTAAAGTAATTATATTTAATGAGGAGTGAATCCCAAAAATTACTCATGGAGAATTTACGATAAACAAAAAATCATGGGTTCTATCTCCAGAGAAATTTCGATTTCAGATTTCTCTCTTGATGATTTTAATGTGCACCCCTAGTTGAGAATCTCTCATCAAAATAAATTTTTTTTTAAGTTTAAGATCTCTATCATGAGTTTAATGTGGCATGCTGTAGCAGCTATAGCCCACTCATGCATCCTGTATTTCCCATTGAGCAGGAGAATAGGATCTGGAGTCAGGGAGCCTAAGGCCGATTTACGCCACTTCCTATAACCAAATCAAAAGGAAAACTCCAACTTTCCACACCGAAGTAACAGAAGGGCCAGAGGCTACTCCCTTTGCAAACCGCCCCCCATTTCTGTGTGGCAGATGGAAAATTAAGAGTTTATCTGTCTGGTTGCATAAAGCAACCAATCAGACATTTACATAGGAGTGTATCTTTGTAACTTCAGCCTCTGATTGCAGGCCACTACTTTATTTGCATGTGATGTCCACCAAGTGGCCAGTGGGAAACCTCTAGAGGGTATTTGGACCCCAGACGATTCTGTAAATGGGGCCCTTGAACCGCTACTTGGGCTGCTTCCATCCCGTGGAATGTACTTTCATTTTCAATAAATCTCTGCTTTCTTTTCTTTCTTTGCTGTGCGTTTTGTCCAATTCTTTGTTGAAAACCCCCAAAACCCAGAGAACTTGCAGTCAAGACCCTCCACTGGAAACATGCTGAGGGAAGAGTTGGGAGGAAATCCAGCCTTTGGTGTTTCCAAATTTAGCTGGCCTGTGCTCTTCCCTACAATGCTCTGTACTGTCCCAGCCTGAATTTCTAAAAGAAATCAGGATAGTTTCACTGTACATTGTCTAGTGAAAGCCATAGGCTTGGTGGCTTGGTTACCATTGTGGGGAACTGTCTTGCTCCCCCTCGCATTCTAGGTAAAGTAGTAAATTTCCCATTGGTCACTTTCATATTGAAGGGAATCGCATTTTCTATGTCCTCTTAAGTATTTGAAGTGTTCCCTCTAAGCAGAGCTAAGAAGATCCACAGAACAGTTCTCCATCTTTTCTGCACATTAGAATCCCCTGGGGAGTTTGTGTTTAATCATGCCTGCCTTCCCATCCCCCAGAGATTGTAATGTAATTGTTTAGCATTGAGGTGCCTAATTGTTTCAATGTGTTAGTAGTTTTCCAGGTGGTTTTAATGTGTAGCCAGATGTAAGAATAAGTGGCAGCATCCCAGTTTGCCTTCCATAGATCTAAGGATCTGGCTTATTATATTAAGGACCATCAATAAAGAGAATGTGACTTTCATTCAAATATTGGATGGATTTATCAGAAACATGTTGTAATGAAAACATCTTCATCATGACATTGTTATGACTTGGCCATTTATATGTCGTTCTGCACATCCAACTGTTTGTCCAACACCTGTGGGTTTAGATCTCAAACCTTAGAGAATTGTCATCAACTCTATTCTAGGGAATGGTGGGCTATTCTTAGAACATTCATCCATTCATTCATTATTTAAATATTCATTCATAAAACAGTTACTGAGTACTTCCTATGTGCTAAGAATGGTGATAGATACTGGGGAGATGTATATCTTAAGGGAGCCCACAGCCTAGTTGTGGGGAACAGATGTGCAAATAATTGCAATATAATGCTATACCGATTATTTCCTAGAGTGGTGAACAAAAGAGAAGCTCACAGAAGAGCATGTGATCAATTCTCTATGGTGAGTAAGGGAATACATAAAAATAAAACAGACAAGTTCAACTGGGTGAATGGAAGCTCAACAAGTTGATATAGTAAAGGGTTGAATAGAAAAATTTATGCAAAGGGAAGGTGTTTTGCAAAGCTATGAGGATTCTGAATAATGCTATACTTGTAAGTGGAATATACTTTGGTGGAGCTGGCTGGAGTATGGGGTGTGTGGCAGGGAATGGTACATGCTAGGCAGATAGTGATCATAGAGGCACTTGCCTGCTATCCTTTGGAGTATGAATTTTGATCTCTAGGCAATGGAGAGCCATTGCAGGGGAGAAAGAAGCAGATAAATCATATAACATCTGAAAAACAAGCAGGTCATCCTGACTGACCAGCTCTCCAGAGACCACCAATCAAGCCATTGCTGAGCGAACCCACACTGAAGGGGTTCAGAAAAGAGATAAACTACTTAAGAAAATACAAACCATCTATTCATCCACTTAGTCACTGAACAAACATTTATCGAACACCTACTGTGTGCCAAGCACTAGGCATAGAGCAGGATTTCTGAAGCTTGACACTGTTGGCATTTTGAACATACAGGATATTGGGGAGAGTGGGTTGTCCTGTGAGCTACAGAATGTTGAGCAGCATCCCTGGCCTTTACCAACTAGAGGCCAGTAGCACCCTTCCTCTCTCCCCGACAACATGACAACCAAAAATCTCCACTGGTTGAGAACCACTGGGATACAGGGATGAATAAGCCATACTCCATACCCTTAAGAAGTTTACAGTCTAATACAGAAAAGAAGAGATATGCATTTAAAAAACCCAGTGGCTGACGCCTGTAATCCCAACACTGTGAGAGGCTGAGATGGGAGGATCACTGGAGCTCCGGAGTTTAAGACTAGCCTGGGCAAAATAGTGAGGCCCCTCATCTCTACAAATAAAAACAAAAAATTAGCTGGAAAATAAAAATTAAAAATAATTAGCTGGGTGTGGTGGTGCACATCTGTAGTTCCTGCTACTCAGTAAGCTGAGTTGGAAGAATCACTTGAGCCCAGGTGGTCGAGGCTGCAGTGAGCTCTGATCACACCACTACACACCAGCCTAGGCAACAGAGCAAGACCCCATCTCAAAATAAATAAATAAATAAAAATTTAAAAATGTTAAAAGCCACAGTTCAGGACTAAAGAGGGAAAACACTATAAAAAAAATACCAACTGTTATGAAGGCTTATATAAAAGGGAAACAACGTTCCCATTTAGGGTAAGCAGGGACATCTTCATGGAGGTAGAGGCTTTTGAACTGGTCTTTAAAGTAGTTCTGGATGCATGAAGGTGAGTTGGAAGGATTGAACTTCATAAGATCTCTGGACTAGGCACTCCTGCATAAGCTGCCCCGTGGATAGTAGCTATCTGCCATCTGGACCCTGCTGACTGGCCCAGGGGTGCTCACCTAACCAATGTACAGGCTGCCTGGTGACCCAAAAGGTGACCTAGATTTTAACATTTCTCACTCATTGCTATAACAGGACTGTTTGTTTCAACCTGATCACCACTCCTCCCTTGCTTGTTCCTGATTGATATTTAGGTGGTATTGAGTAGTTAATCTCTAGGTTTCATTTTGATTACTTGTTATTTGTGCTGTGTCAGCTCGTTACCCTGGCTCTTCCACTCAATGAGCACTGTTAAAATGATCTATGTAAATGGTGCCCCTAGAACCGTGCAAATCACACTCTCTACCTCTCTCCACCAGTCATAGATAAAGGAAACTAGAACATAAAGGCCTGACATTTCTCCACTGGACAGGATTCAGGTATGGCCATGCCTCTTAGTTGTTATTCTCTTGACCTCTGATCTTCTGGAAACTATGATTGACGCTTGTGCCTTCTGTCTCTGTCTGCATCAGTAAAGTGAATTTAGCTAAGCAAGAAGGTGAGAGATCTCACAACATTTTCTTAATCTAGTCATTAACAGACAGTAGGAGGGGTGAGTATTAGCTGCTTTGCATGTAATCGTGTTTAGACTGGTTCCATTGCTTTAGAGATAGTAGTGTGGGACTGGGGACAGGCCAGACAGGAGGAGCTCTAGATTCCTTGCTGCTGCTTTGTTCCCTTATCGCAGAATAGTATATGTGTTGTGTATATGTATATTCATGTTAATGTGTATCCACAACACATACACACACAAATAGGAATGCCTACTATTTCAAAAATGTTTTAAAGTACTGATGCAATATTTTTTATGTTACCCCAACTTCTCAGTCTGAGATCGGGACTAATCTAAGAGCCAGCCTGCCTGGGTTCACTCTATTATTTCTTGATGTGTAATTCAGGGCAAGTTGTATGACCTTTTCCTGTTCATTTTGCACCTCTGGGATGAGGATTATCATTTCTACCTCACAAGGTTGTTGTTAGGATTGAATGTAGGTATATGCATAAGGTGCTCTGAGATGCCTGGAGCGTCAGAAGCACCACGCAATAGCAGCCTTCACATAGCATCACTTCCCAAGTGCAGAAAGCCTTATTTTCCCTGAAATTCTTTCTCTGTTGGTTGCTCATGCCTAGATTTCTCTAACTGAGATGATTACAAAATGCCTTCTTTTAAATGTTAATGCCTCTTCCCCATGAGACTGGTGATACCTTAGTCCTTGCCTGTCATGTACACTTTGCTGTAGGAATTAATTAGTTTCTTTCTCTGAGATCAGGTCCTGGTCAAGGTGCAGATGAGTGGAGGAGAAGACCCAGAAAGTAATTGATGGAGGGTACCAAAAGCAAATTTCTATTTTTCCAAGTTTTTGAAGTGATTTTTCCAAGTTTTTGAAGTGACATTTCCAAGTCCCTTAGTTTAGAAACTGGTGGGGGTTATTTGTTTACTTTTTCTCTCCTCTTCATTCCTGAAGTCATCAAATTGCAGATGGCTTCCCAGATTCACCACTTCCTTTCTGCTTGCATTTTACTGCCTAGCTCAAGCCATCTTCACCTTCCTCTTCAATGCTGGTCTCCTCCAGGCTTCTCCTTTGGTTTCATACATCCTGGTGAGATCTTCTCCAAACCATGATGAGAAGTCTATGTCCCCAAAAATGTCAGGAAATAAATATTGCTTAGGTTGAAGTTGTTGAGGGACCACTATTTGATATTTTGAAAAAATAATAAGGATCATATATTGTCATAACCATTTGAAGGAATTTCATCTGGGAAACACAAAGTATGATTATCTTTCATCATGAAGCATGCTTTTCCTCCAGCTGGCATCACAGAGCTGGAAATACAGAATCTCAGGTCCCACTTTGGACGTATAAATCTGTGGTAGGTTGTTCCCTCTCAAACTGTGCTCAGGAATGCTACAACTCAAACTTTTTGCCTGCTTTAAAATCCCCGTAATCAGGTTCTTTCATCTATTCACCTTTAATTTGATTCCCTTGCATGTAGTCCTTTCATCTAACGTGGTTGTCTCAGTTCTCCTCCTCTACTCACTCCCGGGTCTCTGTTTCCTCCTCTTCCTTATGAATTCAATGTTTTCTAAGCTTGCTTCCCACTCAACAATCTAGAATTCATCCTAGTCTCTCAGATTGGAAAGTCTTCCTCAAAATATATCCCACCTGTCTGCAAATATCAGCTCAAAACACCAGTCTCTATGCAGCTTTCATAAGTGCTCCAAGCTAAATTCTTGTTTTTCTTTTCTGAGTCTCTGTTGGCACTCAGATTTTTATTAAATCTTTTGTGCACTTGTGTAGTGGTTAAGTGCATGGTATTTGCAGTCAGAGAGACATCACTGCAGGTTTGACATCTGACTACTATTAGCTGTGTGAATTAACTTCTCTCACTGTCAGTTTCCTCATCAGAGAGGCTCCTCTGGTTCAGTAATATAAGACAAAGATTTGGGGGCCTGTGTCTGTTCAGGTTTCAATCCAGCCTTCACTGCATACTAGCTGGATCCCCTGAAAGTTAGCTGACCTCTTTAAGCCTGAGAAAAACGGGCATTCTAAGAGTAGATACTTTAGAGGGTGACTGTGAGCACTAAATAATGTAATCCATATACAAAGTGTTTAGCAAATTCCTGGCACATAGTTATGATTCTGAATGTGGGGGCTAATCATACCTCTTAGAAAGAGTGATTTCTCCTCTTTTCAGGTATTTCCTTTCATGCAGAAGGAACTCAATTGGTGTAGGAGTCCTAGTCTCTTTCCTCTATTTTACCCATTACATTTTGAAGGTGGCATGTGTGTGTTTAGGTTGAAGTAACTAACTTGATGTGTTAATTTAGGAAGAACAACTTTCAAGTTGAGCACACTCAATTTTTCCTCCCTTTCTTCCTCTTGAGATCACGTTGCTCACATGAAATAAGTTTACTTCTCTGTCATGCCACACATTTTATAGTAGATTGCCTTTCGATTGAGAGGTCTCCTGTACTTTGGGGATAACTGTGTGAGTTTATTTACTTCTGAGGTATAGTATTGGAAAAGCCATTCATCTGAAAATATATACTCTATCCTCCAAACTGTATTTTACCAATAATAGGGATGATACATTTTGTCTCTTTGTCTTTTTAACAATTCAGTCAGAACTCAGAGAGATTTTTAAAATTGGATTCAATAGCACCTATTTCTTTTGGTTGTGGTTATGATTAAATTACATAATTCACAAACTCATATAGCATAATCTCTAGCCCTATTTGTCACTCCCATTTAGCTATTCCTGAGTTATATCCTTTACAATAAACTGGTAATAGTAAATAAAGCACTTTCCTGAGTTCTGTGAACTGTTCTAGCAAATTATCAAGCATGAGAAAGATGTGGAAACATACAATTTGTAACAATTAGTCAGATATACAGGGGTCCTGGGATTCTTGACTGGTGCCTGAAGTTGGGGGCAGCCTTGTTTGACTGAGCTCTTAAGGTCTGGGATCTGCACTATCACTGAGCAGTGTCATAATTGAATTGTTGGGATATCTTGAGTTAGTGTCTGGAAAAGCAGAGAACTGATTGTTGGTACTGGAGGACACCTCAGCTTGTCACAGTACATTCAAGGACAGTTTGGTGGTCAAGCATGAGAGAGAGTAATAGAAAAAGAGAGAGACTGAGGTAGACGCAGAAAGAGACTGAGAGAGACTGGGATGAGAGAACAGAGACAGATGAACTGTAACAGAATACATATCTATGTCCTCCAAAATGTCAGGAAATAAATATTGCTTAGGTTGAAGTTGTTGAGGGACCACTATTTGGTATTTGCTATCATCCATGTCGTAACCATTTGAAGGAATTTCACCTGGGAAACACAGAGTATGATTATCTTTCATCATGAAGAATGCTTTTTCTCCAGCTGGCATCACAGAGCTGGAAATACAGAATCTCAGGTCCCACCTTGGACTTCTAAATCAGATTCTGTATGTTGGCTTGCAGGTGGCATATATGCACATTGTAGTTTCAGAAGCCCTGTCCTGGGGTATTAGAGCAGTAATGTGAAAATCAGACTTGGGTTCTAATAGTCCCTTTACCACTCTCCAGCAATGTGACTCTAGAAAGAATCCTATCCACCTTGAGTTTCGGCTTCCTCATCTGTGTAACAGGAATGAAAGATCTGCACTCCCTGTTTTTAGAATTAGTTGGGAAGAACCAATAAAATTGGAAGATGAAGATACTTTGAAGACTGGAAAGGGCCCTGAAAATGGAAGATCTCCAGTTGCTCAGTACATGAGGCTAGGGTGGGGATTGACTTTTCCCCTGACTATCACTTGTGAGTTTCACTTTACTGCTATATTCATTCTTTCTGGCTCTGAGTAAACCCCACTGTGTGTGAAGGAGATGTGAGCAAGTCAGCAGATGATGCATTTATTTTTGAACATGTTAATTTCTTTATCAGCTCTATTTTTTTTCTGAGGGCATCACTGTATTACATTAATGCCTTGAGTTGTTAACCATACCAGCTGGCACTGCAGGTCTCACTTATATACACAGTGCAAAAGCTCAGGGAGTAGCATGGAAATTGCCACCCAAACCACAATGCTGGATCTCCTCCTTGGCATGCTTATTATCTCCCTCGGGAGCAGACTCACCATTCCTTCCTCTGTTTTCAAAACCCTTTATGATATTATCTGGAATATATGCAATTAATTTTGTTCTTCTGTGGGTTTTGAAGCCTTGGAGGAGGATAGACTTTGTATTTTTCTCTTTTATCTCTGTCTGTTCAGGAATTGGCACATAGTAGGAATGTCAGACATTTTTGGAATAAGAAAAGTGAGGAGAAATGTGAAATTGACCATTATCCCTATTTATTCATTCGTTATTAGCATAAATGAAACTTTCTCAGATAAGGCCATCCTTGACAGTATACATGAGGTCTTGTGCACCCCTATGCTTCCCTGGCACCCCTTCAAAATCCTCATCACACATGCAGACATTTAGTGAACATCTTTCCTGAGAGCTTGTGAGCTCTCTGAGGGTAGGGATTGTTCTGTTCCTTGCCATATCCTTGGGCTCAAGACAATACCTGTCACATTATGGTGTTCAATAAGTATTTGTAGAATTAAAGACAAATAGCTACTATGGGGCAAGGCTAGGATTCTAACCCAGGTTTAATCCAATTTACAGTCACTCTTCCCACTGAATTCATACCACCTGTGTAGCACAAAGAAGAGTCTTGTATTTTCTCAAATTTTTTCTCTAGCATCTGTTTTTCAGAGTGCAATCTTGTCTGAATAGGTCCACAGAACTGGTCAATGTCAGAGAGGACTGATATTCCAAATTTAACTCCTTGTATAGATTTATTTTCAACAAGAACTACTGTACTTCATAATTCAGTTTTAACTCTTTTTTTTTTTTTTTTTTTTTTTTTTTTTTTTTTTGAGACGGAGTTTCGCCCTTGTTACCCAGGCTGGAGTGCAATGGCGCGATCTCGGCTCACCGCAACCTCCACCTCCTGGGTTCAGGCAATTCTCCTGCCTCAGCCTCCTGAGTAGCTGGGATTACAGGCATGTGCCACCATGCCCAGCTAATTTTTTGCACTTTTAGTAGAGACGGGGTTTCACCATGTTGACCAGGATGGTCTCGATCTCTCGACCTCGTGATCCACCCGCCTCAGCCTCCCAAAGTGCTGGGATTACAGGCTTGAGCCACCGCGCCCGGCCCAGTTTTAACTCTTTCAGACTAAACTATCTCCTTCCGACTGGGGCACGTAACTTGACCGTGGCCTCGCTTCTTCTCTCAGATCTAGGGCAGTGATGGGCAGCCTGTTTCTTGTAGATGCTTGTTGATGGAAGGCTTGATCCTTTTATCCATTTGTTGGAACTAGGTTAAGGCTCAGAGTAAGCTCTGATGCAAATGCATTTGGATTTTCAGAAAATCCATCTTTCTCTCTCTCAGATAAACTATCTGTCCTTGGCTTCAACTTACACAGGGCTTGTTCAAGTCACATATTTTGTAAAGTGTAAAGAGGAAAAGTGGTCATCAGTATAATTGTTGTCTGGCTGTAGACTCTTTGATAACCATTAACTAAAAAATATAGATTCTCAGAATTTGCTTTTCATTTAATCTATTAGTTAATGTTTTACGTTTTTGTTTTTTTTTTGAAACATCCTTTCAGCATTTGCTTGCCAAATATATATTTGATGCCCCCTTGCAACAGGTCTTCTGCTAGGTACTGAGCACACAAAGTGGAGAAATCAGGGATTCTGGCCTCAAGTATAATTCATTCCTACAAAAAGTGACCATATTGACAGGGCGCTGTGGCTCACGCTTGTAATCCCAGCACCTTGGGAGGCCCAGGCAGGCAGATGATAAGGTCAGGAGTTTGAGGACAGCCTGGCCAATATGGTGAAATCCTGTCTCTACTAAAAATACAAAAATTAGCCGGGTGTGGTGGCGGGTGCCTGTAGTACCACCTACTCGGGAGGCTGAGGCAGGAGAACTGCTTGAACCCGGGAGGCAAAGGTTTCAGTACGCTGATCAGTAAGCTGAGATCATGCCACTGCACTCAAGCCTGGGAGCAAGCCTCCATCTCAAAAAAAAAAAAAAAAAAAAAAAAAAAGTGTCCCTATCTGCCTGAGGGACTTAGGGAAGTCTTCCTAGAGGTTGCTGGCTTTGATGGAGACTGGATAGATGAGGGGAATGAACAGATATGGAAGCAGACAGTGACTAAAAAAAGAACAAAATATGCATAATGTCAGGGTCAGTAAGATGGATACAAAAGCAACCAATTCTGCAATTCAGCAAGTTCTGCCAAAGCTCTTACTTAATGTCTTTTAAAGAAATAAAGAAAGGTTAAAGGAAAGAAGAAACTCTGAAAACATTCAAGACCATAGTTTTGCTCTGAGCCCATTCTAATAGATGTTTGCTGTCATTTTGGGATCATTTTGGTAGAAAAGATCTCTGCACTTCAATTGCCAGGAACCAGACTGAGAAAATCCTTTGTGGGGTCCTTAAAAATCGGGAGTGGCCACAGTGCTTTTTGACTGAGACAAATGGGATAGTGCAGTCACCGAGAATGGAATGGCAGCTCTAACAAAGGGCCCTTCTGCTGGTGGCTGTGCCCTCTCCCCCCATTCCATAAGGTGCTCTGGAGAGAAAGAGGTGTGTGTCTGTCCAGCTCCCAGGTATCATTGTTCTAGGGAAAGAGAAGCAATTTCAGATATCTGGAACATGGGCCAGAATTATAATGGGGACTCTGGTTTAGACTTGATGCATGGCTTCTTTTAAATGCTAGCGCTCCATATGACTTATTCATCATGCCCTATTTCCCAGGAAGCATCTAGTCTAAACTCTTCTTTTCAGATGAGGACAGTATGACCCAGACACATCCAGCAACTTACTGAAAGTTACACTGCCAACTAGTACAGGTCTTCATTAATCCAGTGCTGACCTTATTCTGCCATATTCAACATTAGTTGATGATTTATTTCATTAATAATTATTTACTGAATGGTTACAGTGTACTAAACACCTTGTTAGGCAATAGATCATCTTCCATGGGGAGGCAGCATCTAGTGATGGTTTCAAAACTCACAGCTGTTCATCTTAGATTAGTTGCATAACCTCTCAAAGGTTCAGTTTCCTCATCTGTAAAATGGATATGATAACAATGCCAATCACAGGGATGTCATGAAGATTAAATGAGATAATGCATGTAGAAGTCAGCACAGCATCTGTCACATGTATTACCAAGGTTGCTATGGTTTAATCCTTCTGGGCTCTTTCATCAGAGGAAAGATCTTTACTCTTTAATTCTTATGTCTGCCTGCCCTAAAGATGGTTATGAAAGGTTTATTTCCTCTGAGTGCTTTCATTCTCTCTAAGTCCCTCTAAATCCCTGATCGACAACTCCAGAGGGCTAGAGCTTATCTCCCTCACAGCCATCCCCTGGTCCAGACACTCCTACCCCACTCCTCTGGGTTCTTGGCAGCCTCCCCAGGAGGGAATTTGGATGTGTTCTCATTACAGCCTCACAACCTTGGGAGGAAGCTTTGTCAATGCTCAGTGCATTTCCTGAATCCATTTGGAGAGGAACATTGGGGCAGCTCCAGGATGGCATAGCATCCATCTCTGAGACCGGCCAGGTTTGGGTTGGCTCAGAAGATCTGGGACTTGTCATGATCTCTGGCATTCTAAGAATGGGTTCCATAGAGCCCTGCTTTTTTTTTTTTTTTTAATCATAAGTAGCACAGCATATCAGCCCATTTGGCAAGAAACAAGGGAGGAGTGCAGTTTAGCACATACTTGGCTGTGCATACTCCTAACAGCATAATAGAGTTTTCATGGTTCCTTCCCAAGCTTGATCACCTTTAATGTAATAAGTCATCTTCTGGGCAAGGTTTCTGCATATAAATGGGTATCCTGCTTCTTTGCCCTCCTTTTGCACGTCATCTTCCCTATGAGGGAGCATCCTGCCTACATCTCTCCAAAACCAGTTGGAGAAAAAGAACACCAGTCAGTGTGCATTAATGATGGCAATGCATTCCCCAAAGGAGGCAGAAACCTCAACAGACGTCTGGAACAGATTTGCAAAATACTCTGTCTGCATAAGGCAGCTCTGGACATCCACGTATTTCTTAGCCCCATAGCCTCTAATGCTCACTTGAATGAATACCTTTCATGGTTTCTTTGTCCCTTTTGATTTAAGGAATGAGCTCTTTATATTTTGGGTCTTTTAAGGTAATTTTGGAGGATCTTTGTTTTGCTGGCTGTTTCTTTTATTGGTCATGTGTGAAAATAAGGATATAGCTGTGAAATGGAGGAAAGAGGAATGAATGGAGAAAAAGAGAAAGGGAGTGATATTTATTGGGCACTAATGATAGTATATATTATTTGTCATTTAGCCTTCATGACAACTGGATTATTGAATGGCAAAAGATCACAGAGACCTTGTGTATTCCTCTCCACATTTGTCTGTCTCCAAAGATCATGTACCACATCACAGATTGAATGATTTTTCATTTTATTACCTCTTCTCCAAGCCAAGAATTCATTTTTTTATCCTCAACTCAGCTTCCTTGTAACTTCCATGTTCCTTTGATTGAACCATCATGCATCCTTTAGAAATTTGGTTCACTGCATATTTTCCCCATTTGGATTTTATTAAAGATATATTTTCTTTAAATGCCTATTCTTTTACAACACTACATACTTTGATTTACTAAACAAAGCCACTCAAGTTTTTTTCTTTTCAAATTTGATTAGTTTTAGAAGTATTAATATATAATGAAGCTATTAATTCTTAAGATCTCTTTTCTTGTATTTGTTAACTCAAAATATAGCTAGAGCTTTTCTTTCCACACATTGTTCTCCTCCTGAAAATTTCTTTTTATGGTATTCACTATTTAAAGGCATTTATCCATTACGAGAGAGTGAGACCTTGCCTCAAAAAAAAAAATGCATTTATCCCAAGCTACTTGTTTATATTTGTGATCATAAATTAATGTATGGCCCGCCTTAGCCTCCCAAAGTGCTGAGATTACAAGCATGAGCCACAGCGCCCTGCCAATATGGTCACTTTTTGTAGGAATGAATTATACTTGAGGCCAGAATCCATGATTTCTCGGTTTTGGTAAAAATTCAGTCAATGAATATTCAAATATTTTTTTCTAATCCATTGTTTTCCTCTGTATATCCTGAGACTCAAATTATACATTACCCCTTTTCACTGTACTTCATATGCCCTTTAGTCTCTTCTATATTTTTATTCTTTTGTTTCTTCTTGCATAATTCTGGATGTTTTTTTCCACTTCCCTGTTTTAAGTTGCACCTAACTGCTGTTAAACACATTCATGAAGTTCTTAATTTTGGTTATATCTTTTAGCTTTAAAATATCCCCTTTTTTGTGTTTTCCAATTATCTGCCAAAATCTTGAATCTCACCTTTTATCTCCTTTATAAGAATTGCTAAAGTTTATGGCTAATAATTCCATTATCTAGAACTCTTTTTTGCTGTTTTCTCTTGATTCTTGCCTTGTCTTTTCATGTGCTTGGTTTCTTTTGACCATGTGCTGGATGTGGTACTATGAAAGAAAAAGTTTGTGTTTGATTATGGAAGATAAGTAGGGGCTTTAGAAACTTTGAGTTATATTGATCCAGTTTGAGGGACTGAAATGATTTCAATCTTGTCTTCAGTTTCTGCAAGGGTTAATCTTCTTCCACTTTACCCTTACTCATAGGATGCTGAGCCTTTAGAGTTCCAAAGATTTATCAGTATCCCTTTGGTGGACCCTGGGCTCCTCCAACTTTTGCCTCTTTAACACTGATGAATCTGTTAAAATTTCTGTTCAGTAACTCATACTCTCTTATTCACCCCTTCTAGAATCAGCAGAGAGGTAAATAGGCCCAAAAGTTTAACTTACCTCTGTTGGCTTCCATCTTCTTTCAGATTTCAGTCTTTTAATTTCTCATTGCCTTTTTGGCTTTCCAATGACTTTCGGCCTATTTTTTAAAGTCTAGATTTTCTAGTTGTCTCCAATGGGAGTGTTGGTTTGAATTACTTAGTCTACCATTTCAGATGCTATTTAATTATCTGAAAAATTAAATTTCCCTTTTTCTGTGCTTCTTATGGGAACCAAGGAGAGGGATACAGTTCAAGCTTGGGCTGTGGATTTTAAGGTGAAAACAGCATTTTCCAGGTCCTGAACGAGACAGCAGCAAAAAAAATTGTGATAGCACTCCAAAGGAACGGTGAAATTTGAGGAGGAAAAATTCAGGACCACTGCTTTATCCTCTCATTATATCATTGGCAACTCTGTTTTTCCTATAATAGAATATAATTTTATTTAAGATTCATTTAAGGGACTCCATGTTTGGATCCCCTTCCAGGAATATTCATGTGCTCATTTTTCTCTATCCTGGAGTTTCTCTCCAGAGTCCCTCCACGACCACTCCCTTCGTGGAAGCCTGTCTTCCCCTCTCAAACTCCATCTCTCTATTCCCTTCCACTCAGTGTAGAAGCTGCTTTCCTCTCCTGGATTCCATCTTTCTGGATTCTCTCACTCAGTGTGAGAATTAGCTGTTTATTTCTCTCTCCTCCTGTTTCTATCTCTCTCTCTAAATAAATCACTTTCTACCAAAAAAAAAAAAAAGTTTCATTAAAAAAAATTTGGCCCTATAACCGTAACTACATTCTAAGAAAGTTGATGATTAATAGCATGAAGACTTTTTCAAATCTGCTAAGCAACTTGGTAGTTTTGAGTATTCAAGAAGGGGAGAAAAACTAGGTAATTCTGCAAAACAGCAGAAGAATTTAGAGTCTTATGTGACAATCATAAATGAAAGAGCTGAGAAGAAACAAAGGTGAAAGGTTAAGAAACGTAGGTGCTAGTGTGAGAGAGTAAGGTTATGAGTTTAGCAATGTGAATCTGCATCTCTGGCCCCACCTCCATTCCCTCAAATGTTAGTAAATTGAAGTATACTGTGTTTGTCTAGCAGAAAGTAAAAAACTGATTGTTCTGTGTCAGTGGACATGATGTAGGCTGAAGGCTTGGAATAGGAATCTAAAAGGGATTTTGACTTCTATAGGCTATATGGAGCAGGTGGTATCCACCGTGACTTCTAGGATTTCCCCTAAAATGGACTTTCCTCTTGTCTTTGAGTTTCTTTCTGGGAAACTCCCCTCAGTGTAAACCTGAGACAAACCTTAGTTTCTCTGTGATGAGTGAGGCTCTCTGTCTTATCACATTACTATTCCCACACTGGTAATAGTGAGGTGTTACAGCTTAAAATGACAGAAAGCATGGTGGTCTCAGAATTTAGAAACCAGCCTTTTGATAATGATTGTGTCTCAAATGACTGTAGAGTTGGTCACCTTACCTGTAAAATCTCCATTTCCTCATCTCTAAATTGAAATTCTTTTAGACTGGTGGTTTGCAATTATTTTCGGGGATTCCTTTGTTCAAGCAAGGTCTTAAATACATACATAAAACAAGTAAAAAGAACTCAGGTTGAAGTGGAGGGGTGAACAGGGGCAGAAATCTCACCCAACTTCAAACTCCCTAAGAAGGTTTCATAGAATGTGGTTTGACAACCAGTTGACTTAAAAGTTCCTACAGTTCTTTTAGTTCTAGCTTTTTCCTTATGCCATCTTTCAGTCATCCCCAAAGAGTAGCTATTTAAGAAAATATGACTACTTTTCCCCTATGGAGGTGGGGAAAAGAGAGTGGAAGAAAGATCCCATTTACAAAGGCCTTATCAAGTGCCAGACATAGAGGGAGGCACCTCCTTAATTTTCATAATGGCTCTGTTGAGTTGGTTTTGTGCCCAATGGAGGAGGCTCCTGAAGCTCAGAGATGAGTATGTAGCTCAAGGTAACATAGCTAGCATGTGGCAGGGCTTCAATTCAAGCTCAGCTCTTTCTGACTCCACCATTAGACATGGAGGTGGTGAGTAGACAGTGGGCACCTTAGTAAATGAGACATAGGTTTGAGTCAAGGAAAATGCCATGGAATATTGTGTGGTATAGATATATACAGTTGACCCTTGAATGACACTAGGGTTAGCAGTGCCAATATCCCCCAACTCCTGCAGTCAAAAATCCACATAGAACTCTTGACTCTCCTGAAGCTGAATTACTAATAGCCTACTGTTGACTGGATGCCTTACTGATAACATAAAGTTGATCAACATATTTTGTATGTGATATATATTATATACTGTATTCTTAAAACAAAATAAGCTAGAGAAAAGAAAATGTTAAGAAAATCATAAGGAAAAGAAAATATATTTATTACTTATTAAGTGGAAGTAGATCACAATAAAGATCTTTTTTTTTTTTTTTTTTTTTTTTTTTGAGACGGAGTTTCGCTCTTGTTACCCAGGCTGGAGTGCAATGGCGCGATCTCGGCTCACTGCAACCTCCGCCTCCTGGGTTCAGGCAATTCTCCTGCCTCAGCCTCCTGAGTAGCTGGGATTACAGGCACGAGCCACCATGCCCAGCTAATTTTTTGTATTTTTAGTAGAGACGGGGTTTCACCATGTTGACCAGGATGGTCTTGATCTCTCGACCTCGTGATCCGCCCGCCTCGGCTTCCCAAAGTGCTGGGATTACAGGCTTGAGCCACCGCGCCCGGCCCACAATAAAGATCTTCATCTTTGTCATCTTCACATTGAGTAGGGAGAGGAGGAGAAGGGGGAAGAGGAGGGGTTGGTCTTGCTATCTCATGGGTAGCAGAAGTGGGAGAAAATCCATGTATATGTGGACCCAAGCAGTTCAAATTAGTATTGTTCAAGGATCAACTGTATGTAATTTTTTGCCTTCAGATTTGAACTCATTTGTGTGTAGTTTGATATAGGAACGTCTGATGAGATGCCTGCAGCCCAAGGATGTGCTTTCTTTTAGTTCATGGTCTAAGTTCTTCTTTGCTTGGTTACCTATACTCACAAGTCTGGCTGGAAGGGTTGGCAAGAAGCTATTAATTAGGCCCCTTCCTTTTTTTCTTTTCAGTGCTCTATGGATCAATATGAGACATTTATTTATTTCTGAATTACTATCATGCATTTCCACTTTATCCCAAGGATATTAGAGAAAATAGTCCCAGTGGTAGTAATTCTTGGCATGAGTTAAATGTGCAAGATGTTGAAAAATTTCCTAAGAGATGAGCAAAATTGTATGTAGTTTTGATTTCATTATCATTATACTGATGATTGGTTTTGGTTTTGGGGAATGTGGAAAGGTCTACAATAATAACAATCACAATCATATTGCTAATGAAGCGCTATTTAGTGTGATTTTATATATCAACTTGACTTGGTGCCTAGATATCCCATTAAACATTTCTGGGTGTGTCTGGGTGAGATTAACATTTGAATGGATAGAATGAGTAAAACAGATTTTTCTCCCCGTCCTCATGGGGTTAGGCCTCATGCTCCACTGAAGCCATGGATAGAATAAAAAGGCTGAATAAGAAAGATTTCTTCCTTTCTGTTTTTGAGCTGGGGCATTGATCTTCTCCTCTACTTGAACTGACCTCAGCTGTCTTGGTTCTTAGGCCTTCAGACTTGTACTGAAACTATACCACCAGCTCTTTGGAGTCTACTGTAGCTTGCAGATGGCAGATCATGGGAATTCACAGCATCTATAATCATATGAGCCAATTCCTTACAATAAACCTCCTTACATGTGTAATACTAATATCTATATATCTCCTATTGGTTCTCTGAAGAATTGTGACTAATACAATAAGTGATTACAGTATTGCAGACACTGCACTTAAGTGCTACACATAACTTATTTAATGGAATCCTTCACAATCTTATAAATGAGATGTCTTTGATATTTGCAATCATATGAGGATTAGAGCAGTTGAGTAACTTTGTTAAGGCCATATAGCTTGAGTGGGGGACATTCCCATAACCAAATGCCATGTGGCTTTAAGTAGATCAATGAATGTATCTGAATTTATGTGTTAAATGGGGACAATAATGCCCACCCTGAAGAACTGTCAGGAGTAAATGAGATGACAGATGTAAAGTACTTGGAATAGGGTTGGGTGCATGGTAGGGACTTGGAAATAGTAGCTTTTGCTACTTTATTTCTTACGTGTGTTAACAAAATTTAGAGGCTTTGCAGCTTGTGGAATAGATCTCATTCCTCTAACACGATATATAACTAACATCTGAATTTGATCATTTGTTCATCTCCATTAAGCTGCAATGATATTTCATGTTATCCTTGGGAAAAATGTGATTTCTGTGACATTTAAAATTCTGCACAACCCAGAGAGAGGGAGGAGGCACACATTTGAAAATAAGAGGAAATCCTGGTTAGACTGTCATTAGACAACTCCAGGTTGCCATAATTTAGGGAGCGGAACAGCTGCAAAGGTCACCAGGAGGTGCTTTGTTTCCCAAAAGGTGTTTGGTATTTACTTTCACTCAAGCATGTTCCTTCTGCTCTGATAACCATTGTCATCTTCCATTACAATAAAAGATGTCAGAGGGATTTTTACAGGCATATGGCATTAATTTAGTTTTCCCCTCTGCGGTCATAAGAGAGTTTGAAAAATGAAAACAAAACAAAGCCCCACTCAGCCATTCATCAATTACTCTTTATTGGACAGCAATCATGTGCCACACAGCCAGGAAGACAGAATCTCCATTTAGAAAGTGATGGAATGAACAACCTCCTTTCAAAGTGCTGGCTCTGGTGTGCTTCCTTCTCCATTTCCTCTCCAGTCTTTGCAAAATGAGTCAGAGGACTACATAGATTTCCTTTGGGAATTAACAAGATCAGCCACATTTTCTTTTCATTATGTTATTTGGAATTATGACTGTGCTTTTTGGTTGCCAGAGCCTGTTCATGTCCATCTACCACTTGCAATAATCCAGTGAGGTAGACAAGACAGGCCTGATTATTGTTGTTGAGCAGGTGAGGGAACTAGGCTCACGGAGGTTGAGACACCTGGCCAGGGTGTCACAGCCAGAGGAGGGGCCAGTCTGAAAATTCCCTCCAGTCTTTTTCCTTGCTCAGCTGTCCTCTACACTTGGGAGTTTTAAAAACAAAAATTATTATGCCATTGCCCTGTGTATTATGCCATTGCACTGTGTTCTCCAGAGAAACAGAACCAGTATCTCCATACGTATAGATATAGGTACAGGGATAAGAGGGGATTTATTATGGGCATTGGCTTGTGTGATGATGGAGGCTGAGAGGTTCCATGATATGTCTTTGTAAGCTGGAGAACCAGGAAAACAGAGGGTGTCATTTGGTGCCAGTCTGATGTCCTGAGAACTGAGGGAGCCAATGATGACTCTCTTCTAAGGCCTAAGAACTAAGAGTGGAGATGGGGATAGGATGAGGGTGGGGCTGGTGGAAGACCCAATCTGAGTCTCAAGGCCTGAAAGCAGGACCTTTGATGTCTGAGGGAAGAAGAATGATGTCCCATCTCAAGAAGAGCGAGAGAGGATTTGCCTTCCTCTGCCTTTGCTCT
Organism: Saimiri boliviensis; assembly: GCF_048565385.1. NCBI lineage: Eukaryota > Metazoa > Chordata > Mammalia > Primates > Cebidae > Saimiri > Saimiri boliviensis. The sequence goes on from NC_133465.1 coordinate 36,620,491, forward strand.
GTTAAGGCCTTCAGTGGATTGGATGATATTCATCCACATTGCTGAAGGCAGATCTTCATTTGGTCTACTGATTCAAATGCTAATCTTTTTCAGAAACACCCTCACAGACACACCTAGAAATAATGTTTTACCAGCTATCTGGGTATCCCTCAACACAGTAAAACTGACACATACAATTAATGATCACACCCTACTTAAGATCTTTTGTGCCTCACCTTTACTCTTAGGTGACTGTAGAGATTTCTTAACATAGCTTATGAGGCCTTTTGGCATCTGAGCCCTGCTTACTTCTCTAGACTTATTTCAGGCTATTCCTACTGTCCACACCTGGTTGCCCACCTGAAGATGTGCTCTGGTTACATGGTTACACTGAACCCCATGGCACCACTCTGTCTCATCACCCTGTCATTACTCAGGAGGCTCTCTCACCTTTCTTCTCCTCCACAAGCCTTGTCAATACCTACTAATCATTTCCATTTCTGTCAAGGTGTAACTTCCTCCAAAAAGCCCTCCCAGATCTCTCTTTCCTGAGTTACATGCCTCCATTATGTGCGTTTGTCATACCTACTTCCTCCCCTGTGCTGAGTCTGCCTACTTCTCTGCTTCTCTTGATGGGCTGTAAGCTCTGTGAGAATAAGAACTGTGTGTATCTCATCCATGGGCAGCATCTGTGCCCCTAGAAGGTGGGCAATAATTACCCATCAAAGAATGAATGGTTTGTTTATTCACCCATTCTCATCTTTCTCAGATAGCAGACTTCTTGCACATGCATCAGGGATCACTGGATTAATCCTGTGCCATTTATTCTCCACCTGTCCCTCAGTCCATCTGTGATCTTGCCTGAGCCTCAGGAAGAAGTAGAACCCTATACATTGCCTCCCCTGGGCTCTCCATTGAATACTTTTGGGCTGGCTTCCTTCTAGCAACGGGAAACTCTCAAAGGAGAAGGAACGATGGGGGAGACAAAGGAGGGAGAGAGATTGGGATGGTCCCATCTCTTTCTGTCCTTCTTGCTTTGACACTATGTTCTGATACTAGCTGCATCCCTCTGCAATTACAGCTCTGGCAGGGTGCCTGGTCCTCTGCAATCTCATTCTCAGTGGTTTCCCCTTTAACTCTCAACCCTAAAGCAGAGAGATGGCTTCCAGCTACTGCTAGTTTCTGGGTGCTTCACCATCACTTGCCTGTTCTTTGACCCCTCACCACATATCTGTGAGCAGCGCCTTCATTTGGACCATCTGTGGCGGATCCTGTTTCCTGCAGGGTTTCTGACTGATGAACTCCTCTACTTGGTGCAGTAAGAAAACGATTTTCAAATAGCCTGGGCTGGTTTCTGTCAACTTTAGATTCTTGAAGTTAATTCTCAAGACAGCTCCAGATTGCTGCCTTATTATACAGACATAGACAAAAATTTCCAGAAGGCTTGCAATAAAATTTCCACTCTCTGCTTAATTTTCAGCATTTCTGCTATGAGCATCAGCAGGTGTCTTTAGACTTCAAAAATCACACTGTTCCAAGCAGATTTGGTGTCTATACATCTATATTATTCAGTGGTATAGAAGTCTCTCCCCTTGCTTAGGAACTACTCTGCAATGTTCTCAAAATTCCTCCCAGTTCATTCTGACTTGCTGTCATTTGACTCCACTAATGGTTCTCTTATGAAGGCCATATCTACACTCAAAAAATGTTGGAATGTAAGGACATTAGTGTAAGAGGAGTTGCAGATGCCATGTTTTTAGGTGTCAGCGTTTCCTTTTAAAATTCTGTGATCTTATAAATGATATTTTTTTAATAGAATAAAAGTTGTATTCTCTAAGAGGAATGTAGGAATGGAGTGAATTGTGATAGATAGATATCTGGGATCTACTACAACTTGGAGAAGACAGAGCCAATCTCAGATCTGAAAACCCTGGCCTAGAAACCCAAATCAGCAAAAGAAACAGTCAGTAGAGTGAATCAGCAACCAACAGAATGGGAAAAAAATTTTGCAGTCTACCCATCTGACAAGGGGCTGATACCCAGAATCTACAACGAACTAAAACAGATCTACAAGAAAAAAACAAGCCCATTCAAAAATGGGCGAAGGATATGAACAGATACTTTACAAAAGAAGACATACAGGAGGCCAAAAAACATATGAAAAAATGCTCATCATCACTGGTCATTAGAGAAATGCAAATCAAAACCACATTGAGATACCATCTCACACCAGTTAGAATGGCGATCATTAAAAAATCTGGAAACAACAGATGCTGGAGAGGATGTGGAGAAATAGGAACACTTTTACACTGTTGGTGGGAATGTAAATTAATTCAACCATTGTGGAAGACAGTGTGGCGATTCCTCAAGGACCTAAAAATAGAAATCCCATTTGACCCAGCAATCCCATTACTGGGTATATATCCAAAGGATTATAAATCATTCTACTATAAGGACAAATGCACACGAATGTTCATAGCAGCACTGTTTACAATAGCAAAGACCTGGAACCAACCCAAATGCCCGACGATGATAGACTGGATAGGGAAAATGTGGTACATATACACCATGGAATATTACGCAGCCATCAAAAACGATGAGTTCACGTCCTTTGTAGGGTCATGGATAAACCTGGAAACCATCATTCTCAGCAAACTGACACAAGAGCAGAAAATCAAACACCGCATATTCTCACTCATAGGCAGATGTTGAACAATGAGAACACATGGACACAGGGAGGGGAGCACTACACACTGGGGTCCATTGGGGGGAAATGGGGGAGGGATGGGGCGGTGGGGAAGTGGGAAGAGATAGTATGGGGAGAAATGACAGATACAGGCAAGGGGATGGAAGGCAGAAAACCACACTGCCATATGTGTACCTATGCAACAATCTTGCATGTTCTTCACATGTACCCCAAAACCTAAAATGCAATAAAATAAAAAAAAGACTTAACAGAAAAAAATAAAATAAATAAACAAACAAATAAATAAATAAATAAAAAAGAAAAGAAAACGAAAAAAAAAAGAAAAAAAGAAACCCAAATCAGATCACTTTGTGATTTAGGCCAACATAAACAGAGCCTGCGGTGCAGAAAAATTATAGGTGTGCAACGGGTATATAGGTGAAATTCGGGAAAGTTGAAGTTAGACAAGAAAATATTTGAGAATCACATATTTGACAAAGGACTTGTATCCAAAATAAAGAATTCTTAAAACCTAGCGCAGCAAGAAAACAACCCAATTTAAAAAATGGGCAAAATATTTGAACATAAATTCCACCAAAGAGGATACACAGATGACAAATAGGCAGATGAAATGTTGTTCAACATCTTTAGCCATGAGAAGATGCAAATTTAAACCATGATGAAGTATTGCTACATATCCATGAGAATGGTTCAAATAAAAAATAATGACAGTACCAAGTACTGACAAGGGCATGGAGCAACTGGAACTCTCATATACAGCTGATGGGAATGTTAAATGCTACAGCCCTTCTAGAAAACAGCTTGGAAGTTTCTTGAAAAGTCAAGCAGGCAGAATTATATTCTCCCCTATAAATGCTCATACCCTAATTTCCAGATCACATGAAAATGTTACCTTCAAAAGAAAACGGATTTTGCAGATGTGACTAAAAGTATAAACTTTGAACTGGTGAAATTATCCTAAATTTCATCAGGGTAGACCCAGTATGAGCAAGAATCTTTAGAAGCAGATAACCTTTCAATGTTGGGTCAAAGAGAGAGATATGACAATGGAAGAAAGGTCAGAGATGTTACATGAAAGGGACTGGACTGGACTGGCCATTGCTTGCTTTGGAGGTGGAGGAAGGGAGTCAAAAGGCAAATTCTATGACCTCAGGAAACCGAACCTAAGTGGATTCTCCCTGAGGGCCTCCAGAAAGGAGTACAGCCCTGCTGATAACTTGAATTTAGCCCAGTAAGAACTTCCTGACCTACAAAACTGTAGGATGATAAATTTGTAATGCTTAAGTCACTAAATTTGTATAATTTTTAAGGGCAGCAATAGAAAACCAATACACCACAAAATCAGGCAATCCTACTTGTGGGTATTTCATCTAGAGAAATGAATACTTATGTTCATACAAAAACCAACATGTTTACACAAAAACCAAAACCAGTATGTTATAATCACCAAAGCCTAGAAATGACCCAAATGACTTTCAGTGGGTGAATGACTAAACAAACTGGGGTATATCCATACAATGAAATATAACCCAGTAATAAAAACAAACTACTGATACACACAACAATCTGGATTAATCTCAAAGGCATATGCTGGGTGAAAGAAGCCTATCTCAGAAGGTTACATAATATATGATTATTTATATGATATTCTCAAAAAGGTCAAACTATAATTATGGAGAATAAAGCAGTAATTGCTAGGAGTTGGGGTGGGAAGGGTGTGTTATAAAAGCATAGTAGGAGAGAGCATTTGAGATGATAAAACCATTCTGTATCTTGATTATGGTGGTGGTCAAATATCTAAATATGTGTTAAAAATTCATAGAACTCTGCACTCCCCCCAAGTCACTTTTTTCTGCATAACTTAAAAAATGATAAATGATAACAACTCAATGACAAAACAATGAAACAAATCTCATGGCTGACACAGCTTTCTGGGAATTTCCAATCCTAGAGAATGAATGTATCACATACATGGTTGGGGAAGGAGACACAGATACTTCTCTTTCCTTTGTGCCCTGGAAGCCCCTCAACATCTTTCTAGGAGTATAAGGTGCTCCAACAGGGGTTCTGGAGACTTACCCAAGTCTTTTCCTTTTCCAGTAAAAGGAGGAGCTGGCTTAGATAAGCTCTATAGACATTCAGAGCAGGTAACTAGGACTCAGCTCAGTCCTTGTGTAGGAGCAGGGTGACCACATGTCCTGACTTGCCCAGAGCTGAGGGAGTTCGCAGGATTTGGGACCTCCAGTTTAAAAATCAGGGGTCCGTTACTCTAACATGACTCAGGAAAGTCATATAACTTATCTGAGCCTTAGTTTTTCCTTGCATGCAAAATGGAAATAATGCTTGCCCTATCTCACCAACTTATTATGAGATGTAAACTTTAAACTGTAACTTCTAAGTAAATGTGAGTTGGTGAGATTATTACTAACTTTTAAAAGAAACTGGACTTAGGGACAATCTTAAAATTTGGAAAAATAAAAGTACTATTAAAGGAAAGTATGCAGTTAGAGTATATGTGTTTATCTGATTGTAGTGTTGTTCAGGTTGAAGCTTCAATTTTGAGGTTATAAGAACATATGCATCCAAGAAAGTAACTTTTGTTTTTTGCAATCGGCTGAAGTTTTAGTTACCTGGATCCCAGGCCAGGCTATGGCAGTGAACCTTGGCTACACACTGAAATCATCTAGAATCCTTAAAACACAGGTGCCAGGTTCCTATTCTCAGAGTCAGATTTAATGGGTCTGGTGTTTGGCTAGGCTTTGTAAATTTTAAAATCTCTCCAAGTGTTTCTAATGTGCTAACAAGGGCCGCTTAATATACCAGGCCTGGTCATCACCCAAACGGGCTTGCACCTTGAAGATGGTGCAACTTGGAAGTTTGTTCTTACTACTAACCCAGATCAGTCAAAACTTACCTACAGTTAAGTGAGCTCACTCCACAAGAAAAAAGTCCTAGATATGCCTCTAAGTCAGGGGACTTCTGGATCTCAATAGGGCAATAACTCACATCTACAAAGAATGAGCAACAGTGACCCCAGTCACTCAGGGTAATAATACTATAGTTATTGCTGTTTTTATTAGTCAAAGGATGACAGTTCTGGATTGGGGAATGTATAAGTTTGCTAGGACTGCCAAAACAAAGCACACAAACTGAGCAGCGTAAGCAACAGAAATTTATTGTCTCACAGTTTGGAGGCTAGAAGTCCAAGGGCAAGGTGTCAGCTGGGTACTGCTCCCTTTGAATGCCCGGGGGGTAGGTAGGCGGGAGGCGGTTTCCATTCCAGCCCTCTCTCCTAGCTTCTGATAGTTCCTTGGCTTGTAACAACATAATGCCAATTTTAAGACTTCAATATACAAATTTTCGGGGGACACAGTTCAAACCCGTAACATGAGAGCAGTCGGTTTCCAGGTACATGGCACCATGTACTCAGGTGTACTCTAAAATACCATGATGGGGTATGGTCAGAATGGACTGGCATCTGGCCTAGTTCCAGTGGAGAGATAGGTATTCCCTGGTCAGCAAGGGAAATCTACAGGAGGTTAATTCACAGATTATTCCTTATAGATAAATCAGTAATCTTGGCTGAATATTAAGAGGTTTTAAAAACTTAGCCTTAGGCAAAATAAGAAATATTTAAAGGAGTAAGTTCCCCCTCAATAAGAATATCTAAGCAAAATCTTGATGAGCTATTGGCCAGGGGTGCTTTAGAAGGATTCTTTCATTTGAAAGCTGGTTGAACTAGAGGAACTTACACATTCACCTCAATTCTAGGATTCTGTGCTTCCTGCAAAGACTATTCAGAGGCACACCTGATATTTTGCTGTAGAGTTCTGCACCAGACACAATCTCTAAAGGAATGATACTTTAGACATGGCTCTAAGTCCAAAGAGTTGATGTGAAAATCCTAATGATGCATCAACTCTGCTAAAATCCATTGCTTGTTTTACTGCAAAAAGTTTTCAAGGCAGAAAAAAATAGGTCCAGGATCTTTGACAATGGCAAGATAAAGATGGTAAACTCAGATGCCCTGCAGGACTGCTCAACCAATGATACTGCTCTGAGATATTTAAGTTGACATCCATAACCATAGCATTGGCCCCAGTATTTCTCTGCATGAAACTTGGCCCTCCCCAGGGAATGAAAAAATAAGTATCACATCTGTGACAACTCTAGCATTTCTAGCAGGAAAAACAAATCCTGAATAAGCATCAAATGCAGTGAATCTGACCACACAATGGTAAACTAATTATTTCAATAAAGATTTTCATTTCAAAAAATGATTCTTTCTGTTGTTTTCACAATAATCAATTTAATTACTGACAATACAAGTCAGGCCTCACTCATGGCCATAGTGTAATCATTCACCTTTCTAGTCCCTATACCATTATAAATTTTCACAGGATTATACACAGAATTCTAAAGCAAAATAATCCTAGAAAATTTAAGTGGAAATAAAAATATATAATCAAATTAGACATACTTTAAAAAATATTTTGTACTCACATTATTATTATTATTTTTATTGCATTTTAGGTTTTGGGGTACACGTGTAGAACATGCAAGATTGTTGCATAGGTACACATATGGCAGTGTTATTTGTTGCCTTCCTCCCCATCACCTATATCTGGCTAGCTCTCCCCAACTTCCCACCACCAGCTGTCCCTCCCCCATTTCCCCCAATAGACCCCAGTGTTTGATGCTCCCCTCCCTGTGTCCATGTGTTTTCATTGTTCAACACCCACCTATGAGTGAGAACATGCAGTGTTTGATTTTCTGTTCTTGTGTCAGTTTGTCGAGAATGATGGTTTCCAGGTTCATCCATGTCCTTTGGATGAACCTGGAAACCATCATTCTCGACAAACTGACACAAGAACAGAAAAGGGTAAAACGGAATGAACAAAGTCTCCAAAAAATATGGGACTATGTGAAAAGACCTCATCTACGTTTGATAGGTGTACCTGAATGTGACAGAGAGAATGAATCCAAGCTGGAAAATACTCTTTAAGATATTATCCAGGAAAACTTCCCCAACCTAGCAAGGCAGGCCAATATTCAAGTCCAGGAAATACAGAGAACACCACAAAGATATTCCTCAAGAAGAGCAACCCCAAGGCACATAATCGTCAGATTCACCAGGGTTGAAATGAAGGAGAAAATGCTAAGGGCAGCCAGAGAGAAAGGTCGGGTTACCCACAAAGGGAAGCCCATCAGACTCACAGCAGATCTCTCAGCAGAAACCCTACAAGCCAGAAGACAATGGGGGCCAATATTCAACATCCTTAAAGAAAAGAACTTTCAACCCAGAATTTCATATCCAGCCAAACTAAGCTTCATAAGTAAAGAAGAAATAAAATCCTTTACGAACAAGCAAGTACTCAGAGATTTAATCACCACCAGGCCTGCTTTACAAGAGCTCCTAAAGAAGCACTAAACATAGAAACATAGAAAGGAACAACCAGTACCAGCCACTCCAAAAACATACCAAACGGCAAAGAGCAACAACACAATGAAGAAACTGCATCAACTAATAGGCAAAACAGCCAGCTAGCATCAAAATGGCAGGATCAAATTCACACACAACAATATTAACCCTAAATGTAAATGGGCTAAATGCCCCAATTAAAAGACACAGACTGGCAAATTGGATAAAAAGCCAAAACCCATCGGTGTGCTGTATCCAGGAAACCCATGTCACATGCAAGGATACCCAAAGGCTCAAAATAAAGGGATGGAGGAAGATTTACTAAGCAAACGGAGAGAAAAAAAAAAAAAAAAAAAAAAAAAAAAAAAAAAGCAGGAGTTGCAATTCTCGTTTCCGATAAAATAGACTTTAAAACAACAAAGATCAAAAGAGACAAAGGACATTACATAATGGTAAAAGGATCAATGCAACAAGAAAAGCTAACAATCCTAAATACATACAAGCCCAATACAGGAGCACCCAGATACATAAAGCAAATTCTTAATGACTTACAAAGAGACTTAGACTCCCACACAATAGTAGTGGGGGACTTTAATACCCCATTGTCAATATTAGACAGATCAATGAGACAGAAAATTAACAAGGATATCCAGGACTTGAACTCACACCTGGACCAAGCAAACCTAATAGACATTTACAGAACTTGGCACATAAAAAGACATACATTTTTATACGTAAAAAGTTGCTAGCATTTTTTTCTTATAAGACATGCTTCCTGTAGAGTAGCATGCAGAAAAATATAATAAATAAAACAGATATCACAAATAATACCATCTAATATTTTCTTCAGATCCTCTATGGTGTTTATATATACAATACTATTGGTTTTATGTTGTATACAGATGTTTCCTTTTATTACCACTTGATGTTGTATTGTGATACTTTCCTAGTATCATTAAACATTATGAAACATTTTATATCATGTTAGATACAATATTTGATTTAGACATTCCCCTGGCTTCAGGCATTTAGGCAATCATTTCTATTTTAAATCATGCTTTAACAAGTCTTTTAAACATTTTTTGTTTTGGTCTAAACTTGAGGTCATTTGTGAGGATAAATTCACAGAAGACATTTTTAAGGCTCTTGGTAGATATTCCAAGACTGCTTTCCAAAAAGTTTGTGGTGATTTATAGATCCTAAGAATACTTGAGGATATCTATGTCATGTACACTCACTAACATAATTACTGTGTTTTAAAAATATTTTGGTTTGATTATGTCTTAAGTAATTAATCAATAATTCTAAGGAAGCCTCATATCATAGGTGGGAAGGTTTGTCTGAAATCGGCAAGGAATAAGGTACTGGAATAGATTACTTAGGTAGTTTGCATTGTCCACAGCCTTAAAGATTCACTTTGCAGAGTAAATAATACAAAATTATCTGTCTTAGATTGTTTAGTCATTCAATTGCTTGAATGTCCAGGGACAAATCACTTGATCTTGTCTAAGTATTTCATGTTAGGGTTTTTAGAAATAGCTTTTAACACAGTTTTGATTGAAATAATTTTTCAGAAAGCCCGTTTCACTTGTTAAGGCATTTCATATTTAGCTGAATTTTAAGTATGCTATGGGATAAGCCAGGAACAAGGAGACTTGATTCTCCATACCATATTTCATCGATTCTAAGACACACATTTTTCACATCTAAGCATCTTTAGCATTTGGATGTATAATAAGCACTGCGAGTACTCTCAGATTCTTCTTCCACGCTCATGTACCATAGCTCCCTGTGCTTTCACTCTCAACACTTAGCACCTGCACCTGTTTGTTGGAGGGCTGTCCTCAGGCTACAAGAACAGGCTTTGACTGCATTACAGGCTGTAAGCACCTGGAAATTTACACCCACCCTCACCCTCATTCAATGACTGATTGTGCAGAGGTATAAATATTCCTGGTTCTCTGGCCTCTCACTTGAACATACTGTAGAACCTTTTTGTTTCTAGTCATCTCCAGAATGGGCTTTGCCTGACATCACACTGTTTGTAGGGTTTTTTCCCCTTTCCCTTTGGGTCAATCTTATTTCTCTATTTCCCTACTACTTTTCGCCCTTGGGCCACTTCCTAATTCACATAAATCCTCATGTCAGAGGAATTAAACATATTACAGGAAGCGTCTTACAATAAATGATGTCTTGCAGTTGCTGTCGGCCAGGCAGTCATAGTGATATGGTTGTCTTTGCCTGTGCATGTATGAATCTGGTTCTTTCCATGGTATGACTAGACTGTTACTCCTTTGCTTTTGGGTTAATAAACCATTTAAAGACTATTAAAGAAGGAATATAAATCCTGATACTTATCTAAAATTTTTCTATTAAGTCCTTTTGACAAGATTAAAAAAAAATGCCAGCATTAGCATTGTAGAATGAATGTCTAAGACGGAAAAATATCTGAGACTGCGGTAGAATATTCCTTTAAGAAATGCTGTTCATCTTGATGGCAGAGAGGGTGTTATTGTGAAAAAAATGTGGTTTATGACAACTCTCATTCAAAAAAGAGATGCAAAAGAGTTCAATTCTGAATGTACAGAAGGTTTGTTAATATCATACTCTATATTTCATTTTCTTTTACACACATGATTTTAAAAAACAATCTATGCTGAAATAGTTCCTTTGGATTTACTTGAAGGGCTCTAAGATAAAAATTCTAAGTACTAAGCCATATTTTAAATCTTTTTTTTTTTCATTTTTAGTTATACACAAAATAATGATGAATCTTATAACTGATGAAATACTAATTGGTAATATGGTACTTATAGAGACAGAAGAAATAAATCAATGAACAGTAAAACTGAGGTAACGTCATAGACTTCCCACTTTCCATTTGTAGTGAGACTTCTACTGGTAAATGAGGAACCACCAGTGTTTGGCCATATTCTTGAAATTGTGTAGGCTTTATTAAATATTTCTCATTCCTCTCATGTGTGTGTGTGGTGTATATACATATAAATATATATATACACACATATATATACACACACACATATATACTAAATGTATGTTTGTATATGCATGCATTCTGTTTCCTTCAGATTTTCCTTATATTGAATGAATACTTTTATTATTCAGAGAAGTAATCCATGCATTTAATTTGGTGCGTGGTAATCACCAAACAAAAATAAAAGCTGGCATTAGAATAAATGCATGGATTACTTCTCTGAATAAAACTGCCTAAATAAATAGGATCTTCTCATAACATCTTTTCATATTCCATCCCTGAAATTTCTGATTTTACTGGTCTATATTACCTATTCCTATAAGGTCAGTTTATTATCTACTCAATTTGTTTTGTTTTCCTGTTTTCTCTTCTCAGATGTACGGATGAAAGATGAATTTCTTCACTGTGAAACAGAACAGTCAAGCAATTCCAGTGGGGTTAGTTTTAGATGAGATAATTTCTGCAATTTCAGAGTACTGTGGCAAAATATAGCTCCCTTGTGCCAAATCAATTCTTCAGTAACATGATTAATTAACCCATAAGAACAGAAGTTTGCTGCTGCTCTACAATGAACTAACCTTGTATTTTCGTTTCAGGCTTTATCTACCTTTCTATACCAAAATCATTCTATGGTATTGCTTTAAAACCTTGGGCAAATCAACAATGTGTGAGTATGCGCTTTACAATCCTTTTACTGCAATCATACTGCGAGTTTTATAGCCAAACTTAAGTAGCATACACTTCCTTCTTCAGCAAAATCCATTCTATTGTTCCCTCATTAGTGGAACTAGTTAGTACAGACATGCTTACTTAAACCCCTACCTCATTTTCTTTTTAATTCAATTTTTGTTTCACTGCCAGAAACAGGAAACAGCTAAAATCGCTTTGTTTTTAAAACAATGTGACATTTAAAATTTATTCTGTAAACATTTATTAAATTTTACTGTGCTATGTCTTGTGTGAGGAATAAAAAATAATATATGGACTCTGAGTCAATAATAAAGGACTCACAGTCTACTAGGAGAGATGACACATGCCCTACTTTCCTATCCAAATTAATTACAAATATAGTGTGATAGATACTTTATTAAAAGGTATTCAGCAATAGGTAACTGGGATAGGATTTCAGAGTCCAGGATTTTAAAATAAAATACCCCATAGCAACAACAGATAAGAAACAACAGACCATCCTGGCCAGTTTTCTATTTTCCCATTTCCTTCCCACTTCCACCTGATTTACTCATTTAGCTACTGATGTTGAGTGGAACCGCCACAGTGAGAGAGACTAGTTGGCTTTAACCAGAGTTCCAGATTTCATTACCACATGGAGAAAGAGAAGGTAGGACCCGAATTCAAGCCTCTAAGACACAATAACCCAGCTCAGTAGGTAATAGTATATTAGTAAATACAGTAACCAAATGATTGTCTGGACAAACAGGCCAGCAGCTCTCTTGGGGTGGAAGTTCTTGCTCCACCACTCCTGAAATGGAAGAGGGGCTGGGCAGGTGTATAAAAATGCAGGGATGGCATCCATAGAGTGCCAGCCCTGGGCATGGGGAAGGCAGTATGTATCAAGGAGGTCTTCAAAGATGAGGTAAAATGAGAGCAGAGTCTTTATGTATGAGAAGAAATCTGATGCAGGAATGGGGCAAGAGAAGCTTCCTAGACAGAGAACAGTTTATCTGGCCAACTGTTGGGGATAAGAAATGATGCTAGAGTGAAAGCCAGGGGCTCAGACAACAAAAGGTGCTAGGGAACTACTGAAGACTAACAAAGGAGCAATAGAAGCAATTTTTGTGTTAAGAAAATTCTAACAGAAATGTGATGGGTAGATTGATGGGGACAGGTGTGGTGGAGAAGGAAGAAGCTATATTACCTATGTTGAAATCATCCAGGTAAGAAATGAGAAAGACTTGAAAAATAAATAGGCCATGTTTGCATAAAACAGAGAAAAGAGAACATATTTCAGAAATGTTCTAGAATGTATTCCTTTTTTTAATCCTAAACTCACAAATTAGGTAAATCACTGCCTAGGGAAGAAGCAGACACAGGCCAAAAGTGTTACTTTAAAGGAGCACTCTCTACACAGAAACACCAGAAATAGGGAATAAATGATCCTGAGCAACACTAATCTTGTAGTTCTTTCCTTTCTTTGGGGTAACTGCTAAACTCTGTGGGCTGTCTTAGTCCATTTAGGAGCTGCTATAACAAAATACATAGACTGGGTAATTTATAAACAATATAAATGCATTGTTCACAGTTCTGGAGGCTGGAAAGTACAAGATCAATGTACGAGCAGATTTAGATTCTGGTGAGGGCTTTCTCTCTGCTTCAATGTTTGGTGACTTCGTGTTGCATCCTCACAAAGCAGAAGGGGCAAACCGGTTCCCTTAAGCTCTTTCATAAGGGTGCTAATCCCATTCACCAGGACGGAGCCTCATGACCTAATCACCTCCCTAGAGCCTTACCTCTAATACTGGTACCATGGGGGTTAGATGTCAATATATAAATTTAGGGGCTGGGCATAAACATTCAGACCACAGCAGAGGCTTACCTAGTGCTAAGGCAGCCTGAGTTGGGATGGTCTAATGTTATTGTCCAAATTGATTTTCATTGAGAGAACACGTGGATTGAATGGAAAAAATTCTCATTCAGGTCCAGCAGGTCCTCCTGCTACTCCTGTGATCCTTTTGGGTTCACAGAAATCAATCTAATCCTCCAATGTGGACCACACTGGGTTGAAGGAAGCTCACTGGAGTTGTCCAAGGTCCCACTGCCTAAACACACCACATAATCATGTCCATGCTAGGGGACAAATCTAATTGAGGTTTTGCTGCTCCCTGGAACTTGGTCCAGAAGGTTACGCACAGGTCCCTTTCTCTGAGCCCTACCAACATTTTTGTTCTTTTTTCTCCTCCCCATAGCCAGGGGAATTATTTCCTAGACAGTGTGTAAGGAAGCCTCATTTTCCTCATTATATGTGCTCTCAAATCTTTGATCTAAATAATAAATCCTTTCCAGTTCCCCAAGGAGCTAGATTTTTGAAACTCAAAAGAACATGCTTCCCTCTGCTTTCTGATATCACACCCTTTCTTAACTTAATGAACATTAAACGGCCCAGTAGTTCAAATATCTGATAAAGAATGGGAAGAAGAAAAATAAATGAAAAAAGCTTTGGTTAATTTCACTTGTATATCCTTTGCATAGAATAAGAATTACACAAGGGCTAGAAACACATATATCTCACATTGTATCCCTACTACTTAGTGAAGTGTATCTAGTAGCATGTAGTAGCTCTCGGTAAGTGTTTAAATGAGTAAATGAATACAAGAAGACAAAATCCCTGTCCTCATGAAGCATGACTACTTCCATTATTGAGGAAGACAACAAACAAAACAAGATTAGGGCAAACTGATAAATAATGTGAAAGAAATAAACAGGGTAGAGTGATACAGAGAATAACTGGGTGATGGGGGAATGGAATGAGGGACAGACTACTGATCTGATTGCCCTTTCCTTCTGACCAACCCAACCTCCAAAAGTAAAAATTGAACTTTTGAAAAAAGTAGACAGAAATAGTATAAGTTGAAATGTAAAAAGTCGTATGAAGAGAGCAAATACAGAATTGTAGTTAATATTTACAAAATCATTACGCAGGCACAATATTACATGCAGATAGTTGTAGTTAAAACACCTTGGGTATTTCATTTCTAAAGTAAAGCTCCACAGGCATTCTGTTTAAAGTTCTTTTCATCTTCTCAAAAGTCACATGCAATAGAGTGGGTAAGTTGTTCTTTATGTACATTGTAAAAATGTCAAGCATGTTGATTCTTCAAAAAGTTGCATTTCACTTAGCAGAGAAAATAAAAATGTTCCATTTCTCCTTAGAAAAAGGATAACATTTTCTAATTGTGCAAGCACTTTATGGAAGTATCATTTGACTCTATATTTTGACAGCTGCTTTGCATTTATTATTGGAGAGGCTCCTCTTGCGGCATGTTCCTTGTTTTTCTTTTCTAGTCAAGAGGTGTTAATATTATTTTGGAATTATTCAAATTTAAGAGAGTGATAAAGGGTCACTCTTCAGGGGTTCTTAATAAACAATCCCCTAACTTCTTACCCCTTTAAAAGGTTTTTGAGAAAAAAAAAGAACGAAAAA
The DNA here is from genome assembly GCF_048565385.1 of Saimiri boliviensis. Lineage (NCBI taxonomy): Eukaryota > Metazoa > Chordata > Mammalia > Primates > Cebidae > Saimiri > Saimiri boliviensis. The sequence goes on from NC_133465.1 coordinate 36,635,753, forward strand.
ATGGTTTTAGACTATGAGCTCCTTGTTTTGAAAATCAGTACCATTTAGCCTCATAGAATACAACTTTCACATTTTGCCTGGCATTTATTTAGTAGGTGGTCAGGAAGTGTTTGCTGAGTTGAACTGGTTTTGGAAAAGGAAAGGGATTATTATCCTCATTAATCAGATCGGGAAACTGAGGCCCAAAGAACTTGAAGATGCATTTGCATGTGTTTGGTACTTTGCTGAAGGTTCTTACCCAGTTTAGCTCCTTTAAAAGTTGGTCCTTGCCACCATTACATGTAAAGTAGGAAAAGAGAAGAGTAATGATGTGTTTGACATATAGTGAGTTAGTCACTGCTAAACTTCCCTATATACAGCAAGCCAGTCTCTGCTGCTAAAGGAAATTTAAAACTTAATAACTAAAAAACTCAGGTTCTTGAACTTGGTAGAAGGAAGGTTATTCTTTCAAGGACAAAAAACTCCCCAGAACTTTTGGACTAAAAAAAGTCCTATCATACATAGAAAAAAAGGCTCATATACACTATTGGTGGTAATGCAAGTTGGTCCTACTTTTATGGAGGAGAATTTACGAAGATCTACCACAATTAAAATGAATGTAACTTTGACCTTTGTTCAAGAAATTTATGAATGTATTCACACTATATACATACTAGCACAAGAGTGCAAAGATGGAAGAGGATTTAATGAATATATAAACGTTCACTGTGACATTGTCAGTAAGAAGATTAGTGTTCAATAAATTGCTGGCCACACAAATTGTGAGTTGTGTGGGTAGTGATATTTTATGTAGACATTTGAAATAAAACATTAATCTATGTATTGACATGAAAAGATGACCACAACATAATAAATCAAAAGCAAGCTGCTTAACAGTGTGATTTCCTTTGAATAAAATAACTCGCCACAGTATTAGTGACTGCTACCCCTAGAAAGTAAGATGAGCTATCTCTTACTTTATTTACTTCCATAGTACTTTGTTTTTTTTTTCAAAAGAAAATGGATTAGTTTTAAAATTCAGCTGGGTGAGGTGGCTCAAGCCTGTAATCCCAGCACTTTGGGAGGCTGAGTGGGGTGGATCACGAGGTCAGGGGTTTGAGACCAGCCTGGCTAACATGGTGAAACCCTGTCTCTACTTAAAAATACAAAAAAATTAGCCGGGCATGGTGGCGTGCACCTGTAATCCCAGCTACTTGGGAGGCTGAGGCAGAAGAATGTTTGAACCTGGGAAGCGGAGGGTGCGGTCAGCTGACAGTGCGCCATTGCACTCCAGCCTGGGTGACAGAGTGAGACTTCGTCTCAAAAAAAAAAAAAAAAAAAAAAAAAATCAAAAATTAAGAAGAAGCTGTTTCATTCTGGCCAAACAAAAACTTTGTTGTTTTTTCGAAATCAAGAGTACGTGGAACCCAGGAAATGATTAGCAATGGTTCTACTTCACCACAGTGCCTAGAATGGTGCTTGTTACATTGTTGGTGCTCAATAAATAATTTGAGGGAATGAGTGAGTAAGGATGACTAAATCTGGGCACGCTAGAAAAGTGAGATGGAAGGACATAAGAGCATTCAGATTTTCTAATCTTAAAATCCAAGCCAGTGAGTCAATGAAGACTATGATGACCATGCTGCTACGGCTAATTGATGTTAAAGAAAGACTGGCTACTCGCCAAAACATAATTTGAGGGTCCTAGCATTAGAAAAGGATTCTCGCTAAGCCCCAACCATGGTTCTTTTGTGAGCATCTCTTATGACATCTACCTGTTGGTGTAGCGGTCACAGAAGCTTTATGAAGAGGGAATCTGAGAGAGTGGCCAACTGGTCCAGTCTATTCACACACTGAACCTCCTCAGCAACATCCCCCAAATAAAAAATTTAAATTGACTAAAACCAGTGCTTCCATTATCTCCTGGGGAATTCTTTCCTTATCAGCTTTAACTACTAGAAAGTTCCTTATGGCACTGAAATCGAACCTGCCTTTGTATAAAATGTACCCACGGACAATAAATCTGAGCAGCTCTGCATAGTGGTTTAGAGAACAGGTTCTGGACTCACAGATCTGACTTGAACCCTAGCTTCTACACATAGGTGCTTTGTGACCCTTTGGCAAAAATTTTACTAACTCTCTAAACCTAAGTTTATTTTTTTAGAAATGAGAATAATTAGTTTCTATTTCATGGAATGGTTTTAAGAAGATCATAAATAAATGTATGCAAACTGCTCAACACAGTGTACAGCACAAAATACTCAATAAATAGTATAATTGTTCAGGTCTTTTTCACTAGGAATATGACAGAAACAGGGAGGCAAGTGGTACAAAACAGCAGGGAAAAGATGAGGTGTCTCTGTTGGTGGGCTGGTGCCTGAGTACTCTGATTTCAAGTGACTCAAACACCTCCTCTGTTTTGCTCACTAGAAACAAATTACAAAATTCTCCAAGCAGGGGGAGAAAAATTTTATACCATTAATTTGACAACAACAAAAAGTTTGCACATTCACAATTTCAGACACTACCACATAGAATACCTCAATCACCTCTGGCGGTGAGGGGGTGAGGGTGGGGGGCTGGCGGGGGTTGGTAGTGCAAGGAAATAGCTCCCTCTGGGGCTTCTCTCAAAACTTTTCTCCCTGAAGCTTCCTGATCTTCAAATGGCTATCAGGCAAAACACAAGTTTTCTCTAGCCATCCTGAAACATTTTTCATGGCTAATGACTACCTATCAGTCTGGAGTTGACTTGATATTATTACTCAAGACATAAATAATAAATCCTAAGTGTATTCAGGAAGGTATAGTTGAGCACAATGTATATATATCTTTACCACATAAATCTGTGTTATATACCATATGAAATTCAGTAGACTAGGAGACTTGGGATCTCAATTTACTCATCTATAAAATGCTTACAATGGATGGTTCTTACACTATGTTCTAAGGATTTCTAGGACTGCACAGCAGTGCTGGGTGCTGCCTGACTTGGGCTTTAGGCTTCCATCTTGTTTCAAGTAGAGCAGCAATGTTTTAAAAGATCTCTCTCTTCTCATTAGCTCCCCTCAAACCATTGCTCTGGGAAGGGAAACATAAGCAGGGCAAACCACGTCCTTCACTTTAGAAAAACATGAGCTGCTGAAAGAAGCCTGTTGAAACAATATCACAATGCAGCTTGCCTACTTGTTGGGGGCTTGAGTGCTGAGAAGGGGGAAAGGTTTATAGCAGAAGAATAGTAGGGTTATAGAGGGGCCATGTTTGACTGAAGAGGTGCCTTCTGAATCTCTGTGGAATGCACAGCTGTGGAGCCAGCTGCATCAACACAATCACAGTGCCCTGCATGATGGGCTGTGACCTTCCTCTGTGGGGACAGCAGGGTGTTGGGGGAAGGGGACTGGACGTGGAATCAGAAGACTTAGGAGTGAGTCTCAGTGCTCGGACAGGGAGCTTCCTCTCTCTGAACTGCTACTTCCCTACTGAAAAACAAGAATAAACATATCTACCAGATCAGCCTCACAGGCATGTGGTATGGTTTAAATAAAATGAGGTCTGCAAAGCATTTTGTAAATTAGAAAGCTCAATAAAGATATAAGCTGTATTCATTAGCCCATCAGAGATCTAAATGTGATCCTCAAATTCCAAAAAGCCTGCTAAGATCACTTTCCTAATAGATGAATATAAAAGGTTAATGAATTATCAAATTAATGAGGTGTTTCATTATGTTCATATACTTTTTCAATATGTGAAGACCTTATGAAGAACTACATATGAAATTACAAAGAAAGATCTAATTATATAAGAAAAAGTATATATATTATAAATTCTAATTATGTGCTTTCAAAAAATATGACTAGATTATTCTCAAAGAACTACTGTAGTGGCGATTGATTTTTTAAAAATGTATACAGAAATATCAAAAGTTTTACAAAAATATCCAAAGTCCAGAGTCTCTATTTTACCCTTCAACAAGTAGTGTATGCTTCACTCCTATTTTAGACTGTTGCATCTCAGAATTGGATGTTATGTGTCTCTGCTCACGTTGTCCATGTAGACTGAGATGCCAGATGACCACGGAACTCCATTTCCTAAGGAAAACGATCAACTTTTCTGGTTGGGGAGTTCTCTAGAGCAATCTTCTTCACTCTCCTCTGAGCGAGACAGATTCAGGACACTCATCACAGGATGGATCCAGGATGTAGTCTGTGTTACGTGACTTGAGAAGAACAAGAATGCAATTAGAATCCGAAAGACTGGCTTTCTACTCATCCATGCAAGTACTGATCCTGGTGACATTGCTTCTACCCTAGTAAAGTCCCTGTGATAGGAAGCAGTTAGAATTAGATCCAATAGTTTTAACAAGTCTTAGACACATTTTAAGGTTCAACAAAAGCCATTTCTTTCTTTCTTCTTTGGTTAAAAATGAATGCAGGTGAATGCAGCATCTCTAATGCCTCTCCTTTCAGTGTCTGACATTCAGTCAGTGAGTCAGCAAGTCCAATGATTGTCTTGCTGTAACATCTCTGGAATCCATTTTTTGTTCTCCTTTTTCAGTGAAATAGGCTGGGTCACTGAAATAGTTTGCCTCTCTGCCTCTGCTTTAGTTCTTTTTTTTTTTTTTTGAGACGGAGTTTCGCTCTTGTTACCCAGGCTGGAGGGCAATGGTGCAATCTCAGCTCACTGCAACCTCCATCTCCTGGGTTGCTTTAGTTCTTTTCTAATTCATTCTCTACTCCAGCCAAAGAACTTTCTAAATGACAAATCATACACTGTTACTCACTTGCTAAACATTCAATGCCTTCTGGATCAAATACATACTTTACTCTGAAATACTTTACTATGAAATACTTTGTTTTTTTTTTACTTGCCTCAACATACCTTTTTTTTTTTTTAAAGACAGAGTCCTGCTCTGTCACCTAAGCTGGAGTGCAGTGGCATGCTCTCAGCTTACTGTAACCTCTGTCCCCTGGGAGTCAAGCAATTCTTGTGCCTCAGCCTACCAAGTAGCTAGGACTAAAGGTGTGCATCACCACACCCGGCTAATTTTTTGTATTTTCAGTAGAGATGGGTTTTTGTCATGTTGGTCAGGCTGCTCTGGAATGCCTGGCCTTAAGTTATCCACCCACCTCAACCTCTCAAAGTGCTGGGATTACAGGGGTAAGCCACTGCACTTGGCCAACAATATCTTCTTCTTTCCCATAATCTTTTCCCATGAGAAGTTAACTCATTAATTCTAAAAAACCAAATATCCCTTAAGAATCTTCCAATCTGGGGCCGGGCGCGGTGGCTCAAGCCTGTAATCCCAGCACTTTGGGAGGCCGAGGCGGGTGGATCACGAGGTCGAGAGATCGAGACCATCCTGGTCAACATGGTGAAACCCCGTCTCTACTAAAAATATAAAAAATTAGCTGGGCATGGTGGCACGTGTCTGTAATCCCAGCTACTCAGGAGGCTGAGGCAGGAGAATTGCCTGAACCCAGGAGGCAGAGGTTGCGGTGAGCCGAGATCGCGTCATTGCACTCCAGCCTGGGTAACAAGAGCGAAACTCCGTCTCAAAAATAAATGAATAAATAAATAAAAATAAAAACAATCTTCCAATCTGTGCCCATAGTCTTATCTCTTATTACATTAAATTATAAATGCTCGTTTGCTTTTAGGCCTTCCTACTACATATGAAGCTCTTTAGGGCAGGAACTATGTTTCTTATCTCTGAATTTATGGGGCCTAACATGTTCTCAGAACAAATGACCAGCACCCTGAAAAAGTGTTTCAGGGAAATAACACAAGCAGAGATGAGAAAAGTAGTACAAAAGATATTGGGTATGTCTAGAAAGTGTTGACATATCACAAAATCATGCTTTTAACTTGGTGATGGTATTTCTTATACCTAGCGTCCTACTCCCAGCCTTTGGCTGGATGAATCTCCTAAATCAACCACCATGTTCCCAATTCCCGAGTGTACAAATTAGGACAAGGACTTGTTTTTTCTCCTGGGACACTCTTTCTAGCCCTGGTTTACCCCACTACTTCATCAATAATAGATCAGTTTCCCTAGCCTTTGTCCTACCCAAGCTCAACCTCAGAAGTAGCATCCTGTCTTAGATCAAGTGCATTTGAAGGCCAGTACTTATAAAGATGACTTAAGATTGTGAATCTGAAAGTACCTCCTACATTATAAAGTAACATTTTCCAAAATATGTTACCAAGAGTTTTAAATAAATGTTACTTGAAGAATAGCCTGGCACAGTGGCTTATGCTTATAATCCCAGTGACTGACTTGGGAGGCTGATATGGGAGGACTGCTTGAACTCCAGAAGTTTGAGGCTGCAATGAGGTATGATCCACTACACTCTGTCCTCCATCCTGGGTTACAGAATAAGAACCCGTCTCAATCAACCAATCAGTTAATCGATATTATGTGAAGAATACAATTCTATGGTCAAATAGTTCGACAAAATTGAATAGGTTTCTTTACTACAGGATTTCCCAGAGAACTTTAACATGCTAATTGTGCTACATGAGTCTCCAAGACTATGTAATATTACTCCAAGTAACATATCTCTGTTGACAAACACAGGGCTAATCTTCCATAGAACAAAAGTTGGAAACTATCACAAAAATGCATTCACTTTATTTGCCACTGATTACAATACTGAAAATGTTAGATAGTACAAATGGTAAGTTCCACTGTTATTATTGGTTTGGTTTGTTTTCAATCCTATATATATATTTTGTTCATCCCCCATACACAAATTGTTCAGCTCCTCTGTTTAAATATTAAAAGTGTATCTTTTCATGAAAGAAGATTACTAGTGGTTTTATGATGCCATAAAAAGGGTTCAAGTTCTTTAAGAATCAAGGTGAAAGTAACGAGGCCCAGGCATCTTCATAGTTTCAAAAGCTCAGAGTGTGGTTTAGTGTACAAAGAATCATTATTCTCTTGACAATAATCCACATTACTAATATCTCTTTAAAATGGTTTAATGGAATTTCTTATTATGGAGGCCAAATTTACTAAAGCATTTGATTCGGCACAGGTTAACTTCATTTCAAGGCCTTTATAAAGCTGGAAAGCTGCCTAACTTGAAAGTGGGTTTAAAGAAATACTAATGAGTGTAACATGAGAGGGCTGGAATGCCACTGCAAGGTGAAATGAGGACACATTGCTGGGTACAAACTACATGTTTAAAACTAAAAGGAAAAAGCTTGGTGAGACAGCCTTGCTTATTTTAAAATATTGGTATATATATTAATACCTTAATGTTTATCAGCACATTTATAATATATTAGTCCAAAGAAGAGACTATAAATTAAATCATTTTAATTCCTCTCTCTCCATAGTATAAAATTCTATAGTTGGCGGAGATGGGAAGGATGAAAAACAGAAGCAATTACCTGAGGGTAAGTTCAGGTACTATGCTTTGCTATTTGACTTTTTATAAATAATATTCTCGTGCTTGAAACATTACATCTGTCCATATATCAACATTCCATTAAATTGCTAATTTAAAATAATCAAAAGGAAAATGTCTAAGAAAAAAATGTAGTTACAGACTCTGAATGGTGAATATCAGAAAGTTCTACCAGATGGTCATCCTTGCCACTAACCTTCATTAAGCACTTTTTAATCAACAAATCAACATCTGATCTACTCCAAATATAAAAGTAATATCATAAAATTTGATTAAGCTTATAACTTGATTAATCTTGTCTTCACAATATGCTTTTTTGTACATGACTAAAAACACATATGCACACACCTAAGCATCAAATATGCAATTACAACAGCTACTTACTAGAAGAAATAAAACTAAAGTAACAGAGAGATATGTTCTGTGCTTCGAACACACATTTCAGACCTGGGTCTTTGTTCAAAATGTCCAGAACCAATGGGACACAATTCTTGTGAAACTCAAGTAATGCATGTAAAGTGCCTGGCAGAGAGGAGATATACAATAAATAATCATAGCTAGTTTTATTGATAATTAGCGATTTCTGATTATTGTAAGAAAAATTTGGAATTCTTCCTATGATGCTGGAAGAGGGCCATTTGTGTGTATATCATGCAATTTTATGTCCTAGTGAGCACTGTGGCTAAAGAGCTTTGACATAATCGGTATGATGAGATAATCCCAGATTTACCGGCTTGGAGAACATTCTAGTATTAAAAATATTTCCTCTGTGATTTGTGTGCTGGGTAATTCAGCTGATAAGAGAGAGAATAAGTCAGCCCTGTTGACTCTTGTTTAATTAATAAAGATCCCATGGTTCATAAAGGGAGATGTTGCTACTTAGTATAAAAAATTTAGAGGTTTGGAAAATAAATAAAGCTTACTATGAAGCATGAAAATTTTCCATTTGAACATACAGTACCTCTGGCAAATGCTTCTGAAGAGACAGTGCATCTGACCTGATTTGGAGAGCAGTCAACAGCACTTCAGATATATTTAAAAATCTAAAAAGCATAATACTATTTGCCTCTGAATGATTGCCAAATCTGTTGCTGGAAAACAATAATAGTTGATTTGGGAAGATAACAGTATTATGTGTTTTTAAAAATAATATTAGTAAACTGAAAGACACATTTTAGAGCTTATTAAAAATCCTAAGAGAACATGCTTTATTTTATTGGCATAGAAATGTAAGTGAATTATTTAAATCTCATTATAATTACCCTCCTTATGTTTCTTACCTCCTAGCTAAAGGAGCAAAATCTTTTCTTTCAAAATAAAAATTAGGACAACCTGTTAAACATAAAGTCGTTTAAAGATAAAAAGGGCATTTGTTCTGTAGAAATTCATTCTTATAACCATCTGTGATGATGAAAGACATTCTTTTGTTAATCTTCCATCATAGATGGCACTATTTATACATCATTGTGAATTTACATGTACTATTTTATTATGTTTAAGACAAAGCTGTGGAATAAAAAGCCAAAGTAATTAACTTCCAGTGTCATTTTTGGGGGAGTCATATGTATATAGTATTTATATAAACCAGAAAACAAAGACAAATAAGTAACTATATGTTAATATAATTTGTTTCAGGCACCAGTAACTTTGAATCACTGGAAAATTTTACAACTGGCCATAAACTGCAAGTAGTAATGACAATAAAAAATTTATATTTAAAAGCTAATTCCAATTGAAAACAAATTAGAAGGTAGGAATGTAGATGAACCTTGTCAATAAGATTATTAAAAAGTTAACCAAACCATCATAAAGCAACATATAATCTTATCTAAATACTGGTTATAATAATAATTACAGATTAATAATAGGAAGTATCTATTCTAAAATATGTTTAAGAGAAAGTTGCAGGCATTTTGTTCCTACTGGTATATAAGGAGTATCCTCTTACATAACTTTGAAAATATGCCCCTAAAAACAAAATGAATTTCTCATTAGTGAACTTTGTAAATATCACAGAACACTTTGAGCATTTTGTAATTAGGCATTTGGAAATCCACTGAGGCTCTGATGCAGGATATCATTCAAATCTTTACAAGTCTAGAGGACAAATTTTATTTTATTATATATTTATAGTAATTTCTATTAAAATCATTTATCTTTAAAAACTTAAATTCCAATTAATTAAAAAATATTTAGGTCTGAGATAATCAAATCATATTATAAGAATCTAAAGCTATTATATCATATTACTTACGAAGATTGAAAAAATTGTTTTCACTCGACTTACAAAAGATAAAAACTGAAAAGAAAATTCCTGAGGAAAAAGTATGTAAAATATTAATTTTATTTTTTCAAATAATATCCACAGGCTGGATTGCAGTATAGGGCTAAAACACGCCAGGTACAAAGCCAATATAATTAATTTTTCAAAGAAGTAAACAACTCTGTAGTGACAGATTACAGCCCTGGGTAACTCACAAATTGATGCTGTTTTTGATCATAATGGGACACACAAAACAAACCAGAAAAGAAAAAAACAAAGAACATGTCCTACTGATGTTGATACCTATACAATGAACTATTAGATTTTTTAGCCTCTGAAATGATAAGAATGCAGCCAAAGCCATGTTTCTAGGCATCAGATACCCAATAGAAGGATAGAGATTTTCACAGAGGTACCTGCTTAATACCAATGCTAAGTAACAAAGTGCAGACGTGATCCAAGAAGATCTCTGGCCCTCTTAATATTGAGATCATTCATCTGATACAGATGTTCAGGTATGTGGCAGCTGAGTAAGACTTTAACATCAGGTAAGCATTTTGTACTTTACAACGTTCTTTGATACCAATTTCCCAATTTGCTTTTCATATAAATCTCACAAGCCTTATTTTTCTCTACAGTTTTTACAACTGATGAAACTGAGGCTCAGAGTATCAAAGCCCTGTCCAAGGTCACACAGTGGTTTGACCACTATCCTCTCTCCTTTACCTCTAACTCTCTGTAATCATTTTCTACTGGAGTAACAAATTTCTACAAATTAAATGGCATAAAACAATACAAATTTACTATTTTAAACTTGTGTAATTCAGAAGTCCCACATAGGCCTACTGTTCTGGAGGCTCTAGGGGTGAATTTGCTTCTCTGTTTTTCCAGGGCACTCACATTCCTTGGCTTATGGCTCCCAACTTGAAAGCCAGCAACATAACATATCCTGGATTCTGCTTCCACTGTCGTATCTCTTTCTGACTTTCTTCTTCTGCCTCCCTCTTCCATTGTTAAGGACCTCATGTGATTGGACCCATTTGGATAATCCAGAATAAACTCCCTATTTTAAGGTTAGTTGATTAGCAACCTTAATTTTACCTGCAACCTTAATGCTTCTTTACCATGTGACCTAGCATATTCATACTCACAGGTGCTGGGGATAAGGATGTGAACATTTTTGAGGGCCACTATTCTGCCTACCCTTTTCTCCTTCCCTTAAGCTGCTTCTTCCCCTAAGACTAGGACCTCATGGAAAACGCACTGATTGGGATCAACAACTCTTGCAATTTGCCTAAAACCTGCTAAACGTTTAGCATGAAAAATTATATATATATATATATACATATATATATATATATACACGTATATATATATGACACTATAATGGATATAATTACTGAATGAAGAAAAAAAGTTGCTAGAGACCTCACGAAAAGTAATTTTTGGGAGAAGCAACTATATGGACTGAACTACGTCCCTCCTAAACTCATATGTTGAATCCTGAATCCCCAGCATAGCTGTATTTGAAGATTAGATCTCTATGGAGATAATTAGGGTTAGATGAGGTCCTGGGGCTGGCAGGACACTGGTCTGATGGAACTGGCATACTTGTAAGAGACGAAGAGAAGTCTCTCTGGGTGTACAAAGAGAAGAGGCCTGGTAATGACACACAGCCAGAGGTAGGCAGCTAGAAGCCAGGAAGAGAGTCGCACTGGAAATCAACCCTGATGGCACCTTGATCTTGGACTTCTGTGAGAAAATAAATTTCTGTTGTTTAAGCCACGTCTATGGTGGTTTGTTATGGTAGCCCTAGCAGACTAATATAGCAACCAAATTTGGAAGGGAAAGTGTTTGACAGAAAGTATTCGTTAGTAAATCTAAATAAAGCGTCCTGGTAGCAAGGAAAATTATACACCTTCCAAATAAAAGTATTAACCCTCAGAACGGTTACGAGTTTCCAAAGTAGTTTATGAAACCCCAAAGAATTTATTTTAATATCTCAATTAAATGCTAAAAAACATGCTACATGCTTATGTTATACCTGTCATTGGTTAAATGAGGGGAATAAAAGGCTTTGATGCTGAATATTTAGATCTAGATGTTCTTTTTATTTTAGTGGGCTTTTCCATTCTGAATAACCCAAGCCAGTTGCCTGGTATTTCATTTCATGGCAATTTCTCACACAGTACCTCATATTCCTACATATCTTGTAGGTATTTATAGAAAATCCTGAGCAAGCTGTCTCAGGCTCATGATCAATGCAAAGTCTCTGCTCCTATCACAGTGCTTTTGACTGGCCAGAGAGTGGCATAAGTGTAGGTTTTGGCTACTGGTTTCCATCTGTAGTTGTGTAAATATTGTCATTTTAAACTCCTCCATTGGCAAATAGCAGTAGTATAAAATAAGGAAGGAGAAGGGGAACTAACAGCTGTTAAGCACTCATTATGTGCAAGGTATTTTGCTAGGTGCGTTTAACCCCAAATTTCATTCAATTCTCAAAACAATCTGGGGAGATAGATAGAAATGATTATCCTTGTTTTTTGTGTGAGAATAGAGGATAGAGAGTACTGAAGTAACTTACCACTACCAAGGTCATACTCAAAAGTGGTCGCATAAACATTACAACCTAGCTCTGGCTGATAGTACAGCCCTTTTTTTCTCCTGTCAGTTGCTTCCACAGACTGCCAACAACAGAATTCATTGGATAAATATTTATCATCCCTACAAATACCAGGCTTTGTGCTAGGTAATGAATATTCTAAAACCAGTTGCCACATAGAAGGTTACAGCTTTAAAGTCCAATCTAGTGATTTCAATACATTACAACTCATTCATAGCTAAGAAGTGTTTGGGGCAAAATATTAAAAAGGTCCATATTTCATCCTTTAAGTCCTCTGTTGTTTTCTTCATTGTAGCCTCATTAAGAATAAAATGCCCAGAATTCTTATATATGTAAAAGACAGTGAGGAGCCTACACATATTCTCCTTATCTAGTCTGAAGTCAGTTGCATAGAAATTGCCCTGACACCTCATCCAGTGAGCCTTAGATCTCACTAGTTTGCCAGTAGAAATGTCCTCATTCACAGAAAATGAATCAAAGCCCTGAAGTTAATGAGATTTTCAGAAGGCGGGTGTTAGGCAGTATCCACTAAAAGCTAAAATAAACCAGGCACGGTGGCTCACGCCTGTAATCCCAGCACTTTGGGAGGCTGAGGTGGGCAGATGACCCGAGATCAGGAGTTCATATCCAGCCTGGCCAACACAGTGAAACCCCATCTCTACTAAAAATACAAAAATTAGCTGGGTGTGATGGCAGGTGTTTAAATCCCAGCTACTCAGGAGGCTGAGGCAGGAGAATCCCTTCAGCTTGGGAGGTGGAGGTTGCAGTGAGCCAAGACCACGCCATTGCACTCCAGCAGGGTGACAGAGTGAGAATTCATCTCAAATAATAATAATAATAATAATAATAATAATAATAATAATAATAACTGTAAAGGATTTAGAACAAACTAAAAGTAGTACCTTTTAAATTTCTAATTCAGAAACATTCCTTCCTCTCCATTCTCCCCTTTCTAATCTCCCTAATTTCTAATTGTATTAGAATTACCTAAGATAGGCTCTACTTAGCAAATAAAGTTAACGCCTAAGAAATGATAATCTAAAATTCTTCTCTTCTGTGTTTTCCTTTGTTTACAAATGAGATGACACAATGTAACTAAAGCTTTTAACTGATACCATAGGCAGACAATGATAAAATTTATTCGCTCATAGATTATGAGCCATTCTTCCCGACTTGAAAATAACCTAACTGGCTCTCTTACCCAAAAAACAGGCAATGGTTTCAGGGCATTAATGAATTTTGACTGGAGAGAAATCATGCCTACTGGAAATTAGTTATGCTGTAGAGTCATAAAAACGAAGCTCTCCCATACTGAACATCAAGTAAGAAATTGGGGGTAGGGGTGTTCTCATTGTTTATTTTGTTACTGCAACCTAATAGTTGCATCATTACTGTTTATCATGGCAGAGTTCCTGTCATGTACTAGCAATATGCTCTAGAAGAACAAGATTGCAAGGATGTGGCGTGTGTCCTATACACCACTTCTCCCTCTAAACCCATAGTAGACATCTCCAGTTGATCAAGGTATACATCAGTGAAGTTGAATACATCCTTAGAATTCTTCTCAAAATAATACTTGAGACAGCTATTATCAGCAGAGCTGGCATGAGTTAAAATCGATTTCCCTTCCCTGTTCTAGACAAAAACTTTTCTTATTCAAACACACAGACTTTCTAGGTTCTACTGACATGCATTTGTAATGTTCTAATACTGCCTATGTGATAAAGAATGGAATTTATAACATGAGGAACAACATCTCAGATTTTAGGATCTGATATAAAGGCATATCAACCCAAATGAATGCATGGAGAATTATATGCCAAATTTAAGTAACTTAAAAGCAAATGATTATACGTATTTGAAAAATCACCAACAGACAATTTCATTATAGCACCCTCAAGATCATGGACAGTTTGTTATTAAAGAATGTTGCAACTCTCTTTTTAAGGAGAAAATAAGAAAAAATTTCCTAGAATGCACAGATATATTTTAAAACGATACAAATAATGTATTTTCTTTTTTACATATATATGAGGCAAATGAGCAAGCTCTGCCCACATGCATATATGCATATACACATTGGTACCCAAACACATACAAACATACACACACACACACACACACACACACACACATACACACACACACACACAGAGATATATGTTTATTAATTTTATGAAACATTGGCTGTAGCAATGCCATCACTGATTAAATTTGTTCGTCCTAGGTAAAATGCTTTCTTCTCTTGCATCAGAATTTAAGTAGATGACAAAGTATTAATATATGTGTGATGGACATGTGAATGGGCAGGAATATTCAATGAGGACTATGTTCATCTGGACATTCTTAGGACGCCAGTGACAGTTATTCCCTTGCCAGAGGCTTGGCTTCCATCAGATGTAACAATTCAATTTCTGGGAAGGCAGTGACAGATGCCAATTTCAGGGAAGAGACTATATATATATAGACCATCACCTCTTCCGGTATTTTGAAAGGGTGATTTCAGTCACCATTCTTAAGTAGAGGTGATAAAGCAGTGATCTGAGTTCATTACTTACTATTTCTTGCCTTCAAAGTATCATCTATATGGTAAACGAATCACTTACCTCAAAAGCTAACACAAGCTATACAGAGTCAAAATTTTTGTTGGGGTAGAAAGACAATGAAGATTAAAACAAAACAAAAACAAATGAAAACCCAAAACTAAATAGTTCCAAAAAAGACATGTAGTAGATGTCTGCATATGCAAACTTTACTTACCTGGCAACATCACCTAGTTGAATGCAGTTAAGAACTATGAAGAATCTCCCACCAAAATGTGAAAGCAAGGAGAGGGAGTAAAAAGGGCTAACCTTTGTTGAAAGTGTCTAATTTGGGCAGGTGCTATGATAGGCCCTTTACATACACAAGCTCATTAATTCTGGACAGAAACCCTAAGAAGTGCTGATATACTTTCCATTTTATAAATGTAGAAGTCAAGCCCAGAGAGGTTAAGTAAATATGCCTAAGGTTTAGCTATTTTGTTCAGCTATTTTGTGTAGACACTGTCATTTTAATTAAAGTTTCTCCAAGTCCAAAGCCCATGCTCTTCTTTCCCAGATACCAGATGGCCTTCTCATAATCAAATCCACCTGCAACAGAACTTACGTATCATACTTGACTTACATAAGCACTCCTGCAGAACAACACTCAAGGGCTATTTACAAGCAGTTCAAATTAACCTCATTATTTGGCATCCTGTCCTCTTCAAATACAAAGCTGGGAAAGAAGGTGGCTTGTGGAGAGGGGGCAAAAGAGAATGGGCATGAGGGAGGAAAAGGGACACTGAGAGCAGCAAGAGATGACAGCTATGTCTCTACTTTGTCTTATACAGCTTAATATTGCCTGTAGAACTTGCTGTATTGTGTATAATGATGGATGTTCACAAGGATTTTGTTCACTGGCCTCTGTATAGGAAGTCAGGGATGTGTGTTACATATATTAAAGTAAGACTTTCATCAAGAACAGTTAAACTAAAATAAGTTTTGGTGCTTGAATAGGGTTAAGTTCCAACAAAAAAAAAATCCAATTCATGCCAAGCACCCCATTCCTTCACAAGGCTGAGTAAAAGAAGCAATGGTACATTGTTAGATTTTCTTATTTCTACTGTTTGACTTTTTTAATCTCTGGAAGACAACTTCTTATTCTTACAATCAAGCTTATATTCTGCTATTTTAAATGAATAAAATATAAAGCTCTTCCTAAATTGAGATCTTTTTAAAGTGTCTTTCTTGTTACACGTCAGCATACTATATTAACATAAGAATATGGAGGTGGTGTGGCATGGGTCTGTGTGTGTGTGTGTGTGTGTGTGTGTGTGTGTGTGTGTGTGTGTGAGCACAGGGGCCAGACAACTCTGGATCTGAATCTTGGCTCTGCAATTTTACTACTGTGTGACCTTGACGAGTATAGCCTCTTTAACGGTTTCTCCTAATGAAATGGTAAGACATCTTATCATCTCTTTTTCTGTTTTCCTTATGTGTCAAGACTAATGTCAAAGAAAAAAAATTGGCCCACTTCCAAAACACACCCCTTGCGGGTATATTTTCTGAGTGAAGGACTGGGGATAGGATAAATGTAGCATCCCTCTGTTTTTTCCACAGACACTGAGTTAGTTCTCAGGGCAGACAAAGGGCTTATTGATTGTCTTTTTTCTCCTCTTCCAGGATGCTATTCTCTCTTATAGTGGGAGTCCAGCCCAAGGCCATTTCCAGTCTGCAGAGAACAGTGGCTTAAGCTAGCTGGGAAACAGTGTAAGGAGACAAAACAACTCTCTGGTTGGCCATATCTTGTCTTATTTGTTTGGTTTAACTGTGCCACTAGTATTCTTTTCTCTTAAGGCACTTGTTAGATTTTGACATTCATCTCTGGGTTAGGATATACTGACAGACAGCTAAGTTTAGGTAAAGCAATTCCCCACAGGGTCCAGACTCATTTACTGACATTTTTCAAAGGCCTCTAAATGCAAAACCCCAGTTAATAATGAATGCTAATTTTCTTTCTTTTAATCATGCATTTCTTTTGGGGGCCTTCTAGGAGAAAGGCATGGCTAGGGGCAAGATGCAGCTCACCACCATCATAATTCCATTCCAACAAGAGCCCAGCAACACCTACTTTCCGTACTGTTAAGAGCATTAAATGACATAATACATAGAGAAATACACTTAGCCTATTCCTGGCTATTAAGCACAAGCTAGTCCTCAGTAAATGCTGATGCCCTCATCTTTTCCTTTATAAATTACAAAGTTAATATCAAAAAGAAAGAAATTCATCACAGATTTGAATGTACTTTTTCATTTTCCTTCCATTCCTACAGTACAGTGATTTAAATCTTCCAGAAACTAAACATAATGAACCCAGCATATGAAAGCGCCCCTTCCAGAAGAGGTCTGAATCTGGAAGTAAAGAGTGTGGTGCCAAATGTAATCTTCATGGAATTCCTGGGTCCCCTATGCCAAAAGCTCCTTTTTCTTTCACATTTAATAAACAACACCTTTGCTTGATTAATCACTTTTTGCTAGAGATTGCAAGAAAAAATTCAGCATTAAAACACTTTGCCAAGTTTATCTCTAGTTTTTCCTTAAACTTTTTCAAATATGAAGCTTTTGAATTCTAAATGTTCTTAATGGTCACATGATTGTTCAGGATTTTTTTTCTCCCTCCATGATGGTTTCTCCACATTGTAAATTCATGATGGCTTTTTATTGGGTATCTACTGAGTTCCAAGTTCTATGCTAGGTGCTTCACATTAAACAACTTTATAAAGTAGATAATATTATATGATGTTAAATCTGAGATTAAGAGAGATTTAGGAATTGTGTAAAGTCACAGGGTGTGAAAATCCAAAATCTAGATATTGTTTTGTAAAATATTTGCATATTGTCTCCCTTTTCCTTCCAAAATGCATACCAAGTATACTTTGCTAAAAGGACACACAAAGGAGTCTCCTGGGATCTTAGGAGTCTGTTGGGATTCCCTTTTGTGATCTCATAATGTCAATTCTGACATAAAAGGAATTCTCAGGTAACGGTAGAAGTATGTCACAGTGCTTTGTCCAGGGTAAAACTAATCAGTTCAGCATCTAGGAAATGTATCCCTGTTCAGGCTTTCAAGGATGGGTCTTTATCAGTGACAGACTACTATAGTAGTAGATTACTGGGGTCAGAAGACTTTGACTCTAGTTCTGGCTTGGTAGTTAAGTAGTGATAGATTTTTTGG
The DNA here is from genome assembly GCF_048565385.1 of Saimiri boliviensis. Classification (NCBI taxonomy): domain Eukaryota; kingdom Metazoa; phylum Chordata; class Mammalia; order Primates; family Cebidae; genus Saimiri; species Saimiri boliviensis. Next base: position 36,653,784 of record NC_133465.1, read on the forward strand.
TAACTACTGAAGGCTCTTATTTTCTTCATCTATAAAATAGAAAAAAACGACAAAGTACACATACCTCAAGAGGTTGTTCTGAGAATCCACTGAAGAAAGGTTTGTTCATATACTGTCTTATTTATCTCAAGTCATTTACTATCTGTTTTTCCTCTCTGTTATATAAATTCTATGCTATCAAGAAACCAGTCTATATATTTTACCACTATATCTCCACGGCATCGAACACTGCCTGGCAAACAGCAAATGCTCAAAAAAATAGTTGCAGAATGAACTGTGTGCATTTTAAAGCATTAAAAATGTTGATTATTAGTATTATTATTAAGAATTTTTAATGATATACAAAATGGATTTTTTTGTTAGTTATTAACTTTTCATAAGCATTAATACTGTTAGCCAGCAAGTGAATTCAGGCAGCCAGCATTTAAGTTCAAATGATGATTCTGTTCCAATTTTTTCATGTTTCCCTTGAAATTATTACCAGGTTTTTTCCACCAAATGATATCTGATATTAGCATTTAAATCACATGAAATGAAAATGGTGAGGCTTCATTTCTTGTTACTAATTTTTGTAACCTCCAAGAAGGTTTCTTAGTTTTACTGATTATTCTGCAACTTCCAGGTTCTCTCCAGATGTGAAGAAAATTGCTTACTTGGTTGAGATGCTTGTACTTACTTGATGAAGTACTTGATTCCATCTGCTGTGTAAGCTTCCTCCCACCCATAAGGTAAACCTACAGTGAAAGGAAACCAAAAATATATTTAATAAGATGATAAAGATAACTTTATTTCCTGGACACAAACCTCCCCCATCTTTACAATTATTTGAGCACATTTCTTGTACAAAATAATTTTCTAGAAAGGGAATTAAGACAATTCAGATGAGCTTTCATACTCAGCATCTTTAGAACACAATAAATAAGTCTTGAGCAGTTAACAATCTGCTTTAGTTGCAATAACTGGATTATGACTTGTCATTTACATGTGGTGAGCATTTTTGTCAGCAGGATTCAAGCAAAAATTTGTGTTGCAGCGGATGGTTTTTGCCTGAAGGCAGAAGGATGGACAAGATGGCCTCTGCTTGTCTATTCTGGCTCAAAGTTTCTTTAATTGGCTCCCTTTACATTCTTTCACTTAGCTCCACGGGGAATCAGACATGAGTGCCAGATCAGCAGGGGTTTGAAAGTAGCTTTTGGACAAGACAAAATTCCTTATTAAGTTTGAAAGTTTAGCAAAGTGATTTACAATGGATTGTGGCATTTTACTTTGTTAATTAAAAATTGTGTGCACTAAACATAAACGGCCAAACAATTTGCTAAACTTAGCTTCCATTTCTGTAATGGGATTGAGAATAGTTAGCTATAAAGAGATGTGGATTGACGTAAGCAAGCAATATTTGGCCATATTTCTGTAATGAGTACATTTTGCCCCTCATCATACCAAGAGAACAGCCCCAAGTTGAGGCAGCCACATTCTCTTACATTCTGATTTTGTGGGGTACGTTCCTAGAACACAGTGGTTTCTGCTCCTGCGTTCCATCCAAGTACAGCTAAGGATTTTAATTCACCTTTTGGATCAGTTCTTTGACATTAGCTTATCCCAACTCAGGTAGCCTACCTCTCTGGAAAGTAACTGAGCTTTAACAACAAATCATTGACTTCCTTCCCCTAAGTCTCAGCAAGGGGCAGAGCAAAAGTGCTGAAATGGTAGCTATTTTTGTTTGTTTGTTTGTTTTTAGAGACAGGGTTTCTCTCTGTTGCCCAGGCAAGATTGCAGTAGTGCAGTCATAGCTCACTGCAACTCTGAATCCCTAGGCTCAAGTGATTCTCCCTCTTCAGCCTGCCAAGTCACTAGAATTATAGGTATGTGCCACCATACCTAATTTTTTTTTTTTTTTTTTTTTGGGTAGAGGCCAGGTCTCACTATGTTGCCCAAGCTGGTCTCAAACTCCTGGCCTCAAGTGATCCTGTCACCTTGGCCTTCCAAAGTGTTAGAATTATTGGTGTGAGCCACTGCGCTTGGCCTAACAGTAACTGTTTGAATGAAATAAAACCTTACTCTATCACCATCTGCTTCTTGAGAATAGTCTTTGAGAAGCAACTCTAAGGATGATGTTTTTCTAATTAAGAAAAACAACAAATATACTTTGCTTTGTGTGTATTTCCAGTCTTTTACCACAAGTTGTACAAGACCTTGAGTAAAAATTCTGTAATTATTTCCTTTGTATATTAACACAGGCCACCTTGGAGTTTCTATTCTCTCTTAATGAATAAACGTTCCTATTATAAGTAGAAAAGAAGCACTTCTGAGAGGAAATCACTGGCTTCCTAAAAGCCCCTTAGTGGCTCTCACTATACGTCTCCTCTAGTGTCCACTGCCAGCACATGCTCAGCCAGATGCATGGTGATAAACTGCTCTGCTGCACAAGTTCAAGTAGATTTATTTTCTGCCTTCACACTTTCTGCATCTTTTTTATAGATCACTTCATTCATCACTGACAAGCCCATCACCTGGAGGGAAGAATCTGATGACTGTATCTAAGAACTTTGCTTTAATGACAAAAATCCTCAGCAATGCCAGGGTTTCCAATCAATAAGACAAAGGCAGCTAAAAGTAAAGTAGGAAGTTATGTGACTACAATTTTTGCCTGCTAAATAATTTGTCTGACAAGTACAATTGTATCTGTTTCTAATTTATTAAGTTACAGATATGTTTTAATAAAAAAGAAAACTGGACACTTTCAAGACAGTATCTTTCAATCTCCAGGATCATTTGAAAATTGAAATTAACATTGGATTACCATATTCCCTGTACCATCAGAATAGCATTTCTTCCTTGATTATTTCCTTACAACTATTAAGCAAGAATTATAACTTTATAACAGACTTATAAAGGTACTAATTAATAAACATTTAAGTCACAATGGTTATTCAATGACTACAGCCATACAGATATCCCTGGATATTAAATAATATCTATAACTTATTTTTTAAAATGTTCTCTGTTCTGAGAAAATAAGTGTTTCATTTTAGGAGATTATTGAATAGTTTCTTATATTTCATACAGATTTCATATAATCTCTTACATAAAAGACAGACTTAGAGACTAAACTGATAGTAATTAATCTCTCAGTGATAGGTCAGTAATAGAAAACAATTACTGTCCAATTATAAAGTAAAAAGCACAAATAGCCTACCTTATACAAAAATAGCACTTATGATTTCCACAAGCTTATTGATGGACTCAGTTTTCCATGAACAAAAGTTTCATTTCTTCATAAGTGATTTGGCTATAACTGTAACATTATCTAAATACTTTTCAATAATCATTATTGTTCCAAATATTAAAATATTCCTACATTTCCCATATCTTTATACTTGGAAATATACAATGCTTCTATTTTTTTCTTTTCATATTTGTTTTTAAAATGTTACGACTATAGCCACCTGAAATTGTTTTTGATTAGAAGTATCGCCTATGAACCCTCCCATAACATTCTTTCCATCAGAGATCATCTGTTTCGAATCAACAACTTCATAGTGATGGCTCCAAAATCTTCATGAGTATCTTGCCAAAGTAAGAGTCTTAAACATATTCAACTTTGAATACTGGCTGTTACCTAAAACTCTACATATCCAAAGCCAAACTCATTAGCTTTCCAGACAAAATAGTTTCCTGTCTAATTTCCCAGTCTATTTATGTATCAAATATTTTTTTTGTCATATCTGGCCCATGTATCATTCATTAAACATTTTTCGATGCTTTATTATGTGTTCAGCATTTTGCTAGATGCTTAATATACAATGATAAACAGACATGACCCTTGATCATATGAAGCTTTAAATCGTCATAACGACATGATTAAAAATAGAAATAAGTTCTATAAAAAAAGTATGGAATACAATGAAAGAGTAAGTCATAGCACAGACAAAGGCTGAACCCCCTAATACAGAAAGAATTTCCACAAATCAATAGTACGATCAATAACAAATAACAAAATAGGCAAAACATGAAATATTTAGGACATGAAACAAATGAACACGTGAAAATATGTTTAACTTCATGCTTAATTAGAGAAATAAAAAGCTATTATGAGATACCATAATATCTTTTTATTTCTATCAGGTTATCAAAGATTAACAAGTAGTTTAATTGACAGTAATGAAATGAGCAGCTTTTTCTTCATTGCTTGCTTATGGTTTGGGGGTTATGGAGTATTTTGAATGTTTAACATAGGAAAGTGTTTTAAAATTATCTATGGAGGAACCTTCATTAAGGTGTAAGCACCATCAGACACAGTGCTGATGGTGTGAAGAGACAGTCATTCTCATGTTGATGGAAGTATCAAGTATAATACACTTAGGAGGAGAAACTTGTAAATATCTATCTAAAATTTTCAATGCCAATAATAATGAGTTGACATTTATTGAGCGGTTAGATTCTAGACACTGTTGTAAGCACCCTACATGTACCAACTCACTTAATCCTCACAAAGAATCTATGAGAAGTACTGCTACTATCCCTATTTTAGCGATGAGGGAAATGAGGCACAGGAAGTTTAAATAACTTTCCCAAGGTCACATAGCTAGCAGGGGAAAGAGCCCAGACTCTTCATCACTATGAGATTGTTCATCACTATATTGAATGATCTCCATATAGTTTAATCTAGCAATTCTTCTTGTAGAAACTTATCCTATAGATATGCTTTACTGACAGGATTCTTCATTGTAAAAACAAAAAATTATAAATAATCTAAATAACCATCAATGGGAGCTGATTAAATAAAGATACTATAATAACAGAGCCAGAAGGATTTGAAAAACATTTGTTAGTGTTACAAAATTGTTACAAAATCAAATACGTTTAACTTTTAGCATCCAACATGCTGAGCAGAGCGGAAGGAGTGGGAAAGGGAGGTGTTGGGGGAGATATCTCTAACTCACAATTAATAAGCCTTTGGTAGAGAATATAACATTCATCACGTAAGTGGAATTTTCACTTGATTTGCAGTCAGAAAATCTGAATCCATATGTAATGTTCTTCAATTGCAAGTTGAATAATCATGGGAAAGTAATAATCTTATGGAGTCTGAAATTTCTATATAAATAGATTTGTCATTTATATAGTAGTGATGATAATAGCTACCATTCTAGCTTAGGGAATTAGCATGATACTCTTATTAGATAATATGTAACTACAGAATGCTATACGAAAGGAGACCATTGTTATTGATAGTAATGAAATGAACAGCTTTTTCTTCATTGCTTATGATTTGGGGGTTATGGAGTATTTTGGATGCTTAACATAGGAAAGTGTTTTAAAATTACCTATGGGGGAAACCTTCATTAAGGTGTAAGCACTTTTTTTTTTTTTTTTAAACAATCCTTTCCTCAATGCAGTCTCTGTTTTACTCATGACAACATTCAGCAAAAGAATAACAGGAACTAGTGGGACACTCTGACCCTGATCCAGTAGTGTAATGGTAAGTAAAAGTTTAATAACCAGCTTTTAGGTGTGAGGGCAAACCTTGATTTGCAACATTTGCTCAGTTTCATAGTGTAAATACTGTTCCATAACTGATTCAAGCTACCAATGTGATGTCAGGGAATCCAGAGATGGGAAGAAATGCATAGGAATACACCATGGTATACAATTCCCAGATACAATACAATTACCAAAGACAATAGTAAAATGCAGGAAAATAATTAGGAAGTGGTTAGTTTTTAAAATATTTATCATTTCTTTTAATATAATACAATTTTCAGCTTAAATATTTTAATTATTTATAATGACTATGTTTGACAATTGGCTCACAAAATTCTTGCAAGCCAGTAGAAGCCAGCACAAACATACTACTGCGGCTACCCATCTCTTAGCTTCCTGGTCCCATTTCACAAGAAGTTCCAAATCTCAGAGGATAGCAATACTGTTTTATCCAATTGATGATTACATGAAACTGATAGCAGCTTCCAAAGATGTAAAGAACTGTTGCCCCAACAACAAACTATGTTTATCAAATGTTTACATAGAGCTTTCTACTATTTCTGACCTTCTAGGTAGTTTATAAATATTAATTCATTGTATCGTCACAACAATTTGAGATAGATACTATTATTAATCTCATTTTGCAGAGAGGAAACTGAGGGATAAAGAGGTTTAAATAACTTGTCCATTGTCACACTGCTGAGAGTGCAGTCATGATTTGAATGTAAGCATGTGGATGCCAGAGAATATGCTTTTAACCACTGTGGTGTTGCTTCTTTTCCCTAACTGCTGTTTGCACTGCTAACAGTCAAAATTAAAACAATCAAACAATACTTTTGCCTAACTCTTTGAAGAACAAAAAAGTAAACTAGATTCCTAACATCTCAATTTGTGCATTATTATCTGGAGCAATGATCTTTTAAAAGGAACTGAAATAATTTCTAGGCTTCAACACAAAGCAGTCTATTTTAGAGACATTACATGTTTACAATTGCACAAGTTAATCTGTAGGTCTGAACTGCAGTGCCAATTTAACAAGAACTACTAGCTAATTTTCCTATGAGAAAAGGAATCTATTATACTGAGAGATGGTTGTCACCTATAAATAACCAAATAATGCAGTATTTCAACTATAAAAATAATTTATAAGAAAATAATTGAAAAAACTACATATTTTCTGAATTGTGATTTTTAACACTGCTTAATATTAGCTGTATAAAAATGCTGCATACTAACAAATGTGATTTTGGACCTGTGACTTGATTTCTTTACCACCTGGTTAGATACATCATCGCTGTTGGAGAAAAAAAAAAAAAAAGCAAATGATGTATATACGTATATAATTTTACACAATTTGTGAATCCCAGATTCAAAAGTTAAAATGTTAACGTAATTAAATATGAGTTATTTCTAGTTAGAAGTTACTTATCCAGCAATTGAAAAGCTATAATATATTGAAGGGACAACACTGTAAAGAAATTTCTAGAGGTTATTTGGTGGTTTACAGTCTGCTTTATCTGGCTGTTACTATTTTTTTTTTTTTTTTTTTTTTTGCAAACATATACTACACCGGGAACTGGTAAATGAGAAGGGGGAATGCCAACACTCATTTTCTGCATTTACTTCCCAGTAGATGCAAAATTCAGTATTTTTTACAGTTGGAGCTTTCTTACTCTCAGTTAAATTGTGGAGTCACTTCCTTGAAGTCTGAGGTAAAGACATTTGAGGAGCCAGTTTAAATGTTTTTTCTTACATTGGTAATTCCCATCCCATGACCCAGAGTGAAGATGAGATTGTGGGATTTCACCAGCAGTTGTTTCTGGGCATTTATATTAGAGGATGCTGGGAGAATGATCTGGGCTAAGGCATTTTAATTTGTTTTGCTTAAAAGCAATAATATACAACAGGCTTTATTCTGTGCACTAATGAAACTCAACATAAAACTTGCTGAAGCTTCCGTCACTAGAGTGTGAGATCAGCCTAAAGAGAGAGCTGAATAATAGGATGAAATGATCTTCTCATACTCTGTTCTGCTGACAATCTTTGGTTATGATTAGTCATCTAATAAATTTAATCCATGTAGAGAGTAATGGTGAATAACACATCTGACTCTCCGCAACCTAACTTCTTATTTTTAAAGGGCTCCCCACCTCATATACATATTTCTCCAGAAATTCTAAAGTTATATAGAATTGTTTTGGATGAAATAATGGATTTTCATTTCACAAATCTACGTGAAAATGTGATCCCGATTTTGTTTTACAGTAAAACATTTTTTTTGACATCTACTGTACATCAAGTGCTAAGCTAAACATTTTAAATTTGTTATGGTAAGAGAGTTTTCACTGTTTATCTCATAACACATTTCATATAAAATAACTGTGTGCTTCATTAAAAAAAAAAAACAAAACTTTTCAGTACATTCACCCTATCCTCTTGTAGCTGATGACCTTGTTTCTTACCTCACTGAGAACACAGAAGCAGCAGGAAGAGAACTTCTAGATTCCCACCACAACATCCACTAACAATTCACATACTCTGCCTTTCTCTGTGCTCAAAACTCACACAATCCTCTCATCTTACTTACTTACTCAAAACTTCAATCCAACAATTGTCCGCTTTCTTTCCCAACATCTGTGTTCCTTCCCTGTACTTGGTCATTACCATGGGCATAAAAATGACTTGTAATTATCTTCTGTCTTAAAAAAATTAAAAGCAAAACTTTTGTCTTGCTCTCACATTTCCTTGCAGCTACCACTCCATTTCTCTGTTCTACTTTACAACAAAACCTTACAAAAATGGATTTGTATTCAATTCCCCTCTTCCCATTTATTCTCTTTTAAATCAACTCTAGTGAGGCTACCATTTGCCACATGCCACTAAAACAGTTCTTGTCACTTTATGTCCAAAGATCTATTTTCAGTCCTTAGCTTCCTTCACCTATGACTGTATGTGATGCCATTGATCACTGCCTCCTTGGAACAGTTTATTCGACACCAAAGACAGCTTTCTCTAGGTTCTCCTCTGTTACTGGGCTGTTTCTTCTCTGCTCATTTGCTAGTTTCTTCTCATCTCCCCAATCTCTAAAAGTTGAACTGTTCCAAGGCTTGGTTCGTCAACTCTGCTCTGTCCTTCCTTTCTGTTCTTTTCCTGCTTACGTTCATTTGTTAGGTGATCTCATCCAGTTTCTATTTAAAAGCTATTCATACTCGATGCAGAACTCTCTATCCGCAGTCTGGACCTCTCTCCTGATTTCCAAACTGGCAAATTCAGCAGCATGCTCTCTCTTTCTCTATCATTGTATCACTCTTGAACTGAAGGTTGCCCATTGCTGATCTCCTGACTCTCCACCCCAAACCTCACCTCTCAGCTCTTCCCATCAATTCCTAGTGTTCCAGTTGCTCAGGCCTAGGACACATCCTTGATCCTTCCCATTCTTTTACACCCCATATATAATCAACCAGCATATTTTGGTGGCTTTGTCTTCAAATTGGTTACAGAATTTGACCACTTCCCACAACTTTTAGCTTTATTAAAATGGTCCATCCCTTGCCTAGATTACTCTGCTAGCACTCTAACTGGTTTCCCTGCCACAGTCTACTCTCAAACAGTAGGCAGCATCATTAAAACAAAAAAAAAAAAAGTCAGATTATGTTCCTTCTACATGACCTGCCTCCCCCACCACCAACTTCTCTGACTTCATTTCTTAATTCTTTATGTTCAATGTGTTGCAGCTGCATTGGCCTCATACTGTTCCTTGAACAAAACAAGTATGTTCCTGCTTCAAGGCCTTTGCACTTGCTAGTCTTTCTGCCTAGAGAGCTGTTCCCTTTGAATCCATGGCTCACTCTGTCACTTCCTTCCAGGATCTGCTCAGATGTAATTTGATCAGTGATCCCTTCCCTAGTCACTCATAAAATAGCAAGCTCCCTTCCTCTCCAACCTCTGACACTAATTATGCCCCTCAACCTGCTTTCTCTTCTCTCTCTTTCTTCACTAGGATGCAAATTCCATGAGAGGAGGTACTTTTCATTCATTGCTTCACTACCAGTATTCTTGTGGCACCCAATAGGTTCTTAGTTGCTGAATTAAGGAATCAATGTTTACCAAATATCTGTGTTTAAACAAACACCTACTATTTAATAAGATGTAAAATTTGGGAGGAGAGTTCTTCAGAAAAATATGTTGAAAGGGTGTTTAATAAGATTATTGAAAGTGAGGCTGTAAAAGAATATGCTGAAATATTTGAATTATTTTCCACAAGAGTTGATATTCTTCTTTTCCTTATGGGTTACAGAGATGAAGAGGGGAGGGGCTCTAATTTCTTTCAGTATACAACGATACCATGATGTCTTTAAAGAACTGCTTTTGGCCAGGCGCAGTGGCTTACACCTCTAATCTTAGCACTTTGGGAAGCTGAGACGAGTGGATCACTTGAGGTCCAGGAAAAAAATGCAAAGGATTAGCCAGGCATAGTGGCATGGCCCTATAGTCCCAGATACTCAGGTGGATGAGGTGGGAGGAGCTCTTGAGCCTGAGAGGCAGAGGTTGTAGTGAGCCTAGATGGTGCCACTGCACTCCAACCTGGGTGACAGAGTCAGGCTCTGTCTCAAGGCTGAAAAAAAAAAAAAGTACTGCTGTTATTACAATAATAAAAATATTAAGGGGCCAGTGGCGGTTGAACATGAATTAATAGAACTGTTGGTAGAAAAAAATTGCACCTTCTCTTTTCTGCTCCATTCAGGAAAAGGATTTAGTGATTAGAGGTGGTAAAATTGCTATCCAGCAAGCTTGATTTCCACTGGTGAAGAGTAACAGCAGCATGGCTGACAGTTCAAAATGGACACTACCTTTTGCTTGTAACAGGTTGTCTGAGAGCAACAGGTAGATATACTTGATCTAAGAAAATAGGAACAGCAGCTGGCTAATTAGGTCAAAATGCTAGATTCAAAACTGACAGAAATTAGTGTGTCACAGGTAATTTCATAAATATCCCTATGGGATATCATTCACTTTATACTACTGTACCAAGTTTCTAAGAGTATCCCATACCAGCATACCAGAATTCTAAAAGAGGACATATAAATGGCCAATAGATACATAAAAGTGATTCATCATGAGTAATCATCAGGGAAATGCAAATTAAAACCACAATGAGATATCATTTCACACTTGTTAGAATGGTTACTATCAAAAAGATGAAAGATAAGCATTGGTGAGGATGCAGAGAAGAAGGAATCCTTGCACACTCTTGGTGGGAATGTAAATTAGTTCACCCATTTTGGAAAACAGTATGGAGGTTCCTCAAAAACTAAAATTAGAATTACTATATGATCCAGCAATCCCACTTCTGGGTATATACCCAAAGAAATTAAAATCTGTATGTTGAAGAGATGTCTGAGTTCCCATGTTAATTAGAATATTATTCACAATAGCCAATATATGGAAACATCATGATATGGCCAAGATAGCACCCGACAACATATGAATGAATGTGATATTATGAACAATGGACTCTAGTCAGCCTTAGAAAAGGATTCTGTCATTTGGGACAACAAGGGTGAGTCTAGAGGAGATTATATAAAGTGGAGTAAGCGAGGCACAGAAAGACATCTATGATATGATCTCTACTTATATGTGGAACCTAAAAAGCCAAACACATAGAAATAAAGAGTAGAATAGTGGTTACCAGAGGCAGGTGGGGAGGGACAGAAAAAGGGGAAATGTTGGTCAAAGGTATAAAGTTTCAGTTAGATAGGAGGGATAAATTCTGGGGATATATTGCACAGCATGGTGACTGTCATTAATAAGAATGTGTTGTATATTTCAAAATTGCTAAAAGTGTAGATTTTAAATGTTTTACCACAAAGTAACAAGTATGTGAGGTGATGGAAATGTTAATTGGCCTGATTTGATCATTCCACAATGTACACATATACTGAAACATCACATTGTTCTCTATAAATACAATTATCATTTGTCAATTAAAAAAGATAAAGCTTTCAATAAAACATACTTACTGTTTATGCTTTTATAGTTTTCTACTGTTGCATAACATATTATCACAAATTTCACAGCTTAAAACAACACCCATGAATTAGATCCAAGTTCTTGAAAGTTCTATAGTTTGAAAGTCTGGCATGGCATGACTGAAATCAAGGTGTCAGCTGGGATAAGTTTTTATCTGGAGTCTCTGGGGAACAATTTACTTTCAAATTAATTTTCTGTTGTTGTTGGCAGAATTCAGTTTGCGTTTGTAGCTGTAGAACTGAGGTCCCCCCATCAGCCGGGGGCCACTCTCAGCTCCTAGAAGTAGCTGGCATTCCTTGCCATGTCACCCCTCCATTTTCAGTTCATCTTAAGTGGACTGAAAGGACATAGAGTCCTTTCCATATTTCTAATCTGACTTCTCTGTCTCTGATTTCAAGATTCAGATTTAAAGGCTCATGTAGATCAAACCCACCAGGATAATCTCCTTGTCTTAAGGTTAACTAATTACATATGCAAAATCTCTTCACAGCAGCACCTAGATTAGTATTTGGTTAAATAACTGACAGAAGGTGAGTATATACCAGGAACCAGGAATATGAGGGCCACCTGACAATTCTGCCTACCACGATGCCCCTATTATTTATTTCATACAATGTCTAAATTAATGGGACACTTTTTTGTTTCTAGGAAGGGAACTACAACTAAAAAAAATATATCAAGGGTTACATACAAATAAAAAGAACTTAATAACTAATTTTAGGGGTTTTCTTTCTTTCTTTTTTAGAAATAAGGTTTCCCTATGTTGCCCAGGTTGGACTCAAACTTCTGGGCTCGAGGGATCTTCCTGCCTCAAGCCTCATGAATAGTCAGGCATGTACCATGACACCTCGCTTAATTTTAGTTTGCTTTATTTTTTGTCATAGAATTATAAACATTTTCTCCCAAGAAACCTGGAATGTTAAAAATACAGTTTTCTGTCATCCTGTAGTCAGTTAATGAAGGAGACAAAGTTGTAAGTGAAAAAGGGGGAAGAAAGAAGAAAGCAAGCTGGAGAATGAGAAGCCAGAGGAAAGAAGAGAGAGCAGAGATTTAAAAAGAATGCTTACAGGCCTGGCACAGTGGCTCATGCCTGTAATCCCAGCACTTTGGGAAGCAGAGGCAGGCAGACCACCTTCGGTCAGGAGTTCAAGCCCAGCCTGGCCAACATGGTGAAACCTCATCTTCAAAAATACAAAAAGTAGCTGGGCATGAGGGCAGGTGCCTGTAATCCCGCTACTCAGTAGGCTATAAGGCTAGAGAATAGCTTGATCCCAGGAGGTGGAGGTTGTAATGAGCTGAGGTTGTGCCACTGCACTCCAGCCTAGGTGACTGAGCAAGACTCCATCAGAAAAAAAAAAAAAAAAAAAAAAGAAAGAAATGTTTACAGCTCTTAACTAAATTGGCTACGCAATCTTATAGTTGTGTCTAGTTATAAACTATATTTTAAGAAGAAAAAAGAGAGAGAATACATAAAAGGGATTATAGGAGGCTAAAGTTAGGCACAGTAAAGTTGAGCAGGTAAAGTGGGTTTAGGGGTGGCAGACTCAAATCTCCAGACCCCACCTCTCAATCTGATTTGGAATCCATCCAAACTATCTCTGGTATTGCTAGTTAAAATCTCCCTTACATTCACCCAGCGTGGTAACTTCCTGAACACTCTCAGCAGTGCCTCTCCCTCCTTACCTGCCCAGACTCTGGATGTGCCAGAAACTTCAACACTTTTTTGATTTTCATTTGTTGAACGCCTACTTGTCAGAGACCTGGCAGAATGGTACCCAGATTCAGAACAGTATCACACACTTTGTGGAGACTCAAGAACTATCTGTTGACTGACTGCAGAAATTTGCTTCCCAGGAAGACTGATGATTTAGTAAATCTTGCACATCTTTGAAATTTTACTGTTATTATGAGGTCTTTGTAATCACCAGGGGAACTTATAAATATTTGTACAACTGTTGTTTGTGGATTTTGACAACAGGATAAGGAAGATCAAGAGACATACAATTTTAGAAATGCTGTCATAGACCAGATGAAATGAAGTCAAGATCATTGATGTTTCCCACCTTGACTATAAATGAATATATATAATGCAACTCTAAACATCACTGATCCCTAATCATGTAGCATTTACTGTTAGTATCTTTGTCTTTTAAATTAAAAAAAGGTTATCTGAAAATCTGTTAACAATCTCACATTACTTTCAGTTAAAATTTGGAAAAAAATCATAAGAACAAACTCTCTGAAAACATTTGCCTTTAAGAGGATGTTTGAAAAATTTAAATGTGCTTTTAAAAAGGTTTAAAGAAAAACAATAGAAACACCTTTATAGAGGGTTATTTTTTCAACTAATAGTTCTCATGAAGTCAGGTAACTCAATAGTCATTGTTTTAAAGAGTTATAAACTTACATAAATGTGACCAAAGTTTTGCTTTTTCTCTTCCACAAAGCACATCAGTTCTGACTGTATAATTTGTTGTCACTCAAAAATTTTAATCATTCAAATCCACCCATGGATGGACGATCATATGTTAATCCATGTTTTCAATAAGCTTGAAAGACCACTGAAAACATATATCCTGAGAAAGTCACATCCTTGAGTGTTCACAACAGTTTCATTCATACTAGCTCCAAATTGAAAACAATCGTAAGATCCATCAATTGGTGACTGGATAAACTGTGACATAACAATACAATGGAATACCATTCAACTTTACACATAAAAGAACGAATCTCAAAAGCCTTAAACTAAGTGGAAGAAGCTAGAAACTCAATAGTCTGTTTATTCCAAATTTTAGAAAAGACAAAACTATAGTGATAGAAAGCAAATCAAGGGGTGCCTAAGACAAGAAATGGTGGGGGATGGGTTACAAAAGAGCACATGGAAAGGTTGTGAGTGATGGAAATATTCTAGGGCACGATTGTGGTAATATAATGCAGCATGGTCAAAATTCACTGAATTGTACACTTACGTTTTATTGTATAAATTATATCTCAATTTCAAAAAGCAGGAGAAATCTCCTGAAGCAGTAATATGTGCAATTCCATTAAAAAAATTAATCCCATTAAAAAAGCTGCAGTATGAGCAATCCCATTACAAAATGGTGGCAATCTTCCTTTCATTGTTATGCTGTGTCAGTCCCACTTATAGTCAACCACTGAGCTATTTCCTGGAGCATACTATAGACTTATTTTCCTCTATGCTTTTTCAGATACTGTTCCTTCTACCTGCAGTACTCATCACTATGGAATATAGAAACTCAGTAAGTACCTTGGAATGATTGCAAAAACCACAGTCACGAACCAGAATCTCCTAGACCGGCTGTTATCAGGTCTTTGATTTAGGGATTTCTTTAGTTGGGAGATCTATCCAGAACACCTTTCTTTTGATGTAAATGAAAATGAAATGTACAAATCTTAAGTGTACATTTCTTACAATGAAATGTACAAATCTTAAGTGTCTATTTAGCGAATTTTCACAAATGCCTACACCTGTGTAACCCAAACCCCCATCATGATAGAGAATATTGCCACTACCACATAAAGATCCCGTTTCTGTTGATTTTCATTTCCATGCCCCAAGAGGTAGCCACTGTTCTGATTTTTTAAAAGTTATTATACTTTTAGGAATTCCATTTAGTTTTATAAAATTATTTCTATTTTTCTGCTTAGAGATCCTCTCTTTCCATTCATTACGAAGATGTTTTCCTTAACTTCATTGCGCACAGGTGTAACAAGCACTTTAAAGTTCTTATTTCAACATCTAGGTCTTGTGGAAGTTGGCATCTGTTGACTGTCTTTTCTCTTGAGAATGAGTTATATTTTCCTGTTTTCTATTTTCACAGAGTCATCTGGGATTGTTTTCTGGAAATTATAAACATTGTACTGTACAAACTCTGGATTCTGTTACACTGCACTGAAGAATGTTAATCTTTTTGTTATAGCAGGACATTTAGTTGGTTGGACTCAAACAATAAGTTCTATTTCTTAGGCAGTGGCTTAAATCTCAGTTCAATTTCCCTCCCCATCCCTCTTTGCTAGGCTGTTTGCAACATGTCCTACACTTGTATAGTTTGGGGTCAGACCCAGAGGTGTGGGCAGAGTTTATACACAGAATTTGGGGGTCTCTGTCTCCAGTGCTATTCTTTCTGGGATTTATCCTTTGCCTTTCCAATTGTCCTAAACTTCCTATGCTAGTTCTATAGTCCAGAAAGATTGCAGGTTATCAGTTTTACCACTCTAAGCCTCCTGCCAGGGTTTGGAGTAGAGTGAGGCAAGCAGTGTCCACATACAAAATTTAAGGAGCCACCCTCCCTCAGGTACAAGCAAGTGCAGGGTCAGTACCTGAGACTGAGCCTCCTTAAGAGGGAGGTATACCCAGGGTACTTTGTTGTCTTACCCAAGTCCCAGCCTTGGGTCCTGACATCAATCTGTAAGTAGAACAAACAGGAAACTTATCCTATGTTGGGTACTTCTTCCAAGTTTTGATTGATCTTCAGAATATGCCTGGTTATATTCACTTTCGAGAAGCTTCAATTGCTTTTGTTGTTGTTGTTTGTTTTTGTATTTTGTCCAGGGTTTACAACAGGTTTTTGCAGGATGGTTAGTCCGTCAGGAACTTACTTAGGCTTACTGGAATGGAACTCTCAGATGCATAGAATTTTTGAGTGAAAAGAGACCTTAGAAATCCTCTAATTGTCTCATGTTATAAATTGGATACTGATACCAAAAAAGGTTACAGATCTTTGTCATAGAGTCAATTAGAGGAAAAGATAGTAATCTAATTTCTACTTTAGTGATCATCCACTATGCCATTCTGCAATAATACTGAATGAAAATAGCATTTTTGTGCAGAGCATAAAATGCTGCACTCAGAACTTTCTTTCACATGCAAATAAATTGTACATTAACTCTCAATTTTTAATTACCACCTGCTTAACAGTTTAGTATTGGTATGAATGGAATGTTTATGTACTCTAAAAATTCTTATGGTGAAGCTCTCACACCTGCTATACGGCTGCATTTGTAGATGTGGTCTTTAAGGAAGTAATAAGGTTAAAAGAGTGTGGCCCTGAGTCCATAAAATTAGTGTCCTTAGAAGAACAGGAACAAGATCCCCCCTAACCCCCTCCCCCACCGTGTACGTGTACAAAGAAGGGGTCATGTGAAGACAAACCAAGATGTCAGTCATCTACAAGCCAAGAGAAGAGGCCTCACATGAAACTTCCCTTGTCACCACCTTGAACTTCTAGTCTCCAGAATTATGAAAAATAAATTTTGTTTAAGCCTCTCAGGCTATGATATTTTGTTATGGCAGACTGAGCAAATACAAATATAAAAATGGATCCAAATTTTGCATACTGTTAAATCAGCTTACTTGACAGAATTACTTCAGTCTAACTACACTGTAAAGGTAAATTCATATTCTTCTCTAAAAGAGCTTGAATTCAGAAAAACAAAATCTACCAATCAATGCAGTAAAAAATAAATTTGAAAGGATAAATGTAGCACTTGAAGCAAATCTGTTGTAAGGCTGGAAGGCAATGTTTCTAAAACAATTTAATCTCATTGTATTCTCTATTTTTAAAATGTTTATATATAACTATTAATAAATATCACAGTCTGCTCTACAAATGCCTTTAAAGGGTCATGCTTTCCAAAACTGCATGCAAACAGGTACCATGCAAAAGTAAGGCCTGAATACATATCCCTTATTTGCAGACTAAGATTTCTGATGCATCATGAACCTCTGCTCATCGTTTCTTGATTTCCACACCTTCTGACCACACAGCCTGTCTTATCATTTGGACCTCCGTCTCATTCTCTTAGTTCTCCATATAATGGCATTTACCTATTTGCTCTCATGATACCATGGGCCTCACTGCCCCTTTTACCTAAGCACCCTTGATAAGATCTTTCCATGATGACTGGCCTGGGACTTTCTTGTCATATCTTAGGCTGATACAATCCAGCAAGCCTAGATTTAAAGCAACCAATCATTTTCAAATAAAAGGTATTAATAGAAATTAGGAGGTGTTAAGTATACTAAGGAGTGTATTATGCAGTAGAATTTCAAGTCATATTTATCATTTATTTGATTCATATATATATATATATATATATATATATATAGAGAGAGAGAGAGAGAGAGAGAGAGAGAGAGTTGTTGCTGTTCATTGCTGCTTGATGTTGCAGTCAGATATACTCCATTATTGTAACATTAGGACACAATATTTAATTTCTACATTGCAACTCTTTTATCTCTTCTCTGTCTAGCAACAGTTAGTAAAGTTAACCTATATAACAAGAAGCTAAGAAATATGAGAATTATCTCTTATTTGAACAGTGATGGTAATTTCTGATTAATTCAGGATAAAAACCTGCATGCAATTATAAATAGTTGATTTTTATTTTGACATTGATTTGGTTTGACTGATGCAGACAATCATTCCAAGTAAGCCAGGCACCAATTCTGCTACCTCTTCCCTTACATTTTCCCCTTCATTGAACTATTTTAACAAATTACTGGACCTCCCCCCCCAAAAAAAAAGCCACTATGTTTAGGGATCCTGATATGAAAGGTACTTTGGCAAGAACTTATATAACAACTAGGTTAGATCTTGGCGTTCTCTGGGCAAAGCAAGTTTTAAGATTAAAATTTGAGCATACTTTTCTCCTTAAAATTGTATGTCTGCTTTAACTGATAACAAAAAAGGAGAGGGAAAACACATTCACAAAGAATATAAACTTCCATAAATGTGAATAAAACAAAGAAGAAATTAGCAAAATCTCTAAAAGATTTTCTAATTAAAAAATTTAGTTTTCTACTTTTAAGTACACTTTGATTTGAGGTAATGTTCTTTTTTTTCTTTTTCTTTTTTTTTTTTTTTTGAGACGGAGTTTCGCTCTTGTTACCCAGGCTGGAGTGCAATGGCGCGATCTCAGCTCACCGCAACCTCTGCCTCCTGGGTTCAGGCAATTCTCCTGCCTCAGCCTCCTGAGTAGCTGGGATTATAGGCACGCGCCACCATGCCCAGCTAATTTTTTGTATTTTTAATAGAGACGGGGTTTCACCATGTTGACCAGGTTGGTCTCGATCTCTCGACCTTGTGATCCACCCGCCTCGGCCTCCCAAAGTGCTGGGATTACAGGCTTGAGCCACCGCGCCCGGCGAGGTAATGTTCTTTAAGAATATATTTTAATGACTGGATAAAATACTTGTAACTCAAAACTTTAAGTATTTATAAAAGAGTGCTTCAAAGGCACTTTAAAAGTTTATTCTTTTACTTTAAGTAATCCCCTTATTATTTTAATATTTTAATTTGCTTTGGAAGCCATATGTTAACACACATAGACACATATCTCAATATGTAAGTTAACAATCTAAACTTTTGATTGCTTTTTGTTATAATTTTTATAAATTCAAACGAGATGGAATTTCAATGGACTGCTTTCTAATTAATTATAAAATTAACTGCATGGAGTAAAATCTGAATTCATTTTTAAATACAGCTATATCTGATATAAAGTAAACATAAAATGTTCCCACTCCTCTCAACTTTTTGCTTTTGCCCCTATAGGCCACATTCCTTCATTTATCTCTGCATCTGTACAATATAGACTACATTCTGTCATTTACCTCTGCCTAGAATTACTGTTTCTTTTCATCTGCCTTGTGAGCTTTTGCTCATCAATCTAGAAATCAGCTTAAATGAAACTTCCTCTGTGCATACTCTCCTAATGTCTTTGGCAGACTTCATCTTCCCCTCCTCTGTGGTACTTCTGTGGTTTGTACCAGTTTCTATCGCAGCACTTAACACTCTTCTGTGGAAAACATAATGGTGGACAATGACCATGTTGTATCCATCTTTGTGTCATTTTCTGGTACACAGATTAGGCTTTGGTGCATAATAAATGTTTAACAATGGTTTGTTGAGTATTTACATCTCAAGATGTAAGACAGCGTCAACATTTCTAAAAAAGCAGTATTGTCTGAAGGGATTTAGAAAAAAATGTGGCATATTAGTTAGAAATGATTTCAGGTGAAAATGACAGATAACCCAGTTAGCTGGGCAAACAAATAGGGATTTATTATTAAGGGGCCTAGAGGTTGCTAGACAATAGCATGAAGGTCTCACCTTTTTTTATCTTTCTACTCTGGCATCCTTTGGGTATAAGTGGCACATCTCTACACATTTCATCTTGTAGGTGCAAAAAAGCCCCCAAAGGCTATAGGCAACATATTTGTACTGAAGGCAGGAAGAAAGGCAGAAAGGAAAAAGAGGTAGTCCCAGCTCCAACTGTCCTTATCCATTAATTAAAAGTTTCCCCAAGCAGAAGTTTCTACGAGGACTTTATATCTCATTGACCAGAACTGGGGTGGGTGGCCACTCTGTGAGGCAGGCTACCCCTGAGAGGGCAACGGTCTGACTTTATAGTTTCTAATGTGACAGACTGGACAGGGCAAAACACCAAGTCTGCCACAGAGTACAAAAACAAAAATAAAAAGACAACAGAAGAGTGGATTAAGGTTAATTAAGATATTAAGGTTACCACGTTTGTTGAAATGAGTATGCCAGAGACCCTGGGGATTCCAGGATATCAGTGCAAATGGGTACACAGTTAATAATTCACACTGAAATATTTTCTCAAGATTGTGGTTGCTTATAATGACATAATGAGATCTTCCAATCTTGCACCTCATCTCTCTCTCACTCTGTGTTTTTCAATTATCATAGTTTTCCTTTATCTCCCAATCACCCCAACCTCACTTTAGCTCCACTGCCATTCAAAATTTCCAAGAGTCAAATACTAAATGTTTCATTCTCTATAAACACTTTCCTAATTTTAAAATAATTTTTCTCATTTTCTCTGAGCTATTAGCACTTTGTACCATTCATAAAATACTCAATATCTTAAACTTTGCATTACAGTAATTTGCACAACTCTTTTACTCCTCTCTTCCCACAGATTGCTAGCTCTTTGAGGGTACTGAATCTTCCCCAGTCATACTAGGTTCTGAAAATTTATTTTCTGAATTGAATATTTAATTCATTTCATTTGCTTAGTGTTAGAAAGAATGAAATGGGAGGAAAGACCAGCATGTATAAAAAAGGGTCACTGCTAGCCTATGTTTATGTTGCAAAACTAGAAAAAAAAATTTCCATTAGGTGTTGAAAATGGCACTCCTTCTGTGTGTAAGGGCTAGAAAATAGTGCCTCTGAGCTGATGCAATTCTGAGGGCATGGACTTGTAGGGCTAATGTTCCTTCTGTGTGAATTACTTTAAAAAAAAACAAAACAAAGCACTCTTTCTTCTAGGAAACAGTCCTGTACCAGAGCATCCAGTTGGGTGAACACAGCAAGGGCTGGATTTCAGTCTCCAATGTACTCCCTTGAGCTCAGTTTATTGCACAAAATGCTAAATACTCTGCAGCAGCCATTCAGAAAGGATTTCAGAAGTTCCATTTTCACCCAGTATTTCTACAAGTCTTTTGTGATTCCTCCAGGCTCTGTTTATAATGATGGTAAATTTGCAACTTCATATATTTGAATGGGTCTAATTGTCCAAGACACTTGCTCACAATTGAGCCAAAATTTGTCTTTCTATTTTTCATGTCTAATGACCTAGGACTTAACTTCTGACACTAGATATAATAATAATGTCTCAAAGCAGTGTACATCTCTGGCAGAAAGCTGCCTCCTAAGCAAGGTAATACCAACATTGTATTTGGTTATCCAATATTTGTGTGAATGTGCAAAATCTTCCTCTATTTTGTTACCTACCCATTTTATAGTGGCTGATTTGGACTTGCTTGCCACATGGCTCACTGACAATTTGACTATTAAATATGGAATTTTAATTCAAAAACATTATTGATAAAAAAATCAAATCCTTGCAGATAACTTTATAGAACAATTAAAACTGATATTTAAAAGGTAGCAGTATTAAAAAATCACTCTTTCTCATGTCCTCTAAGCATTTTGGGAAAGGCTTGAATTAAGTTTAAAGAGGATTTCAGAAACTAAGGGGAAGAATATCTACAATTTATAATATTTTCTACTTCAGAAGTGCCCTTTAGTAAGCTTAACTGTGACTATATGTTAACAATAAAAGTGAGATTATAATGATTTTATATGTGTCATCAAATACATTTTAAGATGTTTTCTGTATAATTAAAGCAAAGAAATACATGCTTAGAAAATTCAAGATATCCAAAGACTCATTTTCCTTGTTTGAGGTATTCAAATATCAGAAGCATGAAAGAAAAGGAATTAACTAATATTGTTAAGATTTCATTTATTCAACAATAACTTATTAATACATTTTGGTAAAGAATACAAACTGAGTTAAAGTTTGTCTGTATTAGATATAGTAGAATATATACTGTCAAAGTGTCATATACTTACAGATCTATTTTTATTTTATATATTTATATGTTTTATTTTAAATCAAAACATATAAAAATATATTCATTTGCCAGCCTTTATTAGGCCAAAGTCTTGCCTTTGTTGACTGACTTCTGATTAGGGTTCTGTATTGTTCTTCCAGTTCTAGGGTTCTTGTATTGTTCAGAAATCATACTAAAAATGTATCAGCTATCATTTCCAGGTGGGGTTTCTTTTAAGTGGATTGAGAATTAAAAATGGTTATAAAATAATCCAAGGGTAAACACCTTCCAGACTTTTATAATTTTCTTCCAATTTTCACAGATGACTCCTTCACAATCTATGAATAGTATTAACTCACCATTATCAGATACCTCTAAAGCATTATATTTAGTTTTTGTAGAAACAACTTTTTACAGGCCGGGCGCGGTGGCTCAAGCCTGTAATCCCAGCACTTTGGGAGGCCGAGGCGGGTGGATCACAAGGTCGAGAGATCGAGACCAACCTGGTCAACATGGTGAAATCCCGTCTCTATTAAAAATACAAAAAATTAGCTGGGCATGGTGGCGCGTGCCTATAATCCCAGCTACTCAGGAGGCTGAGGCAGGAGAATTGCCTGAACCCAGGAGGCGGAGGTTGCGGTGAGCCGAGATCGCGCCATTGCACTCCAGCCTGGGTAACAAGAGCGAAACTCCATCTCAAAAAAAAAAAAAAAAAAAAAAGAAACAACTTTTTACTTTCGCATTCATACAACTAATTTATACTAAGCACAACTGGCATCAATCTTTTTGAAAATAAAAATAATACATATTTTAACTGGTAGCAGTTTAAGTTCATGGTAGTACCAGGGAGAGGCCTCTTAGTCACACACAGACATTGCCCATGGGCATCAATGTGCTTTATAGAGAGAATGGATGAGCTGGCTAATCCAGCAAGTGGGTTAAAAATAGGGATTGGTTAACGCAACTTCCACTTTTTGGAGAAAGTGGTTCTAAAAAAAATACGAATGGCTATGGAGTCTTTTATAATTTATTGAGAAAATTTTAAAAAATTACTATCAGGACAGTTACTTAACTACTGAAAAGCATATGTATTTAAAGCCATTTTTCTTGGTTTCTAGAATATATTTGCCTAATTTTCCTTCTGTTTTTCTGACCACTCCTTTTTAGTCCAGTTTCTTCTTTCTCAATAGACCTTTAAAGTTTCCTAGTGTTAAGTCTTAGAACCTCTTTATTTCCCTACATTTCCTCCCAGGTGATCTCGCCCCTTTCATAGCTTTCCAAACCACATATATGCTAAAGTCCCTTAAACTTATTTCTCCAGCTCAGCCCTTTCTTTTGACTCCTGACTGGTATAAACAACTTGCCAATAACATCTTGACTTAAATGTTTCACAGACAACTTATACTTAATTTTTTCCAAAGTTAAGTTTTAATTTATTTCTCAAAAGCTGATCCTGTCTGTAATCCTCCTCGTTATACTAAGTAAATCTGTTCTGGCCTCCTTGCATTTCTTTGAGTAGGCAGCTCTTTGCTTCAGTCTGGAATGCTTTCTCTTTCACTCATTAAATGGTTGGCTCTTACTCATCTTTCAAATCTTAACTTAAATCTTACTATGAAGACAGACTTTTCTTGTCCTCCCTCCATTTCCATCAGAGCAATATGTTCACTATAGCCACAGCACTTTCTCAGTTTGAAGTTACATATGTATTGATTCTCCTGTTTATTGTTGCTTTCCCAACTTAAACCTATAAGTTTATAAGCTCTATAAAGGTAGGGATCATGTCTATTTCATCCATCCTTGCATACTATGGGCCTAGCAAAATGTGTAACATACCATAGGCCCTCAAAAATGTTTGTTTAGAACACTTACTCTTTAGAACACTTATTTGTAATTACATCAGTAAACTTTTTTCAAAAAGTCCCATTATTGCCTACAAAGCATATATTCCAGGAAGACTGTGTCTGTTTTCTTCCTCATTCAATACAGTATCTAAAACATAGGTACTCAATCAATATCTGTTGGCCAAATGAAGACAGTAGAAGTGATGATATGACTGAGGGAGAGAACAGACCCTAAAGGAGAATGTTTTACACTAATACTTTGAGATTATGGCAACAATTCAAATAAAAGCTAAAAACATTCAGTTCATTATTCAGTTGTTTTGCCCACATAATGTAAACATCTGTACCTTTAGAAACAGCTAGATCAGTTTTTCACTTGTAAAGCAGATGTTCAAAGTTATTTTAGATACAGCTTAAACGATTGTTTTTTGTTTGTTTTGTTTTTTTACGATTAGTGCAGCAAATCTGGGTAGACTTATGTTTCTTAAAAATATGTAACTTTAAATGAGAGTTGTGCTATTTAGTCAAAGTCAGGGTGTTGGGAAGCCTTGATCATGTGATGTGTGTTCAGTCAAATGACCGGGAATTGATCCAATTTCCTAACAGTAACACTATGGCACAATGGTTGCCTAAGACCTTTGGTCATCATCAAAACCTGAATGGGGCTATAGATAGAAAATTTTACAACTAGTCTTTTACACTAATGGTTAAGAGAAGAGGAAGCGCTGAAATCTGTCATATCATTTGACATGTAATAGAAATGGACAGCCATTCACTTTCCATAGTGTGAATACCCATTACAAAATGAGATCATATGGTAGATTGCAATAGCAGGAAAGACTCTTCTAAGAGACAATAGATTTTAAAAAATTCCTTAGTGAAATGTCAGAGTCACAGTTTTTGCCTACCAAGAATTTCAAGATTACATCAGACACAAATAGGAAATTCGTGTACACACAAAAGCATATTATTATTTTTAAAAAACTTGAGAGTAAATCTTTAAATATTTACCTCTTGAGAAATTTCCTTCTAGAAAGATTGTTAATTATACTTACCTTATTAACTCATCTGCAGTATTATAGCACTATGCACTTGTTTTCCATTAATAAAAGGTTTCATTAAAAACTTTACACAGATAGTGCCTCTATGTAGCTGACTCATTTTATTATTAGTGGTAGGTGTGCAGAGAGGGAATACATTGGTTTTCTACAGGAAACACTACAAAGATTTGAAATCTAGGTCACATAACACAGCCCTGCTATAAAAGATGCGCACAAAGGCCCAATATTTTTTGCTTTTCATTCAAGTAAGATAATCATGTTTAAACAAAACTTAAAAATTCCCTGCTTTGCAATTGTATTTAGTTAACTTATATGACAGTTATAACCATAATTATCCTTTTTGATTTCTTCATAGTCTCAACATGTTACAGTTATATACAAGGAAGTTTACATTCAGTGTGTACTAAGGGTAACCACTAGACAGAAAGCCAGATACTAAAATTTGTGCTTCTGTGAAATCTTTAATCTGAAAATCCCAAAACTGTTTTAAATATCAATTAAGTGTAGCGTCACTGGGAAGTAGTAGTTAAGATGGGGAAACTTGGCACGTCACATGGTAAGTCAGCAACTAAATAGAAGAGATTCCTAGTACATTCTAAAAGATCTGCTTGCCTTTGTGGTTTTCTGAATGTGGTATTACAGTAAACAAATATCTGTGTGTTGTGATTTAGGCACTAATGGTATTCAGAAATAACACACACACCAAAAACATATTTTGATGACAAAACATTTAAGTAATATTCCCAAATGCAAACATGCTCCATAGCAATGTTTTGAGTGCATTTTTCAGGTTTTTGGAGAAGTGGCAATACTTGATTTGAGTATTAAAAAAATGTTTAGAAAATATATATGTTTCATTAAGCTTTTCAGTCCTTGAGGCATAAAGAGCTCAGATATTTCAGTTAAAATAAAAGCAATCAAATAAGGGACCATTCCCTGGAGTTTGTCTTTACACCTATACTGGGCTACAAGTCTTAAACCAAACTACAACCTCCTTCAACAATTCAGAAAAGAACTGGAAGGTAAAGTCTTACTCTATAATTTCCAACCATGATTAAACCTAGGACATAAATCATGTCTGATTAGTTGAATTTATTTCAGCTTTGAATCCTGAATTGTACATTTAAAAAATAACCCCAGATGCTAGAGAATGACATCTCTATCATAACAAATGTTCCTATTATTCAGGTCTGTATTCCTTTGCACTTGTCTTAAAATTGAAACTTCAGATTCACTATTGGAATAACTTTGCTGAAGAATTATTAATTTAAACTGTGACTGGGTTAGAGATTAAAATATGCCAGTAAACATTTTGCAATAATTGTATCACTGCATTTTACTAAAGAGAAAACAAATGAAGATTTCTATGCCAAATAATAAAAAAGAGGGTATAGTTAAAAATTCAGAAAATACGTGAACAAAATCTGTACTTCTATTTGGGAAGCATTAAATAATTACATACTTTTTAGAAGAAAACTTAAGATGAACTAAGATAAGTTGTTACACAAATGCAACCATCCTCTTAGTCAACCATGAACAAATGAAAACATGCAAAGAACTGTAAGACTGATTAGAAACATGCAAGCTTTTTCTCTAAATCTACGGAAAGCCATATTCTATACTGATATATTTTTCTTACATTTGAATTAAATAAAGACCTAGGTGGTTTAAGAACTAAGATCACATGTTGCATTTACATTTTTTAAAATAGTCAATGTGCTTCCTAAGGAAGTCTTTGGAGGTTGATTTACGCAAGATATTTAGAAAAACCTACAGTGGTCTGTTTCCTTAAGTTAATGTCAATTCTACACTTACTCAAGCAATAAAACGATAGCATTTTACTATATAACTAACTCTCCAAACCAAAGTACACCAATATACTTCACAGAACCTTATCAGAACCTTATGAATAAAGACAGATCCACTTTTGAATAACAACTTACATTACAGTATTAGGACACGGCAAAGATACTTTCAATAAAGGCTACATCTTAAAAAAACCTTGCTCACAAAGAAAGACTATTATATGTATTTCAGTTTTCTTTTTCTGAGCTCCAATTTAGGAGAGTAATTGCAAGAATGCCAAAATATCTAAAATCAAGGTTGGCTCTGGGAAATACAGGAACTGTGATTGCCATACCTAAAGAGCCCATTGTGTTCAATGGGAAGAACTTAGGGCTTCTTTTTGTTTTCAGTCATGAAGCTAAGAGGGAAGGTATTCTATCTATTATGACTGTGTTCTGCCTTGATGCTACTTGACCAATGACTTTAACCAAAAGGCTAACAAGATGATCTTTCTTACTACCCCTTAAATATTAAGCCTTTTCTAAAATAAACAAAAGAAGAAATTTTTCCATTGGAATCTTGATTACTTAAATAGTTTACAGTTAGCCTAGATTTAGAAACCTGTCTGTTATCATAGTCTGCACATAGCACACACAGTGGTAATGTTGTACCCTAAGGGACATACTACTGTTAACAGCTCATCCAGTCATTTGATTATCACTGTACGGTTAATGGCTTTCTAGGATAATAACTTTGATACAGACAATCAAATGCTTTACTTAGTTTATTATCCTGTTTTCTTTTAGAACAGATCCAGGCCATGTTTGACTTTAATGCAAGGGCACAGTGCAATGCAACTTTAAGGCCATTATAGATAAGTATAATTCTCAATTGGGTTCCTCAGTTTCTCACATTAGTTCAGTTTCCAGGAGTAAAACTGGCTTCCAACCTAGGTTATATTTGTAAACAATATTTGAAAATCAATAAAAATGACAGAACTATAGGACATCAAGAGAATGACAAATAAAATGATAAAAGAGTTAAGAAGCCTTCCAAATGAATGCCAGTTAAGGGAAAAAACAGAGTAAGATTGGGAAGGTAGAAAGAGTATAGGATCAACCCTGTTTTGGATACTGGATACTAGAATGAACAAGCTTATACAAAATTAGTTGTTCTTCCATTGCATCAATGAGGAAAACGAGGTACAGAGAAGTTAAGAGAGTCGCAAAGATTATGTTGCTTGTACAGGATTTGAACACAGGTAATATGGTTCTTGAGCCCATGCTGTTAGCCACTATATGCTTTTTCGTTCATTATCCAAAAAAACACCAAAAAACCCCAAACCCAAACAACACACAAAAGTGTTTGCAAGTTAGAAAAGGACTAAAAGTAATTAGGCCAAAATGTAAATGACGATTGCCTGTCGGTGGTGGGTTATGAGCAATTTTTCCGGCTTATTCATTCCTTTCAGATCTTTTCAAAATAACAAAAATAAAGTTTAACACTTTTTTGTACATCAGCAGAAAATAAAATAAAAATATTGCTGGCCTAACTAACATTTTCCTTCTTATGATAGCACTTCTCAATTTAGAAAAACTATGCATACAGTTAAACCACACTTCGATGACAGCTATCAGAGCACATCTCACTAGAAAGTCACAGAAATCTGGGCATAAGCAGGAATTTGTCCAAATTAAGTAACTTTTAACATATGTTACAGGATCAGCATGGATTTAGTAGAATTTCCCATACCTTTTCTCTTTTAACTCATTTTTATTGCATGTATTTAAAGTGTACAACATGATGTTTTGGTATACAAATACATGGTGAAATGATTGCTACAAGTAAGCAAATTAATATAGCTATCACCTTCCATAACTACCTCTCTCTCTCTCTGTGTGTGTGTGTGTGTGTGTGTGTGTGTGTGTGTGTGTGTGGTAAGAGCACCTAAAATCTACTCTCCTAGCAAATTTTCAATATACAATATCCTATACCTTTTTTTCTTAATCCTATATCTTTTAAACCGCAGTGTTACATAACTGATATTTGTGAAATGATCAAGAGGTCTTAAGAGATACTGAAATGCCATATGACTCATAAAAGAAAGACTAAATTGACATTCAAAATGGTGTTGGAGTAAATTGTATTTGTGCCCTTACCAATCTACTGAAACTTCCCTTCTAAAGGTCACAAATGTTTACAATTTCTGCCAATCCTTTTTTCACACGTTGTCCCCCTGTGATCAGCATTTATCACTCCTTTGAAATTCCCTTCTCCGTGGGTTTCCTCTCTTCCGAGTCCTCTACTCTTCCTTTGCTCCCATTGTCCTGTCCTGACTACTCCCCATCTGGCCCCCCTTCCTCCTCTGAACTGTCTCAAGTGAGTTCTTCTCCCCCTCCTGTTATATCCTTTCTTTACAATATTATGGTTTCAACCATCAAAACTGCATGAATAATCCCCCAAATAACATCTCCAAATCCTGACCTTTC
The DNA here is from genome assembly GCF_048565385.1 of Saimiri boliviensis. Taxonomy (NCBI): domain Eukaryota; kingdom Metazoa; phylum Chordata; class Mammalia; order Primates; family Cebidae; genus Saimiri; species Saimiri boliviensis. The sequence goes on from NC_133465.1 coordinate 36,682,861, forward strand.
TCCTAATCTCTTTCTAGATGTCAATCAGCATCTCATTATGTCTAATATGGAACTTCCCCTACCCTAATCTCCCAGATCTGTCTTTCCTGCTGAGTTTTTTGATTTTTAATGGTTCTACCAACCTCCAATAATCCAGGCTCAAAAATCCAGTGTCATTTTTCATTCTTCATCTTTGTTTCTCTTTCAATTGTTGTTTAGTTTTATACAATCTACCTCTGCAATATTATTCATTTAGTTGTTAAATACTTATTGAATATATACTGTAGTAAATTGTGAGGCTATAGCAGTAAGACAAGTGAGAACCTTGCCTTCCTGAAGCTTATATTCTAGTGAGAAAACACAATTTCAGGTGGCCAATAAATACTATTAGAAAAATAAGATCAGGAATGAGTGGTAGATGGAGTTGATCAGAGAAAGCCTCTGCAACATTAAAGCAGAGACCGGTGGCTGGGCATGGTGGCTCATGCCTATAATACCAGCACTTTGTGAGACAGAGGTGGGAGGTTCACTTAAGGCCAGGAGTTTGAGAACAGCCTGGGCAACATAGCAAGACCCCATCTCCAAAGGAAAAAAAAGAAAAAGAAAAAGGAAAATTAGCTGGGTGTGGTGGTGTGCACCTATAGTGCTAGCTCTCTGCTATCTGGGAGGCTATGGGGGGACAATAGCTTGAGCCCAGGAGTTCAAAGCTGCAGTGAGCTATGACTGTGCTATTACACTGAAGCCTGAGTGACAGAGTGAGATCATCTCTAAGAAAAAAACAAAAAACAAAAAACTCTGAATAAAATGAAAGACTGAGTCTCATGAAGGTCTGAAGGAATACCATTCCAGGCAGGTGGAACAGTGTTCTCATGTTGCTATAAAGAAATACCTGAGGCTGGGAAATTTATAAAGAAAAGAATTTTAATTGGCTCACAATTCTGCAGGCTGTACAAGCATGGCACCAAGATCTGCTCAGCTTCTAGGGAGGCCTCAGGGAGTTTTTACTCATGGCAGAGGGCAAAGCAGGAGCAGGTATGTCACACAGTGAGAGTATGAATAAAGTTGGGGAAAGGTGCTGCACACTTTTAAACAACCAGACCTCCTAAGAACTCACGTACTCCTGTGAAGACAGCACCAAGGGGATGGTGTTAACCCATTCATGACAAATCCATTCTCATGATCCAATTATCTCCCACCAGGCCCCACCTCCAGCACTGGGGATTACATTTCAACAAGAGATTTGGGTGGACAAATATCCAAACTACATCAAATAGCAAATTCAAAGGCCTTGAAGCAGGAGTAAGTTTGACATGTTTGAAGAACTACAAAAACACTAATATGACTGATATAAGGTAAGTAGGGAAAGAGTGATAGACAATGCGATTAGACAGCTAGTTAGGGCCAAAAATCAAGGTCTTCATAAGCAATGGTAAAGAGTTTGGATCTTAAATGTAATTGGAAATGATTGGAGAGTTTTGACTAGGGGAGTGACGTAGTCTAATTTATGTATTAAAGACTAGAGAATAGACTGTAGGAAAATCTGGAAGTAGGGTGGTCAGTTACGAAGTTACTGTGCCACTTTTCTTCTTGTTGACTATTCTAGTTTAAGCTCCCATTACCTGTATCTATACCAGTGGTAAGCTTCCCTGTTCACACTGCTGCTTCCCCTTCTTAACCTTATACCCTAGTGCTGGCCAGCTAAAGCTTCCTAAAGTACAGTTATGAGTATACTCATTTATTGCTGAAAGTCCACCATGAGCTCTTTACTGTTAAAAACAATCTCCAGAGCATTTTGCTAGGTTGTTAGGACAGTCTATAACCAAGTCCTGACTTACTTGCCATTACTTTTAAAAAATATTATTTATGTGTTAGGCTAGGGCCTGAAAAAACTATAGCCATGAGCCAAATATAACCTGCCACCTGTTCTTAGAAATAAAGTTTCATTGGAACACTACACCTTTGTTTACTTATTATCTACGGCTGCTTTCATGTTACAATGACGAAGTTTAGTAGTTACAACAGAAAGAATATGACTACAAGTCCTAGAATATTTACTACTTAGTTCCTTACAGAAAAAAAGGTTTATAGAATTCAGCTGTCAGCAGTCTAAATTTTATTATTCATATATTCCCCACCTCAGTGGTTAGCCTCTGTCATTTACATTATCCCTTCCATTTAGAATATAATTCCCTGAATTTCTCCTCCTACTTCCACAAGCACACATTCTATTTATCCTCCAAGGCCCATTCCCTCCCCAAGAGGCCTTCCTCCTAACTCTCTGTGATAGGCAGAAGAACAGCCCTCCACAATGATGTGAGATGAGATAGGCTTGACTGACCACTGCTAGCTTTTCAGATGGAAAGGCCGTGAGCCAAGGAATGTGGGCAGCCTCTTGAAGCTAGAAAAGGATTATTTCCTAGAGCCTCCAGAAGAGAAAGCAGCTTTGCTGATACCTTGGTTTTTTTTTTTTTTTTTTTTTGTTTTTGTTTTTGTTTTTGTTTTTTGTTTTTTGTTTTTTGGGCTTCTGGCTTCTAGGACTGTGAGATAATACATTTGTATTGTTTCAAGACATTGGCGGCCAGGAGCGGTGGCTCATGGCTGTAATCCTAGCACTTTGGGAGACCAAGAGGTGTGGATTGCTTGAGGCCAGGATTTCAAAACCAGCCTGACCAACATGGTGAAACGCTGTCTCTACTAAAAATACAAAAAATTAGCTGGGCATGGTGGCAGGGGCCTATAATCTCAGCTACTTGGGAGGCTAAAGAAAGAGAATTGCTTGAACCCAGAAGATGGAGATTGCAGTGAGCCGAGATCATGCTACTGCACTCCAGCCTGGGCAACAAAAGCAAAGCTCTGTATCAAGAAAAAAAAAAAAAAGACATTGAGTTTGTGGCAATTTGGTACAGCAGCAATAGGAAACTAATGGACTATCCTTGAGGCTCCATAACCACTTTGAACTCTTCTGGGGCCTTACCACGTTCAGTTTATATTATATTCATATAGAAGCTTTAATTCTTATTGTAAATGAATAGATCCTTGAAGGCAGGGTATATATCTGATTCATCTTTGTATCTACTATCATACCAATCATACTGCCTTGTACACAGCAATAAATCAATAAATATTAATAATTAATGTTAATGACCGCTTGATATTTTTGAAAATTTGTAATGTATATACGGCATATGTGACAGACAACCAGAATATTTAAATAATTTGAATAGTCCTTTTCTTAACTATTTTGAAAAAGTGAGAGTTTATTTTAAAAATCAGTATCTTAAAAATATTTATAAAATTTGAAAGATGAATAATAGTCTTAGGCTATACACATGGTAACTTAGCATATTTCAATTCACTTTTAAAAAATGAAGGTTTCATATAAACAAGCATGGACTTTCCTAATTCATAAATAATTACATTATGAATTGAAATATTTTTATTTGCATTAGTTTAAATAAAATAATACCATCATTCTGAAATAGACAGTAAAAGCAATGGGGAGTATATTTTTGTCAACTTTGGTTTTTTTTTTTTTTTTGAGACAGAGTCTTGCTCTGTCGCCCAGGCTGGAGTGCAGTGGTGTGATCTTGGCTCACTGCAACCTCTGCCACCTGGGTTCAAGTGATTCTCCTGCCTCAGCCTCCCAAGTAGCTGGGACTATAGGCGTGTACCACCACATGCAGCTAATTTTTTGTATTTTTAGTAGAGACGGTGTTTCACAGTGTTAGCCAGGATGGTCTCCATCTCCTGACTTTGTGATTGACCTGCCTCAGCCTTCCAAAGTGCTGAGATTACAGGTGTGAGCCAGCGTGCCCAGCCCTATTTTTGTCAACTTTCTACTGATAGGTTATGAAAATAAAGCCAAATTTTGGGGGCATTTTATTATCAGTAATGTCCAACAAGGCAATTAGAAATGAATTAAAATATGTATAAAAAATTCACAAATTGCTAATAATGAGATATAATGTACCAGGCATTCAACAGGAATAAATAATGCTAAAATTTTGTTTTCACTAGGGACCTACAAAGAAGGAAGCTAAAAATAAATGAAGAAAAAGATGAAGGCATTTCATTTTCAATTATTGTCAAGCTATAAAAACGTCTGTACTTTTATGTGATGCAAAGATAGAGAACATAGACATAACAAATGAGTCCATTATGTCAGTATCATTTGGAATCAGACAAGCTTTTGGCATTTACTAACTCTGAACATGTCTCATACAAAACTATATACGACTCTTTAGATTGAGACAAAATAAAGAGAATTATGAAGTAATCAGAATTCATATTAGGTTTTTAAAACTCCTTTTATTTACAAAAAGCAATTCACTCATGTCTGTATTCTCATGGTTCATTCATGCTTCTTTGTATATAAATAAATATCATGTATGCTTTTTCATTCCCAAAAATGTAAGAAGGAAATGTTTTACAGCAAAGGGTGAATTTCCCTCTTTCTTACTGAATGTATGGGTGAGATAACTTGATGAGGAATTCATTCATTAATCATTGAGTATCAACTATGTGTCAAGCACCCTAAGAGGTACTAGAAATGTTAAGCTGAATGAGACAACATCAGATGGTAAAGAGGGAGAGTTGTTTCTCTTGGGAAGATTCATAGTGGTTATTCTAATATAACAGTTGCTGTTTGCTTCTGGAGGCTGGTGTCTTAAGATGGTAAAAAAAATAACCCTTCTAATTCCCCTAAACTTCTTTTGATTAGATAGAAAAGAGTCAAGGGGGTAGGAAGGGTGTTTATCTCTCATGTGGAGTCCGAAGAGTGACTAAAAGCTCTAAGAATGTAATTTGTATCCCTTATTCCAGTAGAAGAATATTTTTTATTCCAGGAAAATGTCTAGCCTTGTCACTGTAAAGGTCATTTTCCCACTAGGAAGATAGAAGCAAATGGCAGTAGTTTATGGTGTTGATTTCTATTGCGGTGTAACAAACTACCACACATATAGCAGCTTAAAACAATACAGGTACATTATCTCATGGTTTCTGCGGGACAGGAGTTTGGGCATGGCTTAGTTGAGTACTCTGCTTATGATCTCAAAAGGCTTCAATCTACAGGTTGAACATGACCTTGGTCTCATCTGAGGCTTGACTGAGGAAGTACCGAAGGCTTCATGCAGAGACTATCCTCAGCTCCTTGCCAAATGAGTCTCCTAACACAGCAGTTCACGCCTTTGAAGCCAGTAAAGAGTACAAGACTCCAGCAAAGCTGGCACTAAAATCTTATGCAATATTATCATGTACATCCTATGACTTTGCTGTATTGTATAGTTATAAGCAAATCACAGGTCCCAAACATACTCTAGGGGAGAGGATCACACAAAGCCATGAGCATCAGGACACAGGAATCATGGATATCACCCAAAGAGTTTGTTTAACACAATATTTAGGCTCTTCCCCCCTATATTACCTTTAAAAACCAAGTCTTCTACTTTTTCATTACTTCTTTAAATATAGTTCTTCTCATCTTTAATTTATTTTTCCAATGTGTAAGTTAATCTTGGCTTTTACTTCCCTACCACTATTCTTACGAGTTTTTGATTAGTTCTAGGTTGTCTCTTTGTCCATTTTTGTATATTTATTTAAACATGTAAGCTCATCAGAGTTCTGTGAAGCTTCCCTTGATTTGCCTGTGTACTTTTAAGGTTTTTCCTTATTAAGACTATAAGTAATTGTACACAGTAGCATTAACCTTTTAGGATTTCTTACCCCACAAGTTATGTTCTCATCCATAGTCTCTAAACATGAAGATAAACTCATTTTAGCCAAGTTTAAAATAAGACAAAACAAAACTGCATCCATGGAGTCTGTAATATATGTCTGGATATATACATAACTAAACAATCACACCGTCTTTAGCATCTTTTGCCAGAAATACAATTCCAGCAGATGTCAAAATAGTTGAAGTGCTTCAGTATTGCAACAGGTTGGCAGGCACTAATGATACACTTTGAGAAAGCATCATTCACATTCCTTTTATGCCTGGGCTGGTTGAGGTTCACTCTAATGGTTTTCTTTGGTTTCTTCCTTTTTTCATCTCTCATGCTCACCAAGGTGCATCATCCTCACTGACATTCATGACTTTCTGTATAGGAAACTTTGCCTATAGTCTTGTTCCCCTTCTATGAGGTGTGTTGCTCTGAAAAAATGTATGACCTTCCATGGAAATGTTTTAATCAGAAATTCTCAGCAGATGGTACGTGGTACCACTTAGGATCTATGTGTACAAGAGTTGATTCTGTTCTTCCTCCAAGTCTTACCTACTTCAATACTGTACCTCAGTTGCTTGCTTTATACATTAAAGGACATTAGCAAAGCTGGCCTATGTTCTTAGTGCCTGATATACTGTATTCAACAAATATTTGTGGAAAGAATGATAATGATAATGATGATATTGAGTACATAACAGATGTGAGCCACAATATTTTCAATCAGCTAGCCACTTCAGATACATTAGCTTTAATCCTCAAGACAACCCTATGGGTTGGTGATATCTTCATTTTCTTAGATAAAAAAAAATGAGACTCAGGCAACTTATAGAATTTTCAAAGCCAAATCTATTATGCTGTAGAGCCGGCATTTGAACCTTATAGCATATAACATTTTCACCACATTACTCTGCTTTTCTACAAGTAAAAATGAATCTACTTTTTTGATAAAAATACCATTAGGCTGTGAACTAATTTGTTTTATTTATCTGTAGTAAAAACTACAGTCAATTTTTTTTTTTACAAATATGACTTCATTTTTATCTTATAATGCTTGAGACAAACACGTTATTGTTTCCATTGTATAAATGGAGCAAAAGTGAGGTTGAATAATTTACCTAAGTTTGTAAAAGAACTTGTCTAAGAAGCAAATTTTCTCATTGTTTGTGTATTTTTTTTTTTTTTTTTTTTGAGACTGAGTCTTGTTCTGTCACCTGGAGTGTGGTGGTGCATTCCTCACTGCAACCTCTGCCTCCTGGGTTCAAGTGATTCTCCTGCCTCAGCCTCCCGAATAGCTGGGACTATGGGCACGTGCCACCAGGCCCACCTAATTTTTTATGTATTTTCAGTAAAGAGGGGGTTTTACCACGTTAGTCAGGATGGTCTTGATCTCCTGACCTTGTGATCTGCCCTCCTTGGCCTCCCAAAGAGCTGGGATTACAGGCATGAGCCACTGTGCTTGGCTTCCTATTCTGCTTTTGACTTAAACTTTCATTAGAATTCTGGAGTTATTATAAAAGAAATGAGAAACACCAATAGCACGATATAGTCCCAAGAACTAATTGCTTTGTAATTTTATCAATAATGCTGGTTAGATACAGTCACACATTTTCGGAAAAAAAATTATTAAAGATTCTTCATTTTTTTCATTCAACTAAGATTTATTATTTACTTATGGAGTCGGCACTGTGCTTGTCACTAAGGAAGCAAAGCAGTTTAGGACAAAATTCAGTGAGAAGAAAACCATACAAATAGATCATTACAAGGCAATATGAAAAGAGCAACAATACAGGTTTGAGCAAAGACTTATTAACTCTGTCTAGAAGCTTAAGTTCACTTTATGGACGAGTATATCCCCAGTTTTAAGATCTTCACCTAGGCACGTTTATAATTCCCTCTTTATGTATTGTTATACAAATACTCTCAAAGAGAGCTTTTGTTTCTTACTGTGAGATCTCCATGATGCTTCAAAAGTCTTTTAATTAAAAAATAAGCTTTAAAGTTCAGAAGTAACAAATGCTCATTCTTAAAAAAAAACAGGTAATATAAAAGTTTCTAATAAAAAACAGATAATCTCCCAATCCTATCCCCTGAGAAAATCAATGTTATCAATGAGTTAGATATCTTGTAGCAGATTGAAAACTATTAAAGCTTCTTGAGGCAATGCAATCTATTGCTTTACCCTGAATACTTATGTCATAAAAATTGGTTAAGATGAGGTATATTTTGTTCAATGATTGTAATTAAAATAAAAAATGAACTCTAAAACATAAAATCCAGCCTGGACAACATGGCAAAATCCCATCTCTACAAAAAATACCAAAACATTAGCTGGGCATAGTGGTGAAGTATCTGTAGTCCCAACTGCTCAGGAGGGTGAAGTGGGAGAATCACCTGAGCCAGAGAGGTCGAGGCTGCAGTGACCTGCGATCATACCACTGCACTCCAGCATGGGAAACAGCATAAGACCCTACGAAAACCAAACCAAACCAAACCCAAACAAACAAAACCCCCCATAAACCTACAGTTACAGAGCAAAGCATTCTCACAGTAGGTTACTTAGTCCTTGAGACAACCATATGAAGACTGTACCCTGATTTAGAGACAGGAAGCAAATACTCAGAGAAGTCATCATATTTTACCAAATCTAAGGTGCCACCAATTATAACACACCATGCTATTTTATATACTTTAAAAGAGAAAAAATAATTACCAGTTCAATTGTGACATAATGTCTTAACTATATTCCTATGAGACTCAAAGGATTTATTAAGAACCCTGGACTGAATTAGAAGACCTGAATTAGGATTCTGACATTGTCCCTTCCAAACTTGTGACTTAAGTAAATCATTAAGTTCTATGAGTTTTGATCTTTCCATATCTTTTAAATTAAAAAGAATAATGTCTCTCTCACAGGGTTGCTGTGGGGACATATTAATGTAAAACAGAACTTTAGAACCACAAAACTGATAAAAATTTAAAACCTTCTATGTCAATGTTAATTTTTAAAGATATCATCTGTAACAGTAGTATTAATACTCTGTTGTTGAAGGCAGGAAATGAACTTCTGGATCTAAACTGAACTATTTTATCATGATAAATAATTATGAAAACTGTTACTGCACACATTTTAGTACTGTTGCCTTTTCTGAGATGAGCTGTTAATACTTTGTCCTTATGTGAACTCTGGAAAACACCTATTCCACTAACCCAAAAGAATGTATTCAGTTGGATGACGAGATTTTCAGGCCTTGAGGGAAGATGTTTCTTTCCGGAACAACTTACATTTTGCTTGTCCAGTTATAGGACTAAAACATGCACTATACTTTAGGCATTCTATCATTACAGTCAGTTCTAACTGTGAAAGGAATCAGAGTTTCAACTTTTGGAAAAGTGGTAATTGACTATATTTTATCACTCATGCCTTCTAAAATCTTAGAAGCAGTCCTTGCATTCTTCCTGCCTTTGTGCTTGAAACTATTTTATGTGATAGACTGTTCACCAAGTTAGTAAGGCATATAGATTTTACTTGATTAAATACTAGATAGTACATATCCTGCAATCCGCTTGACAACATATTCCTGCCTGTGGTGGGAATTAAGTCTTGCTTGTCTCGCTGTGCCTTCATATCTTAAGGCTATTGGTAGTGTATGTGATTAAAGTATGTACCTGAAATAGTTTCTTGGAAATGATCTTCTGTGAAAACTCACAATATGTGGCAGCTTTGGGATTTATTCACACTAGACATTTGTTTCTGTATGTTAAACACTAGAAACATCATGGCTTCCTAATTTTTATGACTGAAAAACTGTCTATGTTTGCTTCCTGTGTACCAACAGAAATTAGTAGATTGTTGCTATATATCTGGTAGAATTAAATAATTTCAGTGCTTCAGTTTTTCAGGTATTTGTTTAAGAAAAAATAAAATACCCAGTAGTTGATTAGTGCACAGAAGGCACAATAGAAAAACACAGGATAGTCTAAGATCCAAGATGACAGCAGATCTGTCTGTGCTACTGGACTTTTGTTTACGCATTGAACCAATATGCACATGAATAGGAAAGTTTAAAAATTAACACTGAATTTCAGGTGCTCCAAAAAGTTATACATGCTGACACATTACTAAGCTTTTTTAAAAAATAAGTATTTGTTAGTTGCTACTTCAAACCTAGCCCAAGTTACCACCATCACCATCAAGTTTGCTCCCATCTCACAGATTTGTACTGGGTCTGAAAAGTCTTTCCCATAGTTTTTGTTCTTGGCTGAGTCTGAGCTCCGAAGTCACTTCTTCAAAGAGGACTTATTTGTCAATTAATCTAATGTAGCATCCCCACTTACTTATCTTCCCTAACACATCATCTGGTTTTACTATCTGCATAACACTCATCACTGTCTACAACTATGTTTTTTACTTATTTGTTAACTTGCTTGTCCATCTCTGCCCACTACAATTTACCTAAGCAGCTTGAAAGCCAGGGCCTTATTTGTGTTGTTATCCAATGGGTCTGGCCCATTGTAGACACTCAAAAAATAGTTCTGGAAGAAATGAAATAATGAATGTGAATAATTACCTTTTCTTAAGTGACATTTTTATCTTTAACTTTTTTTCTGGAAATAAAATTGTACTAGGAAAAGAGTTATTTCTCTTGAAGCTGGCAATAATTTGCCCACTTAAAACAAAGTTCAATCACCCAAGATTCAATTTGATATATTTTCTTTTTTCTTTTCTTTTTTTATTGCATTTTAGGTTTGGGGGTACATGTGAAGAACATGCAAGACTGTTGCATAGGTACACACACGGCAGTGTGATTTGCTGCCTTCCTCCCCATCACCTATATCTGGCATTTCTCCCCATGCTATCTCTCCCCAAATCCCTACCCCGCGCTGTCCCTCCCCTATTCCCCCCTACAGACCCCAGTGTGTGATGCTTCCCTCCCTGTGTCCATGTGTTCTCATTGTTCAACACCCACCTATGAGTGAGAAAATGCGGTGTTTGATTTTCTTAATGGAAGCTTACAGCAGTGACCTACTTTGAGTTTGAAACAACATAGGACAATATGTGAGTTTGCCATTTCCTTGAATGGTAAATGCCACAAATATTTGTTGTGATTATTATCTGGCTTTGAATAATCAGGACATCAGAAAGCAGGTCTGTCTTACAAAAATGGGTAAAATTATCTCTCAAATGACACAGAATCACATAATAAACTATTCTCTAATGCAGGCGTCCCCAAACTACGGCCCACGGGCTGCCTGAGGCCATTTATCTGGCCCCCTGCTGCACTTCAGGAAGGGGCACCTCTTTCACTGGTGGTCAGTGGGAGGAGCACAGTATGTGGTGGCCCTCCAACAGTCTGAGAGACAGTGAACTGGCCCCCTGTGTAAAAAGTTTGGGGACGCCTGCTCTAATGCTTGAAACATCATCTCAATTCTAGGAGAAGAAGGATACAGAAATACCATAATGACTTTGTATAGAGGAAAAGACCATAATGTCCATTCTAAGTATTAATAGTATAGCTGCCTTTCATTAAAGAAACACAGTTTTGGCCATGTGTGGTGGCTCATGCCTATAATCCCAGCACTTTGGGAGGCCAAGGGGGGCAGATCATTTGTAGCAAGGAGTTCAAGACCAGCCTGGCCAACATGGCAAAACCCCATCTCTACTAAAAATACAAAAATTAGCTAGGCATGGTGGCACATGCTTGTAATTCCAGCTACTTGGGAGGCTGAGACACAAGAATCGTTTGAACCCAGGAGGCAGAGCTTGCAGTGAGCTGAGATTGTGACACTGTACTCCAGACTGGGTGACAGAGCGAGACCCTGTCTCAAAAAAAAAGAAACATGGTTTGTTTGATAAATTCATGCTTGTTAATAAATATATCCTCTGGGAGAAATGAGGAAAAGAATGATGACTGAGGTCCAGAATAAGCAGAATGAGAAGCAGCCATATCAAGTCTGAGTTTTAGGATTTAAAAGACAAACCCCATCAAGGCCTTTAAAATGTTACAGCACTACTTTTCCCCTATAAAACCTTTTCTAATCTGCTTAAGTAACTTTTTTTTTTTTTGAGACAGAGTCTTGCTCTGTCGCACCAGGCTGGAGTGCAGTGGTGTGATCTCAGCTCACTGCAACCTCCACCTCCCGGGTTCAAGCAATTCTCCTGCCTCAACCTCCCGAATAGCTGGGACTACAGGTACGTGCCACCACGTCCAGCTAACTTTTGTATTTTTTTTAGTAGAGACGGGGTTTCACCATGTTGGCCAGGATGGTCCCGATGTCTTGACCTTGTGATCCACCTGCCTCAGCCTCCCAAAGTGCTGAGATTACAGGCGTGAGCCACCGCGCCCAGCCTGCTTAAGTAACTTTTAATTAGCTTCAGATGTAAAGAAAAAAAGGCAGCTACTACTCACATTCTTCTTAAAAGTTAACACATTGCTGATTTCAGATAGCAACACCTGAAGTGATGCAAGAGGCTTGCACAGACAAATATATGCAATCAGAGGGTCCTTGCTTCACAGCCTTATTTTCAACTGATTGTGTAAAAATGACATAGTTATTCAGCGAACCTATAAAAGTTGAACACACATTTCCTTTGTTGCCTAAAATAATATGTTAAACTTTTTCAGAGAAATAAAACATACGAAATTACACTGTTGTTAATAACATACAAAATCACAATCTTTCTTTACTGAGAGAAATTAGGACTTTCTTTTTTACTGTTCATAAAAATATTTTCAAAATGTTACGTATTTAATTTCATTATTTATTGTTATTATTTCTGTAGTTTTTTGGAAACAGGTTGTGTTTGCTTACATGAATAAGTTCGTTAGGTGTGATTTCTGAGATTTTGGTGCAGCCATCACTCAAGCAGTGTACACTGCACCCAATGTGTAGTCTTTCATCCCTTAACCCCCTCCCACCCTTCTCTCTAAGTCCCCAGGGTCCATTGTATCATTCTTAGGTCTTTGCATGCTTATATCTTAGCTCCTACTTATAAGTAAAAAGATAACGATGTTTAGTTTTCCATTCCTGAGTTACTTCCATTAGAATAATATTTGATATTACAGGTTGAGTACCTTTATTTGAAATGCTTGGACCAGAAGTATTTAGGATTTTGAAATATTTACATATACATAAAGAGGTATCTTAGGAATGGGACCCAAGACTAAAACATAAAATTCTTTGTTTCATAAGCACTTTATGAACAGCTTGAAGGTAATTTTATAGAATATTTATAATAATCTTATTCATGACCCAAATTTGTGAACATTGAACCATCAGAAAGCAAAGGTGTTACTATCCTGGCCACTCATGTGGACAATCTGTTGTTGTCTGGCATCACCATCATGCTTGCTCAGACAAAAATATATCAAAGCTGAAGTGGGCTGGGAGGGTGGTTTTTTTTTCTTCTTTCTTTCTCTTAAGGACACTGCATAAACTGTTTTATGCTCCTGTGTTTTGACTACAACCCATCATATGAGGTCAAGTGTGAAACTGTCCACTTCTGGGGCCATGTCAGCACTCAAAAGGTTTGGAATTTAGGGCATTTCAAATTTGGGATTTCAGATTTGGGATGTTCAATCTGTATAAGAAATGCAGTAATAAAAATATAAGTATATACTTATTCATATCTTTTTTTTGCAAAAATAGTAATAAGTGGGATTATTGAGAATATATGACCATCAAAAACATTTTAACATTCAGAAAAACCTTCCCAATGGACATTTAAAGAGCTTTTGATATATACTGCAAAACTGATTCCCAAGGATGTTATGCCAATTTATATTCCCCACCTGTAGTGGATGAAATGTTTACTTTCAACTTTAATTAGTGGCAGGCCCAGATGGCTCCTAAACTGGAGGGATTTTTTTTTTTTTAAAAGCCTAATATACGAGCAATTTAAGGAAACAAAGTATATTCTCTACAGAAGGATTCCTGCCCCTTGCTTCCTTTGCTTACGCATCATTTAGGGCCTCATGGGTGTAGAAACCTTAGCTCCAAATGCTCATCTCAATTCTGTGAAATCTCTGAAGCTGAAAACCCTACTTATCATGATAGTTTCATATTATTTCTGATGCAGGGTGATATTCCTTTCTTGTTTTTAATCTTTACAAACATACACACACACACACACACACACGCACACACACACACACACACACAATTTAAAATGTCATTTCTACATGTAAGAGAAGAAAGGTGAAGGTTTTAGCATGAGATCAGTCTTCCATCTTGACCCTGAAGTCCATTATGAATCTTGGCAGCTATATTTCCTGGCTTTAATACTGTGGACCTTTCCATAATCATACATCTATATGTATATGTATGTATATGTTTATAAGAGCTTGAATAGCCTGAATGAGATGTCTGTGTATGTATATGTATACACATTAAGTATGTTATATGTTTTTACTCATAAAAGCTTGAATTTAGAGAGCTGTCTATTCGGAACTGGTTTTCAACCTTTTAAAGAATATATGGACCCTTTGATTGCCCTAACATTTAACCAAATTGTTGTTGGAATTACCCTCTCAAACCTCTGAGTGAAATGAACCCTTACATTGTGAGTTTAAGGATGACTCAGCAGTCTGAGTGGGGTGAAAAGCAACTTAGAGCAAAAGGTGCCTGTGCAGAGTGATGTGGCTTTTGGTGCTGAAGCTGTCGTGCCAGCCTCTCTTACATTTAAAGCTTCCTGTATGCCTCTGTGTCTGTCAGATCTAAAGTGTGTCTATGCTTCCTAAATGATCAAGCCCTAGTTGTCCTTCTGCTTGACAAATATTATGTGTGAACCTAAGATATTTCAACAAATGCCACTGACTAAGATAAAAAAGAGTGAAAAGAGACTGTCTGCCCTCTATCCCCAGCCTGTCTTTGACTTTATTCATTATTCCTTCAAATCAGAACAATTAAGAGTGACCTCCTGCCAGGGTTCCTGACAGCCAGTTATTCCCATAATCACTACTATTGTTTAGCAGTGGGAGTAACAGGTTGGCCCTTCCTGCTTTCCTTCCATGTGGTCCTACCTCTCCTATATTGAAAAGTTTTTAGGATTCTCCTGTAACTGCTGGTGCTTTTGAAGATTTTTGTCCTATTTCTGTATTATAGTTATCATTTCCATGAGGCCTGGAGGAAGGCAGTTAGAGGCCTGTGCTTATGCTGCCAATTTGCCAAGAAGTCAATACATTCTCTTTTTATTAAAGACCTCCTATAGGATATCTGGCCAGATTTTTTTATTATGCATTTTTAAAGATAGAAATGCCTCTTTATGCTTTTGTTACATAATTATTTTGTCAATCTATATGTCAGTTAACCAGAGATCACAGTTTTGAACATGTAGTTATTTCAAATAAAAATTAGACAAAGGCATTATAATGATATAGAACATGTAAATATAGGGAGATCAGTGGAAGCATCTCCAGGAATTCCAATACTGATTAAAGATGTCTATTCCGTCTACAGACTGTTTGACTGTAAATAATGACAGAACAGACTGAAGTTTCCTCACAGTTAGCAATAAACAACTGAAAGATAAGATGCTGATTCAAACATTTAGCCACAGTTTCCTGTGACAATTACAGTCTAACTCAACATCAATAATAAGACTAAATGTTACATATTATGAAAAGCTCTCATCTACCATATTTTCAAATGTATCCAAGTTGAAGGAAGCTTTAGGTAACAATAATTTAATACCTACCATAGGGAGAAAGTAAATTTAAATTAATTACTTTAAATAACAATAATGTGGCACCAGCAGTAGTCACGGCAATGGCAACAGTAGCAACAACAATAACATCCATATAGGGAACATCTTATCCTAGCAGGGGCTCTTCTGGGAACTTCATATGTACTTCATTTAATCTTTCAATCCTGCCACTTTGATATTATGAGATCTACTTTTTATATGCAAAAACATACCTAGACGTTAAGTAATTTGTCCAATGAAGTTGGATGAACAATTGGGGTGCTCTGTGGAGCATCTCTAAGGAACATCAGAGATTCTGTGGAGCATTGTTTACATGTATTCAAACTGCTGCTTCCTTCTGGGCTGCCGCTATGATTTACATACTTCTCCATGGTTAGAGGTATTCTGATGAGGCTGGGATGTTCATGTATGCAATGCTGTGGAAAGCATTCATGTTCCCTGTGACCGTACATGGGAGAGTCTTAGGTAGGGGTTCATAAATATTCTGAAAATAGATGCAAAATGTGTGGGAAGAGGATTTTCATCAGATTCCAATGGAGTTTGCAATCCAGGAAAGGTTTAAAATTGTCTCCTGGCCTGGGTGTGGTGGCTCAGGCCTGTAATCTCACCATTTTGGGAGGCTGAGGCAAGCGGATCACTTGAGGTCAGGAGTTTGAGACCAGCCTGGCCAGTATAGTGAAACCCTATCTCTACTAAAAATACAAAAATTAGCCGGGCATGGTGGTGGGTGCCTGTAATCCCAGCTACTCAGGAGGCTAAGGCAGAAGAATTACTTGGTGACCCTGGGAGCAGAGTTTGCGGTGAGCCAGGATTGCACCACTGCACTCCAGCCTGGGTGACAGAATGAGATGCCATCTCAGAAAATAACAACAACAACAACAATAATAGTAACTGTTTCTAGATATTCTTTAGAGCAGGTGTCCCCAAACTACGTCCTGCGGGCCGCATGCGGCCCCCTGAGGCCATTTATCTGGTCCCCCACTGTACTTCAGGAAGGGGCACCTCTTTCATTGGTGGTCAGTGAGAGGAGCACAGTATGTGGCAGCCCTCCAACGGTCTGAGGGACAGTGAACTGGCCCCCTGTGTAAAAAGTTTGGGGACGCCTGCCTTAGAGCCTGGTTTTAAGCTGTAAGATCCAAGAAATCTTACCCTTCAGCTTTCTGAGAAAATGCCACAGTATAACATCCTAAAGAACACTTACATTAAGAAGAAAGTAGAGGCAATTACCCATGTAAAAATTTCAAATTGTAACTTGTAATAACCAGATAGCCAAGACAAAGAAAGAAAATTAGGTAGGGGTTGTGGCTGAATTTTCTACCTCATGGTAGTAATTCTCCATTTTCCATTATATATGCAGAAAAAGCTGCTGCTTAAAGAGAAAGAAAAATGAGTTTAACCTGAATTATTAAACTTAAAAAGCTATGCCATATAAATTATAAAAAGTACTGGCAAAATGTGCCAACATTAGCAATTACATTTCTAAATAAAAGAACAACATAGAAACTATTTGCTAGTTTGAAGCAGCAAAGCATAAACTCTTGCAAGAGATAATACCTCTATCAGGAAAACTATAAAACACTCATGAGAGAAACTAAAGAGATTGTAAACAAATGGAAGGACATTCCATGCTCACAGATCAGAATAATTATTAACAATACTGTTAAAATGACAATAGTACCTAATGCAATTTACACATTCAATGCAATCCCCATCAAAATACCAATGACATTTTACATGGAAATAGAAAAAAAAAAATCTAAAATTTGGATGGAACCACAAGAGACCCTGAACAGCCAAACCAAATCTGAGCAAAAAGAACAAAGCTGGAGATATCACACTACCAGACTTAAAAATATACTACAGAGCTATAGTAACCAAAACAGCATGGGACTGGCCTAAAAACAGAAACACGGATCAATGAAACAGAATAGACAACCCAGAAATTAATCCACATATTTACAGCCAACTGATTTTTGACAAAGGTGCCAAAAGCACTGGGGAAAGGATAGTCTCTTCAATAAATGGTACTGGAAAAACTATTCATATGCAGATGAATGAAACTAGATCACCATGTCTCACCCTATACAAAAATCAACTCAAAATAAATCAAAGACCTAAATGTAATATCTGAAACTATGAAACTACTAGCAGATAAAATAAGAGAAACACTTTAAAACAATGGTCTGGGAAAAGATTTTATGAATGAGACCTCAAAAGCACAGGCAACAAAAGCAAAATAAACAAATGAGATTATATCAAACAAAAGACCTTCTGCACAGCAAAGGTAACAATCAAGAGTGAAAAGATAATCTACATAATTGGAGATAATATTTGCAAATTACTCATCTGACAGGGAATTAATATCCAGAATATACAAGGATCTCAAACTACTACCAGAAAACCAACATCAAAATACCAACCAATCTGATTTTAAAAATGGGCAAATGATCTTAACAGACATTTCCCAAAAGAAGACACAAAAATGGCCAGCAAATAGATGAAAAATGTTCATTATCACTAATCATCAGGGAAATGCAAATCAAAGGCACAATGAGCTATCATCTCACCCTAGTTAGGATGACTGCTATCAAAAACACAAAAAGTAAATGCTGGAGAAGATGCAGAGAAAGGGAACCCTTGTACACCACTGGTGGGAATGTAAACTAGTAGAGCCACTATGAAGAACGACATAAAGGCTCCTCAAGAAACAAAAATAGAACTACAATATGAGCCAGCAATCCTACTACTGGGCATTTATCCAAAGAAAAGAAAATCAGCATATCAAAGAGACATCTTGTCATGTTTATTGCAGCACTATTCACAATAGCCAAGATAAGGAATCAACCTTACTGTCCAGCAACAGATGAATGGATAAGGAAAAGGTAATGTGTGTGTGTGTATGTATAAAAAAGTTGATCTCATAGAAGTAAAAAGTAGAACAGAGGGTACTAGAGACTGGAAGGACAGGGAGAGCAGAGAAATAGAGAGATTTGTTAAAGGATAAAAAATTACAGCTAGATAGGAGGAATGAGTTCTAGTGTTCTATGCTAGTACAGGATGAGTATAGTTAAAAATAATGTACTACATAGTTTGAAATAGCTAGGAGGAGGATACTGAATGTATCTAACCCAAAGAAATGATCAATGTTCGAGATGATGGATATGCTAGTTACTCTTATCTGACGATTATATATTGTATATCAAAATATCACCATGTACCCCATGCATACATACAATTATTTGTCAATTAAAATTAAAATAAAAATTTAAAAACCTGACTGCATAATTAATTTGTAACTGGCCTGTAAATTACTGTGTATCACTGGACGAAAAAAGTGCAGATGAAATTTTTACTTTTCTTCCAAAGAAGTTCTGCCGAATTTTAAATATTTTCTTTAAAAAATCACGTTTGACAGATATTGAAGTTAATGTTAGCAAGGTAATGAAAATTAATGATGCAATGTCCACTGGGCTATGTCTATGCAGGTGTTTTCTTCCACTGTTGCCACCTCAACATAAAAATGTCTGATATATAAAATTCTGAACTTACACATAACACATCAGAAGTGATTATTTTCATTCCTCCTAAAACCCACAGAATTTCTTCACATAATTAGTTCTTATGAGTTTTTGACATACATATTTGATTTTTACAAATGTATTAGGTTATATGAATTTTTAAGTATACACTTATTGTGAAAACTGAGTAGACACTATGAGATACATAGTTTCCAATCCTCCATAACAATTGTGAAATCAGAACTTACCCTAAACGGTCTTTGAATGTTACCCTACACCAAGCCGAGCCATCTGTTACCCAGAACTGTACTGAAAACATCATTTTGATACTTAACTAACACAGAACTTTATATCTTTCTCTCTCTCACTCTTTCTTCATCTATTCCCTAGCATAGGGAAGATTAAAAGTGGCAAACTAGAGGGATGGTAGAATGTTAGAAGCAAGCAGAAAGACAAGAAGGTAGGGTGACATTAGGGAAGACACAGAAAAACAACCAAAATGTCACACACTAATCTACTAATATGCCATATATTAATGGATACTTGTAATGATTATTGAGCCATCCCAACTAAATTAATTTGCATTTAACATATACCAGTATATCATATTTTATTCTCCAAAGATGGCCACAATAACAACTTCTGAATATATGCTCTTCTATAAAAGAACCTCACCACTTTCCCATACATGGGTGGAGTCTAAGTCCCATGCCCTCAAATGTGCACTGATGAATAGAATATGGTGAAAGTGAGGCTGTGTGACTCCTGAGGCTAGGTCATAAAAGGTGATACAGCTTTTGTATTGTTCACTGAAATACCTATGCTGGAGCCTTGAGCTACCACCTAAGAAGTTTAATTACCTTGAGGTCACCATGCTATAGAGGACAAATATAGGCAGGTGTTCCAGTTGATAGCCAAAGCTGAGCTCCCATCTTATATGTCCAGCCCAGTAGAGTCACCAGATGATTACAACCCCGACAGACATCTGACTGCAACCACAGGAGAATCCCCTAACAAGAGCTGAGCCCACTTAACCAACAGGACCATGAGAGACAATACTAAATTGCTGGTTTAAGCCGTTAACTTTTGGGCTGATTTGTTCTGCAGCAATGGTAAACAGAACAGCTTATTAATAAAGAAGTGCTATGTATTCAACCACAATTCAAAACATACTCCTGAGTATGTGTTTTGTGCTAGGAATGTGATAGGTAAGTGCTTTATATTAATTATATTATTTAATATTCAAACGACTTTTTTGAGTAATATCCTCATTTAGTGAAAAAGGAAATGTAAAATACTTTTTAAAAGCTCTCTTCTGGCTAGGCGTGGTGGCTCATGGCTATAATCCCAACACTTTGGGAGGCCCAGGTGGGTGGACTGCCTGAGTCCAGGAGTTCAAGACCATCCTGGGCAACATGGCGAGACCCAGTCTCTATTAAAAACAAAAATATAGCCGGGTATGGTGGTGTACACCTGTGCTCTCAGCTACTTGACAAGCTGAGAAACCTGGGGTTGAGAGTGAGGGGGCAAGGGAGGAGGAAGTTGCAGTGTACTGAGATTGAGCCATTGCACTCCAGCCTGGGGGATAAACTGAGACCCTGTCTTGAAAAGACAAAAAAAAAAAAAAAAAAAGCTTTCTTTCATGCAACTACATCTTGTGTTATGAATGCAATATGTTATTGACTCTCTTTAAGGACAATCACTTCATTTTATTTCAAGAATGTAACATAGTTATCTTCAGAATATTATATTATCTTTATTCAATTAAAGATAATTTTTTCCCTTGAGAATCTCCTTGTTACATAGTTCTTCTCACCCCTCACCATTATTATGTGATTCTTGGTTGTTGGTTCATATTTTAAGTAAGGCTCAACATCAGAGGTTCCCACTAAGAATGGTATTACTCCTAGGGGGCATTTTTGGTAATTTGTGAGGCATTATCTATTGTCACAGTGTTTGGGGATATTTTTGGCACTTAGTGGAAGGATATTAGGAATGTTAAAGATCCCATCATAGAATGCACTGAACAGTCTGTGCAACGAAGAATTGTTCTGTATCCTGTATAATTTTTAAATGTCCTACTAGATATTCATGGTGGTAAAAAATATGTTCTTAATTACTTGAATCTGGAACACAATTCTGTTTTTAGATAAACCCCAAATAGTTTTGCATAGTTTTAATATACATTAAATTTCCCAGGCTTGTACCTACTATATAAATTGATGGAAGATTTTGCTTTCTTCTGTTCAGAACTTTACCATTGGTCACCATTTTGGACAATCATTTGGACATTACTGATGACAATCTGCTCATGTTATTTAAAATGACAATACAATGTTCCTGTATCAGTTTACATTCATGGTTGTAACATTTGTGGTGATTCTCTGTTTAGGTGCAAACATCTGATGACTACATTATATATCTTAGTATAGTTGTACTAAAGCATTTACATATTGAAATATATATATAATTTTATTACAAATCACCTCCCTCTTATTTCTCCTCTATAGTACATTAGCATGTCATTAAAAAATAAATTATAGGTATAGTTAGGTCAGTTATAATTTTCACTGCAGGAAAATAAAGGTTATGTAAGAAGTAGTTAGAAAAAAGGAGTTGAAATTCATAAAGAGGCAAAAGCATCTGAGAGATACAAAGAGAGAAAAAGGAGCATGTCCAGTCATTTAACTTTTCCCCAAGGACCTTTGTCTGTTGGGATGATGGAAGTTACTCAGAGCATTGCCTTACTTCTCTTTCTAGTCCAGTGCTGACTCTAGAAGTATCTATTGACAGGTCATGTAGTTCCTTTAGAGAGGTATTCTACTGGCCCCAGCATAGGAGGAAATGCCTGAGCCAGCAGCTCTGAAGACTAGGGAACTGGTTCAGCTATTCCAAGCCCTTTAATTAATTATGCTACTGACTGCCCCCGAGTCTGTTCCTAGTCTTCACTGTCTGTGACCCTGGGTTTTTTTCCCATGGTTCTACTTAACTCATTGCTTCAGTTTTGTCTTTCATTTGTGTTTTGGGGTCTTTTGCTCAGTTGGACTGTATGTTTAATCTTATTCCATCTGTAGTATTTTATTAACAAGTTCCTCAATGCTGATTCCAGTCTTCCAGGTTTCCAGAGCTGCTGCGGATTGATTTTTACACTTAAACTTCCATTCAAAGAAACTCTGGATGGAAGTAGATGTAAAGGCATGTCTTAATCAGTTATTTCAGGTGGAAGTCATTCTAAGCACTTTACATAAAGGAAATTATTTTCCTCCTATGATTGGTACGTTAAGATTTTTATTGATTAGGTATCAATTTTGCTGTAGGCAAGCCACTATAACTAAATTCAACTGTCTGACTTCAATTTTTTCTTTTGTTTTGTTAAAGAAATTATTTTTAGAAAGTAATAAAGTGCAGAAAACTTACAATCCATATCAAGTAAGGCACGAACAGATTTAACAAGTTCCTTAGATTCAAGCACCAGCGTTGCTGGGATGTTATGTCCATTCCTTCCCAGCAGTGTGAGAGAAGTCTGAGAAGCTAACACAGCTCTTCTTTCACTATGAAGGCAATAAAATAAAGTTGAACTTACTATACAATAAACAACATCTATCTTTACTAAATCCGAAGTTGTATTAGTTATAGATTTGTACAAAAATATTTCTATTTCTGAGGACATTATTTCATAGAACCAAAATTGAAGTAATTCACATAAAACAATATTTCTGTTTTCAGTTATTTACTACATAATAAGTAGAAATATTTTAAAATTAGGTTGACGTCATGCATGAGAAAGAAGTAACAGAAGGATGACTTGTTTCCTAAATCATTTGTTGGGATTATTTTGTGAGTGCTTGTGTTTTGCTAATATGATATAATTTTATTTAGTTCTAGATAAATTCAAATTAAGCATAAAACATGAATTTATTAAACATACATTCATTATTACTTCTAGAAATATTAAATATAAATTTAATATATATATATTTTTGCTCCTGAAATTATTTCTTAAACTATTCCATTTTTGGCCTCGAATTAAAAACAGCCTAGAGCATTTATAACACTTTAAAAAATGCAAATGTTACTTAAACTGAATGCATTCTGACATAATTAAAAATTAGATGTTTTCCTCAAAACATTACACTAAAACACACTTGAAGAGAAACAATTTTAAACTGATGACAAAATTATCATTATTCATAGTCCATGTTCCTAAGCATAATGATATTAATTAACAAAAAGAAGCAAAAGCATCAATTCTCAAATGCAAATACATTGCCTTTATTCTGTGTTGAATGACCAAGGCCATCTCCATGTAGAAGATATGCTATATTGAAATGATTGCACCAGATTTTACTAGTGTTTAATTTACTAAGACACCATGAAACATTGCTTGATGTAGCTATGTAAAGTTGCCTTTTTTTTCATGAAGCAGCTTAAGGCAAGGGCAGGCTCTGACCTTTAAATGGTCATTTTAACCTTAATTTTTAAAACAAAACTTTTGAATTATCAGTCAAGGTAAAAATAAGACCTTACGAGGCTGAGGGTGGGTGACACATTTAACTCATACAAGAAATAAATAAATAAGGTTACTGATTATTTTTAGATCCTTACTGAGAGTAATAATCATGAAACTCACAGAGTTATCTTATATCATAAGCAGCATGGATAGTAAGAAGATATGCCAGATTCCTTCATCATAAGAAGTAAAACATTATACTAAAATGAGCTTAGAAGTGTATTATAAATATTCTTTTATGTTAAAAAATGCTATGTGGACACCTAAAATATCTTCATTTATTAAGCTGCTGTTTTCACAGCAAAGAGTAGAATATTTATTTACTTCCTGAGACAGGGTATCACTATGTTGTCCAGGCTAGGGTGCAGTGGTATTATCACAGCTCATTGCAGCCTCAATCTCCTAGAACTCCTGGGCTCCAGCAATCCTCCTGCCTCAGGCTCAGCCTCTCAAGTATTACTGGGACTACAGGAATGCACCACCACATACAGCTAGTTTTTTTTTGGCAGAGATGGGGTCCCACTATGTTGCCACTATGTTGCTTGTCTCAAACTCCTGGGCTCAAGTGATCCCCTTGCCTCAGCCTCCCAAAATACTAGGATTGCAGGCATGCACCATACATCCAACCTCATTTGAGTCTTCCTGTTTCTGCAAATGAATACTGTTAGAAGTAGAAGATGTATTTAGGACTAGTGGTAGCTATTATGAGATTAAAAAAAATTACTTCGGAAAAGCATAAACAGGAACCTTGCTTTTGTAAATGTCTTTCATCATGTATCGAAATCACCATAAATTTGTGGTTTGAAATAAATAAATTTGATTAGTATGTTTACAGATTCTAGCAAGAAACTTTAAATCCAAAACATATTATGAATAAGACAATCAAGGTATACTCTCCAAATATATTTATTTTATTTATATCTACTGAAAGACGAAAATGAAAGAAAATGATTGCATGAATATGTTTTCCAAAATTCTGTTTGCCAGAAAAACTAATCTGCTAGGTTGTTTTTAGGAGCGAACCTGTGACCAGAAACTTTTATTCATACACAGGACAATTAAAGAATTTCAAGTTAATCTCATCTTTAAAAAATTTTTGACAAAGACAGGATAGGTGGTTCCTACCTCAATTTTAGAGGACAAGGTTACAATGATTACTAAATGCCTCCAGAAATTTCTTTAACAGAGATGCAATCCAAACCAATATGTCCTTGCACCTATTTCCATACAATGGCATCCAATGGGAATTATGTAGCATCTTAGGATTATTTAAGAGATTTTTAGTATTTTAGTCACAATGACCAGGTGAAGAATTCAATCACTACCCATATTCTACAAAAAGCACTTAAATTTTCTTACCTTAAATTTGATAGAGAAGTACAATTATCAGAAAATACTTCTTGAATAGCCTAGCAACAAACAAGACGATGAAGGAGATATGTAAGTTTGACAGTTTTAAAAAGGGTCTTTTCTTGATTACTATTTACAACCTCCTCTTTCCAGGGATTAAACTGATGTTTCTATTATGTAGGGGGAAAACAACAATTGAACTAATATGCAATTTTACTCAGAAATATAAAAACATTTTTTATAAAGTAACAAATAATGTTTATACATTATCAGGATTTTTAGGAAAGTATTCATTAAAATAGTCTGTATCTGGAATCACATTACCTTGTCTCAATTATTTCTCTAAACAATCTATAAAATGTTAGCCAGTCTTTTCATCATCTATGCAGTTCTAAATCTGACCGTAAGTCAGCATTGCTGTTTTGAGACTAGAGAATGTTTCACTAGATACCAAATACAGTAACATTTATGTATATGCCAGTTGCCTATATATTTTTTAAAGATGAACATAACAAAACAGAAAATCTTACCTCTACAAAATGAAGAAGCTTTTTAGTGGATGCCTCAAAAGTTTCTCGAGCCATTTCTGATTTTCGTAATTGGCAGTCAAGTACCATAATTCTCTTTTTTAAATCCTGAACACTTTCCTGCACAGAGATATCAAAGGGAGCATTTAGACATTTTTCCAGTTTTACATTACTGGTCCTGATTTTCAGTTTTTATGAACTAATATTCAATATTGCCAAATTATTTTTTTCTCTTACTATAAATATCTTCTGATTTTGGGGGGCATGTAACTAACTGTATATTTAAAAGTTAATTTGCACAGAGATACTGCAAGTTTTATGAGATAAGTTGCATATTACTTTATTCTTACAGTAAAATACATTTAAATTAGTTTATGGGTGTTTTTTTTTTTTTTTTTTTTTTTCCCTGCAATGTGTCTTACCAGATGCTGACAGAATCCTCTTCCAATTTAACACATCTAAAAACTCTGGACACACACACACACAGGCACACACACACAGAAACACACACACACGATGTAAGATAAAGCTAGCAACGAAGTAAACGAATTCCATGGAGACATGCAACAGCAAAGCCAAATTAACCCACTGAGGTAAGAGAGCACTAAAGTGTAATTTGCTTGGAGGGTATATGCCGATCCCTGGTGCCCTACAGTTTGCGGTTTCATCAGGCACAAATGGAAAACAAAAGAATCTTAATGGGTGAACTAAGAAGTAAACTTCACAAGAGGTAAACAGTATTTTGATGTTGGCTCAGGTGACTTAAGTAAAAAAGTTTATCTGAATGATTCCTAACCAAAAATCCCCACTCACACAGGTGTGGGGCCAGAATTTACATTATCTGTGTGGCCTGAAAAGCCATATGCTAAAATTTTAGTTTACATTGGTCCCAGGCTAGCAGGAGCAAATTCAAAACTCTGGAGAGTTATTTTTAAAACTCAGATCTCAAAGAATTCCCATCTATAATGTATCGACAGAACATGACCTCACAGACACAAACAAAAATCACTGAACATCTGAGAAAATAGGCTCTATGAATTAAAGCTAACTGAAGGAAACAAAGTATAGTATCAGATCTATAAAGACAGCAGATATTTGAGTGAGCAGATACAGAATATAAAGCAATTAAGTTTAATATGTTTTTAAAATTAAGAGGGAATTGAAAGTATAAAACATAAGAAACTATCGAAATAGATCCAGATAACATAAAAAATAAATCTCAAAAATAAAAATGCAACCTAACTAATAGAAACTTTATTTATAGATTTAACATCCGGTTAGATACAATTGAAAAGAGAATGGATGAACTTGACAACAGAGGTGAAGAAACTTCTTATAATGAAACAGAAAGACAAAAATTGAAATATAAATGGCAAGAAAAGGTAAAGAGAAATCAGCCAGAAGAAGCTACAGCACACATCCAATCTGAATTACATAAGAGCAAATGCAAAGAATGAAAGAGAAATTGCTCAGGATAATAGCTTAGTGATTTCCAGAAATGGCAGAAGACATTGCTCTTCAAATCGGGAAGCTCAGTGAATTCCAAACAGTACACATTAAAGTAAGTCAACACATGATTCATCATAGTCAAACTGCTGAACATTGAAGCCAAAGAGATATTAAAATCATATAGAAGGAAACAGATTGCAAACAAATGACAGACTGACAGCTGACATCACAAACATGAAATAAAAACAGTGAAAGAAATTAAATGCCAATTTAACATTTTAAATGTAGCAAAAATATATTTCAAGAACAAGAGTTGAATAAAGTTGTTCTTCAAACAAATAAAATGGTGAGAGCTTATTATTACCAGATCCTCACTACATGAATTTCTGAAATATGTACTCATGAAGAGAGAAACAAAGTGAGAAGGTCTAAGATGTAAGAATGTTTAACAGAAAATGGTAAACATGCAGTCTATCAGGAAAATGCTAACCACACAAAATAAATAATCAATGGCTAATCTGTGGTCATAAAAGTAAAGAAAGAATTAAAATACTGACAAAAATGGAAATTAAATAAGGAGTGATGATTGGGATTGTGTTCTAAAGTGCTTACAATATTTAGAAGAAGAGAAAAGGAACTGATTAATTTTATAATTGAAGTTAAAACAGAATGTTAAAATTTCTAGGATAATCATTAAAAATTAGAAACAGGAATGCGTAACTTTGAAAATAGAGAGGAATGAATGTAATGGGGCAAGGTGTCATAGGAGAAATCTGAACCAATAGAAAAATTATTAGAGCACATAAATAAAATAAAATAAAATGTACAAAATAAGGGGCAGAAATCAGGCCAAGTGGATGAACAAATAAAACAGTTTAAATAGGAAGGTCTTTCCAATTTATAAGTCAAAAATTAATAAGATGGGGGGAATATCCAGCTACATGTTATTTACCATGGATACAATTAAAACACATTGGAAAGTTGAAAGTAAATGTATGGTATTTAGACAAATACCAACTAAAATAAAGATGGTGTTACTATTTATTATCAATCAAAAATAGACATTAAAGGGTAGAGATGATTGTGAGATTGAAGAGCATGAAATTACCATAAAAGAATGATAACATAATTCCAAGCTCATATGCATCTAAAAACATTAATTCAAAGTATATACAATTAAAAAGGAAGCCAAAAGGGAGATTTTGGCACACTTCTATGAATAAATAATGGCTGAGCAGACAAGGAAATTAACATAAACAAAGAAGAATTGAACTCCACAATTTAATGACCCTGATCTAGTGGATTATATAGAACAGGAGCATCCAACAATTGCTGAATTATTTTCAAGTTTTCTTTGAACATTTGTAAACAGACTCCAAGGTAAGCTATGAGGCAAACATCAACAAATTTTGAAGTTATTATTATATAAACTAGATCATCTTGTCACATTGAAATTAACCTTTCTGTGTCTCAGTGGTGTTCATAAATGAAGAAAATCACAAATATGTAAGTTCTTCCCAATTTAGTCTACATATTTAATAAATTTTCAGTGAAAATTCTAATACATTTTTTTTCTTTTTATGGAATTGATAAGCTGAATCTAAAATAGATAATAAAAAAAATCAAAGGGTCATGTAGCCAACACACTTCTGAAGAAAAAGAATTAGGCAGGATAATCAGATACCAAGACTTACTGTAAAAGATACAATAAGCAACAGTATGTGTTATTCATAGAGGAATATACATTGACCAACAAAAGAGAATAGAGAACCTCAAACAGATTCACACATGTATGAAATCTTCATATATGACAGAGATGATTTTGTAGATCAACTAGGAAAGAAGGGGCTTTTTAGTAAATGGTGAAAAGATATTCATTTTAAATAAACAAAGAATGAAATGGATTCCCACTTCATACAGTGCCACAAAACCAATACAGAAGGATCAAAACTTTAAAACTTTTAGAGGCAAATATAAAATAGTATCTTTATATCCTTGAAAATGGAAGAACTTCTAAAAAGACACATGAGGGTAAAGATTTTTAAGTTAGTCTACATGAAAATTAAAAACTCCTGTCCATTTCATCACAGAGTGAAAAGGCAAGCCAGAAATTTAGAAGACTTTCATAACATTTAATAAAGGATTAGTAACCAGAAAAATCACTACACATCTATATGAAAAAGATAACTAATCCACTGGGAAAAGGGTCAAAAGATATGAAGAAGCATTTTACAGAGAAACACAATGCTTAATAAATAAATATATGCTTAACTGGCTACCAGGGAGAAGGAAACCTTGGTTTCTGACATTTGTGGGTAGAAATAATTCCATTTTGGCTGATTTGAAGCTACCAATCTGATGTCACTGTACACTGAGTGAGAAGTGATTCATGCAATCAGCTCTCAAGAGCTAGTGTCAGCTGGTTCTGGCATCTCACTGTCTCAAAGCCATTAGTAACCAGGAAAATTCAAATTAAACTGTAATGACATAACACTTATTACACCTCCCAGACTGATAAAAATTAAAAGTAAAATAAACAAGGGGTCAGCAAATATGTGGGGTAAACAATAATTGTTATTCATTGCTGGTGGGAGTACAAACTAGTTCAAACACTTTCAAGTACAAATAGGTATTACCTAGTAAAGCCAAACTTAACAATTACTCAACTTAGCAATTCTACTTCTAGCAGGCAACTAATATACATGTGGAGCAGGATACACTCACTAAAATGGTTTTAGCACCATTTGTAACAGAAGAGAACAGAAATAATTGGACTGTCCATCAAATGCAGAATGGATAATTACACTATAGTATATCCGCACAATAGAGTACAAAGAAACAATAAGACACAAACTAGCTGAAAACTTGAAATAGATGAAAGGCAAAAACAAAATGCTGAGTAACAAAAAGCAGATCAGAATGATACATAGAGTATATTTTTATTTATATAAAGTTGATAAACAGGTACAACTAAACAACATATTGTTAAGGAATATATACATAAGTAATAAAATTTTTGAGAAAATGGTTAACAATAAATCCAATAAAATGGTTATCTCTGAGGGAAAGAGTAGCAGATGAAATTAGAGAGAAACACTGTAGGTCTTCAAAGTACTAGGAGTGTTTTATTTCTTATGTTGAAGGTGAATAAAAACTCCAAAAGGTAAATAAATAAATAGATAACATACATAAAGATAAAA
This sequence comes from Saimiri boliviensis, assembly GCF_048565385.1. Lineage (NCBI taxonomy): Eukaryota > Metazoa > Chordata > Mammalia > Primates > Cebidae > Saimiri > Saimiri boliviensis. The sequence continues at coordinate 36,712,820 of NC_133465.1, forward strand.
ATAATGAAAAATAAAAGCATTGTTATAAAAATAATTTGTTATCCTACAAATAAACACTTGAAACTTAATTCTCTAACATCTTGTTCAATATCTCTTTAAGCAATCTCATGATTAAAAAAAAAAGGTTTCCTTCTTTTTTTCTACTGGTATTGGGTTTAGAAAATGTTGAACATTGAGATGATGACCATATCTAATAGCTCTTTTAAAAAGACTGCTTTCAAAGACAGGTTACTTACTGGTTTAGGGTCTTGTTACGAGAAATGGCATGAGATCCCCATTATGATAAAAGAAAAACTGAATTAATTATATTACCAGGCAACTTAGGACAAAAATGTTTTTCAGTTAAGAGCTAGAGGAGAGATTACAAATAACCCAAGCTCAAAAAAAAAAAAAAAAAAAATTCATGAGAATGTTCATGACAGTTATATTATTTAAAAATAAAATATCGAACACTTTTCAAAAGTAACCATAATAAATAGTACTTTTGACATTTTGATAAATCTCAAAATATTTTCATATTCAGGCAAAATTTGCATAACATAATCACATATCTCTATTTTCAGAATGTAAAAACTAGGTAGAAAATAACAAATATGTAATATTCCTAAATATTGCTGCTTTGTCAATGAAATGTTTTACTTTTGGCCTGTGGTGTTATAGAAGGGTGATGGGAAATTCAGCCTTCTTGTGGAATTGGTTTAAATGAACAGATGTGAGAAATAGTTTAGTGACTTTTAACAGATTACAAATTTTCTTTAGTATTTTGCATTTCTAACACTAGTTTCATTTTCACACGGTATATTTAAAGTATTCATCATTTTAATGTTTAAACAAATAGTCATAAATTATTCAGATTTGCTTTACGTTCTCTTAGAAACTGATTGGATTAGAGATATAAATACCAGTTATGTTTATAAGGAACAACTCTATGAATATTTACTTCAATTTACTCAATTTTCTACCTTACTTTAGTGAAGTATAAATATATATGACTATTACAGTTTTTGAAACCTCTTCACTGAATATAGTATATATTATGTAAAAAAAAATTGCATAAAAAAGTTTGCAATGCCAGGCGCAGTGGCTCACACCTGTAATCCTAGCATTTTGGGAGGTCAAGGTGGGTGGATTATGTGAGGTCAGGAGGTTGAGACCAGCTTGGCCAACATGGTGAAAACCCCCGTCTCTATAAAAATACAAAAAATTAGCTGGGGGTGGTGGTGGGCCCCTGTAACCCCAGCTACTTAGGAGGGTGAGGCAGGAGAATCAGTTGAACCTGGGAGGCAGAGGTTGCAGTGAGCTAAGATCGCCGACTGTACTCCAGCCTAACTGACAAAAGCAAAACTATCTCAGAAAAAAAAAAAAAAAAGTTCACATTGACTTCTGAAAAGCATTCAGTATTTTGCTATTGAAATTGGAAAATCATCTATTTAGTACACCTTATATTAGAAAAAAAAATCAAACTCAGTTTCTTCCCACTAATTATATTGGCCTTAGGCAAACATTCTTTCACTTTTACACTTCCTTGAATGCTCTAATCAAAGAGCAAACCCATCCCTAGACACCCCTCCTCCCATTCTCATAAAACAAATCAGCAAGTTCAGAAACAAAAAGAAGAAAACCAATGTAATCAATTAAAGAGTTCCTGCCAGGCACAATGGCTCATGCCTGTAATCCCAGCACTTTGAGGCTAAGGCAGGCAGAGGTCCTCCTCACCTGAGGTCAGGAGTTCAAGACCAGTCTGACCAACATGGAGAATCCTTGTTTCTACTAAAAATACAAAATTAGCTGGGCATGGTGGTACATGCTGGTAATCCCAGCTACTTAAGAGGCTGAGGCAGGAGAATCACTTGAGCCCAGGAGATAGAGGTTGCGGTGAGCTGAGATCACACCATTGTACTCCAGCGTGGGCAACAAGAGCAAAACTCCATATCAAAAAAAAAAAAAAAAAAAAAAAAAAAAGAGTTCCAGGATTTAATACCTGAACTGAACAATGCTGACCAATGACCTAAATAAATTTGGGGCACATGCTTTTCTATCCCAAAGCCATCTGGATAAAGGAAGGCTGAAGACCTTTACATTGTCCCCATCACGACACAGCATCCTATCACTGAATAATAGAAGACAAACACTGACCTAGTTTAGAAGTGCAGATGAAAAGAAAATGAAAACAGGATACATGACAACGGCAAGGAAACCATGGTAACTGGAAGAGATGACTGCTTTGCTTACTTTATTTTGGTCAGAATAATCAGCAAGCCGAGCCTTTAGCTCTGTAATCTCGGCCTCTAACAGACAGATCACTTCTTCATAGTCCATTTCCATTCCATGTGCCTGTCTCTGTGCAGCTTCGGCAAGATGAATCCGACTTCGCAGGGCTCTTGTTTCTTCAACTACAGCTTTGGCTTCCTAAAGATTTCAAAATTAATGTCATTTTAAAAATACACAAGAAATAGGTCAGTGGTTTATACAAAATATTTTCATTGCCCTGGAAGTTATAATTCTAAAAAGTCAATATACATATATTCTTTAGTTCTTTATTCTTTATTAAGTGAGGTAGTTGCCTGATGTTACTTTTTCCTTTGTTGATTTCAGTATGGAGTTGACTTCAGTATGGAATCTCTTGACTTCACATACCTAGCATAATATTTTGGAAATAAAGGAAGTAGAAGAGAGTTGAAAATGGGAAATAGAAGAATAAGAATGGGCTCAAAAGATACAAAGAGTGGGCTACGACAAAACTAAAGTAGGTGGTAGGACTCATGTTCTGAAAAGGTGTGGCAGTGTCATCAGATGCTGCTGAGAGATCTGTAGCAGTGTTTGAGGCTTCTCCATGGACCAATCTCTAGGGGCCAAAGTTTTCTCATGGATATCAATCTATCTAGTACTTAAGTCAAAAGGTAGAATTCAGTAGCAAAATACGTCACTGTGTTATTGAATGCAATGCTCACAAGACATTTAAGAACCACATGTTATGTCTCAGGTGCTTCACGTGTCTTTTCTTACTTAATGTTTAGAACAATATTGAGAGAAAGACATTATTAAGAAAACCATTTCATACATAAGCAAGACTCAGAGAAGTTATATGACCTGTTAAAGGACACAGAGCAGTGCCAGAATCTGAAACTAGATCTGCCTGACTCCAACATTAACGCTGCCTTTCTATTGTTTTACTCTGCCTCTAAATGAAAAAAAAAAAACAAAAAACAAAAACAAAAAAACTCTCATACAGTTATAACTTCCACCTTAGGAAGAGGATAGGGTAGCCAAAGCTACTTGTTCTCTCAGAATGTACTTGGAGGGAAAAAAATGTACCTTGGTACTGGGTCAAAGACAGTCCCCAGGACACCAATATAATTTAATATCACACTTCATATGCTGTAAACCATTTCTTTTTCTTTACTTGATGCAGAAATCTCTTTTCTCTGCAATAGAACTTTCTGCTCCAATTGCCATGGCTAATATTAAACTATGGCTATTTTAATTTTTTCAGAACTGTTATGGGACATTTGCTTTAGTTTGAGCCTAAATACATTTGAAGTGCTGGGAGGGTTAGGAATGCTGGCATATTCTTAAGGCTCAGTGTTTCATTCATACATTCAATAATGGTTTATTAAGTATTTATTATGTGTCAGGTTCTGCTTCAAGTATTGGGGGTAAACACTAAACAATATAGACAAAAAACTTGCCCTCTTGCTCCTTGGAATTTACATTCTAAGTTTGGGGAGATAGTAAATCAGGGATGAGAGGTAAAGGTCTCATTGAGAAGATAACTGACCAGAGACCTGCAGAGGGAATGGAGTCAGGATTTCCTAAGGAGGAGCTTTCTAGGAAGAGGGAACAGTTTGCATGGAGGCCCTCAGATGAAGTTGTGTTTTGCATCTTTCAGAAAACAGCAAGGAAGCCAGTGTAGCAGAGGTAGGAGTGGTATGGAAGAGGGGAATAATAAGATATGAGGACAGAGTGGTAACAAGAGTGAATGTAGGGATGGAGGTGGAGTGAAGTGGCAGAGGCTAAGAGAATTTGTAGGCCATTGCAAGGACTTTGGTATTACTCAGGGTGAGATGGGACATGATTGGAGGGTTTTGAGCAGAGAATTGATGTGATCTGACTTAAAGTTTAAAAGTGTTATTTTTGCTGCTGTATTGAGAATAGACTGTAGGTGGTCAGCAAGGGTAGAAGCAGGGAGAAGAAAAAGGAGACTGGCAAAAATTAACTGTAGCTTCAGTAAGAGTGACAGTGGTAGAGCTGGTGTGAAATGGTTAGATTCTAAATACACTTTGAAGGTAAAGCCAACAGGATTGTTCATCAATAGCATTTATTTAAGCAGCCACTGCATCTAGCAACCATGGTTATGACAAATATACAAAGGAACAAAAGATAACTTCTCCTTTTCTGTCTCAACTTAGAACATCAGATATGACTTAGATAAATGGATGAAGAACAGAGGATGTTAGACAAAGAGAACCATGTGAACAAAGGAATAGAGACAAGAAGAAATGTGGCACACTGAGAAACAATACTAGACTAATTTTGATTGGAGTAGAGACTTGCTATAGGGGAATAATGAATAAAAAAAGGTTGGGGAGGGCGAGGGAGTCAGGCTCTGGTAGAAATGGCAGGCATGATAGGCAAAGGAGCTTGAGTCTGAAGAAGACTTGAAGGCCTCTGAGCAGAAAATGATATGAGAAAACAGTGCTTTAGAAAGCTAAATCTGGCAGCAGGGTGCCAGATGGAGAGATGTGGCAAACCAATCACCTTCTAGGCCCTTGACTCAAAAAACTTTATTTCCTTGTATCTGAAAGTAACTGTTTTATAATAAGATAATACTTTCAGAAAGAAGCATTTGGAAAAGAAAGGGACACTGACCCTGCCTACCAGACTAGTCAATTTTGTTCAGATGATCAAGAGAGTCTCTAGTGACACAGCTGTATCAACGTCACACCAGACTGCTGCGGTGCCTACAGGAGGTAATGGCTAACTATGCGCCAGCACTGTTCTCAACGTTTTATATCCATCAACTTAGTTAATCCACATGCTGCCATAGATATGTCTATTATTATCCTCCTATTTATCTGCATTTTATAGACAGGACATTGATGCACAGGAGAGTTAAGTAATTTAGAATCACAAACCTAATAATTGACAGCTAAGATTTGGCAGTATAGTTATAAAGTTCATGTTGTTGGCTACTATGCTATACCACCTTGCCAACTACAGAAAATGTTAGAAAAAAAAAAGTCACTTGTAGATGACATAATTATCACTGTCCAGCCCTGGATGAGCTTATGATGTGGCCATTACAATAGGCATATTTCAGGCTGCTTTACTCTCCATTTTTCATTCAATCAAGCTAAAAAAAAAAAAAAAAAAAGCCTCTAAAGAGAAAGAGGAAGGGCAGAAAATTCTCCATAGCTGCAATGAAGAATAACTAATTTGATGATTTGTCTTCTTCACACTCACTTTGTGCAGCTTTTATTCGTCTATAAAAACAGCACTTTTATTTTTGTTCAAAGAATGCTAGTTAATTAAATGAAGAATCTGGATGGAATTTATATAGCCATTATAGTGCACTGATGGTAATACAGTGTGAAATGTAGTTTGGTAAAAGATGCAGAGGTTTTGATGCTGAATAAATTCATGCTATTTCTTTTGTAAATGTATAACCGTCAGGTTGGTGAATGTGACCCCTTAGCAAAGTTCTAGCCCAGTTACCACTGAATGGCTGTTAAAAAGATTAGTGCATTGAAATGATGACTTTTAGAGGAAGCAGTAAAGGAAAGATAACAGCAGTGTGCCGTATTTAGCAATACAAGATCACATAAATCCATTTTCTCTTTTCCTCCCAGGCTGTCTTCTAATAAATAACCGTACAGCCTCCTATGTCAGTAACAATTGAGCCAGAATTTTCCCAGTACCTCACCATGGAACTGAAATTCCATCAGGGCAAATGCTGTAGTCTATTTACTGATTTACTATGTACTAGATACAGTTTAATTCCATTTAGAAGGTTAGATAATAAAAGAAAAACTAAGATATAGTAGTAAGTCAGAAAATCCACATGAGCATAATCCTTTTTAATACTAAGCGGTATGATCAAATGTACTAGAAGGGAATCCTAAATTATGAAGTAAAATCTCTGGCTTAAATTTTTTTTGGCAACACTGAGGAAAATTCTTCAACTCACACTGTCCCTTTATAAAATGAGGTTTTTCTGCCTCGCGTTTTCATAACAAATCTTTAAAGGAGATCAGACCAAATTCTTATTTGAAAATGTAATCTTAATTAATGAAAATCTTTGTAGGCTACCAATACTTTGGATTTGTGTTGGGACAAAGGACGGCAGCAGCTCACACACAGGACAATAAATATACTATGTGTTTTTCCACATACAGCACTTTTTCCCCACAAGGTAACATTAGAATAAAAAAAAAATTGGGCTTTGGATGGGACATAACTAGGTTACAATCTTGGATCAGAATCTTAGATTTTTAAAAATTTTGTGGCTATATAATTGTCTAGGACTCAGTTTGCTCATTTTTATACCGGGAAATCATACTTAAGTTATTAGATCAAAACAACTCTCACAAGAGAGTTAAAGAAACTATTGTAGTTCTTGGTAGAGTTTTTTTCCTTTTCCTTTTTCAAACTTTGAAAAAATACACATAATCACCTATGTGATCAGAGAGCTAGACAAAAGGGTTTTCCTGAGGCACTCAATTAGTAACATCAGCTCTTGAACTTTGGAGAGTTGTTTGGAAACACAATTTGCATATGTCTTTTTTAATGTCAGCAACAATCATGTAAAGCCCTTTCCTCCAGTTATGAGTTGTAATGAACGGCTCCCTATAGTAGAAGGAAAAAGTATTAAATGTAGTAGCACATCTGTAATTAGGCTAATACATCCACATCAGTAACTTTAAAAGTTCTGCAGTTTTTAAGTTCATCAGTAAATCTTTCAAAATGTCAATAGGTGACAGGAGAAAAATGAGACTGCAAAGAGATATATGTTTTTTGCAATGTAATCTATGCTACCAAGCCCTGAAGAATACTTCTCTTATCAGCTTCCTACATCCACTCTTTGGAAAACCCTTCTTGGTCTTGGTACTATTACAGCTTGTGAAAAAGATTAAGGGTTACTGCAGGAAAAGGGCTACTGGATGAAAATGTTTAAAAGCAAGTTATATCTAGTTTCCTTAACTTATGAGTCTGATTTGTTACAATATATATATAATATACCTTTCAATGGATAATCTCAAAGTGCTTTGCAGATATTGACAAATGAAGGTATAACTCACCCCTCAGGCATAAATGTGTATGGGGGAGAATATGAATTCTTAGAACTTTTTAATAAACCCCTGACATATGCTTTCTTTTCTCTTGCCTCACTCCCCCTCCATGATTCATCTAGCCAACTCCTCCTCCTCCTTACCTAACCAGTAATTAGGCACTGTGAAGTCTTCATTTATAATGTAATTTGCAGCCATTGCTTAATTTCCATTCTTACCACTGTATTACTGATTTATATCTTTATCACCTCATGCTTGGGTACTATGAATATCACATATGTGATCACCCTGCCTATTGTGTTCTTTACTGTAATATATTCTGCATACTTCTAAAAGACTGATTTCCTCAAAAGACTGCTGAAGTAGCAACTTAGGTAACAAACCTAAGAACATGGTACATGATAAAATATATCCTCATTCTTCAAAGTTCTCTACTACCTATTCCAAATCAACCTACTTACTAGCTTTAGTCCACTTAACTTTCACATGATTATCATATCCAAGTACATTAGCTTACCACATTTCCCAGGATACTCTGGGTCACATTAATTCTCTAGGTATATACACTTTTCACCTTTTTCCATCATCTAGTTATTACTTGTCCTTCAAAATCCATCTCAAATTTCACTTTATCTGTTTTTTTCCAGTCTACTTTGGCATAAATGATCTTTCTCTCCTTTGTTATCTTTTAGATTTGTTATCTGTAATTAATCACACATTTAGTACTCTTTCTATCTTGAAATGTCATTAAAATACTTTATTACCCAACTTTCTAAAATCAAAGGGTCTTGACTGCCCAAATTAGAACACAATCTGTCTGAGAGTAAAAACCCTATCTAATATGAGCAGGTGCTCTACTTAACATAAAATGAGATAAAACTGAGTTGACAAACCATGAAAATGACTATTTCATTTTTCATATATGATAACTACCTTAGGGAACTTTATTAGGTAAGAGGCTTTCATAGGACATTTCTTCAAAAAAGGGTTCATATTTATGGGAATATTAGAACTATATTTCATTTAACAATTAAAATAACAAGGATAAACCATGCTTTGAGAAACACCATATCATAATAGGCAAATCATTTCATCATATTCCTGTTTTTTTGAGACAGAGTCTCACTCTGTTGCTCAGGCTGCAGTACAGTGGCACAATCTGGATTCACTGCAACCTCGGCCTCCCAAGTTCAAGTGATTCTCCTGCCTCAGCCTCCCACATAGCTGGGACTACAGGTACGTGCCACCACGCCTGGCAAATTTTTGTATTTTTAGTAGAGATGAAGTTTCACCATAGTGGCCAGGCTGGTCGTGAACTCTTGACCTCAAGTGATCTGCCTGCCTCAGCCTCCAAAAGTGATGGTATTACAGGCGTAAGCCACCACACCTGGCTGTATTATATTCTTTCAATATAAATCTTTAAAAATCTTTTTACGGTATTTATCAAGCAAATAAGACTAAGCAGAATGAAGAAAACACCAAGGTTAAAAATAACAGTTATACTTGTTTGTCAATTTTACTTTTTGTTTTCATTACATATAAGATTTTAAAATTATGAACATTAGTTTATATTTCCTTAAAAATTACAATTTTCAGTCAGGCACAGTGGCTTATGTCTGTAATCCCAGCACTTTGGAAGATCAAGGCAGGTGGATCACCTGAGGTCAGGAATTTGAGATCAGCATGGTCAATATGGTGAAACCCCACCTATACTAAAAATACAAAAATTAGTTGGACATGGTGGTAGAAGCCCGTAATCCCAGCTACTTGGGAGGCTGAGGCAGGAGAATCTCTTGAATTTGAGAGGCAGAGGTTGCAGTGAGTTGAGATCATACCACTACACTCCAGCCTCCATGACAAAGCGAGAATCTGACTCAAAAAAAACCAAAAAACAAAAAACAAATTTACATCATGAGAAATATAGTGCATGTTCTCTAAGACTAATCTTGAAGGTCTTTTTCAACCCTTCCTAATTCCTTGATTCCACAATTTAGGTAGCAACACTCATTTATAAAGTGTGTAATAATGATGATGGGCATCTAGGACTTCAAGAAACAAAGACTTTCTTTAGTTTGTATGAGAAAGCAAAATCTTCATTTTGCAAAGAAAGATTGGTTAAGCAGCCGGGCGCGGTGGCTCAAGCCTGTAATCCCAGCACTTTGGGAGGCTGAGGCGGGCGGATCACGAGGTCAAGAGATCGAGACCATCCTGGTCAACATGGTGAAACCCTGTCTCTACTAAAAATACAAAAAATTAGCTGGGCATGGTGGTGCGTGCCTGTAATCCCAGCTACTCAGGAGGCTGAGGCAGGAGAATTGCCTGAACCCAGGAGGCGGAGGTTGCGGTGAGCCGAGATCGCGCCATTGCACTCCAGCCTGGGTAACAAGAGCGAAACTCCGTCTCAAAAAAAAAAAAAAAAAATATTGGTTAAGCTTTGGAAGAAAAGCAGGTCAATCACATTATAATTAGCTCTAATTAACCCCCCCCAAGAGCTTTCAACTGTTTTACCTACAGCTGCCTCACTCACCAAAAGGTGCGAAATTGATTTCTGACTCTGAACATCAAAGAATATCAAAGAAACAATTTTCAATCTCCTTTATAAACAGAAGTCCCTAATCAAGGACGGATATAAAAATATACCTAGTTGACAATTTTCATCATATGAAACTTAGTCGTAATATAAATATTAATTAGTTACAACCTCTTTGAACAATATATTTAACCCTGAACATGTATTTTCTGCTTTAATGAAGGCTGACATAGAAAAAGAAAAAAAAAAAACTATTCTCCTAATTCTCCAATTCTGGTTACATATGTACCAAGAGGGAAAATTTGTAGTATTGGAGACTTCCTTTCATAATTGCATATTAAACCCTTTTCATTGAAAAATGGTACAGTTCAAAAGCAACTTTTAGGGGTATTAAACATAAGAATTCAGCTGAAGTTTGGGATTTAAGAGAGATCTGTCTTTAAAACAGAAATATATTCCTTCCAAATTAACCTTTAGAGATTTAATTAAATTGGAACCAAAATTTCATCAAATTTTGTTTTGGAGGAATTTGACCAAGAATTCTAAATTCGAAACTAGACATAACAAGATCTAAATAAAAAGATTCTTAAGTTGATGTGAATGAATAAATCAGTGAAAACTGGTAAGCAAATTTTGAAGCAAGAAAAGATAAAGAAAGAAAGAAACAAGAGGAAACACGGCCCAAGGATTTAAGTTTCATAAAGCAGCAATAGTTGGTACTGGCCAAAGAGGAGTTAGATAAAACGGTCATTCACCTCATAAATATTTATTGAAAAAGCAACTAGAAAGACCAGATAGCCCAAACAGACTCTAGTTTATGTAAGAATTTAATATATGATAATGGTGATAACACAAAACAAAAGTGGTTGCAACAGCTATTTAAAAAAACAGTGTAAAGTATAGACCCTCATCTCATACCATGTATCTAACAGAACAATTTTTTAGATAAAGAAAGATATTAGAGAGATCTGCGTAAATATATATCTGAAATATGGCTAAGAATGAACTTTAATAAAGTTATAAAAAAGGAAAAATAAAGACGAAGGTTTGACACATAAAAACACTTTTGAAGTTTAAAAACTTCAAAAAAATAGACTATTTGTAGACAGGGAAATATACACTGCAGAATTGGTAGAAATAGGGTTAATAACTACAATGTAAAACGATCTTGTAACTACAGTAGTAAAAGGGGGAAAACAGTGATTAAGAATATGAAAGGAGGAAAGAGGAAAAAGCAGTGCTAGGAAGCGGACAGAGACAAGATAAAGGGCAAGTGGCAGGGGTAGCAGAACACCACTAGCAACCACATCAGGAAATCAGCTGCTTTCATTACTGAAGAACTGAGATGAAGTTCACGATTTAATTTCAAATCCATGGCTACAGACAATCTTTGATATCTAACATGGATGACGGTTAATCAAAGGAATATTTTCAAATAGAGTGATTTATTTATGTGGGATTACTCATGACTAGAGAAGTCTTGTTTTTAACTCTAAAATAGCTTGTGAATAAATCATTTAACACAATGTCATGAGTCCCTTACTGAAATAAGGGACAGAAAGCGTTTCTCACATAGTAAACTGCCAAGATAAGAGTTTTATAGTATCAACTGCCTTATCACTACTTCCTCCTTGGGTAAAATTTACTAGTTTGTCAGCCAAATTAATTTATATTGCTCTAACCTTAAAAAACAGAAAATGTTCAGCTTCTAAGTAGATGTTTAAAATACACCCTGAAAGGTGTGCTCTTAGCAACTGAATAATGAAATGTTAGTGATGTGTACTTGTTTGTTTTTAGTAAAGCAAAGAAAATTACGGAAAGTAATGCCTACTTTTCTATATAGATATGCCTCTAATAACTCACAAGCCACTGGATGCCTATTATAAAATGCTTTCTAGAAAGTGATGATTTTGCTCTATTTTTCTTTTTCCTTACTAGATTGAGAGCTCCTTGCAGAACTGTATGTTTAGCATTCACAATGACTCCAGATAAAGCATGCATTTAATAAATGTTTCTTAAATTCTCTTACCAGGTCTCCCTTATAAGTTACTATAGGGCTATGTGAAACAATTGATGAGAGAGTATGACATGTGGTCCCTGAATAGCCAGAAAATAAGTGGCTCACAGTATGGAACCTAGAACTTTATCAGCATCAGTTCTAACTAAGCCAACCTATTATAGGCAATAATCAAATGAACTGGAAGGTTCCTATGAAGAATTGCAGACTCTTCCAACGTTGAAAATTCTGTGATCCTAAATTGAGTTCTATATTATAAATACGATAATAAAATTTCTCTTAGAATCCTTAAGATGGTAAGATATTTTCTACAATTAAAAACACAACTATTTGGAAATGAAAATTTTGAAACAGACACCTTTGTTTGCCAATGCTTGCTTAGAAGGCTACATTCATCTCTAATGAATCACTAGGTATGTTGGTGTCTGTGCAAACAGGAATGCCAGCTGGGCTATCCAAAAGCTATGTGCTGGTGTTTCTTTTCCAAGCTCACTGTCTTCACCTTAGGCAGTTTCTTGGGCAGAGTCTAATGGTAGAGAATACAAGAGTCATTTTCTGAATCACAAAAAAGGAATTAATGTAAAAAAAATTCAACTAAGTTTAATAAGTTTCTTCAACCAGATTGCTGTCTATCACTATGAGCTTTATAAGAGCTTTATAACTTCTTTTTTCTCAAATAGATTAAAAAAAAAATCTTTTAAGAAAGCCTTTTCCAACTTCCAGATACACCAATCAAAGCTCATCATTACTGGTCATTAGAGAAATGCAAATCAAAACCACAATGAGATACCATCTCAAGCCAGTTAGAACAGCGATCATTAAAAAGTCAGGAAACAACAAATGCTGGAGAGAATGTGGAGAAATAGGAACGCTTTTACACTCTTGGTGGCAGTGCAAATGAGTTCAACCATTGTGGAAGACAGTGTGGCGATTCCTCAGGGATCTAGAACCAGAAATGCCATTTGACCCCGCAATCCCATTACTGGATATATACCCCCAATATTATAAATCATTCTACTATAAAGACACATGCACAAGTATGTTTATTGCAGCACTATTCACAATAGCAAAGACTTGGAACCAACCCAAATGCCCATCAATGATAGACTGGATAAAGCAAATGTGGCACATATATACCATGGAATGCAGCCATAAAAAAGAATGAGTTCATGTCCTTTGCAGGGACATGGATGAAGCTGGAGACCATCATTCTCAGCAAACTAACACAGGAACAGAAAACCAAACACTGCATGTTTTCACTCATAAGTGGGAGTTGAACAATGTGAACACATGGACACAGGGAGGGGAACATCAGACACTGGGGCCTGTCCCGGGGTTGGTGGGTAGCAGAAGGATAGCATTAGGAGAAATACCTAATGTAGATGATGGATTGATGGGTGCGGCAAACCACCATGGCATGTATGTACCTATGTAACAAACCTGAATGTTCTGCACATGTAACCCAGAACTTAAAGTACATATATATTTTTAAAAATTATTATTAAAATTTAAAAAATTAATATGAAAAAGCTTTTTAAGATAATTGTAGAGATGGAGTCACAATTTGTTGCTCAGGCTGATCTTGACCTCCTGGTCTCAAACAATCCTCCTGCCCTGGCCTCTTACATGTTGGGATCACAGGCATGTAGAGAAGAGTGTAGCCTTTATCCAACCTCCCCCAGCGGTTACATCTTGCATGACTATAACAGAATATCACATCTAGGAAACTGACATGAATACAATCCACCAACTTTATTTAGATTCAACCAGTTTTAAATGCAATTATCAATAAGAAGGAACAACCTACAGATATACACAAGAATCTGGATGAATCCCAAGGGAATTGTTGCTGAGTAAAAAGAACCAATCCCAAAAAATGACATACTGTATGATTCCACTTATACAACATTCTTGAAACGACAACATTATGGAGACATAGAATAGATTAGTAGTGCCAGGTGTTAGCGGAGCAGTAGGAGGTGGCTGTGGCTATAAAAGAATAGCATGAGGGATCTGTGTAAAGAGAAAATAAAAATAAAAGTTGACATTCTGAGGCCACAAGTGACTATCTGAAATGGAAACAGGAACATTTTACTACAGCATGCTTTTAGAACAGAAAAGACTGACAAGTATATGTATTTTTCTTCTTTTTCCCTCTGAAGATGAGATAGCATCTAAAATACCTACTAGTGCTATACTGAAAAACTAGTAAAAATTTAGATCACTAAAGAAAAATAAAAAGAAATCATATCAATTCTAAAAATTAGATAATTTATTGCTTTTTAAATAATTACACAAAGAAACACAATCTTTAAAAGTGTGAAAATGTGACTAGTACTTTAGTAATCACTTATTTTTGTTCCTTTTAAAGATATATTTAATTTGTTCTTAAAGTTACCTTTGTTGCTTCATCTGCAAACTAAGATAGCTCACATGTCAGCTGCACCAGCTTTTATTAGATTCAGGTTCAACCTCAATTGTCCACAGACAATCCTGTGTTGATTTGACCTTACATTTCTGCCTCAAGACTTCATGCTCTCCTCAAGAACTGAACCCAACCTTTACACAGGTGAGGCCAACTACAACCGGGCTTATCTGAACTCAGAGAATTTGCCAAATACAAAATATCCCATGTTTCTTTAGGGCAGAGACCGGTTCAGACAAGCTAAATATTTTGGCTTTGGACTATTCACCGATTCATTGTTGCCTTAGGTCATAACACTATGCTGAAAGAAACTTTAAAAACAACTTAAGTGTGAGAGTAGGCTTTAGAAAGTTGTTGATCAAAGGAAGTTGCTAAAAGAACGGCCCATGCCTGTTAAAAGTTGTTAGAACTTGAAGAAAAAATAACAATAATTTCATGGGAAATTGTGCTCATGATTTTAAACTTAAGCTCGGTTATTCTATAAGACATAAGAAGTCATTAAAAAATAATTGAGTTTTGGAGAACAGTAGAGCTAATTCTTTACAAAACAGTGAATAGATATTCTGGTAGCTATCCCTGATTAAATAACACAATGAAGATTATCCTTCCAGTGAAAAACGAGCCCTTCACAGCTTGTTTTAATAATTCGGTTATCTATTTGTTTAAGGAATTTACACGGTATGAACATTAGTGCTATACTGACTTCATGTCAAGATCTTCAAAATGATATCAAAGGAAAGAAACTGTCAAATTTCATACAGTTTAAGTTTCTAGTTTTTAAAAAATTTTAAGAGAAATTATACACACTCTATTTGTAATTTTTAAAGACTCATTTATTGTGAAAAAAGAAATTAATCTTTGGAAAAATGGAAAGGTATTTTCACTAAAGCATAGGAACTCTTTCATTAACAATAAGTCTGTATCATCAAAATCCTCTTAACAGAATAATATCATTCTATGTGTATAAGAGAAGCTGAATAGTATCCATGGTCAATATATTTTTAAATTGAACACTTTTAGGGTTAATTTTGGGTAGTCTACTTTTTTTTTGGTAGGTGTATGTTTATAAAATGAATGGTGTTTCACTATGTATGCATGTGGGTTTCTATACACAGATGTATACATGTAATTCTTTTGGCTTAAACTGGACACTGTACACTACTTAGTGTATAGTTAAGCCAATATTCTTTTGGCTTAAACTGAAAATTATACACTAAGTACTACTCTGAATTCACACATCTTTACCCTCAATCTCATTTATCCTATTTTGTTGATAGCATCATAACGGCCTCTTAGTCACTAAATTATAAAGCCTTGCTATCGCTGCTTATTACTGCACATTCTATCACTGTTAAAGCTGGTTGATTTTATCCTCATGGTGTCTTTTGCATAGACTTTTTTGGTATATTAGCATAATAGCATAGACCTATTTGGTGTATTTTGGTACCATTACCCAGTTAAATCCTCCATTGCCTATTACCTGGACAAGTGCTTCTCAAATACCAAGGCGCAAACAAATCACTTGAAGACTTGTTAAATGCAGATTCTGATTCTATAGGTCTGGGAGGAGATCTGACACTTTGATTTCTAAGTTCCTGATTGCTGATATTTCTCCTGTTGCTGAGATGCAAGAGACACTACCAAATTCATACTTCAGGCATGTACTGCCTCAAAAGCTTCCAAATTTATGATAAAATGTTGTTGATTTGCAACCTAAAAAAAAAAAATCAAACTTGCAGTGTAGATATTTTTAACCCTTTTATATCTGTCAAAAAAGAGTTTCAGATAGAAAATAAAAAACAAGTTTTCATCATGACAAATGGTGCTCCAGCTACATTGTATCAAAAATTTGAATTTATTAACCCCATCAAAAAGTGGGCAAAGGATATGAACAGACACTTCTCAAAAGAAGACATTTATGTGGCCAATGAACATATGCAGAAAAATGCTCATCATCACTGGTCATTAGAGAAACACAAATCAAAACCACAATTAGAAACCAACTCACACCAGTCAGAATGGCAATGGTTAAAACGTCAGGAAACAGATGCTCAAGGATCTAGAACTAGAAATACCACTTAACCCTGCAATCCCATTACTGGGTATATACCCCCCAAATTAGAAATCATTCTACTATAAAGAAACATGCACACGTATGTTTATTGCAGCACTATTCACAATAGCAAAGACTTGGAACCAACCCAAATGCCCATCAGTGACAGACTGGATAAAGAAAATGTGGCACATACACACCATGGAAAACCATGCAACCATAAAAAAGAATGAGTTCATGTCCTTTACAGGAACATGGATGAAGCTAGAAACCATCATCCTCAGCAAATTAACACAGAAACAGAAAACTAAAAACCACATGTTCTCACTCTTAAGTGAGAGTTGAACCATGAGAACACATGAACATAGGAAGGGGAATATCACACACTGGGTCCTGTTGGGGGTGGGAGGCAAGGGAAGGAGAGCATAAAGACAAATATCTAATGCATGCAGGGCTTAAAACCTAGATGATGGGTTGATAGGTGCAGCAAACCACCATGGCACATGTATACCTGTGTAACAAACCTGTGTGTTCTGCACATGTATTCCAGAACTCAAAGTAAAATTAAGAACAACAATAAAACTTTGAATTTATTGACAGTTTCAAACAAAAAGGAGACTGCTTTATTGTTTTATTCCACTGTATGATACATATTGAAAATATTTGTGCTTAGTTGTCTCAAGCTGATTTTATGAAAAGCACCACAGATACAGTTGCTAACACTGTTTAGTATACGTATGTAAATTCCATGAGTCATCAGTAGTTTATAAAACTGTTAAAAGAAAAAAGGAAGACAATACATTTTCTGATGATATATTTGCCAATACTTCCTGGCTGAGTTGTGAAAGAGATTTACAAAGATTTTCTGTACTTTTAACTCCAATTAAGGATCTTCTTAAACAAAAGGAATGTGCATCTAATATTCAGTAACCAGACAAAAGAAAATGGCAGTGTGATTTACATTTTCGTATTAATATTACAGTGCATGTAAATGAGTTAAATTACATAATGCAAGGAAAAAGAAAATGTGTTTATGAAGCTAGATAAGTCTAAGAATTTATACTGACATTGAAATTTTTCATAATATAAATAAAAAATGATTTTACACATTTTCTACTATAAGCTAATACATAGATCTTAATTATTGATAGTGTTACATAAATTGGCTACAAAAACTGAAAAAAATTTTGAAGTATGCTTTTTTGATACTGCTAAATTTAGAATTGCTTTCATTATATGTAATAGTTCTTGAATTTTATGCTAATATTTTTTGTAGAGTTGGGGGTTCACCATGTTTCCCAGGCTGGAATGGAACTCCTGGGCTCAAGTGATATGCATGCCTTGGCCTCCCAAAGTGTTGGGATTAAAATTATATATATTAAAATTAATCTTACTTGTTTCTTTTTACTTATTTAGAAGTGTGGCTATTAGAAAATGTAGCAGTATATCAGTGGCTTTCATTATATTTTTAAGGGACAGTGCTGTTCTAGACTATTACAATAGCCTTTTATTTGATCTTCGGTTACTTCCCAACTTGCTGTCAGTTTAATCTTCAAGTATATCCTTCATTTATCCCTTCATCCATTTACCAAATGTTTGAGTACGTACTCTCTACCAGCTATTGTTTTAGATAAATCAACAAATACAAGATAGCTGTCTTAGTGAAGCTTATCCTCCAGATGGGAACATAGATAAAGAGCAAATTTAAGTGAATTATTTAAGATGTGAGATGGTAATCAGTTATACCAAAACAAACTCCTCCACACACAGTAAGGGTTAGAGTGTTAGCAGAATAATGGTGCAAAGAGACCAGATGGGCTGGAGAATGATTAGAGGAGTGGAGAGAGGTGTGGTAAGAGCTGAGGTCCTTGGGGTAAAAGGAGTATTGGGATGGGGAAAGGACAGCAGGTCATGTAGGCCCTCATAGGCTTTAACAGTTACTTGGAGGTTTCTACTTGCAGCATTTTTGGCTTACTTTGAATGAAATGGAAAGTCCTGGAGAGTTCTAAGTACAGTTTTAAAACAGTATTTCTGGCTGCTGTGTTCAGATTAGACAGTATGGGAGTGAGGCAGGGTAAAAGCAGGGTGATGTGGTAGCAAGCTGTAACAGTAACACAGGCGGGACTTGATAGTGGCTTAGACCACTGATGGAAGTGGTGAAAAGTGGCAAAATTCTGTGATTTCTGAAGAGTAGGCCCAACAAGTTGGACATGAAGTATGAAAGAAAGAGTGGGGCCAGATTATACGTGAGACAGTTGTTCATTTCTTCTCCTTGTTAAATATTTTAAATGGCAGTCCTCTAAGATCTTAGGTTGGTATTCAACTGCTTATACGTGTAGGCCCCACACACCCACTGAAATGTCATTTCCTAATAGCTTCATCTTTCCATGTTTCCCTTCTGTTCCTGGGTCTTTGATAATGATGTTGGTAGAAGAATACATGTTCAAAACCAGTATTCAAAACTAGATTCCTGACAGGTTTAGGCTCTTAAATTCTCAAGTCTTATGAAAAACTTATAACGTAGATATTATCACTTTTTTGGATAGGAAGATACAAATATATTAAGAAATAAAGTTAGCATAGAAAAGAAGGTCTATTTTGACCCCAAACACAAGCAAATTTCCCCTTTTATGTCTTGATTTTCATGTAGTTTTTTCAGTCTGAAATGCTTTCCCTTTCTGTGTCTGGTTCAGTTCACATGCCACCTTATCTATGAAAAGTCCCCTTATGCCTTCAGTTAAAATTACCTTTTCCTCCTCTTTATTAAATAGTTAATACAAATCATTTTCACCTCAATATTTTTTCTTCTATTATTATAATAATATTTGTTGAGTGGTATGTGCTGTATAGCTACACATTTTAACAACTATGTATATTATCTTAATACTTCTAACATTATTATGGAAGATCTTATTATCAAATCCATTTTACAGATGAGGAAACTGAGATCCAGAAAGGTGAAGCAGTTTGACAGAGGTCAAAAGCTAGCAAGAGAGAGGGTCAGGGTATAAACCAAGACGGTATAACTCCAAACCTCATTATCTACTGCACTTATCCTTAGGCCAATTAACTGTTTTTCTGTTTTGTTTTGTTTTGGTTTTGGTTTTGAGATGGAATTTCACTCTGTTACCCAGGCTGGAGTGCAGTGGTATAGTCTCAGCTCACCACAACCTCCACCTTCCAGGTTTAAGTGATTCTTGTGCCTCAGCCTCCCGAGTAGCTGGGATTACAGGCATGGGCTACTATGCCTGGCTAATTTTTTTGTATTTTTAGTAGAGATGGGGTTTTGCCATGTTGGCCAGGCTGGTTTTGAACTCCTGACCTCAAGTGATTCACCTGCCTTGGCCTTCCAAAGTGCTGGAATTACAGACATGAGCTACTGTTCCTGGCCAATTCACTATGAATCATATAAGATTCTCTCTTTTGTTTATATATTTTTTCATATATATCCCATTTTTTCATTTTTTGTCTTACTAAATTCTGATACAAATTAGCCTTTGATTACTTCTTCATGCAGACATGACCTTTCTTAATAACAGAAACTAATCCTTTCACAGAAATAAATATAGGAGGGCCTCATGTGGAAAAAGTAGGTACTGCTAGAAAAAGAAAAATGCTGTTTTTCTTTAGATTCACATCTTATAACAGCCCTTAATATAATTAATATTTTATCAATCATGGTTGATATTTTAAAGTTTATATATTCCAAATCTTTAGGAGAAAATAAAAATTTAAAGTTAAGAAAAAAAATTCCCGATTTTATTCTACATATGAAAACTAACAAGAAAGATCCGTAAATGTCCATTTTCAGGATGCAAACACTAAAATGTAAAAAAGATCTGGCCATACAAACTCATGCAGGTATAAAAGACACAGAATAAAAAGCACTAAAAAGTCTTATGAATTAAAGTACAAAAATATTTAATAAAATGTGGGTCTGAAAATTGACCCCAAAATAGAGGACTTAAAAAAAAACTTTACTTTGGAAATAATTTCAAATATTCAGTTGAGCTGAAAGAATAGTATAAAGAATACCCTCATATCCTTAGCCCACCAGATTTACGTAATTCCCAGGTTCACCCTTTTGCCAACATGTTCATGAGTGAGAAACAATAGATTCTTGTAAGCCACTGATAGAAAGTGGTTGTTGCTGGGATTCTGCATGTCCTCAATCTCTCTCATATATAGATATATTAATATGTGTAATATTTACATATACATATAATTACATATATATGTATAAATAACATACATGTATATATAAATACGCACACACTTTTTAAAAACATTTGAGGATAAATTATATACATCATCATCCTTTATCTCTAAAAACTCCAATATTTCCTATGAATAAGTTACTCTTATATAATCACATATTTCCTAAGAACAAGGATATTCTTTTATATAACCACAGTACAGTTAACAAATTTAGGAAGTTTAACATCAATTCAATGCTTTAATCTACCATCTGTATTCCAATTTTGTCAACTGACCCAATAATGTCCTTTACAGCATTTTTCCCATTCTGGTAGAGGATCCAGTCTGGAGTCAGATGCTGTATTTAGTTTTCTTGTGTCTTTAGCATCTTTTAATCTGTAAACTTTGATTACATTTTTTTTTTTTAAGAAAATAGCATTGACATTTCTAAAGAATATAACTGCCCCCCCAACAAGCACCCCGCACACACATCTATTTTTTTTTTTTAAACAAGACTTTATTTCATTTTCAGCTTGCCTGACATCTTCATGGTTAGATTCAGGTTACACATTCTCGGCCAGAAAACTACATAGGTGATGTTGTAGCAATTTTTTTGCCATCATATTTGGAGCCACACGATGCTCATATGTTCTTCATTAGTGACATCAACTTTTAGCACCAGTCAAGGTGATTTCTGATTTCTCCACTGTATAATTGCTATTTTATCACCTTGTAATTAATAAGCAGTTTATAGAGAGATACTTTAAAACCATGCAAATATGTAAATACTCTGCTCATCAAAACTTTCCCCTAAATTTAGCATTGGATGATTTGTGCCTGATCAAATCTTTACTAAAATTGATGTAAAATGCTGATTTCCAAATCTAGCAGCTTCTCTGCAATTACCAGTCAGTATTCAACATCCTACTATGAGCAAAAGTACTCTTTTCTCCCTATTAATTAATCTATTTACTAATGGTATGGACTAATGAATTACTATTTCTTCTACATTCTGCAATATATTACTGTACTAAATTATTTTGGTACTCAAGTTCTTCCATGTTTGGCCAGTGGAACCCCTTCAGGCTAGTTCCTTGTGACATGCCCCTGCCATTTTGAGCATGTCCTTATTTTCTGGCATAATAAGATATTCCAGGCTTATATTTTACTTACCCTTCCTCATTTCTGAAATCAGTCATTTCTCTAAGTAGCATGGGTTCCTTTTAGCGGGGAATGGTACTTGGACACTTAGATATAGTTATGTGCTCACTGTTATTAGGGTATCTGTGACTTAGCCCTTTAAATTGACAGAACTAGGGAAGATACACATATACAGATGGTCCCTGACTTATAATCATTTGACTTAATGATTTTTTGACTTTATAATAGGCTTAGTAGGGTATTAAACACACATTTACTACTTATGATATTTTCAACTTGGTTTGGGTATATCAGGACATAGCCCATTGTTGAGGAACATATGTATATATATACATGCATATATATACACATGTGTATATACACATTCATATGCACATACATATATAAGAAATAATGTATTCACAATGATACATCCAATTAAAGCCCATCCCACAGGGTTCTTTCCTTCTTTCTTTTTCCTTTTACGAGACAGGGTGTCACTATGTTGCACAGGCTGGAATACAGTCACTAGTCGCAAGCACCATAATAGCACACTGTAGCCTGAACCTCCTGGCCTCAAGCCATCCTCCCACTTTAGCCTCCTAAGGAGCTGGAACTACAGATGCATACCACCACACCCAGCTCAGGGTCCTTTCTTGACTTCATTCATTCTATTTTGCCTTTTCTTTTTCATTGAGATTCTGCTTCTCAACAATAATCAACACATTTGCTCAGGTCTATAAAGTATCTAAAATTGTTTCAGAACTGCTTTGCCTCACTACTAAAACAACAAAACAAAACAAAAAGACATACCAAAAGAAAAGGGTTAGAACTTGTATAAAATTCTTTCCCAACTCAATCCCATCCTGACAAAACACTGAACACAAATACTGTGTTCACCAGTTACTAGAATTGGTTCTATCATTTTTTTTTCTTTGCTATAACTATGGTATTCATTTGAAATACAATTAGATTCATTTGCTTCAGTATGCTTGCAGTTTTAGGTTTATTTTCCCCTTTCCATCTTAATTTTTAATATATTTTTGAATGAGTAGAATATTAATGTGTACACAAAAGTAAATATTACATGAAAAGGTATTCTTAAAGAGGTGTCATTCTTTCCTGTACCCTAACATGCATGTTTAACTGTGTTGTAGGTAATCAATTTCATCGTTGTGTAGTTTATCCCTCCTTTGATTTCTTTTACAAAAATAAGTAAGTATATTTGTAATTTTTCTTATCCATAAAAGATACAGAAAGAAGTGACACCTCTCTAAGAATACCCTTTCAGGCCCGGTGCAGAGACTCACAGCTGTAATCTCAGCACTTTGGGAGGCTGAGGCAGGCAGATCATCTGAGGTAGGGGGTTAGAGACTAGCCTGGCCAACATGGTGAAACCATATTTCAACTAAAAATACAAAGTTAGCTGGGCATGGTAGTGTGCACTTGTAATCCCAGCTACTCAGGAGGCTGAGGCAGGAGAATCATTTGAACCCAGGAGGTGGAGGTTGTAGTGAGCCGAGATTGTGCCCCTGAACTCCAGCCTGGGTAACAGAGCAGGACTCCAAAAACAAAGAATACTGTTTCATGTAATTTTTACTTCTTACTTCTAGGTATATGTTAATATTCTGCTTCTTTTCCAGGAGGAGCAATTTGTCTAATGATGCTCATTATCCAATTCCTTTAGTAATGGCTTACTGTTAAATGTTTAGGTTCTGGAGTTGTGTTTTTATTGGGGGAATGTCCTCTGTCAGAGTCTTATTCCATAATTTCTTAGAGGCTAGAAATTCTATGACAGTATAGATTTAACTGGCATTTCTTTTATTATGAGAGAAAGAGATTATTTTCATTTGTTTAAGTCACATTTTTATAGCTTTTTTGGTGCATTATCTGTTCAAGTCTTTTGCCTATTTATCTATATAATTTTACTTTCAACTATTAAAACTTCGATTGGTTATTATTTGTGTATATGCATGCAATTTAGTTTTGCATATTAATTTTATATCTTGCTTATCAACTTACCGATTTACTTTTATCTCTCTAGGGTACTCCAGATTACTACTATATCATCTGCAAAAAGAAACTGTTTTATCTTTTCTTCTCCAAGTCACATGCCTCTAATTGTTTTTCTGGTCTAACTATATCTTTTTATGCTATTTTTATTAAGTTTATACATCAACACTATACTTGTTTCATGAAAATAATTTGAAAATTTTCTTTCATGTTTTACACTCTGAAGCAATTTATATAGTTTTGAGACTGTCAAAGGTTTCGTTAAATTTCTCTGTAAAACCATCCTGTCTGGCTTTTTTATCTAACATAGATTCTTGATAACTTACTTTCTCTCTTCTACAGAAAATGGCCTTTTAGATTCTCTATCTTTACTCTGGTCAGTTTTGGCAAACTATATTTTTTGAAAAATTTTTTAAAAAATAGGTGAATTGGGCTGGGCGGGGTGGCTCACGCCTGTAATCCCAGCACTTTGGGAGGCCGAGGCCGGCGGATCATGAGGTCAAGAGATTGAGACCATCCTGGCCAACATGGTAAAACCCTGTCTCTACTAAAAATACAAAAATTAGCCGGGTGTGGTGGCGCACGCCTTTGGTCCCAGCTACTCAGGAGGCAGAGGCAGGAGAATCGCTTGAACCCAGGAGGCAGAGGTTGCGGTGAGCCGAGATTGCCTCACTGCACTCCAGCCTGGTGACAGAGCAAGACTCCGTCCCAAAAAAAAAAATAGGTGAGTTGATCTTATTCATGTAAATTAAGATAACCATTATGTTTGGTCACTCTATCAAATTGTCTTATGATGAAATTATTGTGTATATTTACTACATTTTTATTTATTTTGTATATCCTTTTTACTTAAACAGTTCTTTTTGTCATTTATAAAGGTTTGGATTTTCATTCTGGGTTACCTTTGCATTATTAATTTTTAAGTGCTTGCTATCTCCTCTATTTTTTACCTGATATCAGTTTTAAGCAATATTTGTTGATGGCTACTCTTTGCTTATGTAACAAAATGATGTATTCTGTTTTCTTCTTTCTTTTTCTCCCATTAAAAAATTTTTCACCTTTTGACTTTTGTTAACACGTGTAATGTTGACATATTATTCTTTCATCCATGCACTGACTTATTTTAGTCTCACCTGTGCAATAAAATAAATTAAGTTCTCACTGTTTGGAAACATTTTCCAAAGTTACTTCCATCATTTTTTAGTTGGATAAAACTCATCCTATATGAGGGTCTTCAGGAATACCATGTGTGTAGTATTACTTTAGTACTGGCATAGTCCAAACTGTTTTCTATAGCCTTGATATTTTAAAGCTAGGTTGGCTGCATACAACATTTTTGTATACTTTCTTTCTTTCCTTTAGTGTCTTGAAAATATTGTTCCACTATTGCCTTACTTTGCATGTTGTTTTGAGAA
This sequence comes from Saimiri boliviensis, assembly GCF_048565385.1. Classification (NCBI taxonomy): domain Eukaryota; kingdom Metazoa; phylum Chordata; class Mammalia; order Primates; family Cebidae; genus Saimiri; species Saimiri boliviensis. The sequence goes on from NC_133465.1 coordinate 36,737,899, forward strand.
ACCTGATGCTAGTCTAATTCTATTGCCTTCCTAAGTTACTTGATCTTTTTACTTGGACGCAGTGTGAATTTTTTCCCCCTCTATCTTTAAAGTCTAACAATTTTACTAGAATATATTCTAGAGTTAATTTTTCCAGGTCAGATTTCCCCTGTACCTGATATTAGATTCAGGTCTTACTTTAATTCTAGAAAGTTTTCTTGGATTATAGTTCTAAGTATTAGTGCCGTTGAATTATTTTTACTGGCTTTTGTGTCTCGATTTCATTTTCACTTTCCTAGTTGTTTATCTTGTTTTCTTCACTGTCTTTTCACTTGATTATATTCTTCCTGGGGCAATTTGTAATTTAGTTTTCATTGCTGATATGATTTTGTCTCTTCTTTCTTTGCTAAGTTTTATCAACTCTCATTTCACTTTTTCCTGAGTTGTTGTTTTGTTTTGTTTTTGTCAATATTTACTATTATTATTTTTTAAGTTTCTGATTTGAAGTGTCTTTTTCTTAGCCCCAAATGCTTATTTGAGGATATCCTCTTGAGCATGGAGTATAACATTACAGTTTTCTTAAGCTTTGTGGTTAAATTGTTTTGGAAAGTTTTCATTAGGAGGAAAACTTACATAGATATCATCTATTTTTTTTCAGTTGTTTTATAATGATGGAGATAGAATTTTTGTTCTAATCTTTTTTATTTTATAGAAATATTCTTAGTTCAAGAGCACCCTCTTCTGTGCAGTTTCTTTTATGGATCTTGTTGTTGATGGTGATAGGGTAGGGTGGGTGGATGAGTAAGTTGTGTTCCGATTTCATTTCTATTAATTTCTATTAATTTTCCCCTCTTATTTCCTTCTTTCCCGTCATTGCCTAGTCTCCAAGGAATTCTATCCATTCTCTATTTATCTGATTATTCTCCAGAAGCAATGGTTCTTCAAGGCTGCCATTTCTGATTACATACATACCTTGAAGTCTTCTTCTATTTTTTTTAATTTTTTTTTTTTTTTTTTTGTAGCTAGTGCTAAGAACCACTAAGTCCTGACCTATGTTCAGTATTCTGTCATTTATTGTTACATTTTCTCTTTCTGGGGGTGATTTTGTTTGTTTTTCATCTAATTCATTGCTTCTCCCTACTCTTTATTTCAGAGTCTTTCAAGCCTTGCCTCCTCTGTTCTTTCTATCCCAGGTTTCAGTACAGACAAGCTGCAGGAGGGTTGTTGGAATTACTACTTTTCTTACTTTATTTATATGTACTTTAAAGACTGTGGTGTTTTCTGTCACAATCATATTGAAAATATGAGTCCTGTATGGTTCTACTTGATTTCTTTGTTGATTTTTATGCTTTCTAAGGGGAGTGTGTGAGGGCGATTCAAAGTCAGGTGATCACTGCTCATCTCGAACAATGTTCTCCTGTTTATATTTTACTTGTCATTTGGGTTTTCATTTTATGATATTGTCATATATTTGTTTTATAGTAGGCTATTTCAAATTCTTTGAACAATAATGCAAAGTAAAATAAATATTTGCTTTTTATTACTAACAAATAAATGTTAAAAATACTCTTGCCTTAACGGCTTATTTATTCATTACACTTTAAGTTCTGGGGTACATGCGCTGATCGTGCAGGTTTGTTACATAGGTATACATGTGCCATGGTAGTGGTTTGCTGCATCCATCACCCCGTCATCTACATTAGGTATTTCTCCTAATGCTATCCCTCTCCAATCCCTTCACCCCCTGCTATTCTCCCCTAGACACATGCACATGTATGTTTATTGCAGCACTGTTCACAATAGCAAAGACTTGGAACCAACCCAAATGCGCATCAATGATAGACTGGATAAAGAAAATGTGGCACATATACACCACTATGGAATACTATGTAGCCATAAAAAATATTAGTTCATGTCCTTTGTAGGGACATGGATGAAACTGGAAACCATCATTCTCAGCAAACTGATACAAGAACTTCAAGGCTTTTTGTTCTTTAGTAAAATAAAGCACAGGTAACAAAGAAAAAAAGAAAGGGAAAAGAGGGGAAATGAAAGAAAAGAAAAAATAATGGAAAAGTAAGGAGATTGGTTATTTTGGCCTCTGGATATATTGTTTTCAAAACAATTTCAAAGAGGTTTTAACATTTTTTTTGAGCAACAGTAGCAAAACTTTATCACAGGTACAGCCTCCAAAAGTGATTGCTTTTAAGATCTATGCTATTCTGTATTATATAATTTGTATCAAGAAGCTCTGGGATACTATAAAGAGCAACTGCTTTATAATTTCACCTCATATATTCACATGTATACACACCTACACACACACGAGCACACATTTACACAATACATATACTTACTTGTTTCACATTATAGAGCTCCTCTGTCAATCGTTTCCTTTGCTTATCTGATTGCAATAATTTTTCCTATATTTAAAAACCATCAAATTAACAACTTGTTATGAAAGTATCAATAAGTATGACTTTTTAGTCCCTTGTTTCAAAGCTTATATTCCCAAACATCAAATTGGTACAATCTGAAAATTTTGCTCCTAGTCATTTTTTGGGCTTTACATGAGGTACTTAAAAGTAATTATTTACAGTACATTGTGATGTAAATATACTTTTTTATTACCTTAATTTTGCAAAATGTCAAAATATAAGCTCAAAAAGAAACCAGTTAAGAATACAAGGCTGGGCATGGTGGCTCACGTCTGTAATCCCAGCATTTGGGAAGCAGAGGCGGGAGGATCACCTGAGGTCAGGAATTCGAGACCAGCCTGACTAACATGGAGAAACCCCATCTCTACTAAAATGACAAAATTAGCTGGATGTGGTGGCAAATGCCTGTAATGCCAGTTACTTGGGAGGCTGAGACATGAAAATCCCTTGAACCTGGGTGGCAGAGATTGCAGTGAACCAAGATTATGCCATTGCACTCCAGCCTGGGCAACAAGAGTGAAACTCTGTCTCCAAAAAAAAACAAAAAACAAAAAAAAAACCCAAAAAACAAATGTGTAAATATTAACTGAATTTTGGTCAAGCTATCATTGCCAAAGGATACAAATTGAAGAGCATAATTGTTACAAATTAGAATTAAAGGTCTTCGACCATATAAAGGGCATATGATGAGACTGGTTCACCTCTTGGTTTTGTAATTTAACTTTAGATTACTCTTGCAATAAAATTAAATTATAAATGAAATTTAAATTGTGAAACCAAGATAATTTTGTTAAATTATCTTATACATGAAAAGGAAGATATGACTCATGTAACCAAAATATAAAATAATAGTTATGAAGATTAATGTGATGCATATAAAAAAAATCTTTGGATTTGAAATTAAGTCAAGCATTGTAATATTCAATTTTGTTAAGTATGTCTTAAATAAATTCACATTTTGTTGGTCAAAATAGAAATACCAAGCGTGATTTAAGAGGCATTAAATACAAACCTGAACAGAGAAACTGCTAGAACATTAAACTGGTTGGTAAAGATTCATAGCAATATTGCAATGTTTATAAGAAGCAATATCCTTTCTGGTATATTTCAGTTTATTCTTGTCTAAGAGGTGAAATGAAGGTATATGAAGATGAATATAATATAGCAATCTAATGAATATGCCACAGACCAGGAGCCAAGAGACTGCTGGCTCCCGTGATTTTATGTTCTGGCAAGTCACCTTCACTCTTTGTGCCCTAGTTTTTTTGTATCTGTTAATGGAAAATATATCTATTTTCTATCCACCTTCGCAAAGCAGTAGCAATGTGAATTTTGCAGAAAAGCTTCCTTAAATAAAGCCCATAGCACTTTTAAAAATAATTCTTGCAAAATAAAAATTAGCCATTGACATAAAATTATCTTGGTTTCACTTTTATTTGTACCTCATATCAGACATGAAGAATAGAGATGTTACACGATAATAAAAAGTGATGAGACACCATTTACACACTTTATGAATGTCATTTAACGACTTCTGCTTTTTTTGTGACTGTATAATACAAGTAAAAAAACTGAAAATAAAAACATTACCTTGAACAAAAGTATTTATTGCTTTTATACTACTTTATATAGCTTCTTTAATTGGTTAGCCTATACATAGGTTTGGAGGTAAAGGTAATTATAAAATATGAAATTTGTTTTATCTGGAATTTTTGTACCATATTCTAACTGACTGAGCTAGATGGTTGCTGGCTTATCTGGGAGTTTAGGTTTTGTCATAGTAGGGTATATTCAGTTACATTTCATGAACTTCAAATGTGAATCCTGATTTATTGAATGACTCCTCAGGGAAGTCTTGTTTAAATGTTAAATTAATATGGCATATATATGTTCAAATTAACATTCTAATTATTACTATTGATATTAAAATAAAACTGAAATATGTCATTAAATTTAACAATGATAAACTATAAGGAAATGAAAAAGATCTGAGAGCCTCTGAACATTCTGATAAACCACAAGTCTAATGGTTTAGGTAGAAATAAGACAATACATAAAAAAGTTATCTTATTAAAGTAACCAACATTGGGAAAGTTTCCTAAGGGAATATAAAGAAACCATTGTCAATGTATTTTTAAAACTAAATGTATAGTTTCCATCTAAACACTTAACTGTTGCACTAAAAAACTGTGGAAAGATAGTGGTTTCAAAGGTAAAAAAATAAATATATGGAATACTCATAGTAGTGAAATGCTCGTATATTTTAGGAAGGAATGTGAATTGGCAAAACCTTTTGAAAGGGAATTTGGTAACATACACAAAATTTTACGTGTCTGTATCTTCTAATAAAGCAATTCCATTTTCAGACATTTATTCTGTGTATATACTTGTACAAATGCCCAAACATATATCTACAAAGCTGTTGAAGATAAAATTATTTTTAAAAACTACAAATAGTCTAATGTTCATCAATAAGAAACTGGCTAAATGATCACGTGATGTATAGGAGAGTTATCCAGAAGAATTTGATAGATCTGTGTATATTAACCTGAAAAGCTGCCAGAGATAGAATTCTTATAAAGAGAGAGAGAGAAAAAAAAGGCATGTTGTAGAAAAAAAAGTGTGGCTGGATGAGGTGATTTATGTAGAAGTGAAAATACGCACATATTGGAAAAAAAAGTTTTAAGACTTTATCATTTTTTTGGAGCAGTTTTGGGTTCATAGCAAAATTGAGAGGAAAGTACAGAAATTTCTCAAATATTCCCTGCCCGCACATACACATATATTTACTTATTTATTTTTGTTTTTATTTTTTAAATAGTAGAGATGGGGTCCTGCTATGTTGCTCAGGCTGATGTTAAACTCCTGAGCTCAAGTAATCTTGCCTCAGCCTCCCAAAGTGCTGAGATTACAAATGTGAGCCACCATGCCTTGTCTATTTAAAATAATATAATTTTCCATGTAGAAAAAAAGTTATGAAAAGAAAAATAATATTAGTTGCAATAACGCCTTCCTCTAGAGGTTGGAATTGTAAAAACTAAGGTAGCAAAAAATTTTTCTTTCTTTCTGGTGTATTTAATAAAAATTTCTATTTAATAAAAATTAGATAATTATCAATATAATATATCTTATTTAATAAAATAATTTAAAAAATACATTCCTATGGTGAATTCATGGTAAATCAATTAGTTATGTTGCTTTCCTGAAGATCTGGAAAATACAGCTTTCTATAAAAATTAGGATATAATTTAAATGTAATATTCTTCTAAAAACAGAATGAAACCATATAAAGAGAATCAAGGCCAGACATGGTGGCTCACACCTGTAATCCCAGCACTTTGAGAGACTGAGGCAGGAGGGTCATTTGAATCCAGGTATTTGAGACCAACCTGAACATCACAGTGAGACTCCATCCCTACAAAATAAAAATTAAAAAAAAAAAATTAGCTGAGTATGGTGACATAGGCATGTTGTCCCAGCTATTTGGGAGGTTGAGGTGGGAGAACTGCTTGAACCCAGGAGGCTGAAGCTACAGTGAGATGTGATTGCAGCACTGCACCCCAGACTAGGTGACAGAGTAAGACCCTGTCTCAAAAACAAACAACAAAAAAAACAAGAATCAAAAAATCAACCAAAAAAAGATAAGTAAAATGTTAAAATATATTTGGGATATGTGTTTTTTCTTCTCTTAAATAATATTGTCTTTATTCCAAATTACGTTAGCAAAACATCATGTCCCTTAATGGGCCTGCATGTGAAAAAAAAAAACGTATTTCCCAATGAACTCCCAGGATCCAAATTTGTCATGACTTGCTTTATTGGCCCTTCATCTAATTCTGCCCTGGCCACCAATGAGAGAGAATAAAAAGGCCAAGAAGGAACCTTAACAGAAGACATGAGCAGAAACCATTGTTCACACTAAATGTTATACGGATATTGTGAAATACAAGCATGTAACCCACAAACTAATTTCTCTAAAGGACAACTGAATAAAGAATCTGATTCTTACTATTTGACATTAATATTTTTCCACTAAAAATAAAATTAAGCCCCAATACTTCAGAATTCAATACAGAATATTTTTCTTTTTCTTTTTTTTCTGAAGAAAAGCTAAGGAAACTAAATTAGAGGTTACCTTAAGTGTATTCACTTCTTTCAAGGCATCATCCCTTTCACGCTTGAGCCTTTGCATTTCATCTGCTTCTAAAGAATCACAAGGAAGAAGCTGTCAACATTAAAATATAAGAGAAAAGTTGTGCATTAGATGCTAATTATGAGAGCTAACATAAAAATCCTAACTAGTCTTAGGCTTTGCACTATAATAACAAAATTCAGTTTCTTACTTTGGAGTCATATGATTAGATAAAAGGGAATATTACAGTAACCTGGGGCAATTTCATTCATTTAAGCTTAACCTTACATTGCTATTCAAAACAGAATTTCGATTTTGTTGTTGCCTTTATCATTATTTCAACAGTATAATTTTCCTGAGAATTCCAAATTCCAAGACTGTGTTTATTGTCAAAAAGACTTCAGGAATTACCAACAAAAACTATTGCTCGCATTCATTCTAACAGCATAGTATCTAAGGCTAACAAAATGCTGTACGTTATAAAATCAGATGGTTTACATGAGCCTAGTAAAGTATATTTATTAATTATGTATCTGGTTTTAAGTTAATGAAATGTAATGCAACAGATGCGTGGCTCAAAAAGATTCCTGTGCAGAAATTATAGATTGAAGATAATATAATTATACAAAAGTGAATAACAACAAAAATGCAGAGATGACCATTTCTCTACATCGAGCATGATCTCTTTGACAGTTAATTACAATGTAAAAAATAATGACAGTCTAATCAGAGATAAAATCCAGGTTTAACTATAGCCATCTCCTATGTGGAAGCTATAACAACTAAAGAAAATATAATTTAAAGGATTAAGTGGAGAAATCAGTTGTTATTTAAGCATGGGCTTAGAACAGAGCCCTTTAGATAGGTGGGGCAAGTGTGGAGTAGAAAAAAAATAATAAAATTAATTAATAATATCAATGACTTATTGGAAACTTATGTGCAGATGCATTGCTAAGGACTCTATATTTTCAGTATGAATCACCTTGTCTCCATTTTATAGATGAAGAAACAAGCCCAGAAAGGTTAATAACTTGCCTAAGGTTTCACAGCTAACAAATGGCCAATCCAAGAGTCCCACAAATCATAGTATCTGAGTTTTTCCTAATGATTCAACAAAAAACATGGTGGAATGGATATATCAAACTCATATTTGCTTTCCAAACTCTAGAATAACAGAGTAGGAGTTATTCTTCACATTTGTGGAGAACTTATTTCTCTGAACATCACTGGTTCTTTTTGCTCTGTCACATTAGCTTTTGGATATCTATGGACATTGCCCATGATTTATATGATCTACTGTCTTCATGTCTCTGTTACTCTGTTCTCTCAGAAGTACTCAACACACACACTCATAAGAATTCATTCCTGTATTGTTAGATTAATTTAGAACACATTTTAAAATGTAATAATATTTCCCAAGTGTGTTCCAAAGGATATTAACAGGCTTTGTGTAAAAGCAAAATTGAGTAGCGGTGCTGGTGATAGTGGTATACGAGTTTTAAAAAATTAACCTTATTTCCTGCATGGCTTCCAACAGCCTTAATATGCTAGTGAGTATTTGAATTTCCAAAAAAAAAAAGTATAACAACTTGTCATGTTTCCTCAGTAATTTCACCATACTCTAAACCCCCAACCTCGTCACCCTGCTGCCTTCATTTAATTTTTGTACTAGCTCATGGAACTAAAGTATACAAAGCACAATCTGGGAAACTCTATGTTGCTACTCAACATTCACATGGGCCTATTCTATCTTCTCATCCTAAGAAGTGAAGTAAGGAGGACTCAAAGTTTAAATAAGGCCGGATGCAGTGACTCAAGTCTATAATCCCAGTATGTTGGGAGGTCGAGGCTTGAGGATTGCTTGAGTCCAGGAGGTTGAGATCAGCCTTGGCAACAAAATAAGACCTTGTCTCTACAAAAAATAAAATTAGCCAGGCATGGCAGTGCATTCCTGTAGTTCCAGCTATTTGGGAAACTGAAGTGGGTGGGAGGTCAAGCCTCCAGTGAGCTGAGATTGCACTGCTGCAGTCAGCCAAGTCTGCACTACTGCATTCCAGCCTGGTGACAGGGTGAGACCATGTCTAAATAAAAAAAAAAAAAAAAAGGAAAAGAAAGTTTAAATAAAATTTTAAGATACCAAGTTAAAATAATTTATTAAGAGAAATTATGGATTGGGATTTTAGGGATGTGATAATAAACTTTGGAGCTTAAGATCATGGAGATAAATCATGCATAAAAGAATCCATGGTACTATTTTGAGAGGCAAAGCCTAGACTATTAGAACAGACCATGACTTAAAAAAAATGTTTCATAATCCCACTGCTATTTTGGACTATGCAGCAAAAACTTGTAGCCAGAGAATTGGCCATGGATGTTCCTTTTGAATTCTTTGAAAAGCCCTTTTGTACTCAATGACTTTTTTATATAGTTCTATTCAAATATACTTCATCTAAGAAAGCAGCAAATTAATTGTTATTTCACAGCAACAATTCAGACAGATTTCTGTTTCCAAAATCTACCGCTAACTACTGCAATTTACATTCCTTAACCTTCTATACCTGTTTCCTGTCTGGTTCTCACAATATCATTTGTGATCCTTGGATCCCTTGAACTTTGCAACAGCTGGTAAGTAACATTGTAAATCATTTCTACTTGGCTTTCTAGAATATCCTTTTGGAGATGTCAAGAATACATATAGGTCAGTGGACTGTGCTGATTAGGTCTGACCTAATCAGACCTCTCCCTTCATTGCTGCTCCATCATATTTTAAGTTACTTGACTTTTATCAATTCTGGATAGCTATTATTCCACTGGCTACATTCCCTAATCTCAACTCATCATAAACAGAAGCAGTTGCAAAACAGTAACTTCAGTGTCAGTCTAATTTTATTGATAAGGCCTTTTTTAAAAGACCTATTCAATTACCCCCTTTCTTTATAAAATTGTGTGACTTTATCATCCTATTCACCTAAAAATTTCTGGGTGTCTTTTTTTCTCCTTCCATTTCCCTGCTCATTCCTTTCACTTCTTATAATCTGGCTTATACCTCTTTCCTCTCATTCCTATATTTCTAAAATGATTACTTACAATTTCACTAATAAAACTGCTAAGTGACAAAGAAAATGTCCCCCTCCCCAACCAACTTTCTTCTTTGTTATATATAACATTGTTGAAGGCTTTTTTTCCTTGAAATTTTATCTTCTTAAAAAAAATTATCTTCTTTAGATTGTGATATCCTAATATCTCACCTACCCTTCTGGACATTTAGGCTACTTCCAATGAGTTGGTTTCATCTCTACTCCTTAGAAGGAGAAAGGGGGGTTGAGAGGTTCCCCAAAGTCTGTCCCTTTCCTCCTTTTTCTCTACAAGTTCCGAGTGATAACATTCACTATCATGCCTCAACTATCACTCTTAAAACATTTGCAAATTCCTTCCTGGTGTCCAGTTCCTAATTTCCAGTGGCCTTTGCTTATTTGTACTTGCCGGCTTCTTAAACTAACTCTCTAAAATACAATCTGTCATTGTCTCTACATTGAAAAGGGCTTTCTTCTTATTTCCCTATTTATATTAATGCTACCTGTTATATTCTTAGTCATCCTAGTCAAAACTTGGGAGTTAACTATCACTTTCTTTTCTGTTCTCCCCTTCTTCACTATACTTTAGTTCTTCATCATCCTATATTTGGATTATTTATATAATTCTCTATCTAGATTACCTACCACCACTTTCATTCCCTTCCCATGTAACCAACACATAAGATTCCTCTTTCTAAAATATCACTTTTATCATTTAACTGTTTTCCTTAACGGCTCCTCACTGAATACTAAGTACAAACTTCTAAATTTAATATTTACTGTTTAAGGCATAACTTCTGTCACCTGAATGAACCCAATTATCTTTTTTAAAGTAGACTACTCTGTGTATGTATTACATTCTCAATTTTTGTTTATGCAAATACTTTGATCACTCCCTATTTATCTCTTGAGCACATAAAATCCTATTTATCCCTCAAAATTTACTCAAATGCCAACTCTGTTATGAACCTTCTCTGAATGTTCTAAGCTTTATTACTCTTATAGCCTTGCCACACAATGCAGCTCTTCTTACTATAATTATTTGGGCACACAAGTTTTCATTAAAATATGTAGGCCAAGTTTTATCTATCTTAATAACGTGCACATAACAAAACATGCACACTGCAGTTGTTCAATATATATTTGGTGTTTTTGTTAGGGAAGTGGTTATAAAGTATTTACTACTATACATGGTGAGAAATATGATACATATTGTGAACCAATATAAGTGAAACATTACGCAGTCTTATCATAGACAAATCACTTTGATATTTTCCATTATGTTGTATTTTACTTGTTTAAAATGGTAGTAGCAGTCCACTAAATTGACTTAACAAGAGCTCAAACTGTGAAAAATCTATTTTAGGGAATTCAGTGTTCTCTCTATAATTGTAAGATAATCCATTCATGATACAGTACTTGATTGGTCTGGTCAAATCATATTGTGATGGACTATATTCTGCTATTGCTAAGTTTAGAGTACTGCTAACTGTGGCTCCAGCCTTGCCCTTTCTGCATATAACCTTGTGCCAGCAGCAGGTGTAGCACTGTGTGAATTTTCTAATGTAGCAATGATGATTAGACGCACAGTAAGATAATTATATTTTTGGTTCTAAATGTCATATTCTTCCAAACTCAAAAGTTGTCCAACAAACAAAGTAGGACTGACTTATACTGACTCAGCATTCCTACTTAAAAGATAGCATCTCAAGAGATACTATGAGTCAGACAAAATAATGATCAAAAGTAGCAAGTTACAAAAGAGTATATATTCTATAATTCTATTTATCAGGAAATTCAATAAAAGGCAAAAATAATCTATGTTGTTTTAAGTCAAAATGCTGGTTCCGACATAAAGTTGAGAGTGGCGGCTGCCTGGGAAGGTGACAGGAGGGGGCCTTTTGAGTGGTGATTACATGTTAGATATATAATAAAAATTCATCAAATTGTATACTTTAGATTTTTGTACTTTATTTTGTATCCATTAGATTTCAGTAATATTTTTAAAAAAGAAATTTAAAAAGAGAAGCCATCTTTATCAGCCAAAAAAAGAAAACATATGATTAAAAAGATATGCATCCCTAACAGAATGACCCAGCCCTGTTGTCTGTGAAACTGAGATGGTTGAGGGGGTAACCATAGTGGAATTTCCCACCCTCATAGATAGTCAGCACCCAAAACTATAAATTGATTGACATACTTCAGATGGGGGATTAAACTGCTTTTGAAATAAAAAAAAAAAGTAGAGAATTACACTACTAAACAGTCATTTATTATTTGGTTTTGGTGAGCCACATGACAATCATTGTGATTTTTATGTTTTTTCAAACTGTTAACATCACCCATTAGTGAATCGTGAAACCAAAGTTTAAATGAGATACAAGTGAATAAAATAGTATTTACTATTATATTTATATTATAGTGAATAAAAAAGCAATGTACACGGAAAAGGTAACTAATGTTTCGACAGACTTTTGTTTCAGTTACATATGTGAGTATGGTGAAAAAATGTGTTTTTATTGTGGACTCAAGTGAAAAAATAAAAAATTTAAAAAATTAATATAATTCCATTGCACAACATTTTGACCTGAAGCCACGAGCTGGAAATTACTGACACATAGGATATCTTGATGACTGCCATTAGCACTTTGCTTTTGCTATTAAAGTATCACAGGTGGAACACATTCTTTTTTTTTTTTTTATCCCAAAGACTTCAAAACTATAAACACATTCTTGTCTGCCCTAAAATTACATTAGTAAGGAGGAAATAAATTGCTAATCTGGAGCATGACAATCCATTTGCAGCTGCTAAAAAAGATTTGCATGCTCATACAAAATACTCTAAATTGCCCACTCCACTGGCATGTTGTAAACCACCCAACCATCTTCGCTTTCCTCATCAAAAATGGGGATGGCAGCTCTGAGAACTGTTGGGCAGTAAAAAACAATGCTCCCTACCATCAACATTAGGTAGATAAATACGTAACACCTGAATCAGCAGAATGAAAACTATGCTCCTTGAAAACAGCTTTAGTTCTCTTTGAATAAATGCTACCAAATTAGTTGTGATGTCAGTGCTTCATTCTGAGAGAACTGGGTACTCTATTGAGGGTTAGGAAACAACTAGATCTTTGGGTGACTGCAATGGGCCACATGCTTAGCAGTAAAAGAGATTGCTTACAAAAGAGAACAAAGTGACTTGAAACATTAAAAATACTGACACGTATTATTTTTTAAATGGGCAGTCAGACTTTTTGGTCAATAAATCAGTCATGTTTACATACTCTGTTTCTGGAATTTGCAATTAAGTAATTAATAATAAATAATATGCAAACTTCTTGTAAATAAAGCATATCACTTGAAAACAGTAGACCTCTAAATATAACCATGAAATAAAAGTGCAATTTTTGTTTTCAAACTTCAACTAAAAGAAAATGTTATTAAAAATATGTAATACATCTATTCTCCTGCATGAATTTAGGGTTTCTAGCAGCAAAGAACCTGACTGACCATATTATTTATTTAAAAGTATATCTGAAAACAGAAACAAAAATAAAGAAATACATGAGTTAATAAGACTAACAGCAATGAAGAAAGGGTAGCATTCGAACAAAAAATGCTGATTACTTTCTGGAAAATGAAAAGTAAATGGGTATAACGGTTGCAAAGTATAAGGTAAATATATAAAAATTAATCTTATATAAAAACAAATACATTTAAAATAAAACAATTTTTATAAGACATAATTAATTAATGGCAACAAAAAGTATAAGGTAAGTAGATTAAAATATAATTAGTTTAAAAAATATATAAAATATATTGACATCAAAGAAGCTATAAATACATAAGAAGCCATACATGTTCACAGAAACTTAAATACATAAAGATGTTGATTCTTCCCAAAATAATCTATAAATTCAAGAGAGCAAGATTTTTGGTGCAACTCATATGGACAAGGTAAGAGTGAAGACTAGCCAAAGCAGTATTTTAAAAGAATGGCTGGAGGTCGGGGTGGAGGGGCAGTTTGGAGTGATGACAAAGGACATGAAGTTTCCGTAAGACAGAAGAATAAAATTCAAGAGATACATTGTACAACATGGTGACTATATGACTATAGTTAATAACAATGTATCACATTTTGAAAATTGCTAAGAGAGTAGATTTTAAGTGTTCTCACTATAAAAAAATTGAGGTAATGCATATGTTAATTAGCTCAGTTGAGCCATTCCACAGTGTATACATATTCTAAATCAAATTGTACATAACTATATAAAATTTTTTGTCAATTAAAAGTAAATAAATAAGATAGGAGAACATATCTCATCAGATATCAAGATTTACGAAGCCAAGAAACCACCAGAATAAAGAGCCCAGAAATTCTCAGTTAAATATGGTAATTTCATAAGGGACAGGGCTGGCATGAAAAGAATTCTTCCATCCCATTAAAATATAAATTTATATTTTAATATTATATTCATAAAAATAATTGATCAAACGTTATATTATTTCTAATTTTATTAATTATGTGCCAATAAGTATGATTATAATTCAATACAGAAGAAAATTATAATTTGTAAAGCCTTATAAACATGGGAAAATAAATACACTTTCATTCATTTAAAGTTTTTTTTTGCAGTAAAATGATAGGGTGATCATTTCCCAGGAGAGCAATTATATATTATCAGGATAAGATTCCAGGTGTATATGGAATAAAAATAAGAGCTAACAAAGAAAAAGAAAAGATCAAGTTTTGAGATAAAAGAATAATGCATGAATTTTCTTTTAAATAGATGGTTATGCATATAAAATACTGTAGTATTTAGATTCTACTGGTAACATTTAAAAGAATTACATAATAACAGGTTTCTATAAAAAAGAAATATATTCATATATCCAATGAGTTTAATCACTGGAAACCAAAAAAAAAAAAAAAAAAAATCAACCAATTAAAAGTTGATATAACTATATCATAAGACTAAGATGTCTTTAAGTCAAGAAACATTCTAATTGTAGATACAGATACAGAAACAGATCTGTGTAACTAGATAGAAATTTCATATATAATAATTTTTGCATTTCAAATCAATGGCATAAATGAAGACGGGCATTTAAATAAATGATGGTGGAACAAAAACAAGTAGCATTTACCCATGGTTCGCCATGCACAAATAAGAATAAATTTTTGAGTTATTAAATATACAAATTATATAGAACATAAATTAAGAAGAAGGTCTTTTAAGAGGATAATACTACCAAAAATCCACAATGAAAAGGACTAAAATATTCAGTAATATAAATGTCAAACTTTTATAGAACCCATGATTGAAGCTAATAGTCTTCATAATTATGTTTTACATAAAGCACAAAAAGAGGCAAAATCAATCTACACTGTTGGAAGTTGAAACAGTAGTTACTTTTTTGGGGGGGGGTATAAAGGGGTATAAAGGTATAAAGCAATCAGAAAGGAATCTGGGGGTAGGAGGGCATCTGGTAATGTATTCATTTAATTTTATGTTTCTTGATCTGGATGCTATTATAAATGAAGATGGTTTAAACTGTAAAATTTCATAGAATATACACATTATATAGATGCTTTTCTGTGTGTATATTATAGTGAGATAAAACAGATGAGAATGGACACATGCACACATGGACACATGGTATGTGTTTGTCTAGCTAGCTAGTTATATTATGTATCCTCCACATATCAAATTGTCAATACTGGTAAACTTAGGTATGGGAGTAGCACTAGTGGGAGAAGAGAATGAAGATCAGGATGAACTTTTACTTTTGATTTTAAATTGATTTATATCTATATATTTACATAAGGAATATGTATTATTTCTATTTTTAAGTGAAAAAAGCCTGCACATATGACATATAACATTCAAGACTTGTGACTTAGATGTGTCAAGGTAATTCTATAGGGCATACTCTACCTGTGAATCTAATATATTGGAAATTTCATGTGCACCAACATTTACTTCATCCAACTGCAAGCAAAACAAGTTTCTGGCAACCTGGACAAAATCTAAAATGAAACACATTTAAGTAAGAACACAGCATTTAACCCCTTCTCAATAAATTTTACTCTATTCTATATGAAGTTGCTAATGCTTCAAATTTAACCCACATGAATGATCTTAAAATAGTTCTGACTGAAGTGATAGATAAATGTAAGTTCAAATAAGAACAGACAAATTGGTTTGTACTTACTTCAGTTAACTTTGCTAAAATTAATAATTCATAGTTAAGATAATAAAACAAATATATATCATGATATATTTAATTTTTCAACTCATGAGTAGAACTTTTTCTGAAACATATGACAATATTACGATTTAGGCTTTTCTAGCTGGAAGAACCTAAGGTTTGATAGCAATTATTATTATTATTATCATTATTTTTTATAGCAGCAAATGTTTATGTAACAGCTGCTGTATGCTGGGCATACTGCTTAGCAATGTCATCCTCCCAAGTCTTCTGAGGTAGTTCCTCTTTATCCTGTCCATTTTACAGATGAAAAAAAAATTGAGGCTGAGACAGGTTAAATGTCTTAAACTCTCCAAGGACACTTGGAAAAAGGAAAAATAACAGTTTATAGGCTTCTCGTGACATGGAGAGTAACCTACTCATCTGTGTAACCTCAAATATTTTCCACTTTGGGTATTATATTTTTCCCAAGTATCCTTTTAAATATTCTCTGATTGTTCTTGTTTTGCAACATACTACTTTTATTTCCTGGTTGCATTACCTTCACTCATCTTTTTAAAGATGTTATGAGAGTTTACCTGAGTCCTTTTTTTTTTTTTTTTGAGGTGAAATCTCACTCTGTCACTCAGATTGGAGTCCAGTGGTGAGATCTCGGCTCACTGCAACCTCAGCTGCCCAGGTTCAAGCGATTCTTCTGCCTCAACCTCGTTAGTAGCTGGGATTACAGGCATGTGCCACCATGCCCAGCTAATTTTTGTATTTTTAGTAGAGACAAGGTTTCACCATATTTGCCAGGCTGGTCTCAAACTGCTGACTTCAGGTGATCTGCCAGCCTCAGCCTCTCAAATTGCTGGGATTACAGGTATAAACCACTCCACCCAACCTCCGACCTAAGGTTCTCTTCTGTGCTTCTTCATTTCTTTTTTCTGAGCTCCTTTTTTCTGTTTGTCTGATAGTTTTGGGTTCTATATTTTATGTTGGAGGATTTCTCCGAATCTCTGGTGACTCTTGACTATGAGTTCATATTTAATAATCTGGCACTAAACATTTTGGTTGGAAATTTTATGTGTGTAACTTGCTTTGTTAACCGGCAGCTCTTACTACAGGGCAATCTGGTGGCCAGCTGACATTTTTGTTCAGCTTCTTCAGAGAGAATACTGCAGTCTTCTGCCTACAGTAATAAACATGGCGGCAAAGTCCCCTGAGCAATCTGCATGTGTATTATGAGTGATGACTCACTATATACTCCACAAACTCCCTTGCTGCTGGCAACTATAGGTCCACAATCTCTGGTTTAATTTTGTAAAGGAATATATTTCTTTTCCCCTGGAGGTGTAGAGTGGTGATGCCAGAATACTTGAGAAGGGGCAGAGAAAAGCATGCATAATTCTCTTTATTAAGAATTCGAACAATCCTGTTTTAATATCCTGCCTAAAAACTCAGTCTCCAGAAATACCTGACGTCTTCAATTCCTAAATCATTTTAGGGTCAAATCAACTTGTTCCCCATTGTAATTTTCCTCTCTCTTCACACACTTGGGCTTTACCTGCCTTTGCTCACTAATTCATTTATTTTCCTCATCCATTTTCTGTCCCTAGATATTGTGGTTTTAGGTATATGTGTTTTTCTGTTTCTTGTTTTCATTATTATTTTGGAATGATTTTCAAGAGGAGATGGGATGAAAAATATCTTTTTTTCATCACATCAAAACCAAAAGGTCAATTTTCCTTTTTCAGCAATACAGATACTGATACAATGTTATGTCTACTATACAAGAAAATTAAACATCTACTATACAAGAAAATTAAATATTTAATAGTGACAAGATAAAAAGTGTTACATTCAAACATTACTGGTGGTAGAACAAATATATGTGTAAAATATCTCTGAAAAACAATTTACCAATATATATCAAAAGTCCAAACCATTTGTGAGGATTTGGCTTAGGAAAGAAAAACAGCTACATTCACAATGATGATAAATACAGATGTGTAATATCAACTACTGAGAAACCATCAAAATTCACAATAGTAGAAAGGCTTAATATTATAGTACAACAACTAAGTGGTACATTATGGTATCTTTAATAAGAACAGAGTTGACCCTTGAACAACACAGGCTTCAACTGCACAGGTTCACTTATACAAGAAGTTTTTTTCAAACAAATGCATCAAAAATACAGTATTTGTGGACTGCAAAAGTCACATGTATGGAGGGTCAACTTTTCCTATATGTGGGTTCTACAGGACTGACTATAAGATTTAGTATGGCCGGATTTGGGTACACGCAGGGGTCATGGAAACGATTCCCTTCCCATACCAAGGGATGACTATAATTACATAGCATCATAAAAATATTTACTATATTAGCTGAAAAGGATTAGAATTGATCTCACAATAGTGAAATTAGAACTTTTGTATTTTGTACTGTTCCTTTTGTTATCACTAAAGCAATGTTTATGTAATAAAAAATAAAAAGAATATGACAGAATGATGTTTAGAGCTGAAAGGTCCTAATAAAGTTCTTCTCTCTGCTGACCCTGCCAGGTCAGTAATTCTAGTATTACAACACAAGAAACCTAACATTACCTCCAAAAGACACTGTCCCTTTTGAGTCTGCTTGTACTTGCTGTCTCAGGGCTTGGTGTTGCTCCTTTGTGGGCTGAATACCAAGATAATTTAGAGCCTGGAAGATAAAGGACTAATGAATAACAATTTTTCCAATCTCAAAAAAATAAAACTTTTCATTACAAACTGTACTGCCCAGTGAGAATAACCAATACCAGAAACAGTGACCAGGATTAAACACCCAAGGGAAGTCTGCTATTTATGGGTTAAGTTCCTATAAAAGGTTAGCTTTCTGATTTTACTACTACCTCATTTTTTCCCCAAGACTAGCACTTTGGCTAATACCAAATTTATGAATATTGCCCTAGAACCAAAAATCAAACTATTTCTTAGTTTATATCATTTGGCAGAAGCAAAATGGCAAAAGAATCCTACTATATCAGATTTATAAATGATACTCTAAAACATGAGTAATATTTGGTTAATATCTTGTCTTTGAGAGCAAAACTAAAGTTGACAGGAATTACGTTCAACATAAAATCTTCTAATTTTTGGCTTGTTAGTGGAAGGCTTACACAAATAGTAAACTAAAAGGCTTTCACTTTTCTCTTTCATCAGGCTCTCCCCTTAAAGGAAAAGCTCTTTCTCATTTTGGTATCCAAAAGTGATTAAAAACTCAGAGACCGTTAATTGTATTCCAATGTCCATTCTCTTCTTGCTCTTTAGTAACTGAACTAACCATAATTTTCAGCTGAAAACACTGTCATGTAACTAAAAGACATTTCCCAGCCTCGTTTACATCTCCAGGCAGCCGTGCAACTCACAGTGTACTAGTCAATGAGACACAAGGGGAAGTGCAACAGAGTACCCCTAGGAAGTCTCCTTTCAAAAGTAGGGGTAAGCATTTCTTGTCCATTCACATTAATAAGGGAGAAAGAAACAGAAAAAAGATGAAAGGAAGGAAGAAAGAGGGACTGATGAAATTTGAGCAGTATTTTTTGGTTCATGTGGTACCTCAATAAAGATGATGGAATAGAAAGATAATTGAAACATGGGTTCCTGATACTGTGGAACTTCCACAGCAGCCCTGGATTACCTTCTTTCAGGCTTCTTTTTGGTGTGAAAGAAATTTCTAAAGGAAACCACTGTTACTTTGAGTTTGCTAGTTATATATAGCAAAATCTAACTTGAACGCACAGGGACTGATTGGATGTCCTATTATTGGATTCTGGCAAGAGCATATATAGTGTCGATCACATCAAAACTAAAATGTAGGCAAATTATCCCTTACAAATTTCTTCCTCCTTTGGAATCTTGTTCAATCATTTAGTATTTCATTCATCATATATTTATTTGGTGCTTACTATTTGTCAGCCACTAAACTATGCATAGGTGATAGATAAATGAAATACAGTCTCCCACCCCAAAGAGTTTATGGTCTCTAGGATGAGAATAACTGTTAATAAATAAGTAAAACATGTAATTTAACAGAAGTAGGGCATATTATGACACAAAGCAACTGGTTAATTTTTAAGTAAGCAATTTGGAAACAATGAAAGAAGAATGGAGAAAGAGAGAATATCAGGAAAGATTCTTTCAAAAATGATTCTTAACCTTAGTCTAGCATCATCTGCTTATCTTGTCCAGCAGTCAAGTATTCGCATTGTATAACACTGCATAATGATTTTTTAGCTTCTGTATGTTTTATTCTCTTCTGTTACAAATATGTTTCAAATATACACACAAAAATGATACAAAGAACACTCATATGCTCACTATCATCAATTACTCATTGATATTTACTTAAAATTTATGTATATATTTTCAATAAATAAAACCAGATATTTAGTTAAAAGTTTTTATATTGTTCCTTAGCAGGAACTACTATCCTATGTATTCTTGCTAGTCCTAATTTAATGATATTTAATATGTAAACAAGTATTTATTCCCTAATAATATGTACTCTTATCTTGTGCATTATAAAGTTTTACATTGAGCATAATCTAAAAGAGTAACTCTACAAATTATTTTTTTACTTCAATTTTATAATTTCATAATTTCTCAATAGTTTATAAAATGAGTTCACTTATTTTAACTGTAAATGGTAATCCACTGAATAAATTTATTATAATTAATTATCCATTCCCTGACTAAAAGGCTTTTATACTATGCCAATCTGTTTTTTTAAATTATAGAACATTATACATGTCTCTTTGTATAAATGTGTGAAAATTTCTCTAACATTATATCCCTAGAAAAGGAAGTGCTAAGTCATAGGGGATATATTGTCAATTTTATCAGATATTGTTTAATTGTTCTCCAAACTGGCTTCATCAGTTTATGCAAAGCCAGTAGTGTATAAGCATTCCTATTTTTTCACATTCTTAACAGCATCTGCTGTTTCTACTCTTTTGTCATTGTTGTATATGAAATAATATGCTGTTTGTCAATTTGAATTCCCATAGTTACATGTGCAATTAAACATCATTTACATGTTTATTAGCAATGTTTTTGACTCATAAATTATTTAAAATGTTTTAAATTTTCATACATAGGGTTTTAAGAAGTATTTTTTTTTTTTTTACTGATTTTGAATTTGGTCCCCGTCTTCCAGCTGTGACAATGTCTCTGGACATTGCCAAATATCTCTAGAAGAAAAACTGCCACCCTGCCCTTGAGAACCACTGCTCCAAAGACAATTGCTGTATTAAATATTTTCTCCCATTCTGTGGGTTGTCTCTTTACTCTGATTGTTATAATTATTTGATATACAGAAGCTTTTTAGTTTAATTAGGTTCCATTTATTTAATTTTGTTTTTGTTTTCATTTGCTTTTGGGGCCTTAGTCCCAAATTATTTGCCTAGGTCAATGTGTAGAAGAGGGTTTTCTAGGTTATCTTCTAGAATTTTAATGGTTTCAAGTCTTAGGTTTAAGTCTTTGGTCAATCTTGAGTTGATTTTTATATAAAGGAAGAGACCAGAACATGCAACGTTTGGTTTTCCATTCCTGAGTTACTTCACTTAGAATAATGGTCTCCAATTCTGTCCAGGTTTCTGCAAATGCCATTATTTTGTTCCTTTTTATGGCTGAGTAGGTATATATATATATCACATTTTTTAATCCACTTGTTGATTGATAGGAATTTGGGCTCGCTCCATACTTTTGCAACTGCATATTGTGCTGTTATAAATGTGTGTACAGTTATCTTTTTCACATAATGACTTCTTTTCCTCTGAGTAGATAACCAGTAGTGGGATCACTACATCAAATGGTAGATAGACTTTTAGTTCTTCAAGAAATCTCCACACTGTTTTCCATAGAAGTTATACTAGTTTACACTCTCACCAACAGTATAAAAGTGTTTCCTTTTCACCACATCCTCATCAACATCTATTTTTTTTTGATTATGGTCATTTTTTTGCAGGAGTGAGGTGGTATTACATTACGGTTTTGATTTGCAGTTCCCTGATAATTAGCAATGTTGAGCATTTTTTCATGTTTCTTGGCCATTTGTATATCTTCTTTTGAGAATTGTCTATTCATGTCCTTAGCCCACTTTTTGATGGGCTCTTTGTTTTGTTCTTGCTGATTTGTTTGAGTTCCTTGTAGATTCTGGGTATTAGTCCTTTGTCAGATGTATAGATCATGAAGATTTTTCTCCTACTCTGTGGGTTGTCTGTTTACACAGCTGATTATTTCTTTTGCTGTGCAGAAGCTTTTAGTTTAATTAAGTCCCATCTATTTATATTTGTTTTTGTTGCATTTGCTTTTGGGTTCTTGGTCATGAAGTTTTTGCTGAAGCCAACATCTAGAAGGGTTTTTCCAATGTTATCTTCTAGAATTTTTATGGTTTCAGGTCTTAGATTTAAGTCTTTAGCCTATCTTGAGTTAATTTTTGTACAGGGTGAGAAATGAGGATCCAGATTAATTCTTTTACATGTGGCTTGCCAATTATCCCAGCAGCATTTTTTTGAATAGGGTGTCCTTTCCCCACTTTGTTTTTGTTTGCTTTGTCAAACAAAACAACTTACAGTCGGCTTAATTTCTGGGTTGTCTATTCTGTACCATTGGTCTACATGCCTATTTTTATACTAGCACCATTCTGTTTTAGTGACTATGGTCTTACAGTATAGTTTGAAATCCAGTAATATAATGCCTCCAGATTTGTTCTTTTTGCTTAGTCTTGTGGGCTCCTTTTTGCTTGTATATGAATTTTAGGCATTTTTTTTTCTAGTTCTGTAAAGAATGATAATGGTATTTTGATGGGAATTGCATTTCATTTGTAGATTGCTTTTGGCATATGCTGATTTTTACAATATTCATTCTAGCCATCCATGAGTATGGGATGTGTTCCATTTATTGGTATTGTCTATGATTTCCTTCAGCAATGTTTTGTAGTTTTACTTGTAGAGGTCTTTCACCTCCTTGGTTAAGTATATTCCTAAGTATGTATGTATGTGTGTATATATATATATATATTGCAGTTATTGAAAAGGGATTGAGTTCTTGATTTGATTCTCAGCTAAACTGGTAATGAGGAAGTTAAACTGTTGCTATTTGCTGATGACATGATCATATACCTAGAAAACCCTAAAGGCTCACCCAAAAACCTCCTAGAACTTGTCAGTGCATTCAGCAAAGTTTCCGGATACAGAATTAATATACACAAATCTACGATTTCTTTCAGCAGTGTTTTGTAGTTCTCCTTGTAGAGATCCTTCACCTTGGATAAGTATATTCCTATGTATTTAATTTTTTTGAAGCTGTTATCAGAGGGATTGAGTTCTTGATTTGATTATCTGCTTGGTCACTGTTGGTGCATAACAGTGCTACTGATTTGTGTGCACTGATTTTGTAATCTGAGATTTTACTGAATTAGTTTATCAAATCTAGGAGTCTTCTGGAGGAGTCTTTAAGGTTTTTTAGGATTATATCAATGGTAAACAGTGACAGTCTGACTTCCTCTTTTCTAGTTTCCCTTTATTTCTTCTGCTTGCCTGACTGTTCTGGTTAGGACTTCCTGTATTATGTTGAATAAAAGTGGTGAAAGTCAAAACCATGTCTCATTACAGTTCTCAGGGGAAATGCCTTCAACTTTTTCCTATTCAGGATGATTCTGGCTGGGAATTTGTCATATATGGCTTTTATTATTTTGAGGTATGTTCCTTCTATGCCTAGTTTGTTGAATGCTTTTTTATCACAAGGGGACAAGGATGCTAGATTTTATTGAATGCTTTTTCTGTATCTATTGAAATAATAATATGGTTGTTTTTAATTCCGTTTATGTCACGTTATCAGATTTCTTTTGACTTGCATGTTAAACCACCCCTGCATCTCTCAGAAAAAAACCCACTTGATCATGGTGTATTATCTTTTCAATGTTTTGTTAGATTTGGTTAGCTGGTATTTTGTTGAGAATTTTTACTCCTTAGGAATATTGTTCTGTAGTAATCTTTTTTGTTATGTCCTTTCCCGGTTTTGGTGTCAGGGTGATATTGGCTTCATATAATGAGTTAGGGAAGACTCCTTCTTTCTCAGTCTTTATAAATAGTTTAAGTAGGATTGACATCAATTCTTCTTTGAAGGTCTGGTAGAATTCAGCTGTGAAGCCATCCGGCCCTGGGCTTTTTTTGTTGGTAATTTTTAAATAACTGATTAAATCTCACTGCTTGTTATTGGTCAGTTCAGGGTTTCTGTTTCTTCCTGATTTAATCTAGGAGGGTTGTATGTTTCCCAGAATTTGTCCATTTTCTCTAGATTTCCTAGATTATGTGCATAGAGGTGTTCATAGTAGTTACAGATGATTTTTTGTATTTCTGAAGAGTTGGTTGTAAGGTCTCCAGTTTCATTCCTAATTGAACTTCTCTCTTCTTTTCTTAGTTAATCTAACTAATGGTCTGTCAATTTTCTTTTACTTTTCAAAGGACCAGCTTTATGTCTCATTGATCTTTTGTATTATTTTGTTTCAATTTCATTTAGTTCTGCACTGATTTTTGTTATTTCTTTTTTCTTCTTCTAGCTTTCAGTTTAGTTTGTTCTTATTTCACTAGTTCTTTGAGGTGAGAAATTAGGTTGTCAACTTGTGATCCTTCTGATTTTTTGATGTAGGCATTTAGTATAATAAACCTTCCTTTTAGCACTGTGTGTGTTTTATCCCAGAGGTTTTAATAACTTGTGCCACTATTGTCATTCATTTAAAAGAATTTTTAAAATATCCATCCTGATTTCATTGTTAACCCCAAAATCATTCAGAAGCAGATTGTTTAATCTACATGTGTTTGTATAGTTTTGAGGATTTCTTTTGTAGTTTATTTCTAGTTTCTTCTATTGTGGTCTGAGAAGACAGTTGATATGATTTCAATTTTTAAAAATTTACTGAGACTTACTTGTGACCTATCATATAATCTATCTTAGAGGATGGCCCATGTGCTGATAGGAATGTATATTCTGCAGGTTTTGCAGAATGTTATGTAAATATCTGTTAGGTCCATTTGCTCTAGCATACAGTTGAAGTCCATTGTTTCTTTGTTGACTTTCCATCTCAATAATCTCTCTAATGCTGTCAGTGGAGTGTTGAAGTCCCCTACTGTGCTGCTGTCTATCACATTTCTTAGGTTTAGTAGTAAATGTTTTATGAACCTGGGAGCTCCAGTGTTATACTCCAGTGTTAGGATTATAGTGTCTCTTTGTTGGGGTTATACTTTCATCATTATATAATAACTTTCTTGTCTTTTTTTTTTTTTTTTTACTTTTGTTGCTTTAAAGTCTGTTTTATCTAAGAATAGCAACTCCTGCTCACTTTTGGTTTCTATTTGTGTGAAATATATTTTTCCACCCCTTGACCTTGAGTTTATATGAATCCTTACATGTTAATGAGTCTCCTGAAGATAGTAGATATTTGTGATTTTTAAATTGATTCCGCCAATCAGTATCTTTTAAGTGGAGCATTTAGGCCATTTACATTCAATGTTAATACTGAAATGTGAGTGATGTGGTTTGGGTGCATCTCCACCCAAATCTCATCCTGAATTGTAGTTCCCATAATCCCCATGTGTCATGGGAGGGTCCTGGTGGAATGTAATTGAATCACAGGAGTGGTTACCTCCATGTTGTTCTCATGATAATGGGTGAGCTCTCATGAGATCTGATGGCTTTATAAGGGGCTTTTGCTTGGCACTTCTCCTTCCTGCTGCCAAGTGAAGAAGGATGTTTTTGCTTTCCCTTCTGCCAAGACTGTAAGTTTCCTGAGGCCTCACCAGCCATGGGGAACTATGAGTCAATTAAATATCTTTCCTTTATAAATTGCCCAGTGTCAGGCAGTTCTTTACAGCAGCATGAGAACAAACTAATACAGTGAGGTACCATTCCAGTCATCATGTTGATACCTCAATACTTTGTTTTCCTCATTATGTTATTACTTTATAGGCTCCATGAGTTTTATGCTTTCAAGAGGTTCTATTCTGGTGCATATCAACCATTTGTTTCAGGATTTATAACTCCTTTTGGCATTTCTTTTATAGTTGGTCTGGTAGTGATAAATTTCCTCAGCATTTGCTTGTCCAAAAATGACTTTATTTCTTCTTCATTTATAAAACTTAGTTTAGGAGGATACATTGGTTGATGGTTATTCTGTTTAAGGAGGCTACAGATAGAACCCCAGTCCCTTCTGGCTTTTAAGGTTTCTGCTGGTAGTCTGATAGGTTTCCTTTATAGGTTACCTGGTGCTTTTATCTCACCTCTCTCAGATTCCTTTCATTCACGTAGCCTTTAGTAGCCTGATGACTATATGTTTTAATAAAGTCCTTTTTATGATGAATTTTCCAGGAGTTCTCTGAGCTTCTTATATTTGTGTATCTAAATCTGTAGCAAGACCAGGGAAGTTTTCCTCAATTAAATTTTTTATAAATTTTTTATGTTTTCTTCTCCTCAAGAATACTAGTTATTCCTAGCTTTGGCTGTTTTACATAATTCCATCTTCCTTAGAGACTTTTTACTTTCCTATAATTCGTTTTTTCTTTCTTTTTATCTGATTAATTTGAAAGCCTTGTCTTAGAGCTCTGACGTTGTTTCTTCTACTTGTTCCAAAATGTTGTTAAAACTTTCCACTGCACTTTGTAATTTCCTAAATATGTCTTTTATTTCCAGAAGTTGTGATTGTTTTTTCTTTAAAATACCGATGTCTTGACCAGGCATGGTGGCTCATACCTATAATCCCAGCACTTTGGGAGGTTGAGGTGGGTGGATCACCTGATGTCAGGAGTTTTAGACCAGCCTGACCAACACGGTGAAACCCTGTCTCTACTAAAAATACAAAAAACTAGCTGGGCATGGTGGCAGGCACCTGTAATCCCAGCTACTTGGGAGGCTGAGGTAGGAGACTTGCTTGAACTTGGGAGGCAGAGGTTGCAGTGAGCCGAGATGTTGCCACTGCACTCCAGCCTGGGAGACAGAGTGAGACATCACCTTTTAAAAAAAAAATCTGTCTCTTCAGAAAATCTTTCATGCAGATCCTGAATATTTTAAAAATTTCTTTAAGTTGGTTTTCACCTTTCTCTGGTAACTCCTTAAGTAGCTTAATAATCAAACTTTTGAATTCTTTATCTGGTTTTTCAAATATTTCTTCTTAGTTTGGATCTATTAGCAAAGAGCTAGTATAATCTTTCATATGTGTTATATATCCCTGTTTTATCATATTACCAAAATTACTTTTTAAAATTCCTTCTCATTTGGGTAGACTCTTTATTCTAATTATTCTTGAATTTATTTTTTTATCTGACTGTGTTTTTAATTTATTTTTTCCCCCTTAAGGATTTGACTTCAATGTTTATAGTTTATTGTAGCCTAATTCAGCTATTAGTTCTTTCAGGCGTGAAGGCTTTGTATAAGCTTCATAGTGATAGAGAGTCTTTGTATGATGGCTTTCTTGGATACTGGTTGTAATAGCAATATGCTCAGTGGATGAGCAAGTTCACTGTTTCCTATGGAGTTGGAATGGCAGAGGTCTCTTAAAGCTTACCTTATTCCCTGGTTGTGTGTACTTATTTATTTTCACCAGTATTTTACTTACTGGGTTAAATAGTTTAGGCCTCACGTCAGTAAAGGAGGTATCCCTGGGTAGAAAGCAGTTGTGGCTAAAATAGATGGTTAAATTATAATACTCAACGTTAGGCAGAGGTCCCAGTCTTGGTAGAGGTTGTTGGATGAGTTCTCAGTGAAATGCACTTATTGGGGAAAGGATGGGATCCACCTCAGGTCTCCTGCTGTGCAAGCAGGAAAATGATGCACCTCTCTGACCCACTCCTGACTCAGTGTTCCAGTTATTCAGGCCAGTTAGGCATCTTTTTTTATCTGCAGGAATGCTGATGCTCCAAGTAGAGAGGAACTGGGACTCTATCTGTCATGCAAGCTTGAATATGGAGGGTGCTCCTCCTGTGGGGATGCAGTCATCCTGAAGTGCTCCAGAAATTGTCTATAGGTGTACCCACACAGGGGGTACTTGTCCTGTGGGATAAGTCCCAATTTTGTCTGCAGCAGTAGAAGAGGGGGAAAAAAAGTCCCCACTGAGCCCAGCACTGCAACTATGCCTCTGCTGAAAGAAACTTTCCATAAGCATAAAAATCTGGGACTCAAGGCCTGCTGCTTAGATTCTTTTGTCTGACAGAGTGTTCTCTTAATGTGGTGTACTCCCCCTCCCCCTATGAGTAGGAGTCCCTGAGAGCCACATTACTGTGAATGCTGCTGCTCTTCTGGGTCTAGCTGCCCAGTAAGGCTTCCACACTCCAGGTTGGTGCTGCAAAACGTCCACAAGGGATCCAGTGATGTGACCTGTCCTCAAATCTTCCAGCAGTGGGTACTAGCACCTGTGCTGATAAGGGTATCAGGGGAGTGACAAAGACTGCAAGATTAAATATCCTTAGTGTGCTGGCTTTCTCAAATGCTGATTGTAATAGCAATGAACTGGTCATGTGGACAGACTCAGGATGTCCTGGCTAGCCAGGGTCATGTAGGCAATGGTAATAGCTGAGGTCATGCATAAGTTTTCTCCTTCCTGGGTGCAGTGTTATTCTACCTGGAGATGCTGTAATGCACTGTCAGTTGGCCTCCAGCCAGAAGGTAGTGCTTGCAAGAGTGCCAGCTATGGTAGTAGCAGTGAGATTTATGCTTGCCTTATGATACTCAGGGGATGTACTCTGGTTTTTGGGGTGAAAGGAAGGGCCATAGGGTCCCCACAAGTTTCTGTTAAGCTACTAGTGTGGGTCAAGGGGCAAAGCCAGGTGGGAGGTGGGTCAGGCAAGTCAGTGCTCTGACTCCACCTGAAGGGCAAGCAGTGGCCTCCGTGGAGTTTGGGAAGTGGTTCTCTGGCCGCTGGCAGTAATGTTCTAGGTTAGAGCACAGTTGCCTCTGCTGCACAGAAGAGTTCACACAGGGAGGAGGGAGCAGCAGGTGGCAGTAAGCCTCATCTAGCTCCCATGCACTTGGCAATGCAGGTTCCTCACTTGCAGTGCTGGCTAGCAGTAGCTAGCTGAAATCTGGGCAGTCTATGCTAAGAACTCAAAACTGCCCCCAGACCGTAAGTCTTTCCCATAGAGACAGGAACCCTAGGCTTTCAGGCCATACCCTTTCCAGTCCACTTGCAAAGCCAGGGTGCCCAAGCTCCTCTGCTTGAGGCCGCAGCATACTTCTCACTTGTCCCCTGGTTCTGGACAAGGGAGTTCATCCCCATTTGAGATTATATTGTGAATTTCAGTTGGGAGCTTCTCTCAACCTGCAACCACTGTCTGAATAAGTTGGCAGACTTCCACCAAGTCCCTTGTAATGTAGAATCAGGAATGGCTTCCCTGGGTACATGTTGGAGGCTGCAAATGCATGCTATGTTCTTCCTCAGTTCCAGTGCTGGATAGGGTTAATGCCTTCCCCTGTGAACTACACTGTCAGGTCTCCTAGTGGGGGTGTATATCTCTACCCATCTTACACCCTTGGGACTCAGTTATTTGGCTGGCTCATGGTGTAGGCTCTAGCCTGCTGCTCCTTTCAAAGGGTTTTATGAAATTTTCCTATTAAGTTCCTGTGTTGCTTCTTGGGAAAAGGTTCACAGTGTGAATATCTATACACTATTTTGTCTTTCCAAGCAAGGCAGGCATGATAACACTGCTCGAATCTACCAACTTGGAAAAAAAAAAAACAACTTTTTTCTTTTTCATGACTGTTTCAGCTGTTTTAGGTCTTCTGCATTTCCATATAAATGGATGCTTCTTTTGGGTTACCTTATCAATTTCTGAAAAATAACCAGCTGATATTTTGATAAAGATTGCATTAAATCTATCGACATGGGGAGTATGGCCGTCTTAACAATTAATCTCACAGGTTCATGAGCACAACATGTCTTTCCATTTATTTAATTTAATTTCTTTCAGGTCTTTAATTTCTTTCAACAATGGTTTGTAGTTTCACATATATAAGTCTTGGACTTCTTTTGTTAAATTTATTCCAAAATATTTTATTCTTCTAGATGCTATTGTAAAAGAGTGCTCACTATTCATTTTTAGAGAACACTGTTCACTGTTCATGATGCTATTGTAAAAGATTGTTCACTGCTCCTTGTTATAAGAAGCAAACACAATAGCTTCTTGTATATGATCTTGTATACTGTAAAACTTGTTGAACTCATTTTTATGTCTAATAATACTGCAGTAGATGCCTTAGGATTTCTTATATACGAGATCACATCATCTGGGAATACAGAGAGTTTTACTTCTCCCTGAAATCTGGATGCCTTTTATTTCTTTTTCTTGTCTAATTATCTGTCTAGAATCTCCAGCACAATATCAAATAGAAGTGGCAAAGCAGACATCCTTGTCTTATCCGTGATGTTAGGAAGTTTTACTTCTTCTCTAATTATTCTGGCTAGGAACTCCAGCACAATATAAAATAAAAGTGGCAAAGCTATGGAAAAGAACTTGATACAGCTGAAAAGCTCTAAGTACTATCTCATTGTACATGTCTCCTTATACGGTGGCACTAGAATTTCTCTAGTGTATATGCCTAGAAGTAGAATTCTGAGGTTAAACAATGTGAGCAGGTTCAGTTTTGCCAAATTGCTCTCTAAAGTTACAATCCTGCGAGTATCACATGAGAGTTCCTAGCTCTTTCTCTATATCTTTGTTAACAAGTACTCTATGTTTGTCCACTGAACGAGTAGGCAATTGTACCTCACTGCTGCTTTATTTTCATTTTCCCAGAGGGCATTTTTTCATATATTTAACTGCCATCAGGTTTTTTTTTTTTTTTCACTTTTATAAATAGTACCAATCATCTACTTTGTACCAATCATCTACTTTGGGGTTATCTGTATTTTCCTTGCGTTAGTTGGAGTACTTCTCTAGTCTTTTTTTTTTTTTTTTTTTTTTTTCTTAAAAGGACAACCAGCCCTTGCCAAATTTTGTGTTTCTCTAAATAAAGATATCAGTTCTAGAATACCGTCTGAAAATGGCCTGAGGCCATGTTAAAACTGAGCCCTAATATCTAAGTCTGAGTCCTTTCTTGAGCTATATGACATCAGCACTCACTCACAAGTGCTCACAAACTTCTGTTATGAGATTTCTCTCCCTCCTCTCTCCCATTTTTCTTTTCTTTCTTCCTTCCTAGCTTGACTATGAATTTTTAAAACTTCTTTATTTTACTCATTATTTCTATATATAGGTTTAGCATCTCTAATCTAAAAATCCAAAATCCAAAATGCTCCAAAATCCAAAGCTTTCTGAGTGCCGACATGAAACCACCGATTGTCTACACAGGTGGCTGAGATAGTGAAACTTTTGCTTTCTGTTGGTGCAGTGTATACAAACTTAGTTTTATGCATAAAATTATTTTAAAACATTGTATGAAATTACCTTCAGGCTATGTTTCTAAGGTGTATATATAAATATTCCTGATTAGACTTGGGTCCCATTCCCATGATATCTCATTGGGTATATATGCAAATATTCCCAAATCTGAAAATATCAAAAATTTCAAACGCTTCTGGTTCCCACCATTTTGGATAAGGGACACTCAATCCTATATTCACGACAGGAGTGGGTTCTGGATTTCCTGGATTATACAATGCTGGCAGAACTAGAAGTTCTGTTCCTAACTATTCAAGGATTACAGAGATACTTTTGAAAGTCCACTAAGAACTATGAACCCACACTCAGAATAATAGCCATATATGCAAATTTTAATCTAGAATTTATGGGGTTCATAAACTCCAAGTTAAGCATTTATGGCTGTTAAGTTATGCCATTAGTTGTCACTAGGTAAAAAAAAAAATCATTTTCCAGATACATATTTGAAATTTTCCGTAATGAAGAGTTTAAAAATACACACACAAAAACACATATACACATACATTGGTCACTTTCCTATTAAAAATTCCTCAATGGCTTTTTACTGAACTCAGA
This sequence comes from Saimiri boliviensis, assembly GCF_048565385.1. Classification (NCBI taxonomy): domain Eukaryota; kingdom Metazoa; phylum Chordata; class Mammalia; order Primates; family Cebidae; genus Saimiri; species Saimiri boliviensis. The sequence goes on from NC_133465.1 coordinate 36,769,741, forward strand.
ATAAAATCCAAAGACCGCACGTTGGCCTGCAAAGACATGATCTATCTCCCTGACTTGTGTTGTTAGTACCACGCCTTCCCTTGATCACAGTATGCCAGGAACACATTTTTTTTTCCTTAAAATAGTCCAGGCTCCCTCCTGTCTTAGTACTTTAGCATTAACTGTTCCCTTACATCTCAGATGTTTTTCCTTCGCATGTCTTAGTTTAAATTTCACCTTCTCAGAGAACTCTTCTAAAACTACCAACCTGAAATAGATAATCTACCAGTCACTCTGTCATTCAGTCTTACTGTCTGATATGTACTCTTGTTATTCATTTGCTTTTTAAATTTTCTATCTCCCTGAATTATAAATACCAAGAAATAAGTTTTTGTCTTGTTTACCACCAGTTTTACAGTACCTAAAACACAAAAGTGCCTCAATCAGAGGAAGTAAACAATAAATATTTGTTGAGTAAAAATAAATAACTTTTAAATTTTGGTAATCTAAGATGGCTGAATTGGATTTACTTACAACCTCTTCTGACTTGTCATGAGAATGAAGGAAAGAAAGCAGTAGGGTAGAATAAAAAAATAACAGAATGTATATATGCCTTCATACTGCACATTTTATGTTTTCATCATTAAAGAAATTCAAACAATCTAGAAAGACATAAACAACAGCTAAAAGTTCACTAGCAAGCAATAACTACTATTAATATTTTGGTATACAAAGCTTTCAGAATTTTGTTGACGAACAAATCTATTTTAAAAAGGCACTCCTACAGAAGGGACAGGATTGAAACAAAAGACATTCCATGTCAATGAAGAGAGCACTTAAATATACCATGTGTTATTAAATGAAGCTCCTATTGATTGCCATGAATTTTTTACTACCATAAACAGTGCCACTGTGAATGGCCTTCCACATACATCTTTGTGCCCCTGTCCAATTATTTAATCAGGAAAATTTCTTAAATGAGAAATTATTGCCTGAAAAGCATGGGCAAAATTCAAATTTTGATACATATTGTGAAACTATTCAAGAGAGTCATTCTTGTTTTGTAAATTTTTAAGTCATCCTCATTTATTTCTAAAAAAAAAAAAAAAAAAAAAAAACCAAAAGTAATATTTTAGAATTTATGTGAGAGTCAAAATGTAACTATTTCTGATAATACAGAAAACATCCCGGGGTAATCCTACCAGTAAAACTTTTTAGAAATTACTAGATTATAATAAACTATAACATCCAAATGTTTAGGGTGGCTTAGGAAAGAGAGTGATATCAAAATTTGTGAAGAAATAGGAATAAACAGAGGTAAGTGAGCATAAAGACAATGGGTGCTAATTCCTTTTTTTAAAAAAAAAAAATTATGATTGTGATTATTTTGAGAGACAGGGTCTTACTCCATTGCTGGAGTGTAGTGGTGTGATCATGGCTCACTGCAGCCTCCCTCAGCCTCCCAAGTAGCTGGGACTACAGGTCCAACTGGCTAATTTTTAAACCATTTTTGGGAGATGGGGTCTTACTCTGCTGCCCAGGCTGGTCTCAAACTTCTGGCTTCAAGCATTCCTCTTGCCTTGGCCCCTCAAAGTGCTGAATTTACAGGCATGAGCCACCATGACCAGCCCAAAAATCTTCTAATTCTTGATGGCCTAAAACCTGCAAGCAGGAGAAAAGCATCTAGGGCCTAATACAGGGAGGCAGGATTAAATCACCCAAACAATGCTGGAACCTCATAGTCAACACTTTCAGTAAAATGGTAAACTAAGAAGAAAATCCTGCAGACATTACAGAGTATGTCTTCCTTCAGTCTGGGTGGAAGAAAGAATGTGTTCCATAGACTGTGTAACTGCAATGATAGGTACAATAGTTTTATAGCCTAAAACACCACAACTTGGGAATTTAGTTCCAGTAGTTCCTGATGTCTAATGAACATACATAGATAAATCTTTTCATGAGGTTTCATATATTAGCTTCAAAATTCTCAAAGATAAAATTCCATTTTTCCATGAAATTATAATTTTATTTTTTAATTTTTCTATTTTTTTTTGTTTGTTTGTTTTTGAAATGGAGTTTCATTCTTGTCGCCTCAGGTGGAGTGCAATGGCACAATCTTGGCTCCTGCAACCTCTGCCTCCCAGGTTCAAGCAATTCTCTTGCCTCAGCCTCCCAAGCAGCTGGGATTATAGGCACCTGCCACCACACCTGGCTAATTTTTATATTTTTAGTAGAGACAGGGTTTCACCATATTGGCCAGCCTAGTCACAAACTCCAGACCTGAGGTGATCTGCCCACCTCGGCCTCCCAAAGTGCTGAGATTAAAAGTGTGAGCCACCATGCCTGGCCAAAAGTATAATTAAAAAAAAATTACAACATGTATGGGAATAAAACATCATAAGCGAAAATAAACATACAAACAACAGAATGTGATAGCCGAAGACTGCAGCTATTAAATACTGTTAGACATAGAATATGAGTATGTTTAACATATTTAAGTTAAAAAGGTGAATCAAGAATACGAGGAACAAGATATTATAACAATACTAGGTAGACAATAACAAATTAGAAGTTGAGTGAATATGTGAAATAGCAGATGGCTGAAGATAGTGAAGCAGAGAAACAATGTGTAGGAGAAAGAGTTGAAAATACAGCATAGATAGATAAGAAGATGCAAAATATGAAGGCGAGGCTTAAGAGACATGGAAGATGAGTGAGTCTGTCTAATAATTATGTAATTGAACTAGTAACAGATAATAAAGAGAATTAAAGAGAGGCAATATTAAAAGTGATACTAGCTGAGAATTTTGTAGAACCCAAAAAAGATACAAATCTTTAGATTTATGAAGGCTGAAAAACCCTCAATAGCATAACATAAGAGAAATCAATACCTGGACACACCAAGGTGAAAATACAGAAAAGCAATAACAGGTAATATTTTCAAAAGCTGTCATAGTGGAATGACAAATCATTACAAAATAAAGACAGAGTGACAGCAGAGTTCTCAAAATAGCAACAACAGAAACCAGAAAAAATGAGAAGAGCTTCAAAAATCTGAGAGACAATAACTGTGACCCTAGAATTATGTGCCCAACAAAATTCTCTTTCAAAAACGAGGGCAAAATATTTTCAGAAAAATAAAAACATGAGAGTTTTCTATCAACCTATACCAAAAGAACATTTAAAGGGGTTACTTAGAGAAAAGGGAAAATGATCCCCAAAATGTCAGAAATGCAAAATAGACCAATGAATAAAGAATATAGTAAACATGGGCAAATCTGAACTATCATTAACTACAAGAATATTATAATAAAAATGTATAATTTGTAAAACTAAACAAAGATAATAATTCATAATTTGTAAGACTAAAAGATAGGCTGAGATGAAAATATTGGACAATTATAGGTATATAAATTGAGAACAAGGTAATCAGAATTAAAATATTGTAGGGCTTTGTATGTACAAAAGAATTCTGATTAATTTTAGACTTTTAAGTTAAATATGCATGTTCAAATCTTAAGGAAATTACTAAAAGAATAGCAAGAGAAGACATAATTTTCAAACAAGTTGGAGGTAAAAAGCAAAATGCAAAAGCAATTAATAAAATAATCAAACATAATCAAATCAAAAGAATACAATAAAAAGGGGGAAGAAGAGAAGTGATAAAAAAGGAGAACAAAAAGAAATTTAAAAAATAAGATGGTAGAAATACATCAAACTATATTAGAATCAGAATAAATGTAAAGTATATAAAGCAATGAGAGCTCTTGCATAAGACTAGTAGGAATGACACTTGAGAAAACTACTTTAGAAAACAATGAACTAATTCAACAATTAGTTTTTCAGCATATGCTATGAGCCAAGGCTTTTATCTGGAGCTGGAAACACAGAAGTAAAAATTTTAGCAATACCTCAAGTTAACTGAAAATTAACTCTTTGATCTCGCAATATTTAAAATAAGTCAAAATTTTTAAAAAGTACAGAAATGACAAACTCAAAATTTCCCCTTTTGGGGAGAGGTACACATTAGCAACATCAAAGGTTCTGATTCTTAAGTTGGGTGGTGAGTAAATGTGTGTTTATTATTCTTTAAATTGTATGTATATAATATGTATATTCTTGTATATGTTTAATATTTTCATGTAAAGAAATAAAAAATAAAAATAATTTTATAAAAAGAGCAAATAAACTGTATCATAGAAGGTGCTCAATATATGGCAATTTTTACATTATGTAATAATAAAGTTACACAATGCAATTAACTACAGTGTACATTAATCTAGAGCTAAGCTTAGTAATAAATGTTTTGTTGAAAGTAAAATTCACTTTAGATGAACACCACATGTCATGTTAGCTAAGCTCTTAAGTTTTAGTTGGAAGTAACATTTTTCATCAAAAAGTAGGTTTCATATGTAAGCAGAGTATATCTAGGGAAAAAAGTAAAATAAAAAGTTGGTTCCAATAATTTATTAAATGACTAAGGTCATCTTTTAACATGAAGCAAAAATAAGTTTGTTAATTAGACAAATGTCCTGAAGTTTTTCTAATGTCTAAATGATGAATTTAAAAAATTACTTCATTACAATATTAGTCACACATCTTTTAACCTAATACAAAGAACATTTCATTAACTATAATGAGACATTGAGTATGCCATTGCTCACTAAAGTTTTCTTCAAATGTTACAGAAATGGCAAGAGGTAAAAGCAAATATCAGTGAAATGGCATCTGTATCCCAAAGCATCTTCCATAGGTATAAATATACAGACAGTGCAGAGGTATAATATTTCAATTTCAAGCCAAGCAAGAAATTATATCCCGATTTGCTAAGTTTATAATATATATTTATAAGTTTAACATTAAGCTCAAACAAGACATATACTATTCATAGAAATACTTTGAAGAAACATATCACTACAAATAACTATGCTGGAATAACATCAAAATATCTGTATATTAAATCATTCTCAGAGTATTTATAGAAAGAGGCAAATGTAAATCCATTTTACAGACAAGGAATGAATAAATAACTAGTTCAGTGTTATAGATCACGTTCTAGTATATCCTTGTTATAAATTTCTCTACTTAAACCAATAAAATATAAAAGACAATGCCACATATATACATATGTCTGAACATAAACATGTTTGCATGTGTATATAAACATGACATTGTCTTGACAGGTAATTACCTTAATCAAATTCTAACCTCTCTGCCTTCCTTAAAAATTGTACTGAGTAGGCTAATTACTGAATAAATTCATAATTAGTAAACATCCTTTCCTTGTGAAATTTCATTAGAACACCAATTTTCAAGCTGCCACATGTAATGTGTATAGAAGATTTAAAAAAATGTATTATTTTAAATACCTGATCATGTTGGCTTTACTTATTAGTGAATAGCAATGTGTTAAAACGTAATGGACAATGAAGTTGAATCTGTCTACAAAATAGCAACCAAAAGAGAAGAACCTATTTCAAACTGAAGTGATACTGATATTATGACATTAATATGTGATTATGCAAAATAAGAAGAGTAGCTTAAGAAACAATTTGGGTGGATAGATGCTAACATAGATTTTAGGAAAAAAGTTATTCAGAGAAATATAGTTTCAAACTCTGAAAACAAAGAATGCTCTACCAAATAAAATTAACAAGTCTATCTTGATTAAGAGCAGAAAGCTTGAATTTATATCAAATGTTAGTTTCTTTGATGTAAATCTGCCATTTTACTTTTCCAAAAAAAACATTTGTTTAGGTTTAAAGGGGAACCAAAAACTGGAATTCTGATTTAATGGGCAAGCAACTCATATTTCTCAGAATCAATACAAATTTACATTTTGATACCTCTAAGAATATTAATCAGATTAAAAATATTATCATGTGCTAGAAAAATTTAAACCAAGTAAAATAACAAAGTCTTCTAGGTAAAGCAGTTAGCTGGATAAATTTCTCCTTATCCAGAGTACTGGTATTAAATCTTGGATGTTCAGAAATATATATTAAATCAACATCATTGAATAATCATTCATTTTTAAATATGTAATAGTCATGCTTTTAAATCTCAAACACTCTTATTTTTGAAAATGTTACTATTAACTGATTGCAGACCACACATTAGCCAGAACTTACATTTTAGCCACAAACAAACAGAAGCACACGTTACAAAAGATACTCAGGATTTTGAAACTATAAGGGAGACATCTCAAGTATCTAATTCATTGGAAAACTTTATTGAGCACAAACCAGCTATTTAAACATTAGTAGGTACTACAAGGTCTGTGTCTGTGGTGAAGACACTTATAATTTCATTGATAAAACAAGATACAGAAAAGACTACAGGGCACCAAAATGTGAAGGTAAGTGCTACTAATGTGCAAAAGAAGGCAATATTGGTCCAAACTAAAATAGCAAAGTCTCAGCGAAGGAGATGGAATTGAATGACAAAGTTCAGGACATGCTGCCTCAAAGTATGGCACTTAGGTGTTTAAGAAAACAGCAGAAGAGGCTGGTAATTCCAGCACTTTGGGAGGCCAAGGCGGGCAGATCACGAGGTCAGGAGTTCAAGATCAGCCTGACCAACATGGTGAAACCCCATCTCTACTAAAAATACAAAAATTAGCTGGGCATGGTGGTGTGTGTCTATAAACCTCGCTACTCAGAAGGCTGAGGTAGGAGAATGGCTTGAATCCGGGAGGTGGAGGTCGCAGTGAGCAGAGATTGCGCCATTGCATTCCATCCTGGGCAACAGATCGAGACTCAATCTCAAAAAAGAAGCAGGAAGCTCTTTCTTACCTTATGTCACCTTTTCTCCCCTGAAGTAGGCCATAAAACCCAGCTGATCCTCCCCTAAAAGTAGACTAAAAGACCCTCATTCCAGAGAGGTCCTCCCCATATCCCGAGGAAAGGAAGTATCTTCAACTCTGAAGACACAGAGATGTTAAGAATCTGAACAAACAGGCCTTGCTATGCTCCCCACAGTTTATTACCATTAGATTATACCCTTTTGTGCTCCAATTACACTTCTGTATGACCGTCCATAAAAATACAGTTGTCCCAGTTTGTTTGGGTTTTCGAAGGCTCTCATGTCACGTAAAACATACATTAAATAAATCTGCATGCTACTTTCTTGTTAATCTTTCTTTTGTTATAGGTGTCTTAGCCATGAATCTACTGATGAGTGAGAAATGTTTTCTACCCTATGTAAGTTAGAATTTAGATAAGATTCAAACTGGCAATGAGAAAGGACTATCACAGGACCAAGCAAAGACATGGATATGGGAGTAAACAGATTCTGTGCTTTATTTTAGCTATGCATTTTTATACTCTTCCTAAAATGTAGTAACGCTTTATCCTCAAAAACTGACAGGAAGGTAGAGGTTGTGGACTTTTCAGCAGTATATTCCTTTCACATTAAAAAAATTAATGTGGCACATTTTTCCTTTCAGATCCCTGGTTACCTGGTAAGAAATACTTTCGAGTGCTTTTCTGCCTTTAATTTTTCTTTTTTAATCATCTTAAGTTTTTTTATATGAAAGTCTCAATGTTTCCCTCTCCCCAGGACTACTTTTAGTGCTTTGGTATATTGCTACCATCTCTGTATATTTAGTAGACATCGGACTATTTTGTTCTTTAATATTTTGTTTCCCTCTACCTTAAAAAATTTGAATAATGGACTATTATTGATTCACTTATTGCCATTTTCTATGAAGCCTCATATACTTTGCCATAATTTGTTACATCTTTCTACTGATTCTAGATTATAAAAATCTTATTTGTCTTATTCTCAGAGGAGAAAACTGTTTGATCCAAATGTCAATTTAGTTATAAAAGATTTTATTTCTATTTTGTAACAGTGAACCACCATGAACTACCAAATTCAAATGTGAATTAAATAATTTAAATTTGAACTGCCATTTGTTTAACTGTAAATAAGTAACTTCAAGAAACTAATGACTCCAGTACCTTATCCTCTCAAAGAAGGAGAGTACTTCTTTCCTGTTTTTGTCTTATGGAAGGAAAATGAAAATTTAGAAGATTTACCATTTCCAGTTTCTCTGCCTTAAGGCGAACAGAGGGATTTAGGGAGAGCTTTTCTTGTAGTCCATAATTTTCAGTCCAGGCAGAAGCAACATCTAAGAGACAATAGGGTGCACATTAATTGGGAACTTAATTGGAATCGAAATTTTCATTTGACAGGATATGTTCTGGGTTCCTACTGTTCAAAACTAATTCTAACTAATCGGTTGGCGGCTTTTAGTTTTGTTTTCATAATTTTTTTTTTTGAGACAGAGTCTCACTCTGTCACCCAGGCTGGAGTGTAGGGGCATTATCTGGGCTTACCGTCTGCCTCCCGGGTTCAAGCAATTCTCCTGCCTCAGCCTCTCAGGTAGCTGAGATGACAGGCTCATGCCACCATGCTAGGTTAATTTCTGTATTTTTAGTAGAGACAGGGTTTCACTGTGTTGGCCAGGCTGGCCTCAAACTCCTGACCTCAGGTGATCCGCCCACCTTGGCCTCCCAAAGTGCCAGGATTACAGAAGTGAGCCACTGAGCCCGGCCAGTTTTCATAATTTTTTTAAGTCCAAATTTTTTTAGATAAACTGGCTTCACTTAAGTCCTAAGATGTAAGAGTTGCCAATTATGCATTGTGAAGTCCCACAGAAATATTAACTTAAAAGACAAACATACATCCTACCACTACTACATCACCACAATGCCTTAAAAAGACAAAAAGTATTTTTGTTCAAAAAAAGTAAAATCATATTAGATATTTTAAAAGATCATGGTATTTTTTGACTGGTAAAGTGTTTTGTGATATGAATTCTGGAAGTACTCTGGAAAAACCCAAAAATGCAAGTCATTTCAAGTCATTGCATATAAAGTATAATATAGATTCTGTACTTGGAGCTAACATCTTACCTCTTAAAGACAGGTCACATTTCAAGTAGCATAAATAAATTTGTAAGAGCTAAAAGTCATATACTTTTTACCCATTTTTCCTACATCTTCTCAATATATCCTCATTATTTAAATGAGCCTTTGTCCTTATTGCATGATTTTAAAAGATGCTACAAAAGACCAGAACTTGAAATATTGTATCAAAGTTTGTAAAACAAATTCCTATTATTCATGTTGATGTTACTATCCAAATTGTCACTATTCTAAATACACTTTTAAATGATATTTTACTAGTTCTACATAGAAACAAGAGGAAGAAGAAAAATCTTTCGAAAATGTCACATCTTTATGCAGTGTTTTAATTTTTTAAAATTTCTCATAGCATCTGTCTCTAAGTACAAAATGATTTGCATTCTCTTAAGAACATAAGAAGTGCATATGAAAATAAATAGTCTTCCTCTAAACCTTTAACACATCCTTAACATTCTATGCAAAATCTTTAATATAGCTTATAGGTGTCAAGATCATAAAAAATGGTTGCTGACTTTTAGCTTCAAATGGAATTAAACTTTGAAAAAGACTAATTTTAGTATTAAATAGAATTTTTACAATTCTGAGAAAAGTAAGTAAATCTTCTTTGTAATCATGATACCTAATTGTTGGCTATGAGATTAAAAATAATATATACATGGTATATATATACACAAACATACACATGTACATATATACATATATACAGGTATGTGTATATATTCCACACATATATATGTAATTCTATATATACATATATGTGTATATATGTATATGCGTGTATGTGTGGCTATATATGTGCGTGTGTGTATGTATGGGTATACATATGTGTGTGTGTATGTAGAAGTATATATATATATACACACACACATACACACACACATATAATTTTTGTTTCTTTCCTAAGAGAAATTCTGTGCCAAACCTAAAGTGTAGCATAAAGATCAGCATGGAGTAGAATGATATGGAAGACCAACCAGCAGATAACTATTTTTCATCCTTTAAGGTTTGGACATGTGAAGCCTGCCAATGACTTCCAGCTTGGTGCTTGGCCTGCAATTAAGGCACATTAACACCAGGTGGCCCAAAGTGAACCTGGTTATGATCTCAAAGACTAAACCTGGGCTTGAAATATTCAAGTGTTAAGTGTTTAGAAGGGCTGCAGTGGGGAGAACAAGTGGGGAAGAGGGGAATGAGAGAAGGTGAGACAGGAACACTTACAATATCGCAACACTGAGGAATGTGTTCTCACTTACATTTTCCTACATCTAAGCGTTAAAATTTGCTATATCTAACACTGAAAATAACAGAAGCTCCTATTTATGCTTACTTCTATCTAAACAGTAAACTATGTACCTATATAAGCTTATTAATCTTCACAATGACCACAATGACACAGGGGTTATTACTCCCATCCCAAAATAAAAGACCAAGGCCAGAAAAGGTAAAGAAATTAGCCCAGGTCACATAACTAGTACATGATAATGTTAGGAGTCTAATCTCTTATGACACCAGACCAATGTTCTTAAATGTGTTCAACATCTTTCATAATCAGTTTGTCCATCTGTAAATTAGGGGGAATAAACCAGACTGCCTTATAGGAGTTAAAAGGTCAACAATATAATAGAAAATTACCGTAAAAACTTATAAAGTATTGTTAACGTTAACACAGAGACACTCTATTATAAGGAGAGTTAATGTAACATTATACTAACCTTCATTTAACAATATGCAGTCTGGGCTTAACAAAATCTCGTTTTTCCCAGACAACTTACACCTTTACTTTTGAGTTAAAATCTTAAGAGGGTCTGTGTATAACTCCAGCATACTTTGTCAATTCAGAGTAGCTTTACCTGAAAGCCCCTTCATAGACAGTTTTCCTCATCTGCCAATGATATCTCTCTATCCCAGCCCTAAGATCTTTATTTGTTCCTCTCTGGGAAAGGTAGTTTTTCCAAGAATGGCCTGTTATTCTCTTGGCTCTCCCTCCTTCCTGCTTCCTCCTCCTTTCCCTCTCCCTCCACGCTCCCCTCTGCTTCCACTTCTTTCAAGATTTGGATAATGTCTGACTTTTGCCAAGAAATTTTTCTTGGCAAATTAATTTTTGCATATTGTGATGGATTCCTTATTATATACTAGTTTTGGGGATCAAGGGGAGGACATAAAATTGAATCAAGAATTCAAGCTTTTCCTTTTGCTCTATAAACATGACCTAGAATATTATCTGAGCTATACTCTAGGCTATAGGGTCTATATTACTAGTAACAGAAAAATTTAGTAAGCACATATATGCACTAATTACAAAGTAAGTGTTTGACATGCATGATCTTGTTTAATCCTCATAACAACCCCATGTAACTTGTAATTAATTCAAGGTTATAGAGCTAATAAGATAAAAACAAGAACTTGAACACTGAGTCTGCCTTCAGAGCCTGGTGGTAACTACCACTGTGTCTTCCTTATACCATATTCATATCACTCACTACTTAGGCCTCTTTGTTCATGTCTTTACATAATTTGTGTAAATGTGTTATTCATTCACAAGAAAGAATGCTTTTTAGAGTAACAAAACCACCCACATCCTGTTCTGATTAACACAGAAAACTGCAAATAGTAGCTATTTGATAAAATAAACACACACATACACATCTATAAACAAATACATGCATATATATTTGGATGTTTTCTAATTTGAATAACTAGAACTTTTAGCCCCATGTTTTATTTCACAATATACTATTAAGTGTCTCACAGAAAATATCTTAATTCCTTCCTAATTTCTGTTGTACTGTATTCTTCACATATAACATAGTAAATCCTTACTGAATAAATGGTTAAAAGAGGCATTGAATAGTTCAATTACTTTAAAAATTAAAAAAAGTTATAAAGTATTAATATTTTATAATATAATCAAGGAATAAAGGATTTTGACTTCCATCATCTAGCAACTTTGATCCTCACCTCATGACTGTTGGTTTCGTTCGTCTATCTTTTTCTTCCCATATGGGTTCCCAGTTTAAAATAAAAACAGTATATCAAGAGACTTGAAATTAATTACGAAGGAGGAATAATGCTAATAAAGTTTCCAAGGGTCAATAAATCTCACTAAGTAAAAGGGAATATAACTCATGGCTGAAGAATGGTATTAACCTAGTGATAAATCCCACCCCAAATTGGGGCAAACTACTATGGAATATAGTATAAACTCCTATAAAGGTTGTTAGCTATTTAATTTAAATTAATGCTTCCTTATTTTTCAGTTCTTATATCAATAATGCTATTAAAATAAAATTAAAATATACAGGTGAAAATTTGCATTATAATTAGGCATATGTAATTAGTTTTTCCGTTATCTTTAATCTTTTTTTCATTGTTGTGTTTCACTTTCGGAGATAATTTCGGGAGACTTTTTGCTGATACTGAGCCTGCAAGCCTAATAAAAATCCTTATTTTATCTTTGGCTTAGATAATCAATTATTTATTGTTTTAAAAAGTCAGTAAATCACTTTATGGTAATTAAGAATCAATAATAATGAATTCACAATACTGACATTCTTTCTAATTTATATCCATATGATTTCTTCTAAAATAACAAGATACATTTCTTTTCTTAAGGTATGCTCCCTTCTATAATGTGTTTTCTGAAAGGTGTATTTAATATGCCTCATCAGTATTGCACTCAAAGGACGTGGCAACCTAATCTTGATCTTAGAGAAGACTTCTCATCATTTCACTTAAACAATTCATTAATTATTATAGCTTCATAAACACTATTATGACAATGAATCTTTTGAAATTTCAACTCTTTGTTCAGGAAAATTTCCAATAAAAGTCATACTTTCACAGGGACCAGTGGAAAATATATTATTTTTGCTTTTTCATTCATTGAAGGAACAAAGACATAATGCACCCTTCTTCAAAGTCTTATTAAGTCACATTACATATTCCTAATTGAGAGAGAATTGAAAAAAATAATAGGAAAGACAAATTAAATGTGTATTTACCTGTATTAGACAAATCCACAGTACTGTTTTCTGAAGAAGTAATTGGAATCTGTTCTGTTTTGTTGTATCCAGTTTCTATCTGTGAAAGAAAATGAGGAACACGCAATGTTATTTACTAAAGTAGGTCACCCGAAGCCCGTGTTAACATAAAAATAATGGTTAAAGAGATTAAGGTAATAGTCCCTCAAATATGAAACTATAAAATTTTGGTATATGCATCTTCAAACAAAGCCATTCAGAATTAAAGGTAACAATTGCTTGCAGCTCTTCCGCATCCAAGGATAACAAAATATAAGGCCACACATCTTGTCTTTTCAAAGTATTATAGCTTCAAATGACAAAGAACAAGGGGCTGACAGAAAATCTTACACTCTGTCTCTGTTCAGCATGTACCTGAAACTGAAGCTACCGTTGACAAATTTCCTTCTACTGATTTTCCAATTTTACAGCTAACACAGATATAAATAATATACACTTTATAACTGCAATTTTTTAGGACAATATAGCTGTTAGTAATTGAGTGTGTTAATTCTGATATAGAAATTCCCCATTTTGTGTGATTCTACTTGGGGGAACTATAGCATACACACATGAAGGAGCAATATCCTTCTAGAGTGGATTCACTGGGATTAGCCTCCGTGTGTGGGAAAGAAGCTAAGGAACAACAAAGAAGACAGCCTGACTTCAGTCAAGCAAAGAACAGAAATGGCAAATAACTACACCAACCGAAATTAAATGTGACATTGTTAACATAGTTTTGAGTGATATCTAGGCAAATCTTTGTGGAACCGTTTTGTCATGCTAGTATTGTCTATCAAATCACGCTTCTGGACACAGGACATGCTGACTTAAACTATGTGTACTGAATACACAGCATAAAAATCTTAAATAGTAAAAAAGAAAAAAAATCTTTCAAAGAAGTATTAATTTGTTAACAATTTTACTGAAATAACAATTCTATATGTACTTAACCAATGTAAAAATATATGGGGGATTTATGGAGTGTATATGTAGAGAAATTTAAGATTACATGACTTACCTCACAAGAAGGTAAAATGGCATTGTTAGTTTTGGGAGTGGATGAGGTCTTTGGAATTAGTATTTCAGAAGGAGATGAAAGAAGACTAAATGCTGAGGCTTGAGGTCTATATTCTCCTGAAGCTTCTGCAAGTGATGTACATGACAGATTTTCTGGTTGACTGTTGTCAGATTTTTGTCTTATGAATGCTATCTCCCAAGCAGATTCTGACCTAATATTAAAAAGAAATCACTTTATGGACATGTTATGAATATACTACAACTGAATTCCAAGATAATGTTTTATATGTTATTTAAAATATTTCTTATATTTTAAATATAAGAATTTTATTTAAATATAAACATTTTAAATATAAGAATATAAAAATATTTCTTATATTTTAAAGTACTTAATACATCTTAAATTACTACTTTCAAGGAGACATCCTAAATGACTCATTCTATCTCATGGATAGTATAGTTACCTCAACTTGGCTCTGGTAATTATGCTTTTTGCTTCTTCAAATGACACACCAATCATAGACTCCTTGTTGACTGAGACAAGTTGATCTCCTGGCTTCAAACGACCATCCTAACAAAAACAGTAACACTTATAAAGGAACTAACGAGGTATTTAAAAAATAATAATTGATGCAATTAAAGCAATGAAAAGTTTTTGTGAAGAATGCTTTCAAAAAGAATAAAAACAAAAATTTTAAGAGTCTGGCTCAGTAATATACATGAGTAAAATGGCATGGTTTACGTAGTCCATGAATAAATTTACAAGCTAAAGAATTTTGAATATGGTAGAACATAGGCTAGTATACTGGAGGGACCTATTTTAAAAACTGAGCACTATGGGCTGATAAAGCTCTGACTCTGTCATAAAGTGGGCCAAATAACTGTGGGATATTTCAGAATGTAAAACTCATTTACTTTAGTTTCTCTGCATTCCTACACATATTTCCTCCTTCCAAACTGTTCAATGTGGACTCATCCCATATTGAGATTTTTAAAACTTTAGTCAAGGATCTTTTTTAAATTTTCTTTTTTAATTTTCTAAATTTTGTGTAGAGATGAGGTCTCATTATGTTGCCCAGGCTGGTTTCAAACTCCCAGGCTCAAGCGATCCGCCCACCTCGGTCAGCATCCCAAAGTGCGGGGATTACAGGCATGAGCGACTGTGCCCAGGCAAGGATTTTAATTATATTGATCCTACTCATATTTCAGCTCATGATCATCTTTTTTGCTAGACCTGCTATCCGCCATGACGAAGGCCTAGTTGGCTGTCCATATACTGTTATCCGTGTCCTGCTAATAATGACAGTTCTAACTGGCTGCCTGGTGTTGCCTTTGCTAAGGCCCAGCTTGCTCATAACTAGCCTAACTGAATAAGACAGAGCATATCAAGGGCAACAGTTAATGTAGTTGACAGGTAAGTTTCCCAATTTTTGTCTTTTCTTTTAATTCAAACTAGAAATTAAAACAAGCTTTCTTCTTTTACAGTTCCTAAGGTATTTCCCTATTTATCATTAGCACAATGTTAGAAAGCATTATTTTTATAACTATAGAAAAAGCTTATATGGTTGAAAAGGGAGATTTTCACCTTGATGGTACTTAAGTTATTTTCACGAATTCAAGAAAACATATTTCCTTACAGTCTTATCTATTAAAATACATCCCTTCGATACTGATGTTTGACCTAAACTGTATTATTTATAATAATGGCGATTCACAGTTATTTTACTCTTAAATTACAATAGGTATTATTATTTTGTAAAAATACGTTCTTTTACTGACTAAAGAATACATAGGAAAACAACAAAATTAACATAAAACATTCATCAAAGGATTTTATAGAAATATATCTCAACTACTATGTAAAATATGATCCAGATGCATAACGACCCTTTCTACTGAAATGTAAACATTATTTAAAATACTTAAGCCAAAACAGTCAACTTAATTTTAAAAAACACATAAGCCAGACATGGTGGCTCACATCTGTACACCCAACATTGGGGAGGCTGAGGCAGGAAGACTGCTTGAGCCCAGGAGTTTAAGATCAGCCTGGGTGACATAGTTACACCCCATTTAAAAAAAATAGCTAGTTATGGTAGCACACGTCTATAGTCTCAGTTACTCAGGAGGCTAAAGTGGGAAGATCACTTGAGCCCAGGAGGTCAAGGTCATGATTGCATCACTGCTCTCCAGCCTGGGCAACCAAGCAAGACTCTGTCTCAAAAAAAGCAAACAACAAGAACAAAGTACTATGCACACATATATATGTATGTATTTATGTTATATATATAAAAAATATAATTTAAAAACAGATTTGGATTTTATGTAAATATGTAATTGAATATAACTGGTAAAGACAAGACAACACAACATGCAGTGTTAGTGCAGAGTAAAAGCTCACATGAAGGCAATTTAACCCATCGTGTATCAAAGTACACTGATGTACTGAAGTAGCATTTTCTGGCAAGATGAGAGTCAGAGAAGAGAGGAAGAATGCCTTCTGACTGTGACTTCTGGTGTTTATATTATATTTTTTTCTTTCTAAAAAGTATTCATAGCAGTTAGTTTTTTTCTTTGCCTCCTAGAATAAGATCTTAGCTGATCATGTGAATTTCTGAACCTGTTTAAAAGTCAGAACCTGCAAATGAAAACAAAGCTATTTTTGTAAGTCTGGCATTCTAAACGAGTGCATTCTGCCCCAGCTGGATTAATGTATATGTGAAAATACTAACTTCAGAGATATGTTGAGACCTCTTCCACACAGTCTACATTCCAATGCAGCAGTTACGGAGCAACTATATGACATGGGAGGCAATATGTCTGGCACTTTCATATGTTGCACTTTAGATGTGAATTCTTTCACGCTGACATTCATGCAGAGGTTGAAATAATAATATATTCCTGACCACTTAAACATTTCTGTTAAAAACAACCAGTACTATTCATTTATAATTTTATAACCTTGGTAGATAGTTTTCTAAATAATATATTTCAATATTACTAGAAACGATCTATACAGCCTGATTCTGTTTTAACTAACTCATTATACCTAATACTAAGGAATAATCTTTCTGCAAGCCTTAAGATTCTTTTCCTATACTTTTACAAGATGCAGACTGACGCTACCCTTATTGTGAACTTAGGCAAGTTGTTTAGCTTTTATGAGACTCCATTTTCTTAGCTGTAGAGTGTAGATAAATACGTGCAACACAAAATTTCTATAAGAATTAAGTAATATATGCAAATTATAGTACATTACAGATGCTAAAAAAGAGGAGGTGAATGAAACTTTCATATCTGTTATGAACAATTGTCATACTGATAGCAAATTACATTAGTCATCAACCTGAGAACCTTCGATGGTTGCCAACTAGTAGAAAAAAGTTGAAACTCTTCAACTTCTCAAACCCAGCACAACAAATTTACTGCAACTTACTTTTTCTAACTTCACCATCCACCTTCCACATAAGCATATAAATTCTTCATTCTACTCTCAGAGAATGTGCCTCAAACCAGCCATGGCCTTTCGAACCTCAGTGTTTTCACACATACCAATTCTTATCTAGGATGCCACCATCTACCCTCCCACTTCTCTGTGATAAACTCTGACTTAAACTTCAAAGTCCAATTCAAATACTATCCCTGCTGCAAGTTTTCTCCAGTTCCCCCAAATTTACTGAAATGTTCTGTCTCTTTGCTCAAAAAACACTTTTACTTACCTAAATGATTGCACTTACTCTCTACAGTCCTTATGTTTACATATCTGCTTTACCCTGCCCTTGCATTAAGATATAATAAATCAGCATTAAGATATAATACATCAGCAACTCCCAAACTAGGGGCAATGATTTTCTTAATGGACCAGAATCATCGATTCTTTCAGTTACCCAGAACTAGAACTCTGTCCTTTTCATGACTGGTTCCCTGACACAGTGCTAGGTACATAGTAAGTCCACAACAGGTTAAAGGGAGCCAAGAAACAGTCGGAGGAAATTAGAGTAGCTATGACAGAAATAATAATGGCAAAGGAATAAAGACAGTGACACTGCAAAGTGAACCGTCTTGGCTGCTACTTCTTCAGCTCCCACCAGTGGGACTGGTTTCTTCACAGTCTGCCATCCAGAAGCCTGATCCTGCTATTTATCTAAAAGCGTTGGCCCAGGTTCCAGTGCTATGCTTGGCATAAAAACAGATCTCCTCTGAAAGTTAAATGTGTCCTACTTCAATCATTTGTGAACAATTACTAACCATTAGCATCTATATCCATGTGATCTTTTTCTCACCTATAGGGCTTGACAAAAGAAGTCCTGAATTTATCAAATTTAAGATGCCACTAATCGTAAGAAATCATTACTTTATGTAGCATTGAGAGAAAAAAAAGCCACCGATTATATGACAACATTGATTGTGGGACCTCTAATTTCAGAGAGAGAAGAGGAAATATTATACACACTCAGGAGCATATTACATACCTATATGCATATGATTTCTATATATATTTATGTATATGTGTGTGTGCATGCATAGCTTACATGTATGCGTTTTAGTGTATGTCTTAGGACCAACTAAAAAAAATATAAAATACACGATCAGATTTTAAGTGAGGCTTTTGATTTGTCTGCTTCCCCTATGTTACTAACAACAAAAGAAAGAAATAAAAATAAACATTTGAGAATTTTAAAGTGTTGTCGAAAATCTGACACACTTTAAAGGTCCAGGAAGGAAGTACCTTGGCGTGGAGCCAAAATGGTGCCAGTGGAAGGGTAAACAGGCAGATCAGTAATCTTCCGAAATGTGACAAAATTTGACTATAGGACCATTCATTCATAAATATAAATTGAGCAAGTATGTATGTGTTAGTCCCCACCACACTGGGGACTAACAATAATACTGTGAATAAAATTGGATAGCATCCTTGCCCTTAAGAAACATACTGTCTTGTGGTTCAGGAAGTGTTGATTAAACAATCATAAATATATCATTACAACTGAGATAGGTGACACAAAGGAAAGGAATGGAATTTAGAGGCACGTATAGTAAAAATGAAACTCAGCTTAGACTGGGGAAAAAACAGGGAACACAATCCTTAGGCAGTAGTCTTTCAATTGATATCTGGCAATAATGGGGGAAAGAAAATGAAGTGCTGTTTCCAGACTAAGGGAACAGCATATGAGATGAAAAAAAAAAAATGGCCCATTCTAGGAAATGAGAAAATGCTGCTCTGGAAGCACAGGGATGGAGAGTCAGAGAAGGAGAGGGCAGAAGCCACACTCCATAGAACCTTGTAGGCAACCAAGTATTAGTAATATGGTTTGGGAAGGAAATAGGTATGGTGCATGAGAACAAATGATGCTACCGAGAGGGCTGATAAAAACTGATGACATTTTAAGCTCCAGCGATGAGAATGAAGATAAAAAAACTGATGGATTCAAGAGATATTTAGAGAGTAAAAAAGTCAACAATGTATGCTAATGATTTGAATAGCGTTATGGGAGTGGAAATAGGAAGCTATTAAATTTTCTGACTTTATGTAGCTGGAAGCTGTCATTCACCAAGACTAGGTAAACTGGAAGAGACTCTGTTTGGGAAGAGATAAGTAGAATACAGTGTGATATGAATGTTATGAGTTCTGCTTCAGAAATGTTGAGTTTGAGATGCCTTTAAGAGATCCAAGTAAAAATGTTGTTCAGGGAATTGAATGTTGGTATGAAGCTTAAAGGAGTGTCCAGGTCAGAAAAAGGGTCAAACGTTGATCCCAGATGGATATGGGACTAGCTGACAGGATGAAAGGGCCTTGGAGTTCTCTTATTTCCTTAACTTAGCAACTAATATAGTTGTTTTCAATTTATAGGATGCCTCTAGCTCTTAGAGCTGAGGGAATCTTGGTTCTACTTGAACTGGAAAGATATATTTATAATATCCCATATTTGAACTATAGATATGTTTTTCAAAGAACATAGTATTTTGCATAGTCCAGTATTTTATTCTCATATTTTCCAGGAGGAAAACATTTAGGGTGGGTGGTTGCAAACCATGAATAATTAAAGAAAATTCCTTCTGAGTGCCAATAACTCCCTTACAGTTAGAGGTATTTGAAAATACAAACAAAATATAATCTAGCTATAAGCTTGATATTGCCTATATTGTTAATTCTGAAACATTATAATGTTAAAACAAAATCACAGAAAGTTAAAGCATTCACATGTATTTAAAAAATATTAAGTTACTCAGTTCAGCAACTTCATTAGGATAACCTTATGAGTTTGTGTTTCCTATTCTACAAATTCTACTGTGCAGAAATTTTGTGCAGACCAGAAATTTATTAACATGTTAAAACAGTATTTAGAATACAGTAAATGTATTAATACATTGTTTTGAAATAAAGTTTTATCAATTTTGTATTTGAAGGATAAATATGCATATGCATAGAGTGCTCCATCTTGGGAAAATATTTTAAAATAATGTAAGCACTAGAAAATTATTTCTTCTTCTTCTACACATTTTTTTATTTTTTAGAGACACTCTGTTGGCCAGGCTGGAGTGTAGTGATGTAATCATAGCTCACTGAAACCTGCAACTCCTGGGCTCAAGGGATCCTCCTGCCCTGGCCTCCAAAAGTACTGGGATTACAGGAATGAGCCATTATCCCTGGTACTCCTCTTTTAAACTTTTTTCTATCTTGCCTGTTTCCTTTTGTCAATCAAGACCAGCTACGGAGAACATTAGTAGCTCTGTGCTGCCCTCTAGTGGAGAGTAGAGAATATAGTCAATTAGAAGATTCGGCCTTTTAATACTTTCAATGACATTCTAACAAGAAAAAGTAGATATCGTAAGAAAAATTTCTTAATCTGCTATCACTGACAGAAGATAAAGAGTAATTTAGCACCACAGCTATCAATTTATTACTCTAACTCTAAATATTTTTCATGGTAATAAAGAAGTACAAATTGATGTTTGTCTTAAAAGCAAATTCTTAGGTCAGGCTCAGTGGCTCAATCCTGTAATCCCAGCACTGTGGGAGGCTGAGGTGGGCAGATCACCTGAGTTTGGGAGTTCGAGACCAACCTGGCCAACATGGTGAAACCCCGTCTCTACTAAAAATACAAAAATTAGCTAGGAGTTTTGGCACACGCCTGTAATCCCAGCTACTCAGGAAGCTGAGGTGGGAGAATCGCTTGAACCTGGGAGGCGGAGGTTGCAGTGAGCAGAGGTGGTGCCACTGCACTCCAGCCTGGATGATAGAGCAAGAGCCTGTCTCAAAATTTATATATATATATACACATATGTATACACATATATACACACACACACACACACACACACACACATATAATTTATAATATTTAGTAATTTCAATAAAATGGTATAATTTTTGGCAATTAAATTTAAATTATTACTCAAGAACATTTTTAAAAGCTAAATTTAAACAAATTCAAACCAACAGAAAAATAAATTTTTTCTTCTAAGAATTGAGGCATTACCTTAGTGTTAAAGCTGGGTGTGTGTGTGTGTATTTGTTCAATATAGCTATGGCATTTCTTTTTTTGTTTGAGTCTGATCTTATTTATTTGTTACTCAAAAAATCTTATTTCTGACTGGATTCAGACTTAGAAGTAGAAGCTGAATAGAGACGAAAGTCTGCGTCTCTTCGCAATTTGTTCCTGGCGCTTCTCTTTAGCCTCCTTCATTCTCTTGGCCAAAAGTTTAGCATATTCTGTGGCCTCTTCCTTGTTTTTCTTAGTACGCTGCTTCTTCAGAGCAATACGCCGCCGTTTGTGCTGCAGGACACGTGGAGTAACAAGACGCTGAATCTTGGGTGCTTTAGTTCTAGGTTTCTTACCTTCTTTGTTTAAGGGCTTTCTTACAACATACTGGTGGACATCATCTTCTTTAGAGAGACTGAAAAGTTTGCGGATTCTGCTAGCTCTTTTGGGCCCCAGGCGACGAGGCACGATGGTATCAGTTAGTCCAGGAATATCCTTCTCTCCTTTTTTTTACAATAACCAAGTTGAGAATGCTCAGATTAGCACCCACAATGCAACCACGAACTGATTTTCTCTTTCTTTCTCCAGTTCTCCTTGGTCTGTAAGAGGAATTCCCCTTACTCAGTAGCAGGCGGACACGGCCATGAGTCAAGACACCTTGCTTCATGGGGAAACCTTGTTTGTCGTTCCCACCACTGATTTGGACCACATAACCCTTCCATTCTTCACCCAGAGCGTCAGCAGCAACTTCTGTCGCCATACACTTCTCATAAAAAGTACGAAGTTTGCGTTCATCATCCACTTCAATGAGTTTCTGGCAGCCAGTGGCTGGGAAGGAGATGTTCAGCTTCATCTTGAAGTAGCTATAGCTATGGCATTTCTTAAACTACACTTAATATGATGCAATAATAGATCGAGGTACTTAACAAGTGATAAGAATTTGCTTTTTTTTTTTTTTTTTTTTTGAGACAGAGTCTCACTCTGTTGCCCAGGTTAGAGTGCCATGGTACAATCATGCCTCAATGCAACCTTGATCTTCGGGGCCCAAGCAATCAATACTCAGCCTCCAAGCAGCTGGACTACAGGCATGTACCACCAAACCCGGCTGACTTTTAAAAAATTTTTAATAGCGTTCAAGTCTCACTGTGTTGCCCAGGCTGTTCTCAAATTCCTGAGCTCAAGCAATCTTCCTCTCTCTGCCTCCCCAAAGCTGAGATTACAGGCATGAGCCACCACGCCTGGCCTATATAACACTTAGAACTTAGAAAAAAATATATTTAGAAGATGCCTTATTATCTGAACAAGCCTGAAACAATTGAAATTACTACAACTATTTTGGAAGTTATTTTTCAAATGGAATTTTTCCCTAATAAGACAAAAAAATCCAGTTGAAAAGATAACTGCTTACTTAACAAGTGTTTGCAGTGGTGGGAGAGAAATATGGGTGGTGGGTAAAAGTAGTAGGACTATTTATTTAACCAAATAATAACAAAATAGTAAGAGGATCCTTTCTCATGCTATATAGCTTGATTTTTATAGATTTTTTTTAATTTTATTCTTAATATAATTTTATTAAATTCTTTATATCTGATATCTCTCCAAATCAAATGGAAGCAATTTTCAGCAAAATGACACATAATCACTTTAGTAAAACCTAAATAGCAAGTGAGACCCAAGAAGAATGAGAATTCAAATATAGTAACCAGTTTGTTAAACTGCTGGGGTTGTGCTTCAAATTTGGGTCTGAGCTTCCTACCAAAGTGAAAGGGAGCTCCTCATATAACATATTTCTTACTTTGAAGAGAGTAAGACTTCCTAATTCCTAAAAATAGATATTTTCTGGTTTTAAGTTTAAATCTAATTTCACATGGGGATTCTAAATTAAGTCTAAATCTAATTTTCATGTGGGCAGCTAATGAGTGATAAAACTCATTAGCTTAATAAGAACTGCGAATTCAGAAATTAGTAGATTTTGTTTGCTGTTTTTGTTTTGTTTTGCATTTAGTAGAGGCTAAATGAATGTAGTTCAAGTTCTACTGATCCAACATAATAAAAACTCAAAGTAGTAGAAAGACAATATTTCATCAAATATAATTTCTCTCAACCAGATAACACGATAAAAGTGAACAGCAAATAATTTAAAAATAATAACCTTATGTTACAGTCAGAAATATTTATTATTTTCATATAAGAAGATCCTAATTATCTCTTAGTTTAAAGCTCCTTGAGGGCCATAGTATTATCTTCTAGTTCCTTGGTATTTTTCACTGAGGTTTGATCACAGTGGATATAAATTCACTAATAAAGTAGAAAAAATGAACTTCACCACTGGTGGGTCGTTTTGGTTTGTATTTTTGGTGGACAGGGAGTGTATTTTTACCTTGTAGCAGTCTCCTCCAGGAATAATTTCCTGAATATATACCAACGGGCCTTCATTCCGGTTAATTCCTCCCAGTATCTTCAGGCCAAGGCCTGTTTCCTTGGTAATTGTAATCATCCGAAAGGCAGGATCCCTGAAATAAAGTAAATTGGCACACACAGGTTAGTGTAGAGATCTCTACCTATTTTTTTCTTTAAACTACTTATTAAATCAAATTCTTAGATCTAGACCAGTGGCCTCTAACCTTTTTGGCACCAGGGACTTGTTTCATGGAAGAAAATTTTTCCACGGCAGGTGGGGTGGGTGCAGGGGCGCAGATGGGGGATGGTTTCGAGATGATTCAAGTGCAATACATTTATTGTGCACTTTATTATTACATTGTAATACATAATAATTATACAACTCACAACAATGTAGAATCAGGGGGAGCCCTGAGCTTGTTTTCCTGCAACTAGATAGTCCCATCTGGGGGTGAGAGGAGATAGTGACAGATCATCAGCCATTAGATTCTGATAAGCAGCAGCAACCTAGATCCCTCACATGCACAGTTCACAATGGGTTCATGCTCCTATGAGAATCTAATGCCACCAATGATCTGACAGGGGGATGATCTCAGGCTGTAATTCTCACTTGCCCTAGGCTCACCTCCTGCTGTGTGGTCTGGTTCCTAACAGACTAAGGACCACTACCAGTCTGAGGCCCAAGGGTTAAGGACCCCTGACCTATACAATCCAAAATACTTAGTACTTACTAGCAATGACATTTTTAAAAGTATGGTGACAGAACAACAATTAAATGAATTTTCTTGCCTGTACTTAACAATCTTCTCTACAAAACAACCACAACAACCAAAATTCTACAAAGAATTTACAATGATAATCTTATTTCTTTGAAGTAGAACAAAAATTTATTAAACATACTGAAAATATTTGTTTTTACCTGATTATTAGACTACTTGAAGAATTCCAAAACTAAGTATTTTAATGAATTAGGTAAGTAGCTTTAAAAGACATGTCTGTGGCCATTTAAAGCAAAATAAATCTGACTTCCATTTGAGTCTAAAATAAAATTTATCTTTTTAATTTAGAAAGAGTATTTTCTTGGTACAAAGTACTTGTTTCAACTGTAATTTCTGCCAGACAAAAACAATGCCATTGAAAAGAAGGAACTGTCAAAAAAATCCTGCAAAAGTCATTGGATTCAAGTTGCACTTCTGAATACTCTGGTCAGAGCAGAGACTTTTACTGGTCAAACAAAACTTGAATTAAATTTGAAATAAGACTTAGGAGTTGCATGTTTACTTATTACATACTGGGTACTGTCCTAAACAGTGCCTAAATAATGACATTTAATTTAATATTTATAAAATTCTTAATATTCTTAACCTTATTATTCTAAAAGACCCAAAATTCACGTAGGTTAACGTGGTGGCCCAAGTGTGAGGCCAGTCAGTCTTACTTCAGAGGCAAAATGTGATATGTACATTACTTTGTTATTGTATTAGTCATTGTTGAACACAGGGCTTTCAGCTGTCTTCAAACACATTGAATAACTGAAACTACTATTAAAAAAAGAGTTACTTCATATCTTACATGATTATAGCTTTTAGGAAAAGCCTTCTTAGCTTCTGTCATAGAAATTCTAAGAATATCATTAAGAATACTATTGCATTCAAAAAAATAATTTCTAGAAATAAAGAATTTTTGAAAAACATATAAAACTCCCTGTTTTTTAATATTTTGCTCTCCATATATAACATCATTTAGAGCTGCATTACAGGTATACTGAATTCAGCTCTAATTTGGGAAGGCCTATCTGGTTTCTCGGGCAATAGTCAATCAGTTAGAAAAAAGGCAGTGATGACAGGGTTCAAGGGTCCAAAATGCTCTACTCATGTGGATTTCTGTACCCTAAATCCATTCTTTCTTCTTTTGTTTTTTGTTTTTTTGAGACAGGGTCTTGCTCTGTCCCAGCTGGAGTGCAGTGGCATGATCTCAGCTTACTGTAACCTGCGCCTCCCAAGTTAAGTGATTCTCCTACCTCAGTCTCCTGAGTAGCTGGGATTATGGGTGTATGCCACCATGCCCAGCTAATTTTTGTGGGTTTTTTTTGGTAGACACTGGATTTTACCATGTTGGCAAGTCTGGTCCTGAACTCCTGACCTCAAGTGATCCACCCGCCTTGGCCTCCCAAAGTGCTGGGATTACAGGCATGAGCCACCGCACCTGGCCAATAAACCCATTCTTTACAGGATAGTAGACTGCAAAAACAAACAAATAAAGACTAGAAATCAAAGAGAAGGTAAGAAAGTGAAGTAAGGTACCTCATTAGATCTCTCCACTAACTCATACATCCTCCAAATGTGAATGTCCTTCACTGGGAGCACAAACAATATCCACCGTATATTATTGCTTCAGTACAGTATCTCACTTTTCTAATCCCAACAAAGTGTTATTAACATAGCAGTTTATTGCTTCTAATATTTTTTCCCTATATAAATCCATCCATATATTTTCTGAATTGATATTCATATATTTTCTGAATTGCTATCGTACTACTTAAACAGTTTTAGAACCTGTTTTATTATTGTAAGCAACGACTATGTTGTTAAAAGTTCTTAAACATAAGTTTTTATGTTCATGGCAGCATAAAATTTACATACACAGCTCAGACCTTATTTTAACACTCTCCTATTGTTAAAAATTTAGATTACCTACTCTTTTTTCCTACTAAATATTAAAAATAGTTCTGCTCAACTTTATTCATAACAAGAGAATTAAAAGTTAAAACTATGTAGAGGTACTACTACTCACCTACCAGATCAATAAAAATTTAAAACTTCAACAACGTGGGAAAAGAGGCATTTTTTGCACACTGCTGGTGGGAATGCAAATGGTATCACTTCTAAAGAGATAAATTGGTAACCTCTAACAAAAAATGACCCTCTGATCCAGTGATTTCATTTCTGAAAATCTATCCCAAAGATACTCTGGCAAAAAACAGAAAATGACTTATATACTAGGTTATTCATTTTGACATAATTTGTATTCACCAAAAATTGCAATCAATACAAATGCCCATCCATAAGGTACTGGCTGAAAAAACTATGGTACATCCATACCATAGAATATTATGCAGTTATAACAAAAAACAAGGAAGATCTTTATAAACTGATATGAAGGGATCACCAGGATATATGTTAAAACAAAAAGGCAAGGTGAAAACAGTATAAATGATATCTTTTAAGAATATTCCAGGGAGTAGAATCCAAATATATATATAATTATAATTATTATGTGTACATATACGTGTGTGTGTGTATATATATATATATATGCATTTGCTTAAACAAAAAGAAGTACTACAAAAGGACCAAGAATAAAAACAACTTTTTATAGAGGGAATGAGGGCACAGAGTGAAGACTAGAATAAGAGCAAGATTTTTTTTTTTTTTGAGACGGAGTTTCGCTCTTGTTACCCAGGCTGGAGTGCAATGGCGCGATCTTGGCTCACCGCAACCTCCGCCTCCTGGGTTCAGGCAATTCTCCTGCCTCAGCCTCCTGAATAGCTGGGATTACAGGCACGTGCCACCATGCCCAGCTAATTTTTTTGTATTTTTAGTAGAGACGGGGTTTCACCATGTTGACCAGGATGGTCTCGATCTCTTGATCTCATGATCCACCCGCCTAGGCCTCCCAAAGTGCTGGGATTACAGGCTTGAGCCACCGCGCCCAGCCCGATTTTTTTGAATATACCTTGTTAAACCTATGTTTTATGTTTGCAAAATTCCTCCCATTCCTGTCTACATGCATCTTGGTAATGTGACTTTACTGCTTCCTTTCATTAAAAGCAAAGTCCATATCTCCACTCCTTGAATTTTTATTTGTCTATTTAAATTGCTTTGGCCAATGGGATACCAGCAAATGTGAGAAAAATGGAAAAACCTGTGCTTCTGCCACCATGTCAAAGCTTGAGCTAGGCCCCTGCAGAATGAGAGACCAGTTCAAAAGAGACCTCAGCCATCCAGCCTTCCTAGCTGAGGCCTCACAAGATCTAAATTAGGCCATCCTACATTATCTGGCATAGAGCAGAACTGCTCAGCCAACCCACTGAATCATGAGAAATAATAAATTCTTATCGGTTTAAGGGACTTTAGGGTGGTCTGTACCACCCATAATACAAGAGTAGCAAGAGCTACTCTTATATTATGAATTTTTTCTGGAATTATAAAATATTCTAGATATTAAAAAGCCAAAATTTAAAAAAGAAATCTCACAAAAGAGTTTTTAAAAATGTACTTGATAATTGTTTATTTATTTTTTATTATTTTTAGAGACAGAATCTTACTATGTTGCCCAAGCTGGAGTGCAGGGCTATTAACAGGTTTGATCATAGCATACTACAACCTCAAACTCCCAACCTCAGGCCATCCTCCTGTCCCAGTTTCCTGAGCAGCTGGGACTATAGGCATGCCCTACTGTGCCCTGTGCAGATGACTTTAAAGAGAATGCATGTTTTTGTCCCATACATTGATTTACACTGAAAGGTAATTCAATGTATTACTTTACTCACTACTCATTATTGCTACTCTAGACCACATTAGACAGCTAGATGTAAAAAAAAAACTTTTAATCAAATGTTCATTAACAGTCTACATATTTCCAACTATATTTCAAAACATTAAATTTAAAAATTACTTTTCAAGTAGACTGGATGATATGACAGTAGATGTATTTTTATTCATGCTTTCACCAAAGCAGCCTTGGATTTAACAGCTGTATAAATGAAGATCTTGATGAAGAGTCTAGAAATTCTTCTTTTCCTAGGATTAGAGAAGTAGAAAATAAATTGTCAGGTCTTAGAACTGTCAAATTTGATTCCAACTGTTCATAAAAACATTATATATACTTAGCACATAAATAATATAAGCCTATGTATAGATGTTAGATATATGTATTTTGAGTTATGGCATTTTAGTCATTGATGATTACATCTAAGAAATGTAAAGACAGCTCATTAGATACATAGGTCTATGTCTATATCATTATGAATATCCCTGTCTACATAAAATTTTCATTCTCTGGCAAAAGTGAAGAATATAGCTAAGCTTTATGTAACTATTATAACTTCGACCCTTGGTAAACTTAAAAATCACATAATTAAAGATTGAGGAAAATGTCTCCTGTGAGCACAAGGCTATGAAGCTTATAGTCAGAAAAATAATTATCCAGTGCATTTGAAAAAAACTAAATTCTTATTACCTTACCAATTATCTTGAGGTATTTCCTGCAGATCCTATATTACTCTAATTTATTCCAGGAATTTCTTAAATGCTTTCCTGTGAAGAGAAAAAAATATGCTTTTAATGTCTTACATGGTTCCACTGTGAAAATTACAGAGAATAGTGCAGTTTCATTTAATTAAAACAAACGGTATTTGAACTGAGATTTACCACCTTTTCATAAGAAAAATGAATGAAGCAAAGGAATTAAAGTTGAAAATGATACTAGGATCATTTAGTACAACTATCTCTCTGAAGAAATGAAGATTTCAAAGATCTAGATTCAAAGATTTTGTGCTTTTCCTTCACAAATAAGAAATAGTGTTTTGTTTTTTTTCTTCTCCTAACCAGAACTCAGGCTTTGTAGCCTACTGGATGGACCTTGAGATCTGATAGGCCTGAGTTCCCACTTGAACTTTTGGGATTCTCCAAGCCTCGGCTTCTATAGGTACAGTAGGTGCCTTGATTGTGGTGATTTCACAAATGGATACACATGTTAAATGTAACACATTGTCTCACTTTAAATAGCTGCTGTTTGTTTTAAATCAGTTATAGCTTAATAACATTAAACTTTTAAAAAACCTGATTCTCAGTTAAAAATGGCATCTTGATCTTAGCACATATCTTCTTTCCCTCCCAAGAACCAACTATATGAGACTATTAGAGAGTTACAAACAGTATAAACTCAGAATGTTGAAGAGTATATGGGAAAAGAGCCATCAGATGAAGATTTTGAACAAGTTTCTGGAAGATAAAAAATAGATGGTTGGGTGATAATTGGTAAAAGAGAGCTAAAGAAGCTGAAATTTAGGGCAGTACTTCTTAAACATTTTTAAGTTTGAGAACACACATAATGGTAATATTTCTATGGCATACTAAGCTAAAGAAAGGTGACATTCTCTGAGAAGCTGAGAAGAATCAATGTATCAGTACACCAGCAACTGATTCACAACAAAATTCTGGCCTAGGAAACAAGTGCAGGAGGAATGTATCTTAAAGAATCCCAGAGAAACTAGGACTCAGAAACAAAAAGTTCTAGGGAGAACAAAACCGAGAGATTGAAGACTAAAATCAAGACAATCATCCTATCTTTTCTCCAACCATTGTATAGAGAAGAAATCATAGATTCTTCTGTAAACGAACTGAATGGACTCCAAACAGAGAGGCAACCACCTTTGAGAGCCTAACATAGAGACATATTCACTGGTCTCGGTGGTAAAAACATATTTCAACTTTCACAGCCTCTGTAGTAGCGACAGGAACAGTGGAAGCATGCAGATCAACAGCAGTCAGAGAAATGAAGCCACCAAGCAACAATGTCAATAGCAAAAGTCCGATGACCATGAAACAAGTAAGTTACTCAGTACCCCATAAGAAAAAGAAGGGCCACTTGAGGGAGGAGCTTAAAATCCTTGGGCTTTGAATAGTAGTCCCTCAGAGTCAGCAGCCACTGCAGCTGTCTACAAGACTGATACAGTCATGGATGAGAGTTCAATTCTAAAACTAAGTTTGCATAAGTTCATTATACATTGCTTTAATAATACATGCATGGAGCAGATTCTCAAACCTCAAGAGGGGTCATTCTCATATAACAATAATAGCAGTAACTACCATTAATTGGCACTATGTTTCACATACTATGTATTTCAAATATATTTATTTAATATTGTGGAAAATGTACTAGACATAAGAAAAAAAAGAAATGCAGAATTCAAATGGTAATATTGCCATGTGCTAGTAATATGGCATTAGAAAAATTGCCTAAGCTCTTGGCATCTCCTCGTATTAAGGTGGGAATAGTAACACCTTGCTCAAAGGCAGATGTGAATAATTGAGCAGTCTTTCTACTGGTACCAAAGTGAGTAAGATCCTCATCTTTGGTGAGTTGTTCTAACTGGACACAGGGTCCCTAGGCCCCCTGGGAACATACCCAAGTCTAATGATGTATAAATGCTACTTTACAATAGATTCCATACAATATACTTAAGAAGACATTTTACAACATTTCTATTTTGAGGTATAAAATATAATTTAGGTGTTTACTCCATTCATTTAGTGTGCTGGCAGTGTCCTAAGTGCTAGAGATGAGACCAGGAGGGGATGAAGTGCTCTGACAATGGTATGCACAGGGAGTATGGAGAAAGGCTGCCTAACCTGGGATCTAGGTCATCATTAAACACCGATACAGCCAGGCACCATGTTACAGGATTTTCTTCCCATAGGAGCCCCACAATGGAGGTATTATTAAACCAATTTTATACAAAAGAAAAATAAGTCACAGAGAAAGTATGTGACTTGTCCATTGTCACAGGCTAGCTGTAAAGTAGAATTTGAATGCTGCTCTTTCTTGCTCCAAACCCAGGTTGTTTCTACTACAGTATGCTGAAAAATTAATTTAGGTAAAAAGCTTGATTAACCAAAAAAGCAGAATTAGAAAGTAGTAGTAGTAGTGTGTTGTCTCTTTTGTATAAAGATGACACTATTGATTAAATAGAAGTGGGTTTAATCTTAAGCAGGCTTGTTTTTTATATTAACAAGGTATTCATTGTCATGTCCTTAAATATCATAAAATGCCTGTTATTTCCCTCTCCTTTGCCTGTTTCCTACTCTCTCTTTATACAAGCTGGCAAGGCTCTCAACCAACAAGGATTCATGTTACATACACATACTCCACACACTCACTCACACACACACACACACACACACACCACCCCCAAGTTCCTATAATTAATGAATAACACAGAAAGAAAACATTCTGCTCTTTTACTAAAAATATTCACATTCAAGACAAATATATTGTTTTTCTAGTTTGGTGAATCGTAAGAGGGAAACAGATCAGCAAAAACAGAAAAAGTGGAACACTGGAGGAAAAAAAATCTTGTTGTATAAGATGAATCTATTCCAGAAAACTTAAATTAGAGCTTTTCTTTGATAGTCTGTTTACTTATGAGCTCATTAAAACAATTTTCATCCCATATAATTAGAAATTTCATCAGATTTTAAAAAAAACTGCCCATAATGCATATGGTGTTTGAGTAAGACATTCAATAAAACCAGTTCTTTTCATTGGACAAAAAATAGAGAAAATTAAAGGAATAAAAATATCTTCTGGCAGAATTATAGTAAATATTAATTTAATAAAATGTTAAAAAGCTCATAAGAAAAGTGCTTTGCCAGAAGCTACTGGCCATCTAGAGGTCTCTAAAGATACACTAAAATATCTTGATAAAAATGGGGATTTTCAGGCAAGATCTGGCCTGTTCAGGGTGGTATGGTTGTAGACTGAGGAATTTCAGTTCATATGAGTATGAGGGCTTATGCTTATATTGTTAAGAGAAGTAACAAAAGAAAAAAAAAATGAGCTGCAGAGAACACTGTTAGCTTTTCCAAGGGCATAAAGGAGATATTTAATTGCTTTCTTGGGTTCACACTCTATATAAAGTAATCAGATTCCTGATAGAGCAATAAGGACACATAGGGCACTCCTTGATTTTGTGTTCAAAAAGGAAGATGTGGCTGGGGTCAGAAGTATCTAAAAATGCTAGGAAAGTATGGTTTGTAAAACATCCCTTAAAGGTGAAAATTCAGCACATTTAATAAACAATTATGAACAATAAAGAAAGAGACGATTAGAAAAAGTGGGAGAATAAAAACATGTTAATGAGGGGCATCTGGGGAAATGGGATATCAGTGATGGTGGAAAATCTAAATCCAGGGTTTGTCTACCAAAGGCAGGATACTAGCTCATTTTAATACTCTGTGATTGGCAAGAAGTGATTCAGCAAATACACAGAAATATTTGTTAGTTCCTAAGTATCATTAGAGAATAGTTAATAATTATAAAACATCAGAAACCTCAAAAATACATAAAAACTGATAATTGGTTAAATAATTTACAGTATAATGATGTAAAAGAAAACTATGTAATCATCAAAAACGGTCTAGGTAAAAAACAACAGCAAAGTAAAACAAGAATGTATAGAATAATTTCATCTTTTAAAATTACATTTATTAAAAATATACAATAAAATATAAACAATAATGACAATTGGAACTACTATTTTTATTTACTGTTATTTTCATTTCCTTCTTTAAATTATTTTTTGAATGGTTTACAAGGATATATACTTTAATATATTATTTTGAAAAAAGAAGGAAAAATGTCAAAAAAAAGTTACCAGGTTTGAGTGTACCTTCTTGGCATCTAATATTTAAAATCAGCTCCTTCTAATTATGTCTCTTTTAATGTCATTTTACCTTTATGTCATTTTCTCCTTTTATCTTCATTTGCCAAGGTATCAACAAATGTTGAAATTTAAAAGAGAAAATAACATAGATCTGCTGTTTCCCAAAGCAAATCAGCTATATCCTTTAAATAACTTCTTATGACAACTCCTTTGTAAGCAAATTGACAGGCAGTAGAAATAAACAAACTTACTTTCTGCTATAATTTAAAAGGAAAGATGACTTATAGCAAAGAATATTATAGTACGTATTACATAGTACATATATTTAATGGTTTTTTTAATTGCATTGGGAAGATTACCGGCCTAGAGGGTAGATGCCCACTAGCCATATGACTTTGAGCAGTCACTTACTCTACTCCCTAGTTTCTTCATGTGTACGATGACAAAATCATTCATCAAATAATCTGTAAAGGTTCTTTTTTGGCTCTATAAATAAAAAATTTTATGGCAGGCTTATTAAACTACGAGTTCCCCAATGTGTTCTTAGGGAAAGATTTTCTTTTTAAAATATATATTCACCTCTAAGATCAGTATGACCCATGAATGGGGTATGGTAAGCTACAGTTGGTCCTTTGGGAGGGATTAGAGTGGAGGGAAAAATGTACTAGTGTAGTGACATTCCACATTAAGGTCATTTCAAAAGAGAAAAAGGGCACAATGATGTTGGCTACTCAACAAATAATCTGTCTGGTTTCTGTGGACTGACAAGTTAGAAATGCTTACTATTTATTCATTCACTAAAGCTAATATTAAAAATGTAAATATGTCTTCTTGTAAAGTTAGATGTATTATACTTGAGGAGACATAAAAATGACAGCATTTAGAAACAGGCAACTTGTTTTGTACTTTATCACAGCAGAGATGCTTCAAGATAACATTAGCTATTTACATAATCCTAAGGTTAAGAAAACTGGCAAAATCAGGAATGACTATTTTCCCTGGGCTAAACTTAACTGACCATTTTTAAACAACATAAAAGTTTCAGGAAGCCAAGATATAAAAGATCAAAGAGTTACAGTCATGCCTCAGTATCTTTACGGAACTGGTTCCAGGACCCTGCGGACACCAAAATTAGAAGATATTCAAGTCCCTGATATAAAACAGTATAGTATCCACATATAACCTATGTACATCTTCCCTTATACTTTAAATCATCCCTAGATTACTCATAAAACCTCACACAATGTAAATATGTTATGCTATATTATTTAGGGCATAATTGACAAAAAAAAAAAGTCTGTACAAGCTCAGTAAAGACATATGTTCATTTTCAATCTATGATTGGCTGAATCTGTGCATGTGGACCCTGCGGATACTGAGGGCCAGCTGTATTTTACTTTCTTTTATTCTGTACCCGAAGGCAATATTCCCTTTGCTAGCGTTTTTTTTTTTTTTTTTTTTTCTTTCTTTTAAGAATCTAAGGAGTTCAGAAATCCTCCTCATTTGTCTTGAGGGGGTGGTACCAAAATGCCAGGGGTTCAGTTTAGGTCCTGTTACTTGCTACACAGAAAACCAATCACTGAAAGGAGGAGTATTGCCAGGGAAGAAGGCTTTAACTCGGTGCAGCAGCCAAAGAGATGGGAAATTTGTATACCTCTCCTTCACCTGCTAAAATTAGAGGCTTATATGGCAGGGAAAAAAATGTAACTACATGTGGGAAAACAGGAATTAGGAAGGGATAAGGAAGAGGAGTTGGTCAACAGTAGCAAGTTATTGGTTAGGGCAGCAGTCTCCAATCTTTTTGGCACCAGGGACCAGTTTTTGTGGAGACAATTTTTCCACAGATGTGGGGGTGGGGGAAGATTTCAAGATGAAGCTGTTCTACCTTAGATCATCCGGTATGAGATTCTCATAAGGAGCATGCCATGTAGATCACTCATGTGCACATCTCACAGTAGGGTTCTCACTTCTATAAGAATCTAATGCCACCACTGATCTGACAGAAGGTGGAGCTCAGGTGGGAATGCTCATTCACCCTCCGCTCATCTGCTGTGTGGCCCGGTTCCTAACAGGCCACGGACGCATACAAGTCTGCAGCCTAGAGACTGGGTACCACTGAGTTAGGCAGCCGTGATGGGTGAGGGGTCTGGTATCACATTGTCCAGATGCAGTGATCTGGTAAGTTTCAGTTCCTTGACACTATATGGGAGGCCTGATGATTGGTTTCCTGAGAAAGTAACTCAGATAAAACAAATTTAACTTTCTCAAGTTTCAACAATGGAAGAATCAATTTCTATGTTTATTCAAAGAAACCATTAATATCAGTTCTATGGGACAATTAATTGGTCCTATTTCAGGATGCATAAGCATCTGTCTGTAACACACAGCCCAACTCTGTGGGAAACATCAGAAAACTACTTCAAAGATAGAGTCTTCTTGAAACAGGAGATTTTCATAAACATAACAGCTTACTGCTCTCAGAAGTTTCCTTGGACTACCTGACTGCCTTCTGCTTGCTTTCATTCATACATTCATCCACCAAACATTTAACTCAGTACAATTATGTGCAGGTACCACACTAAGTGCTTGTGATATTATGGTGAACAAGTCAAGATCATTGCTCTTTTGGTGTTTACATTCTTGTGGTGGGAGAAAAACAATAAAAAAGGATACAAGTAAATGAGCTAGATTTCAGATATTGCAAGGTGATAGCCAATGTGACTAAGGAGAAAAGGGCTAATTTAGACTGGGGAGGGTGTCCCAGCTAAGACCCAAATAATAATTCAGCTGTGAAAAAAACTGAGGGACAAAGCATTTCAGGCAGTTTACAGAAAAGAAAGAAGTGCAACTGGAATGTGGTGAACAGGGATAGAGTGGTAAGAGATAAGTTTAGAGAAGTAGGCAGGGTCTAGATTTCCTAGGGTCTCATGAGCCATGGTAGCAAGTTTGGAATTTTGATCTTATTTCACTTAACCTGGCTATTCTCAAGAGAACTGAATTTGCCTTTTGCTTTCTCTCTTACCTTTAACCTTCTAAAGGTTAAAAGTAAAGGCTCTAAAGACTCTCTGCTTTTGTACTTTCCCTAGTTTTCTGCCTTTGCTTTTAATCCACATAATTAGACTGCTCTTTGGCCTGAATCATGTGAGACTGTCAGTCAGTGCATTTGAGAAATGTATCTATATCTGTATCTATATCTATATTTACATCTATATCTACATCTTGACCAGGACTGGCTGTATGAATAGCAGGGCCCAATACAAAATGGAAATACAAGGCCTCATGTTAAATAACTATTAAGAATTTTTAGCAGGGCATGGCGGTATGCGCCTATAATCCCAGCTACTCGGGAGGCTGAGGCGGGAGAATCACTTGAACCCAGGAGGCAGAGGTTGCAATGAGCGGAGATAATGCTGTTGCACTCCAGCCTGGGTGACAGAATAAGACTCTATCTCCAAAAAAGTAAAATAAAATAAAATAGAAGAATTTCAAGATGCTGACAGTAGAGCATTAAACAAAGTACAGGGCTTTGAGTGAGGTAGGAGTCAGGACTTGGAACCAAACTGAGGACTAGCTAAAAAGGTCCTGAAAAGAAGCAGCTTTCCATAAGACAGCAAACAGACCTTACCACCCCTTTCCATGGTAATGACCCTATGAATCAGAAGTTACCACACTCATCCTAGAAATTTCTGCATAAACTGTCCCTGAATTTGCATATAATTAAAAGTGGGTATAACTATGAGTGCAGAACTGTCTCTAAGCTACTATTCTGGGTGCAGTGCCTATGGGGTAGTCCACTCCACAAGAAGCAGTATCTTTGCTGCTTACTGTACAATACCACTTCAATAAAAGTTGCTGTTTAACACCACTAGCTTGCTCTGGAATTCTTTTCTGGGCCAAGCCAAGAACTCTCCTGGGCTAAGCCCCGATTTGGGGGCTTCCATGTCCTACATCATAAGTGAGGGGCCCTTTTAAGAGCAGGGCTTTGTATGACTGCATAGGTCATATTCTCATGAAGCTGGCCCTGATCTTGATAAATACTACTTGAATTAATAAATGCCTTCTACTGAAAAATGATTTCTATCAAGCATATAAACTTAATCAAGATCTTTTAAATGGAGTAGCTCCTCAAAAAGATGGCATAAAGGCCTCTGCCAGGAAATAAGAAAGTAAGATATCAAAACTGACTGAAGGTGACTTCAGGGCATTATTGTGCACTAATTAGAAAACAATGCTTACCCTGCCTGTTCTTACGCAAACGAAATATATTTGTTCTTACTATTTATTCAAATACATTACTCTTATTCTTCTTTTAGATACAAGTATTGCAATAAATAGCTACCAAATAAACAGTTGTTAATATTGTTAAAATTATTGTTAGG
This sequence comes from Saimiri boliviensis, assembly GCF_048565385.1. Lineage (NCBI taxonomy): Eukaryota > Metazoa > Chordata > Mammalia > Primates > Cebidae > Saimiri > Saimiri boliviensis. The sequence continues at coordinate 36,807,403 of NC_133465.1, forward strand.
TATTTCACATTGCTAAATGGATTCTGGAGCTTTATTAAGAAAACCACTAGAAAATACACTTCTGTGACTACCACCATATTAAGACTGAAGTTGCAATTTCCTTAACTTATATTATGCATTAAAAATACCAAAATTTAAAATAGTACATCTTTACAATCCATAGAAAGCCTAAAAATCAATAATCAGATAAGAAAACCTAATGTGAATATCAAAATGGTTTATATGAAAAATAACTTATTGTACCTAATATATAAAATTGGACACTGTTATAGTTAACCAGAAAGTTTACAAGGTTTAATTGTTTATTGCTGAAGAATAATATTGCAAAGTAAAGATGTCAAGTCTGAAATGTCAGTCTAGCTCTTGATATTTTAAATGTGTAACCAAAACCTCTACCTACAAAATACGGTTGGACTAGCCCTCCCTGCCCTGAGGAGCTCTCATTCCATTCATGGTAAAACCAATTATTTAAGTATTAGTTATCATAATGATTTATGCATTATTACAAGCATACTCAGACTCACAAGAATTGCAGCCCAGGCTTATGCATTCATTTAAAGCTTTAGAGAAAAAAATAAATAAAAAATCAGCATCTCCTAGTGTTGTACTGTTATTGTATCTATGCATATTGACAGACCTTTCATTATCGTAAGAACTGCTTGTACCTGGGTTACAACCTCGGTCTCTGACCCCAATCCTATGCTCAACTCTGTCTAAACTGTTTGTTCTAGCTTAGAAATAACTTCAAATGTGTCATGTTACAAATAGGCATCTAACCATGTTAATGATGACTTTATTGAAGACAAAAGTAAAGAAATATTTCCTAATACAAAAAAGAAAAGTTTCTGTGTTTTTATTGTTGTTTTGTTTTCATCCACTGCAAAGCTGCTTTCTACAAGATGCAGTTAAAAATAGCAAGTTGTAAGGAGTCAGAAAAAAATCCAGGCTTAAACACCAGCTCTGCCACTACCCAACTGATCAGGCTTGGACAAGTTAACTCATCATTCTAAGCCTGCTTGCCTTCTTCATGGGCTGAGCTTGGGAAAAGAGTAAGGGAAAAGGCCTATGTGTCTAGAACCAAACTTCCTAACTGGCCTTTCCTCCTTCCTCCTATCCCTTCTAAAATGTCTGGAGCTGAAATTCCTAACTACACTTTTCTCTTTCCTTCTTCCTTACCACTTTTGTCTTGCTGAGTTTTTAGATGGTAATAGTGGCAGCATACTCAATATCTAGCTTTGGGCTGACAGACCAGGGAGGATGAACTCCCATGTCTGGGGCCAAGGTTTTAGCCACAGTAATCTGCTTACATATGGGGGGATTGAGCAAGTTAAGTCTAAACATTGACGATAAAGGTAGCCAGATTTCCTGCTGTTGAACACACATATGCACATTTGCTTATACACCCACATTCTCTAGGTTCTCTCTGCTGAAAAGGGCTATTAATGAACACTGCTAGTGCTCAGAGTTTGTTCCTATATGCAACTTTCCACTAAAGAAACCAAAATTCCTGGCAGAAATGGCCGATTCCAAGGTAGGTCAGGAAAATACAAGATAATCATGGCACATGTTGTCATCTCAAAAAAATAAGGAAGTGATCAAAGAATGATAAAAGCATGTCAAAAGGGGGCTTCTACTGGCAAAGTCTAGGAAAATCTGAAATCAGAATTTAAAAATAATAGCAACAGGCTGGGAGCCGTGGCTCACACTTGTAATCCCAGCACTTTGGGAGGCCGAGGCAGGTGAATCACAAGGTCAGAAGTTCAAGACCAGCCTGACCTACATGGTGAAACCCCGTCTCTACTAAAAATACAAAAATTAGCTAGGCGTGTTGGCGCCTGCCTGTAATCCCAGGTACGAAGGAGGATGAGGCAGGATAATCGCTTGAACCCAGGAGGTGAAAGTTCAGTAAGCCAAGATCACGTCACTGCACTCCAGCCTGAGCAACAGTGCGAGACTTCATCTCAAAAAATAAATGAATAAATAAATAATAATAGTAAATGTTAACCCTTGATTAAAATAAGAACTCATGAGTCTATACTGACATAAACAAATAAACAAGAAATATATGGTATAGCAGGGAAAACTCTACCCTACAGTAAAATGCCAACTAATAAACCTAGAAGGATTGATAACATTAGAAAATTATCATTTGGTATCCATCACAGTAATAACAGATTCAAACAAGCATCATCAATGCATGCTAAATCTGGTAGGAGAATGTATGATGAGAAATAGAATTTATAGTCTCAAAGCTTCTCCTTACAAAACACAAAGCTTCTCTCCACAAAACATACATTGCCTATTAATTTATGAGTGTGACATATGCACTAATTCACCTTATAACAGAGAAACCTGGCAGATACAATCTTAAAGAAATAGAAGTTAACATCATGAAGCCATAGACTAAATCGAGATCACGTGACACCTAAGAGGATTCACTGATTGAAGTATAGCATCTCTTCTACGATGTTCCTGTCAAGGGGTCACAAATATGAGGAAACATCAGACAAACCTATACTGAGGAACACTTAATCATGTAACCAACCCGTAGTCCTCAAAAATGTCAAAGTCATGAAAGATAAGGCTGGGTGCTATTCCTCATACCTGTAATCCCAGCACTTTGGGAGACCAAGATCGCTTAAGGCCAGGAATCTGAAACCAGCCTGAGCAGCCCAGCAAGATCTTGTCTCTTTAATATATATATTACATTATATACATATATGAAAAACAAGAAAAGACTGGCAACTATTCCAGATTGAAAAAGACTGAAGAAGCATGATAACTAAAAACAAAGAGTAATCCTGGATTAGATCCTAGATCTAAATTGGAAATGATTGGGATAAATGGGGTAATTTAAGAAGAGTCCATGAATAACATGGTGTAAAGAACTTAGTGTATATCCCCCAGAATCCATATGTTGAAGCCCTAACCCCCAATGTAGCTGTATTTGGATTGGGAAGTAATTACAGTTGAATGAAGTTATCAGGATGGGAACCTGATCTCATAGGATTGGTGTCCTTATAAGAGAGCTAATTCAATCCAATCTATGTAAGGACACAGCAAGATGGCAGATGTCTGCAAACCAGGGGGACCCCTCACCAGGAAGTGAATCCGTTGATACCTTGGTCTTGAACTTTCCAGCCTTTAGAACTGTGAGAAATAAATATTTCTGTTGTTTAAGCAACTGGTCTGTGATATTTTGCTATTGGTAGTCCAAGCTGACTATATATGGTAATACTGAATAAATATTTAATACTGGATAAATATTAACTTGTTGATTTTGATGCCTGCTTTGTGGTTTGGAAAGAGTGTCTTCATAATAAGAAATAAGTAAGTATACAGTTCTAAAACATCAAGTCTAAAATCTATTCTCAAATGATGTAGAAATGATAAAGGTTGAAGAATCTTTATCATTCTCTAATGTTGGTGAAGGGTATACAAGAAATTTGAGTACCATTATGTTGTAGAAATGTTTTAATTGTTTACTGTTTGTTAATTGGACATTGAAGTAAATGATGTTCTATACATTTCATTTACAATATAAGCAAAAAAAAAAACAAAATATTTTACTTGTCATACAAAAGTATTTCATAAACACGAACTGTCATTTCACATTATCGTCCTAAGATCAGATATGATGCATATTTTCTTTTAATAAAGTAGAAAGCTACAAAGACCAACACCACTTCATTGCTATCAATATTATTGTACACGAGTTTCCTTTTGCAGTTATTATACAAAAAATAAAATACTAGAGTCTAAGACAAAGACTGTATTACTGATATATATTCATACTGCTACAAGGAAGGGGTGCTTGGAGAAAAAGAATGATGAGAGGAAATGTATTGTTGGTGTCAGGGATTTCAGTCTATGCCGTAAGAAAATTAAACTATGAGAAATCTCATCCTAGAAGAGCTCAGAATCTTCTACAAGAACCAAGATGCATGCAGATGAAAAAGATTTTCAAATATTGTCATAACACAATATGAATAAATCTGTAGAATCATGGAGATCTGAAATTTTTGAGACAGCATGCCAGGGTAAAGAAAGAAGTCAGAAGGTATTTAGATTTTATTGGTTCTGCAATTTTCTGGCCCTGTGACCACAAGTTAATCAATTACTCACTCAAGGTGACCATCATCACTCATGTGGACTACTGCAATGCTTCCTAACTGTTCTACTTCCATTCTTCCCCTACCTTTAATCCATTCTCCACAAAGTAACCAATACGTTTTTAAAAATGTGAGTCAGATCGTATCACTTATATACGTCAAACATTCCAAGAGCTTCCTATTACTTTTAGAATAAAATCCAAACCCGTGGACATGGCTTAAAAGGCTCTGTATTATCAGGTCTTTGTTACCTGTTCTGACCCCGTTTCCTACCACTTTTCACTATGTTAGGAACACACTGGCCTCCTTTCTGTTACTCAATCATTTCTAGCTTTTTCCTTCCCCTGGGCCTTTGCTCGGCCTGGAATTGTCATTGAACAGGTAGCTCCTTATCATCGTCCAGGTGTGAACTCAACTGTCACCTGTTCAGAAGGGCCTTACTTTACTACCCCTTCTCATCACTCTCAATCTCATTATGTTATTTCATTGTCTTCACTGCACTGATTGCTATCTGAAATTCCCTTATTTAGGTAACTGTTACTTGATTATCTTCTGAGTCCCTCAGTAGAAAGGTCACTCCCATCACATAAGTGATCTTCCGACTTGTTCTGTGCTATAGCGCCAGCAGGTCCATTCATGTTAGGCCCACAGCTGAGAGTGCAATAAATAAATAAAATGTTAAACGACTTAAAAGTTTCTCAGGCCTCCAATGTCCTCATCCACAGGGTGGGGATAATTCTACCTGCTCTGGCCATTAGAAATGGTCAGACAGCAAGTAGAAATACGGCCTAACTTTTAACTGAATTCTTACTGTGCCTCAGGCACCATGAAAGTCACATTATATGAATATTCTCACTTACTGTTATGATTTCCATGTCACAAGTAAGGACACCAGGTCTTAGAGAGGACAAGTCACTGGCCTAGGAGCCGGGTAAACATCCAGAACCGCCTAGCCTCAGGAGCTGAGCTCTTAACTGCTCTCGCAGAGTTTCTAGAAAGACGCTTCCTTCTATGACAGTAAAATCCGCTACGCTGTCTGCTCCCCTCGAGCTCGTCCTGTGGGACAACCGAAGAAAGCTATGACATCGCCCCAAGGGGTTCTTTTCTTTCAGTCTCTCCTTTCCTCCTATCTTGGTCACTGTCTCCCGAACAAACTTCAGCTTGACAGCCTCCCTCCCTCTCCAGCTGCGGGGATTTCCACCGGGCAAGTTGCAAAGGGGCCGCAGAGCGGGGGAAGCCGACTGCCCACGGGCTGAGGAAATGCAGGCGTCGTGGGTGTCCAAGAGGTCTGCGGCTAACTCAGCAAGGCTTCCTGAGAGAGGGGGTGATCCCTGAACCAAGTCGAGGGTAGTAAGCACAAGAGCCCGCGACCAGGGGACCCCAGGAGAGAAAAGACCGCGGGAGAGCGCCGCCAGGGCTGCTGGGTCGAGACAAAGGCTGGCGAGGAGTTCAGAAAGACCAAAGGCACAACCCCAAGTGATGGCAAGCTGGCACGCAGACCAGCGAAACGCGTTTTCCTAAGCGTTGGAGACGCCCCGGCGGGAAGCGAAGTGAGAGGAACAGTCACAGAGCAAAACGCAAACTTACCCATAATCTAGCAACCCGGCCTCCGTAGCCCGCTAGGCGCTGCCACCGGAGGAGCCTGGTAGCCAAAGCGGCGGCAGGCTCGGCCCAGATCTCGCGATACAAATTACGCGTCGCGAGATTTAACTGCGCGTCCCTGAGAGGCGGGTGGGTGTTCGTTCTGGGGGTTATGGGTGGGGTCTGGCATCCGGCATGGAGGCGCCTCTTTTTCTGTGGCTGGCGCTCGCTTCGCCGTGGGTCTGCAGCCAGGCCTGCAGAGACGGTAGAGCCGTTTCTTAGGCCAGAGTGGAATGGGACGGGAGGTGCCGAGAGAGGACTGAGGCTGCTGGGGACATGGAAGCGCTGCAACCTTGGAGCCAGGGACCCGGCAGTGCAGCCGCTGTGGCGGCCTAAGAGCTCGAACTCTTTCAGGCGCGCGCAGGAGGAGGAATGGCGGCGGCGGAACAAGACGGTCCTCACTTACGTGGTCGCGGTCGCCGTGGGCATGCTGGGGGCGGCCTACGCCGCCGTACCCCTTTATCGGCTCTACTGCCAGGTAGGGTCGGCGTTGCCCGCGTAGTGGCGCGGCGCGAGAGGTGGGGTTGCAGGACAAAGCCCGGGACATCCCTCGCTCTGCGGATCGTTGGTGGAAGAGGTATCCCATATTATCTACCTAAAAGGAGAGAGGTTCAAAACAGCCACTTAACACCCAAAAGTCACCAAAGACATTGGTGGCAAAACTGCAGGTAGCACGGAATTCTCAGTGGTGATGCTTTTTCCACGCTGCGGAGTGCAACTCCCTGATGTATGAGCTGCATCTCACCAGAAAGGTCCGCAGCCTTATCTTCCTGCGCACACACACTTTTAAAATGTGTATCATTCATACATTCACTCTGTAGACCACATGTGATTTCCAAGAGGGTGTAACTCTGGAAATTGGAGCATAAATTAATCCTTTGAGGAGCTCTCACCCTGCCCCTGTTAATATGTAACCGTAATGTACTTAACCTGGACTCTGTTAAGTACACTGCAGCGGTTCTGGGAGTTTGGCGCCCAAGACCAGCAGCATCAGCATCACCTGGGAACCTGTTAAAAGTGCAAATTCTAGAGCCCTACTCCAGGACTGAGTCAGAAACACGGGGGGTGGAACCAGCAATCTATATTTTAGTTTTAGTAAGTCCTATATAGTTGATTTTGAGGCCAAGTTTTGAGAACCACTGGCAAGGTCAAGTTTCATGTATTTCATAGATTCTTCTTTGTTCTTAGCTAGTAATTTGCAACTTTGGCTGGGCATTAGGATCACCCGTGGAGCTTAACGTTAAATACACGTTCCAGGGATCCCCTACCCCAGAGATTCTGGTTAGGAAGCCTAGGATAGGGACAAGAATTTCGGTTTAAAATTCATTCCACAAGAGCTACACATTGTGTTCATTCAATGTGTTTAAAAGAGTGGCTCCTAAAATTCGTTGTACAGCAACATTGGGAATCACCTGGAGAGCTGCTAAAAATCCACACACATTATTTATTTTATCACAATACCAGAGGGGGAACCAGGCATCAGTAATTGTCAAGTATATTTTAGGTGATTCCAATATGCAGGAAAGTTTGGAAATTGCTATTTTAACACCATGACTGATATTCTTAGCTGGAGTTCGCTCTTATGTGTGTGTGTGCGCGTGCGTGTATTTATTTAAATTTGTAGAGGCGAGGTCTCCCTATGTTGCTTAGGCTGGGCTCAAGCAATCCTCCTGCCTTGGCTGGGACTGCAGGCGTGAGCCACCATGCCCAGGCTGGGAAGATCAATTTACGTTTCTTTTAGATGATGAAACAGCAGAAGACAAAAGGACTTTTCTTTTCTGGCATAGTCTTCTAATGCCAGCATTTATGTGGAAATGTGCAATAGTTGATTTCTGAGGATGAGTATAGAATGTGAATTACTTTTCATCAGAGGCCAGGCCCAAGCATGAATTCTAAAACTACCAGTTAGTTAAGTCATGAGCATAACTGAACCAAATCAGCAAATCTGGATCCTTCTCAAACCACCGGCGGCTGGAGGAGTGATTTTTATCCCTTAGGGAACATTTAGCGATGTCTGAAGACATTTTTGGTTGTCACAACGTGGAAGGTGGGGGGTATAGGGTGCTACTGGCATCTAATAGGTAGAGTCTAGGAATGCTACTAAATAACCAATAAGGCACTGCCCCACCCCCAAATAAATTATTCAGCTCAAAATGTACATAGTGCCAAGATTGAGAAACCGTGTCCCAAACTGAAATAACTGATAATATTGTATGTGAAATGAGTCCACGTGCAGTCATAGGTGAGGAAGGCAAATGTAATTTGTAGTCTGTTAAGTTCTTAGAGCTAGTTAGTAGCACAACTAGACTAGAGACCAGGACATCTTTTTAGTTCTCTTTTCTAGTGTTCTTGTCTACTTTACTTTCTCTAGGCATTGAACTTAGAAACTGGAGGAACTCATGTTCAAAGAATATATCAGGGAATCTTTATTAAGGGAGGACACTTAAACATATTTTTATTCAAGTGACTTAAATTCTTCAGGAAAAGGAGTTACATCTTAAACATTATAGCACGCAGGCAGAAGGATATACAAGGATAAAGGCTTGCCCTCTGATGCATCTTTTAGAGATGCAATGTAATTCAGTAATGTTGCATGGCAGTTGAATGAAGTTAGTTGACTTGTGACAAACAGAAGATGCTAACACTGTGTCTTGCTGGGAGTTATCCCCTAGCCTCAAATTTGTTTTTTGTGTTTTTTTTCCCCTAGCATAGTAACAGGCAAATTATCTGGAAATCAGAATTCTGGCAACCTCAAGTATCAGAAGAAAGATGACCTTGGACGTAAGGGCTTTTTCTTTAAAAGTACCTGATGGCAAGGAAATAACTATCATGAATAAATGAAGTGTCAGACACAAATACTCTTGATGCCCTATGATTATTTGATTCTGTGGCATTAGGGATTAGGTGCTCTGATTAGTGATTTATATAAAAGCTCTACTATACAGGGAAAGATCCAAAAACATAACCAACATGGGAAAATACTTATGATGCCTTAGAAAAGCAGAATATATTAATAGAAGTGAAGCTGCAATCTAATTTGGATTACAGAAGCTGTGATATGGAAAAGGACCAGTCAAGAATATGGAAAAATTGAATTATTTAAGTATTTTCAATGAAATTGAAGTCATGGGTACATTTTATTTCTAATAATGACTAGTAGTTAATATGCTAGCAATAAAGGGAAATGTGTTCTTTATAAATGGCTTGGCTGGAAATTGTGAGTTCTACTGTAAGTGACAATAGTTCCCTTATCTAGTGAATCTGCTTTTCCCAGATGACTCATTTGTGACCATGCCAGCTAACCAAAGGATTGCTGAAAAATAGGAATGACTTTAACAAATACAGGCTCATGACATCCCAAAAGTGGTCAGAATCTTGACATGGTTACACAAATGGTTAGTATGTAAAGTTGGCTCCAGATGAATTGTTAATACTAAATTGTTTTTAAACTTTTTATCAAATAAATAGATCATCAACACCGAAAAGTATTGTTTAACATGTTTGGTATCTTTTTCTAGACTACTGGACTTGGAGGATCAGTAGTTGCAGGTCATGCATCAGACCAGATTGAAAACATGGTGCCTGTTAAGAATCGAATCATTAAAGTTACGTTTAATGCAGATGTGCATGCAAGTCTCCAGTGGAATTTTAGACCTCAGCAAACAGAAATATTTGTAAGTGACTAATCAGTCATTAAAAGATTACTTTATTAATGTAAATTCCTTTTTTTTTAATCAAACTGTCAGAGGACTACATTTAACAATGCAATTCTAATAAAACATGACATTTTCCCTTGTTCCAAACTGACTTTTACTATCATGTAACTTAAAAGTTAACATATAAATTCTGTTACATTAGGTGTAAGTCACTATCAAAAAGTAGTCTGTGGGAATAAAAAAATTGATAGTAATGGAACCTTTCTGTATTTTGAAATGAAGTTTAGATGAGTGAAATCGTTGGGAGTAGCAGTAACTGTCAGGCCATATAGCTTCCTGACTTCCTCTGGCATAGAAGACATAGGAAAATCATTGGTTACAATGAGTAGTTTACTGATTTATATAAAAGGTATCCCTGTCCTTTGAAAAGAAAAAAAATCGAGGGCCTTTGAAGTAATCAATAAATAGTAAATAGTTATATTATACTCCAGCGAGACTAAGTGAGACTGTCCTAAAAGCTTTCCTAAAATTTTAACCAACTGTAATCTTGGGAAGATTTTAACTGATACCTTATTAACTGAGGATTAACCAGTGGAGTTAATTTCAACTCATAATGGAAAAGCCTTATAAATATTAGTGCTTGCCCAGTTTTTAGTAAACATGACTGAATCTCTTTAATAATTAAAGATTTTATAGGTTATGATTATGAATATTATCCAATTACATGGTCGTATACAAGGTATTAGTGGCTGAATTGGTACAAGTGACAGAATATCCTTTGGAAATTTTAAGCTTTGCTATCTTCTCATTTTCTCCAAACAAAGTATTAACTCTTTTTGGCATAATAAAGGTTCTAGTCAGTCAGTTTTATTATGGTTTTAAGGTAAGTTTAATGTTGGTATCTTTCTTAAAAACTAGCCAATCATGACTTTCAGGTATAAGTGTTACAGAAAAGTTGGGCTTGGGCTGTGATATGATTGGATTGGACACATTTTAAATAATGTAATTTGCAGATTATTCCTTGAAGACTTCAAATATACAAGAGGACAATTCATAACTCATTATGGATATTAGAACATTGGTTCTTCATTGACATATGCAAGTTAAAGTCAGATACGTTTGTGGGTAATACTCACAATTTATTTTGCTGAACCCTGCATTAGATTAGGTATTATGGTCTGATGAATAGGCAAAATAATTAGACTAATTTAGCAGGAAAAAGAGGAACTGTGTGAGATTTAAAGTATTGATAATTTATATCGTTTAAAACAGGTGGTTCCAGGAGAGACTGCACTGGCATTTTACAAAGCTAAGAATCCTACTGACAAACCAGTAATTGGAATTTCTACATACAATGTTGTTCCATTTGAAGCTGGACAGTATTTCAATAAAATACAGGTACAGCAAAATATAAACTTTACAAAATATGATAAAGGTACATGAAACTTAGTGTTTTCATAGATCTTGTGGTTTCTGAAAACTAATTTCTTCTAAACATCAAGCTATTTTTCTTTGTTATCTATACTTGCTATGCAGAGATCGAGAACCAAACCAAATGGACATCTGCTTTTAAGATTAGAATTTGTTCTTGATCCTTAAAGCAGAACTCATTGAGATGAAAAGATGCTCTTATTTTATCACAGAACTATGTATTTAACAGTATGCTTATTAAAGTCAAGAAGTGTACTGGAATGCTAAGAAAAATGCACTGTATTAGTTTCTGTTATGTAATAAGAGAATAGAAATGTTATTAAAACAAAATCTTCTTATAACTTCTAGTGCTTCTGTTTTGAAGAACAAAGGCTTAATCCCCAAGAGGAAGTAGATATGCCAGTGTTTTTCTACATTGATCCTGAATTTGCCGAAGATCCAAGAATGATTAAGGTTGATGTTATCACTCTTTCTTACACTTTTTTTGAAGCAAAAGAAGGGCAAAATTTGCCAGTTCCAGGATATAATTGAAGTCAGCAACTAAGTCTTCCTTCAAAGTTGTGGTTTTGGGAAAATCATGTATCCTGCCTTCTCAGAGGAGAAATATTATACAATAATTTGAAGCCTTATATTTTAAATAGCTATTTTTTTCCTCAACTAATTTATTTCACTTGAAATTGAGAGAACAGGTTCAGCTTTTATCATAAGAAACCCACATGTCTAGCTAGAATAGATGACTGACTATTCAATCCCATACTGAAGAGTTTGATAGTGTTAAAATAAGCCGCTTTGTTTTTTAAATATGCAGGCATGGATTTAATGGTTCAGCTTGTCTATAGTTCCCTTCTAGAGTATTAACTCTTCATAATTATAGCAATGAATCTGAGAATGTTTTCAAAAATGTATGCCCAGGGTTATTTGTTTTAAGTCATAGGCCAGAACTTTTGAACATGTTTATTATTATGTCTAAAAGAGTTGGTTGCTATTTTGAACAGTCAGTATTTTAAAAGCTCAAAGTAGAAGAGGAGTCACTAAGCCCTAACTCTTGTCCAAAGATTTAAATTCGTACTTCAAATTTGACTTTTTGTCCTTTAAGATCTAGGGCTATTTTATATTCAGAGTTCTGAATAATTACTTTGAAATTGTCCTATCATGAAATTGAAATAAAATAAGTATATCTACTAGGCTGCTAGCTTTTACCATCATCATTAGAAGTCCATGAATGTTAAAATGTACAGGTGGGATTGTGATTTACTGACATCAGAAGTTCTTCTGGGAACAAACTTTGTAAAAAAAAAAAAAAAAAAAAGATGTATTAAATTATTTTAATAGAGATTTATTTTTCATCAAATGTAAAACTTATTCTGAATATTTTCCAGTTGTCTGTTTTCCAAATAGAAATGTTAAGTTATAGTAAAAAGAGAGAAAAGACTATTTAGCATTACAAAGAATCAAAAAGGCCACCCAATGCAGAGTCTAGTGACCTGTTCAGGACACCTAAAATATAATTAAATGACAATCATCAAGCCTTTAACAATTTATAATTCTAAACTAGAGGATTATTTATAAAGAAGTGTAAATTGACATTCAACTTTAGTTAAATGAAGGCACTCAGTATTTATTCTTCCAGAATAATACATTCCATTTCTCACATTTTAGTCTTTCATCTATTCAGAATTATTTTATAGTAAAATAATCTCTTATCCACAGCTGTGTGATGATTTGTAAATGTAGGAAGGTCTGTGAAACATATGACACTGCAGTTAAATTGGTTGGCCTAAGGACTAAGTAATTTTTTTTCTGCTAAAGTTTTAAGTTGAGTATTTGTTCCAAACAAGTTCTGCTGAAATCTCACGCTGTTGTCAGGAATCACTGTTATCCTGGAACTGTTATTCTTCTGTTTAATCTTCATTATAGCAGAAATTCTCCACTGTGGCTTTGACATGTTGGTAGGTAGGTATTGTCTTCCAGGCCTCAAAGCTGCACAGAGTTTACTCTTTAGAGAGTTGGCACCTTTGATGTGGCTAGTGAGGTGATCATCCTCTTTCTTCTAGAAGAGAGAAGAAAATGGCCAGTATTCATCCTGTCCTTCTCTTTCCCCATTTCTTGATAACTCTCGTACTTGTCTCTACTGGGAGGCTGGAGAGCCACAGTCTAGTAGAAAAAAGGTAAGAATGTGCTTCTTCCATAGGGGAGGGTATAAGAGGAATAAATAAGTTTAACAGTTTATTGGTGACCATTAAATAGTAAATACATGGGATCAGTAGTGCTGAAAATAGGAAAAACTCAAGACCTATTTGGAGGAGTTAACAGTAAATGGGTCTACTGGTACCAGTTAACAAGTATTAACTGCACATGAAAGACAAATGCCTGATTTCAGTGCTGCTTCTATTGTTCATCTGTTTTTGTTAGCACTAATATTTCTGTACCATAAAGTAACAAATGCATTCCCAAGCCTTATTATTTACAGATGACAGAAGCACAAAGAATGAATTTCATTAGTGAATAATGGTTCCCCATAATTTGAGTGATTCAGGGGAACTCATCTTTCAAAGTGTCAGACTCAGATGGCCCTTACAAAATATAAATATGTAAAGTGACAATTATACTGAAATTATTTGTAATATGGAATTAAGTTGTGTAAGTTGAAGTTTTTACCTCAGTCAACATGATTTTGAGCTCCTTTGTGCTGGTGAGTGTCAATTTCTTCATAAATAGCTCTGAAACAAAGCCATCACAGCAAAAGGGTTATATATCAATTTCAAAGTGCCATTTTGGTTTTCAATTGCTAGTACCATAATTAAAAATTGAGCTGTTTTTGGAGTTCAGGCTACATATGAGTAAAAACAAATCTCTGCCCTGAAGTGTATATTCTAGTTTTCTTAAATTCTAATGTTACACTTCCCTTACTTTTTTTTTTTTTTTTTTTTTGAGACAGAGTCTCACTCTGTTGTCCAGGCTGGAGTGCAATGGTGCTTTCTCGTCTCACTGCAACCTCTGCCTTCCAGGTTCAAGTGATTCTCTTGCCTTAGCCTCCCAGTTAGCTGGGATTACAGGCACATGCCACCATCCCCAGCTAATTTTTTTGTATTTTAAGTAGAGACGGGGTTTCACTATGTTGGCCAGTCTGGTCTCGAACCCCTGACCTCAGGTGATCCACCCACCTCGGCATCTCAAGAGGGCCAGGATTACAGGTGTGAGCCACTGCACCTGGCCTTAATCTTGCAATTTCTATGCCTCTTTTTTTTTTTTAAGTTTTAAGATGGAGTTTTGTGCTTGTTGCCTAGGCTGGAGTGGCACTGGTGCAATCTGGGCTCACTGCCATCTCTGCCTCCCAGTTTCAAGCAGTTCTCCTGCTTCAGCCTCCTGAATAGCTGGAATTACAGGCATGTGCCACCATGCCCAGCTAATTTTGTATTTTTAGTAGAGAAGGGGTTTTTTTCATGTTGGTCAGGCTGCTCTTGAACTCCTGACCTCAGGTGATCTGCCTCCTTCGGTCTTCCAAAGTGCTGGGGTTACAAGGGTGAACCACCACGCCCAGCTTCCTATGCCCATTAAAAGTATGTATTTTATAGAATCAATTCATTTTTTCTTGTGATTTAAATGAACAATATGGCTCAAATTTGGACAGTTTACATTTGCTTAAAAAACTCTTCAATTTCTTCTGGTTTCAAACATTAAAAAAAAAAATAGGCCAAGTACAGTGGCTCACACATACAATCCTAGCACTCTGGGAGGCTGAGGTGGTTGGATTGCTTGAGTCCAGGAGTTCAAGACCAGTCTGCAACTGGTGAAATACCACCTCTACAAAAAAATACAAAAATTACCAGGTGTGGTGGTATACACCTATACTCCCAACTACTCAGGAAGCTGAGGTGGGAGGATCACTTGAGCCTAGGAGGCGGAGATTGCAGTGAGCTGAGACTGTGCCACTGCACTGTAGCCTGGGCTACAGAATGAGATATTTGTTTAAAATAATAATAATAATCTTCCAGCTTATTTAACTTACGTGATTAAAATCCAGACGACTCAAGCCACCTATAGCTCATCACTGTCATTTCTGTACTTTTCTTTATATTGTATTTTTTCTATGACATCCTTCATTCTTTTTTTGAACTCTGTCACCCAGGCTGGAATGCAGTGGTGCAATCATGACTACTGCAGCTTCAACCTCCTAGGTTCAAGTGATCCTCCCACTTCAGCCTCTCAAAATGTTGGGATTAGAGGCGTGAGCCACCATGCCTGACTCATTCAGTTCTTTTTATGTATCTTACATATCTCTGTAGCTGGAAAATAACTATACCTGAAACCACAACATTCATATATACATTATAGCAAAACATGGCTGAGGAAAAGCCTCAAAAATCACAGCACTATGAAACCATAATCTCCAAGTTCATAAGGCCCAGAATGGTCCTACAATTTTAATGTTTCCCTAAAAAGTTTGGTCTCTCATCTCCCTCAAAATGATGTCAGCCTTCTTCACTCTCCTCAAACCTCTGACCTCTCTGGTAGAAACCTCATTCTTAATACATTAAATGACTTGATATGGAAGCTTCCTCATCTTCCCATCACTAAATTTTCAAGTTTATCTTCATTTGTATTGTCCTTTATTTCTGTGATCCTATCTACTCCAGGCTTCTCAAGCACGTCACCCATTCAGTTATTCTCACCTTCCTGAGTCTTCAGCCTCTCCTCCGACTTTCACAGATTCTCCAGCATCTCCCGTATCTCCTATTTTATACAAAGTACGGTCCTTAATTCTACCTCTACTTGTAGCAAATACCTTGGTATCCTTTAGCTACCAACCCTTTTTCTTTTTTTCTTTTTGAGATGGAGTTTTGCTCTTGTTTCCCAGGCTGGAGTGCAACAGTGTGATCTCAGCTCACTGCAACTTCCACCTCCTGGGTTCAAGCAATTCTCTTGTCTCTGCCTCTTGAGTAGCTGGAATTACAGGCACCCACCACCATGCCTGGCTAATTTTTGTATTTTTAGTAGAGATGGGGTTTCTGCATGCCAACCAGGCTGGTCTTGAATTCCTGACCTCAGGCAATCCGCCCGCCTCGGCCTCCCAAAGTGCTGGGATTACAGGCGTGAGCCACTGTGCCCAACCCCAAACCTATTTTCATCATTGCTTCACATTTAAGTTCTTATCTGCACTTAACTGTCTCTACTTAATCTCTTCTGTGCTTTTCAGATGCACTGAAATTTGGCATCTGGCCCCATCAATCCATCAAATAGCTTTTACAAAAATCATCAGTGATCTCTATGTAATCCATTGTCTAGTTTTCAGTTCTCATCTTGTCTGCCCTTAGCACTGATTTTCACAGTTGTACTCATTCCTCTTGCTTCCAAATTACAGTTTCCACACCTGGTTCGGAGCTCCGTATTTTTTTCTCTTGGCTTTGGCATTTTCATTTCCTTGAATGTGGCAGAACTCTTTCCTCTGGGTCTTGGTTGTTCCCTGGACCTAACAATACTCATTTCCAAACTTTTAACTAAGAACTGCAGGTCTCAGCTTTAATGTTCCCTGAAGCTTTCTCTAACCCCCATTTAAATTAGTTCTGTTACACACTTTCAATTTGCCATATTCTTTCATAACACTAACACAAATTGTAAACATGTATTTGGTGATTTGTCTAATTTCTGTATCCATGCTACTTTTAACCTCTATGAGGACAAGGGAGCATGTTTCTTGTTTAAAATTATAAATTAGTGTAGTCATAGTCCCTGGCACATAATATTGAAATAAATGAATCGTGTATCTTCACAAACATACTGTTTGTCCTGGTAGAGCAAAAATTGTCAACCTGGGGTTCATGGACTACCAGTGATGTGAAAAAACCCAGAAATTTCCTGCAAGATCCTGTGTTTTTCCTTGGATGGAGTCCCTGAATTTCATGGGACTTCAAAAGAACTGAGACATTCTGACCCCTGCAAAGGAAGACCCATCACAATGATAGAGTTCCAAAGATTCACCTCTCCAGCTTTTTACTGTCTCTCCCACCTCCAGTATCTGTGACACTGCCATATCTATATATAGCAGTCTTTTAATTTGAACATAATCAAGAACTTTTTCACTACCTATTTAGATGGAGAAACTGATAAAAACAAGTTTTTAGAAAGCATACCTAGTTTAGTGCTGGTTTCTTAAACCACTAATATGATCAGTGATAAGGTAGGAAAAAATGCACAATGGAAAAGTATTAACATTTGCACATAAATCATTGAGGGCTTAAATCAGGGACCAGAATATCAAATGTCTACACTTGTCAGCCAAAGAGATGCAGAGGGTTGGGTGGGGCTGTGAAGCAGATAGGAAGGGTCTCCAGGGATTATAGGAGTACAATCAGCTTGAGTAATCACTTTTTTCCCTAAACACTGTGTGGAATGCAGCCAGCTAGCTGGTTTAAACCAGCTCGTGACAGACCCCAGCAATTTACAGATGGATCCCAGTGTACATTCCTCATTACCATGCCAACATCTCTACCCTGGGAGATGCTATAACATCATTACCATACCATGTGACTTGTGTGCTGAAATAACGACTCACTGTATCTGCACAACTGCAACCCTTCTATATGCAATGACATACCCTCTTCCCTCTGCCACCACATAAAACCCTCCTGTCACTTTCCTGCTTTGGAGACTATGCCCAGTGCTTCATTTGTGACAAGTAATAAAACTCCTGTTGCTCAAAGCCAGCCTGCCTTTGTTGGTTATAGTGGCTTATGCCTATAATCCCAGCATTTTGGGAGGCTGAGGCAGGAGGATCACTTGAGCCCAGGAGTTCAAAACCATCCTGGTCAACAAGACCCCTTCTCTATTAAAAAAAGATAAATAAAAAAGCCAGGCACAGCACTTTGAGAGGCTGAGGTGGTTAGATGAACTTGAGACCAGGAGTTCGAGACCAGCCTGACAACATGGCAAAACCCTGTCTCTACTAAAAATACAAAATAGCTGGGCATGGTGGTACATTCCTGTAGTCCCAGCTACTCAGGAGGCTGGGGCATGAGAATTGTCGTGAGAATTGCTTGAGCCTGGAAGGCGGAGGTTGTAGAGAGGCAAAATCACCCCACTGTACTCCAGCCTGGTGACAGAGTGACACACTGTCTCAAAAAAATAAATTAGCCAGGCATGGTGGCACACCCCGATAGTCCCAGCTACTTAGGAGGCTGAGTGGGGAGGGTTGCTTCAGCCTGGGAAGTCAAGGCTGCAGTAAGTCATGATCACACCACTTTATTCTAGTTTGAATGACAGAGTGAGACCCTGTCAAAATAAAATAATCTCTGTTCTCATGTAGAGTTGTCTATTACCAGATGAATGAATTTCAGGGTTTTTTGGTGGAGGTAACAAGTCTGGCATCCCAGATGGGACCCAGGACTGAGACCTGACTTGACCTCCCTTATAGGCTGCTGGCAGGCAAAGCAATAGGCTGTGGCAACATGCCTGGGCCAACTCACCTAAGTTGCCAAGAGGGAGACTAGAGAAGGGCCTTGGGACCCCCGACCTGGTATCTGTATAGTCCACTGACCAGCACCACAAGACTTTCTGCTCAGTGCTCCTTTGAAACAGCAGCCCCATAAACTACTAAAAGAGTGGTCTGGGTTTTGATCTTTAGGACTCTGGGTTGTCAGTATTAGGACTTAGGTCAAGGGATCCAGGATGTTGAGAAAAAGGACTTCCTCCTTTCAGGTCTGGGAGACGGAGACATCTCAGTCATTGTAATAAGAAATTCCCCAATATAAAGATGCTACTACTCAGCCTCAGCCCATAGCTGGCATGTAAAAATGCAGGCATTGGGCTGCCAGAGTATCCAAATGATCAAGAACTTCAAATTTTTTATTTTCAAATATCCAAGTTTTCAGCTTGGCAGTTGTGGTCTTACGATACATACTGGTTTTCCTCTAAGGTTCCTGGCTCACAACTCCCATAGCCCTTGTTATATAATGTTGGGTGTGTTGGGCTTTAGGAGCCAGCCTCAGGAAACAGAATCCCTCTGACCCTCCCCAGTCCTCTTTTCACCTGCCCCAAGACACCACTCTGATTGCCCACCTTTTTGACCGTGAGAATAAAAGCCTCCCTAGAGAGAGTCCTGCCCTATATCCTGGGGGAAGGAATGCTGACATCAAGAAGCTTCCATTAAAAACCCAAGAGGACTGGGTTGGGCATGGGGGCTGGTGGGGTCAGTTTCTGGATAGCTGAACACATGGAGGTTCCTGGGGCATGGGACTCCATGGAGGGCACGGAAGCTCCATGCCCTTTCCCTCATGCCTTGCCCTGCACATCTCTTCATCTGTATTCTTTGCAGTGTCTTTCATAATAAACCAGTAAATGGCCCAGGCTTGTGACTGGTGTCTGGGAAGGTGGGTGTGAGGGTGGTGGGGACTAAGCTCTCAATCTACCTGACACTATCTCCAGGTAGACAGTGCTAGAATTGAATCAGAGGACACCCAGCTGGTGTCCAATGTAGAATTCATTCGTTGCTTGCTGGTGGAGAGAAATCCTCACATACTTAGGGGGGGGTCACAGAAGTCTTTGCATTCATTGTTATATTAGTGAAACAGCTGAGGGAAAATAGAGTTTCCTGAAACAGCAATTTTTTAAAATGCACATTTAAATTCGGCACAGGTCAAACAATACAAAACAAACTAAGCCAAAAAAAAAAAAAAAGAAAAAACTCCAACTGCAAGCAAGCTACAGCCTGTAGACTATCAGTTTCTGAGCAATTATTTCCAATAAACATGCTTTAATAATTTTTAACAATTTGGGGCAGGGGTCCCCAAACTATGGCCCACGGGCCTCACGCGGCCCCCTGAGGCCATTTATCTGGCCCCCGCCGCACTTCAGGAAGGGGCACCTCTTTCATTGGTGGTTAGTGAGAGGAGCACAGGATGCATCGCCGCCACATACAGTACTACTTCTGGTGATGTGAGACACACGCGTCACGGCTCTGGAAGCGCGCCATTATGACGCACATCCGGTCTGCTGCTGCGGCGCCCCACATCACCAGAAGCAGTGTGAAATAACAGCAGAAGTAGGAAGAAAGGCAAAGCACTATAACCATTACTACACAGTACAATGGCCCCCATACTCCCCTAAATGTACAACAACATAATAGCCCCTATTACCTCCCTTTGCCCAAAAGTCTCCCCCCACATTACTACACACCGTGTTTCCCCTATTATAAGACCCTGTATTATATTAATTTTACCCCCAAAAGATGGGGGCTGTCTTATTTTTAGGAGGTGTCTTATAATAGGGGAAACATGCAGCAGTGGACTTCCCACAGAAGAGGCCCACCGCTGCTGCAGATGTCCAGGACGCTGTACACACAGTGTCACAGGCTGATCACCGCCATCCCTGTATACAGCACTGGCGGCGGTGCTGGGCCTGTGACACTGTATACCACTGTCTGGGACAGTGGAGGCAGCAGTGCTGGCTGTGAAGGGTGTCACACCTTGTATAGTCCGGCTCTCCAATGGTCTGAGGGACAGTGAATTGGCCTCCTGTGTAAAAAGTTTGGGGACCCCTGATTTGGGGGGTAACCTTCAGTCACTCAAAGTATATCAAAGATCTGATCACCTTACAATTCCATTAATATTTACATATCTTGACCAATATGAAATCATAAAATAATGCTTTAAGGATTCTAAGTAATTGTTATACTAATGCTTTAGAAGACTAAAAACAAGTTCTAATGAGTGGTTGTTTTTTTTTTTTTTTTTGCATCAGTTCTTACAGAACAGCTAAAATATTCTGTCAATGTGGCATAAACTTAAGTCACCAATTAGTGACTAGTACCCTTCTCAAGCTAAAGAGAACCTGACTTTCTGCCAGAGAATCTATGAGGAATCCATTAAGCATGTTAGTTCCAGTTATTTCTTAAAGCGCAACCCCAGCATTTTTATTTTTCAGTCACAAGGCTGGAACGATAAGACCATTAAGAGTAACAGCTGCCAGAAAACCTCATAAGGCATTTTTAACAAGGCCATCCATTTCTGCCAAGACCTAAACAAATTTAAATGTATAACCAAGCCCTGTTAGCTCTGCTATCAAAGGGAACCAAGACAAAAAATAATCATTCTGTAAAAGACTTACTCTGTAGTGACAGCAGGAGCTAAGGGATCAAACTCCATTACCTCGTAGTAATTAGGTGGCTGGAGATCACTCTTTGTCATCGCTTTAGGCAAAAAAAAGAGACCAGTAAATACACATTGTGCTTTTCAAGGAGTACATGCGATTGATATTCTTTTTATAGTTTAGACTTTGAATATTAGATCGTAGTAAACACAACCAAAACAGACTGGTGTTTCAGTGCTTCTCGCAAGTTCAACATCTGTATATAACAAAAAGGCTTCCAAACTTCAGCTACCAAACCTCAGCTAAAGGTTCATTTACCTTAGCATTCAAAACACAATATTCAGTTCAACACAAGCATTTTTACAATCTCCTAAAGTTAGTCATAATGGTATCAGCCCTAAATTTGTTTCATTAGCTTAAAAATACAAAGGAGCACCTCTAATTTCTCTTCTCTATATTCAATTACCAACAAATCTCCGGCAGACTCATATATTCTCTCGTAAGTTTCCTTGTTTGATGCAAACAGTAAGGTCCTATGTACCTGGATGATTGCTGGGCAAAGATGGCAGCCTCTGGTTTGATGGTGCTGCTGCAATGGTTTGTAGACTAACCGGCTGTAGAAACACTGAATTTGAATGTTCCAGAAACTGAAGAAAGCATAACACATGTTCATATAAACATTCTACGTTAAGCTTTTCTTTTATTCGTTAGACTTCTACATTTCCAAGTACATTGTTCCAAGAACCATACACTTTGAACTGGACAAGAAGAAGTAGGTTTTAATAATTATTTCTTTTTTGGTAATAATCACTTATGAGATTTACTACTTTTCTGCTGGGCATGGTGGCTTATGCCTGTTATCTCAGCAGTTTGGGAGGATGAGACAGGAGGATTACTTCAGCCCAGAAGTTCAAGATCAGCCTAGGCAAGAGCAAAACCCCAGCTCTACAAAAAAAAAAAAAAAAAAAAAAAAATTAGCTGGGCATGGTGGCTTGCACCCGTAGTCCCAACTACCCCAGAGACTGAGACACGAGGATCCCTTGAGCCTAGGGGTTTGAAGCTCCAGTGAGTTATGATCATGCTACTATATTCCATCCTAGGTGACTGAGTGAGACCCTGTCTTAAAAATAAAAATTTACTATATTTTTGTCTGGTTTTATGCCTATTGTACCCCATATCCCATAGAAACTGAAATTAAAAACAACAACACATGTTGCTTTTAAAAATGAAGCAGATTCAGTGGTTCAGGCCAGATTCTCTGTTGTTTCACTCTGATAAATCAGTCAGCCTTGAGTAGGAAAGGAAAAATCTTAAATCTACAGAGAAGCACTCAGTGACATAACAAAATCAGGACTGAGAAGATAAAGATTAAAATCTTAATTAGAAATATCTGTTCTCATAATTTTCCTCATTCATTCTACAAATATTTCCTGGGAACTTATAGCTGCCAGGCACAATTAACAAAGCAATAAAGCAGACCAAGTTCCTGACTTCATGATGCAGACACTGTGGGCAGGAACAGATATCCAATGGCATGTGCTCCAATATAAAAGCAGAGTAGTGGGTGGGAGAGACAGGTGGAATACTGCTCTAATAGGTCATGGTCAGGAAACATCTCATCATTGGGGACATTTAAGCAGAGCCTGAATAAAGTGAGTCACTTGTGATTACTGGAGAGGATACAAGTTCATACTCTGAAGTGGGGGAAGCCAATGTGGTTGGAACAAAGTGAGCCAAGGTAGAGAGGGGCAGGAGGTGAGGCTGGAGACGTGACAGGTGGGGTCAGATTAGCATTTCAGGCATTTACTGAGTAAAATGGAATGAGGAAGAAGATCATAGGTGGGTTTTGAGCAATTGAGTGATGTAATACGACTTTAACATTTTAAAAAAGAATGCCCCAGTTTTTGTTTTGAGAATAGGTTATAAAGTGGGTGGGAGGGATGTGAAGGGAGGCAAAGGTTGAAACAGAGCATCCCTTAGAGGCCACTGCAATGTCCATCTGATGGTGGCTTGGACTAAGATGCAGAAGTGGAGGTGGTGAGAAGTGGCTGGACTAACTGACATATTTTAAAAGTAAAAGGCAAAAGTAACAGTAAAAAGGTGGATGTCAAGCACTATTACCCAAGGTTTTTGACCTATGCAGCAAAGAGTAGAGTGGCCATTGAGGTGGGAAGTCTGCAGGAAGGGCAGGTTGAAAGTGGAGCCTGGGAAGAAATCAAGGGGAGATGTGAAGTGGAAAAATGAATATATGAGTTCTGAGTTTAAATGGGTGTCTGGGCTAGAGATACAGACTTATAGGTTGTCAGAAATTGAATGGTTATTTCAAGACATGAGACCAAAAGACCACAGAGGAATGAATGTAGATAGAGAAGTCTGAAGCCTGATCCCTGGGGTCTCCCAACAATGAAAGGCCAGTAAAGGAGGAAGGGCCAGGAAAAGAGACGGAGAAGAAATGAAAGTGAGGCAGGAGAAGAACCAAAGTGATTGGTGTCTGAAAGCCATGTGCACAAGAAGGAGGAAGTGATCAACTTTGTGATATGTTGCTGATAGATGAGGGACCGTGGAACTGCAGTTCCAAATTTCACAACAGAGAAGTCACCAGTGACCTTGACAATAGTTATGCCCATAGAGGGGTAGAAGAGCATGTCTGAAGTCTGTCAAAGAGAATGCAAGGAAAGAAAGTGGAGACAGCAAATACAAACTCCAAAAAAACTTTGATCCTTAACCATCTTGCTAACGGGCTGCACATCAATACATTGCTGAGCAGAACATGAGAATTAATGGCCGTGAGTTCTTTGCCGGCCACCACGATAATCTGCTGACTAAGTGCATTGTTAGAAAAGAGTTTTGCTACTCACATTATCATACGTGTGGCTTGAGGTGAGGTTTTGGCTGGTCCTTTGGGGAAACCTAGGATAGTGTGATAACACAGCATGATTACCCTACAGTGAGAACACAAATGCAAAAAATAAGATGATTTTCCTGGTCTAAAAACAAAACCTAACACATACCTTCAGCCCGCATAAAGTATCATTTTGTGATAACAATGTATAAATCAATTGGTTTCAGTGCCCATCAGGTTATGATGCCAAAATACCAAAGATACAAAGCACTATCCTTTGGCAGTGGGAGCCCTGAGACGGTGGAGTGTGCAGAGAACACTAAGAACACAGCCTTCAGTCTTCCCATCAGAGTAGCCACCACCCCATCATTTCCTAAAGGATGAGAAGTAGTGTAGAACACAGGTTAAGAAGAAAGCTGTGAGGATTCCGGTACAGGATAGAGTGGAACAAATGTACTGCACTCTGTCTCTCCACTGAATGTCACTGTTAAAGGTGGACAGAATGCAGAGAGCAGCTATTTGAAGACTGAGAAATAGGAGCAGCCTGATTAAGAAAGAAGACCAAAATTGAAGTATCGCTGAACTGTTGGTGAATTTACCATTTTTTGCGCCTTTGTATTTCCTGATCAAATGCAATGCAGCCTGAACCCCAGGCATCAATGAGGACAGACAGAGCTCTAGGAGAAGGCCTCTTATTCCCCCTCAAGGAGCAGGAAAGGGAAGCAATCCTAACACTCAGAATGTGGAAATCTCTTGCCCCTTTTTTGTATTCTCTGTTCTATCACACCCTAAACCACAGGCAACCCCAAGGTGGCTGTAGTGACAGCAGAGACAATGACACCGGTAGGAAATTGAAACACAGTGAGAGGAATCTTCCTCTCCAATAGAAGCTGTGATACCCACAGCTTTTTCCTTAATGTCCTGCCATTTAGTCACAGACATAGCACAATCAAGGAAATGTCTAGTATCACAGGGTAACTAAAGCTCCAGCTTTAGGACCAAAGAAACAAAAAGGGGAGTCCCAGGAAACTAGAAAGTGCCAGATAAATCACGATGATAAAGGATTCAGGAAAGCAACCTCATAAAGTTGTCTGTGAAATACCGAGATCACCCCACACCTGTACATGCATGGATCCCATCTCAGTCAGGATGCCAAAAACGGTGAGAAGTGAACAAACTACCTGCTGTCTAGACCTTAGATCGACCACAGGATGGAACATACATGAGACATTTGAATAGCACTGCAAAGGCTTTGAAAATGTAGCTGGACACTGGGGCCACAGCCCACAGAAGGCGGCTAAAATTGTGGTATGAATCTAGCCAGGTTGTTTACATACTAAAATCAAAATATCAACATTTTTGACATAATTTAAATTAAGACCAAGAGTCTCCTAATAAAACATTAAAAATGCCCAAATAGAATCCAAAATTATGAGGCATATGAAGAACCATGAAAATTTCAACTTGCACGAGAAGACAATAACAGACATAGATGCCAAGAGGACCCAGAATTTGAAATTATCTCAGAGATGTTTAAGGCAGTTATTGTATACATGCTCCATAGAACTGCAAACAATCTTTAAAAAAAATGAAAAATTAAAAAAAAATGAAAAAGTAGAAAGTCTCAGCAAAAAACACAAGATATAAAGAACCAAAATGGAATTTCAGAACTAAAAACTACAATAACTGAATTTTTAAAAAAAATTAACAGAAGGCTGGGCGTAGTGGCTCACGCCTGTAATCCAAGCACTTTGGGAGGCCAAGGATCACCTGAGGTTGGGAGTTCAAGACCAGCCTGACCAACATGGTGAAACCCCGTCTTTAAAAAAAAAAAATTAACAGAATGAGCTCAATAGTAAAATGGAAAAGACAGAGGAAACAGTCGGTGAACTTGAACATAAATCACAGAAAGTATCCAATCTAAACAGAGAGAAGCAAAGAGTACCAAAAAAAAAAAAAAAAAAGAAAAAAAAAAGAAAAACGAACAGGACCTCAAACACCTATGAGACAGTGGCACAGGTCTGAAGTTTGTGTCATCAGGGTTCCAGAAAGCAGAAAGAGTGTAGTCCTGAAGAAAAGAAAGATGAAAAACATCACAAGGTTGGTGAAAGACATAAAGCCACAAACCACATTCAAGAAGTTCCATTAGTGGGTTAAATGGTGGCCCCCAAAATGCATGCTCATGTCCCAATTCCCAGAACCTGTGAATGTTATGAATGTTATCTTATTTGGAAAAAGTGTCTTTGCAAACGTAATTAAGGATCTTAAGATGAAGATGTCATCCTGTATTATCTGGGTGTGCCATAAATCAAATGACAAATGACCTTAAAAGAGAAAGGCAAAGTGAGATTTGGGACACACAGAGGAAAAAGTGAGGTGAAGATACAGGCAGGAATTGGAGTGACATAACCAAAAGCTAAGAAATCCAAGGAGTACCCTCAAGTCTTTGGGATCTGGAAGAGGCAGAGAACAAATTTTCCCTTAATGGTTGTAGAGGGAGTATAACTCTGCTGAATTTCAGACTTCTTGCCTCCAGAACTGTGAGAGAATAAATTTCTGTGGTTTTAAACCACCCAGTTTGCAGTCATTTGTTATGGTAGCCACAGGAAACTAATACACTTAGCCAACCCCCAAGATAAAAAAAAAAAAAAACAAAAGAAATCCATACCCAACATACGGTAATCAAATTGCTCAAAATTAGTTAAAAAGAAAAATTATTTACAGCAGACAGAGAACCACAATACATGATCTATGCAAGAACAACAACTCGAATGTAGATTTTTCACTAGAAACCATTTAGGCCAGAAAAGAGTGGCACAGCCTTTTAAAACTGATGAAAGAATAGAACTGTGAGCCCCATATTCTGTATCCACTGAAAATACCCTTCAGGAACAGACAAAATAGAGGCATTCTCACATGAAGTAAAACTAACTTCAGGTCTATTGACTTCACTGCCAATAGACCTGCTTTAAAAGAACTGATAAAGAAAATCCTTCAGAGAGAAGGGAAATTATACCAGAATAGAATAATAAGAGAAATGGTAAACATTGGGTAAATATAATAGACTATTTTTCTCTTCTTGAATTTTTAACTTTTTTTTGAAACAGAGTCTTGCTCTGTAGCCCAGACTGGAGTGCAGTGGCACAGTCTCAGCTCACTGCAACCTCCGCCTCCTGGGTTCAGTCAATTCTTGTGGCTCAGCTTCCGAAGTAGCTGGGATTACATATGCACACCACAAATCCCAGCTAATTTTTTGTATTTTTTGGTAGAGATGGAGTTTCATCATGTTGGCCAGGCTGGTCACCCAACTCCTGGCCTCAAGTGATCTGCCCACCTCTGTCTCCGAAAGTGTTGGGATTACAGCCATGAGCGACCACTCCTGGCCTCTTCTTGAATTCTTTACAGTATATTTGAGGGTTGCAAGCAGAAATTATACCATCTGTTAGTGGTTCCTTTTTAATGTATATAGATGTAATATATAAGATAACTATAAAGGAGGAATCTATATGGTAATGAGGTTTTTACTTTCAAGTAGTAAAGCATTGATATTAAGTAAACTGAAAAGTAAGTATATTGCAATCACTAAAGCAAACTCTATATATATGGGTGTGTGTATATGTACATGTATATATGTATATATATTTATGTAAATAATCTTGCTAACAAAACTAGCAAGATCACAGGAACAGAATCAGCTACTTTAAACCGTATTATTTACTAAGCAACTCTATACACACACACACACACACACACACACACACACACACAGAGTTATAGAAAGATACTGTCAGAATCACAATAAATTAAAATGGAGTACTAAAAATATTCTAATAATCCAACAGAAGGCAGGAAAAAAGAAACAGAAAAAAAAGGGACACATAGAAAAACTATATAATGATAGACCTGAAACCTACATACAATTACATTAAATGTAAATTGTCTAAACATATCGATTAAAAGAAATTATGAGAATACATTAAAAATGCATGAACCAACTATAAGCTATTTCTAAAAAACTTCAAATCTTTTAATACAGTTAAGTTACAATTATAAAATGCAGAAGAAAACAGACCATGCAACCACTAATCAAGCTGGAGTGGTTATGTTACTATCAAAATAAACATCAGGAGAAAGAAAATTAGGAGGGACAAAGAGGGCCATTACATAATGATAAAAGACTCAATCAAACAACAAGATACCACATAGCTGAATGCATGAGCTTCAAAACGCATAAAGCAATACCAACTTAATACACTCTCTTCTATGAAGATTACATATTGGGTAATTCTACTTAGATGACATTCTCAAACTATAGCAATAGAGAATAAATTCGTGGTTGCTGGAAATTGAGGGTCTATACGTATGTTAAATAGAACTGTATGCCAAACCAAAAAAAAAAAGGTAAATTTTAGTGTATGAAAATTTTAGAAATAAAATTAAAGTACAAATATAAAACAAAAAGAATTTACTGCAATCAGAATTTGATTTTGAATTCCACTTAAATTTGAATTCTGTCTCAGCACTAGCTAGGCAACCACTGGCAAGTTAATCTTCCCCAGCTTTGGTTTCCTCATGTTTAAAATGAAAATGAGGGTGGTATGTATCTCACAGATTTATTAAATAATTAGTAAGCATTTCTATACTTCTTAGCTTGTTACCTGTTAGTAAGTGGGCCATAAATATGGCCTATGGGCCGGGCACAGTGGCTCATGCTGTAATCCCAGTACTTTGGGAAGCCAAGGCAGGCAGATCACCTTAGGTGAGAAGTTCAAGACCAGCCTGGTCAACATGGCGAAACCAGGTCTCTACTAAAAATACAAAATAAAATTAGCCAAGTGTGGTGGCAGGCACCTGTAATCCAGCTACTTGGGAGGCTGAGGCAGGAGAATCGCTTGAACCTGGGAGGTGGAGGTTGCAATGAGCCAAAATCGAACTATCACACTCCAGCCTGGGTAACAAAGCAAGACTCTGTCTCAAAAAAAGAAAGACAGAGCCCCGGGGGTGTGAGAGCACCCCACAAGCTCGGGCCCTAAAAATAAAAAAATCAAAAAAAAAAAAAAAAAAAAAAGAAGAAAGAAAAAAGACATAACTTTATCCTGTATTATTTGTTATTTTTTTTTAAGGATTCTTTCTGTTATGAAAAATTGCATCATCCACTTTATCTTTGATGGTGAATGAATTAAACTGCAAACACAAAAAGATGGAAAAAAATCTCAACACCATAAGACATTTTAATGGCTGATTTTGCCTCTCACAAGTGATCTTAGGCATATGATTTAAACCAGGTACATGCCCTCAAATCTTGGTACAGATGTTCATCATAGGGTTTCTCAATGTATGATAAGAAAACCACTGCATTATGATTCTCCTGGAATTAGTGTTAAAGATTCTTGCTACTGAATCGGGACCAGCAATTTGACTTTTTGACAGTCAGCCAAGTGATTTTCATACATACTGAATTATTAGATCCAGTAGGTTACAGATTAAAACAGGAAGCTATTAGCTGAAATTTTATTTTAATGAATTTTATAGATATTTGTTGTAATAGGATTTTATCTGTATTACTTATTCTTTCTCATATTACCTAACAAGATTAGCAAGATAACAGGAACAGAATCAGCTACTTTAAACTAGACTGTTTACCAAGCAACTTCCCTAGAAATCTGCCTACACTTCGACATTTACTTGTATGTATGCAGCCAAGGCAAGAGGCAGCCAACCAAAGATACTGACCTAACTCAGTTTGATTCTTCTTTCTCATTTTCCTCCCTCTGCCCCTCCCCCTTTTAAATATAGAAAAGTAATTCAGTGATTGGATATACAAGTATTTAAACAAAACACTAGGCAACTTTTAAAAAAATCGAAATCCAATGATATAAACAAACTGCCAAAATACGTTAAATGAAAAAGAAAAGCCAGGTTCAGAACACAGTGATAGTATGCCACATTTTATTGAATAAAGAGGAAAGAAATTCATGTTCGTATTTGCCTAAAGACACTATGGAAGGATAAATCAGAATCTAACAAAGTAAGTATCTGGGTGGGAGTAGAGTATGACACTAGGGCAAAGGAGAGAGGGGGGATGAAGAGGGAATGAGAACAAGAATTGTCTTATACAACTTTTTACATTGTTTTTATATCGGAATAATGAAAATTTATTGCCTACTATCTAAAATATATACACTTAAAAGGAAAAAACCTATTGACTTTGGCATAAGGCAAATTCAACTGCTGTTTATTCTATCCTGCCTCTCCCAGAACTTAACATAACCACTTTCACTCTTTTTCCGTTTTTCCCTTCCTGTATCATTCTTGTTTCTTTATGAGAATGGAGGCAAATATTAATATATATTCTTATTTCTCGCTTTCTTACACAATGCAATACATTACACACACACTACTTAGCACCTTTTTTTTCTACTTAGCAATAAATATATTGGAGATTATTACTTTTACCCTCCAGCTTTATAGTAATATGTTGTAAAGATGTTTATTTAACCAGTCCCCAACTGATGGATACTAGAGTTGTTTCCAATTACTTGCTATTCCCAAAATATTGTAAAGAATAATCTTGTAAACACCTAACTTTGTATAAGTGCAGTATACATTTCTACAGAGTGCAGATTCAAATATAAATGCATTTATAATTTTAACAAGTATTGCCACTTGCTCCTATAAGAGTTGCATAATTTTGTGCTAGTAACTGTCTTTCCATAGCCAACAAAGTTTATTATGAAATATTTGGACTTCTGCCAACCTGAGAAGTAGAAAACAATTTCTTATTAAATTTTAATTTACATTTCTCTGTAAGTAAAGTTGAACATCACTGCATATGTTTATGGGTCATTAATATTTCTTTTTAAGTAAACTATCAGTCCATCAGACTTGCTACTTACTGGCTATACAAACTTGGGCAAGTTCTGTTTCCTTCAACAGAGAAACGACCAAGAAGTCTGTCTTTTTTCCTGTATAATGGGAATAATGATAACAGGCCAGTGCTGTGGCTCACCTGGGGAGGCCAAGGCAGGAGGATCACCTGAGGCCTGAAGTTCAAGACCAGTTTGGACAACAAAGTGAGACACCATCACTACAAAAAGTTTTAAAAATTAGCCCAGCCCAGTATGGTGGTGCACACCTGTAGTCCCAACTATTAAGAAGCTGAGGTGAGAGTATCCCTTGAGCCCAGGTGTTTGAGGCTGCAGTGAGTTTTGATGGTGCCACTGTTGTGCCAGGCCTAAGTGATGGAGCAAGACCCTCACCGAACATCACTGACCTAAGTACTTTAGTGATGAAAGGATGACATAAACAAAAATAGCTTAACAAAGTGCCTGCCACACAGCAAGCGCTCTGTAACTGATGTGGCCATTACTCTTAATTTTGAATCCCACTGCTCTTCTGCCTCCTTTGCCATTATATTTCCCCTGTTCTCCCCTATCTCCTGTTACCGCTAAAAACAACAGAAACAGAGACAATTTATTTAAGGCTTATTATGTACCAAGTGCTAGATTAGGAGTTTTGCATATAGCATCTCTCTGAATCTTTGTAAGAATCCTAGAAAATATTCTTAGAAAAAAAATGAACATTCACACTGGCTAAATAGCTCATTTAGGTTATATGGCTAGCAGGAAGTAGTGCTGAGATTCTAACTCAGGACTGTCTGATTCTTAAGTCTCTATTTTTTTTTTTGCTATTTTATGTTTTCTTTACTTTTCTTCTTTTTTTTTTTGAGATAGGGTTGGTGTCTCGCGCTCACGTGCTCTCTCTCTCTCTCTCTCTCTCTCTCTTTCTCTCTCTCTCTTCACCCAGGCTGGAGTACAGTGGTACAACCTCAGCTCACTGCAACCTCTACCTACCAGGTTCAAGCAATTCTCATGCCTCGGCCTCCTGAGTAGTTGGAATTATAGGCATGCTACCGTGCCCAACTATTTTTGTATTTTTAGTAGAGCTGAGGTTTCGCCATGTTGCCCAGGCTGGTCTCAAACTCCTAGGCTCAAGCGATCCATGTGCCTTGGCCTCCCAAAGTGCTAGGATTACAGATGTGAGCCACTGTGCCCAGCCATCAAGTTTTCTTAAATGTAAGGAATCCAAGTGTCATGATATCAGTTCTACAGTGTTGCTGACATACTTACAAGGGTATTTCTGTATTTTCCAAGGCTAGCAAGTCCATCTGTGGATGAAGACTGGGTTTTAAGTTGTTTGTTACATCAGAACTTGGAGAGCTGAAATCTAAAACACAAAATGGACTTGTTTGGCTTTAAAAATTTTGTCAGTCAGTTATTATACTCAATTTTCTACAGTAAAAACCAAAACAACAACAAAAACAATACCACACCAAATAAAAGAGATTAATTTAGATATTTCTGTCACCATAAAATCATGAGATTTCCTAGTTCTAAGAGAAATTAGAAAGCATCATTTATGAAAGGTAGAGAGAGAAAGAATTTCCCTGCCACAAGAAGTTGTTATAAGCGTAACAAATATTGTATTGGATTTTCTGAAATCCCAAGCTAATCCAGAATGGAAAGGATATTACATCTTGTTCTGCCCACCACAAAAGTAAAAAGTTATGCTACATACTGAACTCTACCTTCATCTCAAGCTCCAATCCATAATCTTTAATTAATTAATTTTATTTTATTTCATTTTTTTTTTTTTGAGGTGGAGTTTCGCTCTTGTTACCCAGGCTGGAGTGCAATGGTGTGATCTCAGCTCACCGCAACCTCCGCCTCCTGGGTTCAGACAATTCTCCTGCCTCAGCCTCCTGAGTAGCTGGGATTACAGGCACATGCCACCATGCCCAGCTAATTTTTTGTATTTTTAGTAGAGACGGGGTTTCACCATGTTGACCAGGATGGTCTCGATCTCTTGACCTCGTGATCCACCTGCCTCGGCCTCCCAAAGTGCTGGGATTACAGGCTTGAGCCACCGCGCCCGGCCTTATTTTTTTGAGATGGAGTCTCACTTTGCCACCCAAGTTGGAGTGCAGTGGCATGATCTCGGCTCACCACAACCTCCACCTCCTGGGTTTAAGTGATTCTTCTTGGCCTCAGCCTCCCGAGTAGCTGGGATTAATTACAGGCACCCACCACCACGCCTGGCTAATTTTTGTATTTTTAGTAGAGATGGGCTGGTCTGGAACTCCTGACCTCAGGTGATCCACCCACCTCAGCCTTCCAAAGTGCTGGGATTTACAGGTGTGAGACACTGTGCCTGGCCTCCAGGCTATAAGCTTAACTGAGATACCACAAAGAGAATGATTACTTCCCCCTCAGAAAATTCCCAATTAAAAACTCAGGAAAACTCTCCAATGTAACTGACTCCACACATCCCACTGGCCAACATAAGCAAGTAGCCAGCATTTTAGAACTGGGTAAAGTTCTAAGAAAACCACACATTCAGTGATACTGAATATTTTTACTCTGGAAACAGCAGATGACATATGAGAAAAACTACTTTTAGTTTGGCAAAACTGGATTTTAGCATTTTTCATCATCCTTATTTTGTAATTTATCAAACCCTTGTTGGGAATAAGGACAGAAGAAGAAAACAAGTTAGGTAAGATAGGTAATTCCTATCTTTTACAAATGTTTGTAAAATACATTGTAGCAAAGCTTACAATGCATTTTATGAACATTAGTTTGTTAACCTTGAAAATGACCCTTTAAGGCAATCATTGTTCCCATATTATAAAGTGAAAAAGTCTCAAAGGTTAGGTGGCTGACAGGTGGCAGAACTGGCATTTCAACTTGGACTTTTCTGACTTTAAAGCCTATGTTTTTCCTTCTACATTTCACCACCACGTGGTTCATACCTCGCAATTCCTGAATTTCTCCACTCTCGTCTCCCTGACCTGATCCTGAGGTATAGCAGAAAAACCCAATGATAATAGTGTGAGGGTTCAGAGTAGATTTTAAGTATTGGCCATTGGGCTGAACAACTTCTACAAAGCAGGCCAAGTGAATTCCATGAGATTCTAAGTGAGTAGGATGAGTTTCAAGGACCAGGATCCTACCCTAGACACATCCCATTCCAATACTGGGTTTGACTCAACCACTTGCCAGGAAGTAACCACATCTCCTGACATAGTGCTCTGACATTCAAACTGACATCAGTCCTTCTTAGGTAGAATTTACTCATGTAATTAAGAACTGTTTTACATCAAGCTCTTCTGCTGGTCTGAAAAGGCCTGAGTGTTTATTTACTTAAGTCTGAAAGTTGATCATTCATGGTGTTGAGTTCTCCCAGAGTGGCCCTAGACATCCGGGGACTGGGACTTAGGTCAAGGAGATCTTGAGATGGGGCAGAAGGCTCACTTGTAGTCTGAAAACAAAGCAAAAGAAAGTGTCATGTAGTTTATCATAGCTTTCTCCCCATAGACTTTCCTTTGTAGAGGGGAAGATTCTATTTGGATACATTTTGAGGAAGAATTCTCCATTCAACAGGCAACATTAGTATGACTCCCATCTTACCACCTACATAGTTTCTTGCTTAATGAGGTAATTTTCTTATAATTTATTAATAACTTAATAACATTAACTTTACGTTACTTTAATAGTTTAATATTAACATTAACGTTAACGTTAATAACATTTAATGACATAAAATTATTAAGGCAAGTACTCTACACCATTAACACCACTCCAAATTATCAATGCATATCTCCCTGTTTTTAAGAGCTGCTTTAGGTAAGCCTTGCTTCTTACTATAATTGGTAAAATGTTCAATTGTTCATTTTATAACATTTCTAATCACTTACATTGGTGGCTTCCTTCTCGTTCTTATTTTGCTCCAAAATCCTTTGTTGGTTTCTAGTAAACCTGTTTAAATGATCAAAATGCATGTGTTTTTAAAAAATATATGAAATGCTATAAAAATCTAACAATCATTATTACACAAATCTGTAGGAATGAAGAAATCAGCCTCATTCTCAAACAATTATCAGTAAAATACTTTTAATAACTTTTTTCCAGCTTACAAAGTATTCATACCCTCAAGAGAAAACTGTGAGAAAATAAAAAAGCATTTTTAAAGGAATCCCATCACCCAGAAATTAACTCTATTAACATTATTCCAGTATTTCATTTATAAGTTCATCTATTTTTAAACTTAGTTGAAATGATACTTTACATAATTCTGTATCCTAATTTGATTATGCTATGAGAATTTTTCTAATTGAAATACAATTTTTAATGGCTATATTTTATCTTATGAATCTATCACACCTTTAACCACTCTTACTATTAGCAATTGTTTTCTATTTTGCTATTATATATAATTTTCCAAAATACTCAAATATATTTAAAGTATTTTCACTATTTCACTGTTTTTATAAGACACTTAATACATACCAAAAAATTGACCTTTTACAACTCTGATTTAACTTTAAATTGTTTTTCCACTGAGAGTAAAGGAGTATAAATGAAAAAGATTAGAGAAGTTGGCCGAGTGCAGTGGCTCCCGCCTGTAATCCCAGTACTTTGGGAGGCCAAGGTGGGTGGATCACCTGAGGCTGGGGGTTTGAGACTAGACTGGGTAACGTAGTGAAACCCTGTCTCTACTAAAAATACAAAATTAACCAGGCATGGTGGCGCACACCTGTGATCCCAGCTACTCGGGAGGCTAAGGCAGGAGAATCGCTTGAATCCAGGAGGCGGAGGTTGGGTGAACTGAGATCGTGCCATTGCACTCCGTCCTGTTCAACAAAAGCGAGACTCTGTCTCAAAAAAAAAAAAAAAAAAAAACCAGAGAAGTTGAAGGCAGAAGTCCCAGGTTCAAGTGTCAGTGTTAGTACCTTGCAGCTACATGACTAAGGATATTACTTCCTGAACTTTGGTCCAGCTGCTAAGAGGGAACACATTTGAACTATTTCCTTGGAAAGTTCTTTTCAGGGGCAAAAATAGCACAGGTGGATGAATGTGGAAATGCTTGGCAAACTGAGATTTGCTTTAGAAACATATAGTATTACTGTTATGACAATTTAACTTCATGATCCTAAACACTTTAAAGTATAAGAGTTTATACTGAATCTACACACACAGTTGAATGACTTTTCAAAAATATGTGCTTTTAAATTCCATCCAGTTAGGCTGGGCGCGGTGGCTCACGCCTGTAATTCCAGTGCTTTGGGAGGCTCAGACAGGTGGATCACTTGAGGTCAGGAGTTTGAGGCCAGCCTGGGCAACATGGTGAAACCCCATCTTGAC
Source organism: Saimiri boliviensis (assembly GCF_048565385.1). Classification (NCBI taxonomy): domain Eukaryota; kingdom Metazoa; phylum Chordata; class Mammalia; order Primates; family Cebidae; genus Saimiri; species Saimiri boliviensis. Next base: position 36,843,371 of record NC_133465.1, read on the forward strand.
TAAAAATACAAAAATTAGCCAGGTATGATGGCGTGTGCCTGTAATTCCAGCTACTTGGGGGACTGAGACAGAGAATCGCTTGAACCTGGGAGGCGGAGGTTGCAGTGAGCCGAGATCATGCCACTGCAAGCAAGACTTCATTTCCAAAAAAAAAAAATTCCATCTATTTGGAATTATATAGCATTAGCTTCTTGTATTCTAGTCAGTTATGTGCTGGGTATGAACAACCTTCCTGGATCAAGCCCTGAGTAACAAATTTCAATTTCTTTATTTACACAACTATTCTCTGGATGTAATGAGTGGAGACTTTGGGGGATGTTGGAATAGGGTATATGTATTTTACAAGTGGATGGATATGAATCTTTGGGGGCCAGAGAGTGAACTGTGGCCCACCCTCACAAAGATACCGACATTCCAGTCAACACAACCAGTGCATATGTTAGGTTACATGGCAAGGGGAAGTTAAAGGTTGAAAAAAGAATGAAGTTTACTAGTGTTAAAGGAAAATACATCTCGGACCCCAAAATCACTAAGCCAAAGGGAAAAGTCAAGCTGGGAAGTTCCTCAGGCAAATTTTATTCTTAAATCAGACAGTTCCAAAGATAAAAAGCTACCTACCTCTCCCACAATTTGCCCATGAGAAAACCTGTGGGCTTCAAGATCTTTACCCTAAAACAGTTCTGTTGAATTTTACCCTGGCAATATAAATTGACAGCTTATCTTCATAGGTACAGGGCAAAGGACAGAACTGACTGCTTCCTCTGCCCCTTACACTGCTTATGTAGAAATGCAGATTCACTGAGCCAGACTAAGGCATGAGTGACTAATTCTCACGCCCCTTCTCACATGTAAATTGTGTACTCAGTGAAAGGCTGATCAAAGACTCAAAAGAATGCAACCCTTTGTCTCTTATCTATTTATAACCTGGAAGCCCCCTTCCCTGCTTTGAGTTTTCCTACCTTTCCAGATGAAACCAATGTACATCTTACACATATTTATTGATGTTTCATGTCTCCTGAAAATGTATAAAATGGAGCTATGCCGCGACCACCATGGGCACATGTTGTCAAGACTTCCTGAGGCTATGACAGGTGCATCCTCAACCTTAGCAAAACAAACTTTCTAAATAAACTTTCTAGATTTTTCTTCCCACTTATCATGAGTGAATTAAGAGAATCTATGAATTAAAACCTGTAGCTATGGGCCAAGAACGGGGGTGCACATCTGTAATTCCAGCACCTTAGGTAGCTGAGGTGGGCGGATTGCTTGAGCTCAGGAAGTTTGAGACCAGCCTGGGCAACATGGTGCACGCAAACCCATCTCTACCAAAAAATTACAAAAATTAGCCATGCATGGTGGCACATGCCTTTAGTCCCAGCTTCTTAGGAGGCTGAGGTGGGAGGATCTCAGACCTGTCTCAGATACTTTTGGTTCACTCTAGAAAGCTGCTCTTAATTGGGAGATTATCCTGGACTGTACGAATGAGCCTAATGCAGTCATAAAGGTCCTTAAAAGTCGAAGAGAGAGGCAGAAGTCAAAGTAAGAGTGATTTGTTATAATTAGGCCTGAACTAGACACTGTTAGCTTTGAAGATGAAGCAAAGGGGCCATAAGCCAAGGAAAGTGAATAGCCTCTAGCAATTGCAAAAGGTAAGAAGATGGATTCTCCTCTGGAGCATCCAAAAGCAGATAAAACAGGATAAGCTACTAAGTTTGTGTTAATTGTTACAGCAGCCAGAGAAAACTAGGAGACTAGTATCTTTTCTAGAGGCAAAGTTTCTCTCTGAATCTTAGGATATAAGTGGTTCACAGTTGCTTTGGTACACATGGTTCAAAGCTCAGTCAGAACAAGCTGTTCACAGAAGTAATCCAATCTCCTGAGAGGAGACCAAATAAATACAAGCTACCCCTTGGAGGAAGACTTTAGGCCATGGTCTTATGGTTTCTAATAGAATTCTCCAAAATGAAAGCCAGAATGCAGCATTCTACTGAAAATGTCGTTTTCCTTGGATATTTTTCTGCTTATAAAAATTTGTTCCACAGAAAGTAGGGTAGCAATTGTGAGTTTTTTCAGTGTAAGAAAGAAAGCTCAGTGGCCAGGCGTGGTAGCTCATGCCTATAATCCCAGCACTTTGGGAGGCTGAGGAGGGTGGATCACCTGAGATCAGAAGTTTAAGACCAGCCTGGCCAACATGGTGAAACCCCGTTTCTACTAAAAATACAAAAAACTAGCCAGGCATGGTGGTGTGTGCCTGTAATCCCAGCTACTTGGCAGGCTGAGGCAGGAGAATCACTTGAACCCGGGAGGCAGAGGTTGCAGTGAGCTGAGATCACGCCACTGCACTCCAGCCTAGGCACTCCGTCTCAAGAAAAAAAAAAAGAGAAAGCAAGCAAGCATGGTTCCTAAGCTCACATCTTCAGTCAATGCCCTTCTCTGAATAAATACACAGTAACTATGAGACAGTGAAGGAAAGAAACTGCTGTTTCATAGCTACTGGTTTTTATGTTTCTTTGTTTTTGAGACAGAGTCTCACTCTGTCATGCAGGCTGGAGTGTAGTGGCACAATCTTGGTTCACTGCAACCTCTGCCTCCTTGGCTCAAGAGATCCTCCCATCTCAGCCTCCTAAGTAGCTGGAACTAAACATGTGTGCCACCATGCATGGCTAATTTTTGTAAATTTTTGGTAGAGATGGAGTTTCGCAGTGTTGCTCAGGATGGTCTCAAACTTCCTGAGCTCAAGCAATCCACCCACCTCAGTCTCCCAAGGTGCTGGGATTACAGATGTGCACCACCATTCTTGGCCCATAACTACTGGTTTTATTTCACGGATTCTCTTAATTTAGTCATGATAAATGGGAAAAAAAAAACCTAGCCAATAAATTAGAAGGTTAAAAGGGACATTGGTGCAGAGGAAGAGAAGAAATTACTATTTAATAGATGTCAGTGTGCTAGCAGTTTGCTAGGTGTTTTCATATATATTACCTCATTTAATCCTCAAAAAAAGCCCAACCCTCTAAACAGGTATTATTACCCTATTTAATACATTAAAAAAAAAAAAGAAAGAAAAAAAATCTTAGAAAAGTTCTACAACTTATCCAAAATCATCAGCTAGATTTGAATCCAGGCCTGTTCACCTGTTTCACATAGGTAGGACTAGTCTCATTCTTTTTCAGCTGATTAGAAATACAGTCACTATGCAAGCAGACATTCCCAGTAATTCTCAACAGAAACAGGGCCCCTAAGAGTGTCTTAACATGTCATTTTATTATTATTTCTTTTAAAGGTGGGATTTCACTCCATCACCCAGGCTAGAGTACAGTGGTGCGATCATAGCTCACCACAGCCTCAAATTCCTAGTCTCAAGCTATCCTCCCACCTCAGCCTCTCTAGTAGCTAGGACTACAAGCACCCACTAGAACCACCACACTCAGCTAATTTTTTTATTTTTTGTAGAGTCAGGGTCTTACTATATTGCCAGGGGTAATCTGGAATACCTGGACTCAAGTGATCCTCCTACTTCGGCCTCCAAAAGTGCTGGGATTATAGGAGGGAGCCACCGTGCTGGGCTGAAATGTCACTTTAACTAGGAGAAAGACCTCTGTCATTTACTAAGTAGGAGCCACACAAGGGAAAACCGTCCCACCCCACATGCCAATACCTTTCCTATTGAGACAGAAGAATCTAGAAAGAGGGGTCTTTTGTAGGCACTCTGATAAGAATGCTGAGTAATTGGTGGTGAAAACAGAACTGGAAGAGGGGCAAAGAGGGTACATGATCTGCTCACCTCTCATATCCAAGGATGGCATTATTCAAATCCTCATTCACCTGAATTAGCTCAACAGTTACATCTTCATTCTCCACCACCACTAGCAGGTCCATGATCCTCTCCTGCATCTCCCGACCTGTTTTATAGAGTTTCTGTCAAAGAAAGGAGAGAGATTTCTTATTCCATGCCTGGAACATTCTATAAAGACATCTGACTCACCAATCTGTGCATACCTACAGTTGCCGCCACATTAAGTCACCTGTGAGACACTAACAAAGTACTTCTATAAACGGTTCATACTTCCTATTGGAAGGCAGTGAGTCATAAACTGATTATATTTTCCTTTAAAAATCAAAATAGGTGTCATAAGAATAATATGGTACATTGAAAATAATGCTGGACTAAAACTCAGAAATGTTGTATGGGAATTCTAGATGTAGTGCATATTAGCTGTGCCATGTTGGAAAAAAAACATGTTTTCTAAATTTCAGTTTTCTCATTGATAAATTAAAATTATACCCCTTGCCACATCTACTTCAAGGGTTGACATAAAAATCAAGTGGGATGTGTGTAATGAGGAACTCTATAACTATAAAGGATAAACATAAAATGTTATTGCATTATTAGTGGTAGAAGTAGTTAAAATACATTTACAGTGGCATTATTTTATTTCCTGTTATGTTGTACTTAAACATTTAAAGTTTATAGTTACATCACAGTTTGAGGTAAACTAAACCAGGATTAACAAACAAATCATGAATATCCTTATTTGGACTACCTAGAATTAGTGCATTAAACCATTAATCCACCTCCCAAACCCATGGGTTTTTTTTTTTTCATAAGCTTCAGAGCTATCTATATCAGACGTACTGATCCAGAATTGCTAGGGCTGGGGGTCTGAAAATCTACATTTCTTTAAACAAGCACCCCAAAGTGTTTCTTATGTACAACGATATTTAAGAACTGCTGCCTTACAACTGTCTTCCTTCCAGGCACACCTTCAACTAACCCAAGGTGCATAAAACTGATACTAGTATTTCCTCAATCTCACCTTGGCTAGAGTTTGTCTATGTAATAATACATTAACATCAGGCAAAAACACAGGGATGCTGCTTCTCTCAACAAAACTTCCTTAAACACCGCAGAATCACTACTGGCTTTTTCCCCTCAAGAAAGAAAGGCCTGTTGAAAAATGTATGCTTCATGAAACCATTTAGAATCTCAAATAATCTATTACAAGACTGCTGACAGGAAATCTCTAAACAAATAAATCAAACTATTACCAACTGGCATTTCGACTCAGAGATAAAAGCCACTACCCTCTACAAAATCATAACGAAAATATTTAAAAGACAACACGACATAAAAAGAAAAAACAGTGAGTTAGACAGACAGATGATAGAATCTTTGATTTTAGACTTGTAATGTGCCACCAGAAAATCCATCTAATTTGCTAACCACAGGGCCACCTTCAGGAACAGTATAACGCAGGGGTCAACAGCACTCATAAAGCTCCAGATAGTAAACATTTTCTGCTTTGTGGGCCATCTAGTCTTTCCTGCAACTACTCAGCTCTGCCACTGTAGTGTAAAAGCAACCCTAGAAAATATATATATAAATAACTGGGTGTGGCCATCTTTTAATAAAACAGATATAGGTAGCAGGCCAGATTTGGCTCATTTATATTCCCCTGGTATAATGCAAAGAGAAAAGACTTTGGACTCAGCAGGCCAAAGGCATCTCCCATACAATATGCCTGCTATGGAATTTGGGGAAATATGGCCAAAATTTAGTTGTAGGTTTTGTTTTTTCACCTATAATACAAGGAGAATACCTTGTAAGGTTGTTGTAAGGATCGGCAATGGTGTTATTGAAATCCCACAGTGTCTGGCATACAGAGGTAGTAGGCAGTAAATGAATGTATTATGGGTGCTTGTTGACAAGGTGTCACTAGAAGCTCAACTCGATAATGAATATAATCCTGTAACAAGCTATTATCCAGACCCGATTTTATACAAAGGAAAGAATTAAGAATGGCATTTAATATAACCCCCATAATGAATGAGAACTTTTCCTTTGTTCTTGCTTTAGAGAGTGTACAGAAATTGTTCTTCTTGTTTCTCACTGGCAGCCTTGCTACAGCAATGTCAAGATCAAGGGAATGCAATGGCTAATACCTATGACAAAAATGTAGAAATTAATTGGAAATGAATTTGAAGGCAACATCAATAGCCCTCAATCACATGAAGACACTCCCTTTGCCCTTTCAAGAAACAGATGGAGTGGCAACATGAAAGGAATAGCACATTTCAACAGGTCTGCAAAGCAGAATGTAAAAAACTCTTCAAAAGCCAGCCTACTCTGATCTTTGCAATTGATGTCTGTCTCAGAGGAGGGCCAAGCCACCTGGAAACAGCCGAGATCAAGCACCATGGACAAAAAGGATGGGTCAGAGTTCCCCATAGCAGGCACTTGCAGGGCTGTGGCAGTAGGGAGCCAGGGGGAGCAAGTCAAAATTCAGAGCAACAGCTGCTGGTGCATATGTCCATCACAGAACCCCCGGAATCACCTCCTTTTATGCCATATAAAAGCAAAGGCAAGTTTCTAAGTTAAAGTGAATTTAACAATCAATTCAAAAGTCTTTGGAGCAAAACAAAAAGGAGCTCATTAAGAGCTTCCTCTTCTGATATCCAGATGGCTCTTATTCCTCCATAGAGCACTCAGGAATTAAGGAAGGAGATCCCTTTGCACTTTCAACTCCATCTAGTCATCCCACATTGACCAACACAGGGCAACTCAATAAAAAGAAACATAAAAATGCTTGAATATCTCCCTTGAAAGAGCCAAAACAGAAAGAAATGTATTTGCTTGAAAATGTCTCTGGAAATACTATCTGTATGGCAATACCCCTGTTATCAGCTCATAACATATTTTCTTTATCCCAATATTCCCCACTCAGAGTACAGGAAACCCCAATGTCTCTATCTGCTCAAAGTAAAAACTCTCCCCACCTACTCTAAAACTGAACATTTTTCAGCTTAACTTGCTCATGTAGTCTCTTTTTCCTTACATAGGCTTCAAATGACAAATCATCAGCATAATCCTCAAGAAAATCATTAACTTTTTAAGACCCAACTCTTCTTCCCACCTAAACAATGTCTGCAAAAAGTACAGGATTTGGTTGCTGCCTTCAGATCGCCTCCCATACCCACATGAAAACACAATAGGTTAGCCATATATACTAGAAAATCAGTCCTGGGTTCAAAATGAGAAACTAGTTGGTCTAATGGATAGAACACCAGCTCAGGAGAATGAGGTTCTCCTTCCAGCTCCATCACTTGTCACAATGTGGGCAAACCATTCTTTCTGCATATGCAGCCTCATCTGCATAGGAAGGGTGATGGACTCAAAGACGCTGACAGTCCCTTCTATTCTTAATACCCTACATATTTGTGAATGGTAAAGACAAGAATGGTCTGGGAGGATGACTTTCTTTTTCCTATTCTCAGGATTTTTTTTTTCAACTGGTTATAAATCCTCACAGGATCAAATTTTAGATTCCCTTGATTTTAAATTTCTCCAGTAAGTTAGAGTAAGGCTTTCTCTAGTTATCATTTCAAAATCTGAACTCCCTTTATTCTGAATACAAGAGCATTCTCTTGTCTTACTGGGGCTAGGAAAAAAAAAAAAAAAAAAAAAAAAAGATGTAAGAGGTAAGATTAAAGTGGGAGGTACCAGAGAAAGTCAGCTATTCAAGATAAGAGGAAGGTGACCCAAAGCTGAGTGCACAAGACCAAGAAAGCAAATATACAAAACGCATGCTGCAACTCTTCATTCCTATGGCCAAGGTGGCTGCTTTTAACTCATCACTACACTTGTTAGACTAGATAGAGCCTCAGAATCATCACATTCCACTTCGAAAAACTAAAGAAAATCCAGTCTCCATCCCTAATGAATACAAAGTTTACAAGCAACACAGTGGTGAGAAAATGTGTCTACTGCATAAAATGGTTTTATTACCTATGAGTCTAACAAAAGAGCAAAACCCTCTTAATTAGTAGGGCTTCAGGACCTAATTGTTCAACATGGGTTGATGGAACAGAGAGGGGATTCCAAGTAAACATACTGGATTTCAGATGAAAGAAAACAGACAAGGAATAGGTTCCAAAGAAACAGAACAGCTACTAGACGGTAAGCGTAAACAGATAAAACAGGAAGAAGTTCCAAGTATACAGGCTGGGTTTTCTTTCTTTCTTTTTTTTTTTTTTTTTTTTTTTTTGAGACTGAGTATTGCTCTGTCTCCCAGGCTGGAGTGCAGTGGTGCAATCTTTGCTTACTGCAACCTCCGCCTCCCCAGTTCAAGCAATTCTCGTGCCTCAGCCTCCTGAGTGACTATAGGCATGCCCTGGCTAATTTTTGTACTTTTAGTAGAGACGAGGTTTCACTATGTTGGCCAGGCTGCTCTGGAATTCCTGACTTTAGGTGATCCACCCACCCCAGCCTCTCAAAGTGCCGGGATTACAGGCGTGCTCCACCATGATTGGCCTCAGGCTGGTTTTTAACAGTAACTGATATTATAAGACTGTGGTCACTGGTGAAGTATATGTACAAGAGCAGCCAATAAATTTTTGTTTTTTGAGACAAAGTGTTGCTCTGTTGCCCAGACTGGAGTGCAGTGGTATAATCTTAGCTCACTGCAAACTCTGCCTCCCAGGTTCAAGAGATTCTCCTGCCTCAGCCTCCCAAATAGCTGATATTACAGACGTGTCCCACCACACCTAGCTAATTTTTGTATTTTTAGTAGAGAGAGGGTTTTACCATGTTGCCCAAGCTGGTCTTGAATTCCTGACCTCGTGATCCACCCACCTCGGCCTCCCAAAGTGCTGGGATTACAGGCATAAGCAACCGTAACTGGCCAAGAAATTTTGGAGTGGAGGCTATTCCTTTCTCCTGGACAACTTTCCTTTGCCCTCCAGATCCACTGTCCACACTTTCTGTCTAAATTCTGTGCCCTGGGGCCTGGCTTGTAGGGATCACATCTCCAGGTCCCCTGTCTTCTTGCTTCTGTGTTCAGCCAATGTGAAGTCTTGCTGGCAGGAAACAGGAGAAAGGAAGGAGAATGAGGTCTGGATATTTATTCTTTCCACTTCTTCCACCAAAGGCATCACTGCTGTCAAGGCTACCCTCTCCACATTATTTCTTTCTCTAGGTTCTGGCAAAAGTGACCTCTTATTGCCCATGTAAACCTTGGGATGTTAGTTAATAATTCAGAGTAGTGATCTAGCCCTTGTGGTTTCCTTGAACTTTGTAACATCTTACTAAATAAATGGTATCTTGATTAAACTTTCTTCAAATTACCCAAATGAAGTATGTCATTTCTTTGTTAATACACTACAAAGCATGAAAACTTTTGAGTAATCAAAAGAGTATGATGCCAGTTTAATCACAAATAGGTCATGAGACAAGAACAGCCTCTAGAAGACAACCTTGAATTAGAATATACAGTATGTGATAAAGGGGTATTTAAAACCATTGGAAAAGATATGAATTGTTAGTGAATGTTATTTGGACAACCAGCCATCAAACTGAAAAAATAAATGAAGGTAAAATCCCCACCTCATACCAAGAATACAAATTTGAATTTTAAGCCATATAAAATCCAGGGGAAGAAAGCTATTGATCCATTAGGCCTGTTTTTATTCAATGATTACATCACATTAGGCACTAATCTGGGAGCCAGAATCTAGTAACAAACAAGACAAGCCTTTTGGCATTTCCATTCTAGTAGGCAGACAGCTGACAACCATGCAAGAAAAGCATCAGACACTGTGAGTGCCAGGTGGAGAATGAATGGTGATGTGATCAGTGCTGGCTAATTTTAGACTGGAGAGTTACAGAAAACTTCTCAGGAGGGTAACACACTAAGATCAGAATGATAAGAAAAAGTTTGAGAGCAGCCTGGCCAACATAGTGAAACCCCGTCCATACCAAAAATACAAAAAAATAGCCAGGCGTGGTGGCAGGCACCTATAGTCCCAGCTACTCAGGAGACTGAGGTAGGAGAATTGCTTGAACCTGGTAGGTAGAGGTTGTAGTGAGCCGACATGGCTCCATTGTACAATGGCGCCAGCATGGGCGACAGAGTAAGACTGTCGAAAGAAAGGAAAAGAGAGAGAGAAAAAAAGAATGAGCGAGTTGGCCATTTGAAGATGGGGAAGCATGAAGAGTCAGGGATGAAACAGCTCCCCAGCAAGAATGAAACTCAGTGCACTCAAGGAATAGGAAGGAGGTCAGCAAGCATGTGCCATGGAAGAAGTTGGCTAAACATGACCAAGAAGGGCTCTGTGGCCAGAATAGAGAGGTTTGGTTTTACTTTCAGTATAATGGGAAGCCATGGGAGGGTTTCCAGCAAGAAACAACATGATCTGGTTTATATTTTATAATTGTAGTTTATCATTTTATTTTTTGAAAAGGAATCTAATTCTGTCGCCCTGGCTGGAGTACAATGGTGCAATCTCTGCTCACTGCAACCTCCGCCTCCCAGGTTCAAGCTCTAGGGCAACTTTCTGCCTCAGCCTCCCGAGTAGCTAGAATTGCAGGCATCTGTCACCATGCCTGGCTAATAACCTTTTAAAAATCCATAATACAACTTTGGGAGGTCAAGGCAGGTGGATCACCTGAGCTCAGTAGTTTGAGACCAGCCTGGCAAACCTGGTGAAACCCTGTCTCTACTAAAAATATGAAAATTAGCTGGGTGTGGTGGCAGGCGGCTGTAGTCTAAGCTACTCAGGAGGCTGAGGCAGGAGAATTGCTTGAACCCGGGAGGCGGAGTTTGCAGTGAGCCATGATCATGCCACTGCACTCCAGCCTGAGCAACAGAGTGAGACTCTGTCCCAAAAATAAATAAAATAAAATAATTTTACAAATAAAAAGCTATAATACAGACACTTAATTTCATTAGTAATTAGGAAACTGCAAATGCAAATTAAAATCAAAACTGTAATAAGATACCACTTCACACCTACCAGAGGGCCATTTAAAAAAACACAATGGAAAATAACAAATGTTTCTTGTGGAGAAACTGGAATCCTAGTAGTACTGCATACTGCTAGTAGAATATACAATGGTGCAGCCGCTGTGCAAAATAGTTAGACAATTCCTCAAAAAGTTAAAGTTACTATATCACCCAGCAATTCTATTCCTAGGTTGATACTTAGAAGAAATGAACACAGATATTCAAACAAAAAACTGTATGTGAATTTTCATAGCAGCATTAGTCACAATAGCATAAGGTGGAAACAACCTAAATGTCTATCAATGAACTGATATATAAAATGTGGTGTATCTATACAATGAAATATTAGGCCATTAAAGTAATAAAATTCTAATACATGCTATGACATGGATGAACCTTGAAAAGATTAAGTGAAAGATGTTAGACACAAAAAGTCATATATTATGTGATTCTAGTTATATGAAATGTCCAGAACAGGTAAATCCACAGACACAGAAGCAGATTGGTGGTTATTTGGAACTGGTGAAAGGCAGAAAGGGGAGAGACTGCTTAATGGGCATCGGGTTTCCTTTTGGGGTAATGAAAATGTATTGAAATTAGAGGAAATAAAGTTGGACCTTGAACAACAGGAGTTTGAACTGCATGGGTCCAATGATAAGCAGATTGTTTTCTGCCCCTGCCACCTAAGACAGCAGGACCAATTCCTCCTCTTCTTCTTCCTCAGCCTATTCAGCAAAAAGAATAGGATCAAGACCCACTTAATTAATAGTAAATATATGCTCTCTTCCTTATAATTCTTAAAGAATTTCTTTTAATTTTAATTTTTAAATTGAGACAGGGTCTCACTCTGCTGCTGAGGCTGAGTGCAGTGGTGCAATCATGGTTCACTGCAGCCTCCTGGGCTCAAATGATCCTCCTTCCTCAGCCTCCACAGTAGCTGGGACTACAGACATGGAACACCATGCCTGGCTAATTTATTTTTGTGGCAACAGAGTCTCACTACGTTACCCAGGCTGGTCTCAAACTCCTGGACACAAGCAATCTTCCTGCCTCAGGTTCCCAAAGTTTGGGATTATAGATGTAAGCCACTGTACACAGCCTTCCTTATAATTTTCTTAACATTTCTTTTCTCTAGCTTACCTTAAGAATATGGCACATAACATATATAACATAGAAAATATGTGTTAATTGACTGTTTGTTATTGATAGGATTTCTGGTCAGTAGTAGGCTATTAGTAGTTAACTTCTGGGGAAATCAAAAGTTATACATGAATTTTCAACTGACATTGTAGGATCAGTGCTTATAACTGCTATGTGTTGTTCAAGGGTTAACTGTAGTTACAATGAATGTATGTTTATTTTATTTTTATTTTTTGAGATGGAGTCTCCCTCTGTCACCCAGTCTGGAGTGCAGTGGCATGATCTCTGCTCACTGCAACCTCTACTTCCCAGGTTCAAGTGATTCTCATGCCTCAGCCTCCCAAGTAGTTGGGATTATAGGCACCCATCACCATGCCCAGCTAATTTTGTATTTTTAGTAGAGACAAAGTTTCACCATGTTGGCCAGGCTGGTCTTGAACTCCTGACATCAAGTGATCCACCCACCTCGGCCTCTCAAAGTGCGGGGATTACAGGTATGAGCCACCGCTATGAATTTTGCCTCAATTTAAAAAATCCTATATAGAATTTTTGGGTTTTTGCATAGCACTGTACTCAATATCCTGAAAACCTTTCTTATAACAAAATACCTAAAAATGTTAGATATTAAAATATTTTAACATTTCTGCCTACACTTTCAAGAAAGCATGAGAAATCCTCCAAGGCTGAAAACCAAAGTAAGATGTAAAGACTCAAGCAGCAATTAAGGAACAAGGGTTCACAAGGCACCCATCTGCCAATCTCCAGTAGGGTTCACAGCAGACACAAAGGACAAAGCCCAAGGTAAGAACATGAGGGGAGCTGCACTAAAAACCCTCTGACACTCAGGTGGAACCCCTGCATGACTACTCCCTACAAAACTCAGAGAATCAGAAAAAACCTCAGCCACACAAAGCCAAATTGTGTGTCATTGTCAGTTCTTGGTGGACAGAGTGAACATACGTATTTTTCCTGAGACTTCTATCAGCCTTACTACATCCTTATCTCTAGGGATGAGGCAGCCTGCCTTCAAAGTTTAAAAAATTCTAATGAGTGCTGATTATTTTTCTTCTAACTGCAGAGGTCCCTAGATTCTGTTGGAAACCAGCAGTTACTTGGAGGAGAGTCTTTTTTTTCTGGCCTCAACAACTACCCTGGAAGTTCCCTGCTCCTGAGTTAGCGGCTCAGACAGCAGAGGACAATTGTTTTCATCACCATGTGAATGCCTAAGGCCCATTCAATCTTGCTCTGATTTTGAGGTTAGTATGGGCTGCTTCTGGAAAATGTCCTTTGGAAGAGTCTCTTTCACGTGGGTGGGGCTTTGAGCTCTGAGCTGGATTGATCCCACCTGCTTTATCAGGCACTGAATAGTCTCACTATTCTGGTGGCCTGATAGTCAGTTTAGTCTTCTCTATAAACCTTGGGGTTTATTTTTATTTTTATATTTCTTCTGTCATTTCAATGGGATTTGGTGAAGAAAGAGGAAGTGAATTTATTTTGGCAAGCTAAAAAAATGTGATTATTGGTTGGCTTAGGGGGGAAATACCTGTTTTACAATTCACATAGTTGATTTGATACTTTTATTCCTTCTTTACAATTGTACTCTTTCCCTCAGAGTATGACCGTGGGCCCTCACTGACCCCCAGCCTAGCTGCCCCCTCTGCTGATGACTCCCTAGGTTTATGCTGAAGCCTCCAAAAACCCCTGCAGTTATATGGGGGCAGCCAACCAGGGAGCCAGCATTACCTAGGGGTTCTAACTGTACTGACCTGACTCCTTCACACAGTTGTGAGCAACCTTTGAAAAAGTACACTCTAAAGAATTGTTTATGACATAGGGTTAGAGGGGGAAAGAAAGAATAAAAAATCAAAAACACCAAAAAATGGACTTTTTGTTTTCCACAGTCTATCTTTGCTGATTTCATTCTTAAATTCTTAAATCAGATATACTCTTTATCTTTTTTCTCCATAGAAGATTTCATGGAATTATTTCAGATCAACTATAGTGAAGTTATTTAGATATTTAAAATTTTTTAATTACTTGTCAAAAGAAATTAAGAATACTACTCCCCACAACAGATCTTTATATGGTACAAACAAAAAGCATAGAAAGAAAAATAACATTACACATTCGACAGTCTCTATAAACAAGTTGATCCCCCGCCAGAACCTATTCAATTTGAGTTGGCCATGAGTAGTATTCTAATGTTGATTTATAACCTAAGACTCTTTACTATTCAAGGCAAAACACAGCTCTGAGCTCTGGCATTAAAACAGCAACCAACAAATTAGCATTATCCTTGCAAAACTGAACAAACATCTGCACCCAAGCACTCTGAGACAAAAAAGCATTTCAGTATACTTCAGATTGGAATCAAATATAAAACTGGATTCACATATTTAAATGAAATATTTCAGTGTATATGAAGGATTGTCACAGATGGATGAGAATATGAGAGAAAAAGTCATAAATCATTTCAATTTAGAGCTCTGAAAGGCCTGGGAAGACCAGGAAGAAGTAGAAATATTGCTGTGGCCATTTAAAAAATATTATCTGCCACATATCCATTTACCTTGATATTTTTTTCCCTTTTATTTTAACATATGTGTTAGCATCATGAGTTTGAAAATTTATATCCTGGCCCATGTGGACCTAATAGATATCTACAGAACTCTCCACCCCAAATCCACAGAATATGCATTCTTCTCAGCACCCATCACGCTTATTCTAAAATTAACCATTTAATTGGAAGTAAATCACTCCTAAGCAATGCAAAAGAATGGAAATTATAACATCCAGTCTCTCAGACCACAGTGCAATCAAATTACAATGCAAGATTAAGAAACTCACTCAAAACCACACAACTACATGGAAAATGAACAACCTGCTCTTGAATGACTACTGGACAAATAATGAAATGAAGGCAGAAATAAAGATGTTCTTCGAAACCAATCATAACAATGACACAATGTACCAGAATCTCTGGGACACATTTAAAGCAGTGTCCAGAGGGAAAGAGGGAAGTTTATAGCACTAAATGCCCACATGAGAAGCAAGGAAGATCTAAAATTGACACCCTAATGTCACAATTAAAAGAACTAGAGGAGCAAGATCAAACAAATTCAAAAGGTAGCAGAAGACAAGAAATAACTAAGATTAGAGCAGAACTGAAGGAGACAGAGACACAAAAAACCCTTCAAAAAATCAATGAATCCAGGAGGCAATTTTTTGAAAAGATCAACAAAATAGATAGGCTGCTAGCCAGACTAATATAAAAGAAAAGAGAGAAGAATCAAATAGATGCAATGAAAAATGATAAAGGGGTATCACCACCAATTCCACAGAAATACAAACTACCATCAGAGATTACTATAAACACCGCTATGCACATAAACCAGTAAATCTAGAAAAAACAGATAAATTCCTGGACACTTACACCCGCCCAAGACTAAACGAGGAAGAAGCTGAATCCCTGAATAGAACAATAACAAAGTCTGAAGTTGAGGCAGCAATTAATAGAACTACCAACCAAAAAAATTCCAGGACCAGATGGGTTCACAGCCGAATTCTACCAGACATACAAAGAGGAGCTAGTACCATTCCTTCTGAAACTGTTCCAAATAATACAAAAAGAGGGAATCCTCTCTAGCTCATTTTATGAGACCAACATCATCCTGATACCAAAACCTGGCAGAGACACAACTAAAAAAGAAAATTTCAGGCCAATATCTGTAATGAACATTGATGAGAAAATATTTAATAAAATACTGGCAAAGTGAATCCAACAGCACATCGAAAAGCTTATCCATTAAAATCAAGTCAGCTTCATCCCCGGGATGCAAGCCTGGTTCAACATACACAAATCCATAAATGTAATCCATTGCATAAACAGAACCAAAGACAAAAACCACATGATTATCTCAACAGATGCAGAGAAGGCCTTCATCAAAATTCAACAGCCCTTTATGCTAAAAACTCTCAATAAACTAGGTATCGAAGGAATGTATCTCAAAATAATAAAAGCTATTTACGACAAACCCATTGGCAATATCATATTGAAAGGGCAAAAACTGGAAGCATTCCCTCTGAAAACTGGCACTAGAAAAGGGTGCCCTCTCTTACCATTCCTATTCAACATAGTATTGGAAGTTCTAGCCAGAGCAATCAGGCAACAAAAAGAAATAAAGGGGCTGGGCACAGTGGCTAAAGCCTGTAATCCCAGCACTTTGGGAGGCTGAGGCAGGAGGATCACCTGAGGTCAGGAGTTCGAGACCAGCCTGACCAACATGGAGAAACCCCATCTCTACTAAAAATACAAAAAACTAGCCAGGTGTGGTGGCGCATGCCTGTAATCCCAGCTACTCGGGAGGCTGAGGCAGGAGGATTGCTTGAACCCTGGAGGCAGAGGTTGTGGTGAACCCAGATTGCATCATCACACTCTAGTCTGGGCAACGAGAGCAAAACTTCATCTCAAAATAAATAAATAAATAAAAGGTATTCAATTAGGAAAACAGGAAGTCAAATTGTCTCTATTTGCATACGACATGACTGTATATTTAGAAGACTCCATCGTCTCAGCCCAAAATCTCCCTAAGATGATAAACAACTTCAGCAAAATCTCCTTAAGATGATAAGCAACTTCAGCAAAGTCTCAGCATACAAAATCAACATGCAGAAATCACAAGCATTTCTATACACCAATAACAGACAAACAGAGAGCCAAATTATGAGTGAACTCCCATTCACAACTGGTACAAATTGAATAAAATACCTAGAAATACAACTAACAAGGGACATGAAGGACCTCTTTAAGGAGAACTACAAACCGCTGCTCAAGGAAATAAAAGAGGAAACAAACAGACGGAATAACATTCCATGCTCATGGTTAACAAGAATCAACATCGTGAAAATGGCCATACTGCCCAAAGTAATTTATAGATTCAATACTATCCCCATCAAGCTACCAGTGGCTTTCTTCATAGAACTGGAAAAAACTAAACTTCATATAGAACCAAAAAGGAGCCCACATAGCCAAGACAATCCTAAGCAAAAAGAACAAAGCTGGAGGCATTGTGCTGCCTGACTTCAAACTATGCTACAAGGCTACAGTAATCAAAACAGCATGGTACTGGTACTAAAACAGAGATATAGACCAATGGAACAGAACAGAGGCCTCGGAGGCAGCACCACACATCTACAACCATCTGATCTTTGACAAACCTGACAAAACAAGCCATGGGGAAAGGATTCCCTGTTTAATAAATGGTGTTGGGAAAACTGGCTGGCCATGTGCAGAAAGCTGAAACTGGACTCCTTCACCTTACACAAAAATTAACAACAGATGGATTAAAGATTTAAACATAAGAACACCATAAAAACCCTAGAAGAAAACCTAGGCAATACCATTCAGGATATAGGCATAGGCAAGGACTTCATGACTAAAACACCAAAGGCAATGGCAACAAAAGCTGAAATAGACAAATCGTATCTAATTAAACTTAAGAACTTCTGCACAGCAAAAGAAACAATCATTAGAGTGAACTGGCAACCAACAGAATGGGAAAAAATTTTTGCAAGATACCCATCTGACAAAGCCCATCTGATATTCTGACTAATATCCAGAATCTGCAAAGAACTAAAACAAATTTACAAGAAAAAAACAACTCCATCAAATAGTGGGCAAAGGATATGAACAGACGCTTTTCAAAAGAAGACATTTTTGCAGCCAAAAAACATATGAAAAAATGCTCATCATCACTGGTCATTAGAGAAATACAAATCAAAACCACACTGAGATATCACACACGTCAAGCCAGTTAGAATGTGAACATTAAAAAATCTGGAGACAACAGATGCTAGAGAGCATGTGGAGAAACAGGAATGCTTCTACACTGTTGGTGGGAGTGTAAATTAGTTCAACCATTGTGGAAGACAGTGTGGCGATTCCTGAAGGAACTAGAAATAGAAATATCATTTGATCCAACAATCCCATTACTGGGTATATACCCAAAGGATTATAAATCATTCTGTTATAAAGACACATGGACATGTACGTTCACTGTGGCACTGTTTACAATAGCAAGGACTTGGAACCAACCCAAATGCTCATCAATGATAGACTGGATAAAGAAAATGTGGCACATACACACCATGGAATACTATGCAGCTATAAAAAAGGATGAGTTTATGTCCCTGCAGGGACCATCATTCTCAGCAAACTGAACACAAGAACAGAAAACCAAACACTGCATGTTTTTACTCAGAAGTGGATGCTGAACAATGAGAACACATGGACACAGGGAAGGGAATATCACACACTGGGGCATATTGGGGGTGGGGGTGGGGTGTTAGGTGAGGGATAGCAGGGGTGGGGAACTGGGGAGGGATAATATTAGGAGAAATACCTAATGTAGGTGACGAGGGGATGGATGTAGCAAACCACCATGGGATATATATACCTATGTAACAATCCTGCACAATCTGCACATGTACCCCAGAACTTAAAATATAATAATAATTAAAAAAAAGTTTATATCTGGAAAAGCCTCCACTGTGGACTACTACATTTAAAATGTATTTAATGATGAATTTTCCTTTTTATATCACATATAAAGAGGATTATGTTTAATATTATTCTTGCTTACTGTCATCTAAGCTCTTCGTTTTATACATAAACTAAGTCCAGTGATAGTAAATGACTTGCCTAAGGTCAAGAACCCCAAGGATCCTTAGCAAAATGTTATAATTCTAAGATATTCTAAAAATAATATACTTAAAGCCACTGATCCAAAATACTGATTTATTTCTCAAGGAATACTACTCTCATGTTCTGCTTAATATTAGCAGATATTTGGAAAATTGGGATTCTTTGGTTAAATAAGTTTATAAATGTTGGGTTAAACAAAGACTCTTAAAACCTTTAATATATCAGTGAACTTTACGAACCTCCAAGAGGAGAAATACAGTAGACAATTGGTTTTGGAAACTTATTTGACCACAGATACCACTTTCTACCCATAGAACATGGCATACAACTGATGAGAAATACTCTCTTAACTTGTTTTCTAGATTCTTGTCTTACTTCCTGAGAATTTATCATCACAATGCCACCAGAAGGATTTTTCTAAAATCTGACCTCGTTATGTAGCCCCTCAGCGTATATCCTTTCAACAGCTCCCTTCTGCCAGCCTGGTCAAGCCCACTCTTTGGTGTGGCATAATCATCCTCCATTACCTGTACAGATCAGCTCTTACCTTATCTGGAACTTTATACTCCCACATTGTGGTTTAAATCCTCTTTTCATCCCTACACACCTGAGAGATACCACAAACTCACATTCATTAATAGTGGGGTGGGGCACCGCAATGAGTTCCTTAAGAGGAATCTGAGTCCCCAGTGGTCTCTGGGTATAGAAGAAATGAATATAGGAGAAATGACCTCTGTTTTTTTTTTGTTATTATTATTATTATTTTATTTATTTATTTTTGAGATGGACCCTTGCTCTGTTGCTCAGGCTGGAGTGCAATGGCATGATCTTGGATCACTGCAACCTCCGCCTCCTGGGTTCAAGCGATTCTCCTGCCTTAGCCTCCCAAGTAGCTGGGAATACATCCATGTGCCACCACACCTCGCTAATTTTTGTATTCTTTGTAGAAGTGGGGTTTCACCATGTTGGCCAGGCTGGTCTCAAACTCTTGACCTCCGGTGATCCACCTGCCTCAGTCTCCCAAAGTGCTGGGATTACAGGCACGAGCCACTAGGCCCAGCCTGTTTTTATTATTTTTTTAAACAACCCTTTAAAAAACCCTTCTGAACCTGGAGACAGCACAAAAGAGGGCAAGGTCCAGATTTGGCCCATAGGCCACTGTTTGGTAACTCTTAAATTAGAGGAAATTGCAATTCAGGACATTCAAGGCTGCCCATAATGAGTACTGCCTAAAACATGGAAGGAATATGAAGGGTGCTTCATGCCTAAAAGCCAGAAGCCAAGAACATGCTGGCACAAGAGGCTCTAACAGATAGATTGGTTGAGGTACATAAGTAAAATAACCAGGCAAAACAACCCATGCTCATGTCCCTTTCCTCATCTAAGATCAGATAGCTGAGAGAGGAGTAATGTTTCCATGTGGAAACAATGATTGGAACAGAGAGATAGGATATTATTTCTAGGTGCTGGTAGCATTCAGTAAAAAAAAAAAAAAAAAACAGAGAATACATAATCCAGAGGACCAGCCATAAATGTATCCCAAACAGCATCATCCCATGTTGATATACCATACTCTGAAAACATTATCGAGCACAGCTGTAGCAATTACATCTTCCCTTCAGCATGAGTGAGCTGAGTCAGCAGAGAATGCAGACCAGCTGATAGAGAGTCTCAAACAAAAATGAGCTCACTGTCAGCAATTCAGCTGAACACTAGAGAAATGCAAATTAAAAAAATGAACAAAAAAATTTGCAAAGGAGAAGCCACAGAACAAACAAAAAAAGCAGTGTTAAATATAGTTATTATCCTTAAAAAGATATAAAAGAAAAGTAGAACCATGTAATGAAAGAACTAGTCCCAGCTACTCGGGAGGCTGAGGCAGGAGAACTGCTTGAAACCGGAAAATGAAAGTTGCAGTGAGCCAGGATCATGCCACTGCACTCCAGCCTGGTGACAGAGCAAGACTCTGTCTCAAAACAAAAACAAAAACAAACAAACCAAAAAAACATATTTTAAAAATATTTTAAAATTATATACATATTTGTATACAGCAAATATTTTTTAAGTATATATTTTTAAATAAAAAGAAATTGTTGAAACATTAGGAGTGAATAAGCAACCTGATGTACAAGATTTAGAGATATACATTAAACAGAGAAATTATTCCAGAACTTAGAATGAAGAGATGAAAAATACAAAAGAAATGTTAAGAGAGAGACGAGTCCAACTGGAAGTTTCATCATCTTTAAAAAGTTCCATAAGAAGAGAATGGAAAGAATGGTGGAAAGGATTTGAACAGAGACATAGGGTGTTAATTCTTGGTGTTCAGCGCATTCAGGATCATTATAATACATTCAGAATAATATTTTTATCAGCATTAGTGGGTATAAGAGAACAATGAAGCAATATCTTCAAAAGCCTAAAGAAAAAGAATTTTGTGCCTAGAATTTTGTATCTAGCTAAACTAACTTGCATTTAACATAACAATCAAAGGACATTTTTGTATATGAAAGCACTCAAGTTTGCACTGAAGTTTACCAACATGGATGTACTTCAGAAAGGAAAAAACAAGCTATTCGCCATAGCAGTGATATATAAGCAACATTGTTGGGAAAAATTTTTTAACTTTTTTGTTTCCCAAATAAGAAATGAGCAAGAAAAATGTTATTTACTAACAATCTAAGAAGTAAAAGGAAAAATAACACCAACACGAGAAGAGGGGAGTGAGAATCTGAGAAAAGTAAAAATATCTTAAGCTTTAAGACTTGGCAAAAAAGGGACTTAGAAATTAGAAACTGATTTTCTGTTTCTAAAATTAATAAGTTTTAAAATTTAATTAGAAGAACAAACCAGTAGAGAGAAAAATAAGTATATGTATACATAGACATTAGCAGAAGGCACAGGAGGGCCGTAGAACTACTCACGCACATCCAAATGCCCTGTCTACTTGTTCCTCTATGGCTTGAGTATTGCCTCAATCTAAACCTTTCCTAAAATCTTACATCTCTTTTTCTCCCCACCCATAATCCCAAACAAATTTATATTACAGCATCTGTAATACTTCATTATGTTTGTTGTTTACAAACCAATCTTGCTCATTAGGTATAAATTCTTAAGGACTAGAACAGCCTCCTTCTCATTTCTATATCCCTTCCTATATCACAGTTACTCAATGTTGGTTGACTGGATAAAAATAGAGGCAACTTTTACGTACTTAAAACAACTAGAGACTGGATTGTAGATGACCAAGGTTACAATTTATAATAAATTATTTGTTACAAGAGGTTAAAGACCATGTCTAAGTTATTATTGAATCCCTGATAAGGTCATTCTTGGATCTTTTTGTTAAGTTTAGAAATCCGCTGAAATCAGGATATAGGAGGACATACTAGACATTATTAAGGTGCTTTCCATCTCCAAAGCTCAAAGTTTAGAGAATAACTTTAAGAGACATTTTGACTGATTGTCCCTGAAATCATACAACACCTGCAGAAGCTCTATGTCTTCATGGTTTTCAGACCCAGGAGTATTCTCCATCAATATGGCGGACATCACTCGCACATTCATTTTCACCATATCCAATTCACTGTGCAATTTTCCAATCTGTAGAGAGCAACACAGTCACCAGTCAGTGGGACACACAAAGAAGTGGGACACACAAAAAATAACTACCTGTTTCCTGCCCCGATGGGACATGAGCTGGAATAAAAAATGCTTTTGTAACCCATTAATTTTCAAACTTAAATTTAATTTCATATAAATATACATATAGTTATTTTACAAACATATACATTGGCACTTTTTAAAAGGCCTTGCAAACTCTTGTAATAAATCCCAAAATATGCTTTAGGAATTTTAAAAATGAAGGAAAATAAAAAGATTAAAACTCAATATGGAGAAGGGAGAAGTACTAGGCACCTAGCAGAATAAGGTACCAGAAACCTGGATAAAACGGCAAAAGTTATCCTGCATTTCTTGGCAACTAACAGGATAAAAGAAAGACAAATTAATCTATTTCTCATGTTATTAAAGAAGAAAGAATAAAGAAACACTCTTTTATCCTGTATTAAATTCTAAGAGGAATTATGTGAATTTTTATATAAGAAAAAAAGAAGGAGAATACAAAGTCTTCTATTATAGTTCCTTTATAGCAGGACAGAAATGAGCTTCATATAATAATTGTTTATCTGTACCTTGGATAAACTGATATACACAAAGAAGTAAATGGAATTCAGTTGGCATAATAAATACAAGTAATAAGGTTACCATTTACTAAACTCTCTGAAATATGTGACAGTCCTACCAGAAGTAACAGGAATTGGCTGATGGACACTAGATCCAATCCACAATCAAGGCTCCACAAAGCTATGAAAGCCACTAGGCAAGCACAGCTCTTACAAAGTTGGGCTTTGGAAGCAGACAGAATCCATGGTATTAATTCTTCCTGGAACTTGGCTGTGCTAAGTCGCATAGTATTACTAAGCCTCAGTCTCTTCCTCTGTAAAATGAGTGTACCTACATCTCAACGCTGTTAATCAGAAAAGATAAACTGTATATAAGGTGCTTACAAATCAGGAAAAGACATCAATATATACAGTGATGGCTGTTGTTACCTGTTCTGGGACCAATGTAATAGTCGAGTTCTTCGGAGCAATTACAGAAGAAAGAGCTGGTGCAGTAGGGACAGATGTTGGTGGATTTGATGAGAGTTGAGCAGTCTATGAGTATGAAATATGATAATATTATTATGTGAATTAACATAGCCACCCAATGTGAAGTTTTTTCCATTCAGCTAACTTAAGCACTCTCAAATAAAGTCCTATGTACAGGTTATCTTCCCAGAGTAAATAATCAACTACACAACCCGTTAGCATTTTGTGAAGCACGCTAAGCAAATGAGATGCCCCTAATAAAGAAGATATTCAGCAAAAGGTGGTTGCTATTAGGATTATCATTTACAATTTACCAAGGGTTTTTACCAAGGGTCTAAGTGATAAACTGCCATATGAGATTACTGATGCTTTCTTTTTGGGTTCTTAAAAACAAATGATAGCTCAATTCATGTTAAGTCTCCTTAAGCCACAGCTGACAAGGCAACTCCTTCTCCATCAATGACCCTCCCTGGGTCAATGCCTCATCTGCAACCTTAGGTGGAGAGGTAACTCAAGGTTCTAGGCCAGTGCTTCTCAACATTAATCAGAACTTCCCTTTTTACAAGATTTCCAGGTGTTTTCTTTGCATATTAATGTTATCTAGGGTAGAGCATGTCAAACAAACTTTTGGATTATACCCCAAATCACACTTTAACAAAATCCCACGTTTTCATTATTCTATGAAATATTGCAATATTCTAATAAATTCATCTTTTTGCTTAAGCTGGGTGGAGTTAGGGTTGTCTCCTGCAATGAGAAAAGACCCAAGTAATATACTATTATACTCTCCATGGGCCAAAGAAAGGTCTCCTACCTCCTGTCTTGCTGTTTCAGCCTCTGCTTCTGAGGGAGGAAACTGAACACCTTTTTTAAGCAGGTCGAGGTATACTTCTTTCACTTCACTTACATCCACAACTCCTGGGAAACCCTGTGACCAAGTCTGAATTAAGAGATGAAAAGTTCCAGAGTTAAAACAGCAACAAAATCAAAACACAATTTTTAAGCTCCTGATAGAAAATGAGAGATCAATAATTATGTACCTCACTCAGAAACAGAAAGCTATTTTGGAATGCCATGGGCAAACTGCTCATTTTCAAAGGCTAGGAAAATATAAAATATTTTAAATCAGACTTCCATGCCTCAAAATCTTGAAGAAACCCTGCAATATACTATCAATTGTTTTTTGCTACCCTGAATCCAAAATTAATAGATTCCAAAACAACATCAGTAGCTCTTTTCCAAGTAACCTTGAACTTGTCAGTTATCTGGAACAGTTTCGCTATCTGTAAAATCAACATACACATCACTGTCTATCCTAGTTGACATAGATAAAAGAGAAATTGAGAGGAAAGTAGGGAAATGACTGCAAATTCTTCAGAAAAAGGGCACTACTCAATGCCAACAAATTATTATTACACAGACACTAAAATAGCAAAAATGCTTTTTTGGCTCAATCCTAGACTTACAAAAGATAAATGAAACAATCAGGAAGTATGCTATTTAATCCCTAAACTTAGAAATTTTCCATCCCATGAGGTATACAACAGACTTACCTTAATGAAATTCAAGATTCTATTCTGAATGTCTAACGGCAAGTTGTATCTGGGATTCAGCAGCTTAACTAAATTCTCTTTAACAAATTCCTTCTTCACAATCAGAGACTGGAAACTTGGACCACAGTTCTGCACGCACATGTCAATAAGCTAAATTAGAGAAAATTAAACATTATATTTATCTGGCAAAACCACCTCCTAAAAATGTTAAGGGAAAAACTGCTAAATGATTTCCACCAGCATCCTAATTAACAAACATAATTTAGTATCTACTAAAATATGTGGAAAAATGTTAGGTTCTGGGGATATGTGGAAGTATAAGCATAATGTAACAGTCTAGAGGACAGACTTTTTGAGGAGTCCCAGCACATCCAGAAGGGCGTTAACAGCAATAGAGAATACTAAATGCTGAATGCTGAAGAGAAGTGCAGGCCAAACATGAGCTATGCATGGGATAATATCTGTCCCAGTTTACCCCGGGTAGCATAGGTATATTCCCAATTTCCTGTTTATTCCCAATGATGACACACCCTTTCACTTTCAAAAATGCCCTGGTTTGGATAAATTAGACAGTCACCCTAGCTATAGGCCCTTATAGACAAGAGTAATTATTTAGGGCCAGGTGTTCTTACAAGACTTTTGGAAAAGGCTGATTGGAAGCTGGGCTTTGCAAAATGGCTAAGAACAGTAAAAATGAGTATAGAGCTATAGTCTAGACAGAGTAATGGTATGAGAAATATATAAGTGTGGGAAAGTGTGTAGGTTACGAAGAGGGAGATAAGTACTCTGGTCTGTCTTTAGTAGAGGTATCTTGATATAGGTAAATTGGGGACACTGGAAATGGAAAGATAGCGTGGATATAGTCCACCCAGTCTGTAGAGAAGTTTGTGTGGAAGTGCAAAGAGTGTGGACATTATGTTGAAGGCATTAGAAGTTATGGAGGGTCTCTATTAGTTTGTCACCATCATATCTTTAACCTGAACTTGAGGAAAAGCTTAATGTGTGCAAAGTAATATTCTGGATAGGTTGTCAGGCAGCACTCTGCAAAGGCAAGTGGAGGGAGAAGAAAACTGAAATAATAAAAAGATCCAGCAGCAACGCACTAGTACAGACATAATACAGAAAAGGGCTAAACTAAGATGATGTGGGTACAAGAAAAGAAGTCATGACAGAATTATGAAGAAAGAACTTTGAATGACAGTGCTTGGCAAAAAAGGAAGATGACTGAAAGTTAAATGATTCTCATTCTATGAGACTGAGGACCCCTGTGACGGAAATTTGGAAGAGGGGGTGGTATGACTGATCTAGGGGTGAAAATGATGGGCTGAAATTTAGATATTTTGAGTTTAAAAGATAAGGGACATTTAAGTGGATGTTTGTTTAGCAGTGAGCTGGACACACCCAGCTACAGTTCAAGAGAGTGAAAAGTCATCCAGCTGCCTTGATGAGCAGAGAGGAGGAATGGCTGGAACATGTTGGTTCACCTACTATACCGACCAAAGCAAATCCAAGGAAGGCAATCAAAGAGTAACTGACAGAAAATGAAGTACAAAATCAGGAGTACTTAAGGCACTCCTTTGGTAAAGTCAAAAGAAAAGTTTCCTGGAGGATGGGGTGCTACACAGGTAAGGATATGGACTGAGGAACATCAGCTCCCTTGAAAAATACATTTTCAAATAAAGCAACATGAACAGAAACGACTAAGAATGAGCCGATACTGAAGAACTGCATGCAGAAAGTAGATTTCTAAAAGTAATCTAAAAGCAAAATTAAATCGCTAGTTTCTATGCTCCACCTCAAACTAGAAAGGTTGTAGAAACCATAACATGACCAGGATAATCATCTTTGCAGAATAGAAGCCCTAAAAATGGATTTCATGCCATGCTTTGTATTTTCAGTCTCTCTTTAATGGCAATACACAAAGCAGCAGCAGGTATAAAAGCTACAGTTTTAAGGCAATGTGACCAAGAAAGCAATCAGAAAATAGAGAAGCTGAGCACAAGCAGCTGTATGACACACAGGGAAAACTTTGAAGGCAAAGGAAAATAAAAGCAAACTCCAAAACATATTAAGATGAATCTATACTAACACAGGTTGGTAAGATAGAGTTAGAAAGTTGGATAACATGCTATTTACCTTGATGGATGATTATAATGAGCTTTTAATGGGTGAAATACTGAAAGGAAAAGTGCCTCTAGCTCAGTGTGAGTTTATAGAAATACTTCACCTAATTAGTGGTGCAGTCTTAGGCAAATACCTAGCCTCCAAGTCTCACCCTCCCTAGGTGTATTTCTTGCTAAATAATTTGCAAACCAATTTTTTGTCTTTTGAGACAGAATCTCACTGTCACCTAGGCTAGAGTGTAGTGGTGCCATCTCAGCTTACTGCACTGGGGTCAGGTGATTCTCATGCCACAGCCTCCCAAGTAGCCGGGATTACAGGTGTGCACCACCATGCCCAGCTAATTTTTGTATTTTTAGTAGAGATGGGGTTTTGCCATGTTGGCCAAGCTGGTCTTGAACTCCTAGCCTCAAGTGGTCTGCCTGGCCCAGCCTCCTAAAGTGCTGGGATTACAGGCATGAGCCACCAAGCCTGGCCCTCACAAATTAATTTTTACCTTTGGTGCAACAAGATTTTATGATAATGGGTAACACTCCCAGGAGGTACATGCACAAAATCAAAGAGTCACGATGACATGCTGAAAATGTGAACATCTGGAGATCAGCAATCATGCCTTTTGTGTTTTCCCATTAGAATCAAGAATGTCAGGACTAATTACTTCTACATAATCTCCTCTATTATGTCACCAGCACCTCTTTCACCCTGCAGCTCACTCAGATAAGTAATAAAACCTACTGTGGCAAATGGGAAAAATTAAACATGTTGTTTTCACATATTCTGAAACTGGATTTTGGTGCAAATGTATTCAGATAACTTATCTTTGGAAATAAGACAAATAAGAATCCATAATCTGTGGTGGGACTGAAAACCCAGGAGCCAAGGAACCAAGAGAGACTAAAGTGGGTGACTCCAGGCTTCACTGATCTCTTCGGCTTGGCTGGACAAATAATTTATCCTAAGCCTCAGCGTCCTTGTCTGCAAAAGGGACACAATCTCTCCCTCTAGAGACTTGTTGTAAGGCCCAAATGAAACATAACAAAGAGCCTGCCACAAAGCAGGACCTCAATACATGGCAACTATTTACATCATCTTCCATGGAGAATTTCCTATAGGAGTGAATGTGATGATTAAGTGATATAAGCGTTTTCAGAGAGGGCTGGAAGAAAAAGAGGTAGCTGACAGTTTTCCTACTGGAAATTTCCAAACCACCCAGGCAGAGCAACAACAACCAGGTTTCTGGGACATGAATAGTGCCTACACCCAGGATGGAGTGCAGTAGCACAAGCTAGGCTCACTGCAACCTCTGCCTTCCAGGTTCAAGCAATTTTCCTGCCTCAGTCTCCCGAGTAGCTGGTATTACAGGAGCCTGCCGCCATGCCCGGCTAATTTTTCTATTTTCAGTAGAGACGGGGTTTCATATGTTGCCCAGGCTGTTCTCAAATGCCCGACCTCAAGTGATCCACCCGCCTCAGCCTCCCAAAGTGCTAGGATTACAGGTGTAAGTCAATGCGCCCGGCCTGATATTTTGTTTCATTGGTAAATTTGCCAAAGGAAAATAAACCAAGCTTTTTCTTCATTATTATTTTCATCCACATTTTACACATCTTATAACACCCCTGAAGTTTACTGCTTAGGGAGCGCTCCACAGAGGCCTATTAACTAATTGATTCTCCAGAACCTGTTCAACCACTTTCCACTTGACAATAATAGTAGCCTCTTGCTGAGATTTATCACAATTGACTCATTCAAAACAGAATACTCTCTGGCTCAGAGTAATAAAGCCTGGAACAAAATTCTGCTGAAACACAAAACAAAACTACTCTACTGACCGATGGTAGGAAATCATAATATGGTCAGATTCCATCAAAGGCCTAATCAAGGCTATCACACCCATGGAGAACTCAACATGACAGATAACATAAAGAATATTTATAATTGAATTTGACAGGCTCTCATCACTTTATATTAATAAAATAGAAATGTCATATATGAGGATTACTTTTTAGAGTTTACTGGTAAACTTACAATTGCTTTTGACAGACATAGGCAACTCCTTCTGTGACTAATTTCCCTCATAATTAACTTTGGCTTACGTGACTGTTAAAGTCAGTCCTGAGGCTTTAAGCACACCTCTATAATGCAGTGAGTAGTCTGAGGTGAGGTGACTGGGCCATTAAATATACAACTTGGGGAAATCAGTATGAAGATATGAAGAGGCAAAGGCCTATTTAAAGAAAATCCTATTTAAAGGAAAAGCCAAGTGTTTTTCCCAACTTCAGTGCACTGTGATACCAAGGATGCAGGTGTTTTCTGACCTCTGACTTGTGACTCTTGCCTGTTCTTAGGCACAGGCTTTAGACTCTCTTGTTCTCACACACTGGACAGAAACCATGAGGTAAGGGAGCTAAAGATCTGAGGTGGAATAGATAATGGGAACAGGAAGCTAGCTGGTAATCAGGCTTGAGAGATTAGACTACATGATGAGAAGGAAGAGCAACAGCGGAAGCCCAAAGAGAAACAAGGCCAGAGGCACAACACTCTGGAATAACCCAACTTCCCCAAGGAGGGTCCCTGGTCCATTGTGATAGGGAAGGAACCATGATGGAAGAAGATATGGAGGTAGGATTAAGAAGCAACCACAGAAACATCAAGCAGGCTGGGCAAAATAGAGAAAGTGGCAAACTGTTACGAATAGTGAATACCTATAAAAAGCAAAATAGTAATACTCCATGCTGAAATAGAGAAGGGGGCATAAATTCGTCTTCTACCCTTCTCTTCCTTACTAAATCTCCTAACCTTTGGGATCCTTGAGATATGCTAGATGAGGGCATATCTACCCATCTCTCTACTCTGGTTTTACAGTACCTTCCATTAACCCTTGAGTCTTCTGTTTAGCTGTGTGTATGGGGGTGGGGTCCATTAATCCAGTCAACACCTGCTATAGCTGGCCCTGTACTACACAGGAAGAAACAGAAGACAAGAAGGACACACAGTAGCCAGCTCTTTTAAGAGGCTTGATTCGTTCTAAGAAACAAAGTGGTATGAGGCAAGGGCATGGAATTTAGAATCTGAGGACTGGGATCAAATCTTGCCTATTCTATGTAATAGCCATTTTCATCTTGGAAATAAATCAGTTTCTCTTAGTCTCAATTTGTTCATCTGTGAAATGGAGTTAATAATAGAACTACTTCACAGGGTTGTCGAGAGCATCAGTCAGGTGCCAGGCATTTCTATCAGTGACCCATTGTTCTGGGATTTCTACAGAAGTGCCACACTCCTCTCTCCACAGTCTCCTCCATTCTGTGACCTTCAAGAGTTAAGGACAAGTGAGAGGTCAAAAAAAGGTGAAGGAGGAAAATGCCTCTAAAACTATATTCAGATCCCAACGTGAAGGGTTTCTTTGATGATCAAATCATGAAAACCGTTCATTGTATTTCTGCTCATTCAGTGAGCCTATGCAAGATGTGCATTTTCTTCTACGTGTAACTAGAAACCAGGAGCTATGCTCACATATGCCCCAAAGTCCTTTTGATACTCTAATGCATCTAAGGCAGTGTGATGCTGGCCGATTACTGCGTGACCATGCACAATCTTGGGCTGGGCTGAGATAAACAAAGGCGTGCAGAAGAAATCAGAAAGCCACACAGCTCACTCTCAGGCAGCAGGCAGGGCTTGCAACACATACTAAAGGAAAAAGGAAAACTCACCAGCGTGACTGAAGAGGTCATATGGCCAAGGATGGTGGGAAAATGGGAACACATCAAATAAGAGTCCACACTTAAATCACAGACAATACAACACACAGGAGAATTGCTTAAACCAACATAGAACATTCTCCAAATCATGCCACGCAGCAGAACTTGGTTGGAATTTAATGAGTCGAGAGCATCTCAGGATTCCACAAAGCTGTTCAAGTGAGGTAGAAGGCTAACAGGGAGGTATTTTTCAATATTTCGATTCTCCTCATCTTCACTTATGGTTAATTAGTACATGCACAAACTTTTTTTTTTTTTTTTTTGAGAGGCAGTCTTGCTCTGTTGCTCAGGCTGGAGTGCAGTGTACAACCTCGGCATCCCAGGTTCAAGCAAGTCTCCTGTCCCAGCCTCCTGAGTAGCTGGGACTATAGGCATGCCACCACACCCAGCTGATTTTTGTGTTTTTAATCGAGATGGCCTTTGGTCAGTCGGTCTTGAACTCCTGACCTCAGGCGATCCACCTGCCTCAGCCTCCCAAAGTTCTGGGATTACAAGTGTGAGCCATGGTGCCCAGCCATAAACGTTTTTTCTAAGAGTTGAGGTTTCTCTGTCACTCAGGCTGACTTGCAGTGGCATGATCACAGCTCACTGCCATCTTGAATTCCTGGGCTCAAGTGATTGTCCCGCCTCAGCCTCCTAAGTGGCTGGCAATACAGATGCAGGCTACTATACCTGACTAATTTTTAAATATTTTCTAGAGATGGGGTCTCACCATCTTACCCAGGCTGTTCTCAAACTCCTGGGCTCAAGCAAGCCTCCCCCCGCCCAGAGTGCTGCAATTATAGGTGTGAGCCACCACACCCAGCCAATACACAAACTTCTTGATCAGTTCACCATGCATAATACATGTTAACCACAAATTTCCTATCTCCTGACCAAGAAAAGCTTATTTTTCAGGAACCAGCTGTTTTCATGAAATTAAATGCTATTAGAAACAATGAAACTTTCTTTGTTCTGCAATTCTCATAAATTAAAAGTTTTGACTCATTCTGTACACAACTCTTAGCTAACCTATTAGTTTTCTCAGAATACTTGCTTTTCTTATTTTTTACCCAGGATTAAAAATGTAACTACTGCTTAAGAAATCCTAGAGTTCTAATTATAAAATTAAAGTACTTACTGACAAGGTAAGTTGAATTTCTTTATGATTGTAGTTTTTGGAAATCCTTTTCTTCAAAGCTTTCACTGCATCTTTTGGCCTATGGCAACAAATACACTGAAATCACCAATTTAGGCATTGCTGAAAACAAGAAGTCTCTCTAAAAAGCAACATGCATTTGGAGAGAGGAATAGCTAAGGAGCAGAAAACCAATGCCTTTGTTCTACTGTGGGACCCTAATCCAATGACTTAACTTCTCGAAACTAAATTTCTTCATGCATACAGGCAGACAATACCACCAACCCCCTTATGAAAATTAAATATTTTTGTGCAAGACTATTACCTATAAAGTACTACCCATGAAATGTGCTCATTCCTGTATCCCTCTATCAATGCACAGAACCAGTTTATAGGAAATGCAACTTCTGAAACAATGAAAGCTACCATTTTCATTAAAACGATTAGTGGCTGGGCGCGATGGCTCAAGCCTGTAATCCCAGCACTTTGGAAGGCCGAGGCGGGTGGATCACGAGGTCAAGAGATTGAGACCATCCTGGCCAACATGGTGAAACCCCATCTCTACTAAAAATACAAAAAATTAGCTGGGCATGGTGGCACGTGCCTGTAATCCCAGCTACTCAGGAGGCTGAGGCAGGAGAATTGCCTGAACCCAGGAGGCAGAGGTTGCAGTGAGCCGAGATTGCGCCATTGCACTCCAGCCTGGGTAACAAGAGCGAGACTCCGTCTCAAAAAAAAAAAAGAAATAAACCTTTTATAAAAAAAAAAAAAAAAACAAAAAAATGATTAGTATTTCCTGAGCACCTTATAGACAAGGGGATGTAAGAGGAATTACAACAAACTAGGTCAGCTGCCAATACACCACAATTTTATGTTATAAAGAAATAACTATTTAGAAGGGTCCAGATGTACTTTAAAATTCTCTTTTTGTATCATCAGTGAATTGGTAAACATGGTAAATTGGATTATAGGGAAAAAACCATAAACACTTAAAAATGCTAACCATAAGCACTTTTCATTTATGATCAATAATTAAGTTTGATGTTTATCAACATAAGCTAGACTAAATCTCTTTTACTGTCAGTTACCATTTTAATATGCACTGGAATATTACCAGAATTGTATTCCTTATAATACCTTTAATTGACTAAATGCAAACCAGTTTGCTCTTCTTATGACTTTTTTCTTATAACTTCAATTCTCCAAAGTTTAAGAAGTAGAACAAAAGATAGCACATGCTATAAGAATACAGCTTAAACATGGGTGAGTTGACATTTAGAAGGAAAAAAAACTGTCCTGTGACAGGGAGGAAAAAAGACTGCGAGATTGTTTCCTGGTTACTAAAGACGACTGTCCAAAAATAGTTTACCACCAGGAGTCAACCAGCTTCTTGATAATATTTGACAGTTTCATCAAATACTGACAATGGAAACTGGAGATATTCCTAAAGAAGGAAACAGTCTCTTTTTTCCAATCTTTTAAACAAAGAATTTGAGTTTCACACTGACAAAATTCAAAACTCAAAGAAATTGCCAAGAGGAGAAAAATTAGAGTGGATTTATGGATACTCCCTCCACATGTTGAAGCAAGCAGCTGTCCCAATATTTCAATCTGACAAGTCTTCAAAAGGTAGAGGGCGCCTAATGGATGATGAGAACACTCTTGCAACAAGAAAACTGAAACATTTGCAAGACAAAACGTGCTGTAGTTCTGATGCTTCTTATCAGAGGCAAATACATGGAAAATAGGCTGTACTTACCCATCCTGGGTGGTGTTAATTATGTCACAGATGTTCATGAACTGGCCCCAATCTTCAGTCTGAACTCCAGCAAATGTAGCCTTTTCTGCCAAGAAAA
Organism: Saimiri boliviensis; assembly: GCF_048565385.1. Taxonomy (NCBI): domain Eukaryota; kingdom Metazoa; phylum Chordata; class Mammalia; order Primates; family Cebidae; genus Saimiri; species Saimiri boliviensis. The sequence goes on from NC_133465.1 coordinate 36,877,049, forward strand.
AGCTGTTGAGTCTGAGCTACAACAGAATAAAAAATGTCTGGTATTCTTGAAATAATCTGCCTAGGCTACACTAGCAAGTGCCATTAAGTTTATATTGCCAAAGGGCAACGTGATTTTTTCCAGAACAGCTCTCAGAAACTCTGGAATCAATCAGAACCCAAGTTCAGAGCGATGCTGCAGCAACAATAACGAGTGACCTATTAATAAAGACTGCAAGCATAACACCTGGCCACAGGCCCAGAACAGGCCAGCTAAATCTCTGACTGCCTGGCTTTCAGAGAAGGGAACTAGGGCTTAGTGAGCAGCTACCTACGAGGTGAACTGCATAGTGCTAAGTATTTTATCGTATGCAATCTCATGTAACCTACTGACTGTTAGAGATGATGAGACAGAAGTTCAGAGAGGTTAGGAAATCACCAAAGTTATACAGGCAGTATAAAGTAGAACTGGCATTCAAATCTAGGTTGTTTGATCCCACTGTTTATTTTTTTAAAAAATAATTTATTCTCTGGGGACAGGAGAAAATAACTTTTAAAGGAGAGAAGTAATCCATTGGTCTTAGAAGCCAAAATATTGGCACAACTCCAAATAAAAGTAATCATTCTCCTATCATCTTAATCTCACGATTTCTTCTAATTTTACCAGTCATTATAACTTCAACCGATACTTGCAAAGACACTGCTTAACTATGTAAAAACCTCAATTACATCCATTTTTACTATCAGTCTTAATTATTTCAAACTGGCACTGAATAACTATCCGGACTAATAATAATAAGCATCTAAACTAACCACAGCAGGACCACGCTGACCAGCATGCTTCTGCACTTGGAACCCTAGATAATATGGCATCTTTCCCTCTCCAGACAGCCCCTTTAAGAATACAAGATGTTATCTGGAAAGGGTAATGGAACACTCACTATGAATGTGCTACCATCTTCCCAAGAGAAAGGACAAGATCCCTAAGCATGAAAACACAGGGTTCTGGGGGAAATGGAGAAAAAACAAAAAATCTAGAGAAGGGGTAGAAAGAATAAGGACTTGTCTGGGGGAACCCCAAAGCTTAGCTTGCTTTCCATCAAGGAAAAGAACCACTTGAATTTGGCTCCGAATAAACAAAGCTGACCAATCTTGTGCTGTTAAGTATCTGTTGTTCAGTCTGCCAGATGTTTCCTCTCCATTCCTCGCTCTTCCTCCCAATCTTCGTATCTTTCTAGAAAACTCCCATTCACCCTTTAAGAGCTACAGTAGAATTCATTTCCCCCTTTTTGTAAGTTTTGTGTGTTTTGCACTTTCTTGCATTGCAAAGGTGCAGCACAAAACTGTTCCCATATTCCCTACAAGTGAGTTCCCTCAGGTATGAGACCACCTCTTACATTGGCCTCACCAGTGCGTGATCCAGGTCCAGGCACATAACTGACAGTCCATGTTTACGGAATTAAAAAATTAAGTAGATGAACTGCCGAAATTTATTCCGCCTATGATGGGTCTGAACCCATTTCTGCTCAGGGTTCATTCTAATATCCAACAAAGTAGAGCCATTAAGGGAAAGTATCTCCTCAATGGTAGCTACTCTGACCATCTTATAAAGATGTGTAAACTGGCTGGGTGCGGTGGCTCATGCCTGTAATCCCAGCACTTTGGGAGGCCTAAATGGGCAGATCACAAGGTCAGGAGTTTGACACCAGCCAGGCCAACACAGTGAAACCTGTCTCTACTAAAAACACAAAAATTAGCCGGGAATGGTGGCAGGCGCCTGTAATACCAGCTACTCCGGAGGCTGAGGTGGGAGAATTGCTTGAACCTAGGAAGCCGAGGTTGCAGTGAGTGGAGATCAGGCCACTGCACTTTAGCCCGGGCAGTGCGAGAGTGCGAGACTACATCTCAAAAAAAAAAAAAAAAAAAAAAAAAAAGTGTAAACTAAGGTTATGTTTAAGTGGTGTGCTCAGTGTCACAGCAGTTAGTTGAGCTGTGACCTAAATTTTCCAAATCTGGGCCTCTATACTACAACTACTAGGTTCTCACGATTTCATCACCCCACTTTGCCTGGCATTAATATGCAACCGTGCCTCACCCAATTCCCAAGGAAGGAATCAGGGAAAAGAGGGAGCAGTGAGCTGGTGCTGGCAAGAGTCCAATCATTGGCTTCTACATACATCATGCAAAGGTACGTCCAGAGGAGAGAGAAATCATTTAGGCGAAGGCGGTGTAGTCCCTAGTGGCCTGCTAGACACCTCCGTGGCCCTAGATGGCTCCTCTTCACTCCAATGCCAAGTATCATTGTCTCCGTTTGCCCAGAAAAGCGATCCAGGTTGTGTAAACTTGGCGCTAGAGAAAACCGGTTTGGGGAGACCTGCTCCTCACGGTAAGGTCACATCACTTAGTCTCCTGGAGCCTCCTCTTCCGATCTGTAAAACGGGCATAACACTACCGTGCCCCGGAGAGCGTGCCTTTAGAAAAAACTTTCCGCAGGCCGGGAAGTGTCTGGTGTCTCCTTGCGGAGGCCCAAACACGCCACGCCCGACTCCCGTGGTTCACCTGCTCGGTTGCCTCCCAGGAGGCATCGAAAGGAAGGTGTATTTTTGAGGACTGGGGTGCTCGAGGGAGTTGGCCAAGAAGGAAACGACGGAAGGGGGCCGGGCTGGAATGCGGGTGTCCTGGGAAAGTTGCGGGGGGAGGGGAGGAATTTTCTCCAAGTTGGACTAACTCGGTCCTCTGCAGGCTGAGAATGGATCAAGCAGGAAAGGATCCCACGGTCCCCCCGCCTGCCCGGGCGTCTCTCCCCGCGCCTCCTTACCTATGAGGTGGCCCACGGAGGTCGCGTAGGGATCCCGGTGACTCTTGCCAAACGCCATGGTATCGCCAGGGGGCCGGGTCCAGGAAATCCGCCTCCACAGCTCTCCGGCTCCGGACTCCACCCGCTGGGTACCCTTGGCTCCTCCTCTCCGCCCGAGCGCTTCCCGGGCTCTGGCTGAGGCCGTGCGTCCTGCGCCGCCGCTGCGGGGCGCGGGCACTGAGCGTGAGGCGGCGAGCGTGAGGCGCGGGGCGTGAGGCGCGGGGCGCGGGGGCGGGGGCGCGGGGGCGCGGGGGCGGGGCTTCGGGACGCCCTGCGCACCTGTAGCGCGCCCTGAGGGACCCGCGAGGAGGCGGCGCTGCCAGCTGCAGGTGGTACAGGCGGGCAGCGGCGGGTGTGCGGAGCCTGCGAGTGTGACGCGGCCGCCCGCTCGGATCCCAGGTGGGCTTTTCGCCACGCAGAAGGGGAGCCAGGAGGCCCGGGAACTCCAGCCTGGGAATGAGAGACCCAGGCTCTGATCCCGCCGCTTGCTGGGCCGAGTGCCACTCCTCTGTGCGCCTCTTTGGCTCCCCTTTGTAAACCAAAGATAATAGAAGGTTAATAACACACATCTCAAGAATTGTGAGAATTAAACTGATTCTTGAACGTAAACCGATGAGGTGGGTGTCTGGGACTCACAAAATAAATAGTTTAACCATTGAATAATTTGAATAACTAGAAGTATTTACCGTCGCCCTGCTCCGCCCTAGAGATCCGGACGGGGAGGTGTGCGCCCTGCCCTTTAAAGCTGTACGTGTTGTCTAGGAGGAATGACAGGCTTCGAATTCAGAGCTTCTCAGGAACAGGCCCTCTTTGTCTTTCTCCTGTTTCCTTCGGGGACCGCAGGGCGCCGTCAGGCAAGCTCTTGGTTTCTAACCCCACCTCCAACCTGATTCTAAAAATGGGAGAGGGGCTTTCCTTTTCCTCTGGCAAGGAGTATGCTTGGCTTTAGACCTGCTTTGGAATGTAGGTCCCAGTTTGAGATGCCCAACACCTTTCCAGCTGCCCTTTCAGAACCAGAATTTATTTCCTATTCCTTTGCATTCAGTTCATATCGGATGAGCGATGTTAGCGATCTCCAGCCAACAGAAGCCTGCCAGAGAGTGAGGTATTCCCACGCGATGTCAGATAGCCCTCGATGAGCTCCCTGTGCTTGTAGATCCTGTTTCCTGTAGTCTAACTGGCACCCATTTCAAGTCTGTTTTTAGCCCTGGAGATGGTGACTATGGAGACGAAGGGGACCTGGTTTGACTTAACGTCCGTCGTCTTGTGAATTTTCAGATAGAGGTCAAAACCAATTGTCATGCGCTCCAAGGCACTAACATTTAATTATTTATCTCTAACTCAATTATTTATAATTTTTCTTGACTGAAGTGAGCCAAAACCTGAGATTCTAAGATCTAGAATGAAATATTCTTGTTGTGATGATACTTCTCATAATGGGATTTGTCCCACCTGTAACTAATATTCTCCACCTGCCTATTCAGGGCAAGTAGCTATTTCAAATAGTGCTGTTTATCAACTTCCTTAGTCATCACTACAGCCTTTGCTGACACATCTCTTTTGTGACATCACCAATCTAATCTGTATTCCATGCTACAGCCTCTAGCAAAATATTTTGTCTTTTCTGCAACCTACAATCAATCTGCGATCTCTGAAAAAGAAAGCCAATTTTAACTTAGGCCAATGTTGGTATCAGTGGCCTTCCACCAGACAATGAGAACTAGGAAGGAACCAAGCATCCAGAGAGAGAGATTTTTTTACATACTTTTATGTGAGTTTTCTTCTCCTCCCTCCTCCCTCCTCCCTCTCTCCTCCCTCCTCCCTCCTCCTTCCCTCCCTCCTCCCTCCTCCCTCCTCCCTCCTCCCTCCTCCCTCCTCCTTTTTCCCTTCTCCCTTCTCCTTCCTGTGTCTGATTTCCTTACATTACAGGACTCAGGCACTGAGAAGAGGAGAAGCAGTAGCAAGGAGTGTCTCCTGGACTTGATGCTTGGGTGAACAGAACCAAGGTTGATGAGTGCTACCTGTGTTCCATCTTAGCAATGCCTGGCAGAAGTTTATCTCTCTCCCTGTGCCCTCCAGGGTGTTGTGGTGGTTGTTGCGGCCTTCTCTTCCTGTACTCTGTTCCTTTCTCCATGATCCCTCTTCTCTCCGCGGGTGAAAATCAATGTGATTAATGTTAGTATAGTCTAGCAGCAGGGACAATAGAATTCACAGCTAAGTTAAGGTCAGAGAAGGAGCAGAATCTCACAAGGGTAAAATGACACCAGGAGTAAAATCTTACCACAATTTCAATTCCATGAACACTTAGTAAACATTTATTTATTTAAAATGTGCTAAGTGTCTGCAACTAGAAATCTATCTTAATCTTCACATTCCTGGGAGATGGTTAGTATTAACCTCATTTTTCAAATATATAATCTGAGATTCAGAAAGATCAAGCTTATAAAAGACTTGACTAAAGTTTGACTCATGACACGGCTGCCTAGTTTTAAAGCCTATATTATTGTCACTAGGTGAATCCGTTTATTGAACCTGATATCTTATTTTTTTAAAGGATCTGCTTGATTCAGTGCAAGACCTCTTCAAGAATACAAAACTAGGGAAAGTCATATACTCTGCTGCCACAGGGTCCTGCTTTTTTTCTGTATTTGTTCGAGAGTGAATGTTTTCTGTGCTAGAGCTCCCAGCACTTTGGGAGGCCAAGGCGGATGGATCACTTGAGGTCAGAAATTTGAGATCAGCCTGGCCAACAAGGTGAAACCTTGTCTCTAGTAAAAATACAAAAATTAGCTGGGTGTGTTTGTGGCCAACTGTAATCCCAGCTACTGGGGAGGAGAATATTTGAACCCGGGAGGTGGAGGTTGCAGTGAGCTGAGATTGTGCCACTGCACTCCATCTCAATTAAAAAAGAAAAGAAAAGAAAAGAAAAAAACAAAGTAAATAATTTTTTACATAGTCACATTGCTAGGGAAGGACTGTCTAATTCTAGAACCTGTGACTTGAACAGCTGTGCTATGTCGTCTCTCATGGAAAGAGCTCTAAATGGTAGGTCATGCCCTTCACTAGTTCACATTTTGAAAGAAGTGGGTTTAAGGGGGCAGTGTCTGTAGAATGAAGTGACCGAACTTGGCATTTACACCTGTATAGAAGACAAAGATAACCCACCATCATGCTTCATGAAGCCAAGAGATTTTTGCCTTCTCATTTGATTCTTTTTACAACCACTAAAATGTTTAGATTGTCAGAGCAGAACATGACCTCAGAAATTATACAGTCTCTATTCCTATTATAGGTGAAAACAGTGACACCCAGAGAAAGGAAGTGACTAGCCTGGGGGCATTCTGCTAGACTAGGAGAATGCAACACAAAAACCTTGAAGCCAAAACTCTGCCCATTATAGGCACCTCCTGTGTTCCTTGATTTAATATTTGAATGTGTTCCCTATAACCCTTGTGTATCCTCTAGCCTTCTCATACTTCTTCTCTTTTTCCGTGGGTCTAGTTCCAAACACTACCTACTCTCTCCCCTTACTCTCCCACTATAAAAACTAACTTTCATAGTGATGTGATCTTCAGCTTTAATAACCAGCCTCATCCTCTTTGACCCTCTGTACCACCCATGTGATCGCCCTTCCTTGTTAGCCAGCTTTACCTTTCAGGGCACTTCTCTATCCTACTTTTTTTTCTCTCTCACTTTCTCTCTGACTACTAATTCTCAATGATCTTCATTTGCTTCTATTTTCCTCTCCATTCTGCTAGACCTAAGTAAGTCTCCCCATACTTCTGAGGTCTGCCTTTTTCTCTTTCTGCATTTCTTTCATCCCACCTTCTCCTTGTCCCTTCTTTATGAAGTCTTTTCTGACAACTTGCAAAAGAATTGAACTCTTCTTTCCTGTCCCAGTACAGATTTCTGTCTTATAGTCCACAACACATTATACCACTGATTTGGTTAGAAATCTGTTCCCTGCCTCCTAGATATAGGCCTTATAAAGGAAAAGGATCTATTTGTAGGACTTGGATTCCTGACACTCAACAAACCTTAAGGGATTTTTTTTTTTTTTTTTTTTTTTTGGTAGACAGAGTCTGACTTTGTTGCTCAGGCTGGAGGGCAATAGTACAGTCTCAGCTCGCTGCAACCTTCGCCTCCCAGGTTCAAGCAATTCTTCTGCCTTAGCCTTCCAAGTACCTGGGATTACAGGCACAGGCCACCATGTCTGGCTAATTTTTGTATTTTTATTAGAGACAGTATTTCACCATGTTGGCCAGGCTGCTCTTGAACTCTTAACTTCAAGTGGTCCTCCTGCCTTAGCCTCCCAAAGCACTGGGATTACAGGCATGAGCCACTGTGTCCAGCATAAGGGATGTTTATTGAACATATTAATGAATTACTCCTCAAAAATCTTAAGTTGCTTGATCCTTTCTGAGATCCAGACCTCAATTCCCTCCTGGATGCCTTGTTGAACCTTGAACTCAGTATGTCTAGAATTATACTCATCCTCTTTCTCCATTATCTCAATATCCTACCTTACTTACTTGTTTTGACTATAGCAGTCATTCTCAACTGTATGCATAAAAATTCCTGGGTTGCTATAAAGGGTAATGATATTTAGGTTCCACCTCAGAGATTCTGATTTAACTAGTTGGATGCTTCAAGGTCATAAAGAATTTTAAAGGTCTCTGGATGGGGTAATGGTATCATAAATTCCCAAATAGAAAATCTCGAAGTTATCCACAGCTTTCATTTCAGTTTGTTCTGGATTTCTCTATGTTCTTCTTTACCTCTCTTTCTCCTTGCTTCTTCTTTATGGACTCTGTCCAGTCCAGAAATTGTCAATGTCATAAGCCTTGATACTGTTTAGGGATAAAACTAGATTGAAGTTCAGGCTTTCCTGAGCACAGCCAAATTCCTGTGCATCTAAAGACATATTATTTCTCCTTAAAATCTTTTGTCCAATGTCTTGCCCATTGTTTTTGAAAACCACATGTACATAGATATGTCTTCACTTTATTTCCAGTTCTTATTTTATAGATAGGCAGACAGACAGACAGACAGACAGACAGATAGATGAGATGAGTTCTTACTATGTAGCCCAGTCTGGTCTTGAACTCCTGAGCTCAAGGGATCCTCCTACCTCATAGCCTCCAAAAGTGTAGGGATTATAGGCCTGAGCCACTGCACCTAGCATATTTCCAGTTATTTCTTAATATACTATATCTTTGCAACTCCTGATTGTAGAAATTAAAGAACAGCCTTTCTTTTCCAGCTCTTAGGATAACCCTCCATCAGCTTCACATAAGAAGCTTCCTCCCAACTGCAACCCCAGGACTGTTTTGTTCCATTTTCATGGGTTTTAGGCTGAACTCAGAGATGCAAGATGAGAGAGGAAAAGGCACAGGCAGAGTGAAGAGAGGAAACAGTCGTTGACTTTTTACTGTGCCAAGCACTGTCCAAAATGCTTTGGTATCTCCAGTAAACTTCAGAATTATTTTTTAAAAAATAATTACTCTTATTTCGTGAACTAACTTGACTAAAGTCACTCTGAATACAGAGGTGAATTTGAGTTTTTCTCATGCAATGGAAAAAAGCTTAGGCCTTTTTTCCATTGCATCACGCTGCCAGCCCCTGCTTTCCCCACCAGCAAGGATCTGTTGCTGATCTTGGAGAGTATCTGAAGCAACAAGCCCAGTGCTCCTTATGCAGCAATGCCAAATAGAAGTTTGTTGATTGGTTTTAAACCATATTCATCCTCCAAACATTAATCTTTAAATCACAAAAAGAAAGATTCATTAGTTTCTCTCATCATCCATACAATTAAGAAGCTCCATTGAAAGAGAAGACTAAAGGGCACCTGTTGGTTATATTTGTCATCTCAGTGGATTCCTGTGAAGCTTAAAACCAGAGTTTTATCTGGAAAATAAACCAAAGGAGTCAATAGTTTCAAAACCTGAGCAACCAGCTTTCTGAGTTTTACAATATCATCAGTGCACACTACTCATTTGGGGTTTGTCATTTAATTCCTGTGTGTTCCTTTGGCATCCTAGCTTATTTTGCAAGTCAGATTAACTGGGCTCAAATCAGTTCTCAGGTGATAAAAATCATTTTGAATTCATAGGGTTGTTTTGAAAAATAAAAAGATAGTGTATTTATAGCACTTAGAATGAATCTGGGCATATAATAAAGCTCAGTAAATATTAACTAGTTATCAAGATCATTTCCCCTTCCCATCTACCAGGTGGCCTAAAATTTCCACTATTAGAAAATGGCCTTGGAGTTTGGCAATGTCTTCCTAAAAGCCACTACTTAAAGATGCTCTTAGGGAAAAAAATGTCCTATCAGCATATATTAGCATCAGTATAATTACACATTTGTTTTTTGTTAGCATATTATGAATAATATGCAACTTGGTGATCAATTTACTTTGAAAAGGTCTCATAGGAATGGGGCTCTGAAAAGAGACCATGAGCTGGGATTTTGTGGCGGGGGTTGTGAAAGGCTAGCTGCTTTGAGGTTTGTTTTACAGGAGAGCCTTGGAAAAAAGGGTGTACAGCAAGGGAAACACATTTAATTTCAATGTCAAATTTGGTTCAAATCCCAGGGCTACCATTTACTAATTGATCTTTGACAGGCAAATCATTCTTTCGGAAGCTTAGTTTCTTTATCTGTAACAATGGAACTAACTGAACATATCTCAAAAAGTAGGTCTCAATATTAAATGAGGTGACATTTGAATACTTTTAATAAATGCCTGGCATGTCCTTGGTGTTCAATAACTGTTAAAGCCCAAAGCTTAAAGTAGGCTTCTCTTCCCTATTTTCATCATATCATCTTGGTTATGTCCTTTATAACACTGCTTATAATCTGAAATTGTTTTGTGCAATTATTTGTTTACTTGCCTTGCAAGACTTAATGTTGCCCCCTCGCTCCACAAAACATACCCTTGTGATTCTATACTGCACTGCAGGTGCAGCCCTCCAGGCCGACTGTTTCCCTCAGGCCTTAAAGCACACCTACCCGAAAAGAACAGATTTGGTAGTCCATTTGTCCTATAACCTACTTTAGTCCAGCTATAATATCTTTTAAAAAGACATCATCTTGCCAATATTAAGAACAGTCCTCTCACCTTACCTTCTTTTCTCTTCTAATACTGTCATTCTTGACCTCTGCCTGCTCCTTGGATGCATTTCTTCTCCTACCTACTATGATGTCATGTGCAACTCCCCTGTACTTCTCCTAATTCTACCTATAGTGCTGATTTAAAGCCTCCTTGCCTTCCCCATCTCTCTTTATCCTCTTATTCTGGGTTATTGCCTTCATAGCATTTACTGCTATTTGAAATACTTTCATTTCTTCATTTGTTTGCTTGTTTATAGATGTCTTCTTATCTGGCTTGGGGAAGACACTGAAAGTTCTGTGTTGCTCATCACTGCACTACTCAGTGACAGCGACACCGCCTTGTACGTACTAGAGTTCATTAAACCTAAAATTCTTTCTGTGATAAGATGCAGTATTTTTTAGGGACAACAAAAAAGAAAAAAAAGCTTCCAGTTAAACTGTGAGATACTGCTTTCTTATTGCTTATAATTTTTATTTTGTGTTTATTTAAATAATGTTTTAAGAGTTATCGGACATGATTTTTTGCATGTATGACTCTTCTACATATATGAGAAATAAATTGAAAGAAATAATTTTAAAAGATGGCCAAGCATGATGGTTCACACCTGTAATCCCAGCATTTTGGGAGGCTCAGGTGTGTGGATCATCTGAGGTCAGAGTTCAAGATCAGCCTGGCCGACATGGTGAAACACTGTGTCTACTAAAAATAGAAAAATTAGCCAGGCGTGGTAGTGGGCACCTGTAATCCCAGCTACTTGGGAGGCCGAGGCAGGAGAATCAGGTGTACCCAGGAGGCAGAGGTTGTAGTGAGTCAAGATTGTGCCATGGTACTCCAGCCTGGGTGATAAGAGCAAAACTGTCTCATAATTAATTAATTAACAAAGATATTTCTTCTTTCCATACAGAATCCAACTCTCCAAACTAACTCCTTGACAGAGACATCAGTATGTTTTTCCACACCCTGTCCTCTTTTATGCCATATCAATACTGGCGATATTGCATTTCTTTAGAGAGCACTGCTGTTGTCTTCCAATACTTTATTCTAAGCCGTTGACACTCATTTTAAGTTGTGATGGTGGTGCTTTTTTGATCTTACTAGACAGTATCAATGAAAGGTTTTCCAGGCAACAAACAGGACTCATTTTTCTTTCCAAAATGGTCCTTAAATAGATTTGGAACTGAAATATCAAGGGTGTCAATGTCCCATGAGCCACCAGAAATGACAAGCAGATTACACATGCCCACACAATGACAACTATGTATGCATTTCTGCTGTATCCTGACTGATAGAGATTAAAACATACCACAGGTTGTGAAATGCATTAGAGATGTTTTTATTTATATTTTTATTTTAGAGACGGAGTTTTTCTTTGTCACCTAGGCTGGAGTGCAGTGGTGCCATCTCAGTTCACTGTAACCTCTGCCTTCCAGGTTCAAGTGCTTCTCCTGCCTCAGGATCCTGAGAAGCAGGGATTATAGGCACCTGCCACAATGCCTGGCTAATTTTTTTGTTTTGTATTTTTAGTAGAGACGGGGTTTCACCATGTTGGCCAGGCTGGTCTTGAACTCCTGATCTCAGGTGATCTGCCCATCTTGGCCTCCCAAAGTGCTGGGATTACAGGTGTCAGCCACCACGCCCGGCTCTATTAGAAATGTTTAAAATATGGAGGAAGAAAATACATCTTACAACAGTTGAGATTCTCTAGTATGTTCTCTGCAGATATTTACTCAATGAATTAATATGTAAACAGAAGCAGTGTTACTGTTGTGTAAGCCAACTAAAGTCTAAAATAAATCACCTAAGACAGAAATCCCATGTATTAAGCAATTCTTTGTTTTGTTTTTTATTATTGGCTCATCAAGGTTGAGCAATTATTTTATCTACTTAAATTCTAGAGTTCGTAATAAATTCTTGTCGTTATAATTCAGAGCAAGTTTTAAAATTTTGAATATACTTTTTCATTTCTAATGTTACTTATCATTCATTGTTTCTTAGAAGTTGACTGTAGTATACTTTAAATTATCTGCTTTAAAAAGATAAGTATTACACAGGTTCAATGGGGTGCTCTGGATTTCTCATGTTTGAAAAATAGAAAATATTTTATGCAGGTAGTTTTTTTTTAACCATGAGAGGGCAGCCTTGTTTAACTTATCAAATTCTCCCAAAGACCTAGCTGGGCAGCCACATTCTACAGTGATTCACTGGAGCGGGAGGAGGGCTCCGGGAACCCCAGCCAGCTGTTTTCAGGGTGTTTTATTTGCTAAAGGCTAGTTGCTCTGCTGGGAAGCACATTGATGCTGCTCACCGATTTTGCTTCCTGAGGATCTTACATTGGCAGTGAAACCTGGTATTACTTATTTAGCAGGCAGATGGGGTCTCCAGGGGAAGGAATTGTTTGGGAAAGTTGACATGTATCAGAAATTAGGTGGCTACAGGAGGGGATGCTTTCGTAAAGGCTGTGTCTGGGATTTGAATCTCTGATAACACATACATTCCTACAGTTATGCAAACTTTGTTTTTGGGTGTGGTTTTTGTTGTTGTTGTTGTTATTTTGTTTTGTTTGTTTGTTTTGAGATGGAGTCTCACTCTGTTGCCCAGGCTGAAGTTCAGTGGCCAATCTTGGCTCACTTCACTGCAATCTCTGCCTCTAGGTTCAAGAGATTCTCTTGCCTCAGCTTCCCAAGTAGCTGGGATTACAGGCATGCGCCATTATGCCTCGCTAATTTTTTTTTTTTTTTTTTTTTTTTGTACTTTTAGTAGAGACAGGATTTCACCATATTGGCCAGGCTGCTCTTAAACTGCTGACCTCCAGTCATCTGCCTGCCTCAGCCTCACAAGTGCTAGGATTATAGGTGTGAGCCACCACACCTGGCCCAAATTTGATATATTGTTAGAGACTGTTTGGAGGGACAAAACCATTAAGAAAGGGGAGAGGTTGAAGATTGGTCTAACAAGAATGGATGTCATGATCGATCAGCATAGATGGTCAAGGAGATAAAAGGGTATAGTGACTTATATTTTACATTTTTATTAGATCATTTATTCCTTCCTTCCTTTATCACACATTATTGAATTTTATGCAGAGGCACAATATAAACTCAAGCCAGTGAGGGAAACTTCCTTGTAAGCACATAATTGCAGTTCAGTCTAAATGGTAAATAAAAATATGGACACAGTATCAAGGGAATACAAACTAGGAACTAACTTTGCATGGAGGATTGAGTCCTGGATTAAAGATCTGGGTAGCATAGGGTTAGACCCCGGCCTGTTAATGTAGGCCTGAACACAAATAATGTAATGACCAAGAGAGGAAAAGAGCTCTAGTCAGTCTAAAATCTCACATATTCAGGGCCTCACTCTTTTATAGAGAGAACTTTTACTTTTCAGAGCTAGCCCGTCTCTATAGTGATGAGAGCAGTTATTAAGGTATTTCTAATGTCTCTTACGGTTAAAAGTTCTTCTATGTTGGCTTTACCAACTGAGCAATGAGAACATATGGCAGCGTGCACTCATTCATTCCACAAACACATAATGAAGTTTCTAAATGCACCAGTCATGATGCTAGGAATTAGTGGTATATGAACAAGCTGAAATCCAATCTCTGCATACCAAGTGCTCACAATCAAGTAAGGAAGAAGTTATAAATTAGTGTACAAAGTTAATTCTTTATGCAGATGGACAGAAAATTTACATTTCCTCAAGTCCTTGGGCCTAGTAATCACACAGTGTTTCCTCATTAGCTTCTTAATCATAAAAAGATTAAGATGAATTTCAAAAATAGTAGGGATGAAACTGGTAGAAATCATAGTATTTTGTATTAGTCTTAGCCCCAAGTTACAAAGTGAATATCCTACCGTGTTCCTTACAAAAACATAAGAACAACAACAATAACATCGGTTGCACTCAGGGCTAAATAGGAATGGAAAACAGATCATGTATGGATTTGATTTTGCTGTATCAGTGGTTTGCATCATGATTAGAGGTGCATTCCAATTCATGTAGAAAAAAGTTATTAAAGAGATAGTCAATATAGATAATCAATTTCACTTGTAATGCATTAATTTATATCTTATTCACTTAAAATCATCTTATTCATTTAAAATCATACTTACATACAAGCATATACTTGAATGTTATGCAGAGGCACAATATAAACTCTTAAGCCAGTGAGGGAAACTTCCTTGTAAGCAGATCGTTGCAGTTCAGTCTAAACGGTAAATAAAAATATGGACACAGTATCATGGGAGTACAAACTAGGAACTAACTTTGCATGGAGGATTGAGTGCTGGATTAAAGATCTGGGCAGCATAGGGTTATTTAGTGTATGGCATGTTTATTTAGTGTATGGCATGTATATGGACCCAAGAAGACCACTGTGCAGCTTCCTTAAGACTTCTGACCTCAGAATATCTTCTGTACTCCTGAGCCCTTCCTAAGAAAACTCATTTATAGCTCCTTTCCTGTACACTTGCTTACACTGAACACTTGTCTATATTCTCAATCAGGAATCAGCAAATATTGTCTGTAAGAGGCCAGATAGTAAGTATTTTAAGCTCTGCTCTGGCAACTGGTCAACTCTGCCTGCCGTTGTAGCACAAAAGCAATCATAGACAATACATAAAATAATCAATGTACAAAGATAGATGGCAGGTCAGATTTGACCTGAAGGTCATACTTTGAAAATCCCTGTTCTGAATCATTCGATCTCACCATTTTGGCTGATTTGATTAGGAGGAGGCATCCAAAGTAAGGGTGACAAATGTGTTAGCCAGTCCCAATATGTTGCCCTGGCAGGGACCTTGTATGAGATCTTTGTAACAATTGGTGTATCTAGATACGCAGACAGATGGACAGACAGAGCAATTATTAGTAGGATCAGCTGCATCAGGAGCTAAGAGTAATCAAAAGCTATCAGTAACATAAAATAAAAATATTTTTAAAAGATAAGCAACTAGAGGGTGGGATAGTTAGTTAATAGGATCAAGACTAGAAAATTTGAGAAAATTCACATTGTTGGGGGTTGTAGGTCTTGGGAATTGTGTGTACTAAAAAAAATCTTACCACTATTAATCTGCATTCTAGCTTCCATCTAGCCATTCCTGGGCTCTTTGAGGAGTTGCGTTGTTCTTATTTCCACATGTAGCCTCACAGATGATTTCCCGTTGCTAGAGGTAACCTCAATGAATATCTATTTCTGACAACGCTGAAGAGCCTAGGTGACATTCTCTTCTTTCTGTAGGTTGAGAACCAGAGTTGTGTATCCAATATTTATCAGCAAATATGGGCTATGTAAGGAGATTTCTCAATTATTTGTTTTATACTTTCTGCCTAGTCTCTGAATGGATTGAGTAAACCTAAGTCATTTTAATTTTTTTTTTGAAAATGCACAGCCAGTTTCTCTGGGGACATTTGATGAGGAGGAAGCATGGATGCATACCCACTTCAGGCCTGACAGTCCTGCTCAGTGAGGCATCAGGGCTCCACATGGTGAAAATTGTTCCATGACAAGTCTGGTTTATTCCAGTTGTTGCTTCTATTGAAAATCTTGAGGAAAACCTTTTCATATTTCTCACCTGAGTGCAGTGAAGGTTTCTGGACTATCTGGGAAAAGGTTTAAAGGAAAGTTACATTATTAATCAATATGCTTTTATGCCCAGTTATCCCTGACCAGAGATGAGTCCTTCACATTGCTCTTAACAATCCCTGGAACTTAATTCAACTCTTGTCATCTCTGACAGTGTTTTATGGTCTCCTGCTCTGGCTGCCAATCCTAAGATAACTTCAATTTTGGAAGAAATTTCCATTTTCTTCTACCATATGAGAAAAAAGGTACAATTTTGTAGCTATTCAGGATAGAAAGATGTTTTATCATTGAGGGAGTGAATTCTTGGATGTGTTAATATTTCTCCTTTCATAGCTATCTTGAAGGACATTTTATTTCTGGCTCATTCTTATTTTTTTATTTTTATTTTTTTGAGATGGAGTCTCACTCTGTTGCCCAGGCTGGAGTGCAGTGCTGTGATCTCAGCTCATTGCAACCTCCGCCTCTGAGATTCAAGTGATTCTCCTGCCTCAGCCTCTGGAGTAGCTGGGATTACAGGCTGAGCCACCACGCCTGGCTAATTTTTTGTAATTTTAGTAGAGATGGGGTTTCGCCATGTTGGCCAGGCTGTTCTTGAACTCCAGATCTCAAGTGATCCACCTGCCTCAGCCTCCCAAAGTGCTGGGATTACAGGTGTGAGCCACAGCACCCAGCCTCATCTCATTAAAAAAAAAAAAAATTCGTTAATTGCCAAACGTTGCATAAAACATGGCACTTTGCTTTCAGAAGCCATTTTTTAATAAATCTGGATGTACATTAAAGTTAATACGGATCCCTTAGGTATAACCTCTTGAGAACAGGAAAAAATAGGCATGACTACCATTATCTTTCGTTAGAGGCCAATGAGCGTTGGTAACATACCTGACATTTGCACACTTGCTATGTGCTAGTCACTGAGGCACAGAGTATTGATACCTTGCCCAAGGTCTTACAGTAAGAAGCAGATACATGTGCAGCACTATCCCACTTTCATGAAGTTAGGTGTATAAGCTCAGGCTCCAGAAAACTTAAAGGAAGTCTTCATCCACAGAGCATGGAGATCTGAAGGGAAAACCCAGGTGTGAGCAATGAGATGTTTGATCTCTCTAAAATTTCCTCTTTTTTCTGTAAGTAGAAGAAATAGGCTCCCCTGAGGATTATATTTCAAGTAAAAAGTCGAGTAGTCGCTGCAACGTATTGATCCCCACTGTGTGGCAGCCCTCTATTAGGCACTTTCACCATGAGGTTACAGATCAGAAAAAGGCAGTTCAGAGGCTAGCTGATGAGAGATGGACAGAGGCCTGCCTGGGGTATACACTTGTTTTGCATGAAGCTTGTCTTTTCTTTATACAGAGCTGTGCTCCATGCTGCTTACATGGCTGTTTCGTGTACTAATTAATTTTGGGGCTCTCTGTTGGATTTTAATTACAGACCTATTAATTCATGGAAAGAGTTGACAGATGTTGTAGGTTGGTCATAGCAAATTAATAGGCAAGTGCTGAGTAGAAAGTCCTGAAGACTCTTAGTAATTGACTCACAAAAAAACTTGTCACTTGCAAGTGGGAAATACAACCAGAATATCTGTAGCTACCTAGTATTTTTAAAAGGAAAGACACCAAGGCTGAAAACACTGATCTCAGTCTGGACTTGCATTTTCTATTGAGGTGGGAAGGGAGAGTTAGGGATGTCATTAATAGAATGAATGAGAATGAGATTGGGCTGGATCACCTGGAAAAACTTGCGCAAAGTTCTCTGGAATGATACAAACATAATGTTGGCAAAAAAAGAGTAAACAGGCATTTTATTTCCAGCAGGATTTGTCCTCAAACCTCATTACAGTCATGCAACACATAAAAATGCTAAGGTCAGTGACAGGTGGCATATCCAATGGTGGTCCCATGAAATTATAATGGAGCTGAAAAATTCTTCTCACCTAGTGACATCACAGCCATCCTAACATTGTAATGCAAAGCATAACTCATGTGTTTGTGGTGACATTGGTGTAAACAAACCTACTGCTCTGCTAGGTGAATATAATTATAGCACATACAATTATGCACAGTTCATAATGCTTGATAATAATACTAAATTTACACTATGTTACTGGTTTATATATTTACTATGCTTTTATCATTATTTTAGCTTATATTTCTTCTACCTATTAAAAAAATGTTAACTGTAAAACAGCCTCAGGCAGGTCCTTCAGGAGGTATCTAGAAGAAGACATTGTTTTTTGTTTGTTTGTTTGTTTTTTATTTTTTAGGCAGAGTTTCACTCTTGTTGCCCAGACTAGAGTGCAATGGCATGATCTTGGCTCACTGCAACCTCTGCATCCCAGGTTCAAGCAACTCTCCTGCCTCAGCCTCCTGAGTAGCTGGGATTACAGGCACCCGCCACCCGCCCGGCTAATTTTTTGTATTTTTAGTAGACATGGGTTTTGCTACATTGACCAGGCTGGTCTAGAACTCTAGATCTCAGGTGATGCAACTGCATTGGCCTCCCAAAGTGCTGGGATTACAGGCGTGAGCCATGAGCCATCACAGCCAGCCCAGAAGAAAGCATTGTTATCACAGGAGATGACAGCTTCATGCACACTATTGCCCCTGAAGACGGGGATATGTGGAGGTGGAAGACAATGACATTGATGATCCTGACTCTGTGTAGGCCTAGGATAATGTGTATGTTTTTGTCTTAGTTTTTAACAAAAAAAGTTTAAAAAGCAAAATAATAATTAAAAAATAAAACAATATAAAGGATATATGAAAAAGGATACAAAGAAAGAAAATATTTTTGTACAGCTGTACAATGTGTTTCTTTTAAGCTAAATATTACAAAAGAGTGAAAAATTTAAAAATTAAAATATATATAAAGTGTATTACTCAGGTTTCTCTAAAGGAACAGAACTAATAGGATGTATATACATATATATGTATATATATAAAGGGGAGTTTATTAAGTATTAATTTACATGATTACAGGGTCCCACAATAGGCTATCTGAAACCTTGAGGAGCAAGGAGAGCCAGTTCCTGTCTCAAAACTGAGAACTTGGAGTCTGATGTTTGAGAGCAGGAAGCATCCAGCACGGGAAAAAGATGTAGGCTGGAAGGCAAAGCCAATCTTGTCTTCTCTCATTTTTCTGCTTACCTTATATTCACTGGCAGTTGATTAGGTGGTGCCCACCAGATTAAGGGTGGGTCTGCCTCCCCAGCCCACTGACTCAAATATTAATCCCCCTTGGCAACACCCTCACATACATGCCAGGATCAACACTTTGCATCCTAGAATCCAGTGAAGTTGACCCTAAGTGTTAACCATCACATAAAGTAAAAAAGTTACAGTAAGCTAAGGTTAATTTATTATTAAAGCAAATATTTAAAATATTGTGTGTAGTGTGGCCTAAGTGTGCTGTGTTTCTATAGTCTGCAGTGGTGTACACTAATATCCTAGGCTTTAACATTCACTCACCACTCACTCCCAAACTACCCAGAGCAGCTTCTAGTCCTGCAAACTCCGTTCATGGTAGGTGCCCCCTATAGGTGTAGCATTTTTAAATCTTTTATACTGCATTTTTACTGTACCTTTTCAATGCTTAAATGTGTTTAGATATGCAAATACTTACCATTGTGTTCCAATTGCCTACAGTCTTCAGTAGAGTAACATGTTGTGTAGGTTTGTAGCCTAGGAGCAATAGGCTATCTAGCCTAGGTATATAGTAGGCTAAACCATTTAGGTTTGTGTAAGTACACTTCGTGGCGTGTGCACAATGATGAAATCACCTAAGGGTACATTTCTCAGAACTTTTCCTTGTCGTTAATTGATGCATGCCTGTGTAAAACGTTAGAAAGAATTTAAATTATGGAGAATTCATTTTAGCCTTAGTTAAAAGGCTAGAACCAAAGCTGGGAAAATGACCATTTTTTCCTCTAAGTTCACTTCCAGTTTTGGAACTTTGTCCCACTGTGGAGAGAAGAAGCCATGCCAAAAGAGCGGGAGTGCAAAAAAGCCGCTTTGCCCCAATGCAAAGATGTCCATGCCCTGGCTGTGCCCTGGCCTAGCCCTGGGAAATGGGACATCAGAAGTGACAGAGCTGGTCAGCCTGTTCTCATTTGGAAACAGCCCTGGCTATAGCTGGTGTTTGAAGGAACCCTACAGAAAGGGGAGAGAAATCCATGCAAATATGGTGACATTTTATCATATGTTAAAACTTCTGCCCTTCAGAGCACAGCCTGCCAACTAAGTCTGTCATCTAGCACTCCTGCCCTTGGAGGCTGAAGTGTTTTCCTCCTCACCCTGACTCACCCCTGGGCAGGAGTAAAAGGAGGATGGGGAGAAGAAAGGAGCTTGAGTTGCCCATAGAGGTCAATACCTGTCTCTGCTGGGAAATCAAACCACCCAAGTGTTGAGATTATAAGGCAGGATTTCTTTCTGTCAACAAAAGCATCCTTTTAGGTATGAATTGGCATTATAGAGAAAAGAATTTAGAGCCTTGAGAACTTCCTAATTAGTAGAGTGGTGAGACTGTAGAATAAACAAAGATAACGGAAAATAATCTTTAACACCTAAAAGGAAAAGGCAAACGTGTAATATGTAGTGTTATTACAGTAAGTTATTACAAATGTAATAAGTAACAAGAAGAAATTGAGTAGGCCTCCTACCTTTTCAACATAATTCTTACCAATCTTTTAAGACCTTCAAATTAGGTGTCCCTTGTATTTACTTCCAGCACACACTTGCATATTTACTATGGTATCTGTTCATGGACAGAGAATGTAGTCTATTCTGTGTCTAAATATTGCTTTTCCTTACAGAAACATAGTGTTATTTTTAAGAAGAGTTACCAAAACAACTAAATTCTAAATTTTGCTTTTCCTTACAGAAACATGGTGTTATTTTTAAGAAGAGTTCCCAAAACAACTACAGTCATGCATCACTTGACAATGGAAATATGTTCTGAGAAATGTGTCATTGGGTGATTATATTCTTGGTTGTCTGAACATCATAGAATGTACTTACACAAACCTACATGGTACAGCTGATTACACACCTGGTCTATCTGATAGCCTATTGTTCCTAGGCTGCAAATCTGCCTGGCATGTTACTGTACTGTAGGCTATTAGAACACAATGATAAGTATTTGCATATCTAAACATATTTAAACATGGAAAAGGTACAGTAAAAATACTACATAAAAGCTAAAAACTGCTACAACTGCATAGGGCACTAACTGAATAGAGCTTGCAGGACTGGAAGTTGTGCTGAGTGAGACAGAGAGACTGAGGAGTCAATGTGAAAGTCTAGGACATTATTGTGTACTATATTGTAAATGATAAAAGCAGTGTACACTTAGGCTACACTAAATTTAAGTTTTTTATTCAGTAATTAACTTGAGCTTACTGTAACTTTTTTACTTCATAAACTTTTACTTTTTTTTTTTAACTTTTTTCTCCTTTGTAATAACATTTAGCTTTAAACACAAACACATTAAACATCTGTACAAAATCTTTCTTTATATTCTTATTCTATAACCTTTTTTCTTTTTGAACAGTTTTTTCTCCCTTCCCCTTTTCCTTCCTCCCCTTTCTCCCCTTCCTGCCCTTCCTTTTCTCCCCTCCCCTTCTCCCTCCCTCCCCTCCTCCCTCCCTGCCTTCCTCCCTCCCTCCCTCCCTCCTTCCTTCCTTCCTTCCTTCCTTCCTTCCTTCCTTCCTTCCTTCCTTCCTTCCTTCCTTTCTTCCTTCCTTCTTTCATTTCTCTCTCTCTCCTCTCTCTCTCTGGCTGAATACAGGGTCTTGCTCTGTTGCTTATGCTGGAATACAGTGGTACAATCTTGGTTCACTATAGCCTCAATCTCTCAGGTTTAATTGTTCCTCCCACCTCAGCCTCCCGAGTAGCTGAAACTACAGGCACACACCACCATGGCTAACTTTGTATTTTTTGCAGAGATGGGATTTCATCATGTTGCTCAGGCTAGTCTAAAACTCGTGGCCTCAAGCCATCTGCCTGCCTCAGCCTCCCAAAGTCCTGGGATCACAGGTGTGAGCCACCACACCCAGACTATAAGGTCTTTTCTATTTTTAAAATTTTTATTTATTTATTTATTTTGCTTTTTAAATGTTTTTGTTAAAAACAAAGACATAAACACACACAACAGCCTAGGCCTTCACAGGGTCAAGATCATCAATTGCAGTATTTCACCTCTACATCTTGTACCACTGGAAGGTCTTCAGGGGAAATAACATTTGTAGAACTGCCATCTCCTGTGATAACATGCCTTTTTTCTGGAATGCCTCATAAGGACCTGTCCGAGGCTGAACTTTTTTATTTTTAATAAGTAGGAGTACACTCTAAAGTAATGATAAAAAGTATAGAATAGCAAATACATAAACCAGTAACATAGTTGTGTATTATCATTATGGACTGTATATAATTGTCATTAGGTGATAGGAATTTTTTAGGTCCATTATAATCTTATGGGACCACTACTGTGTATTTGGTCCTTCACTGACCAAAATATCATTATGTTGTATATGGCTATATTCAAATGGTATAAAGTCAGCTGAGTGTGGTAGGTCACACCTGTAATCTTAGCACTTTGGGAGGCCAAGGCGGGTCGATCACTTGAGGTCAGGAGTTTGAGACCAGCCTGGCCAACATGGTGAAACCCCATATCTACTAAAATTACAAAAATTAGCCAGGTGTGGTGGCACATGCTTGTAGTCCCAGCTACTCGGGAGGCTGAGACACAAGAATCACTTCAACTCAGGATGCAGAGGTTGCAGTGAGCCAAGATCACGCCAGTGCACTCCATCCTGGGTGACAGCAAGACTCTGTCTCAAAAATAAATAAATAAATAAAATTGATGTTATTTTTCCTAAAAATTTTTAATAATGAGTGTTTCCATAGGCTAAATGCATACTTATAAACCTCAAACATCACTGAGCTGATCCAGCATTTAGTTGTCTGAAGTAAAGTGTCTTTTTTTTCCTTTAAGCACCAGCACCGTCATTATTGGCATGTCTCGTACATTCTTTTTTAATGACTTGTTATATCTCTTGTTATTGCAAAATGAAGCTCAGAGCCTCTCAAACAAATTAGCTGCAATCGGCCAGCAAAAGCATTCTTACTACATTATGTGCATGACAGATTTTTTTCTCTTTATTCACATTGCTAGTTGTTGGCCATGCCTTTACAACCAATACTTGTCCTTGCAATGCAAATAGTGTTCCCTAATTTCTCAATTTTATAATAGGCAAGTCATGTTATGAAAACATAAATTGCAAGAGAACTGCCTGTTTCAGAATTGTGTTTTCCACAACTGGCTGCACACCAAAATCACCTGAGGAACTGTTAAACATCAGAACTTCTTACTTGCACATCAGATGAACAGAATCAGAATCTCTGGGAGTAAAGTCTGGGAAATCTGTGTTGTCAAAAAGCTTTCCCCAGGATTTAGGTGTACTGCCAGATTTGGAAACCGCTATACAAATTGACCTCCTGTAGTCTCTCTGTTGAAATCCTTTGAATGAAAAAGAAAATCAAAACTCTTTTTTTTCCCCAATTAAGATTCTTGCAAATAATAATTTGCCCAATTAATATATAAACAAGGAAAATAATATGTTGTTATTCATTTGTTTGGGGAGGATATAAATTTATTGAGAAACATCCTTAGAAGAAATTATATGTAATTTTCTTTACAATGACCATGCAAGGAATAGATGTTTCCCAATGAAATGGAAGTGTCCAGTTGAGGCTGACCAAGGGTTTGGTGAGACAATGGATGTAAAAGTATCACAACAAAAATTGACACATAATAGATTAATAAGTGCTCAATAGGTATATTCTTCCTTGTAGACTTTACTCTCATATTTTCTCAGTCTCTGTCTTTCTTTGTAGGTCTCCCAACCTCCTTCTATTTTCCATTAATATGAAGAATAAAACATATAACATTATTTTAAAAGTCAGAGATTATATAATATTAGGTGTTATTCTCTGGAATGTAACTGGAATGAAATGTGATTATTTCCAGTTTTACTGATTCACTGTTCCCTTAACTAGTCTCTAATGAACAAGCCTCTCTATATTAGAAGCTAATTTTTCTCTGTTTTCTTGAAGATTAGCAACTGTTCAAATAAGAGTAGATCCATTTCTTCTTTTTGATTCCAAAGAATTTTGTACCTAAGCTATAGAGTTATCACATACTGGCTTTTATTTTAATTACCTAAATGTACATTCATTTTTCTCCATTTTGATTACCCTTTGTAAATCTCTGTAGTTGCTTACCCACTGTAGATACTCATTGAATGCTACTCTGTTCAATGTATTTATCACAATTGTGATTGGTTGGATATGGGGCTATTATTTGCTCCCTGCCTGCCTTCCCTCTTATAGGATAAAGCTCTCTGAATCAGTACTGTCCCTCTTATATGGTGATGAGAAAGTGCCTTAACCCCAAATGGCCTTCCAATTTCTTTCCATTTCTCTGTCATCCTTCACAAATTGTTTATTTTTTGCTTTCTCTACTTCCTTACCTCACATTCTCTTCTGAACACATTCTAAGTGTTTTCTTTCACTGCATGGATACCTCTTTCATTATGATTACCAGTGATCCAAGAGGGCCCATCTCTTTGTCTTGTATTATTGATTCCTCTGCAGCATTCAAAAAAGCTGATACTTCCTTTTTGAAAGATTCTCTCCACTTGATTCCATGACCCCAAACACTTAGTTTCTTTAGTTTCTTCCTAATCTTAAACATTGCACTTTTTCCAATGGTTTTGCCCCTCAGTCAGATAAGTAAAGTTAGATGCCCCAGGGCTCTGTTCTGGGTGCTTTTTTCTTCTTTATTCACATACTCTTCCTCAGATGATCTCATCTCATCCCTTGGGTTTGGATGAAATATACAGTCTATGTACAGATGAATCCAAAAACATACTTTAGTTGGTACATTTTCTTGGAACTCCTGACTTTTCCATCAAACTGCCTAACTGACACAGCCATATAAATCTATTAGCCATGTCAAACACAACAAGACTGAAAGAGAACTGATCTCACCCCCAAATATCCTCCTTCTCCAGTCTTCTTTACTTTCCCTAATAAGATTACAGTGTGCCATGTTGCCTGGGACCCAAACCTGGACCTTATCCTTGATCTCTCACTTTCTTTTGCCTGCCCCTCAGCGAATATTGTGGATTCCCAAGATATATCCTTAATCTATCCATTTCTCTTTGTCTCCATCCCTGGCACCCTAATCTAGGATAGCTTAATTTCTAGCCTGAAAAAGCCTTTTGACTTATCGCCCTCCTCCAAGTCTTGCATCTCTACATTCCACTTTCTCCAAAGTAGATAAACATTTAAAAACACAAGTCTAGTTATGTCATACATCCTCTCCCCATGACTTAAACCTATCAATGGCTTTGACTCCACAGTTTAGACTAAAATTCAAATTATCTGTCTTGATCTATAAAATTTTATACTAGTGGTTCTTAAGCTTGTGCATGAATCATAGTCACCAAAAGGTCTATTAAAACCCATAGTGATGAGCCCCACCCCAGGGTTTCTGATTTGGTAAACATGGAATGTAGGTAGAGAATTTACATTTCTAACAAGTTCCCAGGTGGCATGCGTGCTGCCGGTTTGGGGACCAAACTTTGTAAACCAGTACTCCATACAATCTGCCCTTGCCTACTTCTGATCTGAGCTCCTATTAACTTTCTTCTCTTTCTCTATGCTCCATTCACACTGGGCCCTCTTTCTCCACAATTATAACTCTCTTTTTTTTTTTAATTCTAATTTTTTAGTTTCTTTAGAGACAGGGTATCCCTCTGCTGCTGAGGCTGGAGTATAGTAGCATGTTCATAGTTCATGTAACTTCAAACTCCTGAGTTCAAGCAGTCCTCCTGCCTCAGCCTCCTGTGTACCTAGGACTACAGACATATGTAGTCCTACCAGACTAAATTAGAATTTTTATATTAATATTCAGTCTTTCTGGAATATTCTCTTTCCAATCTTGATTTTGGGACTGATGGTTCTTTCTTGTTATTGAAATCTTAAGTTACTAACACAGAAAGGCCCTTCCTCATTGCCCAATCTAAAGAATTTCCCAAACTCTGTATTAGTCCATTTTTGGTGCTGATAAAGACATGCTTGAAACTGGGTAATTTACCAAAGAAAGAAGTTTAATTGGACTTACAGTTCTAGGTGGTGGGGGAAGCCTCACAATCATAGCAGAAGGCAAGGAGGAGCAAGTCACAATTTATGTGGATGGTGGCAGGCAAAGAGAGAGCTTGTGCAGGAAAACTCTCCCTCATAAAAACCATCAGATCTCATGAGACTTACTCACTGTCACGAGAACAGCACCGGAAAGACCTGGTCCCATGATTCTCCCACTGGGTCCTTCTGACAACACATGAGAATTTAAGATGAGATTTGGGTGGGGACACAGCCAAACCATATCATTCTACTCCTGGCCCTTCCAAATCTCATGTCCTTACATTTCAAAACCAATCATGCCTTCCCAATAGTCCCCCAAAGCCTTAACTCATTTCATCATTAACTCAGAAGTCCACAGTCCAAAGTCTCATCAGAGACAAGACAAGTCCCTTCTGCCTATGAGCCTGTAAAATCAAAAGCAAGTTAGTTACTTCCTAGATACAGGGAGTACAGGCATTGGATAAATACAGCCATTCCAAATGGGAGACATTGGCCAAAGCAGAGGGACTATAGGCCCCGTGCAAGTCAGAAATCCAGTAGGCTAGTCAAATCTTAAAGTTCCGAAATGATCTTCTTTGACTCCAGGTTTCACATTCAGGTCACGCTGATGCAAGAGGTGGGTTCCCATGGTCTTGGAAAGCTCTGACCCTGTGACTTTGCAGGGTACAGCTTTCCTCCTGGCTGCTCTCATGGGCTGGCATTGTCTGTGGCTTTTCCAGGTGCATAGTGCAAGCTGTCAGTGGATCTACCATTCTGGGGTCTGGAGCATGGTGGCCTTCATCTCACAGCTCCAGTAGATGGTGCCCCAGTAGGGACTCGGGGTGGAGGCTCCAACCCCACATTTCCCTTCTGCACTGCCCTAGCAGAGGTTCTCCATGAGGGCCCTGACCCTGCAGAAAACTTTTGCCTGGGCTTCAAGGTGTTTCCATATATCTTCTGAAATCTAGTCAGAGGTTCCCAAACCTCAATTCATGACTTCTGTGCACCCACAGGCTTAACACTACACGGAAGCTGCCAAGGCTTGGGGCTTCCATCATCTGAAGAAATAGCCCAAGCTGTGCCTTGGCCCCTTGTAGTCATGGCTGGAGTGTCTAGGACCTGGTGTACCAAGTCCATAGACTACACACTGCATGGAGACCCTGGCCCTGGCTCACGAAACCACTTTCTCCTAGGCCTCAGGGCCTATGATGGGAAGGGCTTCTGTGAAGTTGTCAGACATGCCCTAGAGACATTTTCTCCATTGTGCTGGGGTTTAATATTCGGCTCCTTGTTACTTATGCAAATTTCTGCTACTTGTTTCAATTTCTCCTCAGAAAATGGGTTTCCTTTTCTATCACATTGTCAGGCTGTAAATTTCCCAAACTTTTATTTTCTGCTTCCTTTATAAAAATGAATGCCTTTAGTAGCACCCAAGTCACCTCTTGAATGATTTGCTGCTTAGAAATTTCTTCTGCCAGATACCCTAAATCATCTCTCTCAAGTTCAAAGTTCCACAGATCTCTAGGGCAGGGGTAAAATGCCACCAATCTCTTTGCTAAAACATAACAAGAGTCACCTTTGTGCCAGTTCCCAACAAGTTTCTCATCTCATCTGAGGCCATCTCAGCCTGGACCTTACTGTCTATATCTCATCAGTCTTTTGATCAAAGCCATTTAACCAGTCTCTAGGAAGTTCCAAACTCTCATATTTTCCTCTCTTCTTCTGAGCCCTGTACTGTTTCAGCCTCTGCTTATTACCCAGTTCCAAAGTTGCTTCCACATTTTCAGGTATGTTTTCAGCAGTGTCCCACTCTACTGGTACCAATTTAATGTATTAGTCTGTTTTCACATTGCTGATAAAGACATACCCAAGCCTAGGCAATTTACAAAAGAGATTTAATTGGACTTAAGTTCTACATGGCTGGGGAGGCCTCACAATCATGGTGGAAGGCAAGGAGAAGCAAGTCACATTTTATGTGGATGAGGAGGGGCAAAGAGAACTTGTGGAGGAAAACTCCTCCTTATGATAAGATCTCACCATCAGATCTCATGAGACTTACTATCACAAGAACAGCACAGGAAAAACCTGCCCCCTTGATTTAATTACCTCCCACTGGGCCCCTCCCACAACACATGGAAATTCAAGATAAGATTTGGGTGGGGACATAGCCAAACCATATCACTGTCTTTATCAAATCACTCTAATATAATATTCTGCACAGCACTTATCACCATCTTATTTTTCTTCATTATTTGTTCATTTTAAGTAAACTCCATGAGACCTTGGGTATTATCTGTTTGAGCTAACACTGCAGCCTCAGAAACTGAGAAAAATGCCTGACACAGAGCAAATGCTCAATAAATCAACAATGAA
This sequence comes from Saimiri boliviensis, assembly GCF_048565385.1. NCBI lineage: Eukaryota > Metazoa > Chordata > Mammalia > Primates > Cebidae > Saimiri > Saimiri boliviensis. Next base: position 36,905,136 of record NC_133465.1, read on the forward strand.
TGATTGAGGAAGGGCTCTTAAAATATTTAATACATGAATGAGCAAAGACGACATTGAGCACACTTAAACTCAACCACTGGTGAGCTTTTGTAGAAGAGACTTCCACAGAGAAGAATTGGCCAAGAGTCCTCCCTTTACCTCTCTTGCATTCCTCAGCTCAGTTTCCTTCTTTTGAGAGCTAATAGTTTGATTGGATCTAGTTCATTACTTCTCTGAATTAATGGTTCTTGTATTTGGGTATTAGAAACAAGTCCTTTACAGAGATGAGAGAAATAATTGTGTAAATTTGACAGCGCAGCAGAAGAGGTATGCTTTTACTTAGAAGAAATAAAAATAATAATGATGAATAATTATAATAGTAAGAGTAATTTATAGACTGATTTCAGGGTAGGCGTAGTGGCTAATGCCTATAATCCCAACATTTTGAGAGGCTGAGGCAAACAGATCACTTGAGCCAAAGAAGTTTTTGGTTTATTTTTTTGAGATGGAGTCTTACTCTGCCACTCAGGTTGGAGTGCAGTGGCACAATCTCAGCTAACTGCAACCTCTGCTTTCCAGGTTCAAGCAATTCTCCTGTCTCAGCCTCTCAAGTAGCTAGGACTACAGGTGCATGCCACCATGCCCCAGTAATTTTTTTATTTTTAGTAGGGACAGGGTTTCACCGTATTGGTCAGGTTGGTCTTGAACTCCTGAGCTCAGATGATTCACCCACCTTGGCCTCCTGGTAGGGGTTACAGGCGTGAGCCACAGTGCTCAGCCGAGCCCAAGGAGTTTGAGACCAACTCTGGCAACATGGCAAAACCCTGTCTCTACAAACAAACAAACAAAACACAAAATGGTGCATGCCTGTAGTCCTAGCTACTTGAGAGGCTGAGGTGGGAGGATCACCCGAGCCTGGGAAGTCAAGGCTGCAGTGATTATATTACTGCCCTCCAGCCTGGGTGACAAAGTGAGACCCTGTCTCAAAAACAAAAATAATAATTAAAAAGAAATGGATTGCAAATTAAAATTTTAAAACAATTAAAAACAAATCAGTAGCACATTTCAAGTCTGGGAAATATACTTACTTTAAATGTTTACTTTCTGTTATTCTCTATTTGAGTCCTCTTTGTTTCTTTCACAGAATTTATCATAACTCAATTTTATTTTTGTTTTTTTGTCTAGTTTTCTCACTTAAACTTAGTATGAGATCTATAAACAATTGTGAAACAATGAGTTAATGTTTCTGTTATAGTACATCTCACATTATCTTCACTCTTGAATTGATCTATCATCCTCAAAGTTTTGAGGGTGGGAAAATATCTTTTTAATGTCATATTGACAACCCAATGCCTGTCATTTAGTAGGCACTAAATAAATGCTTGCTGAATTGAATTGTTTCCCCTTTCCAGAGGTGAAAACGTACATCTGCCAGTCAACTGGTGGCTTCTACGAATTTATTGATCTGCTTAGGTCAGAGTATGATTAATCAGTGCTAAATGCCATGGTGTGCTGAGACTGATTCCTACTGGTCCACAAGATCTAATTCCTATGTCGTTAGGAATCTTTTGAGCTGATTGATGTCACATTGGTACCTTGAAAGCAGCCATGGTGGGAATATTAATAAATGCAAATTTTATTTATTAGAAATCAGCAAATGTCAGGAGGCTGAGGTGGGAGGATCACTTGAGCCCAGGAGTTCAAGGGGGCAGTGATCCAAGATCGCACCACTGCACTCTAACCTGGGACACAGAGTGAGACCCTGTCTCATATAAAAAGAAAAAAGAAAAGGAAAAAATAAAGAGAAAGCAATCAGCAAATGCAACAAACCAGATATTTTATTTCTTTGGTTTGTTCGTCTTATAGCCAGTTGTTCCATTGCTGTCTGAGCATAAGAATAGTAAACAAGTATTGATTTTTTTTTTCTGCCTAGTTTCCATCTCTCGATTTTCTGATACTAGACTCTGGCTGAAATGACTGGTCTAAGACTTTAAGAAATAACTGAAGCTTTGTACCCTTTCACCATCACCTGCCTGTTGGCAAGATAAATAAGTTCTAGAAATCTACTATATAGCATAATGCCTATAGCTAACGATACTGTATTGTAGACTTAAAATTTGCTAAGAAGGTAGAGCTTATGTAAGTGTTTTTACCAGATGCACACACACACATAAAATAATAATAAAGGAAATGGCAGGAAACTTTGGGAGGTGTTGGATGTTTATGGCCTTGTTGGTGGTGATGATTTCACAGTTTATACTTATTCCCAAATTCATTGTTGTATACATTAAATATATACGGCTTTTTAACCTGTCAATCATACCTCCATAAAGTGGTTTAAAAAAGGTAAACATAGTATACAAGTTGATCCTTGATCTCTATTAAAATTGTTCCTTATGATTTCTGAACAGGACTGGGAAGGAAAAGTCCGCTTTCTCTTGGTGATAAAGCTATGAAGATTAGAATTAGGACTGTTCTTCAGGCTCCTGCATTGTTGCCTTCTCTATGGTTTAGTGATTATAAGCCAGTGAGTTCTGCATTCTGCCAATCCTCCCTGGCCCTGGACTTTTTTTTTTTTTTAAGCTTGTTTTAATTGGGTTTTAGTCATTTGTGCACTAAAGAATCTGACCAATACAATACAAATAATCAAAGGTAATAGTTTATTAAAAGTGTACCTGTAAATGGGATGCAGCATAGAACAGTGGAGTTATTAAACCAGAAAACCTGAGTTAGTTGGCATGCCAGTTCTATCAATTAGTAGCTGTGAAAATTATTTAGCCTCTATGGACTTTCATTTCTTTAAATGTAAAATGAGAATAAGACTGCCTACTCTGATTTTTCCCCAAGGTTTCTAAACTGATCAAATATGACAATAGATGTGAAAGTGTTTTATAAAGCATAACAATACCTGAATCTGTGATAGTATTATTAACTTCGTTTTATAAAGCATAATGATACCTGTATCTGTGATAGTATTATTAACCTCATGAAGAAAGAATGTGATTTATCAAACAAATCGAGCATTAGAAAATATTTCTGGTATTACTGAATAGAATAATTTATAAATGTTGAAAGTTTTGAACGTCTTTGGTTATTATGTTGTACAAAAGTGTGCTAAACACTAGGAATAAGCAACAATAGCAGCCAAACTTGTTATTGTCCTCAAATGCTTATTTTTAGAATAGTTTGGAGTGAGAATATGGGAGAAGAAAGCATTGACTAGGAAGCCAAGAGAACTGGATCCTGATACTGACTTAGTCACTAATCAACACATGACTTGAGACGTGTCATTGCACTTCCCTGGACCTCAATATTCCCACTTGAACAATGAAGAGTTTGGCCTAGTTCTCTAAAATGCCTTCTGGCTCAATAAGTCAATAATCCTAATTGAGTAGACAGGGCATGCACACATGAACAGTTATAAGAATGCTTACAAAGTAATTTACCAGTAAGTACACATAAGCAAAGGGAGTGTATATTAAGAATTTAAGTGGGTCGACTGAAAGAATGACCCTGCCTGAGTGGTCCTACTCAGGAAAAGTATTGACCTCTTGACTGATGAGTGCTATCTCAATCAACTGCTTATGAGAGCAAATGAAAAAATAAATGTTCATCACATGAAACTGAACTGCATGCATTGATGTCTCTACAATAGATGCACAAATCAAGTGAAGTTCTACTTGGTGTTTGGTAGTGCCAGACACTCATATTCATTGTTTTACTTCATTCCAGAGAAGTTTAGGAACTTGCCAAAGGTCACTCAGCTAGCAAGTGATACAATAAAAATCAAATGTAATTGTTTTGATGCTAAGTTCAACGTTCCCACTGCAGTACCATTATTGACTACCATCCACTTGACCCTACCCCATTGCTTGTAAACAGATTTGACTCTAGACCTTAAAGAACTTGGTCAACCATCTCTATTTGTCCCCTCCACAACTTTTGACTTACATAATGCTTTTCTGTTTTACAAAATTAAGTTTTTGTTTTTGTTTTTGTTTATTTGTTTTTCGCATCTCCATTATTTTTTCTGTTACTGAAATTCCAGGAGCTGGCAGTTGCAGTTCCTACTGATTTCCTGTATACCAGTGGGGAAAAGTAACCTCAATACAGATGTGACTTGCTTGGGTAGCTTCCTGTTCTTCAATTCCCCACACCCAGATGACTCTTCCAACAATAATTCCCTTATAGTAAAGCATTCTTCTCAATTTCAAAGATAGAGAATTCTTTGTGAGTAACAGAGAAAACATTATTACTAAGTTTCTTTGTAATACTTCTTGCTCTTTCATCTTGTTAGTCTTTATCACAGCTCACTCTGTTTTGGCCACTGTAGTATTTCCTTGAGTTCCTACTAATAGATTAATGCATGGTGCTTTATTAAGATGTATGGATGTGTCACTCTAGTGCCATGCTAAGTATCAGCTGCTCTAGGGGCAGCTGCAGTTCTTCCCTTGATGTGAATCCTTCCATGAGCTCTGCAAAAAATTAAATGATTAGGCCATTCTGCCAGTGCCTAAAGCAACTTCCTGCATTCCCCCTTGTGAGTCCTCTATGGGAAATATTCCATACAATGAGATGAAAATAAACAGAGGGAAGTAAGTATATCTATCATGTGCCAGGCCAGATACTCTGTTTCAGAAAGCTCAGAAACAATAATGAGAAGTTATATTCTTTCTCAGTCAGAGCCAATTGCTTAGTTTTCAGATTGCACACAGTGAGCTGGAATCAACTAGGGAGTGTCAGTCTTCATGAGTGTGTATTTGCTGCAGTTATTCAGTAGGTTCGCCCTTGAAAGCATGACTCTTCTTTCAGTTCTGCTCATTAGAGTGTTCTGTAGACAGACCAGAGGTAACATGTCAGGCATGTAGGTTAAAATGATCCTTAAAATTAGAATTATATAAAGGGTGCTCCCACTAATTGCCATATTTTGTTCACTCTGAGAAGGAAGAAATGTAACTGGTGGAATCCACTTGGTTCAGATTGCTATGTTTTACAATTCCTAAGAGAGGTATTTAATTTGGGGCTTTCTCAAGGTGACAAAAGATTAGCTGAGAATGATCAACTCCAAGGTGTATAATGGAAAAACCTCCGTTTAGCTTAGTATGCATTCTTTTACAGGGGAGGAATTTTTGAGATTTAGCATCTCATCATTAATTATTTTAAAAAACATAAAACTATTTACTCATAAGTGGAGGAAGCAATTTTGTTTTTGCTATTGAATAAATGATAATATTTGGTTTACTACATAATGGCAATCCTATTTGGAATCCAGGTTGTATAAAATACTTTTCTGTTATTAAACTTTAAACGTAAGTCAGATAAATATAACATGTATTTTATTTTATTAAAGTCAAGCTGATTGATGTTTAATATGTATACAGTAAGAGGCCAGGTGTGGTGGCGTATATCTGTAATCCCAGGACTTTGGGAGAAGGTCAAGGAGGCGTATCACCTGAGGTCATGAGTTATAGACCAGCCTGGCCATCATGGTGAAACCCCATCTCTACTAAATAAAAAAAAAGAAAAAAATACAAAAATTAGCGTGATGGTGCATGCCTGTAGTCCCAGCTACTCTGGAGGCTGAAGCATGAAAATCACTTGAACCTAGAGGCAGAAGTTACAGTGAGCCAAGACCATGCCCCTGCACTCCAGCCTGGGTGACAAAGTGAGACTCCACTCCCCGAAAAAAAGAAATAATAATAATAATTTGTATACTGTAAAATTCATCCTTTTTGATAAACAGTTTTATGAATTTTGACAAAAATGCACAGTTGCATAACTGCATCCACAATCAAAATGTACATCAAAATGTTCCATCACCCACAACATTTCCTTCATGTCCCTTTGTAGTTAATCTTCTCCACCTCCCCCAACTCTTAAGCCTTTGGCAACTATTTGTGCATTTCTTTAACTGTAGTTTTGTCTTTTCTAAAATGTCACATATATAGTATGTTCTGTTTAAATCTGGCATCTTTCACTTAGCATATAGCTTTTGAGCTTCATCCTTGGTGCATGCATCAATAATTTGTTCCTTTTTACTTTTAAGTAAGATTCTATTGAATAGACATGCCACACTTTATTCATTTGTAAGTTAATAAGCATTTTCCTGCCGGTTTTGGCTAATACCAATAAAGTGACTATGAACATTCATGAAGTTTTTGTGTACACATATGCTTTCATTTCCCTTCATAACTACCTAGAATTAGAATAGTTGGGTCATGTACTGATTGTATATTTAACTTTTTTAAGAAGTTGCCAACTGTCTTCCAAAGTGTTGCGTGATTTTACATTTTGTTTTTTTAGTTTTAAATGATTTTTTTTTTTTTGAGACAGAGTTTCACTCTTGTTACCCAGGCTGGAGTGCAATGGCGCGATCTTGGCTCACCGCAACCTCTGCCTCCTGGGCTCAGGCAATTCTCCTGCCTCAGCCTCCTGAGTAGCTGGGATTACAGGCATGCGCCACCATGCCCAGCTAATTTTTTGTATTTTTAGTAGAGACGGGGTTTCAGTATGTTGACCAGGATGGTCTCGATCTCTTGACCTCGTGATCCACCTGTCTCGGCCTCCCAAAGTGCTGGGATTACAGGCTTGAGCCACCGTGCCCAGCCAGTTTTAAATGATTTTTAAAAAATTTATGTGAAATAAAGACAACCCATATCGTAGACTTACAAATATTCTATTTCACATTATATTCAAGACTGAACATCTTTCAAACCATGTTCATGAAGCTGATGATATGTGCTTTGGCAGTTTTCAAGAAATATCAGTTAAACCATGATTAAATTTCAAGGTATCAGCTAAACGTCCACTGAGCATCTCCACTTGCAGTTAGCATTAGACTAAGTGTTTGATGCATTAAGAAATACATATTTAAGACTTATAATAATATTTGCAGAATTCTTGGCATAGTTATTTAAGTTCCTTCTGGTGAGAAACTTGAGTTTTGTGTTTTCTTTCTTTCAGTTCCAAAAGCTCCGTTTTGAGTTCTCCAGGCTTTGGTGAAATTTCAGGTATGGGCAGGTCCGGTTGATAGTACCTGTGCACCACTTCTGTCCCTGCGCACATGGCCAGGAGGCTGGCTGCGAGCATTTTCAGGTGGGTGGACATGAGCATGCCTGCAGGCATGGTCTGAGGGCGTGAACTGCAGGAGTGCTGGGCAGCGGGTCTAAGGGTAGACAGGGATTTTACAGTCTTATTAGCAGTGTGTGAGAAATACAGTTGCTTTACATCCTCACCAACATGTAGCATGGTCAGTCTTTTTAATGTAGCCGTTCTAACAGGTGTGTAGTAATATCTCATTGTGGTTTTAATTTGCACTTTCCTAACAACTAATGAAATTATTAGGTATGAGTTGGTGTTCAACAAATCACGAGATATACAGCATATTTCTATATACTTATTTGCCATTCATTTATTTTCTTTGATAAAGTGTCTAAATCCTTTCCATTTTTAATTGGGTTGTTTCTGATTATTAAGTTGTGAGAGTTCTTTATATATTCTGGATATCAGTTCATTTTCTGATATGTATATTTTCCAAATATTTCCCCCCGGTTATGGCTTTTATTTTTGCTTTCTTAACAGTGTTGTTGAAAAAAAAATCTCAATTGTTATTAAATAAAAGTTTTCTTTTATCAATTTTTCTTTGATAGATTATGCTTTTTGTACCTATCTAAGAATTCTTTGTCTAGCCTTCATATATAGCCTTTAATAAGGTAAATAATTCTTTATAAAATCCGGAGAAAAGTTCTCTATGGCTACAAAACTTCACTGAAATTTACATCTCTGCAAATATCTTTGAGTTAAATCTCTCTTATAGTTACAATAAATCTTTCTAACTGAATTATTTTGGTTCACAGTGCTCTTTTCCTAATAAGAATTTCTCTGTGTTGATAGAGCTGCCTGTAGACATTTTTCTTTTTCTTTTGAAATGGGGTCTCTCTCTGTAGCCCAGGATGGAGTACAGTGGCATAATCTCAGCTCACTGCAGTCTCAGCCTCCCAGGTTCAAGCCATCCTCCCACTTCAACCTGTCAAGTGGCTAGGGCCACAGAGGTGCACCACCACACCTGGCCAATTTTTGTATATTTGTAGAGACGGATTTCTCCATGTTGCCCAGGCTAGTCTCTAACTCCTGGACTCAAGGTATCCATCTGCCTTGGACTCCCAAAGTGCTGGGATTACAGGTGTGATCCACTACACCTGGCTGATATTTTTCTTATTATGCATGTCAGTCACTATTAGATACTAAGGTATACATAAAGTTTTTTTGCATGGTCACTATCAAGAACATATTTTCTCTTGCAATAAGTTATTCAGTGTTCTTTGACCTATTTTTGCTTTTTAATTGTTTATCTGTAAATACATTAGCCTGCAGTTTAATGACGTGTTGAAAATCACTTTCATTTTATATAAAGACTGAGTCAACTTTATAGTAAAGAATGCTGTGTGTATTTCCTAAAGTGTTGGTTTAGTTAAGTAAAATAGTGGAATTTTATTGTTGGCAATAATTGTCATTGTGTTGTTAAAGGTATTAGTGCTTTTTTGCCTCAGTTTTTTAAGGAGTCTTTTCTTACAGTTTAATTTTTGATATGGCATACTATAGTTCATAAAACATTTGAAAGTTGTGTGAGATTCTGCACAGAAACAAATCATAACAACAGAATTAGAAATTTACCTCACTGGGCAAATTTGTACTTAATATTAATACTTAATATTGATTATGCCAGTTAAGAATATTCATGGTTCTTAAATGAAAAAAAAAAATCATTTTGATACCTTCTCTACATAGGCAGTTACTTCCTCATTCAGTTGTATTACCAGGAAAGCCACTGGGCCTCTGTGCTACATTTCATGATGCCAACGTCTATTTCTTGTTTTAGATTATGAGTTTCTTGAGGACAGGGACTATGGTTTATTTGCCTTCATATCCCCAGTAGCCCTTATAGGACCTTCACACAGACGCTGTAAATCTGAAGGTGTGTTACTAAAATGGATTAGTGAAAACTAATAAAACATTAATTTTCTGTATTCATGTGTTCTCCTAGATACAAAGGGCAGTATTCATGGAGATTGAAAGCTGGGTTTGGCATCAGACTTGGGTTCAAATCTTAACTCTGTCACACAATGGCTATGCTACCTTTGACAACTAGTTTACCTTTTGTACATCAGTTTTCTCATTTATAATACAGAGATTGTGACACTCAGCTTCAGGTGGTTTTAAGTGTTTAATGAGTCACACAAAGTGCATAGGACAGGGCATTCAATACATGGGAGCTCTTTGTAATGGTAGCATAAAAATATATTTCTACATTTGTGTTTCCATCATTGCAGTATTCTGCCTGACAAAAATTTAAGACATTGAGCTTTACAGGTCACCATCAAAATGCAGTATTTGTTTTAGAGCAAATATGTTTTTCTGTATCCTTTAAACCATCTAGAATTTTCCTTACCTGTCCAAATTCCACTCTCAGTATCACAGATCCTATTGTGTCAGCTGATGTCTGCTTCACTTGTATTTTCTTAATGGTGTGTTATAGTTGAGTCTCATATCAGCTGGAAGGGTTATGACTTCCGAAATGAAAAGTTCACAAAGTCGTTTCTGTATTCCACTCACAAACATGGGGCTCTCATCTGGTTTCTGCTTTATTCAGAGACAGATAAAATTCACTACCAAATACTGGAAAGCTATCATAAACATTTAAAATATGTTTGTAAAAATGTTATTATAATTTTAAAATATTTTAAAGTATTATCTGCCTACACCCACATGCCTATGGAAGGCCGTAGCTGAATGCATATTATGCCTTTTATTCATTCACTCATCTATTTTTCCATTTAAACATTTCTTAAGTACCTACTGTATGTTAGCTCACTGTATGAGTTCAGTCCTAGGAATTCTAAATAATATGCAAACTTGCTTCTCATAAGTGTCTTAAATCATAAAATTATTGATTAAGTTCTTCTAGAAGGTCTGTATTTTTTGAAAAGTAACCCATCCAGTAACATTTTTATGTTCAAATAACTGCAAGGGCACAATATGTGTTTTTAAAGTTTTAAAAATCAATCTTTGGAGAGTGATGGATTTAAACTAGCTTTACACACTTGCAATTACTCTTCAGCCAGCTTTCAAGAGTACCCCCAACCCATTTCAATTTCACATCCTCTAACCCCCCATGGATATTAAAACATTGTATCTGTGCCATCAGTTTTCAGATTTCTTGTGAACTGAAGAATTCAAGCATGGCAGAGTCAATCTTCCCTAGGACATCCTGTTACTCATCATTTCTCCAGTGTATGTTCATGCCGATCCTTAGTTTGGCTCAATAGAGCTAAATACATATATTGCTGCATCTGATAATTTAACACAAGGAAGCGAAGCTTCCTGGAATCGTCTGGGTATTGTTTTACAAGAATTTTTGTGTTTATGATCAGATGTCCTCCATACAAAACAGGCAGGTCATTGTGGCCTCAGGTGTTGTGATTTTGCCTCTCATTTCCCCTTTTTGTTCTCTGAACCCCTTTCCTTGCCTCCCTCCTCTTTGACGGCTCACTCCCCACCAACATACATGCTTATAAAACACACACCTAGGTATTCAATACTGCAATTTTCCTGCAGTCTTAGGCTAATGTTTCCATTAGTTTGTCTTTGCTTCTTAGGAGCAGGATAATTGATTTGCCTATATCCAGATCTATACATTATGTATTAGTAGATGGGAAATCACATTCAAATGGTAGGACTTGGCAGGAGGCATCAACACAGATTAGCTCAAGCTGATCAAATAATAACCACAAGTCAGCTCTGCTCTCCGCTCAATGAGTCTCCAGAGGAACATCACAAGAATCTTTTCTGTTTTTCAGAATGGCTTTCCCTCTCTTGTACTCTTAATAAAAACATTTATTCCCTGGGCATCCTAGGGTAAAATTTAGTCCTGATCAGCAACAGTCATCATCGCATTAAACATTAAAGGGGAGAAATGCAATGGGGCTGTCAGAGTTCAGGGAATAATGGAGAGAGAATTAAATTGGCATTAAAGCAGCAATTAAGCACTTGCTAGGCAAAGTGTGGTATCCAAGGAAAACCAGAGGGAGTTAGGTAACTGACAGGTTGGCCCTGAGAAGAGGAAAGGTATTGGTGCATCTGCTGAATCTACAAATAGAACCCGAGAAGGAGGAGTTGCCAGAATTTTCTGGCTAAGGGAAAACGTTTTATCAGCAATGGGCTGTAGGCCAGCGGTGTAAATTTCCACTTAAGTCTGAATATCTGAAAAGGGTCCTTGCTCTTTTTATTTGTTGTTTAACAGGTAGAATCTGTATGGGTGTTTGACCAGGCTGAGTCATGGCCTCTTTCAGAACCAAAGAAAAAGGGATGAGGAGTTTTCGAGTTCCTTGTCATTAGAATGTCTTATTAGAATTGAAATTTTTGCTTAGCCTACAGCTTTACAGTGTTTAGGAATGCTGTGACCTCCTGCCTGTGTCTTAACCTTGTCCTAGTGGGCTGGAGGGATGATGCTAAGGGGCAGCAGGGGAAAGGAAGTCAGAGAAGTTGGAGGCTACTCTGTAGGCTAAATTTTCCAACTAGCGTTGGTAGAGTGGATATGTCGTATATGATACACTGAGACCAAGAGAACTTGCAGGGTGGAGATTAACATTCCAGATAAGGGAATTTAGAAGGGTCCCTAGACCAATCAGGGGAGGCAGAAACATGTACTATAAACCACAGAATGTGGATCCAGGGAAAGGAAACATGAGAAACATGGAAAAATCAATGCAAATGGTCAGATTCCACCTTTTAACTTCCTGCTGTTGCATTAAAGGCCAAATGATAAAACGGTGGATTCCACTCTTGATTTTGACCTCCTTGACCCCTCCTAGTGTCTGTGACTTCCCCGTCTCTGACATCCTGTGGGTCAAGGCTATATGGTGATGAGTATTTGGGCTTAAGCACTTTACAAAGCAATTTCAAATCTCTTCTACCTCTGCCACTGAACAAGCTATGTCACTTCAGGCCAATTTACTTGCCCTTTTGAGCCTCCATCTCTTTGTAAAATATGGACAATAATTCCTACCTTGCAGAAGTGTTATGAGGGTTAAATGGTAATAGGTGTGTAAAGCCACTATTTTAGAATCTGACATGGTGAATGTATGATGCTTTAGTTATTAACCTGGCCTCTTACCAATTGTCTGACAGCATCCGACCTGGGTTTGTGTGCTCTAAAAGCCCATTGGTTTGTTGGCTTCTAACTGGAAAGGATTATTCCTAGAAGACACCAGTTCCCTGGATGTTCCTAGCCAAGCACCATAGCACTCTTGGAACTGAGGGTTATTTGCCATTTTAGGGGTTCCATCAAGGAGTGCTCTTTCGTTATCTCAGTCATCCCAACTTGTGGGTTGTCCCTTAGCCTTTTGTTAGTTTATTAAAAGATCTAAACTCTTCAGAAAACCTAAGCAGCATTTCTTCCCCACCTTTCAGTGATTCTTCTACAACCAGGGACAATTTTAGGCTTGAGTCACATGCTGGATGACAAAGAGTTAACTCAAGAGCTAGTGAAAAAAATCCTGACATTACCTATTTTTAAAACACCGCTATTAAGGTCCAATACAGTTTTTCTAGGCATTAAGCATTTGGCTAAGTGTTTCAACATCAACTGATATATGGGATAATGCACTTTGAATTCAGTTCAAATAGCATATTTAAATAGCCAAGTACCATTTAATATTCCCAGGCATGGAATAGAAAAATGATGTTTCTGCTTATTTCTTTTTCTTTGGTAGTCTCCCTACATAAGGCAGACCAGGATCTATAAACACAAACAATAAGAAACTCGCCTTAAAACAAATAGGTGGTTGCAGTAACTGTGATCTAGGAGGAATAACTGACCTTTACTGGCGTACAGTTTGCTTTGCCTGAGGAAATTCGATTTTTCAATGTGATATTCTTGGGTAAATCTCCTTTGTTGAGAGCATTTTTTTAAACACATGGGGCTGTCAACTCTTGCCTTGCTCTGCCTGCCCTTATTTCTCTTTCACTTCAAATTGAAAATATCCTACTCTAAGCATTTCATTTCTAGCGTTATTCCAGATCAATCTGATGGAGGCCAGACCTGCCCTGTGAACGAGATGGCCGCAGGCCCAATTTGAACCTGCCCTTTGACCAGGGACTCAACTGACCAGCCAGTGAGGGCCTTCTGTATTTTCTGGGTCATTGTGAAGAGATCGGTGGCAACATTGCCACACTGTTTTCACCATAACGACTCTAAATTTCCCATTTTGTGTAAAGGAAGGATCTGTGCTTGTTCCAGTAGCACCATCTTGAAATAAGATGTTTAAAGCCATGAGAGAATTAAAGATGAGATCAGAAATATCAACAACTTGGTAATATAAAAATCTAAGGACAGCCATTTGAGGTGAATAACTTTCTAATTATTTCTTTCAAGAATTCCTTCTTACTCTGAAACCAAGAGAGCGCTGCCATGATTATAGGTGAAGTTGGTCCATTGAAGGGAGATGGATTAGAGAGTAGGACCTTTCACCAAAGCAGTTTGTAGGCTTGGAATGTTAGCACCAGATATTGCTCAATGATTCCATTAGGTTGGATCCATATGGAGACAGAAACCTGTGACTATCAGATGGCAAACATTGAGTTGTTGGAAAATTCCTAATTCTACCAGATTCCTTCTTAGAATTCTTTCTACTTTATAACTCGCTGATTCTGTTTTTGTTTAACTCGAGCAGTTGGCTCTAGGAACTTGGGTTAATCACTTTCCTCTTGAAAAAACAGACCAGCTCTCTTACAGAAAATACTTTAGTAGGAGTAAATAGGAGGTTGTGAAGATAACGTCATCTTTTCATAATGGGGTGGGGTGAAGGAGGCAACTAGTAACTGTTTTTTTTTAAAAACAATCACCCATGCCAGGTGCTTTTCACTCATCATCTCATTTGCTCCTCAAGCAAACTTGGAAACATTGAGGTATTTTATCTATTAGCAAACAGATCAGAGAGCTTAACTGACTTTGTGAGTAAATGGCAGAGATAAGATTTGAACCAGGTCTGTCTAACTCTAGAGCACATGCTCTCTCTGTTGAAACCCACTGCATGCAGCAGATACTGCAGTGGAGGAGGAAACAAAGTCAAAGGAATGGTAGGACCTGGGAATGTTAAGTGCCTCCGTGGGGATGTGTGAATTCTTCTTGGAGGAAAGAAAATGCTAGTAAAGCCTTAAGGATGAGTAGGACTCTAAGAGATGAGGGTTGGAGAGAAGTGGTCAGGAGAGGGGTAGGCAATAGGCTGCAAAATGAGCAAGTGAATGAAATGAAGGAAAATAGGTTGTTCCAAAATGGCGGAAAATTAAGTGTAACTCAAATGTAGGCTGTGGGAGATGAGTAAGTCTGTCCCAGGAATGAGAAGACTGAAAAGATGTGCGGAGGGCTTTAATTCCACAGTACAGTGTGTGATTCAATTCCAAGTGGCTTACACTGTCAGTGATGTGAGTTCAGAGAAGGGAAAATGTCACATGAGCATTTGTTACTTGAATCATTTTGTGGAGGAAATTCTACGCTGACAGTGCCTACCCCTGGCTCTGTTTCCCATGAAATCTTTGAAAACACAGACTCTAGATCTATAAGTAGCAGAGCGCTTAGTAAATCAGCTAGTGGATCAAGAAAAATTCTGTCATTCCTCAAACCAAGGGTTATCTGTTTCCTCAGCCAGCATAGCTGCCAGAGATCCTGGAGAAGTCTGAAAGGTCTTACCCATTCATAGGCTTATCAGGTAAGGCAGCTCAGAAGCTGTTTGTGAGAAGATAGCAGGCTTCTAAAGGGAGCAAGGGAAATGACAGAGGAAACAAAACAGAAAAAAACTATTTGTGTTTGTATACGTGTACATATATGTATTATGTATGTATATGCATATTATAGAGAGGTGTGTGTGTGTATGTGTATATATGTTTACATGTATTATGTTTATATATGCATATTGTATATATAGAGCAGTGTGTGTGTGTTTGTGTCTATTGTCTTCTTGGCTGGGCCTTATCATTCTGTTAAGGAAAATAATTCTTCACTAAAAGAAAATTGGCATTAGAATTGAGCTGGGGAATTTTACTCAATCAGGGCTGTTTTCAAATAGGGCACATAATCTCAGGTGAGTTTGCAGAGTTCAGGTCTGAGTACACAGCCAGATGTCTGCATTGGGAATTCAGAGCAAGGCCAAATAAGCAGACACCCAGCTTTGCAGACAGCTATCTGTCTCCAGTCCCAGAAGCAGTGAAGGATTCATGGCACACAGACGACTTATTCTTGTATTAGCTGCTGAGAACTTGTGTAGGCTCGTCTTCGGACTGTCAATGTGCCTGTGTGGCAGTAGAATACTGTGAACGTAGTGGACTAATTTAGCAGTCAGATCTACGTTAAAATTAATTCATTTACTTAGCACAGATTTATTAAGCACTTATGTGCTAAGACCTGTGTTAGAAGATTACCTAAACTAGAAAATAAGACAGGAAATATTTCTCTTTAAGGAACTTGCATTCCCTTTGATCTACGGATTTCATGCCATCTATTCAATACCATGCACAGAAAATCTTTTCCAGAGAGAGTTCTATTGCAGGGGTTGGCATATTGTGGCCCACAGTCCAAATCTGGCTTACTATGTATTTTTGTACAACCCAAGAATTAAGAATGGTTTTTACATTTCTTGGAGAAAAAATTTTTAAAATATTTTGTTATGTCAAAAATATATGAAATTCAAACTTTATTGTCCATAAATAAAGTGTTATTGGAACACAGATATGCCCATTTTCTTGTATTAAATATATTCACTTGGCCCTTTAACAACCCATGAGTTTGGACTAACTGAACAGGCCCACTTTTATGTAGTTTTTTACAGTATAGTAAATCTCTCCGGCTTCCCCTTTTACCTCCTCCACCGCTGCCATGCCTGAGAGACAGTAAGACTAACCCCTCCTGCTCTTCAGCCTACTGAATGTGAAGATAATGAGGATGATGACCTTTAGGATGATCCACTTCCACTTTAATGAAGAGAAAATATATTTTCCCTTCCTTATGATTTTCTTAATAAACATTTTCTTTTCTTTGGCTTACTTTATTGTAAGAATACAGTATATAATACATACATGAAATGCATTTTAATCGACTGTGTTACTAGTAAGGTTTCCAGTCAATGGTAGGCTTTTAGTAGTTACATTTTTGGGGAGTCACAAGTTATAGGCAGATTTTTGATTGTCCAGGGGATCAGTACCCCTAACCTCTGCATTGTTCAAAGGCCAGCTATAGTCTGTGGCTGCTTTCACATAGCAGAACTGAGTAGTTGTGGACAGAGACTGCAAGGCTTGCAAAGTCTAAAATGTTTACTATCTGGCCCTTTATAGATCCCTGGTTTAAAGTCTCTGTGTGTCCACACAACATTCTTCTCCTTGTTCACTCCACTCAGGCTGTGTCCATCCTTCTAGGGTGACTGCTTTTGATTAGCAAAACAATGTTTTTCAAGTTGCCAGATCCAGGGATTTCTTGTTACTTGACCTTTCAACAGCATTAAACACAGTTGGTGTTTCTTTTAACTCTTTTTTCTCCAGGCTCCCATAACAAAGTAGCCTCATTTTTTCTCACCTTACTGCCCACTGTGCCACTCTCATTCTCAGTAAAGCCCAAGGTGTAGAAAAGTTCATTGTACTTGGACAGCCTGTACTTGCTTTGCATGAGACATTCTAAAGTTATAAAACCCCTCTGTGGAGCTACATCCACATCTGCCTACATCCACCTTCAGGTTGATTCTCCAAAGTTTGGCTATCACCTTGCTATAAGCTATTCAAACAGGGAAATGTCAGTGCATTTTAGGATCACTGTGTCTTGTGGTTCTATGATATGCCCAGATCTCCACTCTCTGCCCCACTCAGGAAAGTAACTGGATTAGAGGAGAAATAAGGAACACAAAGTTAGGGCGTTATCCTATGCTGCACAATTCTCTGTAACATGAATACCAGAATGGCAAAACAATTATAATCTTCAGGCTGAGCACAGTGCCTCACGCCTGTAATCCCAGCACTGTGGGAGGCTGAGGTAGATGGATCATGAGGTCAGGAGTTCAAGACTCGCCTGGGCAACATGGTGAAACCCCCATCTCTACTAAAGATACAAAAAATTAGCCAGGTGTGGCGGTGGGTGTGCGTTTGTAATCCCAGCTAATTGGGAGGTTGAGGCAGGAGAATCCCTTGAACCTAGGAGGCAGAGGTTGCAGTGAACCAAGATTGCACCATTATACTCCAGCCCGGGCGACAGTGCAGGACTTTGTCTGAAAAAAAAAAAAAAAAAAAAAAAAAGAATTATAACCTTCAGTAGGAAAGAAGAAAACCCTCAGCTGTCTGAGGCATAAGCAGGTTTTATAACCCTATGTGAAGAAAATGAAGCACAAGTATCTGTACCCAGATGTTTCTCCCCACAGTGGGACTTCCCCAGTCTTGGGTAGGTTGCATTCCTCTGTGTGCATGTTCTAGTTCCACCTGCATTGTCTCACACCTCCTGGGTGGATTTCCACTCGTAGGGTGGAGGGCAGTTTAGTATTACCTGGGGCATTCTCCAGCCCCTCTGAGCTGCCTGTTTGGATTGTCCAAGTATCTCTCAAGATTCCAATTATTGTTATCAATAGTTCCCCAGGTACAAATTTCCATAGGTATGAAGTGCGTTGCCCTAACTCCATATTCCACACAGTCTTGTTGTTTTTAAGTGTCATTTTGTAAATCTTGAGGTTATTCAGAAATGCATATGTCATGTTATCTCAGCAACACTTATACTGTGCACAGGGTAGGATTTGCTGATGGTATAAAACAGAATTGGGTCTTGGAGTCTCAGTGAAGCCTCTATAAGACCCCTAGCACAAGAAGGTGTGTCGTTTAAATGACATATTGCTTTTTAAACCTACGTCTTAAAATGATTAAGGAGTGCTAGAAGCCCTGAACCTGATTGTCTTGGGTTGATAAATACGAATGCTTTAATTTGTGGAGCTGAGTTGAACTTTGGATTCCTGTGGCCCACCAAGCACTACCTCCCTCTGAGGCCCAGGGTGACAGCAGGCATGCCTTGGACTTTTTCAAGGGAGCAGCAGCCTTCTCTGCTTGCCTGAGGCCTTGTCCCTCATTATGTTCTCATATCAGAGCCCTTGGGATTCACTGGAGGCTTTGTCCTTTATTTGCTTGCCTTTTCTGGGAACAACCAGGTCATTTTGAGTTTTATTGTTTTCCTGTTTGGTTTGGTTATTTCATTTAGAAGGATTTCCTAGAGTAAATACCTCCCTCATCTCCTCTTGTCATTCTCAGGAGCATATTTTCTCTCACCCTGCACTGCGGCGGTAAAAGGCAGCTGCTGTCATGGGCATCATAAAACGTGATGAATAGTTAGTCTTTTTGAATCTGGCATAGGATGACTTTCTTTACTTTGTATTCTATTGTGCAGGGAATTAAATGTTCTCTATGAAATCACGTTACTCTGGAAAAATATCCAGCAGCTTTCAGTCACTTAATGCATTTGTGACCAAGTAATGCATTTTTGGGAAGACTAATAATTCATGGGACTTGGAGGAGGTAGGGAAGAAGTACAGGCATTGTCTCAAGGCTGAGAAACTTATCTCAATTTACAATATCAAGTGAATGGTTTAACTCTGAGGTTTGTTCTAAAAGAATGCTTGAAGGATCATGTATAATTTTTAACATATTTGAAAGTATACATTGAGCTCTCCTCAAAGAACAATTTCATTAATTGCTGGTGTTACAATCTAGAATCATTTCCTTTCTTATATTACAGAGCATGCTTCCAAAGTATCTTCTTTATAAACGTTCAATTAACAAATAATTTTAAATAACAATAAAACAGAAATATCTTTTTTTTTTGAGAAATAGAGTTATTTGTTGCCAAGCATGGCTAAAATCTGATGTGGATCTAAATGATAAAAAAGAAAATCTCCATATCAGCAACCCAATAGTATTTTGAATTTACATATGGTTTTCTACTTGATGTATATAATGTATATATTATATATCATATATCATATATCATATATGTAATATATATAAAGTACAATAAAATATGTATATATTCTGTACCCCAGAACCTAAAGTACAATAAAAAATATATATTTATTAATATATATTTATTTATAAATATATATATTTTAAATATATATAAAATATATAAAATAATATATAATATATAATAAATAATATATAATATATAATATATTATATAATATATAAATAATATATATTATATATAAATATAACATAATATCTATTAAATATATACTAAATATTATATACTTAAATATATATTAAATATATAAGGAAATTTATTATTAAAGTACAATAAAATATATATAATATTTTTGTATTATATGTATATTTATAAATTTTTAAGTTTATAAATATAAATTTATAAAAAATATATAAAAATAATATATATACATTATTTTATATATATATATTTTATAGTACTCTAAGTTCTGGGATACATGTGCATATCTTGCAGGATTGTTGCATAGGTACCCACATACCATGGTGGTTTACTGTCTCCATTTCCCCGTCACCTACATCAGGCATTTCTCCCAGTGTTATCCCTCCCCATCCTCCTCACCCCTCACTGTGGGTGGGGAAAACTGAAGTATCTTTAAGGATGCTGCTGACATAATTCTCTTCTTCAGATATCATGGGGTTTCCAAACTATATATCTTTGTAATAATATTATCATTCACAAGTTTCCAAAGGCTTTCCCTTAATGTTTTTTAAATAGTCAAAATATTAATGAGCACTTCCTCATACCATAGAGACACTATTATTCCAAAAGAGGCTACCTAGAATGGGGAAATGACAATCATACTGATATTTTGTATTGTCAAATTAAGATTATGGGAATTTGTCTCAACTAGGAAATCAGATCAGGAAGAAACACAGAGATCATGTTGAGCTGTTGTCAGCAGTGTCCTCTAGTTGGCAATAGTGAAGGAAGCATGTGGTTCCTGGGTTCTACTCTTCCCTTTTCTCTAATAACTTCCTTAACACTTTTAAAGACCTTCAATCTGCCATTGGCTCCCCATCACCTCAAGAACAGTTAAAAATTTCTAACGTGGCATTCAAAATACCACACAGTCTACCTCCGCTTCTCCATTTCCCTCTGTGGCCCCGTATGCATTGTATGCAGAAGGCATAGAGAATTCTCATGCTTCAGCCATGTTATTTTTATGTCTGTGGTTTTGGACATGCCTCTTACTTCTTCTTAGAATGTCCTTGTCCCCTTTTGCCTGCCTGGACATTTCCTTCTCAATGCTCAAGCTTTAGTTCAATGGTTACTGCTATGATATAAATAAATGATGTTGTTCCCACCAAAATTCATCTTGAAACTTAACCCCAATCAAACAGTATAAAGAGGTGTGGTCTTTGGGAGGTGATTAAGACATAAGAGCTCTACCTTCACAAATGGGATTAGCACCCTTATAAAAGGGTTTGTGTTTGCAGGGAGCGCTCTTGCCTTTCCATCCCTTCTGCCCTGTGAGGACACAGCATTCTCTTTTGGAGGATGCCACAAGGTGCCATCTTGGAAGCAGAGAGCAGCCCTCACCAGACCCCAGTCATGCCAATGACTTGATCTTGGACCTCTCAGCCTCCAGAACCATCAGAAATAAAGTGTCTATTTTTTAATAAATTACCCAGGCTATGATATCTTGTTTTAGCAGCATAAAAACAGAAAAAGTAGCCACCTTCTAAACGAAGTCTTCTCCAATCCTCCCTTTCCACTTTTTGCCCTGGCTATATACCTATTATATCCTTCTTTGTGTCACCCCAAGACCTTGCTAACACACAAACACACACACACACACACACACACACACACACACACACACAAACACATACATAAGTATATACATACATATATGCTAAAAAACCATATATAGAATATGTAAACATATTGTTAATGAACAATATTGCAGTTATTTACATACTTACTCTTCTTTATTGAACTGTGTGTTTCTTGAGGGAATAGACTGTATTTAATTGATTGTTGTTTTCCTAGTGCCTAGAGTAATATCTGAAATATAGCAGGCACTCCAAAAATAGAAAATATATGCTGATTAAGAAATTAAAATAATTTTATCAATTGATACATATTTACTGAGCTGCTCCATTTCCCACACTGTGTGGGTGCTATGGGAATATCAAAGAGGCAATTATTTCTCTACTCTTGGGGGGACTTTATGGTTTAACTTGGAAGGCAAGTCTCACACACTTGAAATGATTAAAACATTGTTTACAAGCTTGTTCTGCAGGACACTCAGTGTGGAAGTGCTACTTCAGAAAGGGTTTGTAGTCAATTAAATTAGAAATGTTGCATACTATATCTTCCTTTCAGAGATTTCAATGTATAGATGCACATAAATAATTCTGAGAAATCTTGTGATAAAGTAGACTGAATAAATCCCTAATCTCATGTGACAAGGAGGCCTTTATTTGTGTGGGTGACATCTACTAATATCCTGTGGTTCTAAGGAATATACTGATTTTAGAGAATAGAAATAAGTGTTAAACTGTGCAGATGGGCGGTTATGTGCAAAGCAATGCAAAGAAAAGAGTCATCATAGTGGATTTGAATAGGTAGAAAAATATCCTAGTATGAGTCTGGCTCTTGGAAACTTAAGGACTATTTTATAATAATGATTCTCTATGGCTTTTTTTTTCTGTTTTACATAGTGAAAATTGTTACCTTCACCATGGGCAACGTGGGCAAGGCTGGATGACTTCTGCTATTGCTGAACATTGTGTAGCCCTTTCATGTACCAGTGATCCAAGAGCTCTATTTCTGTTAACTTTGTTGCAACTCTGGGGGTTGGAGATATTTCAGTACTGTTCCACAGATGAGAAACTTTTGGGTAGAGAGTGAATGTGACATTCCTGAAGTGACAAAAATAGTAACAGGCAGAGCTGGGACTCAAACACCAGGTTGAAACCAAAACTCGTACATTTAATCATTAGTCTGTGTTGTACTGCATCCAAAAGAAGACAGGGACATTCCCAGGGAAGAATCAACATGAAAAAGTTGAGAGGCCACAGATAGTTTTCTTCTTTTGCAAAAGTAAGTGTGATTATTAATTTTATATGTCAACCTGCTGAACCATGGTCCCCAGATACATAGTCAAACATTATTCTGGATGTTTTCACAAGGGTGTTTTATGAGGGTGTTTGATGATATTTACATGTAACTAGGTAGACTTTGAGTAAAACAGATTACTCACCATTCTGTGGGTGGGTCTTATCCAATCAGTTGAAGGCATGAGTAGAATGAAAGACTGGCCTCTCCCAAGTAAGAAGAGATTCTGCCAGTGGATGGTCTTTGACTTTAACTGCAACGTCGGTCCTTCCTGAGTCTGCAATCTGACAGCCTTTGGATTTGAACTGTGGCATCAGTTCCTCCTGGGTCTCTCCAGTTTGCTGGTCCATTCTGCAGATTTTGGACTTACCAGCTTCCATAATTGTGTGATCCAGTTTTTAAAAATAAATTTCTTTCTCCTTTTCTCTCTCTCTCTCTCTTTCTCTCTGTCTCTTTCTCTCTGTGTATATGTGTGTGTGTGTATTTTGAGGTGAGTTTCTACAGAATTTCTTGATTCACATGTGGTGAATGTCAAGAATGTAAGGAATGTCAAGAATGTCAGGAATGTCAAGATTGTCAGTGGTTTTGAGTCAAAGCTTGATGGTCAGTGTGGATTCTAATTCTGGGTCTGCCACTTGTTAGCCATGTGATTTTGGGCAATTTGTTTGATACCTTTTGTCTTAGTTTCCTCATCTGTAAAATGAGGATAACAGGATCTACTCCACAAGTTTTTGTGAAGATTAAGTAAAGCAATACATATAAGGTATCCTAAAATTGGCATGAGGTAATCACTAGTCATTGTAATGATATTATTAATAAACTTAAAGAATCTTTCACTGTAATGATATTATTAATAAACTTGAAACAAAGAATCCTACACTGAGAGAAGATGCTGTGGAAATTTTGCTTATACAGATGGTATGCTATTCCTGAATGGCTTTACTTTGATCTGCTATGCAATGCAATTGAAACTAAACAGAAACTTTGATTATCCAATTAATCAAGCTGAAGGTGGGTCCCAATAAAACTAAATTTAACTGTGTTATTTTTCTTCTCCCTGTCCCCAGGGGTAGGCTTTCTCTTTTGAGGTTTTTTTTTTTTTTTTTTTTTTTCTTTCATTTCCTATAAAGACAGCTTTACTTCCAAATTCTTTTTATCTAACTGAATTTGCTTTTAAGCACTTGTATGGTAACCTTGATCTCCCTTCTTGAAAAAAGTGGGTGGAATCATGAAATGTTGAAGTGAGGTTGATTCCTAAAACTTTTACGCGTTTTTCTTTATGTTGCCAATGACATCATTGATGTATCTGCCCTCCACTTTTTGCTTCTTTTCTTTTCCCTCCCAAGCATATAGATTCTCTCCAAAACTTTCTGAAATGAGGATAAAGTAGTCTAATCTCTCTTTCTTTCTGCATCCATTCGTTATAGAATAAAGACTTAACTGGCATGTGCAGTGACTTATGCCTGTAATCCTAGCACTTTGGAAAGGTGAGGTGGGCAGAATGCTTGAGCCCACGAGTTTGAGTCCAACATAGTGAAATACCATCTCTACAAAACAATTTTTAAAAATTAGCCAGGCATGTGACATGTGTTCCCATAGTCCCAGCTACTCGGGAAGCTGAGGTGGAAGAATCACCTGAGCCCTCGAGGTTGAGGCTGCAGTGAGCCACAATTGTTCCACACACTCCAGCCTGGGTGCCAGAGTGAGATCCTTTCTCAAAATAAATAAATAAATAATTAACTAATTAACTGTAATGTTTTGGATTCGAAACAGATGTGGTTAAGTTTTTGCCAAACACCCTAATCTATATTCCTTTCCATTACTCACCTACCTGGGTTATACTGTTGCCAGCTAACCAGTGTCTCTGCCTCACTCTTTCTCTGCTGTTACCCAATTTGATATAAAAACTTAGATGTCATGCTTTTCACTTGAAAATTCTCCACAGTCTTCTCACCAGTTCCAATAGTCTTGGCCCATTCTGTCCCTTGGACTTATTCACTAGTCTCCAGCCACACAGGGCCCTGAAGTCCTAGACCTTCCCCAAGATCATTCATACCTTCAGGTTTTTACTGTTGAATGCTACGTTGTTTTGTATCTGTCTCCTTATCATTGTTCATGTCTCATCTCAGACATCACCTCTTCAGAGAGGCCTTCCCTGCCCACCCTACTCAAAGTGAATCCACTCCACTAATTGCTCCTATCACCTCACCCTGTTTAGTTCCCATCAGGGTACTTAAAACAATCTGAAATCAGCTAGTTTATATTATAGTATTTGATTTTCTAGTGTATTCTCTCTGTCTTCCCAGTAACACTATAAACTCTCAAGCATGGTGAACTTGTCTGTCTGGTTTGCAACTACACCTCTAGTACCTAGAATAGTCCCTGGTACATAAATAAATATTTATTGAATGAATGACTAGTTTCCTAGGCATGCTTTCCACTTGTATTCCTGTCATAAACATATGTGTGTCTCTTGGTTGAGGAGTTTGACCCTAAGGATTGGTTTACCTGTATAGACCTAAACAAATGATGCCTATTGTTGCTCAGGTGCTTGTATTTTTATACTATGGATTGAATTTGAATTTATCTTAAGCTTGGGCTGTCATAATGTATTAGGCGGTGAATAAGTATGGCAGCATCAAAGTATAAACTCTTTTGTAGACATCATAGGAAATTCAGGAATGATGGCAGGACCCAGCGGGTATGCCACTGACTAAAGCCCATCAATATGGAGGCATCTAAAAACAGGGAAGCATCCTTCCTTGCCACCCTTTGCCCTTTCATCAGTTACATCAAAAGTTTTCCATAAACATTCTTCAATGCAATCCATCTTTCAGGGTCTGGACCTTGCTAGCCTAAGAAAATAAAGGCAACAAGTGACAGATTCTGTCTAGTGGCTCTCCCCAGCTTGCCGGAATTTCATTTCAATGAAGCAGATGACTTGTTACGGAGGCTGAGTTGAGATATTAATTTATGTGAAGGAAAAGAGGAGGTTAAATGTGGGGCTGTCATTCTGAGCAATGCCCTTGCAAGACATATGATAACATCTTCCCTTTTCAATAGCCTTCCTGGCATCTAATTTGCATGAGTTGTGAGATAACGCTCAGCCCTGTCTCATTTGCAAATCCAGAAACATAAGGGACAGACACTGAGGCCTCAATCAGTAAATCCAGAGAGTGTAGCAAGGTTAATTCTTCTCATTTAGTGACGGAAATGATGCACTGGTAACCTCGTGGCTGGGAAAAAAGAACATGAAATTATAGCAATATTTGCTTAAGTAAATACTTTTACAGCTCTCCAAATCAGTCAGATAAAGAAATTTATTTTCCCCAAATTGAAGGTGTCTTCAGAAGACTGCTCCTTAACAAATGAATAAAATTCTCAATAAGGAAAGACCAGTCAGCAGGGTTGACAGTCATGGCTTCCTGCTATTTTTGGAATAGTTACTAAAAGTTGCTTTTTTAAAAAAATTTTATTTTAAAAATATTTTTTGTTCCTCATTGGAATCTAGCTCTGTGGCATTCATTGCCTTGAGAAGAGTGAAAAAGCCAAACACACCAACTAACAAACAAAAACCAACGTTGGAATTTTTTGAAAAGAACAACCTAGCCTTCGAGAATACTCAGGGAATAAATGGTAGAGCTGGAAGAATACAAGATGAGCCAGAGCCAGGAATCAGGTCAGGAGACTGCATGGGATTCCACACATTTGGAGGTGGAAACAAGTGTGAGGAGAAACAACGTGATGTGGCTGAGATATTACAGGTTCCTGAAAAAGCAGGAGTGAGGAGTGTGTCCACCCTGACCTAGCTCCTCAGGCTAATTTGGGATAAGAAGGGCAATAAAAAAATAACAGGTGTTAGCTGCAGAACCTATCCAAGCTATGCAGCACCAAATTATGTTAACAGCAACAAATTCATAAGGATTTGAAGCAACCGCAATTCTTCCCTCCTCAGAGAAAAAGAATTCAACTTAGGGGCATAAGGCAGAAGGAAAGACTGAGGGAAATTTTAGAGCAGGAGTGAAAGTTTATTAAAAAGTTTTAGGGCAGGAATGAAAGGTAGTATATTTGGAAGAGGGCCAGCTGGGCAACTTGAGAGATCCAGTGCACTGTTTGACCTTTGACTTGCAGTTTTATACATTGGCTTGCATGGGAGATTGCATCCCTTCTCCCTTGATTCTTCCCTTGGGGTGGGCAGCCTGCATGTGTAGTGGCCTGTCAGCACCTGGGAGGAGTCACATGTACAGTGTGTTTACTGGAGTTGTGAGCATGCTCACTTGAGGTGTTCTTCCCTTACCAGGCGAGTGTTCCTGTAAGGTCATATACCAGTTAAACTCTTCCACTTTGCCTCTTAGTGCACATGCTTGAACCCACTCACCCAACTCCTGAGATCTTATTGAGAAGCCAATCACTGGTTTCAGTTTTTCTATTTATTGGAAGACTACCTTTCTCTGGCTCTGGCTGCAACCAGTTACTACTTTAGAGAGATGGTTTAACAATCACCTGACGATCACCTGATAGTCACCTGACATTCCTGGTGGTGGTGGTTGGTGGAGTCTCTCCTGCCATGCTCATGTCTGCCTAGCTACCTATTATAACAGCATGTCTAAAGATTCTGTATGCTATTTTCAGAATAGAAATCTCAGGTGGCAAAACCTCAGAGAGGAAATGACAATGAGCTTGGGTTGATGGGGCCTTAGAGAACACACAGATTTTCTACCACCCAGTCTGGTACTGGAGCAACAGAGCAATCCTTATGTTCCTGTGGGCACAGAGGTAGTTAAGGCTCAGTAAGTCTCGTGGATTTCTTGCAGTTCTTCATGAGGTGGGGCCAGCTGGATGATTTCCTTGCATAATGAAAAGTAGCAAAGTAGATGAGGGAAAGCTGGATGCTAAGACCTGGTGGAGAATGAGAAGCCATTTAGCATAAGCCGATAGATAGATGTCTGAAAACCAGAGGACAGGAACTCTTAGGGGAGGCAGCAAGGAAGAGATTGTGACATTGAGACTTCACATAGCAGATGTTAGAACATCATCATTACAGTGCAGGTCATCATTACAGTCTGACTTTCAACTGCTAGAGGGCTTTCCTTGGGAGCTACAGCCTGTTCTGCTTCTGTACCAGGCAGACCAGCAGTGGTGGAGAATTAGTGCCACTGGCATCCCCAGCAGCCACCCATCGACCAGTGTATTAATGAGACCTGATGGCAAATACCCAAGCTGTCATACACTCAGAAGGGGAAGACTCAAAGGTGTGTGTTCTGCATCAACTCTCAGAATTCCCCAGCAGGATGAAGCTCATTACCCATAGCAGCTGCCCGGTGTTCCCTTCCACAGATTACTTTCCATTCCTCTGCCAGTGTTTCCTGGGATCACCTCCAAACACACCGTGTGCACTTGAATCTTTGTCTTAGGATCTGATGCAATCAGATGCAACATGTATACATCTTACCCTACTCCACTCTACCAAGCCCCAATATACCATGAAATTTCCCTAGAACTTGGCACAACTTGAGTAAAAGAAGTTAACTCTGAAATAACTGAAATTAAGTTTTATCATCGGGTTGAATTATGACGGAAAATAGAATTTTAATTCAGACTCAGAAAAACAAAGAAGGTTATATATGTCTGCCCAATTGCGTTTTAGCTAGAGATTCCTATATATCCATCTATGAATTGATTTGTTCAGAAAATTTATCTATCAGAAAGAGAGATTTCCTTACTGCCAGCTTCTGCTACATTACCTGTCTTTGTCGCCTGTGGTTTCCCACATGTGCATATAAGTAAAAGCCTCTGAAGACCTGCACCTTCTGAAGTTGCTGAAAACTTTGTAAGAGCCAATCCTGAAGGAAATTAGAAGATTCTGTCATCTCCCCACCTGGAATGGGTAAGCATATAGGCCTATATGACCTATGAGTTGCTGTTTAACCTCCTGTACTTTTTATTCCTGTAGAAGTGTTATCACTTTGGTGCTTACTCTGCAATCTGGAAACTTTCTGTACATTTTTTAAAAAAAGAATTATAATACTAAATTATTTTTTCTAGCATTGTATTATTCCTTTTTGCTGATTTGGTCATGCCAATGATTAAGTTCTTAAGGAAGCCTCCAGAGGAATTTAGTATGGAATTTAGTAACAGTTGCTTCCTACAGCCTCACTGCTAGGTTTTCAAGAAAGCAAGTCTTAGGGTCAGTTCTGCTACACAGGCATACCTTTCTTAGAAAATTGCCTAATGGAGGAGGCTCAAAACAACGTATACAACCTGCTCTGTAAACTCTGTACTCTCTGCTCCCTGTACTTCCATGTATTCTGATCATCATCCTACAGGATGCAGGCATGACATTGTTTCTGAGGTAGGGTTTTGCTAATCTTGCACTTGGCATCGGGCAAACAGAAGTCCCTTCAACAAGGCTCCACTGAAGGGACCATTTAGGGATCAAGCTACAGGAAATGGAAAAAGTCGTAATGGAAAAAGTCAGAAGTCTGTTCAGATTCTTATGGCTCTTGGAAGACATCTCTCCAAAGTATTATAGCAAATCCATGTATCTTAAACACTTTAAAATTTCCCAGAGTTCCATGTATAGCATTCATCATGCTATCTAATATATCACACATGCCAGCAATAAAAGCTCATTTTTGCTACTTTTTGTGTGAATTAGTAACTTTCAAGTGTTGATTGAGATATGCAAAATAGAAGTGCCTGTAGTAATTTCCTGTGGACTGTGGCTTTTCTGATAGAACACAAGCTGATCACCCTCATTCAGATACACAGGTCTTTCATGGCTTTCTTTTTATCAAGGAACGGTTGTATAATAGAGAGTTATGAAAAGGCTGCTTTTCATATTCAGATTGTTAGAAAGAAACCATCATGAAGATGAAGGCTTCTCTCTTCTCTATTGTAGAAAGGATTCCCTAGAGTTGGTGGAGAGGGAACAAAGGGGAAAGGGGAATTGATGAGAAAAGTTTGTTAGGGCTGAGGTCAAGGGGAGCCAACCTGAAGTTTAGTTGATGGGGAGTCAGTGTCCTCATTTTTCACAGACTCTACTTGAGCAAGCACTGTTGCCCACTAACCACTAGAGCCCATCAGTGGTGGTCATCTAATCTCCTTCTAATGACCACGATGCTCACTTATGCCCAGAGGCTATGCTAGCTTATTTTTTGTTGTTTTTTTAATCTAGTGTGGACTTACGTTCACCAGTCTTTACCACATGGTAAGACTACTGACCACCTATCAGGCAAATGCTGTTTGTGCTTGGAAATCACTCTGTCCCTGTTCCCCTTATCCTATGTGAACAAATCATCGCCTTCCTCCATCTTGCAAGATTTCAAGACATTTATAAGCCACAGAGAAAATAAGGGTGGAGCACCAGAAGAAGAGGATAGAGCTTTGATACATGTCATGGCAGTAATGGTGAAAAATAACATGTTCCCACACCTGTCCTGTGTGGATAGAGCTAAGTGGAAACAGCTAGTGACCCTCCCTGAGATCAGAAACTATCCATATTCTAACCTGGATTGATAGGTTTAATTATCTGACTCGGTCTGGTAAGGGTTTAATTACTTGCTGAACATGCGTCTGAAATAGTTCTAGCGGTGGAAAATGGGCTGTGAACTGCTACCTTTGTTTGGATTAAACTTCTAAAGTCAAAATAATCAAGTTTGGAGTGGATCTTGCCTCCAAACTTGTTCATTACTGTTGGATGAACAACAGTAATTACTGTTGGATCGCTTGTTCATTACTGTTGGTTCCCACATTTTGGACTGATCCTAGCTAGCCCCTTATGAGAATTAGTTTCTTATGATATAATCACAAAGTTTTAACTGTGCCTTTTCAGCAAATTTCATCCCTCATCCTTAGAAAAAATTTACTTTTGTCTCTATGTTCAATAAAAATATATGTCCCATCTCTAGCCACATGTAAGACTACATAAAGGATCATAGCCACATAAAGCCTATGTTAGGAAGAAAATAGTTTTCTAAGCATTCATATTTGGGGAGATGAAGCAGAACTGAATTGGATGTAGAGGACAATGAATGGGATTTAGAGGAAAATGATGAAGAAAGAGCTAGTTGCTGAGTTTTGTGCCTTCAAAGAAATGTACCCAACTCACAAACCACCAACCCACTTAAAAAATGGGCAAAGAGGCTGGGCGCAGTGGCTCAAGCCTGTAATCCCAGCACTTTGGGAGGCCGAGGTGGGTGGATCACAAGGTCAAGAGATCGAGACCAACGTGGTCAACATGGTGAAACCCCGTCTCTACTGAAAATACAAAAAATTAGCTGGGCATGGTGGCGCATGCCTGTAATCCCAGCTACTCAGGAGGCTGAGTCAGGAGAATTGCCTGAACCCAGGAGGTGGAGGTTGCAGTGAGCCGAGATCGCGCCATTGGTAACGAGAGTGGCGCGATCCAGCCTGGGTAACGAGAGTGAAACTCTGTCTAAAAAAAAAAAAATGGGTAAAGAACTGGATTAGATATTTCTCCAGATAAGATATACAAAGGGCCAAAAAACACATAAAAAGATGCTCAATCTTATTAGTCATCAGAGAAACGAAAATCAAAATTGCAGTGCAATACCACCTTATATCTATTAGGATGACTACTATAAAAAAAGGAAAACAAAAGATAATAAATACTGGCAAGGATATAAAGAAATCAGAACCTTTGTGTATTGTTGGTGGGCATGTAAAACTGTGTGACCACTATGAAAAACAGTATGGTAATTCCTCAAAAAATTAAGATGAGAATTACCATATGATCCAACAACTGCACTTTGAGCATAAACCTAAGAGAATCGAAAGCAAAGTCTTGAGGATATATTTGTTGAGTAGTCAGTACTCCTGCATATCTGTAGGGGATATGTTCCAAGACCCCTAATGGATGCCTGAAACCACAGATAGTACCAAATCCCATATATACCATGTTTTTCCTATATATATATATATATATATACCTACAATAAAGTTTAATTTTTAAATTCCACAATGAGATACCACCTTACTCCTGCAAGAATGGCCATAATTAAAAAGTAAAAAAAGAAAAAAATAGATGTTGGCATGGCTATGGTAAAAAGGAAAACTTTTATACTACTGGTGGGAATGTAAACTAGTACAACCGTTATGGAAAACAGTATGGAGATTTCTTAAAAAAACTAAAAGTAGAACTAACATTCAATCCACCAATCCCACTACTGGGTACCTACCCAAAGAAAAAGAAGTCACTATATGAAAAAGACACATGCACACTCATCTTTATAGCAGCACAATTTGCAATTAAAAAGACATGAAACAAACCTAAGTGCCCATCAACTAACAAGTGGATAAATAAAATGTGGTACATATATACCATGGAAAACTACTCAGCCATAAAAAGGAATAATGTCTTTTGTAGCAACTTAGATGGAGCTGGAGGCCATTATCCTAAGTGATATAACTCAGGAATGGAATACCAAATACTGTGTTTTCTCACTTATAAGTGGGAACTAAGGTATGAGGATGCAAAGACCTAAGAATTATATAATGGACTTTGGGGACTCAGGGTAGGGGAGAGGGATAAAAGACTACATATTGGGTTGAGTGTACACTGCGTGGGTGATGAGTACACCAAAATCTCAGAAATCACTACTAATCAATTTATACCTATAGCGAAAAAACCACCTGGACCCCCAAAACTATTGAAATAAAAATTAAAATAAAAAATGAATTAGACACAGTAAGAGATTAACAACATTGCACTTTGGGGTCATTGTTAAGTAAAATAAAAGTTACTTAAGTACAAGCACTGTGATCTTATGACACTGGATCTGATAAATAAGTGACTAACAGACAGGTAGAATATACAGCATGGACACATGATGGACAAAGGAATGATTCACATCTCTGGTGGGATGGAGCAGGATGGCATGAGAATTCATCATGATATTCAGAACAGCATGCAATTTAAACTTTATGAATTGTTGGTTGGGCATGTTGGCTCACACCTGTAAACACTTCAGGAGGCTGAGGTGGGAGAATCCTTGAGCCCTGGAGTTTGAGCCTAGCCTGAGCAACATAAAGATACCCTATCTCTACAAAAATGAAAAAATAAGCCAGACAGGGTGCCACACACCTGTGGTCCAGCTACTCAGGAGGGTAAGGCAGAAGGATCATCTGAGCCCAGAAGGTCAAGGCTGAAGTGAGTTGTGATTGTACCAGTGCACTTCAGCCTAGGTGATAGAGTTGAGATCCTGTCTCAAAACACACACACACACACACACACACACACACAGAGCTTATGAATTATTTCTGTAATTTTTCATTTAATATATTTAGACTGTAGTTAACCATCAGGAAGAGAAGAACTGAAGAGTAGAAGTTCCCTTGCAGATTTTTGTTATCAGTGACATGTAAATGAGCAATTCACAGATGACAGGCAGAGCTTTGTGTGCTTTGTACATATGGACCATGCTATGATGTGTCTCACATTTGATGATATTCCACTTTCAGAATTTTAGTATATTTGTTTATCTATATTTAATATATTTTGTATAATGATTTATCTATATTTGTATATAGAAAATGGGTTTGCTAACTCACCATCGTTTTGTCTTATATTCACCATTTCTTAAAACTTTTGTATGTGTTTTTTATAATAAATAGTAAAAGTAAATCATGGGGAAAAAACTGAACTTAACTGAAACGAAGGAATACTGGGGCCTTACTGCATACCGTGTTCATGGAGGCATTATTCAAAATAGTCAAGAAGTAGAAGCAACCCAAGTGTCCATCAATGGATCAGTGAATAAAAAATGTGATTTGTATATATGTATACACAATGGAATATTTTTATACCTTAAAAAGGAAGGTAATTCTGACATATGCTACAGCTTGGATGGACAGTATGCTAAATGAAATAAGTCAGTTACCAAAAGATAAATACTATATGATTCCATTTATATGAGGTACTTAGAATAGTCAAATTCATACAGACAGAAGGCAAAATGATGTATTCTAGGGGCTGAGGAAGGAATGGGGAGTTATTGTTTAATGAGAAAAGTTTTCATTTTGCAAGATTAAAAGAGTTGTAGAGATGAATGGTGGATATGGTTGCATATCAATATGAATATACTTAACACTACTAAACTGTACACTTAAAAATGGTTAAGATGGTAACTTTTACCTTATGTATATGTTACTACAATTTTGAAAAGACCGTGTAAGGAGAAGGCCATAGAATTTTGCATGTTTTCCATTCCAGCTCACTGGGATAATGGATCAGAAAAGTATCTGGGCCTACAAAGTCAAGTCAAGAGTGAAGAGTCGGAAGTTTTACAAAGGGTTCCTTGAATCAAATAATCCCAAGGGACTTGTCAGTAGAGACGTCACTGTGTGTGGTAACAAAATTAACTCTGAAATCTCAGTGGCTCATTACAGGAAAAAGATTTATTTAACAATTATGCTGCCCATTTAGCATGTACGTGCAGAGGACCTCTATTTCGGATAGTTGCTTGGGGACCCAGGCCAATGACGGCTGTTCTACGTTATGATATTGCTTTCTTATTATGGCTTCTAGGGTTGCAGAAGCAGAGAAGATAATGCAAGAAGATAACATGAAATGCTTTTAAGTATCACCAGTATAGTGGCATACATTTGTTCCGTCTAAATTTTATTGGCCAGAACCTACAAATATAGTGCTAATTGACCTGTAAGTTGGGTAGTCCAAGGAGAGGAAAAAAAAATAGAAGATGATAAATGCATAATATTGTTTCTGCCACAGTGAGCTTTCCTAAATACTAGAAATTAATAGGTGGATCTAACCATGGGTCATATACACTCATAAATTAAATCAACTGTGAAGCTATAATTATCATTCTATTTTATAATGATCCTTCCACATACTGGACATTTAATTGCAGTATCTGTTAATCTGTATGCTTCCTCTTTCCAAAAATGGCTTTGAGAGGGCTTCCAATAAGACAAGAGTAGAAGAATACAAAATACATAGCAAAGAATGTGAAAAAAAATGTTAGTTTTGAGCTTTTGGGCAATAATGGTGGAAAACTTCAATGCTGTCATTTTTCTAATAAGGGTAATAGGGTGGTTCTGTTTACCAGGGGATGTAACACTTTCCTTGCACTGATTTTGTTTTCATATGTTTTATATAGAGAACATTGCATAACATATTAGATCATTTTTTCAATAGCAGTTTTGCAAGAGATGACAAATTTTTGGTCTCCTCAATAAGAAGACATACCACTAAAGTATCCTGTAAAATCATTTCTACAGGGAATGAATATAATCGTCCTTGCACATAGCTTTTCTGGCTATTTGACTTGATTCAGGGATAGAGCTTAGAGGATTGAGGGAAATGAATATTTATCAAGTCTCTTAGCCTATTTCTCTAAATATCAGTTGTCTCAGAATTTGAACATTAGATGAATAGAATATAATATTAAGTGAAAGTACAACTGTCCTGTGCTATTGATTCAGGGAGATTCATATACTTTTGATGGAGACTGATAAGTGGAAGAGTTAACATTTGGATAGGAAAATTAAGAAAACTTACTTGC
Organism: Saimiri boliviensis; assembly: GCF_048565385.1. Lineage (NCBI taxonomy): Eukaryota > Metazoa > Chordata > Mammalia > Primates > Cebidae > Saimiri > Saimiri boliviensis. Next base: position 36,939,798 of record NC_133465.1, read on the forward strand.
ATTTTTACCCTGAACATAAATTTTAAACTAGAGGGTTTAGAACATAGACTTTTAAATTTTACAAAATTTGGTCAGGTTCTGAATTAATTGTGCCATGAGCCCATTCCTCTGTGATCTATTTTTCACAGGGGTGATTTGACAAAGGCTTGGAAGAATCATTTACAGCCCATGACCTATTTTGAGATGATTGACCTCATACACTCTTTCCATCTGTGTGATCAAAGGCTTCTGCCACCTACTGCTGATGCCTTAAGCCAGCTGGTTATGTTCTTACTACTTACCCAAGTGGAAAATCATGCACAGACACCTGTATGTTCTTTTAAGTTAGCCCTTTGGATCTTCCTTCTTCTTGATGTAGTCTTCATCTGATCTGACCTTCTGACTTAAAATTTTTGACCTCTAAAATCTCCTCCTATTTCTGACACCTTGGATTTTGCGTTTAAAAAATTGCTTCTCTGGTCTCTTACTTTCAGCTCTTTTCCAAAGATTTTGGCTCATATGCATCCTTCTGTTTCTTTTATTATTGCCTTGAATAGGTTGTCACCCTTCAGTTTAAGATTTTAGGAATTCCTTGCTTATCAGATGGACCAGTCCTGTCTCCCATAGGAGGTATTTCAGCCAAGCTGAGTATAGATCAATTCTTACTTCTAAAAAGTCTTTAATCCTTATTATATTCTCCATCAGGTAAATTTGAATATACAAATATACAAGGTATACCTGTTGAACCTGGAACTGGCCAATTCTTTACGAAGACAATGAGTAGAGGGCTGCTCTCCTGAAAAGCATGATTTATTGTACTTTGAACCCATTCCCAAGAGATGTATATCTGAGCCACTAGTTATTAAATTGTTTTGCAAGGATTTAAAAATTCTTTTTTCAAGAATACTCTTTGACAAAGGTGGTTAATCAGGTAAATAATGAATGGATTTAACATTTTCCGATTAGTTAGGTGCAGTTATAAAGTTAGGGCATTTAGAGTTCAAAATATTAAAACTTTATTGAATTAGGAAATCACTAAGAGCTCTATGCATTTGTGTTTCTAAGCCATTTCAGTAATATCTAGTATTTTGATCTGTGTAAAATACTGTAGTAGTGTATTTTTAACTTGGATCATCAAGTTGAGCAGATAACTTCCAGGAATCTGCATTGCTTTGATGTCTCTTTGAGGAGCTTGACTATCTGGGAATGGCTGAATAGAGGTGGATGGCTGGAAGGAAGGAACCATTCTATCCACTGGATTGTACCCTCTGCTTTGATAGTCTGATCTTCTCTTTTTCCATTGGGTGTCATGGGCAAAGCTCTGGGGTTATTACTTAACTGGTGGGAAAATAGGTTGCGAAGAAATGGAGCATCAAAACAAGGCCATATTTCCACAGAATGTTCTCGTATGGCCAGTTCCAAATGCTTCACATTATTTGAGTTCCAGTTTAACTTTGACTTAAACTCTTCAGAGCTTCCACTTCTGTAGTTCTTTACCTGAGGTGAGAAATGTGTCCTGAATTCTCTGTGGTTCCATAGAACCAAAATAAGGCTGCCATTAGCCTAGTCCCCAAAGGTTCACAAAGATTAATATGCTGCTAAATTATTTAAAAGGATTGACAATTCTTTATCTTATCCATATGCATTGCTTGGTTATCCAGCTAGCTTTGTGCAGTTATGATGAGAAGAGATTTTAAAAAGAAAGTTAATCAGAATATTCCTTAGCTAAAAATCAGCTCAGGGGATAGATAAAAATGTATACTCTGTGGGATGAGAATCAACCTCACAAATATATATTTCCACTATTTTATGCTGATGTGTCTCTTCAATAATCCCTCAAAATAACTTTATCTAAACTGTACCTGCTTTAGGAGTGCTATTACTTGTCCTAGGCATTAGTTACCAGGGAAGAAAAAGTAGGAATGAAAAGAAAAATGAAAGGTGGTAAAAGATCCTAAGTATAAACAACCAATGTGACTGGATTGGCTTAGTAGTTCTGGGTTCTAGATGCCACTAGGCTTTCTTTGCTCTTCTTGCTCATACATTAGGTAAGTTGTATCCATACTGTATGATATTCTCTTCTAAAATAAATGCTCATGAAAACCTGGGGCTGTGTGATGGAAATTAAGCTGTTTGTTCTTGGCCTTCCAGAGGTAACCTGCATAGGCAAAGTCTTGCTGATTATTTCCATAGCCTAGTCATAGTGCTACCCTTTGTTACTGCCATCATCTGGTGTAGATTCGGAAACGTGGTGGGCAGCAAACACTTGAACTGGTGGGAGTGAAAATCAACATGCTTTCCTTCTGGAAATAGTTTAGGGTAGGCTTTACTTCTGGACTCATAGAATGATAGCTGTAAAAAAAAAATGGTAAGTGGATTTAGTACTTGGCCAAGGTGAAGGTTTGAGAATTCAGTTGGGGAGAGAGGCTGAGAGGCACCTTCAGTAAGGCTGTTGCTGAGGTGAGCTTTTGACTTGACATATGCTGCTCCTTAGCTGCAAGGCCTATTGGGAGCAGAGCTGCACTGTCTCAAAAAATAGTCTGTGGAGGAAAGCAACAAGTCTCTGGAGACATTCATACCCCCAGCTACTGGCAGTACTGGGTGCTGAGGACTCACAGCTGAGTGCCCCTGGAAAGATTTTGAAGAAGGGCATTCCAGAAAGAACCAAGAACGTAACCAGAACCACAAGCACAGGAGTACTCACTTTGTGGGAGGGGGTTGGGAGGAGGAGCATCAGATGAGGTTGGAAAAATAAGTAGGATTTAGACCATAAGGAGCCAATTATGGTCTGAATGCATGTCATATAGTCTTATTAGGATGTCATACTAAATACGGAACTTGAATTTGAATTTGTGGATGTGTTTGAAAAATAAAAGCAGTCTGATTAGATATGGGATACATTTGACAGCAGCTCTGAGAGCCCATGCACTTCTCCTGTGGGGTAGGGGCTTTTGAGAAAGGAGGAAGATTTGCCCAAGGTATGGTTGGTAAAATCTAAGGTGCTGGCAATCCAACAAGGTCCTCTGCTAAGATCAGAAAAGTAAACATGTTTTTAAAAACTTGGAAATAACTGTAGATTCAAAGGAAATTATAAAAATAATACAGGTAAGTTTTGTGTATCCTTCACCTAGTTTCTCTCAATGCTCTTACATTACTAGTACAATATCAAAACCCGGAAATTGGCATAGGTACAACTCATAGAGCTTATTGAGAGTTTACCAGTTCACGTGCACTTGTGTGTGTGTGTGTGAGAGTGTAGCTCTATGCAATTTTATCACATGTAGATTTTGTAACTACCACCACAACGAAGATACAAGACTGCTCTGTTACCTCAAAAATTCCTCATGCAGGCTAGGGACAGTGGCTCATGTCTGCAATCTCAGAACTTTGGGGGGCTGAGGCAGGCTGATCACTTGAGCCCAGGAATTTTAGTATCTAGAAAAAAAAATTAGCCAGGCATGCTGTCATGCACCTGTAGTCTAGGCTACTGAGGTAGCTGAGGTAGGAGGATCACCTGAGCCCAGGAGGTTGAGGCGAGGCTGCAGTAAGCTGTGATGGTGCCACTGCACTCCAGCCTGGACAAAAGGGCAAGATCCTGTCTTAAAAAAAAAAATCTTCATGCTACCCCTTTATAGTCACATCCATTGTGACTGTAAACCTCCCCATCACTCTCCACTTACATCCCTAATCCTTGGCGCACACGAATCTGTTTTCTAGTTCTATAATTTTGTCATTTGAACATGTTCCCTTAATGAAATCATATAGAGTGTAATTGAAATTGTTTTTTTTTTTCCCTACTCCGCCCAAGGCCCTTTATATTCATCCAGGTTGTCCTGTGTATCAATAATCAGGGGATTTTAAAAATTTACATATTTTTTCTATTCTTACAGTGTGTGTGTTAGTAACAATTTAGATATTTACTGTCTTGAAGTCGAGGCCAAAGAAAGTACAATGGTGGCTAAATGCTATAAAAATTTTGCATTAGATTAATAATAATTGTTAAACAATTGTTCTTATGTGTCAGAAGTCTAGAGAATGGTGGCTAAATGCTATAAAAATTTTGCATTAGATTAAGGATAATTGTTAAATAATTGTTCTGATATGTCAGAAGTCAGGAATTGGGTGACATTTTCTCAACCATAATAGTCATAGGTAAATCTACAACTGTGTCTTTTACCTGTGACTTGCAATTTTTCTGGGCCTCCGTCTACATGTAAAATGGGAACTAAGTCATATGCCTCTGTGCAGCATGTTGGGAATCATGAATGATGATGAAAATCAGAAAGCCTGGGTTTGTGTCCAGGCTCTGCTATATACACATTTCAACTTCACTGAGTCTCAGGTTCTGCACCTGGACTGTGGGCAGTTTGAAATCCGCCTTCTCTACCACAAAACCATTAGTAGAGATTATATACGTTAAAGCATTATTTAAATTGTCAGAGTCTACTTGAATGAAAAAAGTGACTTTGGATATAGACATGTCCTACTAAGGGAATAAAAAAAATAACTTTCCTATTCCAAAACCTAGGTTTACAACATAAGAGGGAGTTTTGTTGTAAGGTAAAGCAGGGCAATCAGATCCCAACTATTAAAGCTCTCTCACTTTGAAAATTTGCCTAGCCTTTCTCAGTTTCAGTTTATTTTTTCATCGAAAATGTATTTAATACCTATTTTGAAGGGTATTGTGTTCACAAGAATATGAATAATATTATCTCGATATAGAATATCGAGATAATATGAATAATATTAATAATATGGGCCTTAGTGCATTGTAGATGTTTACCAATGGTAGTTCTACCATTATTACAATTGTTGCTATGGTTTTTTTTTTTAGGACCTGTGAGTTGATTCCTTCTGGAAAATGCATGGTTACTCAACTCTGTCAGGCCCAACACAATAGTTAAAGATACTGTTACTTGCCATATGTGTTACTCTTGTCACATGAAGTGCCACATCCCTGTCCTGCCAGACTGCAAGCATAACACAATGAGAAGAACATAGGCTTTGGCAGAGAGAGATCTGAGATCAAACTCCAGCTTTGTTTTACCTGCCTTGGGCAGATGAAATAATTTATTTATCTGTAAAATAGGAGCGAATAACATAACTTGTGCCCAATGCAATGGCAGGTGATTGGTAATGACATGAGCCCCCAAATCATACCCAGTTTGAAATAAAAAAAAAAAAAAGAACAACGATTATAGGGTGGACTGGCTAAGTTATTTCTTCTGAGACTCTCATTATGCAGCTAAATTATTGTCACTTGTTATATGAAGGATGGTTGAGGTCAGGAATTGAAAACTGGTAGTTTAAGAGCTGAATTGTCTCTAGAGTTGTGCTTCAATTGACTCACAGATTTGTTTCTTAGCATCTCTGTCTCTCTCTCTCTCTCTCTCTCTCTCTCTGTCAATCTGTCCTTTGTTTTCAGTACTTCTGTCTTGAATGTCTTTAGGAGAGCAAAGTTCCCCGACTAGATCCACATCTCTCATCTTTCTGTCTTGTCTTATACCAGACTGCTTTCCACATTTATTTACATACCAGGACATTGAAAACATTTGAACTTGTCCAGCTGAAATAGACCCTCCTTTCCCACAGTGTGATCTGTGGAATGTTAATAAGTATTTAAAATAAAGTTTATGGCTAAATAATTTTAGGAACTGGCAGGTAAATGAATTAAACAGATTTCGTTACTACTGCAGTTCACAGGCACCGATGAAAAGAGTGGTATAGAATCCAGAATTTCCTAAGTGTATAATGGCATTTGATAAGAGAATTTCTGTCTTAAACTTAGAGTATCTCACAGGATTAGTGAGCCATGTAGTAATCTACTTTGGGAAATAACACAGTGATCTAAGATTATGCCAAATGATAACTTATTCCCAAAAGACTAGGTCTAGGAATTTGAAATAAGTACTTATTTGAAATATCTGCAGAATATGCAAAAGAAACACACAAACACATGAACATGCCAAGTAGAAATTTTGAAAATGCTGAATGGAATTATCACCAAAGATCATAGTTTCAAAATGAATTGCCTAATGTAGTGTTAATTTATAAATTTTGAGTCCTTTGAAGACAGTGATCTTTCTAACTACTTGATTTAGTTATACTTTGAGAGTCTGAAGTTTATTATGACAATTCTTGAGACATTAAAGAGCAGGGGTTGAAATAGTCATTGGTTATTCTTCTCTGTTTTCATCACACTTCTGGAGAGAGCAGAATGAGCTATACTGCCTCTATGACAGGGAACAACAGGCTTCTGCAATTCATTAAACTTTGAGACCAGATGAGCTTTCTACATATTGATTTGAATGCTGTAACTCCCTTACCAAACCCCACAGGACAAGAATCTGGCTGAATGTGGCCATTGAGTGAGTCTAGCCTGAGGGCCACGTCATAGAGATAAAGTGGACCCAGAGACAATGCTTAGGAGAGAAACTCAGATACTAAACAAAACCTTAATCTGAAAGGACTTGGTGGAGGCATAAATCAGGTAGATGTCAGAGGCAGACTTGGGGAAAAGAAGAGCAGAACAGGTTGATTTGGCCTGGGACAGAAGCAATAGATTCTCCAAAGAGAGACCCTGAAACCCTACACAGAATCTCAGAGGTTTTCATGGAGGTTCTGTGGTAGATGAAAGAGGAGCTATTAGTGTGCTCACAATACAACTTGTTTTGCATGCAAATTCCCCCCAACCCTATCCACACCTACAACCTGCCAAACATAAATTGTTGCTAGAACTGCTCTGGATACACCTAGTAGTTTAGTCTAAGGTCTCAGCAGCAAGGAAAAATATGGGAAATGTATTTTCAAAATCAGCCCTCTGAGAGTTAAGCTTTTAATATTTTATGTCAAAACTTATTAGAAGTTTATACTCCTAAGAAGCGAAAACAAAAAAGTGACTAATGGGTATGGGAGCTGGTTCCCTAACTTGGGCTCAGAGCAGTTTTATTTTATTTCAGTGATAAAAATAAGTACATGAAAAAAAAATCTGAACTAATAGCAACCTATTTTTTTCTTTGAAAATCAAATGAAGATGTTAGTATTATTTAGAACACAATTTTAATTGTCTGTGATAAAAAAAAATTAGATAATTCACTTGCCAGTAGTGTTATTTGGGTTGACAAATGAAAATCTAATAACGATTGGGTACTAAGCTTGCTAACTGGGTGATAAAATACCTGTAAAACAAATCCCCATTTCATGAGTTCACCTATATTACAAACCTATGATGGCAGTGGCGGCCTATCCAAAGTGGCCACTATGAAGAAAGACACCAACAGCATGTTCCATGGAGCCAACGGGAGCTGGGAACAGGCAGAAGCCACAGTGCCTTTCCAAGTTGGTGGGGTGGCAGCACTGCCCTCCCAGGCATGGCTGCTGCTTCCTAGCCATGGTTGTGGACCCGGGCATCCCTGTACTCCTGAGACCTGGGAAGAGCCCCCACAAGCTAGGAAGTGCCTGCTCATGTTGCCTGGCCTCTAAGCCTGCACCAATTTGGGAGCAAAGTTGAGGCCAAGCCCAGATGCTGTTGCGATCCAGCCAAGTATGTGCATGCTCAGAGTGGTGCTGACACACCAGCTCCCTGCTGCCTTAGCCTCCTCCAGACTTTGGGCACTGGCAAGCATGGGAAGGAGGCTGAAGTGGGGCTGAGGGTGGCTAGATGTGGGCCTGCAGGCACCCCTCTTCACAAACAGCCTGAGTGCTGGAAAAGGAGTGACATAATTGATGGTGGCAGGAGCAAGAAAGGCTTCTGGGTGGAAAGGGGTGGGTCTCTAGTGAAGCCCCACCTTCAAGCTAGGGAGGGCCTGAAACATGGAGTCTGTGGCCCAATGTGAGGACTTATGTTGCTTTTTCTGGTGCCCATGGCCAACTATGGACCAATCAGCATGCACTTTCTCCCTTCTGAAGTCTATAAAAGTCTATAAAAGTCCTGGACTCAGCCAGACTCACAGAAGTGTCCATACTACCAGCTGCAGAAAGGGGCTACCCACTCCAGGTCTTCTGAGAGCTGTTCTGTTGCTCCATGAATCTTCTCTCTGCCATGCTCACCCTCCAATTGCCTGCCTACCTCATTCTTCCTGGACAGGAGACAAGAACTTGGAACTCGCTGAATGGTAGGACTGAAAGTGCTATAACACAAATAGCCCCCTGCTCTCCATGTTGTAGGGAATGGGAAGGAGAGAAGAGCTGCAGCACTTTGGGGAACCCAGACCTAGGGGCTCCCTGAGCCAGGGCTGTGACACCTTCTTTGGGGCTCTGCAGTTCCTGGCATGTCTGAGCTTCTGGGTGCCACTGTGTTCCCTAGTGCCCACAGTGGAAGCCTCTTTTGGCATGCCTGATCCAGCTGCTGCCTCACACAATGCCATGGCCTATGTTGGAGCCTGGAAATGCCTGCCACACCACAGCTGACATGCCTAGCTGTGTGCAGTGGCTGGACCCATGCTTACTCACATACCCCTCACTGCTCCACGCATGGCTAACCCTTGGCAGGCATGACATCCAGGCCAGTAGCATGAGCCGAGCACAACCTGCCAGGTCAAACAAGCTCAGCTTGCCCAAGCAAAGCAAAACTCGGGCAAAGGTGTCACCAACCACAGAGGTTTCTGGCTATGAAAGCAACACCGTAAGGATCTGTGACACCTGCACGTGGACTCCTGAACCTAAAACAGAAGTTCAACCAACCAAAACCAATCATATAGCTGTATGTTCATGATGGAATATAACCCAAGAATGAAATGATGTACAAAAAAATGCAAGTAGAATTTTATTTATGCTGCTGACCTAAATATGAGAAAGACATTTGATTCTGCCTTTGAGATGCCCCTGTGATTTGAAGGATATTGTGCTAACCCTTTTTCTGATCCAAGGTGATGAGTTGTTCCTTCTGAAAGTTTTGTGTGGAATTCCTGTCAATGAAGCAATTCCAGTAAAGAGCAATCCAGCTGAAACAGGACTGATAGCATAATTAGGAACAAATATACCAACAGAATGAGAAAACCTGCAAATAACAGCCTTTGAGATAAGATGTTAATATTTCTTGGGAATTTATTAAGTGCTTATTTTGTGTGAGGCATTCTTCTAGGACTAGGATCAGCAAACTTTTTCTGTAAAAGGCCAGATAGCAACTACTTTAGACTTTGTGGGACATCTAGTCTCTGTCCTTGTAGCACAAAAGCAGCCATAGACAATATGCAATTAGTACACATAGCCATGTTTGAATGAAATTTTATTTACAAAACAGACAGCTGGCTGGATTTAGCTGCAGCCTGTGGTTTGCTGACCCCCATTCTAGGGGATGCAGAGATATTCAAAACAAACTCATTTCTTACAGGTGGTCTGTATTCTAGCAGTGGGGTGGAGGTATAGGAGTAAACAAAAAGTGAATCAATAATCAAAAAAAATGACATCATAAATACTCTGCAGAGAATTAAAAAGGGTGCTATGATGTATGACTGCATTTGTGTGATTGAAGAAAAAGACCATTCTTAGGAAGAGGCATTTGGTTTGAGATCTCAGTGACAGGAAACAGCCAGTTTAGCACTGATCTGGAGAAAGAATATTCTGCTGATGAAGATTTACTAAAATGAAATGAGCTTGGTATGTTTCAGAAACCAGTAGAAAGTCAGTGGGAGCACAGTGGGTGGATGAGGGGAGAGTATTTTTTCTTATGTAAATAAGTCCAAAGAAACTCTATGCATAATGATTTTCAGCCTGGAATTTTTTTAGTAGAGCAAAATTGAAAACACTGTGGGTTCCTTCATGGGAAGGAATGTATCTTATTTGTTCAGTAACATAGACAACTGATACATAGGAGACCATCTGTAAATGTTTGTGGAACTAAACAATGTAAATTTCTGGCAAAACATAAATGACTAATTTCATTATATTAAGTTGATGAACTTTTCCAAAAGCATTGAAATCATTATATTAGTTTGGAATGTTTTCAACTGCAATAACAGAAACTTTAACAATGGCTTCTAGAAACTTGAATTTATTTTTCTGACTTAACAAGAAGTCCAGAGGTAGGTGCCCCATGTGTGTCAAGGGCTGATGTCTCTGAAATTTGTAAGCATTTCTCTTGCATGCACAAAATGGCTTCTAGAGCTCTAAATGGTGCATCTGGGTTTAAGACAGAAAGAAGTGGGAGAAGAGGAAGACAATCGCAGTAGACAGCTTTGAACAATTTCTAGTCAAAGTTGTATTTAGAAGTTTGTTCTGAAGGCAAATAATCTGACGCAGGGAAAAAACTTATTATCACACCTGCCTAGCAATAACAATTGTGAACTTTGTGGCCAAATAAGAGAGGAGCATAGTGTAATAGAGGAGCATAGTGTAATAGATACACAGGCTCTGCCATAAAATACAAAGGTTTGGGCTTTAACAAAGGAGGTTAAACCCTGCCTCTGCTACTAAATTGTTGTATGGACTTAAAGCTCAGGTTCAATGTGATCATCTGGAAAATGTGTTCAACATGGACATAGAGGGATATGTTTGTAATGGAGAATAAATGAGGGATTGAATATAAAATGCCCTAATGCAGTGCTTTGCACCTGATGAGTTCCTCAATGCTATTTTTCCTTCTTTTAAAAAAAGAAAGTATCAACCTATCTTAATGTTCACCTTCTATTTCCTTCAATATGTGGATAAGACTTTAAGATGCATCTGGTCTCAGGGTGATTTCTAATCTGCCAAGATTGTTGAGCTCTCATAGTTACTTCTGGGAAAAGCAATTCACAATTTCATGAAGTGAAATATTGAGAGTTGTCACAACTTCTCCAAGGTTACCAGTGTTTAGGCAACACTGAAGAAGGACTCTCTCTTAAAGGAGAAAAAGATTAAACATTGCAAAATAAAGTGTAATGCTTCTATGTGAATGTGTGTGCTAGCGTGGACCTACCTCTGCTTCCACAATTCAGAGAAATCCCAGTTTCATCATATTATTATGTTGGATGTTATGTATATCTTTATAAGGCAATTTTTCTGTGCTTATTACATTGGAGTATGTGTGCTTAAGAGCTAAAGGGTAAACATCGCTCATATTTAACAAGCTTGGGGAACTTCCTAGAAATGGGTGATTTTTGTTTTGTGAAAACGTTTATTTGTATTGAAACAATCATTGGTAAATTATAAAGCAGAGTGCAAATTTTGCATGAATTTTTAAAATAATAATGTTTTCAGGAAACTCTGTACTTCTGCAGGGTACTTTGGGCTATGCCCTGACCTCTCTGGGAATGCACATTTACTTCTGTCCTCCATTAGACAGATGAGAAAAAGTTGAAAATTAATATTATCAAGAGAGTCTTTTCATATGCTCTTAGGTCACTGCCTTTCTTCTTCTGTGACTTTATTTCCTGGGATGCTGTAAAAACCTTGTCTCATTGGTGCAGATAGTACTAGGCCTGGGATGGGAGTATGAGGGTGTAGGGTTTGGGTGGGGTTTGCATGTTTGCAGAAAATACCACCCTGAGTTCTAAGCCAATCTATAGAACAAGAACTAATTATAAAATGCCTTAACAAAATCCATATTTTTAAAAGCGAAGTCACTAAATTCATAGATTTTATTTCAGCCAGTTCTTCTCTGCCCATTTCATATGCAGATGATTCAAGTTTCATATTCTAGTCTGAAACCATATGACATTAACGTAAGAGCTTAAGGTCTATATCCCACATTTTACAAGGTAAGACAGTTTGTATTCTTTCATGAGATGGTCAGTCAAATGTGGCCCCAAAAGGAGACACAAGAGAGGCTTAAGAGAAAGCAGTTTATTATACTCACAAGTCCTGAAGATGCGTCTCGTCTCAGGGTGATTTCTAATCTGCCAAGATAGTTGGGCTCTCATAGTCACTTCTGGGAAAAGACCTCACAGCACATCATGCAGGTCCACATGGCAAAGATACCAAGGCTGTCAGAAGGCAAAAGACTGGAACAAAAAGAGCACTTGGGTCATGGGGTATCGTGGGAAAGGCAAAGCAGTGCAGGGTGAATAGTTTTGTATTGACAAGTATGAACAATTTTCGTGGACTTTGGGATATGGACTTTGGGATATAGAGACCTCTAGTGCCCGGTACCTGGCGCTGGGATGGTTAGAGCAGAGCAATATTGTTTCCTAAGGTGCAAGGGCCTGATAGCGGATGTATGGCTCTGGATTTGTTAGTTTGCACATTAAAGTCATGCTTTCAGCTGAGCCCTTTGTATTGCTAAGAATTGGCTTGGGGTTGGGAGGAACAGTCTTTCCTGCTGGAAATGTTTATTAGGATGTCAAAACATTATAATGTGTAATAAAATATGTGAAATACAAAGACACTTAATATTTCAAGTTTATAAAATGAAGGACTTGATCTAATTCTGTAATCCCTATAGTTTCTTCCAATTTCTCAAATTCTAGGATTCCCCTTTAAGTTTCTTTCTGATTAAGTGCTTAGTGTGACAGAGGGAACTTGCATTTAAGGTAAAGTTGGTTTGCTACAGACACTGAGGTAATTAAGAAATGTTCATTTTCTTGGCAAGACCTTTTTAGCTGGCTATATTTTGCCTTAATTATGGTAATAATAACAAAGTCAATGAACTTAACACCTTTCCATTAAGTGCCTCCAAATGTTTTATTCAGAAGTGCTGTGATTCTAAGAGGGCAAATGAAATGTTCTGTCTGCACAATGAGCTTTATCACTGGATTAAATCACATGCATTTTGGGTTAAAGGTTAAAACTAGGTATGGAAGTATTGATTGTTAATTTAATTTCATATGCCATTATGAAAACTTATATAAAAGTTAGATGTTAACTTTCTCATAATGGTCTAGGGATTTGTGTGTTTGGGCATGTTTTCTATTAACTTTTTCTGGGGATCAAATGTTAATGGTCTTTCACTTTTCTGTATGTTCAGGAGTATGTAGGTCTTTTAAAAAAACCTACATGCAGTAAAATTCACTCTGTAGTGTAAATTCTATGCATTCTATGCATGCATGGAATTATACATCCACTATTACATTCATAACACAGAATGGTTCTATTACCAAAAAAAAAAAAAAGATCTTTATTAACTCCTTGTATTCAAAACTTCTTCATCTAGCTTCAAAGTTTGGCAAAGATAGATTTGTTTTCTGTGTCCACAGTTTTTCCTATTCAGAATGTCATATAATAAAACCATATAATATGAAGTCTTTCGAGTATGGCTTTTTTATTTTTGTTTTTTTGCTTAACAAAATTGAAATTGATCCAAGTTGTCGTGAGAATCAGTTCATTTCTTTTCATTGCTGAATAGTATTCCATTGTGTGGCTGCATACAATTTGTTTATTCATTCATTCATTCACAAACTGAAGGACAGCTAAGTTGTTTCCAGTTTTTGGTAATTACGAATAAAACTGATGAATATTTGCATACAAATTTTTGTATTAGCATAAGTTTCTATATTTCTTGGATAAATACCTAGGGAGTGACATTACTGGGTAGTATGGTAAGTATATTTTTAATTATAAGAAACTATCAAACTATTTTCCAAAGTTGCTGTACTTCTTTTTATTTCTACCAGTAAATGTGTGAGATTTCCAGATGCTTCACATCCTAACTGCACTTTGTTAGTTTTTTATATTTTAGCCATTCAATTAGATATGTAGTGGTGTCTCTATATGTTTTCAATAATGTTGATTGTCTTTTTATATGTTTATTTCCCATCCACATATATCCATTGTGAAGTGTCTATTCAGATCTTCTGCCCACTTTTAAATTGAATGGTTTGTTTTCTCATCGTTAAATTTTAAGAATTTTTTTGTGGATTCTGTTTACAAGAATAGATGAGTTTGCACATCAAAGTCATGTCAGATAGATGAGTTGTTGTCTATCTGACATGATAGATATCATGTCAGACATCTTGACAGATGTCTGATAGATGATCTCCCTTGTCAGATAGATGAGTTGGAAATATTTTCTCCTAGTCTATGGCTTGTATTTTAATAGGTCAAAGGTTTTAAATTTTGATAAAGTTCAACTTCTCAAGATTTTTCTTTTATGAATCACACCTTTGGTATTATATTGGAGAACTCTTTGTTTAACCTAAAGGCACAAAGATCTCCTATGTTTTTTACTATAGTTTTACAATTTACATCTAGATCTATTTTGAGTTAATTTTTCATATGAAAGGTAAGATACAGACTGTGATGAATTTTTTTGCACATAGGAACATCCAGTTGTTCCAGCATCATTAGTAAAAGATTCTTCTTTCTCCGCTAAATTTCTTTTGCAATTTTGCCACACATCAATTGTCCATACATGAGTGAGTCTATTTATAAACTGCCTATTCTATTCGATTTGTCTGTGTGGCTATCCTTTCACTAATACTACGCTGTCTTAATTACTATCTCAAATTCCTGACCTCACCTCAAGTGATCTTCCTGTCTCTGCTTTCCAAAGCACTGGGATTACAGATATGAACAACCTTGCCTGGCTAATTACTGTCACTTTATACTAAGTCCTGAAATTAGGTAATATGAATCTTCTGGCTGTTTTCTTCTTCAGAAATGATTTGGTCTTTTTATTACCTTTGTCTTCCCATATCAATTTTAGAATCTGCTTGTCAATATCTAGAAAAGGGCTGTTGGATTTCCATTGGGATTGCATTGATTCTATATATGAGGTTGAAAAACATTGATATCTTAACTATATTGACTTTTCTAATCCATGGATATGGTGTATCTCTTCATTTGTTTAGATCTTTGATTGCTTTTATCAGTGTTTTGTATTTTTCATCATATTGGTTCTGTATACATTTTTTAAAAATTTATCTGTTTATTATGTTACTGTAAATGGCACTGTTTCTAATTTTGACTTCCAATTATTCATTGATAATATATAGGAATACAATTAATTTTTGTATATTAACCTTAAACCCTAGCACCTTACTAAACTCATTTGGTATTTCTAGGAGCTCTTTTGTAGATTCTCTTGGATTTTTGATATATACAATCATAGTATCTGCAAAGAGAGGGCATTTTATTTCTTCTTTATGATTTATAAATTATATACCCAAATTTTTAATTTATATACCTTTTTCTTCCCCTCACTTCATGGCACTAGTTAGATATTACAGCACAATATTGAATAGGAGTAGTGGAAGCATCTATCTTATTTCTGATTTGAGAAAAAAAGCATTTAGTCTTTCACCATTAAGTATTCTTTTATGTATAATATATTTTCTTGGTACATGACTTTTATCAGGATAAATAAATTCCTGTGCATTCATCATTGCTGAGAGGCTTTTTTCCAAAAATGTCATTAATGGATATAAATTTTCTCAATTGATTTTTCTGCATTTATTGAAATGATCATGTAGGTTTTCTTCTTTAGTCTGTTAATATAATGAATACATTCTCTGTTAATATAATGAATTACATTTAGTCTGTTAATGTAACAAAGTATATTGATTGAATTTTAAATGTTAAAACAACTTTGCATTTCTGGGATAAACCCAATTTTGTCATGATGTATTATTTATTGTATGTATTGCTTAATTTTATTTGTTCATAGTTTACACTCTATTTTTACGGATTTTAAATTTATATTCATGCCCTGTATTTTCTTTCTGTATACTCTCTTTGGATTTGGTAGCAAGCTAATGCTGGCCACATGAAATGATTTGGAGGTATTCTTTTTTTATTATTTTATGGAAGCAATTGTATATATTTTATGTCATTTCTTTAAGGACATGAAGAAATTTCTTTAAGGAAATTCTACTAAGGAATGTTTACTAGAATTGACCAGTGAAATCATCTGGGATTGGAGTTTGTCATAAGGTTTTAAATTAGTAGCTAAATCTTTTTAGTGGCTATAGTACAATTCCAGTTATCTATCTTTTCTTGAATGACTTTTGGTAGTTTGTGTTTTTAAAGGCATTTGGACCATGTATTAGGGTTCTCTAGAGGGACAGTACTAACAGAATAGATATATCTATAAAGGGGAGTTTATCAAGTATTAACTCATATGATCACAAGGTCCTTTGTTCTTCATCAGTCTTTCTTGATGATTATACATTTCATTAATCTTTTCAAAGGACCAGCTTTTGATATCATAGTTTTCTCTGTTGTTTTTTTATTTTAGTTTTATTTATTTGTGCTCATAAGAGAAATTAATAACTTAAGGGGAGAAAAAGAATCTATTGCATTTCCCTAGATATTTACCATTGCTGTCGCTTTTTTTTTTCATACCTAAAGTTCCAAGTTTCTATAGGGTATCATTTTTCTTCAACCTGAAGATCTTCTTTTTGCATTCAATTTAGAAAAGGTTTGTTGGTTTTTCACCTGAAACTTCATAAGAATTCCTTTATCTGGGGCCAGGCATGGTGTCTCACACCTGTAATCCCAGCACTTTGGAAGGCTGAGGCGGGCAGATCACGAGGTCAAGAGGTTGAGACCATCCTGGCCAACATAGTGAAACCCCATCTCTACTAAATACAAAAATTAGCTGGGCGTGGTGGTGTGCGCCTATAGTCCCAGCTACTCTGGAGGCTGAGGCAGGAGAATCACTTGAATCCTGGAGGCGGAGGTTGCAGTGAGCCGAGATCGCACCACTGCACTCCAACCTGGCATCTGGAGACAGAACGAGACTCTGTCTCAAAAAAAAAAAAAAAAAAAAATTCCTTCATCTGAAAATTTCTTTATTTTGAAGGATATTTTCACTGGATTTAGAATTCTAGGTCAATAGCTTCTTTCTTCCAACAGTTTAAAGATATTCTTTTGCTGCCTCTGGCTTTGAAAGTTTCTGATGAGAAATCCGTATTCATTCAGATCATAATTTTTTTCATTTTATTCAAGATTTCAGTTTTTTCTTCTGGTCGCATTCAATATTTTTTTCTAAACAATGAGACACCTAAGGTGTAAAATTTCAGGAGGCACTCACTCTCAGGGTGATACATATACGGTATTGGCAATTGATCAGCCCTGAAAGCCAGAGACATCTCATGAAGAATCTTTGCTTACCTAAAGTTTTGTCAGGCTTCTGAACTTTTTCCTCTGCCCATTTGTGTACTTCCTTGTAAAATCCAGTTTTACCAAAGAACCTTGCTAAGTCAATATAGTATGAACCTTCACCCTCATTATCTGATTATTCTTAATATCTGATCAGGTTCCATTTCCTCCCCCTACCCTAGGTGATGTCTGATCACTCCAGCTTGTCTTTAGCATGAATCCTGTTAGGTTGCTTTAGCCAGAGTTTCCCTTACCCCGATGTTTCCTCTTAGTAATTTTCCATACACTGACCCTCACTCTGCTCCTTGGATATAAATTCCCACTTGCCCATGTTGTATTTGAAGTTGAGTCCAATCTCTCTCCCCAACTGCAAAATCCCATCATCATGGTGGTCAGTACACCTATAGCAATGGTCTCAATTGAAGTCTTCCTTACTGTTTCTTAATAAGCATTATTGAAATTTTTTTTAACACCTCTTGAATTTTTATCCTTAAGTGCCTGCCTTGTATTACTCTAGTCCCTACCTTGCTTGAACTCCCCAGCTCCTGGGAACCTACTATCTTAGTTTTTCCTGCCAGAATGATATGAAAAACTGGGTTCCCCTTTCACTGTCTTGTAGTTCCACACAACTGGGACTGCCCTCAGTATGAGGCAGCAAGAGGAAAGAGAGAGAAAATTTAAGAGAAATTTCTCCTTATACTTTTTGGATAACAAACATCATTTTCCCCATTTCCTTTGGCCAGAGAGATGGTTTTCTCTCAGGGATTCAGATGCCCACAACAACCATCACCACCGAGTTGGCAATGCAGCTCAGTGACTTGGGTTGACCTCGGGGCTAGTCTCAGAGAGAAAAAAAAAAAAAAAAGAGAGAGAGGGTTTAAAAACACACAAAGCCAAACTAGAAATTTCTCACATAATGATTGCCTTGCAGGAGTCCTTTTTCTCAGTTCTTTTGTTAGAAAAAGGATGTTTCTTTTAGTGTTTTTGCTGTCAAAGTCACAGTGAAGTTCTACAACTCACTGCTCTGAGTCAAAGAAAGGAGAAAGGGGGAGAACAAAACAAGGAACTCGACACTGCATGGTTATTCTTTAGGTTTTATGATATTGCTTACTTTTCAAAATCCTCAGGTACTTACTTTTTGGATTCTGCCTGGAGTTTTTAGTTGCAAGCCGTGGGAGAGTGGCTAGCTACATAGTGAACATGTTCCATCTTGGCATGTATTGATGATACTCCAAAAGTGATTTTAAAGGTGAAAAAACATAAAGATGGATAAATTCCTGGTAGATTATAGAAAGGTAGTCAAATTTTCGAATGATTTGTCAGGGTACATGAACTGACACTGTTAAACACATCTCTGGGGATAAATTATTTGAAATTGGGTTTGTTCTGAAAAATCTAAGAGGTGTATTTACCAAATAGCTCTGATCTTAAAAGTGGATTTGATATCTCTTCTCTGCACTTTCACAGCACTGTAACTCACTTCTTCCTTCGTTCTTACTACATTGAATGGAAATTGTCATTTTCTTATCTCTCTCACACAATGAACCATGCAGTTCTTAAGAAAAGGAGCTATGTCTAACTCTCCCAGACAGTAGCATCCAACTGTAATTTCTGGCAATTGATAACACTGAATAAATATTTATTAAATAATTGGATAGGCTAAACTATGGAGGGCTTATATCCATCTTTTCTAAATACAAGTAAGTACACATAAAGATATATTCACCCGGACATATATTTTTTACTCAGTTTTTGTGAAGTTAACTAGTTTTTTGAGATTTAAAGCCTGATTTAAGTCTAATACTTTCCTACACACTTTGGCAGATTCCTAGAGACTTATGTTCTGATCATCTCATTTTCTCATTGAATTTTCAATCCAACTACAACTTGCCTCCTATGACTCTTCTTTTTGCTGCACAGTGAATAATATATGAAATGTAACATTTTTCTTTGTTCCCCAAATCCTTGATGCAAAGCGTTTTTTTGTGTGTGTATGTATGTGTGTGCATGAATATGCATCTGCATGTGTATCTGTGTGTGCAGACTTTGAGAAGGTACAGGATGATGGAGGGCTAGCACTTCACAGACAGTAAACTTAAAACTGAATATTAAATGCTTTTAAGAGTCCATCTACCACATTGCTACACAGTCCACTTTCCCCCTCTTTTCCAATTTCCCTCACATTATTATACAGAATAATTTATTTTTCCACTCTTCCACTCAGTTTGGATCTACTTTTGCATTTTCAAAGACTCATTAATCGACTTTTCCAAAATAAAGAGTAATGTAACCCTTTGGTTCAACAGAAGAGCTGGCAGAGGCCTTTAAGGTTTCAGTTTCCTCTCTCTCTTCTCTTTAATGAGTGGATAAGGATTTCTTTTTCAGTTGGTATGATTTAAGCTGGGCCCTCCACCCTTCTCTGATTAATTTTTTTTTTTGCAAAATACGGAAGCAATTAAAGTCAGCTTAAGGTTTTAAGTGAAAATTTATTCATCCTGCTACACTTCCTGACACACATACATGTTTATTTGCTTAAGACCAGAGAAAAGGCATCTCTCCCTAAGAAGAGTATCACTGCTTATTTGCAAAAGAGCATGGGATTTAGAGTCAAAAGGCCTGTGTTTGAATCCTGGCTATATGACTTCCTACCTGAATTATTTTGAGATAAGTTTTTATCTCAAACTATGGAAGGCTTACAATATATCTTATCCACAGAAAGGTGCTTACATATAAATACCCATAGTTTGGTTTGTCTATTTTAAGTCCCTATAGTTTTGTTTATCTATCTATCATTTCTTTGAGCCTCTTTTTGTCATCTGTAAAATGAGAATAATCATATTTTTTTGAAACGCAGAGTTGCTGTAAAAATGAAACAAAAGAATACCTGCAAAGGCATTTCATAAAGTATCATTTGTGCTATAAATATTAACTATTATTTTCTTTATTATGTCTCAATTTTAACAGTGATTATCTCATAGGTAGTTATTTATTTTACAACATTAAAGCTGAAGGCTTCTGCTACTCTCAATCAATTTTGAAGCAATGTCTTTGTAATCGAAGTACCTGAAAGTCAAACTGTACTGAGAAGTTTCTCCCATGCAAAAAAGATCCCCTATACTGTAAGGATACTTTTTTTTTTAATCTCCACACCTCACTTTCTCTTCTTGCTGTACCCCAACATAGGGGTCAAATAATTTCCTTGTGGTAATGGAGAGGATTAATGGTGGAGAGAGGAAAATAGAATATAAATGGAGGGCCCTATACATTACTGGCCTCTAGTTATATTCAGAAAATTTGACTTGTATTGGCAAAGACTCAGTCATTCTCTTAGAGGAAGTCCAATACAGATGTTTAGTATCCTCCTTAATGTTTGTATGTATCCATTATCCCTGTGACCAAATCACACATCATGGCAATTCTTGGTTGTTTTCAATTGAAGCTAAATTTGATCAAGTAATCTAGATATTAAAATGAAAAGTCTGTTGCTGAGAATATTTGAAGTGCTGGCAAATTGAAATAGACTCTCGTTGGGAAGATAAATTTATGCCCTGTAAACTATAGAACTTTATATTAGCCGTATCAAATGGAAATATGGAAATAGCACTAGGCCTTTGATATTTCTTTGGTTTGTACATGAATTTAATTAAATGAAAAGGGCAACAGCATTCTGGAAAATTGCTTGTACTGATGAGCTACCCAAAAGCATGTGAGTGTGGCCAAATGCTCTGACATTATCATTTAATAAATCTGTTAGAAGTTTAATGATCATTCTTCAAATCCATTTACTGTGATAAATGTCCATGCTAAAGTTCCTGGGTTTGGAAGGCCAACTTGCATCATCTCTCCCTCATAAAAACAATTTTCTTTAAAAATTTTAAAGGCAATTTTATAAAAAAATGAAAGAAAATATAAACAATGAAATATAAATCACTCACTATGCCACTGTTCTGATCCAATAATTGACTTACTTGTTTTCAGATATCCTTCTGAATCCATTAGCATATATTGTTTTGTAGTTGTTATCCTAATGATCAAACAGATTTACAATCTGTGTCTTTTACTTCACATTATGTGATTAACACTTCTGATGATGTTATGTAGTATTTATCATAACTTCTTGTAATTGCTGCTTAATAATATTTTGGCAGTATCTTACATTATTCCATTAATTTAATGGGCTGTCATTTACATGGATATTTAAATGATTTTCAAATATTTGCTATTACAGATATTAGTGCACTATCTCATGAATATAGCATTTAGCTATATTCATGCTTTTTTCTTTCATTTCTTTAGAATGTATTTCCTAGTAGATTCAAAATGTTATGGAAATTTTTCCACCTCACAGTGCCAAGCAGCACATAGGAATATTGCAAGGTTGAAACAATATTGCCAGTTTTTCAATGTGAATATTTATAACTTCAGAATAATTTAATAGTTATAAATTGTTATCTCAAGGTTGATGTTACATTTTTATGAAAAACAAGGTTGAACATTTTCTATATATTTGTTTATTAGAACTTTCATTATGCCCCTATTCATTGCCCATTTTATCTACTGGTGGGTTGAGATATTGTCTTGTAATTTGTAGTAACAATTTGCTGCAAATATCTTCCTATTTTAGTTTTTTCTTTTAATCTTTTATTTTTTAATGCAAAATGATTTTAATTTTAGGTGATCAAGCATATCTTCAATTGTCTTTATGATTTCCTAGATTGCTTCGAATAGATGAAGTAATCATTTCTTCAAAGAATTGATAAATAATATTTTGATTTTTTTCTATCTTCCTACAGTAAAATATAGTAACTTAACTCTTTAATCATTGAGTTTATTTTGAAAAATTGTGGCTCATTTATATACTTCAAATTGGTGGTGCTAATGAAATAATATGCTCTTAGATTTCTATGTACAAATATAGAGATAAATTTTATAAGCAAACATAAAGACTAAAAAAAAAAATCAAAGGCAGAGAGTTATTAGAAACTGACCAATGTGTAACTATTTCTTATTTCACATGATCATTTTGAGAAACTGAACA
The DNA here is from genome assembly GCF_048565385.1 of Saimiri boliviensis. Taxonomy (NCBI): domain Eukaryota; kingdom Metazoa; phylum Chordata; class Mammalia; order Primates; family Cebidae; genus Saimiri; species Saimiri boliviensis. The sequence continues at coordinate 36,961,771 of NC_133465.1, forward strand.
TTCGAAAAAATTATATTCCATAAAAGTGTTGCTGATTTTTCTATTTTTTTGGAAGATTTTGTGAAATTTTAAAATTATATATGTTTTTGAAGTTTGTAGAAATTTCCTGCAATATTACCTGAACCTGAAATTTTTATGTGACTTTATAAAGTTATGCAACTATATTGTATCTTTTCAAGTCTGTTTTGGCATGTTATTGTTTTTTTCTAGTATACTTTCATTTCATCTAAGTTTTCAAAATGTTTGGCATAGTTTTTTTTATAGTGCTCTTTTAGCATTAAAAAATCTGTAATGTAGTGATAATTGTTCTTCTGTTTATTTTAAGTTATTTATTTTTTCAGAGACAGGGTCTCACTCTGTTGTTCAGGCTGGAGTGCAGTGGCATGATTATAGCTCACTGCATCCTCAGACTCCTGGGCTCAAGCAATCCTCTCACCTCAGCCTCCCAAATATATGGGAGTATAGGCACATGCTACCATACCCAGTTAATTTTTTTATTTTTTAAAATTTTTTGTAGAAATTGGATTTTACTATATTGCTCAGGTTGGTCTTGAACTCGTGGCCTCAAGTGATCTTCCCTCCTCAGCCTCCCAAAATGCTAGGATTGTAGGCATGAACCACTGCACCTGGACTATTCTTCCTTTTAAATCACATTTTAGTTTGTTCCTTCTCTTTGTCTTTTTTTTTTTGTGTGTGTAGATTAATCTTCCAGAGAATTATTGAGCTTATCTCTTTAAGGAGTTGAATTTGTCTTCTTCTTTCATGATGCTCTCTAATGACTCTTTGTTTTCTCTTTTGTTTCCTGCTTTCAACTTGTAACTTAAAAAATTTTTTTCTTACATTTCGCTCATTAATTTCAGCTTTTATCTATCCTAGTATATGCTTATATTAAAGCTAAAATGTTCCTCTAAGTATCACTTTAGTAGTATTCCACAAGTTTTTACATGTAATATTTTTATTATTTTCTTACAAGTATTTTAATGTTTCCTTTATGATTTTTTTCAGCTCTTCAGTTATTTAAAAGAGATGGCTCACACCTATAATCCTAGCACTTTGGGAGTGGCTCACAGCTGTAATCCCAGCACTTTGGTAGGCCAAGGTGGGTGGATCACTTGAGGTCAGGAGTTCGAGACCAGCCTGGCCAACATGGTGAAACCCCATCTCAACTGAAAATACAAAAATTAACTGGGTGTGGTGGCTACACACCTGTACTCCCAGCTACTAAGGAGACTGAGGCAGGAGAATCCCTTGAACTCTGGAGGCAGGGTTGCAGTGAGCCGAGATCGCATCCCTGCCCTCCAGCCTGGCGACAGAGCAAGACTCAGTCTCAAAAAAAAAAGGGTGTTTTAAAATTTCCAAATATACGAAGATTCCCAATTTTTTATTATTGATTTCTAATTTAATTACACTGTGGTAGGAAGACATAATCCATATTTGAAATTTAAAAATTGTTGAGACCGTAACTTTGGATATTTTCAAATGTAGTTGTCCCTAGTGCACTTAGAAAGAATGTGTAACTTAGTCTGCTCAGGCTACCATAACTAAATACTATAGACTGGATGGCTTAAATGACAGGAATTTATTTCTTATGAGACTTGGAAGTACAAGATCAAGATGCCAGCCAATTAGGTTCCTGGTAAAGGCTCTCTTCCTAGCTTGCTTCCAGGCAGCCTTCCTGGAAGCCCTCTTGCTGTGTGCTCACATACCTTTCCTCACTGCAGGTAGCATTCTGGTGAGGTGGTGGAAGAGACATCAAGAGAGAGAGGAAAAGAGAGAGAGAAAAGAGAGAGATCGATCTTCCTCTTCTTATAAGGCCACAACTGCCATTCTAAAAGTCCTACTCTCATGAGTTAGTCTAACTCTAAATACCTCCCAAATGCCCTGTCTCCAAATAGCATCACATTAGGGTGTAACCCAAAAGGTATCTGAGACAAGTCTCAATGAATTCAGAAAGTTAATTTTGCCAAGGTTAAAGATGCACCCATGACACAGCCTCAAGAGATTCTGAGGACATGTGCCCAAGATGGTGGGGACACAGCTTGATTTTATACATTTTAGGGAGACACGAGAGGTCAATCAATATGTGTAAGACGTACATTGGTTCAGTCCGGAAAATCAAGTTGGGACAACTCAAGGCAGGGAAGCGGGGGCTTCCAGGTTATAGGTAGATGAGAGACAAATGATTGCATTCTTTGAGCCTCTGGTTAGCCTTTCACTGAATACACCATTTACATGTGACAGGAGGGTAGAGGAAATAGTCACTTATATCTTAGTCTGGTTTAGTGAAACAGTAGGGCAGAGGAATTCATCAAATATGCATTTGTCTCACATAAGCCTCAGAGAGATGACTGAGTTCTGCCTATGCTTTGTCCACAAGGAATTTCACTGTAGGAAAATTGTGAGGGAGGTATGTATCTTTTTTTATCTTTGTAGCTATCTTATTTAGGAATGAAATCAGAGGCAGGTTTGCCTGATGCAGTTCTCAGCTTGACTTTTGCCTTGGCTTAGTGATTTTGGGGTCTTGAGATTTATTTTTTTTCTACAGGGGATTAGGGCTTCAACATATAAATTTGTAGGAGGACAAAAACATTCATTTCATAGCAATGTGTATTCTTTTTTTTTTGGAGACAGAATCTTGCTCTGTTGCTGAGGCTGGAATGCAGTGGCTCGAATTCGGCTGACTGCAACCTCTGTCTCCTAGGTTTAAGCTATTCTCCTGCCTCAGCCTCCTGAGTAGCTGGGATTACAGGCATGCACCACCACACTGGGCTAATTTTTGTGTTTTTAGTAGAGATGGGGTTTCACCATATTGGTCAATCTGGCCTCGAACTCCTGACCTCATGATCTGCCCACCTCAGCCTCCCAAAGCATTAGGATAACAAGTGTGAGCCACCGCTCCTAGCACAATGTGTATTCTGTAATTAATAGATACTGATATATGTATGTCAAGTAATCAATCATATTAGTTATGTTGTTCAAATTTTTAGTATCTTTGCCAAGGATGTTTCAACCAGAGCAACTCCATCTTGAATAAGGGCTGGCTAAAATAAGGCTGAAACCTACTGGACTGCATTCCCAGTTAGGCATTCTAAGTCACAGGATGGGATAGGAAGTCAGCACAAGATACAGGTCATAAAAACCTTGCTGATAAAACAGGTTGCAGTAAAGAAGCCACTTAAAACCCACCAAAACCAAGATGGCAATGAGAGTGACCTCTGGTTGTCCTCACTGCTACACTCCCTGAAGCACCATGACAGTTTACAAATGCTATGGCAACATCAGGAAGTTACCGTATATGGTTTAAAAAAGGGAGGCAATAATAATCCACCCTCTCTCCCTCCCCCCCACCTTTTTTTTAAACATATCATCAAGAAATAACTAAAAATGACAACTAACAGCCCTGTCTTTAGAGTAGCCATTCTTGCATTCCTTTACATTCCTAATAAACTTGCTTTCACTTTACTCTATGGACTTACTCTGAATTCTTTCTTGTGCGAGATCCAAGAACCTTCTCTTGGGGTCTGGATCTGGACCCCTTTCTGGTAACATCTTTATTAGTTTTTAAATGTTTGGTTTATCAGTAATGTGGGAGGTTGGTTGAAGTCTTTTACAATGAGGATGGTTTTTAAATTTTTTTCTGCAATCTTACTGTTTTTTGCTGATATCTTTTGGAGCATTGTTAAAGAAAAAATTACTTATTACACTTAGTAAAGGTAGTAGGAAAGACTCTTCAAGGGAGCCATGTCAATAGGTACAGGAACCACATCAGTGGGGTCTTGTAGTAGGGGAGAGAGACTAAACTCAACTCTGACTCCAGCAAGAACATGTAGGATTTATAACCAAGGAGCAGAGTCAGGGTCAGTGAATGGAAAATTATCAAAAGGAAACAACAGGGGAAGGAGGGTAATTCTTGCTAAGCTGATAACGGAAGTCTTGTTGAGGGCAAGCTAGGGTGATAAGATGTGGAGAGTGGTCACATATTAAGGGAGGGAGAGTTTTGCATAACCAGATTCTGTAAGAACAGAGAGGGAAGCCCAAGGTATAGCATGGCCAAGCAGAGGACTCAGAAGAGTGGGACTAAAGTCTATGTAAAAGGAGATGATCTTTTTCAGCATTTTTATTAGGATTATACAAGTTTAGAACTGTTATATCTTCAAGGGGAATAGACATCAATGTTAGTGGCTATCACTTATAAAGGTTTTCTCTTGTTAGATGTAGTGAACCCCAAGTTTCTCTTCAAAGAATCAGTATGTCGGTATGTTCAGCTTGCTTATGGTTTAATTCTCTATTTTAAAGTTTAACTTCTTTGTAGTTCCTTCTCCACTGGTTCTAATCAGTAGTCCATATCTGTTCCCCCAGCCCCTGGCTCCATCCTGACTCATCCCAATCACCTGCTCCAGTCACCTGCTCTGGTCACCTTCTTTGACCTAGGTTATCCCTAGCTACCTGCACTGACCTGCATGTAACTGTCCTTCCCACAAAACTACCCCACTCCAGCTTGGACCCCTGCTCTCTTTAAAATAGCCAGTCTGTATTAGTCTAGATTGTGCCATCTAACCTTAGCCAATAGGGGAATGACACAGCAGTAGGGGCAACCCCGTCAGTCATAAGTACCCCTTTTCCTCCCTTGTACAAACATGTGGTCACCATTGATCCATCCGTGAGCCGCACCCTTCTATGGAAATAAACTGCCTTGCTGAGAGGATTTATCTTCGAGTGCTATTTCTTTTGCAGCATTGAAATTTTACTTACAACACTCTTTTTTTTTTTTTTTTGAGACGTAGTTTTGCCCTTGTTACCCAGGCTGGAGTGCAATGGCGTGATCTCGGCTCACCGCAACCTCCGCCTCCTGGGCTCAGGCAATTCTCCTGCCTCAGCCTCCTGAGTAGCTGGGACTACAGGCACGTGCCACCATGCCCAGCTAATTTTTTGCACTTTTAGTAAAGACGGGGTTTCACCATGTTGACCAGGATGGTCTCGATCTCTCGACCTCGTGATCCACCCGCCTCGGCCTCCCGAAAGTGCTGGGATTACAGGCTTGAGCCACCGCGCCTGGCACAACACTCTTAAAGTTTACTTTTTTTCTGATATGAATATCTTCATGCAAACTATTTTTTCAAGTATTCTACTGTTATAATTTTTGTCCTTTAATTTACTTTCTATGCCCTTTTCTGATTTTTAAAAACTATCCAGTCTGACAATTTCTGTCTTTTAACTCACAAGTTTAGTCCAATTGTTTGGTACAATTTCAAGTTTAATCTTCTGTAATTACTGACATATTAAGACTTCTTCATATCATCTTACTTTGTGCTTATTAATATTACCCTTAGTTTTCTACACTTTTTTTGTGTGTGGAATAACTGATTTTCAGATCTTTTCCAGTTCTAACGTTTTATAATTTTAGACAGTAAATAAAACTAAGCGAAAGTAGTGTGGTTCAAGTTCTACGTTTAATAACAACCAATGAGTGGGAGAGGTCAGAAATGGCTTTATTTGAGTACATTCTTGAAGTATAGATTCTATTTGAATAAGAAGAAAGATAAAGATTAACAGTAGGAATCAAGATGAGAGATATGTAGTGTGAAAGAAGATTATGAATTTGGGGGAAGAAAATAAACAAAGATTGGAGATGAAAGATATTAGGGCATGACCGCTAGAAGAAAAAGCTGTAAAGTCTAGAAGAAAGAGGAGAGGAAAAAGGAATGAGGGCAGCAATAAAGAGGAAGGGGCTGAAAGAGGATCATATTGTTACCGGTTGAAGGTGTCCAGTTTCTTGGTGTCTTGAACAAAGAATTGGACAAAATGCACAAAGGAAGCAAGCAAAGAATGAAGCAACAAAAGCAGAGATTTATTGAAAACCAAAGTAAGCTCCATAAGGTCAAGTGGGCCCGAGCAGAGGGGCTCACAAGCTTCATTACAGAATTTTCTAGGGTTTTAATACCTAGAAGTTTCCACTGGTTACTTGGTGTATACCGTATGTAAATGGAGAGGATGAAGTAAAGTTACACAGTCATTTACTCTGTGTACACCCTATGTAAATAAGTGGACATTTCCTGCCATAGCTGTAATATTTCCATTTGATTTAGTTCTAGGAAGTCGCTAGGTTCCCTGCCTCTAGGCCCTATTCTCCTGCTTCAATAACAGTGAATATAATACATACAATGAAAGTATGTTGTAGATGTTTATACCAGAGGGTAGAGAAATAGCTTTAAATTTTGTAATGGTCACTCCATAGCAGGCATCCCCAAACTACGGCCCGCGGCCGCATGCAGCCTTCTGAGGCCATTTATCCGGCCCCCTGCTGCACTTCAGGAAGGGGCACCTCTTTCATTGGTGGTCAGTGAGAGGAGCACAGTATGTGGTGGCCCTCCAACGGTCTGAGGGACAGTGAACTGGCCCCCTGTGTAAAAAGTTTGGGGATGCCTGCTCCACAGTGTCAACAGTGGCAGTGCACAAGAATCTTACATTTTCTCTCATTTTGATTTGGGAAAAGCAGGTTGGAAGTGAGTTGTTTCTGACAGCTATGGGTGCAGGTAAACCACAGGTGTCATTTTTGACCACAAAGATGGAGACATGTATCAGTTAAAGTGATATCCAAGTGTCACAACATTGCCAGGGACCACATATGCAGTGTCTGTGGACTTCTGCAGGAGAGATGACCTTTCCTGAAATGTTTATTAGAAAGCTGAGAAAGTAAGCTTGATTTTTTCCATACCATTTGTAGTTTTTGTAAGTGTAAGGCAAAGGCTATCTTAGACAATGTTCTAGAAAATGTTTATAATTTTGAAAGAAGGGAATAGAAAAGAGTAGACCAAAAAAATCCTATTACATGAGAGTAAGGTTTGCAGAGCCTTATTTACATTCTAGCCTGGGAAGTGACCTTTCATGGTGAGAGAATGTTGACAAATGCTTGTTCATGATCCTTCTATTAAAATCAAATTTATAAGTAAGAAAGAAATAATGATTGAAAATTTACAAGAATTATGAGGTAAAAATTAAGCAATGTGTTCTGCAGCTTTCGCTCTTGCTATCACTAATAAATCTTTGCTGGCCAATTGCTGTTCCTTTCCCAGGAAACTAAATGATGATGATAAGATGTCTCTCTTGCATTAGCAATTGGAGTGGAGTAAAAAAAACCATTGCTTTACTGAAGATGAGTTGTCAGCAGGGTGTCAAAACAGTAAATGCACAATTCAACTCCACAAAAGTTCCCCTACTTTTGGTGCCATCTAAAGGAAACTGTGCTATGAGAGCTGAAATTTGTGTAACCCTCCTGAGCCTGCATTTGGAGTTTTGCCTCAATATATCAAAAGATCACAGTACAAGGAAAACGGAATAGTTTCTGTGGTGCTCAACTGTCAAAACTCTTTTCCATAGAGCCATAATAATTGAAAGACCATGCTACTGGCGCAGAGGTAGACGTATTAATGAATGAACAGGCTAGATGACCCAAACCTTCAAATAGGTAAAAACTTAGTATACAACTAAATTCTCATCCTGCATCATATATATCCTCCAAAAACATATTATATTTGAATGTAATAAAATATACCAACGTTGTAGGAAACTGTCAAAGATTTCTTCTCTGGTCTTTGGACTGGAATAAAGTTTGTAGGATAAATGTAGGTAGTATAAAATGCTTTGATTAAGAGCATGGTTCTAGAGTCAGTAACCTGTGATTTAATTCTCCTTAGCTATTTAGTGGTTTTTACATTTGTTCAGGTTGCTTAATCTTTCCAAATGCACAATTCTGTAATCTGTAAAATGAAAGGAAGACTTGAAACTATCCCCTACGGTTATTTTAAGAATTAAATGGGGATAATGCATGCAACACCCTTTCTACAATATCTGGCATGTAGTAATTGCTCAAAAAATGTCCCAGAGGCAACATAGCATAGCGCTTAAGAATTTGGGCCCTGGAGTTAGATTTCCTGAGTTCAAATTGCAGTTTTTCCACATTCTAGCTATGTGACCTTGGGTATATTACATGTTTCCTCATCTCAAATTATATTGCAATACTAAAGCTTGTAACTGGAATAATAATAAACTTTACTGTATAGAGTTGTTGCCAGGACAAAATGTAACAGTGGGTAAAGCCTTTAGCGTAACAACTGTGTCATAACCACATCCCTTGTCATTCATTATTATTACTGTTAATTCATACAAAGAAGGGAACTATATCATACTGTAAAATGTAAAAAATATATTTTTATATAAAATCTTGTAAAGCAGAAAATACTTTTGAAAAATATGTCTAAAATATAAACACACTATATCCAAATTTTTTTATATAATTTCTAGTGGCAAGAAATTCACTTAGCTTTCTTTTTTTTCTGAAAACATTTTTACTTTACCTCCATTTTTGAAGAATATTTTTACTCTTTATGGAACTCCAGGTTGACAGTTTTATTCTTTTAGCACCTTAAAAGTTGTCATTCTGTCTTAAAGATATGAAGTCAGCTGTCATTCTTTTCATTGCTCCCTGTATGTAATGCATTTTTTTTCCTCAAAGGCTGTTTCTAAGATTAAAAAGAAAAAACAAAAAGCTTTCTTTTCCAAAAGTTTGACTCTGATGAGTAGGAGCGTGGTTTTCTTTGTATTTATTTTGATTAGAAGTCATGGATATTCCTGGATTTGGTGGTTTCTCTTTTTGATGAAATTTGGAGAAAAGTTGACCAAAACTTTTTGTATTATTTTCTTACCTCATTCTTTTCCTCTCCAGTTATATAAATATTAGAGTGCTTGATGTTGTTCAGATGTAACGAAGGCTTTGTTAGTTTTTTTTTTTTTCAGTCTTTTTTCTCATTGTGCATTTTAAATGATTTCCATTGACCTGTCTTCAAGTTCACTGAACTTTTCTTTTGTTATGTATAATCTGCTGTTAATCTCAATCAAGTTTTTTAAATGATGTTTTGATTTCTGATATTATATTGTTTAGTTATTAGATTTATTTATTTTACAATGTTCAACTCTCTTATGAAATTTTTATTATCTTCACTTACATTTCTAGCTTTTCCTGTAGAGTATTTAACGTTTTTATCTTACCTGTCCCATCTAAAATAGTAGCACCTGGTTTGTTCTGAATACAGATGGTCTCAGGCTTACAATAGTTCTGCTTATGATTTTCAACTTTATGATGGTGTTTAGGCAATATAGGCTTAGTAGAAACTATAAGTATCCATACAACCATTTTGTTTTTCACTTTTTGTACAGCATTCAATAAATTATCTGAGGTTTTTCAACACTTTTTTATAAACTAGTCTGTGAGTTAGATGATTTTACCCAATTGTAGGCTAATGTAAGTGTTTGGACATGTTTAAGGTAGGCTAGGATAAGCTATCATGTTGAGTAAGTTAGGTGTATTAAATATATACATTTTGACTTATGATATTTTCAACTTACAATGGGTTTATTGGGATCTAACCCTATTGTAACTCAGGGAGCATCTGTATGTTTCTATTGAATGACGTTTTTCTTGACTATTGACTCTATGTTCATCCCCCCCCACCCCTATATCTGGTAATTTTTTCATTAAATACTGGTGTGCTAAATGACACCTTATAGTTTCTGTTGGATTCTGTTGGATTCTGTTATCTTTCACTGGAGAATGTTGAGTTTTGTTTTAGCAGGCAGTTAAATTACTGACTGATCATCTCGAACCTGTGAGAGCTTAATTTTATTATCTGCAAGACCATACCTATTTATTTTTTTACCCTTGGTCCTTGGAAAAATCTGTTAGTCCTGGAATGTTGTCCTTACTCCTAAAGTGGGAAATCTTTCTGGGCTTTTATGGAAAGCTTGGGGTGTTTTTCAAGTCTCTCCAAGTTTGGGGAGTAGCATTGCACATTTTTTTCATTGTTTAGCTCTTTCTGGTTTCCAGCCACTTATTTTTCCTCTGGAACCTTTGGCTTCTCTCCCAAGCATGTACAATACAGAGGTCAGCCAAGCATTTGAGGGGGAGTTCACATGCCAAATTGGGTTTCTGCGAATTTCTTTTTTTATCTGCAATTTCTCCCTTCAATTTCCAATCACTGTTGCGGTTCCAAATTCCTTTTTCTGATTACTTGGGTCAAAAACAAAACAAAACAAAACAAAACAAGTAATCTATGCTTTGCTCATGAGTTTGAACCACTTCATGCCTGCAGTTGTAGAGTACCATCATGGAACAAGCCATATAGACATGATTCTCACTTACCATTGTACATTTTCAGGGACCAAATCTTTTCCATGCTTTGCATGATTTTGGTTGCTTTCCTATACCTTCAGATAGTTGTTTTTAAAAATTTGGTCCAGAGTTTGTAATTGTTATTTGTAAGAGGATTAATCTAATATAGAAGCCACTCCATCATTACTGGAATTCTGCTGACAAATCACTGCTTATGTCCAAGAGACCAGAAGTGGCATGTTTAGATAAAGGAAAAGTTCACTTGTAAAGAGGACAGGAGAGTGAGCAAGACTTCAGATGGATTAGCTCATGAAATATACAATACAACAAGTATTGTAAGGAAACAAAATGTAAAACTGCCATGGTTACTAAGGTTATATTATTCTGCTCATAGTGAAAACCAGCAACCCTCTCACATGATTATCATATTCAGAAACGTTATGACCTATCTTTAGGCAGTAGTATTGTAATTTTGTTAGATAGTAGATAGTTTAGATTTATAGGAAACATTTAAGGTTTTTATTATTTTGAAGAGCAGAATCAGAATGATTTTGGCCTTTTTTTTTAATTGGAGTGAAAAGTATATTATTTTTGTTTTCTTTTTAAATGACATTTGGTTATGGGGAAATGGCGATTTGATTACTGGGAGATAGAGATTTTATGAACCTGTCTTATTTCTCTTTATTATACCAGTGTGTCATATTCTCTTTAGGAAATTGGATATATGTATCAAGTTCCTCAAAACCGTTTATATTCTTTTGTCAACAGTTCTAATGTACAGAAAGCTACACAAATTGATAATAAAAACACTAACATTTGAATGTAAGGATACGCATATCTGAATTAGACAATTCACTGAAGAAATGGTGAATGATTATAAATGATAAACAAGGAAAGATGTTCCAACTCATCAAAAATCAAACAAAAGTCAAGCAATAATATCCAGTTTTTCTGTTACCATATTAACAAAGAAGTTAATACTTAATATTCACAAGGATACAGTTAGGTGGGCACTTATATGCACTGCTGTTAGAAATATAACTTGTCAAAATCTGTTTTGAAAAGCAATTTGATTATATGTGTGAACAGCCTTAAAATATTCATGAATTTTGAGCCAGTAATTCTCTTTTCAAAACTCCACTTTAAGAAAATAGTTGATAATTCAGAAAAGGTGTATTTTATACAGATGTCAATTAAGAAATTTTTATTGCATGCTAGTTAATGATATACATGCTAAAACATTTAGAGATTATATCTATTGTTAGCTGTAATATTTACTTTAAAATGTATCAGAATTGATTGATAAATATATAGAGGAAGAATAGATGAATATGTGATAAATTAAATATAGCCAGATACTTAATTAATATTAAACCTCAGTGGTGGGTATATTCTTGTTGACTGACCAATTATTTAAACTTTTGTATACATATGAAAATTTTCAAACTAAAAGGTTGGTGTAAAATGCCTTGCATGATAAAGAAAATAATAAAAACTGCAAAAAGTAAAAACAGTTTATTATTTAAGTTATAATACATATTTAAGTTATGTATAGTAGATACAATTAAATATATAGTTATAGTGCATATAATTATATCTAATATATATAAATGACACTGATGGGGAGGCAGTACTGTACACCAAAGTGTTTTCATCAATGTCTATCTTGGTGGTGGAATTTCAGGAGATCATGACTATGATAATATTTTTAGGTGTTATATGAACTATAGTTGGCTCATTATTGGGTAATATAGCTTCAACTCATTGATCGAGATTGTAAAGAGAAGACAACGGGGCTGGGGGTGGAAGAAAAACCCTTTTGATTTGTTATAGCTCAATGATTTATTTTTATTGCTTGATGAGACTGTAAGAGTTTTTGAGTTCATATTGACTTCTTTCCCATATGGCTCCTCTGCTTGTTTCCCGCTACACATTTTAAATTGTAACTTTTCAATTGAAAGTGTAAACGGCTACGTGACCAGTTAGTAAGATTCCAAACAATTTTAAAAGAGCAACTGAGAAGTAGGGCTTTGCATCCAAGAGAACTGGGTTCAGATCCAAGTTCTGCTCTTCTGTGCACACACTTCAAATTTAACTTTCCTCATCTGTATAAATGGGAATGAAATACCTACTTTAATGTGTTCTTGTGAAAATGAAATAAGATAACATGGGAAAGGAGACAAAATGTTGAAGTAAGTTAGTACATTAATGACAGTTTTAAAGTCCATATACCTATTGGGCTCTGGGCTTTTTCTGACAAACTAGGCTCATATGGCATGTAAGTTTGTTTCTTGGGATGGTTAGTATGCGAAATAAAGCTGTTCATGAAAAGGATACATATATGCTTACAAAATTCAGGGGAAAATTGATTATCAGGATACTCACAATTCCCAGCTAATCAGTGTATTCCATGTGAATGGAGCAAGGGTCATAACTTGCCCGATTTACCATCTTCTGTATCCCTCTCCTCTTTATGTATTTAATACTTAATTACCTTTTGTAGATTCAAGCCTACTCCAATACCAGGAAAATTCTGACCTGAGGCCAACAAAATTACTATAAGCCATCTAGGGCTAGGAACTAATCTTTAACCTTAGTGTCCTCCTAGAAATCAGAGAACTGCCTCTGAGCTTTTACCCAATGGCTAGAGGCCTGCTCTTTTTAGATGGAATATTCTAATTCTACTTAACCTGTTTGGACTTGAGGATATTGTCTGCCTTGGATTCTCTCTTCCTCTTTTGGGCAAGCTGGTTTGTGTTGCTAGCTTTTGACCTGAATTGAGACAGTAGAATCTACTAAAGAATGTTTGTTAGTAAGACCAAACCTATAGTGCTAACCCATATCTGGATTATTTGAACAAATATTTATTAAGCTTCCCTTGCATATCAGGGTCCCATAATATAAAGGGGACTATTAATGAGAAATGAGGTGATATAGCACAGACTTACTTGTAATAAGAATAAAATAACTGCTTGGTAAAACTTGAGTGGGAGGAAGAAAGACTCTAAGGGAAGTAGTTTGTGTCTGTGTGTGTGTGTGTGTGTGTGTGTGTGTGTGTGTGTGTGTGTGTATTTATGTGTAGGTAATATTTATCATGACTGATATGGGAGCCAGGTTAAGATATTTGGCATCAAACTGATGCTGAACATCTTATTCTCATATGAAACTGGAGGGTCTTCCTTCCCAGGCTGCCACAGTGACCCTTTCTGAAGTCAGCTTGTAAGCCCCATGCTGGTAAATGGCATTTAGCATAGTTGGCATGTTCCTGAAGCAATAGTTACCTATGGAGAGCAGAGGTAGAAACAAATTGCTTCTCAATTTTATGCAATGCTGACTCTCCAACACAGAGGGTGCCTTTCATTATGTGTAACTTTGCTGGGGATTACTCTGTATAGCTCACTGAAGCAAATCTGCCCATCAAAGCAATGCTCACTAGAGGGTTTTATTACTTTCTTTCTTAAATATTTTTTTCTTCTATCATAAAGGAAATTAAAAGTAAAAAAAAAAACCTTAAAATGTCAGTAAGAATTACCAATAAAAGGAAACAAGCTGATAAGAAAGATGTTGGGGCAGTCTATTTTTCTAGATAGAATGACCCACTGCAGTGGTTGTTTCTTTGCCCTGGGAACAGATTCAAGAGTCAGAAAACGATGAGCTGTCCTATCCTCTTTCCCTTCATTTATCTCTTGTGGCACCTACTAAGGAAGGTGTTTTTGTGATTCCTTCCCGCTATTTTAAGTTACTAGAGTTCTGAATGCTGTATCAGTCTGGCCTTATTCCCTGGAGATTAAAACACTGGAGCCCCAGGGTCTGAGATGGCTCACAAAACACTCTCCTTTTATCATTAATCCAAGAAGCCAGAAATGAATGTATTCCTGAACACCCACGAACTAGAAGAAGAGGTTTTGGAATTTATTGCACAGAAGCTTTGAGAAGACACTGAAGAATGGTGGTTTTCAACTTTTTCTTAATATTTTAAACATAACTCATGGTATATTATAGAAAAATTTGGAAACTTCAAAAAAAATACAAAAGAAATAAATTAATCGTGTCACACAATTCTCCGCTTAACAATGTGTGCCTGCATATGTGTGTTTGCTTTTAAAGTTTTGAGAACACTGATTATATAATTTTGTATCTCACCTTTATTTGGAACTTTTAATATAAAATATATTCTGTATTGTTTGAAGACCCTATATTTATTTTATTTCTTTTTCTTTTATTTTTATTTTCCCATCAGTTATTGGGGCACAGGTGGAATTTGGTTACATGAGTAAGTTATTTAGCAGTGATTTGTGAGGGCTTGGTGCACCCATCACCCAAGCAGTATACACTGCACCATATTTGTAGTCTTTTATCCCTCACCTCCCTCCCACTCTTCCTCCCAAGTCCCCAAAGTCCGTAGTATCATTCTTATGGAAGACAGTATATTTCATGCTATAATATATGGCTCTGCTCTTTCCCTATTGTTGTATATACAGGTTTTTCCAATTTTTGTGTATTATAAATATAATATGATAAATATCTTTTTATATGTCCCAAGGATAGATCACAGAAGTGAGAAAAAAAAATCTGTGGTCTCACTGAAACACTATATGAAAGAGAAAGAGAAAGCAAGACCCTTGTATATCTGTATATCCAATGGCTCCAAGGGGGACCCTGAGGGGAAGCCATACCCCTATTGGTTTGATTGTTAAGCCAATGGAGTAACAGAAGTGAGATAGTTAACTAGGAAGAAAATGCCCCCTGCTTCTCTTCTTTTTTCTCTGCTTTTTCCATAGGGAAGGATAATTTATAAATATAATTTAGAGCAGAAATTAGCAAACTTTTTCTGTAAATGGCCAGAAAGTAAATATTTTAGGTTTTGCAGACCATGTAGTTTTTGTAGCAACTCTTACCCTCTGCCACCATGGAGTAAAAGTAGCCACAAACAACAATGAGAAAGGAGGTAAAAAAAAGAGACTAGCTAGGCAGCTGGGGCAAAGAGTCCTTGGCAGAACTTCCCTTCTAACAAAAAGCAGCCCAAGAAATCACTTTTTTTCTAACAAAGAGCAGCCTGGAAGATCAGGCTGCAAACATCGATAAAGAAGCTGGGAGCTTGCATGGGGGCAGGGATGACTGCAGCTGCACAGATAGAAAGGGGTACCTCTGGCCAGGCATGTTCACCATGGGGGCTCCACCTCCTCTTTTTTGGCACATGCACAGTAGGAAAGCAATGTGGAGGAGTAGTTCAGGCAAAGGAATTGCCTTCATAATAAAAGGTTGGAGTGGGGCTGCCACAGATTTGTGCTCTATGCGGATGGCACATTTGGTCCTAAACATTTTTTGTGCCTTATGTAGATAAGATAGCCCCTCTCCACTAGCTCATTTATAAAAACCCTTGCATTTCACTGTAGAATGGCTATCCTTTTTGGGAGCCCTCTCTGCAACAGAGAGCTGTTATTTTTCTTTCATCTATTAAACTTCTGCTCTAACCTCACCCTTGGTGTGTCCATGTCCTCAATTTCCTTGAACATGAGACAAAGAACTTCAGGTGCTATCCCTGGCAACATGTCATTTCAACATGTAAGCAAACGGGTATGGTGTTGTCCAGATAAAACTTCTACAAAAACAAACAGTAGGTTGGATTTGGCCTATGAGCAGTACTTTATTGACCCATAATTTCAAACTCAAGATATTAATTGGATGAGGTTCACCAGTGGCCGGGGTTGCTGTGTTTTGAAAGGCTTTGCACATTGATTCTGTATCCTGAATCTTTATGGAATTTGTTTATTAGTTTTTACAGTTTTTTTGTTTTGTTTTGTTTTACAGATTATTCAATCTGGTCACTACTTCTTTAGGCCTTGAAACTAGTAAACTGAGATAGTCTACTAATGGGGTTAGCCATCTTCCTTTCTTTCTCTACCTGAATATTGTTTATTGCTCTGGCTCTGGGCGTGGTAAAAGTTGGATATAGGCTTGCATAAGAGAAGTATCATGCAAAGGCCTTGGATCTAAACCATGCATCACTACTCAATTATTATTGGCACTTGTCATCAAGAAGTATTGGGCAAAGCTTAGCTAAAAACAAAGAGGGATTATATTAATTAGTTGTTAAAATTTCTTTGCTGTTAAGCTCTTTTAGAAATATTACTTGGCAAGAGAGTAGTCATCAGGGCATGATTTGGACATTTTGGAGTTCTTTAGTTAAGTACCATAAAAAATCCACCCTGTAGCTTTTGTGAAAGCAATATCTTTCTGCATGCACTGTTAACGTGATATTTTGCCACCATGGACTATATTTTCTTCCCTGGATGAAACAAGAAAGAAAGTCACTTGAGTGTCGGTCTGCATGTGACTGTTGTTTAGAGGTTAGCATTGAGAGATGGCAGGAAGCCAGATGGACTAATCTGATTGCAAGCGGTGCAGGGGCTTCTATCCTGTCCCATGGGATCTTCTGAGAGGAAACACTAATGAAAGATAGATTAGATTTTTACCAAGTAGAGCTTCAGGTGTCAAATGCTTAAATTGTACCATTTCCCATCCTCATTACAATTACTGTCATAAGAATAGATTCACATTATGCTATTTTTTTTTGTCCGCTTTGCAATTTTATCAGAAAAAAAAATAAGACCCAGGAGTGCAATATCTACACCACACAGGAAACCACTGGTCCCTGTAAGTATGAGGTTTCTTTTCTTACTCAGGTGATCTGTACATTGAAGTACCTTTTGAAAACTCATATTCTCACCTGGGAAAAGCATGGCATGGCATGTAGAAGACTGAGAATCTGTTCAAAAGGAGCAGAGTAGGGTCAGCAGCAGAAACAGGAGATGTAATTTACACTTCCAAGAGAATATAGGTATTGTGCTGGAGAAGCATTTCAAATGGCAATAAGATGACAATGAATAATAACTAAGGGGGCAAAATCCAAAATGGTGAAGGCATTCTATAATTAACAATTAAAGAACTTAAGACCTTTTAATATTAAGTTATTTGAATAATGCTGCCTCCGAGGGAGTAATTTCAAAAAATAGGAGTATTAGAATGGAGCATGAAGATTTTCTTTTTTTCTATTCTTTTTTTTCTTTTGAGAAGGAGTCTCCTTCTGTCACCCAGGCTGGAGTGCAGTCACAGGATGGTGGGATCTTGGAACACTGCAACCTCCACCTCCTGGGTTCAAATGATTCTCCTGCCTCAGCCTCTCTGAGTAGCTTGGACTACAGGCATATGCCACCATGCCCAGCTAATTGTTTTTGTATTTTTAGTAGAGATGAAGTTTCACCATGTTGGCCAGGCTAGTCTCAAACTCTTGACCTCAGTTGATCCACCTGCCTCAGTCTCCCAAAGTGCTGGATTACAGGCGTGAGCCACCGTGCCTGGCTGGAGCATGGAGATTTTCTTATCCATGCCCTGTATTGTGCAGAAAGGGTTGGAGTCACAAAGCTCAGCAAGAACCAAAGGGCCTGATCACCCTCCCATCTCTATACCAGATATTTTCAGTCAGATGTTCTTCAAACACTAAATACATAAATAACTCTAATATTGAAATTACCATCTTCCCAACCCCATCCCTATATTGTCAAACTAGCTCAACTTCTCAATTTTTTCTTTTTGTTTTAATAATACCTTCGATCTTCCATGACTTAGCAACAGCTAGTCAACTACCTCTTCTCCTTTCTTTCCATGTGTGATAAGTGCCCTAGTTGTGCAGATGATTTCCTTTCAAGGCGTCCTTTGCTGAAGTATCCCTTTTCCACTGCCACTTTCCTAGTTCAGTGTGCCACTTCTGCTTTAGCTATTATCATGGCCCCTATTGTTGTTTCTAATATTCCAATGTTTTCACTAATACAATCCATCTTGTGAACTCTTGTTTGCTAAATAATTCTTCATAAAGCAATAGTTTGATTATACTTTTCTTCTGTTGAAAAGTTATCATTTATTTTGCCAGGCCTTGATGATTAAAGTCTAAACTTGTTTATTGTCTTATTCATCAATACCCTCTGTTTTCTGGCTCAACATTCCTTTCTTGATTGATTTCCCTCTCTCCCCGATACACTTCGTGACTTCCTTCGGTGCTTTGCTCAAGTTGTTCCCTTAACCTGGAATGTTTTCCATGCCTACATTTCTCTAACTGTAGAAATTTTATGTGATCTTCAAAAGCATATCAACAGACATGACTTTCCTAATTCTGTGCTGATTATTCTATGTGTAAATTGTCCCATACTCCAACTTAACTACAATTTCTATAATTGGAGCCCTCTTAAATTTGACTAGTTATGAGAATCAGTTGAGCTTTGTAAAGACATACAGATTCTTAGGCATTGGCAAACCTGTGGAATCATAATCTCCATGAAATGTCAGGTATGAGACACTGAATTATCATATCAAACACACTGGTGTTCCTTTTCAATTGCCTTATGGTGTGTTTTTGTTCATTTTGTGCTGCTGTAATAGACTTGATAATTTATAAGAACAGAAATTTGTTGGCTCCTGGTTCTTGAAGCTGGAAAGTCTAAGTTCAAGGCACTGGCACACTGGTGTCTTGTGAGGCTGCTTCCTTCTTCCTAGATAGAACCTTGCATGCTGCATCTTTCGGAGGGGAGGAAAGCTGAATGCTCACATCACAGGAGGTGGTAGAGCCGAGAGAGTGAGAAGGGAGCCAAACTTGCCCTGGCATTAATCTTACCTTTGTTGGCAGAGCTCTCACGTCCTAATCATTTCTTAAATATCTAACTTAATATTACTACAATGGAATTCATGATTTTTGGAGGGGCCAAACATTCAAAGTGTAGTGTGGTGACTTAGTATTTCTTCTGTATAATAAGATACTTTATACTGTATTACAGAGTTTTTTAAAGCTTGGGATGCTTCTTTATTTTTGTATGTCTGCATTTCTCAGCACAGTTATTTGCATATAGTAGGTGCTTAATGCATATAGATTGAATAAGTAAAAAATGTAGTCCTCCAATAAGTTAACATGACTTTTTTAAAAAAATAATTTGTCAGATCTCACCAATCAAATCCTGTTGTTTGCCTTACTTTCATTTTCCAAAATATCTTTTTAGCACCCTCTGATCCCTCCTTTGGTTGAAGGGGCCAATACTTCCACTGTTGGTCTAGGGTTTTAATATCTTCCAAGAAATGGAAAAGTGATTCATATCTCTAGGAAAACTTAGGTCTGAGTCAATTCAGGTACACTGTTTTGGATGGGGGAAGGGGAACATTATTCACTCAGACTCACAGAGCTGAGTATGATATGAAAATCATTACTATAAAATGATCTTCCCCATGTGTGTGAAGGTACAAAGATATCAAATTGCCCATAGTGATTTGTTCTTACAATTGTTATGGTGATTTATTCAACTTCAAGTCTCTTCTAAGTTTCCCAAAGAAAGATAAGGCCAATTACCTGCTGGTGCCTAATCTTTCAGTATGATTACTTAAGAGAACTCTTTGGGGCAGTTTTCTGCTTTGATGATATTAAGGTGCATTCACTATTTAACAATGGTAAGATGATTGTCATTTAGAGGACCCATCCTAACTGCACAATGGGTTCTGATTAAGATAAGACTGCAATTGTTGCTGATTAGAGTAACATAGTGTGGTTGGTTGTTAGTGCCCCATCTCTCCTTAGAAAAAGGTGGCACCTGTAAAAATCAATAATGCATGAGTTGAGAAAGCTCTGCGATAGCATTTCTCTTAAATCCAGAAGGAATGACGAATCAAACTTTCTCAGTTTCCCAAGTTTCTCATTTCATTTGTATCAAAGAGTTTATGTGAAGCACCTGTGTTGTGCATTTCACTCTGCCAGCTGTTGTGCATCAGACAAGATAAATATAAGACATTATTCCTACCCTCAAGTAGTTTATAATCGCATTGAGTGAAACAAGACATTTAAACATACACAATTAAAAAAGCAACGCAAGGCAGTATGTGGGCAGGTTGTAAAGTATGTAAATAGCAAATACGATCAGGTTTAAAAAAGAGAGAAGAAAATGTGCTTTCCTTAAGGAAAGTTGGACCTCAACCTGATCTGTGTTTTATCTGAGGGTAAAATAAATTAAGCAAATAAGGAACAAGTCCACTGATATAGCTGTTTATATCTTAGCCTTTTGGGCAGAGGGGTGGAGTGCTGAGTAGGCAACCTAAGAATTTTTAAATGCACATCTTGAGTATTTCTTAATGTATGTTGTGTTTATTACCCCTGAAGTTGCCAGAACATAAACAACCCCTTTCTGATAGTGGTATCTCATTTTCTTAAAGTGATTTTATTTACAACTGGGCTATTAATTATTTTCATCAGTGGCAGCCTTCAAGCCATTCATTTCTTTGCATTCTGGTGTTTTCCTGCTGTCTCTCTTTGTGAGTGCACTTCTCTCTCTGCAGTGATCTATGGTGCTCAAGAAAGGATTTCTAAATTGACAGACTGAAAGATACCAGTGCCCGGGAGAGTTTATTAAACCCACAGCCAATGAACTTGGTTCACAGCAATGCCTTTAAAAGAATGAGTGTCTGAAAATCTGCAGGGCACTGTTTCGTTTTAGCACTGAAAAATGAGACAGGGATTTTGAACAGTGTGAAATGGACGTTCTGTTCTGTAGTTGAAAGTGTGTGTGAGAGAGGAAGAGATTATGCTAGTAAAAGATTGGAGAAGAAAATATGAACAGGGACAAATTCATGCATGAGGCAGTTTTCCAGGGACTTTCGAAGTCCCTTCTTTTCTAAAGGGTCAGGGCAAGGGAACGGGATTCTTCTGGATGGAAACCAGAAGCTCCACAAAGGGAGACGTTTGCCTTCTCTTTCTTTTCTTGCTTTAAGGGAAAAAAAAGGGGAGCTTTAAATAAAACAGAAAAGTTCCTGGATTATTTAGACACTCACTTGCCTGCAGGCATGGATGGACCAGATGGTTCCTGGAGACCTCATCCAGCCTATGATTTTGAGAGTCTCTGTCTCCTGAGAAGGCAGTTTGTGTTTAATTTAAACACAGTTAAAATATAGACTCTGTTGAACATTCTACAATATTGGCCAAACAGCTCAAATAATAAATGCAGTAAATTGTGTTAAATTGCATTTCCCAGTATGTTACCTGGATTATATACTCCAGTTCCTTCTTTCATCCATCTGTTCATTCTCATTTATTGAGCACTTCTAAGTGGCAGGAGACCAGGATACAAGAATAAATTAGGTGTGACCCCTGACCTCGAAGAGCTTATAGTCCAATGGGGTAAAGACAAAATAATCAAATGTAATTTTTGTTGGAAACTGGATTCGGAGGTCAGAAATGCTTCCAGAGGTGAGCTGAGTTTTAATGGCTTGTTCACTAGGTAAAATATGAAAGAAGATTACTTCAATCACAGGACTTCAATGAGAAAGTTAAGCTCATATAACATTGGAGAAATTTATCTTTGTAAATTACATCTTATTGTAATGTGCTCTGTTACTAATACATATGTCATAATAATAATTATAAGGTCAAAGATGATTGTGTCCAAAGGAAAAATGATTCACTTAATCATCTATGGTTTGATTATGTTATATATATTTCAAAGAAAAATTATTTCCTGTAATAAGTGAAAATTCAACTAAAATGCTGCATTACGTTGTCCTGGCCGCATGCAAGAGTCTCAGAAAGTCTGAACACAAATTCTACTGAAATGTATGTTTCTGAATCTTTGGTTGTTTCATCTGGTTGCTTTTTGCGGTGAGGGAAGGGCTGTTTGAATTATTCACTTTTGATGGCTTATTTTCTGCTATTGTGGGCTTTTAACGGGTGCTCCAGTGCGTGCAAATCCATGGAAGACTTCCTGAGTGTTACTTTGGACATAACCCTTAATGCACCTCTGCCTCCTTCTTCACCTATTAACTGGGGAATGTAACACCCTTTTTATACTTCACAGACTTGAAGTGAGATCAAAGCCACGTGTGTGAAGGCCTTCATAGACTACAAACTTGTATAGCGTCTTGCTTTTGTATCAGGAATACCAAGCTAAGGCCTCTTTGAAAAATTCTGACTTTTCAAACAATTCCACAATGCTCTACATTTTCAGTTTTCCATATTCTTTCTTTTGAGACACCTTTCATATAAAGCTCAATGACCACTCAAGACCAACTGATCATGCTTAGCAATCTGCCTTCTCTTCTTAGAATCCTGCTAATTTAAATCACTGCTCCAAGATCTCTTTTGTTGTCATGTAATTAATTGCAGAGCTAATTTGTTTGCTCCCTTGGCTAGGTTTATTGTCATTTAAGACTCGCTGTGATTTGTAAGAGTCTGTGGGCTACATTACTGTACAGAAAGTATTACTAAGTGTGAAGCCTGCATGCACTTAAAGTTATTCAAACTCAGGTCTGACAATATATCGGTAAAGTGTAAGGTGGAGATTCCAGCTCAATGTCCTTTATGGAATCATGAGAGGGATCTTAGAGAGAATTAAGTTCAGCTGCATCTCTTTACCTGTTATGGAAATGATGCTAAAATGAATTTGGCCCGGCTTATGCCACAAGGAACAGAACTCAGATCTCTCAGTGTAGAGTGCTTTCCTGATACCTCTTTTCCTTTCTCATTTTGGTATTTTTAAACCAGTGCCAAATGAATTCTGTTTTTCGTTTTTTCATAGTTCAATGCAGTATATGCCAGTGCTATTTTGAGGGAATTTTGGTTCATTTTTTAATTGACAGCTTCATCTTATTAGCCAGGAAATCAATTGTAGTTCACTTTTCAGAATTATAAAGTTAAAAAAATGCTTGGACAAAAACATTTGGCTTTTTATGAGTGAGAGAGTGGCTGTATTGACATAAATTTATGTGGTTTATAAATTAATTACATATATGTGGAATAAAATTTTTAAAACCTGGGTTCTTGGTCTTGGTCTCTCTTTCATGTGGGTGTGACACTATCAGCATGTCACTTAATGTATCAGAACCTCATTTACTTTTCTGCAAAATGAAGATACAGCTACACATAAGATTACTACACAGTTAAAAAAATTTGCAAATGAGAAAGTTTATATTGTCTGTAACAAATTATGCAAATATATTAATGTTATTTAACTGCATGCTCCAAAGCCCTCTAGCTTTGCTGCCTCTGATAGGTGGTTGAATCAAGCCACATAAAATTCCAGTGCTGTCTGGTGGCTCCATAGGAAGTATTAAGAGTCTTCCTTAAAGCTTCTTGCTTCTAATCTTAAATCACCTTCTTTGTTGAAATTGCAGTAATATATACATTCTAGTGTTTAAAAGCTTTGACTCTAGAAATGAAGAATGGTAGGGAAAAGTCATCTATATATTTTAAAAAACCCAGAAATTAGCTTAAAAAAAACTGTAGCGTATTAAACAATATAGAGGGCTTAGTATTCACAGCCTTAAAATAAACTATGGTTTATTCTGAATGTTCATTTTGAAGCCGAATTTTTGTGATTTCCCCCATGCCCATGTCCATACTAATGTTAACAGATGTCCCACCTTCCAAAACAGAGAGACAAGCTTGGCAGCTCTTCTCAGTTCGCAAATTTAATTATGGCTGCAAATGTGATAATGCAGCAACCTTTCCAAGTTTTAATTGGATCTGCATTTGGCACAAGCAACCTTCGTTTTTTTCACCATATGGATAACGGCAGTGCAAGGTGCCATCTTGTGCCCTTGATGTGAATTAGTCAACTCTTAATTATCAGCAGAGGAATTGGCCATATAGTGGATCTATCACGGCTCTTCGTAACCCCATCCAGCTATTCCTGCACTTAGTAGTTAGCTAGGTCACCTCCCCACATTGTCACTTGGGGACTATAAACTAATTTTAATATTTACTTGGCAGAATACCAACTATTAATCTGATGCTAACTTATTTGTCACTCCTTGTCATCAGAAAATTCATCCCAGATGTAATACTCACATAGTCTTTGATGTGTATTGTGCTTTATGATTTGTAGACTACTGAACGACTTACGTGATCCAGGCATCAGTCCGATGGCTAAGCAAGTTAAGCACTGCGGGTGAAGAAATTGAGTTTCAGAAAGGTTGAGTGACTCATCCAAGTTCTTTAAGTAAGGAGTGTGATTTTAGCCTTATGTTTCTCAAGCCAGGGCTCTTGCATCTATATGATACATTCTCACAAAAGTATCGGGGCTTATTTAGATAATCTATTTTGAATTACCTACACTATGGGTTCCCGGTAGTAGTATAGATAATGGGAAGTTTGAGCTTGAAAAAACATGGGGGAAAATGGAGTGTAGAGGGCAAAGAAGCAGGGAAATCTCAATATCATATTCATTAACTTTCCAATAATTCTATGTCCCCTTTCTTAGAATTAAGTATCCTTTTGTGCTTTCAGGAACAGCTGGGTGGCAGGACTCTGGTAATTCATAAAGAGCAGGTGAGCATGAGAAAAAGTAAGAAGATCTAGGACAGTGCCTGAGGGCATTAAAATAATTGTCATGACATGTAAATTTTTAATCCAAAAAGTTATGTACAGGATACCCATCAGGTAGTACCAAGTACTTGGTTAGGCTTTGCGGATTAAAAGATAACTGAAATACATTGCCTTTGAGGCACTTATTGGCTCCTGGGAAAGAACAATGGAAACAAACAATTATGACAGCTAGTTAATAGAAAATTAAAGGTAAGCATGGAGTACTGTGGGAACCAGAGAAGGGAAAAATTAATTCCTTATGGTGGGGAATTTCAGTTCTTTCTGGTTTAATTTGGACACTATGGGAGAGCTGAAGCCTTTAATAATCATAAAATTACAGAAAATCTCTTGGGTCCAGTGAAGATATTATTCCAAATTAAAGCTGAATGTATAGAAATACTTAAAAAAAAACACTGGCTTATTAAATCTAAAAAATATATATACTTTTGCAAGACTGTAATTCAACCTTTTATAATCGACAGTTTGGGATCATATATAGAAGGAGACTTTTTGGCCACAGTGTGTATAGTCAGCATAAAAGCACAATGATGAATACAGCAGAGAAATGGCCCTCAGCAACAAAGCAGCACAGATCACTGGGAGATGCAAATCCAAATAACTGAGGCCTTCTATTTAAAAACATGCTTTGCTCGCAGCAACAATCCTGGAAGATTCCAAATCACGTTGAAATAGCAATGTTCTGGGCAGCAGATGGTTCTTGGAAGGGCTCTGAACAACATGGTCTAGGTTGGGCTCGGGGGTGGATGGGATGAAGCCACTTTATGAAATGCCACATGCTGTCTAGGTGTAGGGCAAGGAGGTAGCCTATCCAATTTGTCAAAAACTCATTTTCGGGCCCCAAGGTCTCCTAGCAGCAGAATAGTTTCTGGAACCTGCCTTTCCTTTCTTGTGCCAAATTAGGAATATTTACCCAGATGCAAAAGGTGAAAAATAATGACATTTAAAAAGATTGGAGTACTTAAAAATATGGATTTAATTAAGCATTTCTACCACTTGGGGATGGAGGAATTCAGATTCAGAGAGGCACGTGTAAGGTATGACTTCTACCATTTCACTACCTCACCACACCATGGTCCGAATATGCTCGCTCCTTGGCCTTTCTCTTGGCCAAGTGGGTAACATGGAAATTATTCTTTCTCTAATTTTTTTCAACCAAATATTAGCTGATTAAAACACACTGCCTCTGGTACAAAGAAGAGTTGCTTTGTGTAAAAGAGTGTGTGTCTGTGTGTGTCTGTGTGTTTATGTATGTGCTGCAGAACATAGCAGAAGTAGTGGATGTTGCAGTAATGTAGCTTTGGGTGATAGGAAGGTCTACAATTCCATTTTACTCAATTATGTTGTTTCTTTCTGTAGAGGTAGGTATTATGGAATAGCTAGTATAGCTAGCATAGGCCATACTATGAAATAATTTAGCAGTAGGATATTCTGAAAAGGGAATGGGTTCCAGAGCAGTGAATTTGAAACCTCTCCTACCACTCCAAATTTTGAAAATGGCCTGCTTCTGCTGAGCTTCAGTTTTCTCACCTGTCAATGCAGATCATTAATTCTAATTTTCAGAATCATGCTGGAGTGCAGTGGTGCAATCTTGGCTCACTGCCACCTCTGCCTCTTGGGTACAAGTGATTCTCCTGCCTCAGCCTCCCAAGTAGCAGGAATTACAGGCAGCTGTCACCATGCCTGGCTAATTTTTATATTTTTAGTAGAGACAGGGTTTCACCACGTTGGCCAGGCTGTTCTCAGACTCCTGATCTCAGGTATCCACCTGTCTTGGCCTCCCAAATTGCTGGAATTACAGGCGTAAGCCACCATGCCCAGCCAATAACCACTTTCAGTGTTTCCCCTAGTTATATCTGGGAGTGCTAACGATTTTGGCATGTGAATGCCTGTGCTCAGAAGCAGGTTTGTGTGTGTTCTTTGCCTCTTATTTCTTGTCAAGTCTCCTGACTGTGGCTCTGCACCTTTGCAGGCTGGCTCCAGGGAGTTAGCTGCCATCCCTCGTGGTGGTGAACTCAATGTATATTGAATTCGTGGCAAGAGAATATGAGCTTGGAAATAGGACTGGAGTGATAAAAATGGCCCTCACTCCAATTCAGCCTCACTTCGTAACATGTCCTGAAGAAGCACTATTTGTTCCCAGAATCTCACATATCTTTTATCAGACTTTATCATGTGAGTTCTAGAGCTATTTCCTCTCCTTATAAGACTTAAAAAATGATTCATCTGGCTAGCAGGGAGACATATGCCAGATAATTCCCCTGCCAGTGCTCCCCTATATCTAGTCTCCCCTATATTTTTGATTCAAACTTACCTGCACTAAATTCTTTTCTCAAACTTCAATCCTAAAGCATAAAATCTTATGAATATATATACTCAACAATGTTACCAGCCTGCCAGTTCCAGAAACAACTCGGCTCTGAATCTTACTTTTGAAATTCTGCACACACACAAACAGCAGAGAAAGCAGTCAAGGTTTCTCGGCAACTGGAAGGTTTCATGAGTTAGCATGCTGCAGCAATAACTCAGAAAGTAAAAACTCTGATACGTATCAAGTCCATTCTGACCACAGATGAATATAATGTACTTGGTTAGTGCAAATTAAGTTTTGATATGTATATATGGATTCATTTGACTTACAAAGATAGAACAACAGAGTTATAATTATGTAAATAATAAAACTTGGGTTTATACAATGCCTTTTAAAACAATTTCAAATTAATCTCACTTTCAAAAACTATTTTTAAAATACATATTTAAAATATACCATAATCTAGGCATATTATTTACCATATCATTATTGTACTTTATAAGAAATAATAAAAATAATAACAATGAATATAATAGATCATATTTACTGATATCAGGCACAGTTCTAAAAGTTCTAAACATTTTACATATATTAACATATTTAATTCTCTTTATGGCCATGTAAGTTGAATACTGTTATTATTCTAATTTTACAGATGAGAAAACTCTGGGTCAGAGAGGTTAAAATAGCTTGTCAGAGTAACAGTTAGTGTTCAATAAGTGGTAAAGCTGAGATCTTAAAAGTCTAGGCAATTTATTACATTTCTTCACCTCTCCTTTATAATCCTTTATACTTATTTACGGCATTCATGACATTGCATAATGAGTACTTGTTTAATATCTTTCTTCCTCTACTGGATGATGCTCCCTAATGGCAAGGACTGTGACTTGGGTGTACAGCTCAGTGTTGCACTGGCACGTGTTCAGAGCCAAAGTATCTGCTGAATGTAGAACAGTTCCTCGGCGAATCTCAGAATTCTGTATTGAATTACTCCTTTCTGTATAGCAAAGGTGACTTTGTTAGACAATAAGAAGTAACAGAGAAAATATACATGAGCCATATATACTCTAGCATTGTTCACTATCAATTGGAGGAGAAAAATCCTCCCCAGATGAATACTTATGTGACAATCTGAAAAATAACACTAATGCAAGACAACAAGTTGGTACAGCTAGTGTGTGCGTAAGTCCTACGTGAATGACAAATAAAGGCTATGATTTAGAGGAGGGAGGGGCAGCCTTGGGATCCACCGAGTTGCCCAAGAACACAGAGTTAGTGTTCAATCAAGAACTAAAATTGGAGTCTTTCATCTACCAGTTCTTCAGTTAGACTGATGTGGGACAGGGTCAAAAACCTAGAAAAGAATGAGAGAATAAAAGAAAACTAATGTTACCGATTTCTAAATGATCTAAATTGCAAACTCACTGGATTTATAAAACTTTTGGTTTGGTATCCTATTAATTCATTGAATTATTCACTTAATCACTTACTAGCTTGATCACCACCATTAATATTTACATTTACTATGTGCTAAGCTCTGTATTAGGTGACAGAAGTCTCTGGGTTAGAAAGTGGAGTTTCAGAACTTTTCTGGTCAGGCATCCATTTCTTGGCAGCAACTTGGCACTGTGGGAGGTGTTTAAGAAACAACCACTGATTTTGGACTTGAATTCTTTAAATGAGTTGGAATCAGGTACCTGACTAGTTTTATACATTCAACTAACACATTTTGTGTGCCCACTATATTTAAACATTGTGGGAATAAAGTAAAAAAAAAAAAGGTTCCTGCACTCAAGAAGATTACAGTATACTTTATTAGGTTTTATAGTGGGTCTATAAACCAGATGGTGTGGGGGACAAGGATGGAGAAGATCTCTTCACAAAATGTAAGATGAAGAATTGTGTAAATTCATTAACCTTGGCCAAGTGTCTCTGATCCGGTGCTCACAACTATTCATATTCTGCTCCTTCTCTTGGGTACCAACAAGCTTGTCATGTCCAGTTCCATTTGTAATTAGGCAGGGCAATGTGATTTGAGTTTCGTGTAACAGAATGGAAGCAAACATAATGTGCACCTGCTTAGAACATCCTCCCATGCACTGTCCTCCTTCTGTTTCCCCATCAGCTGGTATAATGAGAGGACTCTGAATCTAGATCTGGGTGAGGCCATGAGATCCAAGAAACTGGGATGAATAATAAACTGCGGACTATGATGGAGCATGAGATGAGGGAGATACTATGCTAAGCCACCATTATTAGGGGGTTGTTGTTTGCAGCAAGTAGTTAATTCTAACTATTCAGTATTTGTGCTTGACTTACTCAGAGCCAAATCCTGAAAGACCAGACACCAGGTTCAGGCATAAGGAAGAATAATAAAACTTGTAACAATAAAATGTGTTCAAATTTACAAGTACTTTCACATACATGAGTTTATGTTGGCAACAGTTCTTATAGTAACTATAGGAATATAGGGCAGGTAGTATTATGTCCATTTCAGCAATAGAAATAACTAGGCTGCTTGTGTTAGACTGCTTGGAAAGATGAGACTATCAAAAAAACTTTAGTTCAGTTAGGGAAAAGTTTCTCCTTAGGACTATATAGGGACTAGGGATTTTGCTAACATAGACTTTAAAATTGTTAGCTTCAAAGTCTTTTTTCACTGCCCCTCCCCACCCCCCGATTTAATGTAATATGTGAATCTGGAATGAAAGGAGAAGAAAATAAGAGAGGTGGGATCATCCACCTAAGGGGTCATGGTCCTTTTTGGATATGACCCCACTGGCTGTCCTAGGGCTGCTATGATCCAGGAGCCTGACTGACATGGTAATCTCCACAACATGGCAGTACTGGGCCTTCTCCTTGCCTGGATTATGAAAATTAATTGAGGGTGTCCATATAACTTATGAGAGTATAATCTTTCTCTTTCTATTACTAAAGCAGTATAAGCAATGCTATTTTCGCTAGGGCATCAAACCTTTGTACAGCCTCTGGTATACCTTTTGCTTATTTTAGGCATTTCTTATTATGATTTTGCCTTTTGTTCTTTCTTACAAAAAAAAGAAATTTCTCATTCAACATTTTTATATAGCCTACAGGAACCCTATCCCTGGCAGTTATCCATTCTAACTCCTCTACCCAGGGAATTTTAGCTTCTTAATTTATACAAAAATATGCTTAGGATTTTCTTAGGTGCAGGGCATATAGAGATACACAGAGTGTGACTCTCACTATTAAGTAAATTATCTTTACAGAAATACTTAAAAAATGTTTAAAACCAGTCAATATTAATGCTCATTTGGGTTGACTTTGTAAATATCTGTTGAATACCAACGCCTTCCATGGGCACCTTATTGTGCTACATTGTACATGTGAGGATTGGGATGAGTAAAGAAGTAGAAAGACATATGCCTCATCAGCAAAGAATATCTGAGGATGAAAGAAAGAGCAGATAATACTCAAGCTTGCCCAAGGCTATAAACTAGATAAGGCTATTGTTATAGGCCAGCCACTGTATTAGTTAAGACTTTTTTGGCTTCAAATTGCAAAAATGCAATTCAAATTGGCTTGAGACAAAAAGAATTTATTGGCTCCTGTACCTCAAAAATCTAAGATATAGAACTGTGTATTAGTGGGATCAGAAATAAATTTTCTAGTATCAGAGGTGGTAATTAGAACAGATTCTTTATCTTCTAAAAAAGTGGGCTTTTACACATGGAATTAGAATCAATTAATATAGATAAAACGTAAGTAAGCTTTGAGACAACCACGTGTCTTTCTTAGACATAGTAGGGAAAAAAAATAAAGCATTCCAGTCAAGAGGATAGTAAGTGGAAAAAGAGTCTCACTAATACAGCCTGACAGCCCAGGATCTTCAATGTTCAACAAAGTTGGGTGGCTTTTTGTCCTGGATCACATGCCACCCAAGCCACAGGGACTATGGGAATGAAACATGGGAAAAAACATGTCTAATTAGTAACTCCCAGTAGATGCAATAGCAGAAGGATAAGCTAGTGTGTATCCTCTTACCTCTGGCTGTCCAGAAAGGATGAACTCTCTCTTTTATAGAATCATCTATATATGTTAGGCAACTCAAGAACATCAAGCTTTGCCAGGCATTTAGGCAATTGGGCTAAATTAAAGAAAGAAACCCACAAATTCTTTAAATATGTAATTAAAAACCATCTACACACTGTCATTTCAAATACAATGGTTGTATCTATATTTAAATTTTTATGATATTGTCAAGTTGCACCAGTCAGCATTGTATCAGTGGCTAAAAGTTGCTTTGTTTTGAGACGGAGCCTCACTTTGTCACCCAGGCTGGAGTGCAGTGGTGCAATCAGCTCACTGCAGCCTCTACCTCCCAGGCTCGGGTGATTCTCTCATCTCAGCGTCCTGAGTAGCTGGAATTACAGGTGCATACCTCCATGCCTGGCTAATTTTTAAATTTTTTTTTGTGGAAATAGGGTTTTGCTGTATTGCTTGGGCTGGTGTCAAACTTTTGGGCTCAACTGATGTACCCACCTTGGCCTTGCAAAATTCTGGGATTTCAGGCATAATCTAGGAAGCTAGGAGCTACAGAGTGTGAGGCTGCAATGAGCTGCAACTGTGCCCCTGCACCCCAGCCTGGGCAACAGAGTGAGACCCTGTCTCAAAAAAAAATAAATAAAACACAAAAGTTTTTAGCCACTGATATGATGCTGGCTGATGCAACTTGACAATACCATAGTAATTTAAATACAGATAAAACTGAAAGCTTTACTGTTATAGAAGTATCCAAGATATCAAAGAAGGAAATGATATTTACAAAACTGTATTTATTTGGTATTTGTATCAAGATAATATGCAGGTCTGGCTGCATCTAGTTTCTCAAGCAAATTTACATTCTCCCATTTCTTGGCTATGCTTTCCTCTGTATTGATTCTTAGGCAAGTTCTCTGCTTCAGTTCCCAAGACTGCTGGTAGTAGCACTAGTTTTGTGTTCTAGTCCCTCATTAAGCAATAGAGAGATACTCTTCCTTCCTAACAATTCAAACAAAAGTCCTAGACTTGAATCTTAGTGAATTCGGTTGGGTCATGAGCATATACCGAATTAATCCCTTCTAATGAGTCTTAAAGATTTGATGATTCAGTCAAGCAACCTGGATCACATGCCACTCAAGTCACAGGGGCTATGAGAATGAAGAATCATTTCAATAACTACTGTGGCATCATGTAATATACTTTATTAGTTCGTTTCGACACTGCTGATGAAGACATACCTGGGACTGGACAATTTACCAAAGGAAAAGGTTTAATGGACTCAGAGTTGCACGTGGCTGGGGAGGCCTCACAATCATGGTGGAAGGGGAAAGGTATATCTCACATGGCAGAAGACAAGAGAAGATAGCTTGTACAGGGAAACTCCTGTTTTTAAAACCATCAGATCCCATGAGACTCATTCACTATCATGAGAACAGCACAGGAAAGACCTGCCCCCATGATTCAATTACCTCCCACCAGCTTCCTCCCATGACACATGGGAACTATGGGAGTTACAATTCAAGATCAGATTTGGATGGGCCAGCCATTTGAATAACACAGCCAAACTGTATCATTCACAGTTTAAGATCATGGGGAACCACTGCTCCTACTTTGCCTAGATTAATTCCACACTTCAGAAATTTTTACTTATAGCATTTGCCTTCCTAATGCTTATTTCTTTCTGACAAAATTCTGATTGCGTGAAAGAAAAAGCAAGTTAAAGCTAGCTAGAGCTACAAACAAGACGAAATACAAAAACAAGCAAACAACAACAACAAAAAACCTAAAGCAATTCAGCAACAATTATTGGAAGAATCTGTAGCTATCTCACAGGATCAAAGAAAGAGTTGAACATGCCTGAGGAGATGCAAAGTAAAAAGATAATCTATAGTACCTTAGAAGCAGGAGTCTATGGTCTCTCTACAGTACTGGTATCAACATCAGTCTACTACAAAGACTTTCAGTCTTATCTCAATTAAAATTTCCAGTTTGTTAGGGAAAAACATTGGATTAGTCATTGCTGGTCAAATGTTAGCCTCTGAATCATTCAGCTATCCCTGGGAGACTGAACTATGTAATATAACATGAAAAAACGACCACTGCCTTCTTTAGAAAGATGAGGAATGATGTTCATGGAAATGTACTTTTTCAAAATTGCATAGCTAATAATAGTAGAGCCAGTATTTGAATCCAGTTTTGATTAAATAATTCAGATTCTGTAAATAGTACCATGTCTGTTAAACACATTGTGATATCCTAAGTTTACAATTCTTAAATGTAATGATTTTATTTTTACATTTGTGTGCCTTCTTTGCATTTTGCTAATTCTTTAATAATAATCAAGCTATGCTTAAGACATTTCAGTTCATTCCAACAAAAGCAGTATCCATGGAGGCTTAACGTGCTTGGTATCAGGATTAAAAGTAGGATGTGCTCATCGAAGAGGCAAAATTCCCTTGGAAAATTGCTCTCCCTCCTTTAGTGATTCTTCCTGAGAGCTCTTCTCATCTCACTTTTTGTAGGATTTTGAGTTTAGTTTATTTTAGGAATGATTTTGTATCACACCAACTCTATCCCCCATGAATGTACATGATTTGAAAATTACAAATCCTAACAGTTTCTGCTCACAATATGAGAATCTAAGAGTCAGGAGAACATTTCACAGTAAGCATAAAATGTGACAAAACTAGATTTAAAAGATCCCTGGTGATGACATGATTCTGTTAGGGGTGATTAGGCTGTTTTCTTCACCCATTCTGAACAACAGATTTTGACTATGTATCAGTTGCTTTTCACTCATGTCAGGTAATTTCTTATAGCATTTTTTTTGAAAGTTACATGTACACAGATGCACACACATCATATATATATGTATATATATATATGTATTATACATATATATATATGAATGAAAGAGACAGAGACAGAAAAACTATTAGGATAATGTATCTTAGAAGCATAATTATCTATAAAATAAATTCTATACAATATGGTTTTATGTATTTATCTAATTTTTATAGTATGATTCTATGCCTATT
The DNA here is from genome assembly GCF_048565385.1 of Saimiri boliviensis. Taxonomy (NCBI): domain Eukaryota; kingdom Metazoa; phylum Chordata; class Mammalia; order Primates; family Cebidae; genus Saimiri; species Saimiri boliviensis. The sequence goes on from NC_133465.1 coordinate 36,995,712, forward strand.
CATTAAGGAACATTAGAGTTTTTGCAGTGGCCTTATTTGGTTCCTTTTGTTTCACAATTCTTCTTCATGGATGGTTTTGTCCTGATCTCAGGCAGCACCTATCCCATACAAGTTTATGCTGCATTGTCACTTCTTACTGTTATAAAATATTGGAATACAGAAAATTCACCCTCTCCACTGACAGTTGTTAAGGTTTCACTATCAGTTAGACACAGTGGTTCATGCCTGTAATCCCCGCACTTTGGGAGGCTGAGTCAGAAAGATTGTATAAGCCCGGTAGTTCAAGACCAGCCTGGATAACATAGTGAGATCAGTCTCTACAAAAAAAGTTAAAAAAATTATACAAGTGTGATGTTACATACCTGTGGTCCCAGGTACTTGTGAGGCTGAGGTGGGAGAATCACTTGAGCCTGGGACGTTCTAGGAGGTTGAAGCTGCAATGAGCCGTGATCTCACCACTGCATTCCAGCCTGGGCGATACAGTGAAACTCTATCTTTAAAAAAAAAAAAATTTTTTTTCACTATTGAAGTTCAGAGTCCTCATCTTTTTCTACACCTTGTGAGAACTGCCTGTTGCCATTTTGGCATGGTGTTCCCTGGTACCCTGTTCCAATTTTCCGTTTGATTTCTTTGATCTGTAGAAATGAATTAAACCATTTCCCACTGTGGGATCACTTGGGAAAAGCTCCTCCCTCCAATAATTTGACTCTGGTGTAGCATCATCATAATACTCCCTTTATCCTTTAACTCATTGGTCCTTTTCTTTCCCTTCTAGACCCCCCCACTGCCACTGGCTGACTAAGTGGAGTGGTATTGTTCTTAGTATTTCAGGTCAACATCAGTGTAGGCTACAAAACACATGCATTATCTCTTTGAATCCTCGAAATGCATTATCTTCTTTAATCTTCACAACTCTGAATGAGATGTTAATAGGATCTCCTTTTCAGATGAGGCCTAGAAAGGTTATGATTTGGTTAGAATGTTCACAGTCAGAATTGAGTCTGAATCAAGATCTTATAGCTCTGAATCCTACCTCTTTTGCTGATGCCTCATAGTTGGTGACAGAAAAAGTACCTTTCCTAATTTTTGTGTCTTCCTAACACAAATACCACTGTTATTGCCTTTTGCGTAAGTATAAAGGTACAGGTCTTTTAAATGATTAATCAAAAGAGGGACCAGACAGGCAAAAAGGAGATCTGTTCACAGTGCAAATACAAGAAAATGTGGAATAGATGAAATATCAGGAATAAACTATAAGTAAAGATCACAAGATCAGAAATAGGGCAAAGAAGGGCTACTTTTTTTATAATCTAAGAATCCACCCAAATTGGACTTTCCCTAACAAATAGAAGGAAACTTTTCATGTATCATTTTGCTTGAAAATATTCTATTCATTTGAAATTTTGAAAATATACATTAAAAATTAAATAATAATTCTATAGAAAAAATCTTTATGTTCCTTAGAATAAATCAATTATCAGAGGTTGTGACTAATAACTTAGTCATAACAAAGGCAAAACAATAAAGTGTAGGGTTCTTGCTAAGAGAATCTTTTGCAGCTGCCAGAGAAGTTCCTTTATAGTGTTGAAAAGAAGCCCAATGTGTGCACAGGGTTATATTTTAGGTGATAAAGGAGACTTTCTAACATCTTTTCTCTCTTTGATTCTATAAAGATCAAATAAAAATTCTGTTCATTTTAAGAGAAGCCTAAAATATGAGAAGCAGCCAAGGTTCCTTTTCTAAGTATGACAGTGTTGCTGACACACAGCTGGAGACTGATTTATCGTCACATTTAAAGAAAGCCTTTAACAAATGACAACACATATGGACATTAGGCAGTTCCTTTCTCTCGCATAAAACAAAGTGATACATGGTATATGCATTTTAAAGGCATAATTCCTCAAATGAAAACTCTAAAATATGAGAGTTAAAATATCTGAATTGCTGGTGATTCTCCCATTTCAAGTTTTTGTATAGCATTCTGTGGGATAGGATTGAGAAAACGTAGTAGAGTCTGTTAGTCTCTTCTCATCTCAATGTCAGTCTTACATCACCATTGCCATGCCTCTTATTTATAAAATGCATTGTGATTTTCATTTAGAAAGCTAAAGTGGATTGGATTCACCACAAATCTACCCGTACCCCTCTCTTCTACAATATCAACCTTTTATTTCTGACCATCAAATTAGGATTCTTTAAAACAGAGTAGATCAGGAGCACACACGGAATTGATAAATCTTTGATTTTTATATAAGAATGTCAAAAACATCAAGAGAAAGTCAAGGAATATTCCAAAGTTTTATACAGCATCTATCAACATGGGATCTATGGTAACCCCATACTTCCATTTCGCACACTTACTTTATTTTTCTTTGAAGGTACAGTTTGACATTTTACCCCCTTAGGATTCTAAGCAGCCAGCTTTGGCACGAAAGTCAAGACTGGGGCTGGTAAATGACGGCCAGTTAGTAAGCCAGTATCAGCAAATGGAGTGTTTTCATAACATTTTATTGGAACACAGTCACACCCATTTGCATATGAATGTCTATAGTTACTTTCATACCATAACAGCAGCGTGAAGTAGTTGTGATGGTTTGAGGCAGAAAGACCTAAAATGTTTACTATATGGACCTTTAAAGAAATAGTTTTCTGACCCCTGGTCTAACCTCATTCTGGTTAGTGTTATAGGGCTGAAAGCAAGACTTTTTTTTTTTTTTTCCTTCTTGATTCTTTCATATATAGAAAACTTTTTTTTTTCAATTAAAAACCTATTATTTAAAAATTCATCAGAACTGACTGTAAGCCAGATACCATTTTTTATATTCAAAAGAAAGGTATTAACCCTGAGAGACATTTCTCAGTCTGTGCTCTTTTTTTCTATTTGCTCATTTTAAAGTACTTGAAATAGAAAGATGAAAATGCATTTGTTGGCTACTTGGTCAGCTTCACAAATTTTCCACCTTCCTACCAGCAGAAATCTCCAAATGACTTTTTCAGTGACTGTAAATAACTGAGCTTCTACTTCTCACTGGCCATTCCACCCCTGACCTGCAACTACATGTCCAGTGCTCAAAGTGGCTGGTCCTGAAAGAAACATCCAGAAGATACAAAGGGCCTTTTAGGTAAAATAGCTCTAATTTTCACAGGAATTTTCCTAGTTGCAGAAATTAAGATTCCAGCAAGGAAATAACACTCTCTTTAGTGGGTTTCAGTTGAGATCCTGAAACGATAAAGTTTCCTCCAAACAGTCTGCTCATAAATCCTTTTAAGCATGCAGCCCTTAGCACAAGTCCCTACTAAATTAAATATACCAAGCAGAGCTAGGAAAGGACTGGTAGGTACATCCGATTATTTTATAAGGTTGGGATAGACAAAGTGGCACATGAATTTGAAACTCTAATTGCTGCTTCTCCCTTGGTGCTGTTTTAGTCTCCTGAAGAGTGTAAAAATTCCAAGCTCATGCTCTCCTGGTTAAGCATGTTCAGGCTTTTTGTCCTCGGTTCCAATACCAAGCACCAATGGTACACACCCAGAAAGCACAGGGAATGCAGTTGCGGTTTTTCTTTGTATTGTTGAGATTATTTCTTTAAACAAGAAATTTTCACCTTTGGGGCCCTTGACCTCATTTTCTGCAGCAATAAAACAAATCAGCAGTGACTCAGCAACTTGTAAGCTGTTGTCTCAAATATCTCTTCTCAATAAATCTGCAAGCCAGAAGTTAAAGTCTCCAGATCCCCTCCCTCAGAATACTGAAGAGTAAAATGAAAAATCATTGTAATGTTAAAAGAGAAACTAGAAGCATGAATATATTTTACAACACAAGGAACTCAGGTTATTTGGACAATGTGCAGTAATTGAGTTATAATCCTTGTCTGCCTTTAGCTAGTTACATGACCTGAGAGAGTCGTTGCATAGAACTGGGTTTGTTAAATGATTAGGCTTGGTTTTTAAAGTCTTTCTTGTATACAGATTCATACTGTACTCAAATTCTGAACTGTGAGGGCTGTCAATCTCTGGGATAGGGTTTTAGAGAAAGGCAGTCTTAAAAGATTTACTGTCCTATGTTGTTTCCCCCACTGGCCTCAAATAAACTTAGGTGGAACTTGCAGAACAGCACAGATCCTTGAATACCCTTCATAAGATAAATGGCTCTTCTGTTTAGAAGGCTGTGATCCTTGACCAAATGTACATCATTGGCAGGTGCCCAGGTAGAATGGTGAGAGAAAAGAAGGTAGTTGTCTTCCCCGCCAGATCAACTGAAGCATCTTTGGCCCTCAGGGGAGAAGTGTTACAAACAGGTGGCCTTCACATGCCAAAGGGAACTGCACCATTTTACATATTTTCTCATCTAAGCCAAGAAGTAAGAAGAAAGTTATACAACTTCTCTTTTAGGCCTATAATTATATGATTTTATAGCTAATGAGGCTCTGATTTTCTTAAGTCTACAGTTGAAACTTTGATAACCACACATTTTTACTGAGGTGAATCTTGCCTTAACAGCTGCAAGTGGGACATGGTTCATTAGGAACCTCTATATTATGAGACATGTAATCCTCCCCTTAGTTTTTATAGAAAAAACTCTCGACAGTGACACCATAATATTTGACCTTAGTAACTGCACCTGGAATCATTCACCAAGGATACCAGAGGACTTTTGCCAACAAATTTAGCTCTGCACATTAGCAGTACAATGATTCTGAAATCACATTCATCTGTACTTTTTAGGAGGTTCTAAAGCAGCTCAGCCTTGATGAATTAGTTCTTTCTCTGAAATAGAGGGATGACGTAAGTCATTATTATCCCCTTTTATGGAAATGGCATTAATCCAAACTGCCAGTAATTCAAGATGCATATTTCAAAAGTACATGAATTAATTCAGTGAAATGGACAAGATTAAAAATAAATTTGTTCTAACCTTTTGTCATGGAATGAGTACATGGAGATGTTATAATGAATGAGAGGTGGTCTTGGTAATCCAGCAAGGATTTATATCCATGAATGTCTTTTTACCACTGGTGTCCTGTTCAGCACTCCTGTGCACGGGCTGACTGCTGCCTGCCTATTGAGGCCAGTGATTCTTCTAGTCTTTCTATGTTGAAAAATACTCAGAAAGCATCATCCTTGAGACCATTCAAGAACAGAAGTGTGTGTTGGGGGAAAAGAAGAAAAAGAAAGAAAAACCGTGTCATTCAAGTCCCAGGAAGAAAAACGCACAACTTTATTCAACCCCAATCTGTGGGTAAGAAAATTAAGATCAGTCAGGTAAGAAGTCTTCAACTCCACCATACCACCTACAAGAAAGCCATTCATCCATTGTTGATCAAGATTCTTAGCTTTTTCACTTGGAAAACTAAGTGCCGTAGCACTGGTTGTTTCTTTTCAACCAGTTTCTTTTGTCTCCAGCCTGCTTGCTTTCTACATTTTTAACAGGGTAAGCTTGCTAAAATAGAAATTAGATCTGATCATTTCCGTGTTTTAAATCCTATGTTTCCCACAGTAATCATGATAAAATTCAGATTTGTTAGGGGGGTACTCAAGGCACCTCCTTTAGTAACTGGGCTCTATCTGTATACCTAAGGAGTGTTCTGCTCCTGTCAAATCAATTTATGTGAAGTTTTCCAAATGGTATTATGTTCTCATGTCTCTGATCCTTTGTACATGCCTTTTTAACTTCTTGTTAGGGCTGAAATTTGAAGGATGAAAGAGGATAATTAATATTTATTGAGCACTTAATTATGAGCCAGAAATAATTCTGAGGATTTTACATTTATTATGCATTTTGCTCTCTCAGCAACAGTATGAAGTAGGTACTCTCAAAATCCTGGCTTTATAAAAGAGGAACTTGAAGCATAGAACAGTTAAGTTCCCTACCTGAGGCTACACAGGGAATAAGAGTTAAATATGGGATTCCAGGGCATGTAATCATAGCCAAGGTGTTACAAGGCCTTTAGGTCTCATGAGGCATTTACTCATCCTTCAAAATCCAGTTCAGAGGGCATTTTCACTGGAAAGCTCCCATGATGCACCCCCTCATTTGGAGCTGATGTGCATCTGTGCTCCTTAGTACCCATGTGTAGCCCCCTGTTATAATACATATAACATTGTACATGTTAGCATCTCCACAGTCTGTCCTGTGTTTCCATGCCTAGTGCTCTGCTAACATCTATGGATTGGAGAATAACTTGTTTTCAAAAGAAATCACTTCCTTTTCATTTAAAATTTTCTGTATTTCTAGTAATTTACCCCCTAATAGACAGTAAGTACTCAGGAAGCGTTGGGTGAAATGAAAGAGCAGATGGGTTTATGAGCTCTTTCTTGGTGCCCATAGGAAGTAGGAGCAGATCAACTTCCATTAAAATGACAGTTCTTATTTTGCTTTACCATGCTTTTGCTGTTGTTGTTTTTTGCTTTTGCTACTCCCTCAATTACAAATACCACTACTGCACGTGACTATGAAACTGTAAAGAAAAAGCTTCTCTAGTGCAGCCTTTGATTTATAGGGTATAGCACATTTCTTAATTTTAGTACAATAATGAAAAAAATTACAACAGAATTTTTTCAGATCGATACTTGCTATAGCAAGAAAGGGAAAGAAACAGCTACTATGTGCCAAGTCCTAGTCCAAACACTTTATAGGATTTTAATTGTCACAGCATTCTTTTAGGATAAGTAGTATTATCTTCATCTTACAGTTGAGAAAATCAAAGTTCAGAGTGATGAAGTGTTTTATCCAAAATCACACAAAGAGTAATCTGCAGAGTGGAAACCCAGACCTTTACCTCCCTGATTCCAAAGAGCCTACCTTATTTAAAGCATGTCCAATAACATGGTGTCTGAGGCCAGGTTCAGTGCCTATGTAACTGACCACTCTTTGAGATTACAAATTGCAAGTAGTTTCAGAAATGAAACAAACATAATTAGCTTCATTGTGCAATGGTGAGATTTGTATTGATTTTGCCAGTAGAGTAGAAAGAAGGCATTGTTGCTTAGGGATCAAGAGAGCAACTCTGTTTCTAGACTGCTAGTTTGAATTCCTCCTTACTTGCTGTGTTACCTTGGACAAGAAGCAGAACCCTTCTATTCCAGTTTCTCTACTTAGAAAACAGGCACAATAACAAAACCTACCTTATGTAGTTATTGGATCCTGACTTCTGATCTATAGTTTAGTTAGAGCTTCCTTGCCAGCATTTTAGCACTAAACAGGAATCTCATGACTTCCTAGCTTAGTGCTTCTGCCGCCTACTTTTGTCCAACACTAAAATGTCACTAGTCATCATGATATCTGACTTCAAACTATATTACAAGGCTACAATAATCAAAACAGCATGGTGCTAGTATAAAAACAGACAAATAGACCAATTGAACAGAACAGATTCCTCGGAAATAACACTACAGATCTACAACCATGTGATCTTTGGCGTATCTGACAAAAACAAGCAATGGGGAAAGGAATCCCTATTTAGTAAATGATGCTGGGAAAACTGGCTAACCATATGCAGAAAACAGAAACCGGACCCCTTCCTTGCACCTTACACAAAAGTTAACTCCAGATGGATTAAAGACTTAAAAACCTGAAACCATAAACTCCCTAGAAAAGAACCTAGGCAATACCATTCAGGACATAGGCATGAGCAAAGACTTCATGACTAAAACACCAAAAGCAATAAAGACAAAAGCCAAAATTCACAAATGGGATCTAATTAAACCAAAGAGATTCTGTACAGCAAAAGAAACTATCATTAGAGTGAACAGACAACTTATAGAATGGGAGAAAATTTTTGCAATCTATCCATCTAACAAAGGTCTAAAATCCAGAATTTACAAGAAACATAAACAAATTTACAAGAAAAGGCAAACAACCCCATCAAAAAGTGTGCAAAAGATACGAACAGACACTTCTCAAAAGAAGACATTTATGTGGCCAACAAACATATGAAGAAAAGCTTGTCATCATTGGTCATTAGAGACATGCAGATCTAAACCATAATGAGATACCATCTCATGCCAGTTAGAGTAGCAATCATAGAAGAGTCAGGAAACAACAGATGCTGGAGAGAATGTGGAGAAATAGGAATGCTTTTACACTGTTGGTGGGAGTGTAAATTAGTTCAACCATTGTGGAAGACAGTGTGGCAATTCCTCAAGGATCTAGAACCAGAAATACAATTTGACCCAGCAATCCCATTACTGAGTATATATCGAAATGATTGTAAATTATTCTACTATAAAGACAAATGCACATGTATGTTTATTGCAGCACTATTTACAATACCAAAGACTGGAATGTGGCACATATACACCATAGAATATTATGCGAGCCATAGAAAAGAATGAGTTCATGTCCTTTATGAGGACATGGATGAAGCTGTAAACATCATCCTCAGCAAACTAACACACAAACAGAAAACCAAACACTGCATGTTTTCACTTATAATTGGAAGTTGAACAATGAGAACACATGGGCACAGGGAGTGGATCATCACACACTGGGGCCTGGAAGGGGGCAAGAGGAAGGAGAGCATTAGGGCAAATACCTAATGCATGGTGCTTAAAACCTAGATGATGGGTTGATAGGTGCAACAAACCACCATGGCACGTATATACCTATGTAACAAACCTGTATGTTTTGCACATGTGTCCTAGAACTTAAAGTAAAATAAAAAAAGAAAAATGCCAAATGAGTGGCATTATGCTCTGCTGCATGATGAATGAAGGCGTGAGGTTATGAATCCCAAAAGTTCTTTTGCTAATGCACTTCTTTTCTCAGGAAGTGATAAAAGTTTTTTTTTTTTTTTTTTTCTGTCTCAGTTCTAACAGTCATGCAGTTTATATCTACACCATGCTGTACAAATTGCAGTCAATTACTTAAGGTTAACAATTGGAATTCCCAGTAGTAGTAAAAAAACTAGCTATTTGTAAGTCATTTGTAGTAATCTTTAGTAACTGATAATTATAGACACTAATTAGCTCATTTGCTTAGTGTTGTTTTTACATAGTAAGATGCTTAATGAATTAATCACAAGAAAAAGAATTGAGTGGTAATTAAATGCCAATTAAGGGGTTTTATATGTAAGAAAAGTACATTGGTTAAATAATAATCTTTAAAACAATGAACTAAATGATTCAAGGTAATGTGATGAGAATTGTTCTGTTCTTACACTGATTATCATGGTGCATTAGTCTTGCTTGGATATACAACAGATTAAACAAGTCTTACGTTATTAGGGTTTCTCAGTTTTAGCTCTATTGACACCTTGAGCTTAATAATATTTTTTTTGTAGGGGCTGTCCTATGTGTTGCAAAATGTTTAGCAGCATCATGGTCCTTTACGATTTAGATGCAGTAATACTTTCTCAACTGTGACTAATGAAAATGTCTCCAGACGTTGCCAGATGTCCCCTGGGGGGGGGTAAGGATGGGGAAGCAAAACCTGCCCCAGTTGAGGATACTGGGTTGGCTCCTAATTTTTTGTTTTGGTTGTGTTTTTCTTCAAGATTATTTTTATTACTTACGTGAAGTTGACTTTTTAGAGCTCATTATAACATCTGAGGGCTCCACTGACCAAATGTATTACGAAGAATTAACTGCTACAGTGGTAAGAGCACTGAATTTGGTAACCAAAGACTTTGGCTCAGAGTAAGTGTTCCCTACCATTATGCGACCTTAGATGAGCAATGTAACGTCTTTGAATATGGGTTTTCTCATCTATATAGCAAGGATAAGACAATCATCTCAAGTTTCATGTAGGATTCTAAGACTTCTCAAATAAAAATAAACAAATACTTTGCAATATGACTTTTCACCCTTAGTCACAAAGATCTTCCAGGATCATTCATATTCTTCCTTGACCAATTGTCTATTTTTCAAATTCAAATAAATTTATTGAGTGCTTTCTACAAGCCAGACACCTTTCCTAGGCACTGGAGACAAATTAGTGAACGAAACAGACTAATTTATGAGCAAGACAGGGTGTGGACACAAAAATGCAGAATTGGGATAAAGAATTCAATTATAAATAGGGTGGTATAGAAATTCCTGCTGAGGAGCAGAGACTTAAAAAAAAGATGGAGAAATGAGCCATCTGGGTATTGGCAGAGAGTGTAGTGTCCAAGAAAGAGAAACAGCCGGTGCAAAGCCTGTTCCATTTTTCTTATCCAAAAGGCAAAATGTTTATTAACCTAAGTGGACATTATAATTGAAATTGTTGCTCATAATGAAAAAATTAGGCATTTCATTATATCTGCCTCATAATTTTCCTTTTAAAGGATGTTAATATATGTCTACAAGATACTTTAAAATAAGCATATTTATGCTTCTTAGTACAATATTGGGATGATTTGAATAAATGGGGAAAAGTCCAAGAATAGTAAAATAAAAGTTTTATTGAGAGTTAGTCACAAAATAGCCAAACACTGTTTTGTTATTGTTTTTCGGTAACATTAGATTAGCTACTCTTGTCAGATTGACTTTTTTGACAATATTTTAGCACCACATTAAGAAGTCATACTATGACCTTTACAATTTGAAATCTTCCAAATAACTATAAAAGTTCTACTCAATGTAATTGCAAAGTCTCAGTGTAAATCCCTCAGCCTAGATGATCCTCGGCCATCTGTCCTTAGCCTAGATAATCCTTAGGAAAGATGAAAAGAAATTATATTCCCCAAATTATTGCATGCTTGTAACAGTTTCTGTGGGCTTTATACTTAAAAAATTAACCAATTAATGGTAATATATATTTAGAAGTACAAGTGAAGATTTCTTATATGCATATATTGTATAATAGTGAAGTCTGGGCTTTTAGTCTAACAGGTAGTGAACATTGTACCCAATAAGTAGTTTTTCAGCCCTCAGCCTTCATCCCTGTCCCATCCCCACATTTTGTACTCTTCAGTGTCTATTATTCCATCTTATATGTTGATGTGGAAGCATTGTTTAGCTCCCACTTAGAAGTGAGAACATACAATACTTGCTGTTTCTGAGTTATTTCACTGAGGATAATGACTTCCAGTTCCAGTCATGTTGCTGCAAAACCCATGAAGTCATTCTTTTTTTATGTCTGAGTAGTATTCCATTGTATGGATGTACTACATATTCTTTATCTGTTTATCTGTTGATGGACACTTGGGTTGATTCTATATCGCTGCTATTGTGAATAGTGATGCAATAAACATACAAGTGCAAGTATCTTTCTGATATAATGACTTCTTTCCCCTTTCCCTTTGGGCATATACCAATAGTGAGATTGCTGGTTCAAATGGTATCTCTATTTTTAGTCCTTTGAGAAATCTCTATATTGTTTTCCATAAAGGTTGTACTAATTTACATTCTTACCAACAGCATATAAGCATTCCCCTTTCTCCCTATCCTTGCCAATATATGTTGTTTTTAGGTGTTTTCATAGTAGCTACTCAGATTGGTGTAAGATGGTATCTCATTGTGGCTTTAATTTGCATTTTTGTGATGATCGGTGATGCTGTACATTTGTTCATATGCTTGTTAGCCACTTATATGTTTTGTTTTGGAAAGTGTGTTTGTGTCTTCTGCTCACTTATGGATAAGTTCTTTAGTGGTGACTTCTGAGATTTTGGTGTCCCCATCACTTGAGGGTTGTACACTGCACACAGATTTTTATCATTCACCTCCTCCCAACCTTCTCCCACAAGTCTCCAAAGTCCATCCTGTCATTCTTATGCCTTTGCATTCTCATAGCTTGGCTCCCACTTACAAGTGAGTACATGCAATATTTGGTTTTCATTCCTAAGTTACTTCACTTAGAATAATGGCCTCCAGCTCCATCCAAGTTGCGCAAAAGACGTTATTTTATTTCTTTTGTGGCTGAGTAGTATTCTGTGGTGTATATAAACCACATTTTTTTAATCCACTCATTGGTTGATGGACACTTAGGTTTGTTGAAATTTTTGCAACTGTGGATTGTGCTGCTGTAAACATGTGTGTGCATGTGTCTTTTTCACATGTTGGTTTCTTTTCCTTTGGGTAGATACCCAATAGTGGGATAGCTGGATCAAACTATAGTTCTACTTTTAGTTTTTTGAGGAATCTCCATACTGTTTTCCATAGTGGTTGTACTAGTTTACATTTCCACGGTGTAAAAGGGTTCCCTTTTCACTACATCCATACAAACATCTATTGTTTTTTTGTCTTTAATAGATGTTTTCTAATTATGGCCATTCATGCAAAAATAAGATGGTATGACATTGCATTTTTAATTTGCATTTCCCTGATAATTAGTGATGTTGAGCATTTTTTCATGTTTGTTGACTGTTTATGTATCTTCTTTTGAGAATTGTCTATTCATGTCCTTTGCTCACCTTTTGATAGAATTATTTGTTTTTTTCTTGCTGATTTGTTTGAATTCCCCTTAGATTCTACATATTAGTCCTTTATCAGATGCACAGTTTGTAAATATTTTCTACTACTCTGTGGGTGGTCTATTTACTCTGCTGATTATTTCTTTTGCTGTGCAGAAGCTTTTTAGTTGAATTAGGTCCTATTTTATTTTTGCTTTTGTTGAACTTGCTTTTGGAGTCTTAGTCATGAATTCTTTGCCTAAGCTAATGTCTAGAAGAGTTTCTCCGATATTATCTTCTAGAATTTTTATGATTTCGGGTCTTAGATTTAAGTCTTTGATCCATCTTAAGTTGATGTTTATAAAAGCTAGAAAACGAGGATGAGCTTTAATTCTTCTACATGTGGCTTGCCAGTTTTCCCAGCACCATTTATCGAATAGAGTGTTCTTCCCCAATTTATGTTTTTGCATGCTTTGTTGAAGATCAGTTGGCTTTATCTGGATTTTCTTCCAGATTCTCTGTTCTGTTCCATTTTTATACTAGTACCATGCTATTTTGTTAACTATAGCTTTGTAGTATAATGTGAATTTGGGTAGGTGATGCCTCTAGATATTTTTTTTTCTTAGTATTGCTTTGGTTGGCTATGAGGGCTCTTTTTTGATTCCATATAAATTTTGGAATTTTTTTTTTCTAGATCTGTGACGAATGATGATAGTATTTTGAAGGAAATTGCATCGAATCTATAGATTGCTTTTGGCAGTATGGTCATTTTTACACTATTGATTCTACCTATCCATTGAGTATGGGATGTGTTTCCATTTATTTGTGTCATTTATGATTTACTTCAGCAGTATTTTTAGTTTTCCCTGTAGAGATGTTTCACCTCCTTGGTGAGGTGAAAGTATATTCCTAGGTATTTTTTTTTCTTTGTAGCTATTGTAAAAGGGATTGAGTTCTTGATTTGATTTTTAGCTTGTCCATTGCTGGTGTATAGCAATGATACTGATTTGTGTACATTGATTTTGTTTCCTGAGACTTTACTAAATTTGTTTATCAGATCTAGGAGCTTTTTGTTTGAGTCTTCAAGGTTTTCTGAGTATATAATCATAGCATCAGCAAACAGTGACAGTTTGACTTCGTCTTTGCTAGTTTGAATGCCCTTTCTTTCTATCTCTCGTCTGATTGCTTTCACCAGGACTTCCAGTACTATGTTGAATAGAGTTAGTGAAAGTAGGCATTCTTGTCATGTTCCAGTTTTCAGAGGAAATGCTTTCAACTTTTCCCTGTTCAGTATGATGTTGGTTGTGGGTTTGTCATATATTGCTTTTCTTACTTTGAGAGAAATCCCTTTTGTGCTTATTTTGTTAAGTGTTTCTATCATAAAGCAATGCTGGATTATAGCAAATGCTTTTTCTGCCTCTGTTGAGATTATCATATGTTTTTTGTTTTCAATTTTGTTTATATGATGTGCCATGTTTATTGACCTCTGTATGTTAAACTATCTCTGCATTCCTTGTATAAAACCTACTTGGTCACTATGTATTATCTTTTGGATATGTTGTTAGATTCAGTTAGCTGGTATTTCATTGAAGATTTTTACATCCATGTTCATCAGGGATATTGGTCTGTAGTTTCCTTTTTTTGTTATGTCCTCTCCTGGTTTTGGAATTAGGATAATACTGGCATCATAGAATGGTTTAGGGAAGGTTCTCTCTCTATCTTTTGAAATAGTTTTAGCAGAATTAGTACCAATTATTCTTTGAATGCCTGATAGAATTCAGCTGTGAATCTGTCTGATCCTGGACCTTTTGGTTGGCACTTTTAAAATTACTGATTGAGTCTTGCTGCTTGTTATTGGTCTGTTCAGGGTTTCTATTTCTTTCTGATTTAATTTTAGGAGGGTTGTATATTTCTAGAAATTTATCTGTCCTCTCTAGATTTTCTAGTTTGTGCACGTAAACATATTCAGAGTAGCCTTGAACGATCTTTTGTATTTCTGTGGTATTGATTGTATATCTCATTTCATTTCTAATTGAGCTATTTGGATCGTCTCTCTTCTTTTCTTGGTTAATCTCACTAATGACCTATCAATTTTCTTTTAATCATAATACAGTGTTATTAAAAATGATGACACTTTAATTTTATTTTTCTTATAAGTGAATTGGCTGGTTTGTCTGGATGTCCAAAGGGTTTTTCTTTTTATTAACAATCAAGTAGCTTTACTAGACTATGTCCCAATCTGGGTAATTTTTGGTTGATTTTGCCAGGTAGATTGTGTATTCTTACAGAATGTAAGGTCAACGTTTTTCTACGTATAGGCAAGTTTTCTTTGATTAAATTTTAAATATCTGCTCTGTTTCATTCTTTTGGTTTGCTTTTTCAAGCATTCTATTAGAGATTTTGTATCAGTTGTATTTTTTCAAAGATGGCCACATTGACATATTTATTTCAACTTACATGCTTTTCTCACAATAGGTTGATACACCCCAACGAGAGGCGGAGTGTCTGTTCCCGCTCCTGGAATATGGATCATGCTTTCCAACTGCCCTGATCAATGGATAACAAATGAAAGTAATACTATACCTCTCCTGAGATTAGATCATAAAAATAAGGCGTCTTCTTCCTGACCCTTTTTGTCTTGGGCTGCTTGCCCTAGAAACCTTGCCACCATATTGTGAGAAAGCCCAGACTACATGGAGAGGCCAGGTACAGCTATTTCAGTCAGTAGATCCAGTAAAGCTCTTAGCAATAGCCAGCATCAACCACAGGGCATATGAATAAATGTTTAGATGATTCCAGCCCACATCCTTCAAGTCTTCTAGCTGAGGTTTCAAGAATCATGAAGCAGAAATACAACCATACAATTTTGCCCTGTCTGATCCACAGAAACCATGAGAAATAGTTATTATTGTTTAAAGTCTCTAGATTTGATATACAGAATAGGCTAACATGAATGTGTTGATTCTTTGACCTTATTTTTCTTTTCTGTATCTCTTTCTGTTCTCCCCTTTTTGACTTCCATTGTTTTTTGTTTATTCATTCTTATGTTTCTTCCAGATTAGTCAGTATGGTCTTCATTACTGAAGCAATTTTTAGCAGTTTGTTTTTAATTCCTTCATGAGTTTTGTTATTTCTGAGTTTTTCTAATTATTATTTATGTTGTACTTTTATGTTTTATATCATGTTTTTAATACTATCAAAGATAAACAAAGCCAGACACTAATTAAAGTGGTAATGACAAATTTTAATCAGTAATATACTATTGTAATGGGAAAGAGTCCAGTTGACCTGAACTCAACTTTAATTTTTATTAAATGGAGGTGATTTGGTGTTTTAGAGGGAGAATGAGAAAGTAGGGAGTAGGATCAGTAGAGTCAGGGAAATAAAAAATTGCAAAACGTAAAAAGGGTGAGAATGGCCCATATGAAACCCAGATGGGTTTCTTAGCTGGTGCTTATGAAAGTTAGATTTCTACTCTCCTTAAGAGACTGAGAGGCAGGAGCTGTATCTTCAGTAGTTGGCTGGAAAAACCAGTAAGTTCGTTTGGCAGCCTTGAGTTTCCTCAAGCAGGCACTTTAAGAGGGGCTGGGGTCATTCTAAAAACGTGGTGTGGAGCTATTAGAAACTATGTTAATGTTTGTTCAAGTCTTTACAGGACAAGGTTGAGATCTAGTCAAGAAGGCTCAGAGAAGCCTGGGCGGAGTTTGGTCAAGAAAGTGTTTGTCAATGCCTTTTAGCTTGTTTCAAAAGAGTTGATCATAATTTTGATTTGTTTTGTGAATATGTCTTTCTGTGTGTTTTCATTATTTGTAGAAGTGTTATTTTGCTCTTCTTCTCTCTGTTGCTTGTAAGAATTTTGTATAGTGCTTTACCTTGAGCCTTTTGGTTGCTGATTTTCATATAAAATGAGTTTTACTGGTTGTTACAAGGAACAGTTGGGTTGCAGTATCTGTTCTAGTTTCATGTCTCTAGAGCTGCTTCTTTTATTCCTTTCTACTCAGTATAAAAACCGTGTCTATTCTGAGAACTACCTCTTCTGTAGTGCTTCCCTATCTTTATCAGTGTTACCTTTTTCCTGTGTACCTATTTTTCCTGCCCAGTTCAGTTGGAATTCTCTTTCCAGCAGTTTCCCTGAGTATTAGGTTTCGTCTTCAAAGGGGGCTTTGGTTTATTAGTTTTGAGCATGCATAGGATCCATATTTCTTTCAGTGCTTTCAGATCTCTTTGCAGATTACTGGTACTCAGATGACTATGAGGAAGAGTGCAAGCTCTCTCCCAGAGTTTGCTGCTTTCTCAGTTTAGGCCTGTAGAGTGTGCTCTGCAGTGAATACCTGTGGAGGAGCCTGGGGCTCTCCTGTTCTCAGGTGTGCATGATATCCAGTGATTTCCCTTTGCCTCATTCCAAATAAATGCTGATATTACAAGTACCTTTTGGCTCGAAGCAGTCTTTCTTCACCTGTATATATCTTGGGGTTCGTGGGAGTAATGTTGTTACATAGTTTTGTTATGGATGTCATCTGTATGACTTTTATTTTGCCCTTTTAGTTATTACATCTGTTTTAATGCAGGGATTCAGGTAGAATCTTATATTATATATGGTCCCCACTATTGCTATCATCCCAGTATTCCATCTATGTATTTTAATCTCACTCTATTGTATATAACCACATTTCTGAAACTACCTCAGAGCTTCCTGTCTATAAAAAGAGAGTTAAATAAATTTAGAGAAGAGACATATGACACCTCTGCCCTCCTCAGAGTCAACTTCCAAGAAGCAACCGTAAACTTTCTAAATGTTGCCCATTCTAGTGTGCTCTACATAAAACTTCATAGCTTGAAATCTATGAAAGGAAAATATAAGCTTTTTCCTTTGAGAAATACAGCATTTATGACATGAGAAAATACAGCATTTCTTCTCTTGGCACTTTTTTTTTTTTTCAGACATAACACTCTGTTAACAGTTCCTCCCAAGCCTTCAGAAACTTGATAATTATTTGGAATGTGGAGGGATGAAATGGAGTGGGGACTGGGAGAAGTGGGGTAAAGAAAAATGGTGGCAATTATGCTAGCCCAGGTTCTTAAGTCTCATTACTTCTTACAAGAGCAACATGCAGTAACATACAAAATGTTTCTTCTCTATGCCCCACATGCTACCTTTAACAACTGGACACATCAGACTTACTCCCACCAAGAACAGGGTGGGAAAAAAAATCCTGGAGTAAATGAGAGTAAATGTAATTTCATCAGCACTGCCCTTAAGCTTTTATTCTAAAGATTCTCTTTTCAAGATCTCGTTATTTGGAGTCTTCTAGAAACCTGTCTGAGTTTCCTGATCCTACTAAGGTGTGCTGAGCACAGCGTCAGCTCAAACCCAGATGCTTCTGACTTTAACTTAGCTTTAAGGTGTTAAGGGAGATGAGCTTTGAAAACTTTTGGGAAAATAATCTCCGCTTTGCTATTATGAAACAAATAAATCTTTAATAGTATTAAAAAGATACTTCAAAGTTTTTTTCTACCTTGTTTTCCCTCACCAAACCTTACTTTCTAAACAGCATATTGCTGAATAAAGTGTAAATGTATCAGTACCATATGGCTTAATCTTCCCTTAAATCCCCTTTGGGCTTGAGAAATTAATTGGCAAACTCAGTGGCAAAGCTTTCTTTTGGTGTTTGGAACCCCAAATTTAGGAAGCATGACTGCAGTCATTTAAGGAGTCTGGTTGCACTTAACACCTTCTTCCCTATCAACAAGTCTTATAGAACTAATGGGAATGCAACCTTCAAAGCTAACTACCTCAAACTCTGTGTCTCAACTTCCCCTCTGTCTTTATTTCTCTGAGATTTTATTAGGAAATTCACATCAGTTAAGTTCAAACCAAAGGATTTGTTGCCTCCTGTGAACTGAGACAATCATGCTTGGGCAAATGCAGAGATTAGGAAAAGGAAGTCAGGCTGCTTCTTTGCTATTAAATGTTTCAGAAGTCCCACGATTTCTAAGTATCCCAGAGAGAACTTAACATGAGATAAAAGAGGTTTATGATTAGTCCCTGAAGATTATTTTTCAAGTTTCTCACTAGGGGCGAATGTTAATTAAGATTCTTTTGTGTTTGCAAGCGTGTAAATGGGAAAGTCAGTGAGGTACGCAGGACTATGAGTTTTTAGTGTGTTGAAAGATCGGAGTTCAAGTCACTTCTCTGCCCCTCACCAGTTATGTGACTGGTCACAAAAACTGAGCCGAAACTGCAGGTGCATTGAGGGAGCTGTTAGGAACACCACTGAGTTCTTGCCTGAGGCTCGGCTAGGGGTAAAGTGTAGGGTTAGCCCTACTTTACCCCTAGCCGAGAGCTGAGAAACTTTTGGCTAACAATGTAAAAACCATCAAGTCAGCACCTTCTGCTTAGATTCCAGTCAGTTGCTTCAGACATGTTGAATAAGTGATTAAGAACTATAGGAATTACATTATCAGCCGTCCAAAGGCAATTTGATTTCTCTTTTTTTGGTAACTCACTCCCACCACTTAAGACACAAGTAACTGCCCTCTTGTCTCCAGAATAATTTATTTTGCTCTTGCCTAATCCTGTACCTTTTCCCTGTTAGCAAGAGAAAGGGGAGGAGTGAGGCTGAACTGTGGGTAAGGGGACTCAGATACATGTTAGAATTTGCATCCACTCCATTTTGCTTATGGGTCTTAATCTCATAAGCATCTATTTCCTCCTCTGTAAAATGGGTAGGGTAACAGGATCTCATAGCATTACAGTGACAGTGAAGGGCAATGATGTATTTAATATGTTCAGTCCAGTAAATGACACTTCATAGGGGTCATTGTTAGATCTCTTCCAGCTTGCTATCTCCTGGTCTATGAAATGCTAGAAATTAACAGTGAGGGTTATTGTATCCTGAAGGTGATAGAACAGGGTAATTGTGAAGCTGAGGTGGTTCTGCTTGTGTGTAATTTGATTGAATGCTTTAGGGTTTGGAATGAGTCTTGGAAAGGTTATTCCTAAAAGCCCTTTAAAAAACTCACCTATCAAAAGCAAGGTGCCCCTGTAACCTCAAGCTGCTGCTGTTTTGTAACACTTTTACCTTTGGGATGGAACTTTCTTTCCCCAAATAACCACAAAATTCAATCAGTGTAATTATGGAAATCACAACTGACTTACATTTTTTTCTTTTGCCATTTTATGGTGCTTTATTATATCTGTCACTAGTTATTTATGGTTATTTTATTACTCATAATGTTTTGAGACAGACTTCAAATAAATTATTTCAATATTTTGGAAACATATTAAATAAAAATGCATGGAGAATAATATTGCTAACACATATGAATCCACTATAGAAATTTAATAATTGTGAAATTAGCAAATTTCTTTTTACTTCGATTTTTCATTTAAGTTGAAATCTCTCTATACTTCACTAATCCTATTCTCCTTCCTCAATGCCAGTCCTATTTGTTAACTTTGTATGAATCTTTCTAGTCCATGTGTTTTTATTTTCACTACATATAAAATCTAAAGACCAATATGTAATACTGTTTTGTATTTTTAAAAATGTATGTATAGTTGACCCTTGAACAACATGAGTTTGAAATGTGTGGGTCAACTTAGATACAGATATTTTCCAACCAAACACGGACTGAAAATACAATATTAGCAGGAGGTGAAACCAGCCTATCTGGAGGGCCAATTTTTCACATCCAGAGGCTTCAGAGAGCTGACTATGAGACTTGAATATGCTCAGATTTTGGTATACTCAGGGTCCCTGGAAGCAATCCTCTGCATATACTAAGAGACAATGGCAGATGTTCTGAAACTCCTAGTTTCATTCAACGGTGTTTTGAGACTGATCCACGTGGACACATGTAGGTCTAGTAATTCATATTAACTATTAAATTACTAGTAATTCATTTTATCATATGGCTTTACCAGAAAATCGCCTATTCCTTATGGCTGCACATTTAGATTATTACCAACTTTTTGCAATTTATTTCCCAAAATGGTTAATAGTTTGACAAGATATAAATCAATGTAGCTGTAAGATAAATACAGCCAATTTCTGTAACATGTAGCATAAACAGGAAGAAGCAATCACTGTCAAGAGAGAATTCTATGAGAAGTGGTCTTGCTCATGAGGAGCACTGGAATCCTGACTGTAATGACATTGGTATGATATAAATTCATTCTATTGCCATGGTTCTCAGGTTTATTTTATTTTATTTATTTATTTTTGAGACTGAGTTTTGCTCTTGTCACCATGCTGGAGTGCAGTGGCGTGATCTAGGCTCATTGCAACCTTCGCCTCCTGGGTTCAAGTGATTCTTCTGCCTCAGCCTCCTTGAGTAGCTGGGATTACAGGCACCTGCCACCATGCCTGGCTAATTTTTGCTTTTTTTAAAAGTAGAGATGAGGTTTCATCATGCTGGCCAGGCTGGCATCAAACTCCTGACCTCAAGTGATCTGCCTACCTTTGCCTCTCAAAGTGCTGGGATTACAGGTGTGAGCCACCATGCTTGACCTCTCAGGTTTATTTATTTATTTTTATCAGAATCACTCAATCCATGTCTTTTAACAAACTGTGTAGTTGGTCCTTGGTTTATATTTTAAGAAACACTGTCTTACAATATGGGGCTGAGATTAAGAACATACATTTTGCATAGATTAAGAACATATATTTGCATCACTCTAAGCAAATGTATGTTCTTAATCTTAGCCACATATTGTAGGACAGTGTAGGATGTCCTATATTGTATGATGTTGCTCCTTAGGAACCTGTGATGATGAGAGGCTATTTACTGAGAAATCTTATTCCTTGAAGACATGAGAAACATTGACATGTTTAGAGCCTTTACTATATACCAGCTCAATGTTAGGCACTTTTAGACACAGAATTCATTTAATCCTCAATGATCCTTGAAGGTTCATTTTGTAGATCAAAACTCTAAGATTCACGCATGTCTGAAAATGGCCCAAGGTTGTATAGTGACTGAGCAATAATCTGAAACTTGAACCTAGTTCTACTTGATTCTGAAATCTTATTTTCTCTATTCTACATGTTCACATATTCTTGTGGAGTGGTGGAACAAGCTATATCATTATTAGATATAGAGTCATTGAATCAGCAGAAATTTGTTGGAGCCTCCACCATGCTGGTAGTTTATTGCCATAATGGTGTGAAAAGAAATACTTCTTTTGAGGAGCTCATAAGCTACTGGAGAAGGAAAGATAAAGATGACAGGAATCTATGAACTGAATTCGTGCATATTGGGAGGGAGCAGCATGAGTTGGAGAATGACAGCTATTCTGGAGGTGAGAATTGGGCCACTCTGAGAGCATGGATGGCATTTTCCCAGGCATGGAGGAAGCAGTAAAGATTTTGGACAGATAGAATAGACTTGTGTGAGCAAAATCTTGGCACTTGACACTACAAAAGGCCTATATCGACTGTTGCTGAGGATGTGTGTAAAACCCAACAGAGTTAAGAGGGAGCATAGACATGAAGCTCCAACCTATGATCTCCTTTTGTTTTTCATACATCTTGTCTCAATTCTTTTCAACTTACAGTATAGTCGATGGAGTTCATCAGGACACACAAGAGGCACAGAATACCAATGTCTTGGGAAAATCAGAAAGAGATGTCTAAGCAGAGCAAGCCAAAAGTTCCTGGTGACCAAAGGAGGGGCAAAAAAACAGACAAGGTGAATACTTACGTTTGATGGTTGTTTAATGATCAAAAAACCCTATTGCACTGTCATTTGCTTTGAGGAGGCAGCTGGAAGCTAGAGCTATGTATTATAACAAGGTTTATAACTACGTATTATAACAAGGTTTGTTGACTAGCCTGAGAGCCAGCTGACTCTAAGCAAGTAAGAGTTTAAAATGTATAGCCAGTTTCTTTCTCTTTTTTCTTCTTTAAAAAATAATATTAAACCAATGCCCAGGAAGTTGCTAGGTCTCCTCCAGGGCTACACTGCTGTTTAGCAGTCTCATGTCTAGGACATCAGTTCTATGTGACTCTTACATTCACCACCCCCCATCCCATCCCTACCCTGGCTTTCCTTCTCAGTGCATTGGGAAATTAGGGTTTGGAGCTTTGGAGTCAAACTGATCTACTTAGAGTCTTGCTTTCATCAATTACTTGTTGATGGATATGTAAGATAACCTTTCTGAGCAATATGTCCTTATCCATAACCTAAAGATAATACTGTTCCTAGAGTTGTCAGAATAATATGCTGTGAAACACCATATGCTGCTATCCTTAGAAAACAAAAGCTAAGGGATTTTATCATTCCCTGAAAGAACTTCTGAAAGATGTACTTCAGGAAAAATAAAATTGAATTCACAAAGAGCAAGATTTGATATTAAGTACTCATCCAAGAAATTTGTAAAGATGTAGTTAACTTTAATCTCTGGCAGGCCAGGCACTGTAGCTCGCATCTGTAATCCCAGCACTTTGGGAGGCCAAGGCGGATGGATCACCTGGGGTCAGGAGTTCAAGACCAGCTTGCTCAAAATACAAAAATCAGCTGAGCGTGGTGGTGCAAGGCCGTAATCCCAGCTACTCAGGAGGCTGAGGCAGGAGAATCGCTTGAACCCGGAAGGCAGAGGTTGCAGTGAGCCAAGATTGTGCTGCTGCACTCCAGCCTGAGTGACAGAGGAACACTTTGTATCAAAAAGAAAAATCGTCTCTGGCAGTGTATGCAGAGAGGCCTGGTGGGATGAAGAGGCCCAGCTGGAGTGCTGTGTAGCCACAGCCAGAGCCTGAGGCAGAGCTTGGTGTGCCGATGCTGATCCCGTCAGGCAGTGAGTGGAGTGGGAGCGGGGGGAGGTCTGGGCCGCAAGGACTGCCCCAGCTGGCAGACCACTGTGCTTTCCATACGGGTTGGACCTCTGGCATGACAGAAGCCCAATTCACCCGCTTGCCCACTTGGGGGTGATAGTGGCAGCAGTGGCAGCCCTGGGTACTTAAGAAGAAGAGAGCTTCACTCTGTCCTTCTCCGCCTCTGATGTAGAATTTGATGCTGTGGTTGCATAATTAGAGGACATTATCATGGATGACAAGTTCCATTTATTACAGAGAAACTTCATAGAAAGTAGTACCTGGAGTTTTGAAAATACAGAAGAAAATAAACTCACCTACATGCCTAGTTTTCATAAATATTTTTTTTTGGCAGAGAAAATATGTTGAAGAATAGCAGCAGATTCCTGGATTCAACACAGCAGTTTTCACAACTACATTACAGCATCATAAAGATGAAGTGGCTGGTGACATATTCGACATGGTGCCCACCTTTACTGATGTTTTAGCTTTTACAGAAGTGCTTTCGGACTACACAGCAGAAAAAGAAGGCTGGGTCACAACAAAGTCACCACTGGACTTAAGCTGTGGTCCAGTGGTGACTTTGAACAAGAAACATGTATACAATCTCTAGAAAGAAGAAAAAACATAGTAGTTCAATTCCCAATGGGTACCTTTGAATTTTTCAATAGTAAAAATAAGAATCTGTACTGAAAATAAATAAATCATCTGTGATGGAGGGAGGAGGTGATATGAACAAGATGGAAGTAAAATACCGCAAAAAAAAAAAAGAACCTAATTTAAGTTGGGAGGTGTATGATGAAATTTCAAATATTTTCTAGTTTTTGTATTGTTCAGAAAGTATATATAAATGTTTTCCCAACACCATTTATTAAACAGGGAGTCCTTTCCCTATTGCTTGTTTTTGTCAGGTTTGTCGAAGATCAGATGGTTGTGGGTATGTTGTATTTCCTCTGAGGCCTCTGTTCTGTTCCATTGGTCTATATCTCTGTTTTGGTACTGGGTATATATCCAAAGGATTATAAATCATTCTACTACAAGGACACGTGCACACGAATGTTCATTGCAGCACTGTTTACAATAGCAAAGACCTGGAACCAACCCAAATGTCCAACGATGATAGACTGGATAGGGAAAATGTGGTACATATACACCATGGAATATTACGCAGCCATCAAAAACGATGAGTTCACGTCCTTTGTAGGGACATGGATGAACCTGGAAACCATCATTCTCAGCAAACTGACACAAGAGCAGAAAATCAAACGCCATATATTCTCACTCATAGGCGGGTGTTGAACAATGAGAACACATGGACACAGGGAGGGGAGCACTACACACTGGGGTCCGTTGGGGGGAAATGGGGGAGGGGCGGGGGGGTGGGGAGGTGGGAAGAGATAGCATGGGGAGAAATGACAGATACAGGTGAGGGGACGGAAGGCAGCAAACCACACTGCCATGTGTGTACCTATGCAACAATCTTGCATGTTCCTCACATGTACCCCAAAACCTAAAAGGCAATAAAAAACAACAAGAAAGTATATATAAATGTGATTAACTTTTTTTTTTTTTTTTTTGAGACAGAGTTTCTCTCTTGTTACCCAGGCTAGAGTGCAATGGCGCGATCTTGGCTCACCGCAACCTCTGCCTCCTGGGTTCAGGCAATTCTCCTGCCTCAGCCTCCTCAGTAGCTGGGATTACAGGCATGCACCACCATGCCCAGCTAATTTTTTGTATTTTTAGTAGAGACGGGGTTTCACCATGTTGACCAGGATGGTCTCGATCTCTTGACCTCGTGATCCACCCACCTCGGCCTCCCAAAGTGCTGGGATTACAGGCTTGAGCCACCGCGCCCGGCCAATGTGATTAGCTTTTGACTTTTAGTAAGCAAATAAGTAAAATTTTAAGTTACTTCTAGATGAATTTTTTTTTTCTTTTTTAGGCCATGGTCTCTCACGTTGTTATCCAGGTTGGACTGCAATGGTGTGAACACAGCTCACTGCACCCTTGACCTCCCAGGCTTAAGTGATCCTCCAGCCTCAGCACCGCAAGTAGCTTGCACTAAAGGGGTGCACACTACCATTCCCAGCTAATTTTTGTATTTTTTGTAGAGCCAGCCTTTTGCTATGTTGCCCAGGCTGGTCTTGAACTCCTGGCTCAAGCAATCTGCCCACCTTGGCCTCCCAAAGTGCTGAGATTACAGGTGGGAGCCACTGTGCCCAGTCCAGAATGTTTGTATTTTTAACCAGTGGAGGAAAGAAAAGAGTAAAGAGAACTTGATCAGCAAAATAGAAGTTAGAAAAGGAGTGACAAGCAAAAACAGTAGAAAAATAAACATCAGAATACTGTAAATAGAAAATACAAAATAATGTGACATGTCAAGATGTACAAATAATTACAAGGAATATATGAACCAAATTTATTAATTAACAGATATTGTCAGATTGAAATAAAGCAAAATGTAGATGTACATTGTTTACAAGGGAACCACTTAAGCGTCAGAATTCAAAGAGGTTGACAGTAAAATGGGAAAAGCTATAGCTGGAAATTACTAACAGAAATAAAGCTGGGGTAGCTATATTAATATTATAAAATAAACTTTAGGACAGGAAACCTTATTAAAAATAATAATGAAAAAAAAATTCTCTAGGAAGATGTAGCAGTTATAAACTTGTTTGTAATTAATAACCTCAAAATATGCAAAGCTAAAATCAACAGAATTTCAGGGGAAAAGTAGTAAATAACAAACATAGCACAAGATTTTAACAAATGTCCCTCATTAATTAATGTATTAAAAAAACAAAAAATCAAAAGAAGATTAGAAAAATTTAAAAATTTAATAGAATGGAAATAAAGTAATTATATTCAACAATTAGAGAATTTGTATTCTTTTAAATCATTCATGAAGCATTTACAAAATGTACTAGGCCGGACAACATAACTTATCAGCTTTTTGTTGATAGAGATTGGAATTTTATGTAAGTAGAATTATACAGTGTATATACTCTTCTGTTTTGGCCTAGCTTCTCTCAGTAGCGTTATTCTGAGATTCATCCATGTTGATATATTTCTCAATAGTTCATTCACTTTTATTGCTGAGTAGATGCTTTATTTATTCACTCAATGGTTAATAGACATTTGGGTTTTTCCAGTTGCCTATTATAAATCAAACTACTATGAACATTCACATACAAATATTTACATGAACATATGCTTTCATTTTCATTGGAGTGATAGGGCTGTTATATAGTAGAGATGTGTTTAAGATTTTTTTAAGTTGCCACAATCTCTAATAAACATTTTACATTCCCACCAACAGTGTATGATATTCCTTGGTGCTCTATATGCTCACCAAAAATTGATATACTTAGTGTTTTTAATTGTAGCAATTTTAGTAGTAGTAGTGGCATCTCATTATGGTTTGACATTGAGTCGCATTTTGTCAAATGCTTATTTATCATTTCTAGGTCTTTTTTGTTGTTGTTCAAATCTTTATTACTTTTTTTTTTGGTGTTTGTTTTATCCTTTTTGAGTGGCAAGAGTTCATTATATAGTCTGGATACAAGTTCATTATTGGATGTCTTAGTCCATTTGCATTGTAAAAATGTGAGACTGAGTAATTTATTAAGAACAGAGATGTATTTCTTCACAGTGCTGGAGGTTGGGAGGTATAAGATCAAGGCATTGACAACATTGGTGTGTGGTTCTCTATTTCTCATAGATGGCTCTATGTAGGTATTCTCATGTAGTGGAAGTTTAAGGGCAAAAAGGGGTGAATGCTATGTCTTCACATGGCATTAAGACAGGGTCTTGCTTTGTTACCCAGGCTGGAGTACGGTGATGTGAACACAGTTCACTGCTGCCATGACCTCCCAGGCTTCAATGATCCTCACATGGCAGAAGAGCAAAAGGGGATTAAGTTTCAAATTTGAGCTGGGTGCTGTGGTGTGTGCCTGTAGTCTTTGCTACTTAGAAGGCTGAGGTGAAAGGATTTTTTGAGGTTAGCAGTTCAAGGCTGTAGTTTGTGATGATGCTGCTCATGTGAATAGCTACTGCATTCCTGCTGGGCAATATAGCAAGATTCAATCTCTAATAAGAATGGTTTTGGCCAGGCGTGGTGCCTCATGGCTGTAATCCCATCACTTTGGGAGGCTGAGGCAGGTGGATCACCTGAGGCCAGGAGTTTGTTTCCAGCCTACCATGGTAAAACCCCATCTCTGCTAAATACAAAAAAATTAGCTGGGAGTGGTGGTGCATGCCTGTAATTTGAGCTACTTGGGAGGCTGAGACAGGAGAATCACTTGTACCTGGGAGACAGAGGTTGCAGTGACCTGAGATCATACCATTGCACTCCAGCCTGGGCAACAAGAACAAAACTCCGTCTCAAAAAAATAAAACAAAACAAAATGGTTTCAACATCAATTTTAAAGGGATAACATCCAAACCATAGCATTGGATAACTGTTTTGCAAATATTTTTCTCAGTTGGTAGCTCTTATTTTTATTATTATGTTTATAGCAATGCCTTTTGAAGAGAAGAAGTTTTGAATTTTAGTGAAGTCAATTTTTAAAATTTTTTTCTTTTGTGTTAAGATGTATTTTCCAAACTCAAAAAGAAATTGTCCTTTGGAGAGAAGGTGAAGCAAGATGGCCAAATAGAAGCCTTCACTGAATGCCCTCCTTGCAGGAATGCCAAATTGAACAATTATCCTCACAAAGACGAACCTTCATAGGAACCAAAAATCAGGTGAGTGATCAGAGTACCTGGTTTTAACTTCATATCACTGAACTGAAGAGGGTAAGAAAGATTGTCTTGAATTCCTGATTCAAGGGAAATCAAGAGGCCATGCTTCCCACCTTCTCCAGCAGCAACTGTGTGGCATGAAAAGAGAATCTATGTACTTGGAAATGGGGGAGGACAGTGACTGAAGGGCTTTGCGCTGGAACTCGGTGCTGCCCTGTCACAGTGGACAGCAGTGCAAGGGAGAACTCAGCCAGTCCCCATGCAAGGAGCATTTAGACCAGCCCTAGCCACTGGAAAATTGCCTATCCCAGAAATCAGAAACTGAGTCCTAGCAGGCCTCACTATAGCAGGTTAAGGTGCTCTGGTGTCCTAAACAAAACTGAAAGGCATTCTAGGCCACAAGGATTACAATTCCTGGTGCTATGCTGGGCTTGAAGCCAGTGGATTTGACTGGCGTGCAACCTTGTAAGACACCACCTTGGATTGGCCATGGATTGGCTTGTGTCACACCTCCCCCAACCCGAGACTGCACAGCTCACAGTTCTGGGAGAGACTTCTTTTGTCTATGTGGAGAGGAGAGGGAAGAGTAAAGCAGACTTTGTTTTGCAATCTCAGATGCCAGCTCAGCCACAGCAAGATAGTATAACCGGCAGAATCGTGGGGCTCCCAACTAGACCATAGCTCCTGGATGACATTTCTAGATACACCTTGGGCCAGAAAGGAACCTGTTACCTTGAAGGGAAGGAGCCACTCTTGGCAGGATTTATCAGTTTCTGACTAAAGAGCCAGGAATAATCAGCAGTGGTAGCCAAGTAGTACTTGCTGTGGGCCTTGGGTGAGACATAGAGTTGTGCTGGCTTCCAGTATGGCCCAGTACATACTTAGCTGTCATGGCTGTTAGGAGAGACTGCTGCTTGAGAAAAGAGAGGGAAGATTAAAGGTGACTTTGTTTTGCAGCTTAGGTATCACTTTAGCCACAGTGGGTTAGAGCACTAAACAGGCTTTTGATGTTTCTGATTCAAGGCCTTGGCTCTTGGGTGGCATTACTAGACCTTCCCTGGGCCAGGGGTTGCTACTGCCATGAGGGAGAGTCCAGGCTTGGCAGCATTCACCAAAATCTGGGTAAAGAGCCTTTGGTTCAAACAGAAATTTTAGAGCTGAAAAATGTGATTGACATACTGAGGAATGCATCAGAGTCTTTTAATAGCAGAACTGATCAGGCAGAAGAAAGAATTAGTAAGCTTGAAGACAGAATACGTGATAATAAGTAGTCAGAGGAGACAAAAGAGAAAAGAGTATAGAAGAGTACAGCACACCTACAAGATCTAGAAAACTGCCTCAAAAGGGCAAAATCAACATACAAAAATCAGTAGCATTTCTATTTACCCAAAGCAAATAAATAGTACAAGAAATATGTTAAAATGTCCATACTACCCAAAGCAATCTACAGATTCAGTGCAACTCTATCAAAATGCCAATGACATTCTTAACAGAAAGAGGAAAAAAAAAATCCTAAAATTTACATAGAAACACAAAAGACCTGTAATAGCGTAAGTTATCCTGACCAAAAAGCACAAACCTGGATGAATCACATTATCTGACTTCAAATTGTACTACACAGCTATAGTAACCAAAAACAGCACGACACTGGAATGAAAACAGACATATATACCAACAAAACAGAATAGAGAGCACAGAAACAAAGCTATGCATCTATAGTGAACTCATTTACAACAAAGGAGCCAAGAACATATGTTGGGAGAAAAGACAGTCTCTTTATTAAATGGTTCTGGGAAAACTGGATATCCCTATTCAGAAGAACAAAACTAGATCCTATTTCTCACCATATTCAAAATTCAAATCAAAGTGGATTAAATACTTAAATCTAAGACCTCAAATTATAAACCTACTAAAATAAAACATTGAGGAAACTCCCTGGAATGTTGGACTGGACAAAGATTTCTTGAGTAATACCTCATAAGCAGAGCCAACCAAAGCAAAAATAAACAAATGAGATCACATCAAGATAAGAAACTTCTGCACAGCAAAGGAAACAATCAACAAAGCAAAGAGAAAACCCACAGAATGGGAGAAAATATTTTCAAACTACCCAGCTGACAAGAGATTAGAACCAGAATATATAAGGTGGTCAAACAATTCTGTAAGGAAAAAAATCTAACAATCTGATTAAAAATGGGCAAAAGATTTGAATAGACATTTCTCAAAAGTAGATATACAAATAGAAAACAGGTATATGAAAAGGTGCTCAACATCATTGATCATCAGAGAAATACAAATCAAAACCACAATGAGATATTATCTCATCCTAGATAAAATGTCTTTTATCTAAAAGGCAGATATTAATGAATGCTGGTGAGAATGTGGAGAAAAGGGAACCCTTGTGCACTGTTGGTTAATATAACCACTTTGGAGAACATTTGGAGGTTCCTCAAGGATGAAAAATAGATTTATCATAGAATCCAGCAATCCCACTGCTAGGTATATATTTTAAAAAAATGAAACCAGGATATCCAAGGGATATCTATATTCCTATGTTTATTGCAGCACTATTCACAATAGCCAAGATTTGGATGCAAGCTAAGTGTCTATCAATAGAAGAATGGATTAAAAAAATATGGTGCATATACACAGTGGAGTACTATTCAGCCATAAAAAAGAATGAAACCCTGTCATTTGCAATGACATGGATAAAACTGGAGGTCATTACGTTAAGTCAAATAGGCCAGACACAGAAAGACAAACTTAACATGTTCTTCCTTATTTGCAGAAGCTAAAAATTAAAACAAACTAATAAAGGTAGAGAATGAATGATAGTTACCAGAGGCTGGGAAGTAGAGCAGTTAGGAAGTGGAAGTGGAGTTTAAGAAGTGGGTATTACTCAGGAGGCTGTGGCAGGAGAATTGCCTGAACCCAGGAGGCAGAGGTTGCGGTGAGCCGAGATCGCGCTATTGCACTCCAGCCTGGGTAACAAGAGCGTAACTCCATCTCAAAAAAAAAAAAAAACAAAAAACAAACAAACAAACAAACAAAAAAACACAAGTGGGTATTAGAGCTTTACATATTATCTAATTATTTCAGAGTGAATTTTAGTTATTTATGTATTTCAAGGAATCTTTCCCTTTTATCTGATACAATGAAATTATTGGCATAGTATTTATAATATTCCCCTATATTATCCTTTATTATTTGTGGATTTATTATTTACTGTCCTTTATTATTTGTGGGATCTGTATTTAATTCTCCTCCCTCTTTTAGATTCTGTCTTCTCTTTTTATACTGATTGATCTGGCTAGAGATTTATCACTTTCATTTGTCTATTCAAAGAACCAACTCTAGGTGTTTTTATTGATTTTCACTATTGCTTTTATGTTTTCCATTTCATTGATGTGTACTCCGATGCTATTCCTTTCTTCTACTTTTTTGGGGTTTAATTTGGCATTTTTTTTTTAAAGTGAAGCTGATGTTACTGATTGGAGACTGTCTTCTAATGTAAGTTTTAAGTGCTGTGGATTTCCCTCTAAATGCTGTGTTAGCTCTATCCTGCTAATTTTGATGTTTTATTTTTATTTAGTTCAAAATAATTTCTATTTTGATTTCTGTTTCCTACTTATTCTGATATGCAATTATGCTACATAAAACTATTTTGTCCTTTCTAAGCTTTTAAACTTTTTAATATGGAGTAGAACAGTCTCGAGTCTCTGCCTATTCTTTCTCCGTCACTATGCCTTTCTGAATACTCAGTGTTGCCAATGTGTTACAAAGCTGTTTCATTCCACCTGGTGAGAACACAAACTATTCCTGGTGCCATGTGAACTCTGGAGACTGTTCCCTCCAGTCCTTTTGAATGGTTCTTTCCCTGAACTTGAGTCCTTTCCCTACATGCATGTGCTGATAAGTTCTCAGCTGAAGCTTCAAGAGGAACTCTCTACAGATCTCTAGAGCCACTTCTTTGTGCAACTTTCCTCTACTCCCTAGTAGTTTGCTCTGGGAACTCTTGCTACTGTGGATTCCCAAATTTATCTCCTTGAATCAGTGGTCTGGAAACTTTGCAGATAGTAAGCTAGAACAAGTGTAGGGTTCACATTTGCTTCACTTTTCTCAGGGATCATTATCCTGTTACTCAACATACAATGTCTGAAAAACCTGTTTCATGTATTTTGCCCAGTTTTAAAATTACTTCAGGCAGGAGTCAGTCCAGCCACTGCTACTTTATCTTGCCATGTAGTTTTTTTTTTTTTAAGTAAATATGACCTTAGAATTTGTGTGTACAGAGTAACTGAGGTAAATAATTTTTTGGTACTTGGAACTGGTTAGACAACACATGAAATTTTATGTTAAATACACTTTTAAAAAACGCACGTAACCTAAACTGTAGCCAGAAGTGCGTGACAAGAATTAAAATGTGTTTAGTGGGGGGAATGACCATTGTTTTCAAGAATTTCTTCTCTATATAGCAGTCAGAGTGATTCTTTTAAATTAGAAATCAAATCATATCACTAATTTCCTTAAGACACTTCTGAGTTTCCATTATATTAGAATGAATCTAGATTCCACACCAGACCAATAAGGCCCTATATGATCTGGCCAGAGCTAGCTTCTGATCGCCTCTTTTAACAGTCTGCCTCACTTTCTCCAAGCCTTGCTCACACAGATCTTCTTGTTGTTCTTCAAATATTTTAGGCTCACTGTTGCCTCAGAGTTGTAACCCTTGCTGTTCTCTCCACATGGATAATTTTTCTCCATATCTATCTAAAGTCAGCTTTTTTTCTTTATCATTCATATTGTTATTCAAATGTTATCTCTTCAGAGAATCCATATTATTTAACTATCTTATTTAAATAATCACTTCACAGCCTACATTTTATTCTTCAGAGCGCTCATCAATGTTTTTCTCTAATTGTCTTTTGTCTTATTTGTTTATGTATCACTATCTTTTACCCCAGTATTTCAACATCATGAGGGAAAGGACTTTGTCTTGTTTGCCATGACAAACCTAGTCTCCAGAACAGTATCTGGCATTATGTTGACATGCAATAAATGCTCATTTAATGTTGAAGAAATATAGACTGGTAGACTTTCTTGTGTGCTCCAGATATTCTTTTAATTACACCAAAGACAGTAGCATGAATGATCATTATTGAGCAACTATTAAGCACAAACCGCTTTACGTATATTCTCTCATTGAATACAACAGAATAAAATCAATTTAGAGATCTTGGAAAAGGTTTAGTGGGGTTGCATTATTTTGTCTAGTTAATAGAAAAGCAGAGATACACATTCAGGTCTGATTTTTTTTAACAAATGCTATCATTTTTCTGTTGTATCCCCATGCAAATTCTCATTTTGATCATTAGAACCTTAAATAATTTGTTAATTTCATTTAAAGGAATCAGTCACATTGGTCTTATGGCATACTATGTCGGACAAAAACAACTGATATTTTTACTTTGTGTTGGTTGTCTTTGTGCAGGTGAAATAACTGTTCTCCAAATGGATAAAATATGTCCATCTTTCTCTCTAGTGAGGCAGAAAAGTGAGGATGGTTCTTCAAACTCTTTCAGGTAAAACCTTTGTAAAAATTGACAAGCACTGAATTTATTATCAAGGGCAGAGGTAACCTAGTGAATTTATTTCAGGGTCACAGTTCATGAGGACAGAGCAGGTAACATGGACTACTGTAGCACACCTTTTCAAGACCTGAACTGCAAGTCAGTTGCAAGAATTCTGTGAATTGTCTTTATAGGCAGGGTGGCATCTACTGATAGACTGAGTGACTTTCCAAAGAGTATTTGAGCATAAAGAATAATGAGGAAGAAAGATGCATATCTTACATAAATACATCAAGCCATGTAGTGGAAATGTGTTGCATGTTCAACAACTCAGCATTTATTTCCCAGCTACCACCTACCACCTGCTTTTTTGTAATAGCATTCCAATTAACTTTTGAGTAACAA
This sequence comes from Saimiri boliviensis, assembly GCF_048565385.1. NCBI lineage: Eukaryota > Metazoa > Chordata > Mammalia > Primates > Cebidae > Saimiri > Saimiri boliviensis. The sequence goes on from NC_133465.1 coordinate 37,029,555, forward strand.
CTTTTCTGTGATTCTGTGCCATCCTGTTTGCACTGTAAATTAAGTTAGTCTTTATTCTCCCATCCAAGGAGTGGGCATATGATCTAAGTCTGGCTAATTTAGTATCTCCTCTGTGATATTGGTGGTGCTATGAAAACATGGAAAAATATTTAGAGCTTCTTTATTCTAGTGTGGGCACTTTAATCAGATGGCTTAGTATGGCCCTGCTACCCAGAACTCCTTCTTAGCACCAGGATTTCCAGCTGTTCCATTGATTATGTGAGCTACCCAAGATCTTTCCAACAAATAATCATTTTCTTTTTAAGTGTGTCAGTGTTTATTTTTGTTGCTTATAGTCAAAGAAGCTGGCTGCAGTCTATTTATGAATATGTGTCTTTGGATGCCAAAAGCATTTTCCTAACTGTGACACAGAAGTCGATAGAGCAGAGAAGTAAGGCACTATAGTATAAGAGGGAATTTCTTTATATGATAGTTGGTATAGCGTTGAGTGCTGCTTTGACCTCTCCCAAAGCTTATGACTCTGGGTTCTTTAAATTATATGCAATCCTAGATCAGAAAGCTTTGGGGTCTCTATGAGGAACAAGTGAAAATTTTTAAGCTCTCTCTACCTCCTAGCATTTTTATTTCATGTATTTTTTTTTTTTTTTTTTTTTTTTTTTTTTTTTTTTTTTGGAGACAGAGTCTTACTCTGTCACCCAGGCTGGAGTGCAGTGGCCAGATCTCAGCTCACTGTGACCTCCATCTCCCGGGTTCAAGTGATTCTCTTGTCTTAGCCTCCTGAGTAGCTGGGATTACAGGTGTGTGCCACCAGTCCCTGCGAATTTTTGTATTTTTAGTAGAGACAGGGTTTTACCATGTCAGTTAGACTGGTCTCAAACTCCTGACCTCGTGATCTGCCCACCTTGGCCTCCCAAAGTGCTGGGATTACAGGTGTGAGCCACAGTGCCCGGCCTCATATATTCTTTTACATTGATGATTTTCTGATTTGGTAGCAAAGGGAAGTGGTAGTGACCACGAAGCTGATGAAAGTTATTATTTTTATGCTCTCAAACTGACCCTTTGTCATATGACCTAGTTCAGCATGTTTCCTGCTTAGCAATCAGCTTGCCTCATGTTTCCTGCTTGGCAATCAGCTTGCCTAAGACACACTATTGAAAGTAATGGATCTTCTTTATTTAGGGTACAATTCAGGCTGTTTCTTTTTCAACAAGAACACAGGGCACATGAATCTTACCTTAAATTCTGGGAATTTTATAGACTTCCAAGAGTAATTTTTTTTTTTTTTGCTTTACAGAAGTCATGTAAGGATATTTATATTTACAGCACACTGAAAGAAATCTAAAAGCTCAATACCTGGATTGTTTCTCCTCAAATCTGGACTGGGGTATCCTATATTTTTCTAAGAATTGAGCACAAAAAGCTAAATCTTACTATACTGTGTGTGATTAAATCTAGGATACTTGTTGCTAGAAATTAGATTTGTATTTCAAAGTAGTAGGCTCAAGAAGGCAATGATATCTAAGAAACACAAACCAGAAACAAAGGAACACGGTTTATAACTGTAACTCTGAAGGACTCTGATGTGATATATATAAGGTTTAGACACAAAAGTCTGGTAGGAGTGAAAAGAAATATGGATCACTCAAGTATAAGGCTGAGAAATACACCTGAATACGGAGCTTGGTTCTGGGAAGGAAATTGGAAGTTCCTCTGACAGAACTTTGAGGAGAGGCATGAAAGGGATGGAAGTCAGGTGTCCAGGCAGAGGTTACTTATCTGGATTGATAGCAGAGATAACCTAGAGAAAGGGGTATCACATAAGCAGGGTTCAGAAAGAATGTCTGTTCCACAGTGAGCTTCCAAAGTTTCAGGGCGAGGGAGCCTATGTTAATAAAGTTAATGATAACAAAGGAAATTCAGCATGGAGGAGGAAACTTGGGAGGGAAGGGCCTGAAGATGCCAATTTCCGAGATAGTGTCTTGTTTACAAGCTTCAGTAAGTTTGGGAAAAGGAGAAAGCTAGAGCATATTGATCAATTAGGGAGGTAGGATATGGGTGGTGGAGATGAGAGGTTATAAAGGAGTTGGTAGGGAGGATAGGCCTGAGGTTATGATGTGGGAATGGTGATGGCAGAAGACACAGATACTGAACATGGAAACATAGGGTGATATTTGTGATATTTCATATCTTATAACTACTGGGATTAGCAAATTTGAACCTCTGAAAGGGATTCCTCAGTGGGTTCAATGGAAATATTCTGAATAAGGCAGAATCAGGACAAGCAAAAGAAGGGCTGATATATGTGACTTCCAAAGAATTAGAATTGGCTTTTATTAAATTACTTGTAAAGATCAAAGAGATAAATATAAATTATGTAATTATTTATATATTAGTCATTAGAATTTTTTTAAACTTCATTGAAATTAGAAATTGAAATGCTCTGTGGTGAGAACATTTTAAGAGTACCAAATGTGGATAAATTTATCCTTAAATTAATATAAATTAGTCAGGAAAAATCAAGGAGACAGGTGGCTTCCCACTGCTTTGATAATTTTGAGAGAAAACATATTTGTGGTATCATACCGTGAAACACTAGTAGTTCTTTACAGGTAAGTAGCTGTAGAAGTTGCAGTCATTTCAAATATTTTATCTTTCATCCAGACCCATTGTTTATTGGACCCTTCTAATGCTTTATGGGGATATTTTCAAAGAATCAGAATTAAAAACACACATTTGTGAATGGGGTAGTTTCTGTTCTGATACTCTCTCTGTCAGTATGTGTGGATTTTCTTTATTCCTGGTTACTGTTCTTTTGAATTCTCTTCTCAGATTTACAGTTCCAGGACAGTTTGAGGTACAATACCTTCCAGCTCTACTTTAAGTTTCTAGCAGGGATTTATCTGGTTTGGTCTTGTTATACTGAGTTGGGATCTCATCTTATTCCCCAGTGGCTGTTGACAATAGTCTAAAGTATGAAGAACGTAAAAAAAAATCAACAACTAATAACAAATCCAAATAAAAACAAAAGGCTTTGTACTTGAGCTACAAACTGCAACAACAGGAAGGTTCTTCTTATCACTTTCTGCCGTTGATGTTTTACTTGTGGGAATGTGATTTAATCTGGACAGCCACTGCCTTTAGACCCCTGAAATCCTCATTGTCTTTTATCCTCCACTTCCATGAAAGCATATCAGTCTCAATTTGGATATGAAAAGATGTTTTTTTCAAATATCAGCACCTGATTAGGAGAAGCATATGTTCAGTTTCTGGCTGGTACCAACTCTAGGTCTGAGTTCGGGTTGGCAGTCGAGGGTAGGGGACAATGTGTTCTCTTGCTTTTTTCTAGGAGGGTTTCATTTGATGAGTAAAGTGGTCAGTAGATTATCAGCTTTATTGTCTTAGTTTTCAGGATAGTTGTAAATTTTTGACATTTGCTATGTCTTCACAAATAAATATCTTTTCATTAGATAGAAAATCGAGGAAGTCTATTTCAGGGCCTCTTAGCTAGAGAAAATGTAAAAGTGTTGTTCAGATTGAAGCAATGGGTGTGAAGTGCTTTGGATTTTAATAAGATCAACCCTGTGATAGGCCTGGGTTTTTTTTTTTTTTTGAAAATATAACAAAATCCATCTATTCTCTAATAAAAATATGGATATGTGAGCATGCACAAATGTTCAGGAAGGGATCTTGATTTTAATTATTAATATATTTAAATGTAGTAATTTAATTCTGAACATATAAAGAGCATTATTATAGAGTCTTTTAAAAATAAATGAATTAGCTACCTTTTACATCCCAAATTGGTAACACCTTTCTTCTCAGAAAGCTTTGGGATATATAGCTTCTCTCACTGGTCAGTGTGTGTACTACGTCTATCTCATGCATATTACTTCTGTCAATACAATTAGGAAAATCTGCCCCCCCCCCCAAAAAAAATACTGCATCTCAAAGCCTAATAGGAACATTTTTGATTATTCACTGGTCTGCAATATAGTCTCCACTACACCCCTTTTTTTTTTTTTTTTAAGGGTGATAGAATGCATAGTTAGTTGCCTTTAAGGGAAACTTCAACCTTCTGTTTTTTAGGCAAATGGGATCTGAAAAAAATTTAAACACCCTCAAAGGACCACGAGTTAACTGTTGGGAAATGCTGCTTCCTGAGTATATGAATCTGGCCTTTTGATGGTTATGTGGGCCAATCCAACATAGTTATTTTTTTTCTTTTCTCATAACTATTTAAAAATATAAAATCCAAGTAATCCTTTAGCAGAGGCATGGGTTGAAAAAAATTAAACTTTTTCATGTTGATTACTTTCTTTTTAGAATAAGAGCATCATAGATTCCTGCCTAATACCAGAGAAAATAGAAAAAGCAGACTGTCAGATGCTCCCTTTTCTGACTGCCCATCTTTGGCAGAAAGGGTGTTGGAGATTTTCTGCTTGATTGGCAACCCTGAGGCCTGGTGAAGGTAGATGGGTACAAAAAACCTGGTAAAAGGGCAGAACTTTGTTGACCTACATCAAATGAATTCTCCAAGGTTTAGTTTATTCACTGCACTTGGAGAAAAACTTTAAAAAATGCAGTAAAAGAGAGTGAACTCTCAAATCCCTTGATTGCCCATCTGTTTCACCTAAAAATCAGGCTAACCTCCCCTGGCTGCTATAATATTTTACCTCACCTTCCAACTTCAGGAATTTAGTTCACATAAAAGAATCAAGAATAGTATCTAGAACAAAAAAGTTTAATAGGAGCAAAGGAGGCAAAATATGGGTCACTGATGGGCAGTTGCCTTTATTTATTTATTTATTTATTCCTGGAGAGTAAAAATTCATGTCTCAAGGACTGTGTTGTAAAATTTACTACAGTAAAACCATCAGACTCCTCTCCAGAGACTTGCTGCCTGAATGATCTACTCAAGTTTCTTAGATGGAAAACATGGAAAAAGTTACTGAAGCTGCAAATGACTTTTCACTTGGAATTGGTAATTTAACTAGTTACCCATTTTCTGTCTTTGTCTTTTGGATCAAAACAGATTGGCCTCATGGATATGACATCTATGCAGCCACACAGAATCCCCAAGCCAATGAGAGCCTCATGATTTCTTTAATGCTCTTCTGTCACCTTTTAAACATTTTTAATATCTGTTGTGAAATACGTAGTCAGTCCTGAGGGTAATTTTGAGGTAATGTTTATTTTGACATAGAACTGAGAGTAGTAACAGAAGCACTGGACTGAGATATTGCCTAGCAGGCACCAGCAATCAGCAGTCTCACCATGGGCAGTAGACCATTTAAACTTCCTGGTAAATTCTTGGTTAATGGGTTGGCCTAGATCAATGGTTTAAAAGTGAATGCTATGTTCCCATTGAGATGTCATGATTTTTGCTGAAAAGCAATGAGGTGGAAGCTGAGTGTACCAGCTTCTGGGCCCTATTCCTGCTTCAATGCAGAGTGGATTCTCTCTTTTATGTTAAAAAGATCTCTTCTGGTTCTAAAATGCTATGAATAGAATTCCTGTGATCAGGACAAGTGGTTGAGGGGATGAGGTAAAGATAGAGAAACGTATAGTGCAATGATTTGCCAAGGTAAGAATCTTACTTAAAGATTTGGTTTGGGAAAGGATGATGCCATGAAAATTATGATGACAAATCAAGCTATTCTGTATATGCCAGCCAAGGTACTCTTTTTATAAAGAATCCTTCTCTCTGACACACCTAGTTTCTTGTAACTTTTCTTCTGAACTCCCAAGGTTCTTAGGCAATCTGTACCATTCACTTAACACAAACTTGTACTGCGTTATAATAATATTTAGTAATGAAAATACCAATGTTAGTATTGCAATACTGTATTTTTCATTTCTGATAGAGAAAATTTTTATTTGTGTGGCTTGTGTCCCCAGCTAGATGTAGCTTAGCACCTGGTAATTTCTCAAAAGGATTTTTGAATGAATTCATGGAATGGATGAATAGATTGTAAACTCTTTGACGTCAGACAGATTTGTTTTGGATTTCTTGTGTTTTTAAGGTCTAGCAGAAAATTATGTATATTCCACATGATACTGGCTATGAAGTGATTTAAGAGTTGCTTCCTTAGATATTGCCTGAGGGGAGTTTTATGAGGCTACACAGGAAGTGTCAGTATGCTATGAAACAGAAAGTTCATATTTAGTTTCATTTTCCTGACAAAAAGTGATTTTTCTTAAAAAATACCTCAAAATTCAATCAATAAGTAAATAAGTGAATACATAAATAAATAAGAAAAGAGAAAAATGAAAAAAAAAAAAACCTTAAACAAACCATTCTCTTTCTATCTTCCAGCGCTGTGACTTAAATGCACAGAAAACTCTAATCCTTCATAAGGAAATTATCCTAGAAAAATGTCACACTTTCAGTGCCCAGAGTATAGAAACATAAATTAATGGCATAATAAAGCCCTAACCAACATTTTTCAGATCATATTGGGAGAAACGAAAACTGACGTTAGAAATCACTTGGTTCAGCGTTAGTCCTTAAAGGCTATATTTTGACTGAACATATAAACCAGGAATTAAGGCAATCCCCTGAATCAAGAAGTGCAAACAATGAGTCAAAGCACTGCGCAACCCATAAGAGCCTCTCTAGGACCAAGGGAAGTTAGACTAGAGCTAGTCCATTAGACGCTACATTGATTAAGAATTATCAGTGTTCTGGTGTAGGGAGGAGTAGAGGATATAGCAGAATTCACTGTGCACACTACACTATATATTTACAACATATCCCCATTACAGACTGCTAGTTCAGTCATTTTTAACAATTCCTTTTTGTCATCTTTATATTGTTTCAAGCTAAAGAAACCCTCTAAGTGCTGATAAATATAGATACTAGGGGTGGATCAGTGTTACCTAATTATTAAAATTAATATTCTGACACACATACCACTTACATAATGCTATTTCAATAAAATTAACCTGAGAAGTATTATACATTTCAGTACACATCATTCATGTACATAGAAAATTCACAACAAGGCTTTTCAGATTGACCAATCAATCAACTAACCAATAGGTAGTCATGTAAAGAGAGAAAGAAATCAGGAAGGTAAATCTCTTCATCTGGCTCCTTGCTTTTCCTTATAGCCCTGTCTATTCAGGAGTCTGTGACTTTCCTTCATTAAAGCAGATTTATCTCCTTTTCTCTTTTCCTTCCTTCTCTCTTTGGTCTCCTCTATTTTGCCTCCTGCCCTCTCTTCCCATCAGTATTTTAGGAAGGACATTCCTTGAATAACTGTGGATATGGGAAAACCATTTTGTTTTCACATAATATCCTTGGGCCATCAATGATAAAATAGTAATGCCCATTGATTAGCTGAGTTGAAATATTCATCTTAAGCTAGATTCTCTGGTCATCCTGTTAAAGTGCTTCTCTATTTCTGAGATGATAAACTTCCATCTCTCAAAGGACAGAAAAGTCTGAGAGTGATGTGGCATTGTTCCCCTGGGGTAATACCCGAGGTTCCTTGTCCCATGGCCAGGGAAAACTAGGACTTGGACACACCAGAGTGAGGTTAAGAGTGTTAAGAGTGGACGTTTAATAGGCAAAAGAAAGAGAAGAGCTCTCTGCACAGAGAGGGGTCCTGGAGAAAAATGAGTTGCCAGTTCCATGGTGAAATGCACAGGGTTTTATAGATTAGCTTGAGGAGGCAGTGTTTGATTTACATAGGGCATGAAAGATTGTCAGACCATTGTGCCATTTGCATAGCGTGCAAGAGGCTGGCTGCTCCACCCTAATCTTTCATTATACAGATAGGTTTTCTACCTGGCCAGTGCCATGTTGCCTGGTTCTTTCCTATACATGTGGTGACAAAGAAAACGGAAGATGAAGCCTCCATGTTGAACATACCTGGCTTCCAGGTAGCGCTTTTCTATTGGCACAGCTGCTGGCATTCACCTGTGCAAACTTCTAGCTTGCTTATCGATGTCTGCAGCTCGATTTTTCAGGCTGTTTTTTGTTAGAAAAGATTTGGTGGCTGCTTTTTATTAGAAGAAAAACCTTGTTGAGGACTCTGTTGTCCTCACTATCCGCCTGAATAATTTTTGTAGGTCCTATATCAATAAGACATGGTAGCCGGGCGCGGTGGCTCACGCCTGTAATCCCAGCTCTTTGGGAGGCTGAGGCGGGTGGATCACGAGGTCAAGAGATCAAGACCATCCTGGTCAACATGGTGAAACCCCGTCTCTACTAAAAATACAAAAAATTAGCTGGGCATGGTGGCGTGTGCCTGTAATCCCAGCTACTCAGGAGGCTGAGGCAGGAGAATTGCTTGAACCCAGGAGGCGGAGGTTGCGGTGAGCCGAGATCGTGCCATTGCACTCTAGCCTGGGTAACAAGAGCGAAACTCCGTCTCAAAAAAAAAAAAAAAAAGATATGATGAGGAAAGGTTAGGTCTACAGGAACCCCTGCTTTGAAAATGCACACAATTTCAACATCTCAGAGTCAGTTGTTTATAACAGAAGAAAGCTTGAAAACAGTGCTTCCTACTCTCATCAGCCCATATTGCTATGGCATTTCATTGGCCTACATCTCTAGACACCCTCTTTCTTTTCAGGGTTCTAGACCTTTAGTATATTAGACTTCTAGATGCCAAAAAGACACATTTTCTTCCACTTAGTAGTGACAAAGATTTATTCTTTATCTCAAGACTGCTTTGAGAAAGCTAGTATTCAAGAGTCTCTCCTATATGCCTGTGAATCTCTTCATTATTTTTCAAAATCTTAGATACACCTAATAATTATAGAGTACTTTAAAAGTTGGGGCACAGTGGAGCTGAGCTGGCGTAGATTCTGTGGACTTTGGCTACACTGAATTGACGTGTCACCCTAAAACATCTCAATGTGACCTACACAGTCTCAGGAGCAGTCCCACTAACATTACAGAGAACACAAACACATTTTAAAAATTGAACTACTTGCTCAAGATCTACTCAGCTGTTAAGTACTGAACCTGGTTTTTGAACCCCATTTTGTCTGATTTTATTTATTTATTTAATTTTTTAAACTTTTATTTTAAGCTCAGGGGTACATATACAGGTTTCTTATGTAGATAAATTGTGTGTCATGAGGTTTGGCTGTACAGATTATTTCATCGTCCAGGTAATAAGCATAGGATCTGACAGGTAGGTTTTTGATCCTCTCTTTCCTCTTACGTTCTACCCTGAAGTAGACCACAGTGTCTATTACTTCTTTCTCTGTTTCCATGTGTACTCAATGTTTAGCTCCCACTTGTAAGTGAAAACATGCCGTATTTGGTTTTCTGTTTTTACATTAGTTCACTTAGTATAATGGCCTCCAGTTCCATCCATGTTTCTGCAAAAGGCATAATCTTGTTCTTTTTTATGCTTGCATAATATTCCATGGTGTGAATGTGCCACATTTTCTTTATCCAGTCTACCATTGATGGGCATTTAGGTCGATTCCATGTCTTTGCTATTGTGAATAGTGCTTCAATGAACATACATGTGCATGTGTCAGTATCATAGAATAATTTATATTTCTTTGGATATATACTCAATAATGGGATTGCCAGATCAAATGATGATTCTGTTTTAAGTTCTTTGAGAAATTGCCACAGTGCCTTCCACAATGGTTGAACCCATTTACATTCCCATAAGCAGTGTAGATGTGTTCCCTTTCCTATGCAACTTTGTCAACATTTGTTATTTTTTCTCTTTTTTTAATAGCCATCCAGAGTGGTATGAGATAATATTTATTGATTTCCATATGCATTTCCCTAACAATTTTATATATATATATATATATATATATATATATATATATATATATATTTTTTTTTTTTTAATTGCACTTTAGGATTTGGGGTACATGTGCAGAACATGCAGGATTATTGCATAGGTTCATACATGGCAATGTGGTTTGCTGCCTCCATCCTCCCATCATCTATATCTGGCATTTCTCCCCATGTTATCCTTCCCCAACCTCTCTACCCACCGCTGTCCCTTCCCTATTCCCCACAACAGACTCCAGTGTGTGATGCTCCCCTCCCTGTGTCCATGTATTCTCATTGTTCAACACCTGCCGATGAGTGAGAACATGCAGTGTTTGCTTTTTGGTTCTTGTGTCACTTTGCTTAGAATGATGGTTTCTGGATTCATCCATGTCCCTGCAAAGGACATGAACTCATCGTTTTTTATGGCTGCATAGTATTTCATGGTGTATATGTGCCATATTTTCCCTGTCCAGTCTATCATTAATGGGTGTTTGGGTTGGTTCCAGGTCTCTGCTATTGTAAACAGTGCTGCAGTGAATGTACGTGTGCACGTGTCCTTGTAGTAGAATGATTTATAATCCTTTGGATATATACCCAGTAATGGGATTGCTGGATCAAATGGAATTACAATTTCTAGGTCCTTGAGGAATCATCACATTGTCTTCCACAATGGTTGAACTAATTTATACTCTCACCAACAGTGTAAAAGTGTTCTTATTTCTCCACACCTTCTCCAGCATCTGTTATCTCCTGATTCTTTAATGATCGCCATTCTAACTGGTGTGAGATGGTATCTCAATGTGGTTTTGATTTGCATTTCTCTAATGAGCAGTGATGATGAACGTTTTTTCATATGTTTGTTGACCTCATATATGTCTTCTTTTGAAAAGTGTCTGTTCCTGTCCTTTGTCCACTTTTGAATGGGTTTGTTTGTTTTTTCTTATAAATCTGTTTGAGTTCTTTGTAGATTCTAGATATTAGCCCTTCGTCAGATAGGCAGATTGCAAAAATTTTTTCCCACTCTGTTGGTTGCCAGTTTGCTCTAATGATTGTTTCTTTTGCTGTACAGAAGCTCTGGGGTTTAATTAGATTCCATTTGTCTATTTTGGCTTTTGTTGCCAATGCTTCTGGTGTTTTAGTCATGAAGTCCTTGACTATGCCTATGTCCTGAATGGTTTTGCCTAGGTTTACTTCTAGGGTTTTTATGGTGTTAGGTCTTATGTTTAAGTATTTAATCCATCTGGAGTTAATTTTAGTTTAAGGTGTCAGGAAGGGGTCCAGTTTCTGCTTTCTGCACATGGCTAGCCAGTTTTCCCAACACCATTTATTAAACAGGGACCCCTTTCCCCATTGCTTGTTTTTGTCAGGTTTGTCAAAGATCAGATGGGTGTATATGTGTGGCATTGCTTCTGAAGCCTCTGTTTTGTTCCACTGCTCTATATCTCTGTTTTGATACCAGTACCATGCTGTTTTGATAACTGTAGTCTTGTAGTATAGTTTGAAGTCAGGTAGCATGATGCCTTCAGCTTTGTTCTTTCTGCTTAGAATTGTCTTGGCTATGTGGGTTCTCTTTTGGTTCCATATGAAGTTTAAGGTGTTTTTTTCCAGTTCTGTGAAGAGGGTCATAGGTAGCTTGATGGGGATAGCATTGAATCTATAAATTACTCTGGGAAGTATGGCCATTTTCCCAGTATTGATTCTTCCTAACCATGAGCATGGAATGATTTTCCAACTGTTTGTGTCCTCTCTTATTTTGTTGAGCAGTGGTTTATAATTCTCCCTGAAGAGGTCCTTTGCATCCTTTGTTAGTTGTATTCCTAGGTATTTTATTCTCTTTGCAGCAATTGTGAATGGCAGTTCGTTCTTGATTTGGCTCTCTTTAAGTCTGTTATTGGTGTATAGGAATGCTTGTGATTTCTGTACATTGATTTTGTAACCTGAGACTTTGCTGAAGTTGCTTATCAGTGTCAGGAGATTTTGGGCTGAGACAATGGGGTCTTCAATATATCATCATGTTGTCTGCAAATAGACACAGTTTGACTTCCTCCTTTCCTAGTTGAATACTCTTTATTTCTTTTTTTCCCTTGATTGCTCTGGCTAGAACTTCCAATACTACATTAAACAGGAGGGGTGAGAGAGGGCATCCTTGTCTAGTGCCAGATTTCAAAGGGAATGCTTCCAGTTTTTGCCCATTCAGTATGATATTGGTTGTGGGTTTGTTGTAAATAGCTTTTATTATTTTGAGATATGTTCCATCAATACCTAGTTTATTGAGAGTTTTTAGCATAAATTGCTGTTGAATTTTGTGGAAGGTCTTTTCTGCATCTATTAAAATAATCATGTGATTTTTGTCTTTGGTTCTGTTTATGTTATGGATTACATTTATAGACTCGTGTGTATTGAACCAGCCTTGCTTCCCTGGGATGAAGCCTACTCAATCATGATGGATAAGATTTTTGATGTGCTGTTGCAATCTGTTTGCCAGTATTTTATTGAAGATTTTTGCATCTCTATTCACATGGATATTGGCCTGAAGTTTTCTTTTTTTGTTGAGTCTTTGCCAGGTTTTGGTATCAGGATGATGTTGGTCTCATAAAATGATTTGGGAAGGATTCCCTCTTTTTGGATTGTTTGGAATAGTTTCAGAAGGAGTGGTACCAGGTCCTCTTTGTATGTCTGGTAGAATTTGGCTATGAACCAGTTTGGACCTGGGCTTTTTTTGGTTGGTAGGCTATTAATTGCTGCCTCAACTTGAGCCCTTGTTATTTGTCTATTCAGGGTTTCAACTTCTTCCTAGTTTAGGCTTAGGAGGGTGCAAGTGTCCAGGAATTTATCCATTTCTTCCAGATTTACTGGTTAATGTACATAGAGTTGTTTGTAGTAATCTCTGATGGTAGTTTGTATTTCTGTGGAATCAGTGGTGATATCCCCTTCATCATTTTTTATTGCATCTATTTGATTATTCTCTCTTTTCCTTTTTATTAATGTGGCTAGTGGTCTATCTATTCTGTTGATCTTTTCAAAAAACCAGCTCCTGGATTTATCGATTTTTTGAAGGGTTTTTTGTGTCTCTATCTCCTTTAGTTTTGCTCTGATGTTAGTTATTTCTTGTCTTCTGCTAGCTTTTGAGTTTTTTTAATCTTGCTCCTCTAGCTTTTTCAATTTTGATGATAGGGTGTCAATTTTAGATCTTTCCTCTCTTCTCATGTGGGCATTTATTGCTATAAATTTTCCTCTAGACACTGCTTTAACTGTGTCCCAGAGATTCTGGTACGTTGTGTCTTCATTCTCGTTGGTTTCGAAGAACATCTTTATTTCTACCTTCATTTCATCATTTATTCAGTCAACGTTCAAGAGCCAATTGTTCGGTTTCCATGACGTTGTGTGGTTCTGAGTTGGTTTCTTAATCCTGAGTTCTAATTTGATTGCACTGTGGTCTGAGAGACTGTTTGTTAAGATTTCCATTCTTTCACATTTGCTGAGGAGCAATTTACTTCCAATTATGTGGTCAATTTTAGAGTAGGTGCAATGCAGTGCTGAGAATAATGTGGATTTGGGGTGGAGAGTTCTGTATATGTCTATTGGGTTTGCTTCGACCAGATCTGAGTTCAACTCCTGGATATCCTTGTTAATTTTTGTCTTGTTGATCTGTCTAATACTGACAGTGGATGTTAAAGTCTCCCACTATTACTGTGTGGGAGTCTAAGTCTCTTTGTAGGTCATTAAAAACTTGCTTTATGTACCTGGGTGCTCCAGTATTGGGTGCGTATATATTTAGGATAGTTAGCTCTTCTTGTTGCATTGATCCTTTTACCATGGACTTGAATATTTGGCCTGCCTTGCTAGGTTGGGGAGGTTCTCCTGGATAATATCCTGAAGAGTGTTTTCCAGCTTGGATTCATTCTCTCCGTCACATTCAGGTACACCTATCAAACGTAGATTAGATATTTTCATATAATCCCATATTTCTTGGAGGCTTTGTTCATTTGTTTTCACTCTTTTTTCTCTAGTCTTGCCTTCTCGTTTTATTTCATTGTGTTGATCTTCTACCTCTGATATCCTTTCTTCTGCTTGGTCAATTTGGCTATCGAAACTTGTAATGCCCTTCTTTGTCTCTTTTAATCTTTGTTGGTTTCAAGTCTATTTTATCAGAGACTGGGATTGCAACTCCTGCTTTTTCTTGCTCTCCATTTTCTTGGTAAATCTTCCTTCATCCTTTTATTTTGAGCCTATATATGTCCTTGCATGTGAGATGGGTTTCCTGGATACAGCACACCGATGAGTTTTGACTTTTTATCCAATTTACCAGTCTGTGTCTTTTGATTGGGGCATTTATCTCATTTGCATTTAAGGTTAATATTGTTAAGTGTGAATTCGATCCTGCCATTTTGATGCTAGCTGGTTGTTTTGTCCATTAGTTGATGCAGTTTCTGCATTGTGTCGATGCTGTTTACCATTTGGTATGTTTTTGGAGTGGCTGGTACTGGTAGTTCCTTTCTATGTTTAGTGCTTCTTTCAAAAGCTCTTGTAAGGCAGGCCTAGTGTTGACAAAATCTCTGAGCAATTGCTTGTTCATAAAGGATTTTGTTTCTCTTTCCCTTATGAAGCTTAGTTTGGCTGGATATGAAATTCTAGGTTGAAAGTTCTTTTCTTTAAGGATGTTGAATATTGGCCCCCGCTCTCTTCTTGCTGGTGGGTTTCTGCTGAGAGATCTGCTGTGACTCTGATGGGCTTTTCTTTGTGGGTAATCCAAGCTTTCTCTCTGGCTGCCCTTAGCATTTTCTCCTTCATTTCAACTCTGGTAAATCTGACGATTATGTGCCTTGGGGTTGGTTTTCTTGAGGACTATCTCTGTGGTGTTCTCTGTATTTCCTGGACTTGAATATTTGGCCTGCCTTGCTAGGTTGGGGAGGTTTTCCTGGATAATATACTGAAGAGTGTTTTCCAGCTTGGATTCATTCTCTCTATCACATTCAGGTATACCTATCAAATGTAGATTAGATCTTTTCATGTAATCCCATATTTCTTGGAGGCTTTGTTCATTTGTTTTCACTCCTTTTTCTCTAATCTTGCCTTCTCATTTTATTTCATTGAATTTATCTTCTACCTCTGATATCCTTTCTTCTGCTTGGTTGATTTGGCTATCGAAACTTGTATATGCTTCACGAAGTTCTTGTGTTGTGTTTTTCAGCTCCATCAATTCATTTATATTCTTCTCTAAGCTGTTTATTCTCGTTAGCATTTCATCAAACCTTTCTTCAAGGTTCTTAGTTTCTTTGCATTGGGTTAGAACATGTTGTTTTAGCTCAGAGAAGTTTGTTATTACCTACCTTCTGAAACCTGTTTCTGTCAGTTCATCAGACTGATTCTCCATCCAGCTTTGTTTCCTTGCTGATGAAGAGTTGCGATCCCTTGGAGGAGGAGAGGCATTCTGGTTTTGGGTGTTTTCATCCTTTTTGTGCTGATTTCTTCCCATCTTTGTGGATTTATCTACCTGTGGTCTTTGTAGTTAGTGACTTCTGGATGGGTTCTCTGAGTGGATGTCCTTTTTGTCAATGATGAAGTTATTTCTTTCTGTTTTTTAGTTTTCTTCTAACAGTCAGGCCCTGTAGGACTGCTGGAGGTCCTCTCCAGACCCTGCTTGCCTGGGGATTACCTGGGGTGGCTCCAGAGCAGTAAGGGTTGCTGCCAGTTTCTTCTTCCATTATCTTCATCCGAGAAAGATACCTACCAGATGTCAGCCTGAGCTCTCCTTTATGAGGTGTCTCTTTGGATATACGGGGGCCAGAGAGCTGCTTGAGGAGACAGTTTGTTTCTTATAGGAGCTCAAGTGTCGAGATGTGAGCTCCATTGTTCTGTTCAGAGCTGCTGGGCAGGTACATTTAAGTCTGCTGCAATGGAACTCATAACCACCTTTTTTCCCAGGTGCTCTGTCCTGGGAAGGTGGGGCTTTATTTATAAGTTCCTGACTTGCTGCTGCCTTTTTTCACAGATGCCCTGCCCTGCAAGGAAGTTGCCTAGTCACAGTGTGCCAGAAGAGGCATTGCTGAGCTGCTATGGGCTCTGTCCAGCTGCTCTGTGAACTTCCGTGCAGTTTTGTTTATAGAGGTTTAGTTAGAACTGCCTCGGTAATGGTGGACAGTCTCAGTAATGGTGGACTGCCTTGGTAATGGCGGACGCCCTTCCCCCTACAGAGTTGGACTGTCTGGGGTCCAGCTGTGCCTGCTGCAAAACTCTTAATCCAGAACATTTCAGATTGCTGGTCTTTGTGGGGGTGGGACCTGCTGAGCCAGATCACCTGGCTCCCTGTTTCAGCCCCCTTTATTTCAGTTGAATGAGTGGCTCTGTCTCCCAGGCATTCCAGGTGCCAATTCAAACAGCTGCCCTGGTTTGTGTGAGTTTTTGTGTGGAGACCCGCTGTGCCGGCTGAAACAGCCATGCTTGAAATTCATGGTGCTTTTCAGCCTGGGAATCTCCTGGTCTGTGGGCAGTAAAAACTCGTTTGGAAATGAGGTGATCACTCACCCTTTGTGTTGTTCTCACTAGGAACTGCACTCTGGAGCTGTTCCTATTTGGCCATCTTGGATCCCTCCACATTTTCCTAATGATTAATGATGTGGAGTATTTTTTTCATATGTTTGTATGTTGACTGCTTATATGTCTTTTTTTGAAAAGTGTTCATGACCTTTGCCTACTTTTTAACGGGTTTGTTTTTTGCTTATTATGTTGTTTAAGTTCCATATAGATTCTTCATAGTAGATCATTGCCAGATGGATGGTTTCCAAATATTTTCCCTCATCTGTAGGCTGTCTGTTTATTCTGTTGATAGTTCCTTTTGCTGTGCAGAAGCCCTTTAGCTTATTAGGTCCCATTTGTAAACTTTTATTTTTGTTGCAATTGCTTTTGGTGTCATCATGAAGTCCTTGCCCAGGGCCTATGTCCAGAATGGTATTTCCTAGGTTATCTTCCAGTGTTTTTAGTTTTAGGTTTTACATTTAAGCCTTAAGTTAATTTTTGTGTATTGGGTAAGGAAGGGGACTAGTGTAAATCTTCTGAATATAGCTAGCCAGTTATCCCAGCACCATTTATGAAATAGGGATTCCTTTCCCTATTGCTTGTTTTTGTCAAGGAACAGATAATTGCATGTATGTGGCTTTATTTCTTGGCTCTCTACTTTGTTCCAATGGTCTATATGTCTGGTTTTGTACCAGCATCATGCTGTTTTGGTTGCTGTAGCATTGTAGTATAGTTTGAAGTTGGGTAATTTGATGCCTTCAGCTTTGTTCCTTTTGGTTAGGATTGCCTTGGCTATCAGCCTCTTCATTGGCTCCACATGAAATTTAAAATCGTTTTATCTAGTTATGTGAAGAATTTCAATGGTAGTTTAATAGATAAACAGCTTTGAATTTATAAATTGCTTTGGTCAGTATGGCCCTTTTAATGATACTGATTCTGTCCATGAGCATGGAATGTTTTTCCATTTGTTTGTGTCATCTCTGATTTCTTTGGGTGATATTTTGTAGTTCTTGTTGCAGGATCTTTCATCTCCATTGTTGGCGGTGTTCCTCGGTATTTCATTCTTTTTGTAGCTATTGTGAATGAGATTGTGTACTTGATTGGCACTCAGCTTGGATGTTGTTGATGTATAGAAATGCTACTGTTTTTGTTTTTTTGTTTTTTTGTTTTTTTTTTGTACATTGATTTTGTATCCTGAAACTTTGCCAAAGTTGTTTATCAGGTCTAGATGCTTTTGAGCAGAGACTATGGGGTTTCCTAGATATACAGTAATATTATCTAAAGAGATATTTGACTTTTTCGCTTCTTAGCTGGGTGCATTTTTATTTCTTTCTCTTGCCTGACTGATCTAGCAAAGACTTCCAGTACCATGTTGAAAAGGAGTGGTGAGAGTGAGCATCTTTTTTTCCCAGTTTTTAAGAGGAATGCTTCCAGATATTGCCCATTCAGTATAATGTTGGTTGTAGGTTCGTCATAGATGTCTCTTATTATTTGGGAATGTTTGTTGTCTAGTTTGTTGAGGGTTTTAACATAAAGGGATGTCAAATTTTATTGAAAGCCTTTCCTGCATCTATTGTGATGCTCATGTGGTTTTGTTTTTAGTTATGTTTATGTGATGAATCACACTTATTGAATTGTGTATGTGAGCCAACCTTGTTTCCCAGGGATAAAGCCTGCTTGTTCATGGTAGGTTTGCTTTTTGACATGCTGCTGAACTTGGTTTACTAGTATTTTATTGATGATTTTTTCATCATCTGTGTTCTTCAGGGATGTTGGCCTGAAATTTTCATTTTGTCTCTGCCAGTTTTTAGTAACAGGATGATGCTGGCCCCTTAGAATGAACTAAGGAGGAATCTCTCCCCCTTAATTTTTTGGAATAACTTCAATAGGAATGGTACCAGTTCTTCTTTATACATCTGATAGAATTAGGCTGGGAATCCATCTGGTCCTGGGCTTCTTTCAGGTTGGTAGGCTTTTTATTATAAATTGAATTGAGTCTCATTATTGGTCTGTTCAAGGATTCCATTTCTTTTTTGTTCAATCTTGGGAGGTTGTGTGTGTCTAAGAATTTCTCCATTTCTTGTACATTTTCTAGTTTGTGTGTGTAGAGGTGTTTATAGTAGTCACTGAGGATTACCTGTATTTCTGTGGGGTCAGTGGGAATGTCTGCTTTGTCATTCATGATTGTGTTTATTTGGATATTTTATATTTTTGTTATTCTAGCTAGCAGCCCATTAATCTAACATAGGTTTTTTTTTTTTTTTTAAACAACTCCTGGATTCGTTTGTTGATCTTTTCTTTGGGTTTTTGAGTCTCAATTTATTTTTGTTCTTTTCTGAATTTGGTTATTTCTTGTCTTCTGCTAGCCTTGGGTTTGGTTTGCTCTTGTTTCTCTAGTTCCTCTAGGTGTGATGTTAGATTGTTAATCTGTGATCTTTCTAACTTTCTGATATAGGCTTTTAGTGCTATAATCTTCCCTATTGACACTGCTTTAATTACTTCCTAGAGATTCTGGTATGTGATTTTTGTTCTAATTAATTTCAAAGAGTTTCTTGATTTCTTCCTTAATTTCATTCTTTACCAAAAATCATTCAGGTTCAGGTTGTTTAATTTCCATGCAATTATATGGTTTTGAGTGATTTTGTTAATATTGATTTCTCTTTTATTACACTATAGTCTGTGAATGTGTTTGGTATGATTTTGACATTTTTTGATGGCCAATTGTATGGTTGATTTTAAAGTTTGTGCCATGTGCAGATGAGAAGCATATATATTCTGTTGTATTCACGTGGAGAATTCTGTAGATACCAGTCAGGACCACTTGACCAAGTGTCAAGTTCAGGTCCCAGATATCTAAGTTAGTCTTCTGCCTTGATAATCTATCTAATACTAGCAGTGGGTTGTCGAACTCTCCCACTATTATTGTATGAAAATCTAAATCTCTTTGCAGGTCTCTGATAATTTGTTTTATGAATCTGGGTGCTCCTGTGTTGAGTACATATATATTTAGGATAGATAGGTCTTCCCATTGAATCGAACCCTTTACCATTATATATACCCTTCTTTGTCTTTTTTTGATCATTATTGGTTTATAGTCTCTTTTGTCTGAAATTAGAGTAGCAACCTCTACTTTATTTTCTGTTTTCCATTTGCTTGGTAGATTTTTCTACCTTTCTTTATTTTGAGACTATGAGTGTCATTGCTTGTGAGATGCATCTCTTGAAGATGACATTCACTTGGGTCTTGATGCTTGCTACTCTGTGCCTTTTAATTGGGGCATTATTTCATTTATATTAAAGTGTAGTATTGATATGTGTAGATTTGATCCCATCAAGATAATGTTAGCTGGTTATTACACAGACTAGTTTGCATGGTTGTTTTATAGTGTCACTGGCCCATGTACTTAAGTGTGTTTTTGTGCTGATTGGTAATGCAATTTCCTTTCCATATTTCATACTTCTTTTAGGATCCTTTGTAAAGCAAGTTTGGTGGTAATCAATTCTCTCAGTATTTGCTTGTCTGAAAAGGGTCTTATTTCTCCTTGGCTTATGAAGTTTAGTTTGGTTGGATATGTAATTCTTGTTTGAAATTCTTTAAGAATTTTGAATAAGCATGCACAGTATTCTCCGACTTGTAGAGTTTCTGGTGAACAGTATGCTATTAGCTTGTTGGGATTTCCTTTGTTCGTGATTTGCTCTGTCTCTCTAGCTGCCTTTAACATTTTTTCTTTCACTTTGATTTTGGAGAATCTGATGACTATATGTCTAGGGGATGGTCATCTTGTATAGTATCTCACATGGGTTCTCTGCATTTCTTGAATTTATATTAGCTCCTGTACTCAAATTGGGAATGTTTTTTTTATCACAATATCCACAAATATGTTTTCTAAGTTGATTGCTTTCTCTCCCTCTCTTTCAGGGCTGCCAATGAGTTGTAAATTTGGTCTGTTTACATTATCTCATATTTCTCATATATTTTGTTCATTCTTTCTTATCTTTTTAAAAATTTTTTTGTCTGACATTTTGGAATACTGGTCTTTAAGCTCTGAGTTTCTTTCTTCAGCTTCATCCATTCTGCTTTGAATATTTATGATTGTATTATGAAACTCTTGAAGTAAATTTTTCAGCTCTATTAGAACAATTTGGTTGTTTCTTAAAATGGCAATTTTGTCTTTTACCTCTTTCATTATTTTAATGTATTCCTTAGATTCCTTAGATAGGGTTTTGACTTTCTACTGAATGTTGATGATCTTCATTCGTATACATACTCTCAATTCTATTTCTGTTATCTCGGCTATTTCAGTCTGATAAAGAACTGTTGCTAGGGAATTAGTGTGACTGTTTTGAGGTAAGAAGACATTCTGGCTTTTTGAGTTGCCAGTTATTGCACTTTTTCCCCCATCTGTGTGGATTAATGTCCCTTTACTCTTTGAGGTTGCTGTGTCTTGTATATATATATATTTTTTTGCCTCCATCTCCTTTGATGCTCCTGGGGGTTTGATTGTGGTGTAAGTTAGATCAGTTAGCTGGGTTTGTTTCTAGAGGATTATACAGGGCCAAGCCTCAGCTCAGCACTCCTGGTCTGCATGCTCTAGCTCTGGGGGCCAGTATCAGCTTTCCACCTTTGTTCTGTTGCCTCTTGAGGTTAAGAATCTATTGCACTGGAAGGGTCAAGATGTTCCCAGTCTGCTGGCCACAAGACTATGATGGGTGGTGCCAGCCAGAGTGCTTCATTGGGTTGGTGACAGAGGGATCCATGCTTACTTACATGTGCCAGCAGCTGTGGCAGTGTGGTGAGATGCCAAACAAAGCCTTTGAGATGTTTGGGACTATGTAAAGTGAACAAATATGTAAGTTATTGGTGTTCCTAAGAGGAAAGAAAAACTAAAAAGTTTAGAAAACCTATTCAGCAAAATAATTGATAAGAAATTCCCAATTTTAGCAGGATATTTGGACATCCAGATACAGAAAGCCCAGTGATCCCCAGGCAGGTGAATTGCAGAAAAGTCTTTACTGTGGCATATTATAATCATACTGTTTAAAGTCAAAGTGAAGAAAAGAGTTACAAAATTAGCAAGAGAAAAGCAGCTAGTCACCTATAAAGGAAATCCCATCAGACTAACAATGGACTTCTTGACAGAATCTTTACAGGACAGAAGAGAAGGAGATGGCATATTTAAAGTGCTAAAAAACAAAACCAAAACCAACCTTGTCTATCAATAATTCTACATTCAGCAAGATTAAACTTCATTAATGGAGAAAAAAAATTCCACACAAAGAAATGCTGGAAGAATTTGTTACTATTTGGTCAGCCCTACAAGAAATGCTGGAAGGAACCCTAAACTCAGAAAGAAAAAGACAACTGGGCTCACATCTGTAATACCAGTACTTTGGGAGACCAAGGCAGGCAGATCACCTGAAGTCAGGGTTTCAAGACCAGCCTGGCTAACATGGCAAAACCCCATCTCTCCCCAAAATATAAAAATTGGCAGGGCATGGTGGCATGCACATGTAATCCCAGCTACTCAGAAGGCCGAGGCATGAGAATTGCTTGAACCTGGGAGGCAGAGGTTGTAGTGAGCCAAGATCATGCCATTGCATTCTACCTTGGATGACAGAGTAAGACTGTCTCAAAAAGAAAAAAACAAAACAAAACAAAACAAAAAAGGAAAATGAGAAAAGGAAAAAGAAAAAAGAGAAAAGGACAATATTTACCATAATAAAGACACAGGAAAGTATAGAACTTGCAGGTAAAGCTATCCTATGATAATACTTATTTTAGTGTTGTCCCGAGCATTCAATGAGATATTGTCAATTGAGTATCTGGTACTACAAGGTATGTAAGTGATGTGTACAACTAAGTACCTCCCCTCTTCACCTGCTATTTCCAAAGGAATGCTGCCTCTTATACATTGCTATAACCAACTGATCATGACTTTTTGGTTTTATTTTTAATTGACACATAATAATTGTATGAAATTACAGTATAAGATGTGATATTTCAACACATGTATACTTTATGTAATAAGCAAATCAGGTTATTTAGCAAATCTATTACCTCAAACGTCTATTATTTCTTTGTGGTAAGAACATTCAGAACCCTCTCTTCTAGCTGTTTGAAACATATATACAATACATTATTTCTAATTATAGTCATAATACTATGCAATAAAATACCAAAACTTACTCTATCTATCTAATTGCAGCTTTTTGCCCACTGGCTAACCTCTCTCTATCTTTCCATCCAATCTGTGCTGCCTACTACCGTTCCAAGCCTGTCATAACCACTTTTCTCTATTCTATGAATTAGTTTTTTTTTAGATTCCACATATGAATGAGATCATTTGGTATTTATCTTTCTGTGTCTGATTTACTCCACTTAAATGAATGTCCTCCAGGATTGTCCATGTTTTAACAAATGACAAGACTTTATTTTTTTTATTGTTGAATATTATTCCACTTTTTATAGATACCACCTTTTCTTTATTCATTCATTCATTCAGCCATTAATGGACACATACCTTGATTCAATATCTTGGCTATTGTGAATAGTGCTTTAGTAAACATGGGAGTACAGATATCTCTTTGACATATTGATTTCTTTTCCTTTGGATATATGTACCCACCAGTAGGATAGTATTTGAGGAATCTCCATATGATTTTCTATAGTTACTATACTAATTTGCATATCCACCAACAAGGTGTAAATGTTCCTTTTACTCCACATGTGAGCCAAGGCTTGCTGTCTTCTGTATTAATACCTATTAGAGGTATAGTTGGCAAATATATTCTCCCAGCTTGTAATTTGTCTCTTCATTTTGTTGATTATTTCCTTTGCTGTACAAAAGCTTCTTTGATGCAATCGAAAATATTTTTTGATTTCTTTTCCTTTGGATACATATACCCACCAGTGGGATAGTATTTGAGGAACCTCCATACTATTTTGTGTAGTGACTGTACTAATTTGCATTCCCACCAGCAAGGTGTAAATGTTCCTTTTACTCCATATCTTACCCAGGGCTTGCTGTCTTCTGTATTAATACCTATTGAAGGTATAGCTGGCAAATATTTTCTCCCAGTTTGTAGTTTGTGTCTTCATTCTGTTGATTATTTCCTTTGCTGTACTTTAGCGTCTTTGATGCAGTCACATTTGTCTGTTTTTGCTTTTGTTGCCTATGCTTTTGCAGTCTTATGGAAAAGAAATTGCCCAGATCAATGCCATGAAGTATTCTCCCTATGTTTTCTAATAGTAGTTCCATAGCTTCAAGTCTTACATTTGTGTTTGTATTGCATGTAAGGTTATCCAGAAGGATCCTCTCATCTTTAAGCTAACTCTGACATTGCTATTTATAGCTGAGTCAGGCTTTATCTTGTACTGTGTACAGTTATCTTGACTAGTTATTTCTAAGATTTCCTCTGATTTTCAGCTGGATAGGTTGAAGTAGCAATCTGAACTTGCTAGCACCTTAAGAAATTAATTTTCTATGACAGTGCATGAGGCAGATGGCATCCTATCATCCCTCTGCTATACTTTGAAGGGTGAAGGTTGTTTGCATATTTTTCTTTCCTCATGATACTATTTCTTGTGAATGAAGAACATGAAAATAGAACTCACTGCCCACTTCACTTCTGCTTAGAAAACTGTCCTTCAGCTTTTCTCATCTGTATCCATCCTTAAAATCTTTACACAGCCCACTTGTCTTCCTCCATAAAGCAACCACACTCCCTCCTTCCATCTGACAACACATCTCCCACATACCTTACATAATACTGGAAAAGAAGGGATCTCACACATTACCAAGTATAATTTAAAAAATTTTAAATCTACCCATTAAATTGGCTCCTTTTCTTTCTTAGTCATGAGGAAAAAGGAGATTATAGGTTCATAGGACAGTAATAAAGAAAGCATATACTTTTATATATTAACTGTTTAAATTTTAAAAATAATTCATGCCTGTTCCAATAATTTGAACATTATGGAACTATTTATATTAATATTGTTTTCTTTAAAGCTTCCCTTCTGCACACTAATGTAACCACTGTTTAAAATGCAATGTTCATCATTCTACAGTATATGTTTTTATCTGCTTATACAAGATTATACCAACTATATCCATATATAATTGCATTATAAAACAGGATCAAAATATGTGTTATTTGGAAACATTTTTTCACTTCACCTTATTTTATGAATACACTTTCAAATCAACATTCAAAAACAAAACTGATTTTTTTAAATTACTGTATTTTATTTCATATTAAGAATCACCATAATTTAATCATCCCTTCTCATACTAGTAGACATTCAGATTATTCCAGTTATTTTTTGCTAATAAAATATATTGCTTTCCGAATTATTCTCATATATCCACATATATATCCATATATAATAATATATCCATATATATAATCCATATATCCATATGTATAAAACTCACTATAGATATCCATATATATATACTCACTCATTTATATATACATATCCATATATCCATATATAGAATCCATATATCCATATATATAAAACTTCCTCTTGGAAGTTTTCTTTAAAAATATATATGTATGACTATATATATATATATATATATATACACATACATATGTATATATATATACGTATATATAAAACATATATGTATGTCATAAAAAAGTATATGTATGTTCTTCTTCATCCCTAGGAAGAGTTAGCTGTTTTCTACAATTGCTATTTCAGTGGCTACTATGCCTTAGTATACTCTTTACTCCTTTTAGTAGTTAAAAGTATCCTTATGCCTTAGTACCCTCTTTATTCCTTAACAATTTTTTAAATTAAATTTTCTCTGTTCCAATTACTGGTATAGTTTCTGTCTCTGGATTTGACCCCTCCGATATATTAGCATAACTGTGAAGTTTCTGGGAGAAATAAGCAGCTAACCCTGTATGCTGTGTAACAATAAGGAACAGAATACAGATTCACCCTAGAAGATGAAGTTGCAAAGAACTGACTCAGTGACAAAGGAGGGCAACATGATAGGTTGAGAAAGCTCTACAGCAGAAACAGCAGGTCTGGAGGCTGAACATGAATCTAAACAGTATGACTATGTTTTGTTTTGTTTTGTTTTTTTCTTTTGAGACAGAGTCTCACTCTGTGGCCCAGGCTGGAATGCAGTGGCATGATCTCTGCTCACTGCAACCTCAGCCTCCTGGGTTCAAGTGATTCTCGTGACTCAGCTCCTCAAATAGCTGGGACTACAGACATGCACCACCACACCTGGCTAATTTTTATATGTTTAGTAGAAACAGGGTTTCACCATGTTGGCCCGGCTGGTCCTGAACTCCTGGCCTCATGTGATCTGCCTGCCTCAGCCTCCCCAAATGCTAGGATTACAGGAATGAGCCAGCACGCCCAGCCTTAGAACTGTGCGACTCTTTCTGTCATGGTCTACTTGTCTGCAAAACCAATCAACTTGGATAAGATCAGTGTTTTCCAACCTGTAGTAATTTGTGTTTTGTCTTATGATGTTTGTCATAACTGTGGACAATCTATACTTCTGTCTAATTAATGTTTTCCTTTCAACCAAACTATTTAAAATTAATCTTCTGTATTTTTGGTACAGTGTTAAATTTATACAAAATTTGCACAGATAGTACAGATCAACCTATTTTAAACTTAACGTAGACTTGTTTTAAAAAACTTTATAAAATAGGTAGCACTGATATAAGTTTTTCATAAATATATTGATAAAAGCAAACATTTACTGATTAAAATAAAGGGCACATATATAATCTAAAATAATATACATATTACTTTGGGAAAGATCAGGCTAGAATATTTTTGAGGTGTCTCTACTATCTCTAAAATTCTGGACTATTGGCAAACTACATTCATGTATTGTTTGAGGGATGTATGAAGATCAATTGTTTCAAATGTTGTCTTCTGAAAATCAACAGAAATCTCTATATCCATAGAGATATATGTCTCCATATATATGCTTGTATATATACATACAAACACACACTTTATTTGCATTTGTGTGGATGTCTATAAATCTGTCTAAATCTATGGACAATACCTATGTCTGTAAAGTTTTAAACTATGTACCATCATTTTCTTCTTTTTGGGAATTTGTAATTGATGTATCGACATAAATCAGCCTCTTCATTATTCTTCAGCTGGTCTTGACATTCCTATTTAAATCATAACCTTGAAAGAACAAAAAACAAATTGGTTTCTCCATACTCTGTAACCCAATAGCAATCAAATGGTGCTTTTCATGATTCATCAGAGCTCAGAAAACGTTTTCAATGTAGATGATGAAGATGAAATTTCAAGGATTTTTCTATTGCTTGTTGAGTTCAAACAAAGCACATGGGGTTGCTGTTGCCACAGTAACAGATCCTCCATGTGCATTAGTTTATACCTTTGTCTTTAGTAATAGGAAGCTGAGTTATTTTTCGTGTGTGAATGTGTGTGTGTGTGTGTGTGTGTGTGTTTATGTGTGCATGCGTGTGCACATGTGCATGTGGGAAAGAGTAAATGAGAGAAAGAGAGATAGATGCAGGGGTTAGAGAGAAAGAGAGACCGTTACTCTTTAAGAGTAGTTTACTCTTTACTCTGTAGTTTTAGACATTTCTTAGTGTGGCACTCTCATATTTCCTAGAATCTCAGTGGCTCATGTTTTTCATTCAGACCTGTTCTAACAGAGACCTTACCCTCTCCAAACAGATGACAGCAGCTTTATTCAAAGAATAACATTTTATTTAATTATTTTTATTTGGATATGGCTTTTTATGGAGTCCTTGTATTAGAACAAAAGTTCTAACTCTGCATTGTGAAGAAGAGAAGGTTAAAAAATACGTAAGATGGATTCTTGACTATTTGCATGTGGATTGTATACCTCTGCTATTATCTGAGACCTATTTTTAACTTTGGACTGTTCTGACACTTTTGGTGATCTCAACACCTTGTAAAATCAATTTGTTCTCATAAAATTAAATATATAAAATATAGGCACAAGTATAAATATAAATGTAATACAGAGGATTATAATATGGGAGGTTTAAAAAAAATTTAAGTTCTGGGATGCATGTACAGGACATGCAGGTTTGTTACATAGCTGAACATGTGCCATGGTGGTTTGCTTCACCTGCCAACCCATCACCCAGGCATTAAGTCTCACATGTGTTAGCTATTTATCCTCATACTCTCCCTTCCCCTAGCCCCAATAGGCTCTGCTATGTGTTGTTCCCCACCTTGTGTCCATTTGTTCTCATTGTTCAGCTCTCACTTATGAATGAGAACATGTAGTATTTGGTTTTCTGTTCCTGTGTTAGTTTGCTGAAGATGATGGCTTCCAGCTTCATTCATGTGCCTGCCTCCATTATGGCTGCATAGAATTCCATGGTATATGTGTACCACATTTTCTTTATCCAGTCTATAACTGATGGGCATTTGGGTTGATGTCATGTCTTTGTTATTGTGAATAGTGCCACAATAAACATACACATGCATGTATCTTTATAATAAAATGATTTATATTCCTTTGGTTATATACCCAGTAATACATATCCAGTAATGGAATTGCTGGGTGAAATAGTATCTCTGATTCCAGATCCTTGAGGAACTGCCGCACTGTCTTTGACAATGGTTGAATTAACTTACATTTCCACCAACAGTATATAAAAGCATTCCTATTTCTCCACAGGCTCACCAGCATCTGTTGTTTCTTGACTTTTTAATAATTGCCATTCTGACTGGCATGAGATGATATCCCATTGTGGTTTTGATTTGCATTTCTCTAATGATCAGTGATATTGAGCTTTTATTCCATATGTTTGTTGGTCATATAAAGTCGTCTTTTGAAAAGTGTCTCTTCATGTCCTTTGCCCACTTTTTGATGAGGTTGTTTATTTCTTGTAAATTTAAGTTCCTTGAAAAGTCTGGATATTAGACCTTTGTCAGATGGATAGGTTGCAAAAAATTTTTCCCATTCTGTAAGTTCTTTGTTGATTCTGAAGATACTTTCTTTCGCTGTGCAGAAGCTCTTTAGTTTAATTAGGTCCCATTTGTCAATTTTTGCTTTTGTTGCAATTGCATTTGATGTTTCTGTCATAAAACCTTTTCCTTGCCTTTGTCCTGATTGGTATTACCTAGATTTTCTTCTAGAGTTTTGTAGTTTGGGGCTTTAAATTTAAGTCTTTAATCTATTTTGAGCTAATTTTTGTATAAGCTCTTAGGGATCCAGTTTCAATTTTTTGCATATGGCTAGCTAGTTTTCTCAGAACCATTTATTAAATAAGAAATCCTTTCCCCACTGCTTGTTTTTGTCAGGTTTGTCAAAGATCAGATGGTTGTAGATGTATTATCTTATTTCTAAGATTTCTATTCTATTCCATTGGTCTGTGTGTCTGTTTTTATACTACTACCACGATGTTTTGGTTACTGTAGTCTATTAGTATAGTTTGAAGTCAGGTAGCTTGAGGCCTCCAGGTTTATTCTCTTTGCTTAGAATTGTCTTGGCTATGTGGGCTCTTTTTTTGGTTCCATATGAATTTTAAAGTAGTTTTTTCTAATTCTGTGAAGAATATCAATGGTAGTTTGATGGGAATAATATTGAATCTATAAATTACTTTGATCACCATGGCTATTTTCATGATACTGATTTTTTCTGTTCATGAAGATGGAATATTTTTCCATATATTTGTTTCCTCTCTTATTTCCTTGAGTATTAGTTTATAGTTCTCTTTGAAGAGGTCCTTCACATCCCTTGTTAGATGTATTCCTAGGTATTTTATTCTTTTCATAGCAATTGTGAATATGAGTTCATTCATGATCTGGCTCTCCACTTTTCTATTGTTGGTATAAAGGAATGCTTGTGATTTTTGAAAATTGATTTTGTATCCTGAGACATTGCTGAAGTTACTTATCAGATTATGGAGATTTTAGGCTGAGATGATGTGGTTTTCTACATATAGAATTATGTTGTCTGCAAACAGAGACAATTTGACTACCCCTTTTCCTATCTGAATACCTTTATTTCCTTTTCTTGCCTGATTGACCTGGCCAGAACTTACAATTCTGTGTTGAATAGGAATGGTAAGAGAGGACATCCTTGTCTTGTGCTGGTTTTCAAAGGGAATGCTTCCAGCTTTTGCCAATTCAGTATAATATTGGCTGTGGGCTTGTCATAAATAGTTCTTATTATTTTGAAATATATTCCATCAAAATCTAGTTTATTGAGAGTTTTTCACATGAAGAAATATTGAATTCTATTGAAGGTTTTTTTCTGCATCTATTAAGAAAATCATGTGCTTTTTGTCATTCTTCTGTTCATGTGATGGATTATATTTATTGATTTGCATATTTTTTGAAAATGTTTTAATGTCTTTATTATGCATAATATTGGTTTATATTTAAAATGAGTTTAATGATATAATTTTTAACAATATGGTTTCTGTAATTTGTGAAATAACTCAAAAATAATAACATCCTTTTTTTGAAAATCTTCAGGTTTACCTGCTAAGAACCATTGAGAAACACTATGCTAAAAAGTATAGTGTCTGTTTATATCCCTCACTTACTTTTTGATGGAGTTGTTTGTTTTTTTCCTTGTAAATTTATTGAAGTTTCTTGTAGTTTCTGGATATTAGCCCTTTGTCAGATGGATTTATTGCAAATTTTTTGTCTCATTCTGTAGGCTGCCTGTTTGCTCTGATGATAATTTCTTTTGCTGTGCAGAGCTTTTTAGTTTAATTAGATCCCATTTGTCAAGTTTGCTGCCATTGCTCTTGTAGTTTAAGATGTCCATGCCTATGTCTTGAATGTTATTGCCTAAGTTTTCTTCTAGGGTTTTTATGGTTTTAGGTTTTATGTTTAAGTCTTTAATCCATCTTGAGTTAATTTTTGTATAAGATACTGTATAAGGAAGTGGTCCAGTTTCAGTTTTTTGCATATGGCTAGCCGGTTTCTCAACACCATTTATTAAACAGGAAATCCTTCCCCATTGCTTGTTTTTGTCAGGTTTGTTAAGATGGTTGCAGGTATGTGGCATTATTTCTGAGGCCTCTGTTCTGTTCTATTGGTCTATATATCTCTTTTGGTACCAGCACCATGCTGTTTTGGTTACTGTTACCTTGTATAGTTTGAAGTTGGTAGTGTGATGCCTCCAGCTTTGTTCTTTTTGCTTAGGATTGTCTTGGCTCTACGAGCTCTTTTTTGGTTCCATTTGAAATTTAAAGTAGTTTTTTTTCTAATTCTGTGAAGTCATTGGCAACTTCATGGGGATAGCACTGAATCTATAATTTACTTTGGGCAATATGGCCATTTTGATGATATTGATTCTTCCTATCCATGAGCATGGAATGTTTTACCATTTTTTTATGTCCTCTCTTATTGCCTTGAGCAGTGGTTTGTAGTTCTCTTTAAAGAGGTCCTTCATATCCCTTGTAAGTTTTATTCCTAGCTATTTTATTCTCTTCATAGCAATTCTGAATGGCAGTTCACTCATGATTTGACTCTCTTTATGTCTGTTATTAGTGTATAGCAATGCTTGTGATTTTTACACATTGATTTTGTATCCTGAGACTTTGCTGAAGTTGCTTATCAGCTTACGGGCTGAGATGGTCAGTTTTTCTAAATATATAATAATGTATTTTGTATATTTGCATATGTTGAACCAGCCTTGCATTCCAGGGATGAAGCCTACTTAATCATGGTGGATAAGCTTTTTGATGTGCAGCTGGATTCAGTTTGCCAGTATTTTATTGAGAATTTTTGTGTTGATGTTAATCAAGGATGTTGGTCTGAAATTTCCTTTTTTGTTGTGTCTCTGCCAGGTTTGGTATCAGGATGATGCTGGTCTCATGAATTAGGGAGGAGTCCCTCCTCTTCAGTTGTTTGGAATAGTTTCTGAAGGAATGGTACCAGCTCTTCTTTGTATCTTTGGTAGAATTTGGCTATGAATTTATCTGGTCCTGGACTTTTTGTGGTTGATAGGCTATTGATTATTGCTTCCTTCAGGAGCTCTTGGAAGGCAGATTTGGCAGTGATGAAGTCCCTCATCATTTGCTTGTCCAAAAAGGATTTTATTTCTCTTTCACTTATGAAGCTTAGTTGGGCTGGATATTGAATTCTGGGTTGAAAATTCTTTTCTTTAAGAATGTTGAATATTGGCCCCCACTCTCTTCTGTCTTTTAGGATTTCTGCTGACAGATCAGCTATTAGTCTGATGGGCTTCCCTTTGTAGGTGACCTGGTCTTTGTCTCCGGATGCCCTTAAAAATTTTCTTTCATTTAGATGTTGGAGAATCTGATGAGTATGTGTCTTGGGGTTGATCTTCTCATGGAGTATCTTACTGGGATTCTCTGGTTTGCTACATTTCAATGTTGGTCTGTCTTGCTAGGTTGGGGAAGTTCTTTTGGATAATATCCTGAAGTGTGTTTTCCAACTTGGTTCCATTCTCCCCGTCTCTTTCAGGTACTCCAATCAGTCATAGATTTGCCCTTCTTAAACAGTGCTATAGTTCTTGGAGGCTTTGTTCATTCTTTTTATTATTGTTTCTCTATTCTTGTCTGCCTTCCTTATTTCAGCAAGATAGTCTTCTGTGTCTGATACTCTTTCTTCTACTTGGTCAGTTCAGCTATTGAATCTTGTGTATGCTTCATGAAGTTCTCATACTGCATTTTTTAGCTTCATCAGTGCATTTATGTTATTCTCAAAACTGGTTATTCTAGTTAACAGCTCCTCTCCCCATTTATCAAGGTTCTTAGATTTTTCGCACTGGGTTAGAACATACTCCCTTATCTCTGTGAAATTTGTTATTACCCACTGTCAGATTCTGACTTCTGTCAGTTAGTCTACCTCATCCTCTGTCCAGTTGTGCACCCTTGTTGGAGAGGTGTTGTGATCATTTGGAGAAAAGGTACTCTGGCCTTTTGGATTTTCAGTAATTTTTTGTTGATTTTTTTTTCTCATCTTCATGAGTTTTTCTAGTTTTGATGTTTGAGGCTGGTGATGCTTGGATGAGGTTTTTGTGTGGACTTTTTTGTTGTTGATGCTGTGGTTGTTGCTTTCTGTTTGTTGGTTTTTCTTTCAGTAGGTACCTCTTGTGTAGGGCTGCTGTGGTTTGCTGGGGGTTCACTTCAGGCCCTGTTCATCTGGTTTAATCCCATGTTACTCGAGGAGGCTGGAAAACAGCAAAGATGGGTGCCTGCTCCTTCTCTGGGATCTCAGACTTCAAGGGGCACCAACCTGGTGCTCAATAGGAATGCCCCAGTATAGGATGTCTTACAGCCCCTGTTGGGGGTCTCACCCAGTTGAGTGGCATGAGAACCAGGACCCATTTATCAAGGCACTTTGGCTATCCTTTGGTGGAGGGGGTGTGCTGCTCTGGGGCAAACCCACTTGTCAGGGCTGCCCAGATTCCTCAGAGCTAGCAGGAGGAAAGAGTAAGCCTGCTGGTCCCCAGAGACTACAGTCACCCCTCTCCTAAGGGCTCAGGCCCAGGGAGGTCAGACCTTTGTCCCTGAGGCCCTGGCTGGAGTTGGAGTTCCTGCAGGGAAGCCCTTCAGCTGCAGTGTTGGCTGTCACATCTCCCCCAAGGATCTCAGATGGCTGGGACCACAGGCAGCCACAGCAGCAGTAGTCATGGCTGCCCCTCCCTATGGGAACTCAACAGGCTTAGGCTGATTCTAGCCAAGTGGCTATTGAAAATCTGCATGGCTTTGTGGTTCAGATTCAAGGCCCCTGTGGCATGGTCTCCTGAGTAAGATCTTCCAATCCTTGGGTTACACAGATCCGAGGCAAAAGCACTGTTTCCCAGGCTGAGTAGCATGTTCACTCAGTGCCTCCCTTGGCTGTGTGTGTGGGGCCTCCAGACCCATGTGGCTCTCAGGTGGGCTGCTGCACCACACTGCTTTGTCTTCTTCTCTGTGAGTCATGCTAGCCACCTAGTCAATCCTAACAGAACCTGAATACCTTGGTTGTCAGTGCAGGATTCGCATGCTGTTTTGGATCACTTTTTGTTTCAAAAAATTTGGAACATGTTATATTTCCTTTTTCTACAACAAAAATTATAGAACCCTGCATAATGGTCTGTTCCTTTCTATATTCCCACATTTGGGTGTTTGCATTCTCTTTATTAGTTCTTTTTTCTTGTGTTTTTTTGGTCTAATTTGATGTTGGTTTTTATAAATCATTGAGCTGAATGCTTAATTTATTTTTATTTCTTATTTAATAGTAACATCAATTATAGTCCATATCTGATGTTATTTGACATAAACTGTTCCTTTTGTTATTGTTTTTGTATTCATTTTGCAAAATCAGCTTAAATTTCTTTTCTTTCTTTCTTTTTTTTAATCAGTTATTACTTTAAAAAGTCTTTTCTATTTTCACATAGTTCATTTTTTGATTGAATATTTTGTTTTTATTTCACATTTATTGCATTATGCATATAATCATTTGATTTTTTTTGTTTGTTTCAAAATGCTTTGAAGTTTCTTTTTCTTGTTCTTGTATGTGCTAATTTTAATACATGTTCCAGGGATATTTGGAAGACTGTGTTTTCCACATTTGTAGGGTATAGAGATTGCTATGTATCTATTAAATTAAACAATGCTATTAATGATGTAAACCAGAGTTTCTATGTCCTTCTTTATTTTTTGTCCATACGACAAGAGTATTAAAGGCTTCTATAATGGCAATTGCTTTGTCAGGTTCTCTTTACATGTATTTTAACTGCTTTATTAAGATGTAATTCACATATCATACAATTAACCTATTTAAAGTATATAATTCAATGGTTTTAGTGTATTCACAGAATTTGTGACCATCACCACAATAATTAATAGAACATTTTCCTCATTCCAAGAAGAAAGCTCATATCCATTAGCAATCACTCCCCATTCACTTCTTTCTTGAGACCTGGGCAACCATAAGCCTATTTTCTGTGTCTGTAATAATTATCCTTTTCTAGACATTTAATATACAAGAAAACATGCATTATGTGATCTTTTGTGACTGAGTTATTTCACTTGGCATAATGTTTTCAAGGTTTAATCTATATGGAAAACGTATCAGTACATCATTACTTTTTATTACCAAACAATATTCCATTGTATGACTATATTAATTTTATATTTAATATTTTACACATTTTAAAATTGCATTTTTATTACATAAAATGCAACAATCCAATAAAATGAGAAATACAGATATAGTCTCCTGAACTTTCATATATGTTGATTTTTATTAGTAATCTTTTTTCAATACAATGTACAACTTCATTCCCCTTTATAGTCTGATTATACAAGTGCTAAGTGGGGAAAATATCTGGAATACATAAATTTTAAAAGGCAAAACTATAAAAATAAGTACATGCAACAGGATCTATGATGATCGGGCAAAGTATCCAGGAAATAGCATAAGATACAATAATTTGGAGGTTTAAGCTGATGTTCTTTCAATCATCTTTGTCTTTCGCTCCATGTTTAAGGCTGCATGTGAACTCAATGTAATTAAAATGTCCTTTTTGTTACTAGGGCCTTCTCCGTAGAGCTCATTCACTTTCCGTTGTTGTCAGCAGTTCTCTCTGGTAGTCTTCCTGAATGGTTCCTGTTGCTTCTTTATAAAAGCAGACTAAAGCATTACTGATGACATCTTCAGGATCTGTGCCATTAACTTCTCACCAAACAGTAGGGCACTGGGGAAATTTATAAGCCCAGAACCCCATTCATTACAGCATCTTGGTATACAGCACTTGGATTCTGATGAAGAGAGAAGCAAACATATCATGCACATCTTTCTTGTTGAAAGAATCTCTATTGTGATCAATAATGTCAAAGGCCTCTTTGAACTCTTGAATCTGTGAATAGCCAAATGTGGCAAACACATTGAATATTATACTCAGAGAATGCTTCTTGGTGGCCTTGGTCTTCATCCTTTTGCTCGATGTGGTGGCTGTTAAATTTCACTGCCAGACACTAGAACCAGAGCTGCCCTACAAGATGACTATTGTCTTGATGAGTGCTGGGCAGTGGTTCAACTGGTGGCACACTGGCATTTCCTGCCTCCAGAGACAGACCAGAAGGCCTGGTAACACCAGTTTTTATTTGTTCACTTACCAGTTGATGAACATTTGAATGTTTTCTCTTTTTAGCTATTAAGAATAACGCTGTTAAGCACATTGGTATGCAAGTTCTTGTGTGAATGTAAGTTTTCATTTATCTTGGTCATATACCTAGAAGTGGAATTGCCAAGTCATATGGTAACTGTTTAACATTTTGAGGAACTGCCAAAACTGTATTCCAAAGTGGTTGCACCATTTTACATTATATCAGCATGAGTATAAGGGTTCAAACTTCTCCACATTCATGAAAATGCTTGTTATTATATATTTTTTATTATAGTCATCCTAATGGGTTTGAAGTAGATTCTCATTGTGGTTATGATTTGTATTTTACTAACTGCTAATGATGGTGAACATCTTCTCATGTGCTTATTGGCAATTTACATATCTTCTTTGACAAAATATTAATTGATATATTTTGTCCAATTTTTGTTGAGTTTGTCTTTTTATTATTGAGTTGCAAGCATTCTGTATATATTCTTGATACAAATCCTTCATCAGATATATTATTTGCAAATACTCTCATTCCATGGTTTGGCTGTACTTTCGCTTTCTTGATGATGGCCTTTAAAGCACAAGAGTTTTTAATTTTCATGAAGTCCAATTTATTTACGCTTTTTTTTGTACTTGTGCTTTTGATATTGCATCTAAGAAGGCTAAGCATAACCCAAAGTGAAAGTCTTTTCCTATTTCCTTCAAAAAGCTTTATGTTTTTAGCTCTTACATTTAGGTCTGTGATCCACTTGGAGTTAATTTTTATGGTGTAAGGAAGAAATTCAACTTAATTCTTGTGTGTGAGGACATCAGGTTGTCCTGATACAATATGTTGAAAAGACTATTCTTTCTTCATTGAATTGTCTTGGCATTCTTGTCAAAACTCAATTGACCTCAAATGTATGGGAATTTCTTTTCTCAACTTTTAATTCTATTTTACTGATTTAGATGTCAATTTATGTGTTAATACTACACTGCCTTAATTGCTGTATTTTTGTACTAAATTTTGAAACTGAGAAATGTGAATCTTTCTACTTTGTTCTTTTTTTTAAAGGATGTTTTATGTAATTTGGATCCCTTGAAATGAACCTGGATTAGTATTGGCTTGTCCATTACTACAAAAAGGCTGCTGGGATTTTGATAAGGATTTCACTAAATCTGTAGATCTGTTCAAGGGTTATTGTCATCTCTACAATATTAACAATTCCAATCCATAAACATGAAATACTTTTTCATGTTTTAGTTCTTTGTTATACTCTTAAAACAATGTTTTTAGCTTTCAGAATATGTTTTGCACTTTTGTTAAATTTATTCCAAAGTATTTTATGCTTTTTGTTTCCTTAACAAAACAAAGGATGTATATGCTTTAACATCCAATTTTTTTTACATGCTATCCTTCATTCTCTTGATCTTAGAATGTTTTATCTATTAAGAAATATTGAGCTCTAGTTAAATAGTTGAAGGCATATTCTTTACTCTTCTTGTATTTGCTAGGCTTTTCATATTTGTTGACACACATGTTGGAATCCTTGTAGTTTTGAAGTTTCCCTGATGCCAATGAAGTCACTGCATTTTCATCAAAATGAGGCTGTTCTTAGTTCCAAATGGCTGAGGATATCAGGGTTGCATTAGATGTTAGTTTCTTGAAAGACAAACCCTTGAGTATTAGAAGCCTCATATTTAATTAACCATCAACAATTTTGGAGAAATTGGTTAAATTAAAAGTAGAACACAGCAAAGGGTGACATTTCATTCTTGTTTCTATTAGGACATTCAGAAAATTATTATTTTTATTCTACATTTTCTATTGATTATTTCTGCATTATGTGATATTTATATTCTATACAACCTTTTTCTACAGCTTTTTTTTTCCAGAATTAGTATTAAAGCTAGAGAATTTTTAGTGTCTATTCTGACTGCTATTGCTGCAAGTTCAAAGTGCCATCACTGATTGTCTCCCTGGATCTGGTCATGCATATTTCTATCTCTGTCTTTGTCAGTTTTGTGCTGTTACAGCAAAAATACCTGAGACTGAATAACTTGTGAAAAACAGACACTTATTTCCTCCCAGTTCTGGAGGCTGGGAAATCTAAGATCCAGGCACTGGCAGGCTTGATTGTCTGGTGAACGCTCTTCACAGGGCAGAAGGCAAAGGGCAAGCAACCTAATGCCGCATGAATCCCCTTATATAACGACTTTAATCCCATTCATGAGAAAGGAGCTCTCAGGGACTGATCACCTCCTAAAGGCCCTACCTCTTAACACATTGGCAACACCAGAGTTTTGAAGGGGGTGCTCATTCAAACCTTAGCATATACATAGCACAAAAAGAAAAGAAAAACCCTATAGAATCTCTGTGTGGGCAAGCAGCAAGTCTGCTTATTCACTGTTGTGTGTATCTTTGTGTCTAAAGATAATACCTGACAGGACTGGTGCTCAACATTGTCCAAGGTCTTTCTGTTTTGTGTTCTCTCTGACTTGCATTGAAATAATAGGTACGGATGAAAGTAATTGAGTTTCAGGTTGGGTCCGTCTTGAAAACCCCTTCCTTCTGAAAATTGTTGATTCTATTGTATCTCACCATTTTATACTATTAAAAATATCACATGTCTACAGCACCACAGGGGTTTTTTCCATTTAATCACTTCTTTCTTTCAGTGTGAGGGCTAGTTTTTCTATACACATTATTTTAGTCTAAGTTTTGGTATAACAATATAAAATGATATTGATTTCTTTTTAAAAAATAAAAAATGCATAAAATCCCATGACTCTATCATAATTTCCATTTTTGAGTATTTTCTTTCAGTTTTGCACATTTCTATATTCCCCAAGTGGCAATCACTCTGAATATATTACTTCATAGGCTCTTCCATTTAACATAATATTGCAGCATTTATTCTTGCTTGTGCTTGGCATTTATAATTTTCTGTCTTAAGAATCTTCAGTATTATATGAAAATCAACATGGTTTTGAGCATCATAAGAAGTATAAATTATGTTTTCCTAATAAATAAAATGTTCAGAGTACGTATTTGGAAAATATCACAAATCTGGTACACAAGTTGACTATTTCTCCAACTCATGTTCCTGACATCAAGTCCTGAGCTTACTATGTTATTATTAAATAGTGTCTTCTTTAAGGCTTTGGGACACCTGTTTGCCAAATGCCATTGTATTAGTTTAGCCCCTTCATTTGTGACAGTTGTGCTACTTTATTTGCCCAAAGTGAGAATAGGGAAGCTTCTCTGTTGTGGTCATTCCAGCAATGCTCATGATGCTACTCTGTTTTAGTCATTCTCATAATGCTCATTATATCCTTTCAGGTGTGTTTGTTTTGCTTTCTACTTATTTACCTTTAGTTTCAAGGCAAGTTGGGTTGATTAACCATCACTGAATATGGACCACTTTTTCTTTGATGGCCTCTAAATTGGGAAACTCTCCTTAATCCAACCAATTTTGAAAAAGGCATCAATACTGATTTAGCCTGAAACATGATTTGACCTTCCACAGAGTACTTTCAGAGTATTCATTTCTCATTAAGATTTTTTAGAGGCTTCTTGTCCATCCATTTCACCCCCAGCTTCCAGGTCATACAGTTCCCTTCTTTGTAATTATAGAACTCCAGTGATGCTCTTTTCTAGCACTACAGCTTTCTTGTGCATAACGACAACGTGCTCTTTCCTTCCTCAGTAGGATGGTAACTTAAAGTTACATCTAATTACTGCAAGCAGAGGTAATTTTCTGATCCTTCTTAAAAAACTGTTCCCCAATCTTATAGTTTACAGTATCTCCTGATTCTGTCATAATTCCATCTTAACATTCCATCTTTTAGGATAAGTTGGCAAACTGTCACTGGAGCAAAAATTAAGCTAAGGAAAACAATTACAATTAAAATTACTTTATAGAAAAGGAGACTTAAAAATGACACAAGAAGATCAGACTGTACCTCAAATTTAGATGTTCTAATAGTGTGTGAGAAAAGGAAATTTAATATATAACCCTCATTTCTCTAAGGATAACCAGAATAGTTCCTGGTACAAAGTAGATATTCAATAAATATGCTGAAGCAAATTAATGAATGAACAGCTGGTATGTATGGCTTTCCTCCTTGTTCGTTGATACATTGATTTCTTTAGCCATCACTTCTAGTAAGTAGTGGTCTTTTCCTACTGGATGATCCCAATCTTCTTTCCTGAGAGAGAGGAGCCCTAGATAGTCTTCCTTTTATTTTGCTATTACTGTAGTTTTATGTGGAGTCAGTCCCCTGGATTCTAACAGAACTATTCCAGCTCCATGGTACCTCAAAACTCTACTGTTCCTTAAGAATTAAAGCCAATTTCCATTATAGTAAAACCATTATGTTGTCACAATCTGGATACCTTATTAGCATTTTTTCCCAGCACTAAAACCTCAAAAGAAGCAAGGTATAGAGCAATGGGTTTGAGGGACAAAACATTTTAAGATGAGTCATTAAATACACTTCTAATTAGCTATACCTCCATATTCCCTAATAGCTGCTTACCTGGCCTATGCCTTTCATCCTACGTAGCTCCCATTTGGAGTTTCTACCATGATATTTCCTGTGGCTAGGAGACTTCATTCCTGCTCCTTGACATAAAACGCAATCAGGTATACAAATGAGCTAAGGCTATAAAATGACTTAATTAACAGTATTTGGATCCATAGTTATATCCCTACCCCTTGCTGTAAATTGCAAGGAAAGGAGTGGAGTGGGACAGCAAATCCTCCTCTTCAGTAACAACTAATTGAAAATATATGCCCTGATCCTTCAGTGGCTCATTCATTCTTTCTATATAAAGGGGGAATAGAAGATGTTGGTGACTTGTTTTTATTGTTTATTATTATTATATGCTTACCTTTACATAAATTCTGTTGTCAACAGTTTTGACTTATTCATTTTTGTCTGGTCACCATGGGTCCTAATTTCTTTTCTCAGGGATTGGAATCTCCATTCCTCCTCCTATTGCCCCTCTCTCCAGTCTATGGTAATTAATCAATAACTACAGGCTTCTGTCAAGGCTCTCGGGCTAATCATGTTCCAAGCAGGTAATATCATCTGCCAATAAGCAGATGGAATGAAGTAACTAAACTTCATACTTAGGCCACTAGAAGACTGTGTGCCTGGACTGCTTTATTTTGGCTCCTTTGTAACTGCCTTAAATAAGCTGATCTGGGTTTTGAAATGGCGTCAAAGTTAGAAATTAAGGATCTTATATAGAAAACAGCCATATGAACTTTGTAAATGTACGTCTTGTAGGCATTGTGTGGAGGCCTCAGTTTGTTATATTACATAATTTCTTCTATGTGAGGATTCCAAATAAAATTCCTTCATGTCTGAAGCCAAGAAAGACTGGACATCCTCTCAGTAATACTGTGAATCTAGTAATTAATTATAATTTCATTTTTGCCCTTGGAAATGAGATGTAAGTATACCTAATTTCATGAAAGTGTACCAGATATTATAATTTTTTGCATAATCCTGTCTTTGCCTTATTTTTTTGCCTTGGCCTTTTCACACCAATTTTCTGGTTTATTTTAAAGTTTTGTGTTATTTAATTGCTTACTTTTCTGTAAGCTGCCTCAGATTCCTCTTCTTTTCTTGAATAAGGTAGATATGCATCTATAAATAAATGGTTATGTAATTAAACAAAAATTTTAATATTCAATATTTGGTTCAATTAGTTTAAAATACTTTTATTGAAATAATATTGAATTTAAAACAAATTATAATACACCTAATATTATCTGAGCTCTTAGAAAACATTAAAACTACATTGTTTTAAAATGTATATCCTGTTAATTCAAAACTTTTTAAATCATTTAATTTTTTCTGAATTAATTTTTTTCTAAGCCATGATATTTTGTAATTACTCTAACTTTTTATCATTGAATTATCATTGAATATTCTAAGTACTTGGGTCAATCTGGAAGTACATAGATGAGACTTTGTTTCCCATTTATGTTTCTATTTTTATATTTTGGACTTTGTATATCTATATTTTCTGTGCCTTGAGATTGAAACCTCTTCAAGGTCAGGGTCTGTAACGACTCCATCCTTCACCATTCCTCAATAATAAAGTGCCTTCACTATTTACTAGTGAATGAAATTGCCTCTCCTGGGCCTTGGTTCCCTCAATGGTAAAATGTAGATAGTACAGTATCCTCTTCATAGGGTTGTTATGGTTGATTTAAAAGGTTAGTCACATCAAGCATTTATAACTGATGCTTTTGGTGTATTAGTAATGGTAACAGAAGCAACTTTAAGTAATAAGCCCCCAAATCTCGGTTGGTTTATGATACAGAAATTTATTTCTTACGCCATAATGTAATCATTGATGATGAAGGGTAGGCTTTGCTTCATACAGTAATTCAGGGACCAGAATTATGAAATATTTGCCATTTTTAACATGTAACTTTGAAGTTTCCACTGGTTTGTGTGCATATATTATATGTATATACATACACAAATATAACGTGATGGTAGTGGTATATGTTTGTATGTGTAAAGGTTAATGGAGAATATAATGATAGATTTTAATGGTCCAGGCCTGGAAGTGACATACATGATTTCTGTCCATATTCTATTGGACAGGTCACATGGTCTTACTTATGTTTGAGTGTGACTGGGAAATGTATCATCTATATGGACAGCTTCTTCCTAACAATAACTCTTTCTTACAACAGCATAACATGATTCTACAGTGGACAACTTGAGGTCAATGCCTCACAGATACATAAGAAATGAATAAATGTTGAGTGTTGTTTGCATATTTTTATATAGCACTTAATAAACTGTATCTAATTTACAGTTTACTTAGTTGGCTTTCCAATAAGGCGGGGAATTCTTTGAAGTCATATAGAGCCTATTATTCACAGAGTCTTTGATGATTGGCAGAATTGCTAAACAATCTAAGTTCCTAACAAATTCTTGGTGAATGGATGCCTATGGATGGCATACATTTAAAGAATAAATGACTATCTGATCTGATGTGGGATATACTATTATAATCACCATTAGTATTAACTGAAAATTGCAAATAGATCTTTTACAGTTGGAAATTTAAAGTTCCAAAAAAGTGAACCATTCTCCTTGCTTAGCCTCATGAAACAGTCTAAAGAAAAATAAAGATGTGAACTGTAGAATAATAGATGCTGCCATAGCAGTTATGACAATGTAGTTGGCCCCTCCAAAACGTAACAAGTTGCTACTGACTTTCAATTTCTCCAGACCCTTTTGGAGACACTCAATACAGCTCTCTGTGTGTTGCAATTTATCAATAATTTCGTCATCTAAAATCAATATTCAGAGTTATGAGAATCTGCTTAGAATGACTAAGCTTTCCACCAGTGCTCCTCCAGTGGGTATCAATGCCTGCTTTTCCAATGAAATTACATTCAAGCTAATAAGGATCAAATATTGAACACAGTGCCACATTTCTTCACCATTTGTTCCTTGGTACTTTTATTAAAATAATAGAAGAGAACAGGACTCCAGTAAAAGGCAACAGAATTTGTGATCTATTCTCTGCATTCCCTGAATCTTGCAGCTGCATTTCTCTTGACATGCAATGCCTTCTCTTTTGTAAGGAGGTCAAGGCTGCAGGTGGAAAAGTAGCAAGGACTGTTTTGTCATTCTTCCTCTGGAGCCTTCATATCTTCTTCTTGTTCTTCTGAGGCTGAGACAAAAGGAGGGTCTAAATAGTAGGAGAAAAATGTTTTTATTTAATTGTTTGTAGTCTTCTTGTGGTTGGATGCATACTGTCTTATGTCAGACATGTTTTTGGCTTTTCTGTGGAATGAATTGGTGAATCCTCAAAAATGTTCTTGTGTAGACACCTGTCATGCATAACTCCCTGGTATAGATTCATTCTCCAACTAAACTGCTGACACCCTCAATTAGCTTCTGTCTGTTGCAGAATCCTCTATAGCTTCTCACTATGTCATCTTTGGCATAAGCCTATTAAGACAACTCAAACATGGCTACTTGGCCCTTAGGACACTCATACATTCTTATGGTACCAAATCATGGACAAGTAGCTCACTCAAGTTAAAATCCCCTTCTCCTTAAAGTGTAGACTATGGATAATCCAGCCAGCTTTCCCCCTTAAGACTTTCACAGTAACCAGTCTGTGTGTTCATTTGTGCCCTTAAACTCCTGGGAACACATACCAGACTCTTTCAATATCTTTCTCCCTAGTTTTATTCTGTTCCTGTAGCAGCATGTGGCAGGCCTATAAATTTTTGTTGCTCAAAGAACATTAAACCAGTGTTAACATGACTTCTTTTCTGGTGTCAAGCCAATCTTTAAGTTCTCTTTCTCTTAGCATGACAGAGGGGAAGCACTACCCCCCTCCAACTCTCTTTCTGAGCGGGTGGGAGGAGAAAGAAAAAAAAATCACTTGTTTGAAAATTCTCCTACCAACTCTATTCAATAGCCATTTGAATTTCTACTCTTACATAGATCAGAAGCAGAAGGTGATGATGATGGGGGGTTAGGGAGGATTTCAGTCATTGAATTGCCACTTCTATCTTCTAGTGTAGCATGGATTTATCTTGCAATTCTTTTAAAAATGTTTATTTACAGTAAGTATCTATTCAAATTTTTTTTTACAATTGCCACAGATCAAAGTATTGCATGGTCTTTAATTAGTTTTGCCAATACTGAATTTATCTTTGTAATTTTCTTCATTCTCTTTCCTGTATTCTTGTTTTGTTTGTGTGTTTTATGCTTTGCTGTGTGTTTGGATCCTTCTGTTGTTTTAATGAGTCATATCTTGTTAGTCTGTGTTTGGATTTAACTTTATTTCCATAACTCATCAGATACGTATCATGAAAACCTGTTGTCTTGCCATTAACAACATGTCTCTGATTCTGGGAAAAACAGCAACTTGTATGATTATATGTATTTTAACTAGGTTTTCCTGTATTTATAAAGTAGGTATGTTGCCTTCTGAGTTAGAATGGCATCTATTACTACTTGTCTCCCCTAAATCAGTTAGTTCATCATTAATTTCCTACTCCAGAATAACTACTGCATCATTCATGATAGTGCCCAGATAGGTAGCCACAGAGAAAGAAGAATAATCTAGGGATATGTTTTTATTGTTTTTACCTGTAGGTCTTCAGCCAAAATTCTGAAAAGATAAGAGCAAATATTTCATTCAATAGTATGTTACTCAACCAGGGAACATAATGGTATATTTTCTTTTCTGTTAAATATGACAGAAAATCTTAAGCGACTTACCTAGGACTTGATGCATATTATCATGAACATAACAGTTGACAACCACATAGCTGAATAAGACATAGA
Organism: Saimiri boliviensis; assembly: GCF_048565385.1. Taxonomy (NCBI): domain Eukaryota; kingdom Metazoa; phylum Chordata; class Mammalia; order Primates; family Cebidae; genus Saimiri; species Saimiri boliviensis. The sequence continues at coordinate 37,074,257 of NC_133465.1, forward strand.
TGCTGGGAAGTGGGCTGAGTATGTGGATGATTCTTTTTTGAACTAGCCCAACAGCACACACATTCCAGTTTTCTCCTCAACAGAACTGCAAATGACCACACATCTTTAACCCTCAAAGTGCCTTCTAAATATTCAAAATCCACTCCCCGCCAAAGTTAAATATACAGATGCCCATGGTCAGCTGTACTTAAGTAACAGGGACATTTCAAGGACTAGATACAATAATGATTTTTTTTCTGACCTTGATACATAAATATATTCTCTGGCTAAAATCTTTCTGAGGACTGCTATTATGCCTTACTTTTATCGCTGTCCTTTCCCACCATCCCAGCGGGGCTGAGAACAAGATCTCTAAAGTGTTGTCAAATTTAGTTCTGGAGCCTGCTGGGAAACCTGAATCATTTTTACTTTCTAGGGAAAGTAGCCAGTGGTTTGATTCCTTCGTCAGTGTCTTCTCTTTATAGAAAAATCCCTCAAAAAGAGTTGCCTATATTAGCTATTTCTAATTCCTCTACTTACCGTCTCTTGAACTCACACTAATTGGTAATTTGGTTTCTCCTGCATTGAAAGGGTCTTGCCACAGTCCTTGCCGATCTCCATGATATCAAATCCAGAAGTTCATGATGATTCCTCATCACATTAGGTCTATCAATATTAAAAGAGCTGATCAGTCTCTTCTTGAAGCTTTCTTCTCTTTGCTCCCTCTCTTAGTTTTTCTTTCATTTCATTTATCACTCTAATTTTTTTCTGCTCATTCTTTCTTATCTCTCAAAACCCATACTTTAGATCTCTTCTTTGCTTCTACTCTTACTCCCTAGGTTATCTTCCCCAATTTCAGCGTTTTAAAAGCCATCTTAACTCTGACAACTTCTAAATTTGTATCTACAACTCACGACTTTTCTTCCCAAATTCTTCTCATAGACCCAGCTGCCTACTCAACACATCCCCCTTAGATGTAAAGTTGTTATCTCAGGCTGAATATGGCCAAAACATAACTCTTAATTCCTAAGCTCCCAAATCTGCTCCTCCCACAGTTGTCCTGTCTCAGTGATTGGAACTTTCATCCTACCAGTTGCCTGGGCTAGGAAACAGAATCATCTTGAGTTTCCTTTCTCTCTTAGACTCCACATTCAATCTGTTAATCTTTTCAGCAATGTCTTCAAAATATAACCTGGTTTCAATTACATCTCATGACCTTCTCCACTACCGCTTGTACCTAAAATAATATTGTCATTCACTTGTGTTATTATAATAACCTCCTAGTTTCCCCTGCCCTACCCTCCCAATTTGGCAAGAGTAGGCATTCAATTAATATGGAGTAATTGAATTCATATTCCATTTGAATGGACACTTTTGTTAAAGGAATGAATGTGTGGTTGTCTATTATTGCCAGTTGGCTGTTGTCAGCCAGCCTCATTCTCAGGATTTGAGATGGCTTTGCATCTCCTTCACCAACCAACGCATATGCACACATACACATACACACATACTTACACACACAATCCTCACTTCCATCTCCTCTTAATAGACATTAAAGACTACCAAAGTTACTCCAGTAAGGCAGTGAAAGTCCCTTAAGGTACAGGAAGGTAGGCTCCACCTCAGACTAAAGGGCTGAGTTGGCCAAGACATTCCAAGATTATAGAAGTGGGAGCATTTTTTTCTTTCCTAAAGACTAAAATTCTTTCTTAGTATATACTAGAGTAAGGGAATCCCAGTGGGTAGGATCTGGCAATACTGCCCATCTAGGTGGGATCCTAATCAGATATATTTGGCTTTTGGCTTCTGGTAGCAGAAATGACTTCAAAATGAATGGTCACTGCTAGACATTTTCTTTCTAAAAAGGATCTAAATCAACATTTGTGTTGGCATGGTTTGTTTCTCCTGTACTCTGACTCATTCTGTTACTTCTCACCACAGATCTGAGACTTGACTATTATCACAACCCTGCTTTTCTCATTGCCCTACTTTGATGCCATGTGGACTCAATCTGCCTTTGGCTATTAGGTTCATCAAAATTTTCAGTTTTCAATAATAACTTTGAGTTCTCTGCGCCAGGTACCCCAAGGCCTTTAGATATCAGCCAAATCATAAAAATGAAGAAAAGCAACTTTCCCACTTTCACTAATAGGAGAACAAACTTCAGCTCACACTCTCAGATGATTTGGCCTTTCATCAAAGTCCCTTGTTTGGGGTGACTGGGTCTGAGAATTAATCAACGGATACTGGCTCACACAGAAAAGTTTGAAATTGTCAGCACCTAACTATAGCCCTGCTTTTATTATTCAGATAATAATTGTAGCTGCAATTAAAATCACTTACCCTGTGCTAGGTGATATATTCTTTACATTTAGCCCTTACAAAGGCCTTATGAGATATGCACTATTTTTTATCCCTTGAAGACACGAGGCTTAGAAAAGTTGAATAATTTGCTTAACATCAGAGAAGAGGCAAATTGTAGAATACATATTCATTTACAAATGCTCTTCTAATGCACACTCCTATTATTTTAGCAATTGCACAATAGTATCTCCTTTAGAACAAGGAGTAATAGTTATGAGGCTGGACATGTTACTTTGTCCTCTTTCTCTTATGCCCAACCTTTCTGAGTCCTCTTAATTGTATTCATTTCTGTTCTGGAAGAATAAGGTGGCAGAGCAGATTCAATGCCCTTTGTTGCCTAGATTGAGAAAATAAACCAGGCTCTTCAATGATTTCCTAATGTTTCCTATCTGATAGGAGCTTAGGGAAGTTACAAACTCATATATGTCACTGAATACACCATTGGATGAGGATATTTTCTATCCCTGCAGATTCTGAAAAATGGAGCCAGAAACCTTTTGGAGGAAGGAGCCACATTTGATCATCCTTCTATGGAGTTATTCCATCCAAGTAATTCATTCATTCATTCTCTTGTTACTTAATAAAAGTAGCTTTGACTCAAATGCTAATATTTAAATCAGATTTTCACTGTATCAGTTTCACTGTTTTTCAGAAAACAGTTGTAACTCCACCTCTGGGAACTTTTTAGCTATATCAATAAGCCCCCAAACCTATGTAAATAACTTGATTTCTGAAAGTGAAAATACTTTATGAATAAGATTGGGAGAAACAAGGAAACCCAAAGTCATTTAAACCAATAATTGGATCATTTGTACTTTCAGCAGTCCCTTACATATTCCCCAATAAATTCAGATAATTAAACCTGACACCCAGATAGCATCAATTTTCACTTTAAATTAAAGAGAAGATACTTCGATAGATCTTTTCTCTGTCCAGCAAGAGGTCTCTAGAGACTCCAGAAACTCATTAATATATTGAGCTTTGAAGTTTTTTATTTCATGGAGTTTCTGTGTTGACTCAGTATCAAGTGACCTAATGCTCAGATGTCTTGTCAGCTAGTTATCTCTATGAGTTAGAAAATGCTGCTAGCAAAGCCATTTATTCTCTGAGGGGTAGAGAAAGTTGCTCTTCCAAACTATTAGTTAGATCCTTAACCCCAGCTTGTAAATGTTTGTGGTATTTCACAAGGTGGGAACCAGAAACAATCAAACCATTGCATTTATAGTGTCTTCTGGGCTTTGCTAAGCTGGATATAATCACCAGAGGGAAATAAACAATGCCATTTTCCTCCTACCCTAAGAATCTTGTCTTGCTCAGTCAAATCCACATCATCTTTTAAAGGAGAAAGGAGGGGGCTGTTTTTGCTATACCCAAGGACATCAACATTGGGAATGGCATAGGCAGGTCATATTACCTTATATCAAGGGCCATTTTACTAGTTGTTTCTGTGAATTAGAGATTTCATAATAATTGAGCAGGCATAAATAGAGAAAAAAACTGGTTGGGACTCTTGGTTTCTCCCATCATGTGATTGAATTCCAGGTCCATGTATTAAGTTGTCTACTAAACATCTCCACTTAGTTAATAAGAGAAGTCCATGTCTAAAACAAAACTTAGGCTGAGCATAGTGGCTCATGCCTATAATACCAGCACTTTGGGAGGATGAGGCAAGAGGATCACTTGAGCCCAGGATTTCAGGACCAGCCTAGATGACATAGCGAGACCCTGTCACTGCAAAAAATAAAAAAGATTAGCTGGGCATAGAGGGCCATGTGTTTAGTCTCAGGTACTCAGGAGACTGAGATGGGAGGATCACTTGTGCCCCAGACATTGAGGCTACAATAAGCCCTGATCATAGCACTATACTCCAACCTGGGTGAGAGAATGAGGAGACCCTATGTCAGTACATACATACATACATACATACATGCATACATGCATACATACGTTTTTAAAAATGAAACAAAACTTCCAGTCTTCTGCTTCCCCAGAGGATTGAATGGTGCCCATCCCAAATATTTCTATCTGGACCCTATAAAAGTGACTTTATTTGGAAAAAAAGACTTTGAGACTTTGTGGACGTAACAAAGGATTTTGAAATGAGATCATCCTGGATTATCTGGGCAAAGCCTGAATCCAATGGCAAATGTCCTTATGAGAGACAGAGGAAAAGAAACACAGTCAACATTATGGTTATGCAGCCCCAAGCCAAGAAATGCCTGGAACCACCAGAGGCTGGAAGAGGCAAGGAAGGAGGTTCCCTTAGAATCTTCAGAGCAAGTATGGTCCTGCTGATGTTTTGATTTCAGACTTCTGGCCTCTGGAACTTTGAGGAAGTGATGAACTTTTTAATTAAGTGCATTGCATTGACTATTGCCGTCCTCTAAAATGTAATCAACACAAAAGCAAGAATTTTTCTTCCATTTTCATTACTGCTGTATCCCAAGCTCACTGAAGAGTGATTTGCATTTTTTTAATATAAAAGCCCAGAGAGTACATATTTTATTTTCTTTGCTGGCCATGTGATTTCTGTTGCAGTTATTCAACTTTGCCAATGTAGTGTGAACCATAGTATGGGTATGACTGTGTTCCAATAAAACTTTATTTGCTCCACTTTATTTGTGAAAACAGGTGTTTGATAGGATTTTGCCTGTGAGGTATAGTTTATAGCCAACCTCTGTCTTAGAACAATAGCACCTAATATTTTTTGAATGAATCAGTAGATTAAATATACAAAAGAGGGCAGGTTACCCATCTTCTTGGAACTTCATTTTCTTTAGCTTCAAAATCAAGATATTAATTTTTTACTCATTTAGGTGTTATAAGTTTAAATGAGAAAACCTCCCAGCTGCGTGTCACATGCGTGTAATACACAGTAGAGCTTTCCTCCTTCTGCCACCTAAAGTGAACAGGAAAATGTAGATCATGTTATTTAAAAACAATATTTATTCAACATCAGTGCTCAATATTTTATTGTGCACAATATTTTGATGTTAACCATTTTCACATGCATTACTTAGGAGCATCCTCACAGAAACCCTGTGATGTAACAGGAATAGGGACCAAAATATATGCATAGAGTTTATGTGATCTCAAAGTCACTCGGCTGGAACAGGGCAGTAAGAGAATTCTAGTGTGGGCTGAATTCTAGAGTGTTCTGACTCTCATGACCTCAATCATTAAAGAGGGATTATTTTTCATCTAAAATGTAAAGTATTTCTGTTTTATTCCAGCATCACAGTCTTCCTATCCCTTGCCATAAATCTAACAGTTATACTAAACAAAGACAGAGGAGTCTTATACCCTGGTGCCTGCAACACACCAGGCATTTCTTTGTTGAGTTGGAAGTAATATTTGTTTATTATTCGCTGAGTACATGCCACAGTGGACTGTATTTCTTAGATTTTACCCCCATTGTCAGTGCAGATTCTGGACTATGAGAAATGAAGAGGAATAAACAGCAGAAGGGAAGCACCTCATAACATGCAGAAGGAATACTAAGATGTGGCAAGAGTGAAGATTTTGATTTAAGTACAGGGCTCCAGCCAGCATGAGTTACAGGACATTGCTGCTCTAAAACCCTATTTCCCACTTCCGTTTTGCTGTACAATAAATTCAAGTATCAGATATCAATGTCTTGGCATTAAGGATGTGTATCCAATTTGTTATGGGGATTTCTGGGAAATCAGCTTGTCAATATGAAGCAAGAAATATTATGATGCCTGATGCCCCATAACTGGGAAGACTTCTCAAAAGAGTGAGTCACTGACAACCCCCCATCCTTTATGTTCCTTCTTGGTAAAGAGAAAGCAAACATCACCTTGCCTCTTAGTTTTACTGGACATCTGTTAAGAAAACTGGGTTAAAAAAACCTGAATATTTCTATTTCTTGAGTATAATTTCTATTATCCCCATTCTTACTTTCTTCTTACTTTCAATGAAAATGAATGCTAATTGCATTATATTTGTAATCACAGTAGAGAGGCCCATGATAATTCATGGATCATTGGTCAGTCAGCGTTGTTAATTTTCCATGTCACAGAAGTCTTGGGGACTATTAATCTCAGGGTTATTGACACTAGAATGCAGTAGCTTTTTAAGGTATTAATACAGTTTAAATGAGCCTTTGTGTACTAATTTGGATTCTGTAAATATAATTAGGGAAGGGAAGAAAAAGATTAAAGGGGCACTGTGACTAAAGGCCATGTTAGCCAAGAGCTACTTCGGTAATATCATTTGAACATATTTTGGTAATGTGCGGGAGTCAGAAATGTTTGAAGAGTGGAATGAAGGGAAAGGATATCACTGGAAATGGCAGAGGGATTATTTTCTTCTGTATTTCAGTTCTGCCAACAAGGCAACTAGGGAAGAGAAGGGCTGAATGAGCACGAAATTTCTGGTTGCTGCACAAAATAGGATCAAAGAAAAGAGAAGAATAATCAGAGGTAATGATGATAATTTGTTTTCTAGTTCAAAGATAATTGACCCACACTGAAGACATAATTATGATACATTAAGGAGATTAAAAGAGAGACAAAGGCAAAAGCATAGAGCGATGACAACAGGATTCAAGATCCTATAATTATGATGTTTTCAAAATCACAATATTTTGATATTAGCCTTTCAACCCACAGAATACAGGAATAGTCGAAAACCAAGCAGATCCCATTTCACTTGTCAGATTCATGTTTTCTTTTCCTTTTATGCTTGTTCCTCTAACAGCTGCTGGTACTTGAATGGTATCTACTAGTAATAAGGATGTGGAAAAATTGAGTGAAACAATGGTTTATTTAGATGAGGAGTGAGTCTGTAATGATAATTCCCCACTCCATTTTTTTGGACTTAGCTTGTGCATTTTGGGCTCAGTCTGAAACTCTAGAAGCCCTCAGCTGAAATTTATTTCAGTTGAGTATTTCCCAAAGTGTGACTTATGAGGCACATAAGATGCTTTTAGGTTGTATGTGGACAAGTTTTTTTATTGCATCAGTTATGGGTATATTTTAATGAGCATTGAAAATCTTATTCATCCCTTAAATCTATGCTGTTATGGTTATTATCTGGTTTAGGATGAGACCAAGTAAAAACAGTGAGTCAATTTAAGACATAATACTATATAAATAATTGTACCAGTGGTGCATGACGTTGGTACAAATGGTAGTGGCCAGGGAATTACCGGCATTTGTGTAACATTGTTTTAGTCTCCCTTTTCCCTCATCATAACACTGTCTATTCACTGTTCTAGGGTTATATAATGAAACACAGGTGGGGTGGCAGTTCTGAAACACTAGTTATGAAATTGTGGAAGTTTTGGTGCTACATAATAACTGCACTAGTATTATTTCCCAGCAATCTCTAATCTCCAGAGATCTGGGCTTTGAATTGTGTAACAAGTCAACTGCTGACTGCCGGCAGGTCAGTGATTAGTCCGGAGAGTATTGGAAGAGAAAGTCATAGATACCACTGAGATTGAATAATGAAGCAGGGATAGACATGTTTTTCTATCTCAGCATGTGTTTGTGTGAACAGTTGCAGTGGGTAGGTGGGCAGGGTGTTAGCTTGCCTACAGGCACAAAATTATTTCTCAATGCAGAATGAGATGGTGCTTTCCAGAGATGCAGCCTCTTCAATCAAGATAGGATCTGTCAAGAGAAACATTCGGAGCCCATTAAAGGAAATTCAGTCTTTTCCAACCCAGTTATCTCTGTACCCAACCTCTTTTATGACACACATAAAGACACACATACTCTTTGATCCAGGGCTCAATCTATCATTGTGGAGGTGCAATTCATTGCTTGCTTAGTTGTTTAGGGGGTTAGAATTCACCAGTCACTGTACTTTCTCATTGAACTCCTAAAAATCTTAACATTCACCTGAAAAGTAGAACTGATATCCAACCTACTTGCTCAGCATGAAGTGAGACTGTTTTTCTCAGTATACAAGGTGAGCTAAGTGGGTTGTAAAATCTAGAAGAACAAAAATGGTCTCCAGGTTGAAAAACATAGGCCTAAGAAATACAAGGAAACTTGATTACAAACTGTCTTAGGTAAAAATATCTTGCCAGGTAGATTTCAGAAATACTCTTTATTTATTTATATTTTTTCAAATTGGATACATGATTCTCGCATACCTTTCCTTCATGGCAAATATTTCTGCTTTGGAAGTTTCTAGCAAGTGCCTTCTCTCATTCTGAGCACCCTCCTGTGCATTGGGGCCCAGGTTTCAATTCTTCTCTTCACCTGTGTCATCTTTTGTGAGTATTCTCATTCTTTTAAATTCCCTTTTAGGACATTTTCCTCCTCCAATTCCTACATTTTAGGTTTGAACAATGGTGATGCTGAATATTTAAAGAGTATACTCAAGACTTTTCTCTGTTTTTAGCCATATGAGTTCATTAAAAAATATGTACTCCTATCTCCCAATCTCCAGGAAACTGAAGACAAAATAAAATTTAATGTTTCTACTTTCTGCTTTTCAAGTACAGAAAATGTGGAGACTTATATCAGATTTTTTACCTCTTATTGAACATAAACATTCCATTTAACCAATAACAATGTTATTAATTTGCATAGTATATTAGTTTGCTATTGTTGCTGTATCAAATTACTACAAATGTGGTGACTTATAAATGACACATTTATTATTTAGAAGTAAAGTCCAAAATTGGTTTCACTGAGTGATAAGACATTGGTAGGGCTACAGTCCCTCTAAAGACTCTAAGACAGAATCTATTTCCAGAGGGTGAGGGTAGGGAATAAGAGGGCATTATTCAGCACATTGTTTTCAACTCACTTACCTTTAAGAATTCCTGTTGTAGATGTATTTAAGTTTGTATAAAGAAGAAAAACTATGGCAGTGTATATTTACCTGTAGTTAACCTATTTTATTTAATGTCCCGTAAATCATATAAGTTCTTATTTTGTTGTATGTAGCATACCTACACTTTTATTTCCCCCCACCCCCCTTTTTTTTCTGGATACAGAGTCTCGCTCTGTCACCCAGGCTGGAGTGCAGTGGCATGATCTCAGTTCACTGCAACCTCTACTTCCAGGTTCAAGCAATTCTCCTGCCTCATCCTCCCAAGTAGCTGGGGCTACAGGTGCCCACCACCATGCCCAGCTAATTTTTGTACTTTTAGTGGAGACAGGGTTTTGCCATATTGGCCAAGCTGGTCTCAAACTCCTGAGCTCAAGTGATCTGCCCGCCTTGGCCTCCCAAAGTGCTGGGATTACAGGTGTGTGCCACCATGCCCAGCCTCCTTTTTACACAATATTTGGCACACTGTGTACCAGATACTTCTCTGCAATTGTCAGTCAAATCCATATCAGTTATCTTATATTAACAATATTTGGAGAGTCTAACTTGGCCTTTCACCTTGAATAGCTTTCTCTCCATTCACAACTTCAACTTTAGGCATATAAAAAGGGCTCCTTTCTTTTATATATTCTTGTCTTATAGAATTTCTCCAGATTCTGGCCCTTGAACTCTCTTGCTATTTCCTCAACCCCTGTGGTCAATTATTTGCTTCAGATTTATTACCTGTTGTCTTCTTTGACTTGATGTTTTATTTTATTGTTTTTATATCTCCCTTACTCAGGATATAGTGTTAAGTTCCTTTTAATGTACAATCTTGACTCATCTATCCTGATTTCATTAGAGGTTTTTTTTTCTATGCTGTAATATCATTAGACAGGAAGATGAATTTAGTTCAGTAATAAACCTTTCCCTGCACATCCACAGAATTTTAACTAACTATGCTGAACTTGACCTCAAACAGAGACTGATATAGTAGGTCAGTGCCATACCCAAAGTTCAGCTTGCAGCCAGCACCTGGTATCTCTGCTGAGAGTCTTTACCCAGATCTCCCTGGCCATCCTGGATTGTGATACTCTAGCATTAGCCTAGAAATGGCCTCAGATGCCTTTTCAACTCAATGCTCAAGATAGCCATTATGGCCAGGAAGAGTGACTTATGCCTATAATACCAGTGCTTTGAGGAGGCTGAGGTGGGAGAACTGCAGGAAGCAAGGAGTTTGAGAGCAGCCTGGGCAACCTATTGAGATCCCATGTCTACAAAATAAATATAAAAAATTAGCCAGGCATGATGGTGTGTGCCTGGATTCCTAGCTACTCAGTAGGCTGATGTGGGAGGATCACTTAAGTTCAAGAGGTCAAGGCTGCAGTGAGCTATGATTATGTGACTGCACTTCAGCCTGGGTGACAATAAAATAACACCTTTTCTCAAGAAAATAAAAAAATGACAGCCATCATGAAGCATCAGGGACGGAAGGTAATCTTCAAAGGGAAACTTACTTGCCTCGTTTACATCCTTGGAATTAAATCGTGAAAGGAAATTCTGTCTAGAATCACACGGGCATGTGTAGAAGGACATAATTTGTCATGTAATAATTTCACTTGCTCCTTTATCTCACAGGGCATTTTTAGTAACTCTAATAAGTATTATTTTTCAGGTACTTTATAACCCAATGAAAGTTCAAGTGCCCAGATATATTAGTCTGTTTGAAATCTGTAGGGAAACATTCAATATTAGGTCTTCTAAGCTTGACAGTTCCATTTTAGACATGCCCAATTTACCACACTTCAGCTTTAAGCAACCTGGGGCAGGATAAAGGCTGTGTTCTGCTCCTGTTTGACACCTTCCGAGGATCCATTGTCAGCTTTAACAAGCTGTGTATTGACATTACTCAATATACCTTATCTGCCAAGATGCATTCCAGCCATTTAAACGAGGGTGTACATTTAAACAAGGCTGTACATTTAAACTGGCAATGGGAATGACTGGTATAATGCTTATGGTGTCAAAACTTTAGCATATGCTGGGCGCAGTGGCTCATGCCTGTAATCCCAGCACTTTAGGAGGGCGTAGCATGAGGTCAGGAGTTTGGGACCAGCCTGGCTAACATAGTGAAACCCGTCTCTACCAAAAATACAAAAATTAGTCAGGCATGGTGGTCCATGCCTGTAGTGCCAGCTACTTAGGAGGCTGAGGCATGAGAATCATTTGAACCCAGGAAGCAGAGATTACAGTGAGCTGAGATCGCACCATTTTAGTCAAGCCTGGGTGACAGAGTGAGACTCTGTCTCAAAAAGAAAAAAAAAACCTTTAGCATAAAATGTCACAGTGTCACTCATTGGTTATGAAGGTGTTGGACGGACGCAAGGTGCAACTTTTTAGTCTTCAGAAATTTTGCAACGAAAAGATAAATACTCCAGCAGCTTTTAATCAGTTCTTTCATTCAAAAGGAATTACATGAAATTCAAACTCTCCATCTCCCTCTCTCTATATATTACAAAAACATGAGTGTGTGTGTGTGTATATATATAGTATATATGTATACATACATGTGTGTGTTTCTACTACCTATTCTATCCACACTCTCTTATATTCAGTAGAGAAGAATTAGTTTTATATCCTTTTGAGTCAAGAATTATTCATGGGACTGCTGCTCCTTAAGATCAGGTGTTTTGTCATGTCACCCTCCTGGACGTACCACTTAAATGTCTCATGCACAGTAGTCTGCTTAGCTCTCCTCTTGAGCAGCAGGAAATCACACTGTTCTTTCCTCTTCCTTCCCTTTGTTGTCTGAAACAGTACAGTGCATACCTCTTTGGGTGTAATCAACTTTATAGAAACATTAGAGTAACTGAAGGAAACTACAATACAAAAGGGGGAAAATATGGAATATAATTTTTCCTATAGTGGAAAGCATCTAGGACATTTAGTTTTTGAGGAATAAGGTTTTCCTGTAGTGGAAAGCATCTAGGACATTTAGTTTTTGGGGTGGGAGGGTTTCTTTGGAATATTTTCTGTTTCTAATTCTGTCTATCTGCTCTCACACCATCTCATTCTGGGAGCACCATTTTCTTGAAGCATCTGCTCCATTTCAGGCCATCCATGCTATGTTCTACCCACAAGGTTCTACTCACATGAGCCTGTGTTTACATTATTGGGTTTAAAATAATATTTAGAATAATGGTTCTGGGGTCTCTAGCAAAATGAAATCTGTGGCTCCTGCCTCTCCAGTTCCACAGAATAAAGTGGCAAAGAGTAATAGGGTATGAGTGGCTTTATCACTCAAAACCTGCACAGTGATGCAGGATAGTTGTAAGGTAATTCCCTTTGAATATTTTCCAGCAGTGGGAGTTTAAGATGCATCTGGTTGTCCAGTAACTAACTATAAAATCGGACAGAGAGAAATCCTTAATTTAAAAAAGAAACAATTCTTAGGAAGAGTGTAGTCTAAGCCAAAAGTAACAAACTCTATTGCTTACTTGAGCAGGTAATGAAATTAATTAATTAGGTAAAGTAGGAATTGTGGCAAACAGAAGACTACCTATTTTGTCTAAAGGTATCATTCATAGACATTAGGGCACTAGGAGTTGCTCAGTTCCAGGGGGTTGACACATTTATATAACATAGGTACAATTCCATCTATATTAATTTCAATTAGGATACAAGCTGAGTGGTACCCTTTGAGTTTATAAAATAATGTGGCTCTGTGACACTATAGATGATTTTCAGTATGTGGAAATTCGAGCTTAGAGTGTCAGATCTTTTTTTTTTTTTTTTTAAAGAGAAGTCACAATTCTATGTGAAATTTTCCAATTTAATTTTTTGTAAGTAATTCAAGTCAAAAACAACTCTGTGTAAGCCAACAAAATGTCTGCTGTCTAAATTTGTCCTATAAACAAAGATAACTGTCTTCCATCTATATCCTCTATGCACAGGAGAAACATTTTCCTAACTGCCCTAATAAGTCAAGAGACTGTTTTTCTTACAGCAAGAATAGTACTTCACAGTATAATTAGGAAGACTCTACCCCTTGTGTTGCCTGAAGCAGTTCTGGTTTATGGCTATAATCATAGTATAAACCAGTTTGGTTTAGCATTTTTCTTAGATTTTTCATTTTTAAGCATTTTTAAAATATTGTCAGTTTAGGATATATTGACAGCTGCATTAAAATAAGCAGTGTGCATTTGGTTAATTTCATTTTGATTTCCATCCTCTGCCATGCCAAGTGTGAGTCGCATGTGCAGTGAATAGAGGTTTCACTTTAACACGTAGTTAATGTAAAAAATGGACTGGTGATGCCACATTCCTCTATTCTGGCCCTTTGAAAATGCAAGTTAACTAACACCCGAAATCCTTCCTTTAATTGACAGCATTAAGGGTTCTTGTTGGTGAAATAAAGTGTACTTTTTTAGGAGAAGCTAGAGATAACTAACACCTACTTTTAGGTGTTGGTAGGAGAACTGTTGTTTTGTTGCTGTCTCTGCTGGCCACTTGGTGAATTGCTGTGGTCCTGCCTTGGGATGTGAGATAAAGCACCAGATCACTCTTGCAGACAGTGAGAAACATGCAAACTTATAGGTTAGATGCATGTGAAATATGTGGGGAACTAGAGAGTCGTTAGAATGCTGTTGCTACAATGATTTTTATCATCTATTTAATGGTAACACTACAGCAATTTATTTATTTTACTATTTATGCTTTAAAACTTTTTTTCAGTGAATTCTTGGCAGCAATGAGTTAAAGCAAAAAGAATAACATATTTAATAAGCAATAAGTATTAATTTATATTTCTTAAAAACTTAGTGAATGTGAAACTCAAATAAGATAATTTATTGACAATTACTGTCCATTAAGGGGATCATATGGTTTTTCTGTGCTCCGCCCAAAATCTTCTCTTAAATTACAATCCTCACAATCCCCATAATTCCCACATGTCAAGAGATGGATGAAGTGGAAGTAATTGAATCATGAAGGTGGTCTCCCTTATGCTGTTCTTGTGGTAGGAAATGAGTTCTCACTAGTTCTGATGGTTTTATAAGTGTTTGGTAGCTCCTGCGATATTCATTTTCCTTCCTGCCATCTTGTGAAGAAGGTGCCTTGCTTCCCTTTTCTCTTCACCTTCAGCCGTGGTTGTTAAGTTTCCTGAGGCCTCCCTAGCCATGCTGAACTGAGTCAAACAGACCTTTTTCCTTTGTAAATTACCCATTTGGCAGTTTTTGTAGCAATGTGTAAACAGTCTAATACAGGGGATTATCATGATAAACCAGAGTCATAAATATGCTAACAAAGCATCAGGATCTATTTCAAATGTTAATGGTTACTTTAAAAAAAAAAACTATCCTAACCTGTTCGCAATAATGTTAACACATACAGCCACAGAAAGTGCACTTTATCTCATTCTGTAAAACATGACTTTTCATCTAGATCAGATGACTGCATTAAATTATTTCATTATTGATTCCAACTTTCCCTATGAACATACTAAATGTAAAGAAATAATATGATTGCTTCATCAGCAGAAATACTTTGCAAAGATTGAAATGATACCACTTTTTTTTCTCAATTTCAACAAATGCTTCAAGTAAAAAATGAATTAAGATAAATTTAGTAATAGTTGATCCTTTGAAGTCTCAATTAATAGAATCAGAATCATTCTGTCAAAGTTACAACATTTGACAGTATGGTGAATGTTCTCATAATTTTAATTAAATATAAATAACATTCAATAGAAAATACTTGGTTTTGAAAAAATGGCTTTAGGTTTGGTTGCATTTTCTTCAAAGTTAGTTGAAAATCTTTAATCAAAATATTTAACACATCAATTCAAAAGAATTTGCAGCTTTGGAAGTACTTAGCAAGCAAATGAGAAGGCGCTAAAATTGTTCTCTCAAAAAGGAAAAGAGAAACTGTATAAATACAAGAGCAAAAGCGGATGTTGTAACTTTGCTATTTAAAGTGTGATCCTAGGTAACATTAGTATTACCTGGGAACTTGGTAGAAAAGTAGAATCTCTTCTATCCCAGATTTACTGAATCAGAATCTTCATTTTCATAGGATTTCTGGGGCATTTGTGTTCACACCAAAATTTGAGAAGCACTGGTGTAAGAGATTTTGTTGAGAAATTTGGTAATTACCCTCTGGAATATATTGACACTGGGAAAAATACTTTGGTAACACTTTTGTATTAATTGGAAAAACTTAGATTATCTGCTAGGATGACAGAAAATTGCAAAGTCCTATAAAGTTACAATATCTAAAGTTGACAAAGTATACAGAATAATCACAATTAGAGGATAAACATAATAAGAAATATTTGATAGTCATTGAAGAAAAGTATCAATGAGAGCAAACGTGTAGTACCCATAAAAATATTTGTTCTGAGATAATTATATATCAATAGGATGAAAAAGTAAGAATGAGAATTATATTCATTTCCTAGAATTTGCTCTGTGCTTAATAGATACCTCAGCTTTTGTAGAGAGAGATTTTCTCCATTAAAAATATTATTGTCTACAGAGAAGAGTCAATCAAAGGTGTAAATAATTTTGAATACATCAAATATAAAATGCAACACTGAAGGTGAGCATGTAATATTATTTTAAAAAATAATAAGGGCATATCAAAAAAGGACTTTAAGAAAAATACCTTTAACACATTATTAGAGGTAAATATGACTAAGAAACTGATTAAAGTAAATTAATAAATTATGTAAAAATATTATTTTTGCTTTTTTGTTTATATCAATAATTAATGCATCATTTTATAACAATACAATAGTTTTATTTGCTTTTACATGGATATATAATTCATAAGAAAAAATTATATTTGGAAAATAACTTGAATAGAATGATTTTATGCAACATAATATAAACCAGCTTGAGAATCAATAAATCTTCTCAAAAATTATATAATCTGAAAATATTCCTCAGAAGTAGTTTAGACAGTATAATGCAGGGCAGTGTTAGTTTCTTTCCATTTGTTTCTTTCACTTTACCTTCTGATCTATTTTTTTTTAAAGGTTGGTTTACATTTTTTAAAGCTTGGTCTCTTTTCTTAAGCGTTAAAAACCCACTATTATTTTTCAGTGTTCAAATAAGATGTTTTCAAGCAAAGATGATAATCCTCCTCAGTTATGAGAGATGAGAAAATGGAAATGATAGCAACAGAATACAGATGGGTGGTTTCATAACTATATTTACATGTAAATTCATTTTAAATAAATTCATTTATATTGGCATTATGCCTAATATACCACATTCATATGTGTTACCTTCAGCCACCTCTGTTGTCACTACCCTGGTCCGAGTCACTGACAGCTCTTATCTAGAATATTGAAGGAGACTTGAAATAACATACTTCTTTTTGCCCTATTAGTCAAATGTTAACATAGCAGCTAGGGGACTTTTTAATACTTTGAGTCCAGTTTGTAGCACTCCTCTGATGGCTTCCAATCTCATCTGCAAGAAAAGCCAAAATCTTTATCCATGTCCTACAAGGTCCCTCAAGTTTACTTCCGTCTAGATTGTATATACAACAGTGAACATGATGAGTTGATGACCAACCACTTACATTATATTTGGTTCCATTTCTGAGTCCTTGGTTCGGATTTCCCAGCATGAGGATATTGCCTTCGCCATATCAACCATTGTCACTCCACATGCTTTGGTGTCTTATGTCTGTCCCCCTATGAAACCTACTGCATTCAGTCTCCAGCTGTACCTGCTTCTCTTTTGGACAGCAGTTCCACTTAGCCAGCCAGCCTGCTCCTGGAGTTCTGGCAAACACATTTTTATTTTATTTTCTAGTTTATTTGATGTGATTATTAGTCAGTAGTTTATCCCTTTGGTAAATTCATTTTCTACCAGTGTTTGTTCCAGATAAGCTTCATCTTCCTGGGCTAGGATTTGCCTTTCTGACTATCAGTCAATGAGTATCAGAGCAATACAGCTCTTCTTGAATACCAGCGTGAGCAAAATACAGTACAACAGTAATTTTGCTGAGTCTCAGAAATCATCCAATTGCCATTCAAAGCCCACAAGGTTGTTTGCTCTGACCTTTTCAATTATCTCTCTTGTGAACCACCCATGTGTGTATTTGAGAATTCTGCTACACAGATAGTCTTCCAAGGATGATATACCCTATGGCAATCTAGCCATATTCTGATCTCTAAGACAAACTATTTTCTGTACTTTGCATGTGAACAATGGAATATAGTTTGCAGTTTTTGATGCATAATTGTTTCATTCCACTTCCGTTTCTACTAGGTGCTACAGACTGAGTACATTTAGGATTCAGAGGTATTTTCAGGGTGCCTTGGTCCTGTGGCACCTTCATGCTATTTAGAAAAATGAGCCCTTTTCTCTGGGAAGACATAGTTTTGTGTCAGGTTGCATAGCTTGATGAGCAGAGAATGGGTGATTCAGACTTTCTCTCATTTCCTTGGCTGGAGATCCTTGGACAGCAGACAACCTGCACAATAGCATGTGACAGTTCTAGAGATTAACAGAATTTTTTTCTGACCCCAAGGAGCCTCAGTGGTAATGGAAATTTCTTGAGGATATGGAGGCTGGTTTGGTCTTCTTTATTTTCCCTTGTAACTAAACGAAGGGCCTGAACACATAGCTTTTTGATAAATACTTACAGGAAGAAAATACTGAGCTTAGAAATATCAGGATAGTAGACTTTAGAATTTGTCATGTGTGTTTTCAACAGCTCTTATCTGGCTATTGCAAAACATTTCACTTGAACTGAAAGGGAAATATTTAAAAATAAAGAGAGAAAAAAAGATGAGTATACTTGTTTGGTGAATTAAATTGCAAATGGGTTTGTGTTGTAAGTATTAAAATACTATGTAATTTCATTTAGGGAACTTGGTAACTCTTTGATTGCTTTTGGAGATCTAAATCTTCATACATATCATAATGAAATAGGATTCTTTGAAATATGAGTGATGATAAAGATTCTTTGATTTCAGACATCTATTCAGCCTCTTTTCAGGTCTCTCTGAGGAGAAGTAGTAATTCTTGTTAGCAGAGATGTCAGAGGATCTATTCCGGTTTCACTGATACCTTTTTAACACTCCACCCAACCAGTGCTGGGCAGATCTTTGTCTATCAATTATGCAAAAAGACATGTTGCTTTTTGCATGTCTTTTTATTAAAGTAGTAATACCAGTAGCTCAAAACAGAGACTAACCACTTCAAGTCTCTGAAACCTTCTTGCCTTTAATGATACTAGACAAATCACAGAGTAGCTTTATCACTTGTATATCATCCTTATATTTATAAATAAAACACTCTGGTAACTTTGCCGGAATATGAATGACTTCCTGGTCGGTGTAGCACCTGTGCCCCAAGTACTGTGCTCTGAAGTCTATTGCCACATATGTACAAAGGCCACAATTTCTATGGGTGCTTCCAGCCAATAACTGAGCTTGGCAAGCATCCTATGGCAGAGTCATTCTTGGGAGACATGGGACTTCTCTGATGGACACCTTTGGCTCAAGAACTCTCTAAGAGACCTTATCAAAACTTCTTTGGAGGCCATAATTGTCCAAAACACTTTTACAGAACCTTCTCTTTCTGCATTTCTCAAGGCCAGACTAGCACCATGGTTTGATGGCTCTCCGGTATTGTCTGTATTCTTTCTTATTTTCTCTCACACAAGTATTTCCATAATATCATCCTTGCAAATTTATTCCCATCTTGTCACTGCTTTTTGGACAACCTGGACTGAGAAAGGACCCAACAATGAATAACTCTTAGCACACATGCCTGGAATTGTGCTTGAGAAGAAGGCATGGAGTTAATAGCCTTTGTTCTACCTTAGAAAGACTGTAACTCGTTGAGTGATGCAACCCCTTTTCTTAGTTTAAACTCATTTCTTTATCTGTTGGTTTTTTTTCCCCCCCAATACGGAGTCTCACTTTGTCGCCCAGGCTGGAGTGCAGTGGTATGATCTCGGCTCACTGCAACCTCCACCTCCCAGGTTCAAAGTGATTCTCTTGCCTCAGCCTCCCGAGTAGCTGGGTCTACAGGTGCCTACCACCATGCCTGGCTGATTTTTATATTTTCAGTAGAGACAGGGTTTCACCATGTTGGCTAGGCTGGTCTCAAACTCCTGACTTTGTGATCCTCCTGCCTTGTCCTCCCTAAGTCCTGGAATTACAGCTGTGAGCCACCACGCCTGGCCCATATCTGTTGCTTTTTACTCATTTAAACTCCAACCACCTAGTCATGACTGATCTCTAGAAAATGCCATCTACCATCTCATGGTAACTGACCCTATATATGAGCCATAAATTCACCTGTATGCATTGTAAATTTCCTCACTGCAAGACTTTACTCACTTTTGTCTATGTCCTTGACTGCGATGAAGCACTAGGCTGTCCTCAGGGCTTGTAAAATCTCTACTCAATAATAACATCTGCCATAAAAGGAATTAAAAACTTTGATATTTTAAAAAGGAAAGCCACTAAAATCTTCGAGTACCACTTTATTAAGTGCTTACTTATGTTGCAGGCACTATGCTAATTGATATGCATGCTTTATCTACAATCCGCACAATAACCTTATCAGGTTAGTATAATTACTGCCCCTTTTTAAACAGATAAACAACTTACCAGAGGTCTTACTCTGAGTGGTGGAGCCAGGTACAGTGACTTCAAAGTTTTTACTCTTGCTTTTAATTTTTGTAATACATTACCTCACAATTAAAAGCTCTGTGACCAAAAATGGAATAACATCATTAAATTGTGGTAATTGTATCCATATTTTACTGAATTCATTAGTCCTTGTTATAATCCTACAACGTGAGCATTGTCCTTGTATTAGTTCTCTATTATGGTATAACAAAATACTATAAAATTTAGTGGTATAAAATAATAACAGTTTGTTATTTCTCATAATTCTGTGGATTGATGGTCAGGGTGATTCTTCTCCTGGTTTCACCTGGCATCACTCACATGGCTGCTGTCATCTGATGGCTCCACTGGGGCTGGAGTTTTCAAGGCAGCCTCATCACATATCTGGAAGTTGAGGCTGACTGAGGCACTCCATTTCTCTTACTGTGGCTTCTCAATCTTCAGTAAGGTAGACTGACCTTCTTCACTCATAATAGCGTCAGGCTTTCAAGACAGTGAAGACAAACACTGCAAGACATTATAGAGGTTAGGTTCCAGACACATAAATATTACCTCTCCTTCTGCTTTGTGTTGCTCAGGGGCAGTCACAGGACAGCCCTGATAAAAGGAGTGGCAATTCCACATTGCCCTTTATTATATTAATAGTATTTTTAAATGGGAAAACAAAGTAGAAAGCCAGAATTAAAATCCAGACCTCTGTGGTTCTGTTTCCACGCTGCCATGCTACCAGTAGGATCTCTTTCTCCACAGTCTTGGTATCAAAATTAGATGAGACTGATGACAGACAAACACTCTGCCAACTCAACGAAGTCATTCAGCATCAAAGTCCTCACAATCTGTGTACGAAAGTTTTTATTCCAGCATGTATTTATTAAGTATAAGATGCAATATCCGTGGCTTCTTTACCACTATTTCACTAATCGTTTTCTGAGTGTGCTTTGTTTTCCTCAGCTTTTCTCTTTCTCTCTACATTATTTACTCCCCTTTTCTCTCCTTTCTGTTCTTCTTCCACATTTCTCTGTCTCTCTCAAGGGCATTTTATTGTGTTGAGTTACAACACAACAAAATAATCAGATTGGAACTTGAACACAGATCCTCTAAACTACCAATTCCTTACTCTTTTTACCATATCAAAGGATGGGAAAATGTGTGCATATCTGCTGCCACTCCATGTCCCATGTCCCTGGCAGATAGCAGTAACTGATCAAAGTTAGGTTTCACTTGAGATGAAACCTACTTGAAATCCCCACACTGAACTATATTTAGCTATATTTTTCAGATGACACACAGTAAAAGTCACTCTGCCCAACTGAGCTCCTTAAAATATAAGACACAGGATACCTTGCAGTCAAAAGAACTCTTTTTCTTTTTCTTTTTCTTTTTCATCCTCAAGATTTTCTCTCTCAGTGAATTGGAATAGGCAGGGATAGAAAAATTCCATGGCCTCTTCACATTATCTAAGTGTTTAAAGCAATCAGTTCTACCTCATTTATGTTTCCATGTAACTTTAGTTATTCCAAAGGGAGAAGAGAGGAAAAGAAACCGTTAGCTCTAAGCATATACATTAATTATTTCCCTTTGCAACCAAGGAAAAAATTATATTGAACTAACGAAAATAATAGGTATTTGAAAAATTAAACATATTTGTTTAATAGGTACTTGGATTGAAATCTAGTTGGCACAAATTCAATTACAGTAGCCCCCCTTTTTCCATGGTCTCACTTTCCACAATGTAAGTCACCCATAGTCAACCACGACTCCAAAATATTACATCATTATTCTTGCTCTTTGGGGCCATTATTAAGTAAAATAAGGGTTACCTGAACATAAGCACTGCAATACCGAGTCAGTCAGTCTGATAACTGAGATGGCAGCTACTAAGTAACTAATGACAATCCAGGCAGAATGGAGAGGGATAGCGGGAGATTTCATCATGCTACTCTGAATGATGCTCCATTTAAAACTTGTGAATTACTCTTTCTGGAATTTTCCAATTTACATCACAGTAACTATATCATTTACCTCACTTCATCTTACCATGTAGGCATTCTATTGTCTCATATTATCACCAGAAGGGTGAGTACAGTAGAGAAATCTTTTTTTTTTTTTTTTTTTTTTTTGAGACGGAGTTTCGCTCTTGCTACCCAGTCTGGAGTGCAATGGCGCGATCTCGGCTCACCGCAACCTCCGCCTCCTGGGTTCAGGCAATTCTCCTGCTTCAGCCTCCTGAGTAGCTGGGATTACAGGCATGCGCCACCACGCCCAGCTAATTTTTTGTATTTTTTAGTAGAGACGGGGTTTCACCGTGTTGACCAGGATGGTCTCGATCTCCCGACCTTGCGATACACCCGCCTCAGCCTCCCAAAGTGCTGGGATTACAGGCTTGAGCCACCGCGCCCGGCTGAGAAATCTTATTTGTTAGAGAGACCATGTTCACATAACTCATCACAATATATTGATATAATTATTCTATTTCATAGTTAGCTATTGTTACTCATTCACAGCACCTAATTTATAAGTTAAACTTCATTTTAGGTATTTATATATAGGAAAAAACATAAACATAGTTTGTGGAACTATCCACAGTTTCTGGGATCTAATGGACATCTTGAACATATCCCTTGTGGATAAGTGGGGACTATTGTAGTGACTTATTTGGTGGTGCAAGCAGAGATGTATTTTTATCTGGGGTAGTAGAACTTACCATGTTGGTTGAGTCAGCTACTGGGAGTCCACTTACTTTTACATTCCATCTGTAATTATTATTTTTTTATTTTTTCAACCCAGATAGGTTTTAACATATAGCAGTTATTCACTATAGTCTTACATAGGTATTTATTTGCTTTTTCTACCCCTCAAAATCTTAGTATTTTATACTCTCTGGAATAGATAATAATAAATGTGCATAATTTTACCTGGAGTAAAATCACACATATATAAATGTATTGAGATGCATTAAACAATGAATTCCATGTGTATAGCAATGTGAAACATGGGTAGAAATTAAAAAAAAAAAAAAAAAGGTAGGAACCTAGCTGTTCAGTATAGAAATAATCAGAGAATGCTGACCATTGGTCATTCCTGTGGCAGGACAGCTGATCAGAGAAAATGGAAAATATTGCCCAATTTACCTTATATAAATTCCAAAGTAACTGAAAAGGTGTTTCAAAAATGCATTTCAATGAAATTTTCATCCATTATAATGCACAATGACAAACAGGATTATACAAGATCTCCTATATACTAAATTGAAGTGGAAAAATCAGACAGACATAGGACAAGTCTAATTTATCTCTGTCTTAAATGGATAATACAAGTCATTCCAACTTCGTATTAGTCTGTATTCTCTTTGGTTTTTTTGAGTCTATATTCTTGAAAGTCGTTGAGCTCATAGGAGAGCCTGATCAGCCCCCTTCCCTCTTCTGTCTTGCACCTACCTATCACACATAGGCTCCACCATGCAGCGTGTTTGCTTTCTCAGACTGATCATACTCAGATGCAAAGAACTTTCTCTGCTAACACAGGTGCCACTTCCATTGATACCCCGGATGAAATATGTTAATGTTCCCTTCATTGTTGATGAAAGCAACAAACTTATCCACCATTGAGAAGTGGCATAAAAACAAATTCAAGTAAACATAAATGTGTAGTCTGATGCACATGACCCTAGCCCCTTAAGAAGGTATGTTTTTATGTTCTTAAAAACTGGAAACCTTTTATTTTTACTTCTTCCTTTTTTTTGGCAACATCTGTTGGCTTATGCTTGGCATCTTTTGTAATGCACCTATGGAGGAAACAGCAAATTCAATGCAGAAGGAGGAAAGGTGGACAGGAATAGAGGATATGTGGGAAAGGCATTTAAAATGTTATCAAGTTATGAATGCCAACATTTCACTTTTTTATGCTAAATACAAAAGCACTGCTGATGCATATGTGAATGTGTCCACATATATTGTCCTTGATGCTCTTGGTCTTCTAATTAGGCAAACATAAGATTATTTTTTCAATTTGTGTGTCACAGCAAAGCCTGTTTAATGCAGGCTTAGTTTTGTAAGAACTCCTATGTTCCTCTTCCTTCTTACTCTCTAAGATGAAGACCCAATACTCTGGAAGAATAGATCCTTACTCTCTATTCTATGTTTTCTCCATCACTTTTGGATCCTCTCAAATTTCTGTGTCCTTTATGGCTTTGTGTGAGGACCAAGGAGTCTTTGGTGAGTGCTGTGGGGATATAATACATATAAGCCAAACAGGTGCCCTTTCCTGGATTATCTCTTGGCCAGTAAGGTGGTCTGATTGCTTTGAGCATTGCCTGTCAGGAGTCTTGAATATCTTGGTAGCAAATCAAGACAGCAAATAAAAGACTCAGAATAGGTGGTGGTGACAAAAACATAAAGACCCACTGATCTATCTCTTAAATTTAAACACCTTTTGTCCAGATTTTTGCCTTGAAGGGTACTTTTGACATTAATTGTGAATCAACTTAATTTGTATGAAAATATTTGTCAAGGGGCTGGCAAGAACTTGCAGAGGTAGACAGCCTGATTTGCCTCTGCAGATGGTAAATGAGCATGCTCATGATTTGGAGTCTGTCAGACCTGGGTTTAAATCATAGCTCCATTCTTTACTTCTTTGGACTAAGTAATTTTTTTTTTCATTTTTCAATGCAGGAATTCTCTTGCTACATTCTTCTAGATAATGGCTATTCATCCACTGGATGTTATCTTAAACAACACCTTTTCTGAGATACTTCATAAGATCATTTAGTCTAGGTTGAATCTTTCTCCTCCAATTATAGGCCTCCTTCAGGAATATGTATCTTTTATGAGGACAAATATTTTGATCTTCCTCACTGCTCTATCTTCAGCATCTAGCAGCATGGCTTGTATCTGAATTGTAATTTTTGAATGGATAACTTAATAACCTTATAGAACTTACACTTTCAGGGTGGGGCCAAGATAGCCGAATAGAAGCAGTGGCGATCAGAGGCTCCCATAGAAAATAATCACAGTTTCAGTGTGAATCCTGCACTGGCAACCAAGGTATCCAGGTTCTCTCATCAGAACTGACTAGGCAGCTGGCATGATCCACAGAGAGGAAGAAAGAGCAGTGTGGTGCTGTGGCCCACCTGAGAACCACAAAGAGCAGGGGAGCCCCACCCCCAGCCAAGGGAAGCCATGAGTGAGCATGAGCATGCTACCCAGCCAGGGAAACTGTGCTTATCCCACAGAACTGTGTGACACACAGATCCTAATATCCCACTCATGAACTCACAATCCTGGAGCCGTGCAGATTTTCAGCAGCCTCTCAGTTAGAATCTTCTTAGCCTGCCTAGTTCCTGGTGGGAGGGGTGACCAGCACCACAGCTGTGGCTGACTGCTGTCTAAGCCATTTGAGCTCCCTAAAGGAGGGGAGCAGCCAGCACTGGTACTCATAACTGCCTAACACGCTAAGCTCCCGGGGCTGGGGAAGGGCGAAATCCATCTCAATAGCTCCAGGCTGTGATTTCCCCTGCTGGAGCCAGGGAGGCTGGACAGCTTGGTCCCAAGAGGTGTCCCCCAAAGTCCAACACACCGGCTGTGGCAGACTGCGGACAGAGCCCCTCTTCAGGCCAGACTCGGACCCATCCTTCCTCACTGGATAAGGCCTCCCTTCAAGAACTCCAACAATTCCAGCCATAGGCTCAGCTAAAAAATCCCCCTGAGCTCCCTGGGCCTGAGCCTTCAGGGGTAGGGGTGGCCGCAGTCTCTGCGGAGCAGCAGATTTAGTCTTTCCCCTAGTAGTTCTGAATAATCCAGGCAGCCCAGACAAGTAGGTTTCCCCCAAGTGAAGCACACCCCCTCCATCAAGGAACAGTCAAAGTACTTCATTAAATGGGTCCTATTCTCAGTGCCACCCAACTGAGTGATACCCTCCAAGAGGGGTTGTCAGACACCCTATGCAGGAATAATCCTACTGGTATTGGGTTGGTGCCCCTCTAGGTTAGAGATCCCAGAAGAAGGAGCAGGCACACATATTTGCTGTTTCCAGTGTCCTTGAGTGACATCTCCAGGTGTGGGTGCAAACCAGATGAACAGGGCCTGAAGTGAACCCCCAGCAAATTGCAGCAGTCCTTCAGAAGCCTGACCGTTTAAAGAAAAATAAACAGAAGGAAACAACAATAGCATCACC
Organism: Saimiri boliviensis; assembly: GCF_048565385.1. Taxonomy (NCBI): domain Eukaryota; kingdom Metazoa; phylum Chordata; class Mammalia; order Primates; family Cebidae; genus Saimiri; species Saimiri boliviensis. Next base: position 37,100,223 of record NC_133465.1, read on the forward strand.
ACCAACAAAAAAGTCCCAACAAAAGTTCCATCCAAGCATCAGTAGCCTCAAAGATAGAAACTAGACAAACTCAGGAAGATGAGAAAGAATCAATGAAAAAAATGCTGAAAACCCAAAAGACCAGAGTGCCTCTTCTTCAGATAATTGCAATGTCTTTCGAGCCAGGGACAAAGGATAAGATGGACAAATGAACAGAAGTAGGCTTCAGAAGACAGGTTAAAAAAACTCTGTTGAGCTAAAGAAGCATGTTATAACCCAATACAAAAAGCTAAAAATCTTGATAAAAGGTTAGAGGAGTTGTTAACTAGAATAACCAGTTTAGAGAGGAACATAAGTGACCCGATAAAGCTGAAAAACACAGCAGGAGAACTTTGTGAAGCATACACAAGTATCGATAGCTGAATTGACCAAGTGGAAGAAAGGATATCAGAGTTTGAAGATCACCTTGCTGAAATAAGGCATGCAGAAAAACACTAGAGAAAAAAGAATAAAAAGGGGTGAATAAAGCCTCCAAGAAATATGGGACTATGTTGTAAGAGTGAACCTACGATTGATTGGCGTACGTCAAGGAGATGGGGAGAATGGAAACAAGCTGGAAAACACACTTCAGGATATTATCCTGGAGAACTTCCCCAACCTAGCAAGACAGGCCAACATGCAAATTCAGGGAATACAGAGAACACCACTAAGATGTACCATGAGAAGCCAACCCGAAAACAAATAATCATCAGATTCTCCAAAGTCGAAATGAAGGAAAAAATGTGAAGGGCAGCCAGAGAAAAAGGCCAAGTCACCTACAAAGGGCAGCCCATCTGATTAACAGCAGACGTCTCAGAAGAAACTCTACAATCCAGAAGAGATTCGGGGCCAATATTCAGCATTCTTAAAGAAAAGAATTTTCAAACCAGAATTTCATATCCAGCCAAACTAAGCTTCAAGAACAAAGAAGAAATAAAATTCTTTTCAGACAAGCAAATGCTGAGGGATTTAATCACTACCAGGCTTTCCTTTCAAGAGCTCCTGAAGGAAGCACTAAATATAGAAAGGAAAAACTGGTACCCACTGCAAAAACACATCAAAATATAAAGACCAATGACACTATGAAGAAACTGCATCAACTAGTGTCAAAATAACCAGATAGCATCATGATGACAGGATCAAATTCATAAACAACAATACTAATCACAAATGCAAATGGGCTAAATGCCCCAAATAAAAAATACATAACGGCAAACTGCATAAAATGTCAAAACCAAAGACAAAAACCACATGATGATCTCATTAGATGCAGAAAAGGCCTTTGATAAAATTCAAAATCCCTTCATGTTAAAAACTCTCAATAAACTAGGTATTGACGGAACATATATCAAAATAATAAGAGCTATTTATGACAAATCCACAGCCAATATCATATTCAATGGGCAAAAGCTGGAAGCATTCCATTTGAAAACCAGCACAAGACAAGGATGCACTCTCTCTCCACTCTTAGTCAACAAAATATTAGAAATTCTGGCCAGGGCAATCAGGAAAGAGAAAAAAATAAAGTGTACTCAAATAGGAACAGAGGAAGTCAAATTGCCTCTGTTTGCAAAATACATGATTCTATATTTAGAAAACCTCATCAACTCAGCCCCAAAACTCTTTAAGCTAATAAGCAACTTCAGCAAAATCTCAGGATACAAAATCAACATGCAGAAATCACAAGCATTGCTTTACACCAACAATAGACAAGCAGAGAGCCAAATCATGAATGAACCTCCATTCACAATTGCTATAAGGAGAATAAAATACCTAGGAATACAGCTAACAAGGGGTGTAAGGACCTTTTCAAGGAGAACTGCAAACCACTGCTCAAGGAAATAAAGGGGGAGACAAACAAATGGAAAAACATTCCATCCTCATGGATAGGAAGAATCAACATTGTGAAAAATGGCCATACTGCCCAAAGTAATTTATAAATTCATTGCTATTCTCATCAAAGTACCATTGACATTTTTCATAGAATTAAAAAAAAACTACTTTAAATTTAATGTGGAATCAAAGAAGACCCCCTATAGCCAAGACTCTCTTAAGCAAAAAGAAGAAAGCTGGAGGCATCATGCTACCTGACTTCAAACTACAATATGAGGCTATAATAACCAAAACAGCATGGTACTGTACCAAAACAAACATATAGACAAATGGAACAGAACAGAGACCTCAGAAATAACACCACACATCTACAGCCATCAGATATTTAACAAAACTAATAAAAACAAGCAATGGGGAAAGGATCTCCTATTCAATAAATGGTACTGGGAAAACTGACTAGCCATATGCAGAAAGCAGAAACTGAACCCTCTCCTTACACCTTACACAAAAATTAACTCCAGATGGATTAAAGACTTAAATGTAAAACCCAAAACCATAAAAACCCTACAAGGAAACCTAGGTAATACTATTCAGGACATAAGCATGGTCAAAGACTTCATAATGAAATGACCAAAAACAATTGCAACAAAAGTCAAAATACACAAATGAAATCTAGTTAAACTAAAGAACCTTTGCACAAGAAAGAAACCATCATCAGAGTGAACTGGCAACCTACTGAATGGGAGAAAATATTTGCAATCTACCCATCTAACAAAGGTCTAATATACAGAATTTAAAAGGAACTTAAACATATTTATAAGAAAAAACACTTATCAAAAAGTGGACAAAGATTTGAGCAGACATTTTTCAAAAGAAGACAGTTATGCAGCCAACAAACATATGAAAAAAAGCTCAACATCCCTGATCATTAGAAAAATGAAAATAAAGCCGGGCGCGGTGGCTCAAGCCTGTAATCCCAGCACTTTGGGAGGCCGAGGCGGGTGGATCACGAGGTCGAGAGATCGAAACCATCCTGGTCAACATGGTGAAACCCCGTCTCTACTAAAAATACAAAAAATTAGCTGGGCATGGTGGCACCTGCCTGTAATCCCAGCTACTCAGGAGGCTGAGGCAGGAGAATTGCTTGAACCCAGGAGGCGGAGGTTGCGGTGAGCCAAGATCGCGCCATTGCACTCCAGCCTGGGTAACAAGAGTGAAACTCCATCTCAAAAAAAAAAAAAAAAAAAGAAAAATGCAAATAAAAACCACAATGAGATACCATCTCACGCCAGTCAGGATGACAATTATTAAAAAGTCAAGAAACAATAGATGCTAGCAAGGCTGTGGAGAAATAGGAACACTTTTATGCTGTTGGTGGGAATGTAAATTAGTTCAACCATTGTGGAAGACAGTATGGGAATTCCTTAAGAATCTAGAACCAGAAATACCATTTGACTCAGCAATCCTGTTACTGGGTATATATCCAAAGGAATGTAAATCATTCTACTATAAAGACACATGCACATGTATGTTTATTGCAGCACTATTTACAATAGCAAAATCATGGAACCAACCCAAATGCCCATCAATGATAGACTGGATAAAGAAAATGTGGTGCATATACACCATAGAATACTATGCTGCCATAAAAATGAATGAGATCATGAGATCATGTCCTTTGTAGGTACATGGATGAAGCTGGAAGCCATTGTTCTCAGCAAACACAGGAAGAGAAAACTAAATACATATTCTCACTCATAAGCGGGAGTTGAACAATGGGAACATATGGACACAGAGAAGGGAACAACACATACCAGGGCCTGTTGGGGGCTGGGGAGTGAGAGGAGGGAACTTAGCTCGGTTAATAGGTGCAGTAAACCCTCATGTATACCTGTGTAACAGACTGCATCTTCTGCACATGTATCCTGGATCTTAAAGTAAAATTTTTTTAAAAAGGAAAAATGCAGAAACAAAAATAACTTACATTTTCTCAACTTTGTAAAATGTGTATAATAATGCTATCCTGAGAATTTAATCTTATATAACTTCCATTTTCTAAGCTGTGAAATGGGTATAATAATACTATTTCAACTGCGAAATAATACTAATAGTGCTATCCTTAGCAGAATAACATGTAAAATGTTAGCATGGTGATGACAGTCACAAATGCACATATAAAACTTACCATATCTCATTCATTCTAAGATGCAATTCTGCCCCCTTAAATTTTAGCATCTCTGAATTTGGAATCCATATTTTAATGGAGAGAATGTGACAGATTTATAATCTGTATTTTTTTCTTTCTCTTTATTGGTACGTAAGTAATGACACATCTTTGCTTTAATGAAATATAGTGGTTCTTTCTGGTCCCCATGGGGACTGATTGTAGCCTTGGTATCCCAAAGTTTGTTTTTTACATAAGGATAGGCAACATCTATGCTTTTTAAAATAACACTTATTAGAATAACTATAAAATAAAGGGAAGTCTAAAATAATAAAATAAGAAATAAAGTAAAGGTATACCTAGTATATTTGATTATAATATCTTAATCTTTACAATGACCCCATTTTATAGATAGGGAATTGAGGCACAAAGAAGTTAAGTAAATTGCCCAAGTTCACAGAGTAAGTTGTAGAGCTGGGATTTGATCCTAGAGTCAAATCTTTGCTGTCCAAGAGAGTATCCTATAAGTCTGAAGCCAATAAAGCAGTAAAAATAAACTTATGTAAAGATATAAACATTTAAGACATATATTTATCAAATAATTATGAACAAAATTGGCATCTCAACAAACTGGAAAACAGTGCCACTGTACCACATGGCAATTTATTTTGTAAAGAGGTAACTATCCTGTAGGACATTTTGCTAAGTGAAATAAGTCAGGCATAGAAAAACAAATATCACATGATCTCAATTTTATGTGGAATGTAAAAGAGTCAAACTTGCAGAAGTAGAGAGTAGAATGGTGGTTACCAGGTTCTGGGGGCAAGGGTAGGAGGAAATGGAGAGATGTTGATCAGAGAGTACAAAGTTCCACTTAGGAAGAATAAATTTTTCTTCTACAATATATTTTATAAATGCAATATATGTTATAATTTGATTTTTATTGAAAATATGCAAGCTAAATTCTGTTTTTTTTTTGTTATATATTTAGAATATAAAAGAATCAACCTGAAATGATTAGAGTTAGTATCATATTAAAAGAATTTTGCTCTTCTTATTTCAGAAGTTTTTTTAGGGTAGTTATGAGAATACCTAAAATACAGGAAGCTAGTATATTATAATTAAAGACATTAAAAACATTAGGTGAAGTCAGGAATTAAACCACGAAAAAACCAGACCATAAAATATTATATGCTTGTAGATGGGCATCAATGGCTTTCTCAGAATATTTAGATCACTACAACAATGACTCTCAACAAACTGGTTTTTACATGGTCCTTGTGTATAGATGATAGAATCTCTCCAGAATACAAGAATATAAATGCACTTATACATAATATCACAATGAATATAAACATTTAACTAGATACAATTTAAGTTTACAGAATGTAATAGATGCAAAAAAAATCCTTAATTCGCAATTGCAATAAAGGAGAAAAATCCAGAAATAATCTGAATCCCAAATACCTGACATCTACATCAAGAGAATTTATAAACATTTCCGAGAGTCATTAAAAAAAAGACTGAACTGTGAAAACTCAACTTAACTTAATACATGGAAAGTCAGAATATGACTAAGGTATAACTATCAATAAATGCATTCGTTTAAATTCACTTCTCATCAAAATTTCTATAATTTTGGGTTTTTTGAAGATTTGACTGGTTCTAAAGTCAATAAAGAATACATGCAAAATTGCTTTCTAAGAGAAGATTTTAATCAACCTAAAGCCATGATGTAAAGCAGTAAAAATCAATTAATAAAGATGACTATTTAAAACTTAGATATGTAAAAATTAATACACAAAATAAGAATATTAACAAGCTGTAGAAAATGTAATAAGAATATAATTAGTAAATTATAAAAATGGGCATTGAGAAACAAGGAGGTTGGATAATTTACCCTCCATCTCTAGCCCCTCATTGGTTAGGGCTTGCTCTCAGAAGGATTAAAGCCATTGTGCTTTAGGGTGTCCCTGAAAAGCACACTCCCATCAACCTAGAAAGAATGTCTGACAGAAAGGCAGAGAGATGCAAATATTAAGGTGGAAAGCTGTTAATGTGTATAGAATGGCCTAGTCTGACTGCAGATGAGCTCAGAGAAGGTGGAGGTGATGGAAGGGAAAAAAACAACAGTATCTACTACAGGTAAGAAATGTTTTGATTACAAAATTAAATGAAAATTTCTGGATTAAAAAAACCTGTATATGTGAAGAACAATTGCCATGATATAAAAAAATTTCGGAGGTGGGCATGGAGTTTAAAGACTGGAAGGAATAATGGTAAAATATTAAGTGAACATCTTGAATTCCGGGACTACCACTACATTCTATTAAAGAAGTAGTACTAATACAGAAGTTGTAGTTGTCACATTTGTTGTTGTTACTTTTGTTTATGACAAAGGTTCACAAACTATAATTGCTGTTTTTGCAAATAAAGTTTTATTGGACACATAGTCATGCCCATTCATTTATGTATTGCTTATGGCTCATTTTGTCCTCTGTCTGAAGATTCGAATGGCGCAACAGAGATCAAATTACTGACACAACTTAACATATTTATTGTCTGGCTTTTAAAGAAAAACTTTGCTGAGTCCTGGTTTAAAACAGTGTACCAAGCTATTAGGATAATCTGAGCACAATTTGAGGATATACCAGAAGTATTTGGGGAGATTAAAAAAGGCCTTAGAATGCTGCATATTATGACATAAATTTCAGAAGCATATAAGTAGAGATATAAACTACTCATATCTTTTCAGGTAGTAAATAAGTTTACCTTTACACCTTACATTTTTGTTGCTAACCTTTTGCAGCACACACTAAGAAAATTTGAGAATATCAACCACTCTTCAATCACAGTTCAATCAGGATTTGAGTTACAAATCAATATCATATTCCAATCATGTGAAGATAATGATGTGGCTGACCAGCAAACTACTCCTCAAAATTGAGCTAGAAAAGCTTCAGTTAAATGGCTTCATTAAGAAAAGTGGGCCCCTAAATACCCAGTAAAGGGGAGTAGGGCTTCTTAGAGAAATGGATAATTTTAGGTCTGGGGCAGAGAAGGTACAAAGTAAGCATAGTCATTTTTGGGTGCCTGAAAGTAAGGAAATGTTCAAAAACTACTGGGAATGTGTCAAGGGGGCATGAGAGTGGAATTGAAGTCTTCCGTTGGTCACATTTGGGACAATTTTAGCATGAAAAATGATGTGTAAAACAATGCACAAATACAATGGGTAAAACAATAATATATGAACCCATAATGATGTCAAAAGTGAGAGGGGAGGACTGAAATGCTTTTCTTTATAGGAGAATGCCAGCTAATATATGTGGAAGAAGGGATAGTGTTGGAATAAAACCATTCTGGTACTACCTATATGATAACTAATTCAGGTAAGGATCATCAATGAATCTCAAAATTACTTGGTGAAAAAGGACAAATATCTTGGTGTTAGGGGACAAGATACTTGCATGATCTCAAAATAGCCCCCTACTGATTGCTTATTAAATTACAGGGAAAAGTTAGTTTTATAATGAAAAGATCTGGCAGATATCAGCTTAATCAAATAGTCAAACTTAGTCTCCATCAGCGGAACAAATTAATAAAACCTGCCTTTTATTGTCACTGAGAGGAAATTATACATCATCTATGCAATATTCTTGCCAAAAACATTTAACCTGACTTTAATTATAAAGACGCAATGAGACAAATTACAAAATATGAGACAACCTAATAGTTAAGTGGCCTAGACTATTAAAAATGTCAATAACATGAAAGATTGTTCTAGATTAAAGAAAATTCATCTTGTTTAAAGGGAAATGGAGAGATACAGTCAATTGTAATGTTGCATTTGATTGGCTCTAGATGAGGATAAAAACAGATATAAAGGACATTTGGGGGAAATTTGAATATGAATTGTGTATTAGACATTATTGCATCTGTATTCAATTTAAATATATTTTAAAAATGTTTTTGACTCCCATGAACCCAACTCCTAAATTAGCTGACTTTGGCATGAAATATGTATTGTTTTCACTAATCTTCTTCTTTTTCCTAAATATCATATACCACTTGAGGCCCAGCCAAAGTTTCAACTCCTCCCTAAAAGCTTCTCTGATAATTTTGGATCTAATTGGTTTGCTTCCCCTGAGATGTCATATGATAGCCTCAGTATGTAGTACACAGTTTAGCATGTGACTTTGTAGGAGTAGAAGTTATGATACCCTTGGAAACAAACAAGTACAGTGATTAAGAGGCCACTTGGGTTTGAATCCAGATCAAACTGTGTTATGCAGCTTCTCTGTATTGCAGATTCCCTTCCTTAATATACAATTTTCCCAAATCCAATGGAAGATAATGCTCCTGTTCATTTATTTACCAAAAAAGTATTTAGTTCCTTCATCAGATATCAAAATCCTTCCTAGCCACTATTTCTCAAGTCAAATATCTCACTGAGCATTCTAGTAAAAAAAATTGTTTTTCTCTAAATCTCCTTAATGCCTATATTCTTATACCTTTCACATTCTTCCTAATGGTATGATTATCTCAGCATCTACTTTAGCTCAATAAGCAAAATACCTACTTACATTTGAAGACAACTGTCATGGAATTTAAGGAAAAGTTGGGATGTGAGACTTCAAAAGTGAAGCTCTGAGAACCTCAGTAGCTGAAGTTTATGGACCTTCCTTCTAGTTTTCTACACTTGCTATGAGTCAATTCCAAACCACACCTTCTATGTTTTGATTCATATTCTCAACGAGGAAAATATTATAGACAGACGAAGGACAAGATCTCCCAGTTCATTAATCAATTATCTGGATATTGTAAGTGGGGAACACTGTGGCATAAACAGAGCAGTTGAGATTATAGTAATGTAGATTGGAAGACAATTGCAATTTATATGCCCTTATTGGAATATACATGTCTTAAGAGCAAGGTCCATATCTCACTTATCCACATTCCTCATTTTATCTAAAACATGTATTTCCACGTAACAGGTTTTATGAACTGCATTGTGCATGCCAAAATTTGCATGGTGAAGCCTTAACACCCAATGTGACTATATTTGCAGATAGGGCCCTTAGGAAGGTTAAAGGAGGCCATCGGATGGAATTATAATTTGACAGAAGTTGTCCCCTTACAAGGAGAGAAAGCGACCCTAGAGATTGTATCTATCTCTCTCCACACATGTAGAAAGGAAAAGCCATGTGAAGACATAGCATGAAGGTGGTCATCTACAAGCCAGGACAAGAGGTCTCACCAGAAACCAATCCTGATAGCATCATGATTTTGGACTTCTAGCCTTCAGAACTGTGAGAAAATAAAATTCTGTTGGTGGGCCAGGCGCGGTGGCTCCCGCCTGTAATCCCAGCACTTCAGCAGGCCAACGCAGGCAGATCACGAGGTCAGGAAGTCGAGACCATCCTGGCTAACACAGTGAAACCCCGTCTCCACTAAAAATACAAAAAAAATTTGCCGTGTGTGGTGGCATGCACCTGTAGTCCCAGCTACTCAAGAAGCTGAGGTAGGAGAATTGCTTGAACCTGGGAGGCAGAGGTTGCAGTGTGCCAAGACTGTGCCATTGCACTCAGCTTGGTGACAGAGTGAGACTCTGAGACTCCATCTCACCAAAAAAAAAAAAAAAAAAAAAAAAAATCTGCTGGTTTAGACACAATCTGTGGTATTTTGTTATGGCTTCCCTAGCAGACCAATACAGTAGGTGTTCAGAACTGTTGGTGAAATATGTTAGCTCATTTATCTCCCTCCCCGCAAAAAGACTTCCCCCTATATTGTGGATATTGTTATTTCTTTCTGAAAGATAAAGAAAATAAGATTCCTGGAATACTATTTCTTTAAGTGGGAGATCTGGACCATCTTCATTAGAATATCTTGGGATGCCCATTAAAAACTAGGTTTCCCCCCAAAAAATCAGATTCCAGAGATTTCCCTTAACCAAGAATCTCTGTTGTTGGCACCTGAAAATACACATTTAACAAGCATCTCAGGTGATTCTTTTCCACCTCGAATTTAAGAACTAGCGTTAGAGAGAAGTAAGTTGCTTAGGGTCAGAGTAGCAGAGATACCATTTAAACTTCGTGGTCTAGATTTGAATAGACATTTCTAAAAAGAAGACATACAAATGGCAAACAGGCATATAAACAGGTGATCAACATCATTAATCATTAGAGAAATGGAAATTGAAACTACAGTGAGGTATCATCTTACCCCAGTTAAAATGGCTTTTAATCCAAAAGACAGGCAATAACAAATGCTGGCAAGGATGTGGAAAAAAGAGAACCCTTGTACACTGTTGATGAGAATGTAAATTAGTACAGCTATGGAGGACAGTTTGGAGGTTCCTAAAACAAAAAACAAAAACCTAAAACTAAAAGAGCTACCATGTAATCCAGCAATCCCACTGCTGGGTACATACCCAAAATAAAGGAAATCAGTATATCAAAGAGATACCTATCTGCATTCCTATGTTTGTTGCAGCACAATTCGCAATACCTAAGATTTGGAAGCAACCTGAGCATCCATCAACAGATGACTGGATAAAGAAAATGTGGTATAAATATAAAATGGAGTACTATTCTGCCATCAAAAAGAATGAAATCCTGTCACTTGCAACAACATGGATGGAACTGGAGGTCATCATATTAACTGAAACAAGCCAGACACAGAAAGACAAAGATCACATGTTCTCACTTATTTGTAAGATCTAAAAATCAACACAATTGAACTCATGGAAATAAAGAGTAGAAGGATGGTTACCAGAGGCTAAAAGGGTGGTAGGGAGATGTTGTGGAGGTGGAGATGGTTAATGGGTACAAAAAATAGTTAGAATAAGACCTAGTATTTGATATCACAACAGAGTTCCTAGAGTCAGTAACAGCTAAATTGTACATTTTAAAATAACTAAAAGAGTTTAATTGAGTTATTTGTAACTCACAGGATAAATGCTTGAGGCTTTAGATACCCCATTTTCTATGCTGTGATTATTTCATATTACATACCTTTATCAAAACATCTGAAGTACCTCATAAATATATACATGTATCATGTAGCCATAAAAATTAAAAATTAAAAAAAAAAATTTTAAAGAACTATATGGTACTATTTTGCAAAAGGAAAACAAAAACCTTGGTGATTGATCTTAGTTTTTCCTAGTCGCCCTACTTACTTACGGTCTCATCACCTAAGGGAAGAAATGGTTGAATAAAGTTGAGACATCCGATGTTATACAACTATTTTATTAACATCTTATATTTGATGAGTGTTTTACAACTTCAAGGCATTTTCATTCAACTTTTCCAATTAACAAAACATAATATGGTTATATAAAACAAAGGCTTTTTGTTCAAAATTATTCTGAGTACTGTTTCATCTTTCTCTTTTCTTGGCAAGTAACGAAACCACTCAATTATCTATCATTAAACACATTCCCCAGTAGTAAGTTTACTACACTTACTAGCTCTGAGATGGAGGGCAATTTACCTTCTGTCTTCTTTATTTCTCTGATAACCTCCTTGTCATTTGCTGCTTTGACTTTTCTGCTATTATCTCATTAAATTTAATAATTTAGATTCATTTCAATTCAGGAAACATTTATTGAGAGTCTATGTTTTTTAACATTGCCTTAGCCCCTGTAGGCAATAAAAAGTCTGCTCTGACAGGGCATGTTCTCCAACGCACGTGTTGGTGTCACCTTATAGCCATATCATACTGCTTTTGGAATGAGGTAGATGAAAAATTATCCTGTCATCTTTAAAATTATCCAAATTGACAGTTGATGGCTCCACTTTTTCTCCATTAGGAGGTTAGTGAAAATGTCACAAAATATGCTAGGCAAGTAAGTTGAAGTTTCCAATGTAAAGTCTAACTGATGCTGAAGATGTTGCAATATGAATCCCTTCTCATGACAAATACATTCCCCAGGAGTGGACCACAACTGAGTTATTTGTCATTCCAATATTTAAAGAGAAACACAGCCTTTGCATGGGAAATGGTCTACCTTGGGAAGTCTTCACCACAGTACCTTACCTATGGAGCTGTTGGGAAGGTTAAATGAGGTTTTGTGTTTAAAATGACCAGGACAGTTTCTAGCTCAAAGTAAAAGCTCAAAAATTGTGAGCTACTTTAAAATCGAGAGCTGAGTTGTTAGGAAGCCTTTTTAAAATGGGAAAACAAACTTATAAAACATTTAATAAACATTTCAACTATATTTGTGAAAATGGCATGTAGGGGAGAATAAAACTGAAATCAGATCTGGTATTAACTTACTATCAACTTGCTTACTATATAGATTTATATAAATATATACATAAGTATTATATTAGATATAATTTTTAATTATTATAATTGACGGCTTGAGCTCAATGATGATGATGATAAATGTGACAGACATTATCTTTTTGTATTGTGCTGTATTTTAAAATGCTTTCACAAATATCCTCTCATTTAATTCTCATAATAACTTGTTGAGGCTTAGAGGTAGTTGAGAATTGATGATTTATCCATGGTTTCAAAGCTCTTAGGAGACAGAGCTAGGTTATAACTCAGGTTTAATAATTTTGCATTTATTGTTATTTCTCCTATATTCCAAGATTGAACTTGGATAAATGCAATGAGGTATTAGATGTACCTTTGCTTTTAAGGAATAGTTCTAAGAAAAAATTGAGTCCATTTGTACAATCTTCAGTTTCAGGCTTTTAAATAAAATTTTATTTTTAATTTTTGTGGAAAAACATTAGATGTATATATTTATGGGGTACGTGAAGTATTTTGATACAGGCATGCAATCCATAATGTAATCATCATGGAAAATGGGATATCTATCACATCAAAATGTTTATCCTGTTACAAACAATCCAATTATGTTATTTTAGTCATGTTTACATGTACAATTAAATTAGTATTGACTACAGTCACATTGTTCTGCTGTTAAGTAGTAGGTCTTATTTATTCTATTTTTTGTACTCATTAACCACCCCTACCTTCCCCCTGACCTCACTACCTTTCCCAGCCTCTGTTAATTGTCCTTTTACTTTCTATGTCCATAAGTTTAATTGTTTTGATTTTTAGATCCCACAAATAAGTGAGAAGATATGATGTCTGTTTTTCTGTGCATGACTTATTCCACTTAATATGATGACCTTTAGTTCCATCCATAACAAGATCTCATTCTTTTTTATGACTAAATAGTACTCCATTGTGTGTATGTACCATATTTTCTTTATTCATTTATCTGTTGATGGATATCTACGTTGCTTCAAAATCTTAGCTATTGTGAACAGTGGTGCAGTAAACATAAGAGTGTGCAAATATTTCTTTAATATACTGATTTCCTTTCTTGTGGGTACATACCCAGCAATGGGATTGCTGGATCATATGGTAGCTTTATTTTTAGTTTTTGAGGAACCTCAAAACTGTTCTCCATAGTGGTCATACTGATTTACATTCTCAACATTGGGAGGGTATTTTTCCCTCCTCATCCTTGCCAACATTTGTTATTGCCTGTCTTTAGAATAAAAGCTATCTTAACTGGGGTGAGATGATATCTCACTGTAGTTTTGATTGGTATTTTTCTGGTGATCAATGACTGATGTTGATCACCTTTTCATATGCCTGTTTGCCATTTGTATGTCCTTTATTGAGAAATGTAAATTCATGTATTTTATTCATTTTTAAGTCAGATTATTAGAATTTTCTCTTATAGAGTTGTTGAGCTCCTTTTATATTCTGGTTTTTAGGTCCTTGTCAGGTGGATAGTTTGCAAATATTTTCTCGCATTCTGTGAATTGCCTCTTCATTTTGTTAATTGTTTCTTTTGCTGTGCAAAATATTTTTAACTTGCAGGGATCCCATCTGTGCTTTGGTTGCCTGTGCTTGTCAGGTGATTACTCAAGAAATCTTTGCCCACTCCATTGTCTTAGAGAGTTCCCTTGATATTTTCTTTTGGTTGTTTCATAGTTTGAGGTCTTAGATATAAGTATTTCATGCATTTTGACTTGATTTTGTATGTGGTGAGTAATAGGGGTCTAGTTTCATTCTTCTGCATATCGATATCCAGTTTTCCCAGCACCATTTATTGAAGAGAATGTCTTTCCCCCAATGTATGTTCTTGGCATCTTGGCTGAAAATAAGTTCACTATAGGTGTGTGGATTTGTTTCTGTGTTCTCTATTCTGTTCCATTGGTTTATGTGTATTTTTTTTTTTTTTTTTTTGAGACAGAGTCTCACTTTATTATCCAGGCTGAAGTGCAGTGGCATAATCTCAGCTCATGGCAACCTCTACCTCCCAGGTTCAAATGATCTTCCTGCCTCAGCCTCCCAAGTAGATGAGATTACAAGGGAGCACCACTATGCCTGGCTAATTTTTGTATTTCTTAGCAGAGATGAGGTTTCACCATGTTGGCCAGTCTGGTGTTGAACTCCTGACCTCAAGTGATCCACCCACCTTGGCCTCCCAAAGTTCTGGGATTATAGGCATGAGCTGCTGTGCCCAGCTTTATGTGTCTCTTTGCATGCCAATACCATGTTGTTTTGTTTACTATAACTCTATAGTATAATTTGAAGCCTAATGTAATTCTTCCAGTTTTGTCCTTTTTGCTCAGGTCAGCTTTGGCTATTCTGGATCATTGGTGGTCCCATATGTATTTTATGATTTTTTTTTGTTTATGTGAAGAATGCCATTGGTATTTTGATAAAGATTGCATGGAATCTGTACATTCCCTTGGATAGTATAGACATTTTAACAATATTTATTCTTCCAATTCATGAACATAGAATATTTTTCAATTTTTTTCATGTCCTCTTCAATTTCTTTCATCAGTATTTTATAGTTTTCATTGTAGAGAACTTTTGCTTCTTAGATTAAATTAATTCCTATGCATTTAATCTTATTTGTCACTATTGTAAGTGGATACTTTTTGGATTTCTTTTTTTCAGATTGTTCTCTGTTGACATATAGAAATGCTACTGATTTTTGTATGTTGATTTTGTATCCTGAAACTTTACTAGATTTATTTATCTGTTTTAATAGTTTTTGATGTTTTTCCCAATATAGGGCATGTCATCTGCAAACAAGGATAATTTGACTTCTTCCTTTCCAATTTGGATGACCTATATTTCTTTCTCTTGTCTGATTGCTAATGCTAGGACTTCTAGTAGTATGTTGAATAACAGTGCTGACGGTGGACATCCCTGTCTCTTTTCTGATCTTAGAAGAAAGGTTTTCAGTTTCTTCCCATTTATTGTGATTCCACCCATGAGTCTGTCATATGTAGCTTTTATTATGTTAAGGTGTCTTTCTTCTATACTGAGTTTTTTTTTTTTTGAGGGTTTCTTATCACAAAAGAGTGTTGAATTTTATTGCATTATTTTTCAGCACCAATTGAAATTATCATATGGTTTTTGTCCTTCCTTCTGTTGATATAATGTATCACATTAATTGATTTGCATATACTGAATTATCCTTGAATCCCTGGGATAAATCCCAATTGGTCATGATGAGTGATCTTTTAAATGTATTGTTGAATTTTGGCTTGCT
This sequence comes from Saimiri boliviensis, assembly GCF_048565385.1. NCBI lineage: Eukaryota > Metazoa > Chordata > Mammalia > Primates > Cebidae > Saimiri > Saimiri boliviensis. The sequence continues at coordinate 37,115,786 of NC_133465.1, forward strand.
AGTATTTTGTTGAGGATTTTGGCATCAATATTCATCAGAGATATTGGCCTGTAGTTTTCTTCCTTCCTTCCTTTCTCGTTCCTCCCTCCCTTCCTTCCTTCCTTCTTCCATCCTTCCTTCCGTCCTTCCTTTCTGTCATTCTCTGGTTTTGGTATGAGGATAATACTGGTCTTCTAGAATAAGTTTGGAAGTATTCCGTCCTGTGCTGTTTTTCAGAACAGTTTGAGTAGGATTGGTAATAGATTTTCTGTAAATGTTTGGTAGAATACAGCAGTGAAAACCATGTGTCCTGGCTGCATTTTTTTTTTCCGGGGAGACTTTTTATTATGACTTTGATCTCGTTATTTGAATTTCTTCATGGTTCAATCTTGATAGGCATTATATGTCTAGGATCCATTTTCTCTGGATTTTCCAATTTATTGGCATATATTTGCGCTCATAGCAGTCAATAATGATCCTTTGAATTTCTGTGGTAAGAGTTATAATGTCTCCTTTACATCTCTGATTTTATTTATTTGAATCTTCTCTAATTTTTTCTTAGTCTGGCTATAGCTTTGCCAGTTTTGTGTATCTTTTCAAAACATCAGTTTTGCATTTCATTGATCTTCTGTATTTTCTTTTTTAAATTTCATTTACTTCCACTCTGATCTTTATTATTTATTTTCTTCTATTAATTTTGGGTTTGGCTAGCTCTTGCTTTTCTAATTGTTTAAGACGCATCATTATGTTATTCATTTAAAGTCTTCCTTCTTTTGTGAAGTAGGCACTTATAGCTATACATTTTCCTCTTAGTAGTGTTTTCACTGTATCCCATAGGTTTTGGTATGTTGTGATCCCATTATCATTTGTTTCAAGACATTTTTCAATTTCCTTCTTAATTTCTTTATTGACCTACTGCTCACTCAGGAGCATATTGTTTAATTTGTCTGTGTTTATATAGTTTCCAAACTTTCTCTTGTCACTAATTTCTACTTTTATTCTTTTGTGGTCAGAGAATATTCTTGATATTATTTTAATTTCTTTGGAATGTTTTAAGACTTGTTTTGTGAGCTGACATATGGTCTCTCCTTGCGAATAATACATGTGCTGGGGAGAATGTGTTTTCTGCAGCAGTTGGATGAAATGTTCTGTAAAAATCCATTGGGTCCATTTGGTGTAAAGTGCAGTTTAAGTCCAATGTTTCTTTGTTAATTTTCTGTCTGGAAGATTTGTTTGGTGCTGAAAGTGGGGTGTTGATGTCTCTAGCCATTATTGTACTGAGGCATATTTCTCTCTTTAGCTTTAATATCTGCTTTCTATAGCTGGGTGCTCCAGCATCGAGTACATGTATATTTATAATTGTTGTATTATCTTGCTAAACTGACCCCTTTATCATTATATAATGACCTACTTTATCTCTTCTTACAGTTTCTCTCTTGAAATCTGTTATATCTGATGTAAGTATAGCTACTCCTGCTCTTAGTTTTCATTTGCATGGAATATCTCTTCCCATTTCTTTATTTTCAGTCTGTGTATCTTTACAGGTGAAGTGTATTTCTTGTAGGCAGCAAATCCATTGGGTCTTATTTTAAAAAAATCTATTCGGCCACTCTATGTCTTTTTGTTTGAGTGTTAGTCCATTTACATTCAATGTTAATGATAAATAAGGACTTACTCTTGCCAATTTTTAATTTGTTTTCTGGTATTTTATGATCTTTTCTTCATTCTTTCCATCTATCTTATCCTCCTTTAAGTGAGGGAGATGTTTTCTGGTGGTATGATTAAATTTCTTGCTTTTTATTTTTTATGTATTTGCTATATGTTTTTTGATTTGTGGTTACTATGAGGCTTGCAAATATTCTTATAACCCATTATTTTAAACTGATGAAAACTTTACACTGATTGCATAAACAAACATGCAAAAAGAAACTAATAAGAACTCATATACATTATAACTTTGTCCCTCTGTTTTTTAACATTTTGTTGTTTGTCATTATGTTTTTTTGTACTATATCTTGAAGAGTTGTGGTAGTTATTATTTTGTATTGGTTCTTCATTTCTTCTTTCTACTTAAGAGTAGTTTACCCACCACATATACAATTTCAGTGTTAGAATATTTTGTGTTTTTCTGTGTGCTTGCTATTACCAGTAAGTTTCGTACCTTTATATAATTTCTTATTGCTCACATTAATATTCTTTTATTTCTGATTTAAGAACTTCCATTAGCATTCTTGCAGGATAGGGCTGGTGTTGATGAAATCCCTCAGGTTTTGTTCATCTGGAAAAGTCTTTATTTCTCCTTTGTGTTTGAAGAATATTTTCACTGGAGATGTTATTCTCAGGTAAGATTTTTCTTTCAACAGTCAAAATATGTCATGTCACTCTCTCCTGGCCTGTAATGTTTCCATTGAAAAGTCTGCTGCCAGATGTATTGGACCTCTACTGTATGTTATTTGTTTCTTTTCTCTTGCTATTTTTTTTTTTTTTGAGACGGAGTTTCGCTCTTGTTACCCAGGCTGGAGTGCAATGGCGCGATCTCGGCTCACCGCAACCTCCGCCTCCTGGGCTCAGGCAATTCTCCTGCCTCAGCCTCCTGAGTAGCTGGGATTACAGGCACGTGCCACCATGCCCAGCTAATTTTTTGTATCTTTAGTAGAGATGGGGTTTCACCATGTTGACCGGGATGGTCTCGATCTCTTGACCTCGTGATCCACCCGCCTCTCTTGCTATTTTTAGGATTCTTCCTTTATCTGTGACCTTTGGGAGTTTGATTATCAAATGCCTTGAGGTAGTCCTCTTTGGGTTAAATCTGCTTAGTGTTCCATAACCTTCTTGTACTTGAGTATTAACTTTCTCTACATTTGGGAAGTTCTCTGATATTATCTCTTTGAATAAGCTTTCTACTCTTATCTCTTTCTCTGCCTCCTCTTTAAGGCCAATAATTCTTAGATATTCCCCTTTCAGGCTATTTTCTAGATCTTTAGGTATGCTTCATTATTTTTTATTCTTTTTTTCTTTTGTCTCCTCTGTTAAATATTTTCATATAGCCTGTCTTCAAGCTCACTAATTCTCTTTTACTTGATCAATTTCACTATTAAGAGGCTCTGATGCATTCTTCAGTATGTCAGTTGAATTTATCAACCCTAGATTTCTGCTTGATGGTTTTTAATTCTTTCAATCTCTTTATTAAATTTGTTTGGTAGAATTCTGAATTCCTTCTCTGTATTATCTTGAATATCTTTAAATATCCTCAAAACAGCTATTTTGAATTTTCTGTCTGAAAGATAACATATCTTTGTTTTTCCCAGATCAATCTCTGGTGCTTTATTCAGTTCATTTGGTGAGATCATTTTCCTGTATTATCTTGATGCTCGTAGATGTCAGTTTTTGTCTGGGCATTGATAAATTAGGTATCTATTGTAGTTTTTACAGTTTGGGCTTGTTTGTGCCTGTTCTTCTTGGGAAGGCTTTCCAGATATGCAAAGGGACATAGGTCCAAAGCCCAATAATGCTGTGGTTCTTGTAGACTTATAAAGGTACTGCCTTGGTGGTCTTGGATAAGATCCAGAAGAATTCTCTAAATTACCAGGTGCAGACTCTTGTTCTCTTCCCTTACTTTCTCCCAAAGAGATGGAATTTCTCTGTCTCTCTCTCTTCCTGGAACTGGGAATATGGTAATGCAAACACCTCTGTGGTCACTACTACTGGGACTGTGCTGGGTCAGAACTGAAGCCAACAGCACTGGGTTTATCCCAGTGACTACTACCTGTGTTCACTCAGGGCTCTAGGACTCTATAATCAGCAGGTGGCAAAACCAGCCAGGCTGGTGTCCTTCCCTTCAAGGTTCTCCCAGGCCCCTGGCAAGTCAAGAGTTGCTGTCTTGAATCCAAGGGTTAGAGTCAAAAACTTTGGAAACTTACCTAATGTTCTATTTTACTAAAGCTAACCTGGCACTCAAATCACAAGACAAAGTCCTTCCTGCTCTTCTCACCTCTTTCCACAGGCAGAGGAGCCCCTCCTTGCAGCTATTACCATCACCAGCTCATGGGAATACTCTGCCAGGACACTGCCGATATTCACGTAAAGCCCAAGGACTCTTCAGTCAGCTTGTTATGAATTCTGTCAGGCCTTGGACTCACCTTTTATGGCAGTGAGCTCCCATCTCGCCCAGGGCAGGTTAAAAATGCTGTTCAAGAGCCTAGACCTAGTCTTGGGACACCAAGAGCCTGCTTGTTGCTCTACCCAGCTATAGCCAAGCTGGTACCTCATGTGCAAGCCAGGGTCTCCTTTACTTTTCCCTCTGCTTCTCTCAAATAAAAGGAGTCTTTCATTACAGCCTTCACAGCTGGGAATTTGTTGGGTCACACCTGAAGTCAGCATGTCTCAGAGCCCAAGGCTCACAATGTACTACCCCAGTATTGCTGCTTGTTATTCAGGGACCAAGGGCTAGTCAGTCAGCAGCTGATGAATCCTGCCAGGACTACGTGTTTCCCTTCAAGCAGCGGTTTTCTTTTGGCCCAGGGTGTGCCTAGAAATGTCATCCATGAGCAAGGGCCTGGCCTCAGGGAGGGGTGGCATCAGGGGTGATTCAAGCCTGTCTCTCCTACGCTCTTTAATACCTCTTTCAGTGATATGGAGTTAAAACCAGGTACTGTGATTGCCCATCTGATATTTCATCTGATGGTGCTTTTCTGTGTGCAGACAGTTGTTAAAATTTGATGTTCCTGTGGTGGGGTTGGGGAGGAGACAAATGGTGTAGGTTTCTATTATGCCATCTTGCTCTACTTGCCAGTTTCAGGCTTTTTAATCTGCCAAGGGATGCACATACACAGAAGCTATCTCAGTCCTCTGGGCTTTTTGCATTATCTCATAAAGCATTCTATACTGCCCATTAAACTAACATAAAATCTCTAACATATATTCAAGTGAGATTGATGATTATGTAATATTATTATGAAAAAAATAAGTTAATTTTATTAATTAGTTGATAATATCTCAACCCAGTTCTACTAATTGGAAAATAAGCTTGGAAATTGTGGTCAAAAACAAATTACACCAATGTAGTCATACTGTTTTGGACCTAGTTAAAAGAATTAAATGTTTAAATCACTATGTTTTCTAATTAAGCATCATCCTAGGATACCGTTGGAGAAAATACTGAGCAGAGGGAAATACTCTATTTGGCTTTCAAGCTAACAACATTTAAACTATGCTGAATTGGAGGAGGGAGGAAGAGGGGAGACACACACACACACACACACACGCAGCATTTTTAGAATTTTAAAATTTATAATATATGATGTGTGATATAGATGGCTAAGACTGAGTTTCTAGAGAAAAACATAAAACTAAATAACAGTTTTATGAAACCAGTAAAGAATTTCTCTGCAAATATTGTTAGGAATGGATGACATATTTTTTTCCTTCCCCATCTTCAGCCTGAAACAATAAACAAATAAAAATAAACAAGAACCTCTCTTTACATAAAAATTAAAAGTAGCTACCAATTTACCAATTATGAAAGGCATTTGCCCATAATGGACATAGCAGCTAAAAATTGATATATGATTCAAATGGAAGCTCAAACCCATATGGTTCAGCCTTGTATATCAGTGTAGCAGCGAGAAACAATTTAAAAATAATTCAGAACTAAACTTTCTTCTCTCAGGAAAGTCCAGCTTCTTTATTTGCCCTCTGAATTTCTCTGATCTCTTCTATCCCCTTAAAAGACTTCAGTCCTAGAGTTAATTCCTTTCCTTCCTGCATCATATATCCCCCTGTTTGATGGGATCAATCTACTCTCAGCGTATAAACAAGTTATTGCCAATATCTTAACATGCCCTTGATCCCACATACTCTTTCTAATCATGCCATATTTCTTGACCCTCTTCCCAAAACATATTCTGGAAAGGGTTATCTACATTTATTGTCTCCTTTTTTCTTTTTTAAAATCTCTACTCACCCTTTTACTTACCTAATTAGAAGAAGCATGAACATCTGTGTGTTAATCATACATATGGTTCCACTCACATTTTTTTTTCTTGACTTAGCTTGGAAAATCTAATGTTCAATGTCCATTCCTCTGACAGCAATTTATTGGCCATTCAGAAACACTTTATAAAGGTTTTTATTCTTTTCTTCTTAAAACATTTTGATATTTTGACTTTCACGACATCCTCTGGTTTTCCTCCAACTGCCTTGGCATACTTCATTCACCTTGAATTCTTGGCTATCTCCTCTTCATTCATGGGGTTTTTAAATGTTGATGTTTTCCAGACATCAGTACTCTGGTTTTCACTGCATGCTCTTTTTCTAGGTGATCCCATCCTGTCCCATGGCTTAAAATGCAATTTATTGCTAGGGACTCACAAATATATGTCTAACCTGCCCTGAAATCTAGATATCTATAGTCAAAACTGCCTATGTGACATTCCAATTTGCTTACCTAACAAAGATCTCAAACTTCCAATTCCACAGCTCCAGCCTTAACCCATGCTAACATCATCTCTTGTCTGGGTTTCTGTAGTATCGTCTCCAGTGATCTCTGTACTTCCACCCTTACTTTTCATATAATTTATTTCTCATTATGCCCCAAGAAATCATTGTGATATTTGAAAATCATACATTGGAGCACACCACAATCCCACTGAAAATGGTTAAGTGCCTTTTATTACACTGAAAGTAAAGTCTAAAGTTTTGACTGTGTCCTATCATGCTCACACCACACGGTCCCAGCTTTCTCACCCACCTTGCCTTGCACCACTCTACATCACTGAGACATTTCTCATAACAGTCGGCTCCTCAGATGAGACAAGCTCTTTCTGTCTCAGGGTTTATGTTCCCTACCCTGAACACCTCTTCCTCAACTTTTCAAAAGGAAATTTGCTTTAATCTTGTAGACTTCAGTTGTAATTTTACTTATTCTAAGAAGACATCACTGACCACCTCCTCTGCCCCACTCATCACTTCCATCTCAGTGTTTTGTCTATTTTTTTCTTCTTCTTTTTTTTTTTTTTTTTTGATTTATCACAAGCTGAAGTAAATCTCGTGTGCTTATTGATTGACTATCTCCACCAACTAGAATGTAAATTTGGGGAAGAAAAGTTGATGTTTTGCTCACTTCTCTGTCTTCAGTAGGTACATATAAGAGGTACAAAATAGATATTTTATGAGCAGTTACATGAATGAATAATGATACTTTGTAAAATCCACTGATTTCTCTCCTCCCATTATCTCCTCTCTGCTATACCACATTTTAGTCTGGCTGGTCATTTTCATTTTCTCAGTTGCTGTTTGCTGAATTTTAGAATTGGTCTGGGGAAAAAAAAAAACACAAAACATGATAGATTCTCCTCAAAGTATGGGAAAAGGGAACAACCAGTGCTTGGGAAAGAATGTGAGTGAACATCTATTTATTAATTGATCCCCTTCATAGACTTATATTTTTTTCTAATCTAAACAAAGGTAAAAATCTCTAAACATTAGTGAGCTTGCCTTAAAAACCTAAATAAACAAAGAGCTCTTTACAAGAAATTAGGACGATCAAGCATGAGGTGGCATAAGGAGAAGCAAGAAACACGCATTGAGGTACCCAGTTTTATACTAGTAGAAATGCACACCATCTTTCTTTTTGATAGCCTCTGATCTAAGAGACATGAACTGAGGTGAGGCAGAGTGAAAGAATAAGGGGAGGCCAGGTGCAGTGGCTCACACCTGTAATTCCAGCACTTTGGGAGACCAAAGCTCGGGGATCGCTTGAGCCCAGGAGTACAAGACCAGAGACCAGCCTGGGAAAGATGGTGAAAGCCTATCTCTACCAAAAATACGAGAGAGAAAGAGAGAGAAAGAGAGAGAGAGAGAGAGAGAATGAAAGAAAGGAAAGAAAAGAAAGAAAAAAGAAAGAGAAAAAGAAAAAAGAAAGAGAAAGAAAGAAAAAGAAGGAAAGAAAGAAAAGAAAGAAAGAGAGAGAGAGAATTAGCTGGGCATGGTGGTGCACACCTGTAGTTGCAGCTACCAGGAAGTCTGAGGTGAGAGAATCACTTGAACCTGGGAGGTAGAGGTTGCAATGAGCCAGGTTCATGCCACTGCATTGCAGCCTGAGCAACTGAGCAAGACCCTGTCTCACACACACACAAAAAGAATAAGGGGAGAAAAACTAATCTTTTTTAAAAAGTCTTCTTCTGATTAAGTTAAGCAGAGATTTATAAATGCTAAATTACATAGTGGATCCATGAGCTTGAATAATCTTAACTCTAAAAGTAGGAATTCTGAAAACTGAGGAGAAATTGTCACAAGAGAGAGGAGATGACATTATTATAAGCTCAATGCTGACATAAATTACTTTTTTTTCTTTAAATCAATAGCAGGACCAGAGACGAATGCCTACATTCAGAGATAAGCAATAACCTATACACATATATGAAAATGAAATTCTGTATCACTTAATGACAAGGATAAGTTCTGATAAGTGCCTCATTAGGTGATTTGGTTGTTGTGCAAACATCCTAGAGTGAATTTACACAAACCTAGATGATGTAGCCTACTACACGTTTAAGCTATATGATATAGCCTATTGCTTCTATGTTACAAACCTATAGAGTATGTATATTATACTGAATATTATAGGCAATTGTAACAGAAGGGTAAGTATTTGTGTATCTAAACATATGTAAACATATAAAAGGTACAGTAAAAATACAGTACTATAATCTTATGGGACCACTGTAGTTTATATGAACCATCATTGACTGAAATGTCATTATGTGGTACATGATTGTATATGATTTTACTATAAACATTAAGAGGAGATATTGTATATGATGTTACTATAAACCAAAGCCAAGAGAAAAAAGAATAAAGAAATGGGATTTAAGAATTAGACATAAGAAGGCAATTTATTATTATTTTAAGATGATATAGGAGGCCAAATAATGACTTACAAGGTTTCTATGTCCTATCTCAGGAACCTGTGAGTATGTCACCTTTCATGGTAAAGGGGACTTTGTATATATGATTAAATTAAGGATCGTGTGGTGTGGATCTTGGGTTACCCAGGTAGGCCCAATATAATCACAGGAGTCCTTGTAGGAAGGAGGCAGTGGAGTTACCATTTAAGTTTAAGGTAGAGAGAAGATATAAAGATGGAAGTTGAGGTCTGAGGGAAAGGAAGATGGTATACTGCTAACTTTGAAGATGGAGGAAGAAACCACAAGCAAAGGAATGTAGGTGGTTTCTAAAAGCTGGAAAAGACAAGGAATCTTAACTTTTCCTAGAGTCTCTTAAAAAAATACAGCTTCATGGGTCTGTTTTAGACTTTTGACCTCCAACACTGTAAAATAATAAGTGTATGTTGCTTTAATACTAAGTTTATGGTGATTTGTTATAGCAGCAACAGGAAACCAATGCAGATGATATGTTTATATATGTCTGGAAAGTGTAAGATTATTAATATTAAAAATCTCTTAGAGATAAAGCTATTCAGTAAGATTTCTACTTATACATTATATGGAGAAATCAATAGCTTTTTTTTGGTGTAAAATATAGCCAGTTAGAAAATACATGAAAGAACAGATCTGATTATTTTATCCACAAAAAAATATAAAGTCCCTTGGAATAAGCAGACCGGAAATGGGAAAGCACCACAGTTCTCAGTGTTGGCTACATATTATCATTATCTGGGAGAAGTAAAAATCCTAATGCTCAGACTTCCTCCCCACCCCAGACAAAGTTAATCAGAATTTTAGGAGAAAGCCTTGGCGTATGTGTTCTTAAAGCATTCCAGGAATTTCAATGTGCAGCCAGGTGTGAGAATCATTGGTAAATTTGGATGGGGGTGGGGGGCAGAGATGAATGTAGAGTTACAGTAAATTAGGAAAGGATAAACAAGCCCATACCTGAGGATTGGGCACCTGGACTGGGATGCTGATTACAGCAATAGAAGGGCACTTTACAGAAAAAAAAACTTAGCAACAACTTGAATGTGGAAAATAAGAAGGTTAATTTGATGATTTGTCAAAGGTTGCAAAACTGACAGAATGTTGATGTCACTGACTAATTCAAAGTATGTGGGGCAATAGATAACCAGATTGAAGGAAGAGAAAATGTTGATGTGTTGAAATTGAAGTGATGTGAGGAAAAACATGTGCATCCTTTAAGCAATTAATTGAAGGCATTTGCAATTTAGGAAAATTGACTTCACCAGAGACAAAAACCTGAGCATCACCAGTCTAGAGATGAGAACAAAAAAACAAAAACAAAAGCAAAAAAACAGCTTCACAAGAATGACTATAGTTTAAATGTTTGTGTTTCCCTAAAATTCATATGTTGAAATCTTAATCCACAAATTGATGGTATTGGGAGGTGGAGCCTTCGGCCGGTGAGTAGGTCGTGAGGGTGGAATCCTCTTGAATGCGGTTAGTGCCCTTATAAAAGGGGCTCCAGTGAGAACCTTGCTTCTTCTACTGGGTGAGGTTACAACGAAAAGACTGCTCTCTACGAAGTGGGCACTCAACAGACGCCGAATTTGTTGGCACTTCAGTCTTTGACTTCCCAGCCACCGGAATGGTGAGAAATTCATTTCTGTTGTTTATAAGCCATCAGTCTATGAAATTTTTATAGCACCTTAAAGCAAAGGAAGACAGAAAGTCTCTAAGAAAAGAAAGAGGGAGCAGTGACCAAAAGAAAAAAAAAATAAGTTAAAATGGTAGGGTGTATGTTACTGTTATACAACGTGGCTATAACTGAAAGTATGATTTTGAAAAGAGGTGTTCTAAAGGCTCAAAAATAGAATTAAAAAAAACAAATACGAGGTTTGAGAAAAGCCATTGGATTTACCACCAGCAAAGCTACACGGCAATTAACCATAAAACCAAGTTAAGTAACATTAAATATAGATGAGAATATGAATGTGAAATTTTGTCTATCTGTGGAAGGTAAAGAGCATATTTTGAAATGTTGGTGATATTCACCAATTGAATCTAAGAGAAATGCATGCTTCTTTCTAATTCAACAGTTAATTCAATAAATATGTGTTAAGCATGAAACACAATGCTTAGTGCGGTGGAAATGCTGAAACTTGAAAGCTGTGTTCAGGTTGCCATAGTTTATAGTTTGGAACATGATGTTTCAGTTGCTTTGATGGATATTTTGGTGGCTGTGTAGGTCACCGGTCATTTTGAATAAATGTCAGTGGGGAAGTGCTGGCATGTGTCAAAAGCCCAAATGTAATCATAATTCTAAGTGTCATTCTGTTGCATCCTAAAACTGCCTCAAAACATGCAATATTTATTTTCTTTGGTGCAATGGCTTTTTGGCTATACTTTAAATATGCACTTTAAATGTTCCTAAATATGTTACTATGGGCATGTCTAACAAATCTACATTCTTGGCAGACACAATTAGGGTTAGAAAGATTAGATGACTTGACTAGAATAAAATAGCATTTGGAAAGTGAAAGATCAGATTCCCAAACCTTGTAACTTGCATCAGAATGATCCTTCTATTTTGGTGATATATAAATAAATACATAATAATAACAGACCTCAAAATCTGTAATGCCTCAAACCCAATACAAGCTTATTTTTTCCTCACGAGGCAGGGCATGGTATTGTATGGTTGGTCAGTAGGAAACACTTCTCATGCGGTGATTCAGGGACCCAGGTTGCTTCCATATTGTGGCTTTCCCATTCTGCAGATCCCATGGCAATATTATCTTCTGCATTCAGTTAATGGAAGGAGAAAGAAAGTGGTAAAAAGGCGTCTGAGCTTCTGAAAAGCCTTGTCTTGCAGGTGCTACAAATCAGTTCTTATCAGATTCCTTTTGTAAGAATTGCTCATATGGCTACATTACATCTCACTGCAAAGCAAGCTGTGTAAGAGAAGGAATTTTATGAACAGAGAAAGTCTTTTCTATATTTTACATATGATACTTTTAAAGTCAATAATTTAATTCAGTATTTTAATAGTAATGCTGATTTCATACATCAGGAAGCTAGTTGTTAAAGGAGATCACTGCATGATTAGTAAGTCCCTTTGATTGTTCGGTTTCTGCAAATATTCTGCAACCAGATGATTTTTAGTGGTACTTTTAACCTGGTATCTAATTTATTGATATGCACAATTTCTTATGGCCTTGAATGCAGTGTACAAACATAGCCATAGAAATTCTCCAAGTGTCACATCACTACTATGGTTTTTTTTGGAATGTTTTCATCTTTTTCCTTGCCTGTAAATGCTTTATCATGCAAGAGAGAGATTTTTTCATTGTTGAAAAATTTTTTATCTAAGTAATTTTCATTAACAATAGCAAAAAATACATCTCTCTCCAGGTTTGTTTTGGATAGGGGAGAACCAGCATAGATTTTCTACAGCTGGTAAAATACAGGTCTGAAGGACAAGTAGCAGAGGCCAGATCATAGTCAGGCTGTTGAGCAAGAAGCCATATTTCTGCTGTTTCTGGCTCAGGGTGCTTGGTTCTACAGTCCTGTGTAGTAACATGGTAGATGCCAATTTTAATAAGGAAAAAGAGAGACAAGTAGTGCTGATATGCAAATATCTGAAGCATTCTAGTGGAGCTGAGCTGATTAAATCACTTATTATGCTGAAAACTCAAACAGAAGTAAGGAAGGAAGAATCTCTTCCCTCAAAGCAGGTCTGATCATAGAATTATAACTCTGCAGGTAGAATATATATCCTGAGTGTTTTCTCTAAGCAAGAGTAAAAACTGCTGGTGTTTTTCCCCGCATGTCAGCAGCTGCAGAGTGAGGGTGGATGGGCTCATGGTTGCTCCCTGTACGTCAAAAATTCATTATTACTCTCCTTTTTATTGCATCCATACTGATGTATTTAATTTAGCGGAATAAAATGAGATGAAAGGAAAATAGAAATTGTGATAAAAATAATTTGGTGTTTCATGAGAGCCTTTATTTTCAGAGAATTGTAGTCTCTTAGGAACTCTGAACTTCATTGCTTCTCTCTCAGCCAGAGAATTTCAGACTATGAAAGCTGAAAAAGGAAATATTTTGTGCTCATCCTTTGATCTGCTAGATTTCTTATCCATAAAATGAAAATATTAGTGTTGAAAAAACTTATAGAGGATGATTATAATAAAGAATTAGGATGAGCAATACTAAATTCCCAGGCCTAAGGTAGAATCTGAGGCCAGCTAAACTGTGATTTCTTTTTTTTCCCAAAAGTTCTTTTATTTCTCCTTAACATCCTGCATTTCACTGTGCTTTAGAGTGTATGCCAGTCATCTACTTATTGTCTCTCACTCCAAATACACCTTTCTTTGTCATTCTTAGTGGTATTGGAGCTGAGCCCAATAAACATTTCTCTTTAGCCAGTTGGAGCGATGCTAGCCTTCCTCAGCTGAGGACACTGAAGATATGCTGCAAGAGAAAGGGACTTATTTTCCTGATCCTGAGGTTTTTCTTATTGTTCCTATAGCATGACAGCTGTTGAGCAGCTTCACAGTGAATCTCACCATCACCCCAGTGGGTGGGCTTCCCAGGAAGCCTCACTGGTACCAAAGCAGGCATTTGCCTGCTAACTTCCACTGGTGGCACCTTGGCCACCTTCTTTCTTCCCTGTCCAATGAGCCACAGCTACAACCTCTTCAACGAGATCTGAATCTCAGCCTCAAAGGAGGAGAATCTTTTCAAGTTTGTCCCTTCCTTGAGTACTCACACTCAGCACGAGAGGTAGTGACTTTTCCCCACATTTGCTATTCATGTATCTTTAGAGTTCTCTTTATCATTCTTGATGGTCAGTCTCCTTTGATTAGATAACATTTCTTTATATATTTTTCTTATGCAAATTACTGGTATGGTTTGTCTCCCACTGAAACTTGACAGATCATAGAATGCTTGCATTTTATTTTGTGACTACGGTTGTCCTAGAGAGGATTTTTAGATGTGCTTATGAGTATTGGGAAAAGTATATACAGTCAATTCTAAATTATATCTTATCACTAAGATGCCAGGGGTTCCTGGGTCTGGTGGCAGAAACTTTAGACACTAATAAATGAGTATATATTTTAAGATATCAATAAGCCATAATGACAAGGTTAAAAACAACAACATTGGATAAAGCACCAGGGGAAAGCTTTTAGTTCTAAGTTTATAATTCTTGACTCTCTTGGAAAATGGCACAGCATCTCTATATGGCATGATCCTACAACACCAGGAAGAAAGTGATTTGGGGATGGTGAAAGATGTTGCAGTCAGTATTCTTTGCTCATTCTTTCCGAGTTAGACTTATTTGTTCTCCCGACTACTTCCATTAAACTTATTTATGCCTAGTGTTCTGTTACTGGAACCCTAAGCATGTGGGAGTTATTTATATCTTGCTCAAGGTAATTGCTAAGGTATAATTTCAAAATTCAAATAATTGCAACCTCAGGCATATGTGGGTTAAACTGATGGACATTCCTATGGATGTGAAATATGAGAGGTGTTTCCTGTCTTTACTGTTTAGCTTGATGACAGCGAGGTGAAGGTTATGTAATTTGTCCTCCAGATTGAGCATTGCAATCAATATAATATTATATATAAAATTTATATTGGAGAATTTTTATAAATAATGGGACATAGATGCCTTCTGTATCTTCTGGGTATTGCAAGTAAAAACAACCAAATACCAAAGAATATTTATTAAGACATGTATAAGATGTTTATGAGAAAGCTATAAAACTAGACTGAAGAACTATATTGGTTCTCTATTTTTATATAAAATATTACTCTAAATTTCATCCAATTAAATATGTAACAATTATATATTATCTGACATATTTTCTGAGGACTGGGAATTTGGACAAAGCTCAGCTGGATGTTTCTGGCTTGGGTGTCCTTACAAGGTTACAGATAAGAAGTTGTGTAGGGTCACAATTGTTTAAAGCCTTGACTGGGGCTATAATATGTGATTTTAAGATGGCTCACTTACCCGGCTTGCAAGTTGGCTTGGCTGTTTAGTGGAGGCTGCAGTTTCTCATTAAGTGGACTTCTACAAAGGGCTGCTGGGAAGTCTTCACAACAGGATGACTGGCTTCCCCTCAGAGTGAGTAATACAAAAGATAGCAAAAGATAGCAAGGATAAGGCCCTAGAAATCACATATTGTTAGTTCTGCCGTATTCTGAGGATTACTCACAGCAACCTTGATAAAATATAGGAGAGGACTACAGGAGAACATTGAAACCAGGATGTGAAGATCACTGTGGATCATCTTGGAGGTTGGCTATCACCAGTGCTTAAATATGAGTTGAATAAATTAAGAAAAGCACATATTTCAGGATTAAAAAACTAATATTTTTTTCAAAATATCAATTATCCCCTAATTATATGTATTAATACTATTCAATGCTAGTCCTATAAAGTTAATAAGTTATTTTAAGGTCAAGGACTTTGACAAGTTGGCTGTTTTTAAATAAAGTATGATAAATGTATTAGACACATGAAGATATTTTCAAATTTTGAAAAAAGATAAAATTAACTGGGCATTTGCCCTATTTGCTATTTTTTAAGCTCTAGTAATTAAAACAATATAGTGGTGCTGGCTTAGGAATAATTTAATAACCTGGTGAAAATCAATAGTGGTAGTGAAAACTCTTGACTTTTTTTGCTGACAGTTTGAAGCCCCAACATACCTTCTGCCTACATTTGAGCAAGCTGACAAAAAAAGTTTAGGTGTTTCCTTCTTTGGCATCTGCAGTAAGTTCAAACCACACAAGATCCTGTCTTCCATGGGAACCCTCATTCCAGCCCCCTGTTCCTTCACCACCATAAAAATCTTTGTTGTGGGTTGAAGTGTCCCCATCAAAGTTAATGTTCCTAGGCTCTAGCTCCCAGTACCTCCCTCAGAATGTGACCTTTTCAGAGACAGGTGGTTTTTGTTTTGTTTTCTAACAGAGGTAATAAAGTTAACATAGGTTATTATTGGTCCTAATTTGCTACAACTGGAATCCTTATAAGAAGGGAAAATTTGGGCACGGAGAATCATACTCTTGGAGAACGTCATATGAACATGAAGATGAGCCAAGGAAAGAAGCCCAGAGCAGATTTCTCCTCACAACCCTCAGGAAGAGCCAGCCCTGCCAGTATCCAATCTCTGGCTGCTAACTTCCAGAATTGTGTGACAATAATTTTCTGGTATTCAAGCCACCCAGTTTGTTATGGCTGCCCTAGCAAACTAATGTAAACTTAAAGCCAGCATTGTTTTCCTGTTCTCTCAAGCTATTGTTGGATCTGTTTAGGAACTTTTCCTGGAGCCAGATGCTTGGGTTCAAATCCAGACATGCAATTTAATGATGGCATGAATTTGGGTAATTCATTAACCTTTAGAGGCTTCGGTTTTTCTGGTCTTTACACTGAAAATAATGATGTTAATACTTCATAAGTTTATTTGAGAAAAAGGTAGCTTAACTTTCCAAAGCATTAAGAAAGAAAGTACCTGACACATAATTAACATTGTATTCAATTTGTTAATAAATGACAAATGAGATACTAAAATTTGGTTAGTAAAATAAAAGATTATTCTATACATGTTTAATTTTTTCAAACAAACTTAAATGGATGCCTGTTTCACATTATACATACTTCCATATACAAAACCAATTTCCAAGTGGAAGAAACGTGATTTTTAAATAAAATAAATAGAAGACAATTGCATTCACACTGTTCCATTCTTTTATAAATAATGTTTATAAAAGATAAACATTATTTTTATAAATGTTTATGAATGTTTAAAACATTTATAATATTTTAAACATTATAACTAATGTTTAAAAATGTTACAATGTTTAAAAATGTTATAATGTTTATAACATGTATATAAAACATAAATGTATGGATGTAAAACACTAGAGGTGATAGAGTCAGGAGTATGTTAGAAGAGACACTGGCTAGATGGACATTAGTTCTGTTTCCTTTTTTGTTTTTGGTATTGCAGGAAATCTAAATTTCTTCCCCTACTTTCTGTCTGGGTAGGATCTTGTGACTACTCTGAGCAATGGGATCTGGGAAGAAGTGATAAAGACCATTTAAAGACCTGGCCATATAATGTCTGTATAGCTTTTCATACTCTTATTCTCCTATCCACAAGCCTACAAGCAAAGGATTCTGAGAAGGCAAAGCCACACAATGAGTAACCACTGTAAACAGAGCCACTTGGAAGAAATAGCTTGTTCTGTAAAATGAACAAGGAATAAATTTCATTCTGAAAAGCCATAGGTATTTTGGGGTTATTTGGAATAGCAAATAGCATTAGATAGTCCTACTGAATGCAGGAGGACTCCATTCGTATAGAATGAGAAAGTGTTGCATTTTAGAACCAGTCTTTGTAAAGGCAAAACAATGTAGATAATAATTAATTACACAAACCCTACTTCAAGAGTAAAGATAGCTATACTTTTTTGAATTGATTTTGGCTAGTAGGGAGTGTGTAAACATATAATAATCAGAAATGGATGTTTATAACCTAATGTGTGACTGTCTGAATTCACCATTGGCAAAATGGTTTAGGGATAGCAGTGCAACATAAGCAACGCTAGCTTGAATAAAATCAAGCGTATGAAAGTCAATGCTGTCTGTAATCTTAGTTGAGAAAGGCTCAAAATGAGAAACCATCAAAGAATAAATTTCAGATTTTACTATAGCGTTTTTTTTTAAAAAGCCTTCCTTACAAAATCATATCAAATAATTGACAAATTGGGAAAAACATTTGCCTAATATATAAGATTTCTATCGTTAGTAAAACTGTGTGTAAATCACTAAGAAAAAAATATCCTAATGGAAAACTGATTCGAAATCAAAAGAACAAATATTTAACATACACCCACACAAAAAAATTCTACTAGCCAACAAATATGGGATAAGATGTTTACTTTTGTTTATTAACAAAAAAAAGATGAAACAACAAAATGTAATGTTTTAGAACTAAAAATTGATGTGTATAGAGCTCAGTGTTGTCATGGATGTTGTGAAGTAGGTATTCTCATATAACCTTTTTTATGTGGGAATTGTAACTGTTTTTAGAGGACAGTTTGCACGTACTTTTTGATCTCTGTTTTACTTCTATTATACACATTCTACAAAGTAAAGTAATTATGTGTAGAGTTTTTTACACTAGTGAAAAGTGAAAACAGCTTAAATGCCCCAGAGCAGGTGTTCAAATAAATTACGGTGAATTCTTACAATTGACTGTTATTCAGGTGTTAAAATAAATGAGGTAGATATTTGTAACCCGATGTATAAATCGTCCCATAATGCATTATTTATGGGTTGGAGGTGAGCACAAGGAGTCTACACAACACTTTAGAAATATATATACATATATGTGTGTGTAGAAATACATACATTCATTTATGTATATGTACGTGCGCGCGCGTGTGTGTGTATTTCAAGCCTCACATCCCCTTTTTTTTCCAGAGTTACTTTGTACCAATGTTTTAGGAAAGGGAACTTTTATCTTGCATTCCTTCCTCAGTATTTATCCTGCTTCTCTGCTAATACCTGCTTCTTTCAAATATACTTTGAGTTATTATCTCCATTTAGACATCTCTGTCTTTCTCCAATATGATATTGCTGCTAACACATGCTGGCCTCTATAGGGGGGTAAAATAGTAAAGGAGCATTGAGTCCTCCATGCCAAGAACAAGACTGTTAAAAGAAACTCAAAGAAGAAAATCAAGATTTTATGCCAAAGTAGAGGAAGGGTTTAGTATATACTCATCACTTTGTATGTTGAACAGAATAAGGAAGAGGTATTTATTGTGAATAAACTGGCCTGAAAGTCTTTCCTATGTAAGAAAAAGGAGAGAGCTATGGACTCAGTCTTTTACCTGAGGTATCTTCAGCTTCCCTCACTGATTTTGTTCCAGCATCTCCTCCCCTCTGCTAAAATCTACTTTGACTCTTGACAAGGA
Source organism: Saimiri boliviensis (assembly GCF_048565385.1). Classification (NCBI taxonomy): domain Eukaryota; kingdom Metazoa; phylum Chordata; class Mammalia; order Primates; family Cebidae; genus Saimiri; species Saimiri boliviensis. The sequence goes on from NC_133465.1 coordinate 37,134,682, forward strand.
TGTCATTAGTGGAGGGGATACAAACTTGGTCTAACAGGTTATAGAGTTAACACTGCTGTTAAAATAGCTGTCAAAGTAAACCCTGCCAGAATTCATGGCACTCATGAAATAAAGAGAGTAATTTGTTCAAAATCTTATTATCCCGAGAGCATGTATAGTAGAAAAGGAAATTGAGGTGCTGCTTAATGTACCTTGTGACTAAGTATGTCTCTTCTCCTGATTCTAAAACATGGACATAAGAAAGGGCTTAGCTTTCGACTGAAATGGGCAGCAAGATGTTTTTGATGGAGGAAAATAAGGAATAAGATTTTTTTTTGTCTCCTGACCTTTTTCTTATCCCACACCACACAAATACCTTCAGAGAACACCATAATACTTTTGTAAAACTGAGCCAATTCCCAGACTTGGCTTTGGAATTAAACTAAATGTGACTCAGTGGTTAGGGCTGTACTGCCTCCTTGGGGTGCACTGATGGAAAGGGCAAGCATACAAAACAGGATGCTGTTGGGTAATGCTTTTCAATCACTGGAGCTGTTCTATGATAAATATCGTATTCAGCAGAGTGTTTTATGCATGCTTTTTGCAAGATGTCTGCAAACTGATCTCTGGCAAGCACAGATGACAGAAAATACTTAATGCAGGGCATTGACAGCTTGTAGACATGCTGGAATTCAGTGCAGGCAGAAACTCTTACAGGGAGACAAAGGCCTTCACAAATGGAATAATAATAGTTTTTAGTGCCAAGTGCATTTTCATTTATCTAAGTACTTCAAATTGCTTCCTAAACGTTGTCCTATTCTTCAGTGTTTAAATTAGTAAAATAGTGTAGAGAGAGGTTAAGTGATTTTCTGCCACCTAGCAAATCTAATACAGGTGTGAGTTCTGACATTGTATTTACAAAACTCCCCAATAGGCACCTGACAATTTTTTACTCTCTTCCCACACATCAAAGAAGTTAGGGTGATGCTTTAGTGATGATCGTGTCAAGATATTTGTAGGTGTTGATTTGAAATGGTCTAGATGGCATAGAATATTGTAGAAGACATGCTCTGAGCAATAAAATTAAAAGGAAATGTGTTTACTTGAGAATTAAGGGGCTCAGTGTGGGTGGAGAGAGGCTGAAGCTTCTTAACAGCCTGGTTTCTACAGGTCTAATATATTATCAGCTCTTAGTCTACAACCAAACGGAAGCCAAGAACTGAACAGGGAGAATTCAGAGGTTTATATCCTCCAAATATCTGGAGACGATTGAAAAATAACATAAATACGATTGATTTGAGGGCTAGAAGGACACTAGATATTGTCTCTATTACCTGCCCCCTTATTTTACATATGAAGAAACAGAAATCTCATGAGCACAGTGATAAAATGACTTGATCAACGTTATACTCTGAGTTAGTGGAAGCCAGAAAAAGAAACCAGTCCAGTGTGTCTCTCTACTGCTTGAAGTTAAGGAATCTAGACTATTTGTAAATCAATTATTTCTTGGAAATGTAGGAAGGAGGTACCAAAGCTATTATTCTTTCAAATATTCTCTCAGCCTGACTCTTTCTCTCCTCCTTCTGGATGTCTCATAATACAAACATTGACTTTTTTGTTATTGTCCCATAAGTTTCTGAAGTTCTATTTATTCTTTCCTCAGCCTATTTCATTGTTGTTCAGATTGGGTAAACTTTTATCTGCCTTTGGTTCACTGATTCTATCCTCTGTCACCTCCACTATACTATTTAGCTCGCTCACTGAGTTTTTTCTTTTTATTATAGTTTTACTGTTCTACAACTTGCATTTGTTTCTTTTTTATGATTCTTATTATGTTGTTATATGCTATTTTTAAATTTACTTCAAAAAAATTTGTAATTATTTGTTGGAGCATTTTTATGATGCCTGCTTTAAAATTCCCAACACATTGTGCCGACATCTGATTCATTTTATGTTTGCATCATGAGATTATCTTTTCTCATTCAAGTTGTGATTTTCCTGATTCTTAGTATCATGAGTTATTATCTACTGTATTCCATACGTTCATACTTTTTATCTATTATGTTAGGACACTCTGGGGTCTATTTAAATCTCGTATTTTAGCAGGTGATCACTCTGTTTATATTAGCATACAAATCGTGGCCTACTTTTACAGGTTGTAGTTTCAATGAGTGTTTAATTTTCAGTCTTTGCACTGTTGTTTTGGTCTGTCTAATCTGGTGCCATTGGGGCTCCCACTGGTCCCTACTGATGCTGTCTAAGGGGGCAGATGGAATTTCTCTGGGCTGGGTCACCTCAGTGTCTCTCAGTTAAGAATGAGAGGCTCAGGCCAGCAGGGATAAAGGGAATTCCTGGGTCAGACACAGCTTGTGACAAGGACAGGATTGGGGAAGGAGTACACTTCCCATGGCTGCCTCTTATTAATGGGGCTTCCCATCCATTCTCCTCACCGGTGGTGCCAGGCTCTCCTGGTGTTACCACAGGAGCCCCCATTTCATCCTGGAAAATAACTGGACCTATCTGGGCTGCCCTTGATTGCTAGGTCAGAGGTCAAGAAACAGCAGGCCTGGGGTGTTTTCTTCTGCTGGGTCATGGTGGTGGGGTTAGTGAGATGTCCTGTTGCTGTGTTCTTCTTCCAATGCAGAAGCCCCAGACGAGTTTGCCTTCCTCTTACACTCCTTTAAGAGTTCTCCTTTGGCTGTCTTTAGTTTCATGTAGAGGGATTACAGTTGTATTTAGTGTATGTGTGGGGGGAATGTCTTTGCCATTGCATCTGCATCAGAAGTCCTCTAATTGCAGCCAGAAGTGGTGGCTCATACCTGTAATCCCAGTACTCTGAGAGGCCAAGAAGGGCACATTTACTTGAGCCCAGGAGTTGGAGACCAGCCTGGGTAACATGGTGAAAACCCATCTCTACAAAAATGCAAAAGTTAGCCAGGCCTGGTGGTGCATGCCTTTAGTCCCAGATACTTGGGAGGCTGAGGTAGGAGGATCACTTGAGCCCAGGAGTTGGAGACCCGCCTGTGCAACATGGTGAAAACCCATCTCTACAAAATACAAAAGTTAGCCAGGCATGGTGGTGCATGCCTTTAGTCCCAGATACTTGGGAGGCTGAGGTAGGAGGATCACTTGAGCCCAGGAGATGAAGGCTGCAGTGATTCAAGATTATGCCACTGCACTCCAGCCTGGGTGACAGAGTGAGATTCTGTCTCAATTTTTGAAAAGTCTCCTAATTTCATTTTTATTGCCATTTTATTCTTGTGGGGTGTGTGTGTGTGTGTGTGTGTGTGTGTGTGTGTGTGTGTAAACTGGCAACCAGAAGATGGGAAGTTTTGATGTCTCAAACATGGGTATTATTCTCTTTACCTTTTATTCTATTGGAATCTCCGAGTTTCCCTGGTAAGCCCCATTGTATTTCCCGCAGTGAGCCCGAAAGTCTTGAACTAACTTCTTGCTCTTGGAAAGGGGGTTGTGTAGGGATGACAACCACACAATGCAACATTGGCTTTTTGAGAATGTATCATGACTTCAGAGACTTTTGAATACAAACATCAAAGGAGCTGAGAAATAAAAGCATAGTGTTTCCTTATAAAAAGAACTCTGTTTTTCTTATATAAGGACATTAGATCATTTTACTTCATTTTTTAACTTTAAAAATCTTAAAGTTGTTTTTTTTTTTGTTTTTTTTTTTTTGACAGGGTCTGGCTTTGTTGCCCAGGCTAGAGTGCAATGGTACAAACTCAGCTAGCTGCAGCCTCCATCTCCTGGGCTCAAGTGATCCTCCCACCTCAGCCTCCTGAGAAGATGGGACTACAGGCACATGCCACTACCCCCAGCTATTATATTTGTATTTTTGTAGAGATGGGGTTTCACTGTGTTGCCCAGGTTAGTCTTGAACTCCTGGGCTCAAGAAATCCACCCTTCTCAGCCTCCCAAAGTGCTGGGATTACAGTTATAAACCATCATACCCAGCCTGTTAAGATATAATTAACACTGAAAAGTTATATGTATTTAAGGTGTACAATGTAATGTTTTGATATATGCGCAGATTATAAAATGAATACCACAATCAAGCTAATTAACATATCCATCTCCTCACATAAATTCCATCTTGTAAATGTGATAAGAACATTTAACATCTGCTTTCTTAGCAAATTTCAAGTATACAATACCTGAAAATAGATAGTAACCATGGTATACATTAGACCTCTAAAATTCATTCATTACACATGAATGAAACTCTACAGTCTTTCTGACGACATCTCCATATTTTCCTCATCCTTTTTCTCCTAGTAAACACCATTCTACTCTCTGCTTCTGTGAGTTCAAATGTTTAGATTCCTTTATAATTTTTAGTATAGACTGTTCACCTTCTTGGTTAAATTTATTTCTATATATATTACTCTTTTTGATACTATTGTTACAGAATACTTGGGGTGTCACATTTCTGACTGGAAACCTCTGTGGCCAGTGGTCCCTTGCCCAACTTTTGCTCAGGTACACTGGGCTCACTCTGCCCACTCAATCTGGCAGGCTGCAGTTGGCTCACACTACTGGCCTAGATTCCATGTCTGCCAAGGGTGAGTCAAGCGTGGAGTGTAGTGAGGGGTGTGTGAGTGAGGATGGGGTCTCATCATTGCACACAGTCAGACATGATGGCTGCTACAGTGGGGTTGGGGGCTCAAGTGTCAGCATGGGTGCTGGCTCTCTGTGAGGCTGTGGCTGTGCCAAGTTCACTGCAAACAGCTTCCACAGCGAGTGTCAGGGAATATGGTAGTACCTGGAAGCTTGGAGATGCCAGAAACTGCTGGGCCCCAGAAAGGGAGTCACATCTCTGACTCAGTGAGCTCCGAGATCTGGGTTCTCTGAAGGGGTGCAGCTCTTTTCTCCTTTTCTTCACCTGCAATGTGACAAGAAAGGGGCATGTTTTAGCCCTGTTTGTGTTACAGCTCTTTTAGCCTCACCATTTGGCAGGTCCTGAGTTCTTGTTTTGCAACCAGGAAGAATGCGATACACAGACATGTGGAGGGTGAACAAGATAAAGAAGAGATTTATTGGGTGATAGAACAGCTCAGAGGAGACTCACAGTGGGCAGCCCCTTTTCAAAGCCAAGACATCCCAACAGATGTTCAGATCTCAGCAGAGAGATTAGCTTCTCTCTGCAGCTGGTCGTCTGTCATGTGCTCTGCTCTCAGCAGAGAAAGTATCGGTCTCTGCTAGGCAGGTCATCTCCATGAGTGTCCAGCTCCCAGCAGAGAGGGTAGCTCCTCTTTGTAGCTGGTCATCCTGTCATCTGCTCAGCTCTGGATGAGCCCAGGGCTTTTATGGGCCTCAGAGAGGAGAAGTGCATGTTGACTAGTCCATGGGCAGCCATGGACAGCTGGAAAAGGCACTACAGATTCCAACTCCAGTCTGCGGGGCTGGCAACCCAGCCCCCAGCCTTCAGGCCCTCCCTGGCCTGAAGCTGGGGCCTCATTGGGAACCCACTTCCTTCCACCCAGGAGCCTGTTTGCCTCTTGCTGCCATCCATGGAGCCTAGGCAGCCTGCATCAAGGAGTACCTGCAGGCCAACACCAGGCTGTCATCAGCTCCTGCCTTGTCCTTCCACCTGTGCTTGTTGGTGCCCAAAGTCCAGAGGGGGCCAAGGTAGCAGGGGACTGGCATGTCCATGCTGCCCCAAGCATGTGTACCCCCAGTCAGGCTGCAACAGTGCCTGGGCTCAGCCTCACATTGCTCTGAGATTGGAATGGGTACTGATAGCAGGGTGAAGCTAGGCAGTGGGACTAGGCAAGTCCAAGCCTGGAAGGGCAGGGTGTACCCCCAAGAGTGCAGAGAGGCCTGGGTCTATACCTCTAACTTGGGCAGCTGCAGCTATGCCAGGGAGGGGCCATGCCCAGGAGGGTGGGGCTGCTGCCTGCTCCCAGCTCTTGCCAGCTCCATGGAAGGTGCAGCCCTGGCCAGGTTCCCTGACAGCCTGGGCAGGGGCTCCTGGTCCTCACTGGGCCTGGTCAGCACCAGGCTGTCATCAGGGGAAATGTCAACATGAGCTCCCTCTATGGCCCTGACACTGAGGGGCAGCCTGGGACTCCTCCTCACCCAGCTCACAGCCCTGCCCATGGGTGTCACTGGAGCAGATATCAGGCCCCAGGCCTGTACAGTGGGAGTGTCTCTCTTGGTGATCACCCCAGTGCAGGACAGACCCTGTGCAGAGCCTCCTCCTTAAGTGCAGGAACCTGGCATATCCATGGTGGGGTGCGTATGGTGGCTGTGCTGCTGGCTGGGTCCTCAAAGTGGATACTTCTCCAGCTTCTCACCCTGGGCCCTTGAAGTGTGGCCCCAGGCCCAGCCCCATGCTCTGTGTGCAAGTGCGGCACCATCCGGGGCCCAGCTCTGCCTTGGGTCCCCTCTGCTTGACCATGCTGGTTTCCCACTGGTGGATGACCCAGACTGGCCCACAGGGTGTGGGCTGCAAGGGGCTGTCTATCTCCTCCACACGCCCTCCCCCAGTGGTGATGTGTTGGCAGCAGCCCCTTGGGACAGCCTGCTGCTACCATCACTATTGCAAATGGGATTGCTTTCTTAATTTCTTTTTTGAAAAGTTCATTTGTAGTAAAGAAACACAACTGATTTTTGTCTTGACTTTAAATCCTGCAACTTTATTGCATTTGTTTATTAGTTCTAAATATTTTGGTGGAGATTTTTGGGTATTCTCTATGTAAGATCATGTTGTCTACAAACAGAAACAATTTTACTTTTTCTTCTCTGATTTGGATACCTTTCATTTACTTTTTCTTACCTAATTGCTCTTCTTAGGACTTGTATCACTTTTTAATTTTTTTTTTCCATTTGTTTCTCTGACTAGGTAATTTCAGATGACCTGTCTGTGAGATCATTGATTATTTCTTCTGCTGGATTGAGTCTGCTATTGAAGTTCTCTATGAAATGTTACAGTTCAGTCATTATGTATTTTAGTTCCAGAATTTCTATTTAGCCCTTTAAAAATATATAATTGCTATATTTTCGAAACTTCTTATTTTGTTTGTGTATTGTTTTCCTGGTTTCATTTACTTATCTATCTGTATTCTCTAACAGCTCACTGAGCTTCTTTAAGACAATTATTTTGAATTATTCATCAGGCAAGTAGTACATCTTTGTTTCTTTGGGGTTAGTTACTAGTGTTTTGTTTTATTCCTTTGGTGGTGTCATTTTCCTCTAATTACCTGTGATCCTGTGGCCTTGCATTCGTGTCTCTTCATTTAAATACACAGGCACCTATTTTAGTTTTTACAGTTGACTTTGGCATGTAAAACCCTTCACAAGTCACCCCATCTGGAGCTGCTGGATGAGCTGCCTGGCAGGTTCTATGGGTGGGTTTTTCCGGTGACTGGCTAAGTAGGTGAGGTCCACAGGAGCAGACGTGGAGTCTGGGTTTGTGTGGGCAAACCTGATGCCTGGGTCTGTTGGTCTTGGCCTGGATTTCTGGGCCTGTTGGGGTGGTTCTGAGTCTGACTTTGGAATCAGACCTGGATCCTGGTTTTTCAGGAGCCAAACTGGTGGTAGGACAGGCCTGGAGCCCAATTCAGTGGGGTCAGGCCTGGGTCCTTGGGGGTGGGTCTGGATCCTGGGGCACAGGAGCTGGCTTGGCAGTGGAGTGGCCTACAGCTTGAGTTTGTGATGGTGGGCCTGAATTCTGGAGACAGAGAAATGGGCCTGGAGCCTGGAGATTGGAATTGGGAAACTGTTTGGCACTGGGGCAGGCCTGGAACCTGGTTCTGTCGAGGCTGGCTTTGTCTTAAGCTTCACTGGGCTGGGCCTCATGCTGGTATCTATGGCAGAATCAGGTGTTCACTTCATTCTCCTGCCCACATGTGGAGGATATCTCTCTCCATGCTGTGCTGAGTGAACTTGGGAGACAGATGACATGGGCATTGTGAAACTCTCCTTCCTACCCTCTTTAGTCTGTCTTTTAAAAATTTATGTTTTTCACCCAATTGCTACAATCTTTTACCTGGATTTTTTTTTTAGCTCTTGTGAAGGGATTTTCATGTGTGAATAAGTGTTAAAATCGATGTTTCTGTGAGGGGACAAGCACTGGAAACTACTATTGTTCAATCTTGCTGATCTGATAATTTTAAAAATTGATTTTCAGTAATGTAATTGTTATGTACCATCCAAGGTTTCAACCAAAAGTGAGTCAGCCAGAAATATAGACCCAGAGATGTTTCAACAGAGTACTTCATCCTAAAATCCAATAGTGAAGAATGATATTTAGAAGAATGGTATTTAGAAACTATGATCTGAATGATCACTATGCTCATTGATATTGGGTAGCAACAGGCTCTCTCAGTAGACAGAGCTCAGTAGACAGAGCTAGACACACACACACCCCTATCTAAGCTATCATCTACTATTTATGTATTTCTACATATGTATGTGTAGATGTATCTGTTTATATGTACACACATCCTATATCACACATTTACATCTATATGTATTTGTCTATCTATCTCTTTATCAATTCATCCATCCATCTATGTATCTCAAAACCCGTGAGTTCATGTTGATATTTGCAATTCCAATCCAAATAAGATGCACCCCAGTTTTCTTTCTTTCTATATTTATAACTCCCTTCTCTGGCAATGAGCAACCTGGCATCCATTATATTTAATATATTTATTTGATTAATTCCTTAATTAATTTGATTAATTTCCTAACATGTTTTTGTGGCCTGCTACCATCCCTTCCTGATACACTGGATTGCCATTTCTCTGCCCCCATGTGGATGCTTACTCTCTTGGCTTGGGTTCCAACACCTTCCTGCAAGGGTACTTCTGCTATCTCCTGATATGGAGATACTTTACCTACTTTGGCACCCCACACTGGGGGTGCTCCATCCAACAAGTTGTCTACCTGTTGAATGATACCTAATGGCTTTTGGGCTGTCTTGTCTTGGAAGGAAAAGGGAAAGGAAGGGGAAAAAAAGAGGAAGAGGTTAAGTTTAATCTTAATTTAAATCCCAATTTCAGTTCTAATTTCACTTCGATATGTTGCTATAAGACAAATATAAAAGGGTTCATTATTTAAATTTTGAAAATTCAATTTTCATGTTAGAAAAGCTAATCCTTTTTCCAACCTGATAGATTTTAGAGAGCACTATGCTTTATTTTTCCTTATTTTTTACTTCTTATAAGAACTTTGGCCAGCACTGGATTCAGCCAAAGAGATTTTAGGTTGGTTTCTGCTGAGTTCTGCTACTCCATAAGCTACAGTAGAAAAATTCTCTCATAAAATCAATGTTTGATAATAAATCAAGAAATTCTTAACCAATAAAAAATTAATAGATACATATTTAGTCTGTATCTGTAACTACATGGCTATTTAAAGTTTCTGATGTTTGTGCAGAAATACTGAGTTTATTAACTATATCTTGCCAGCTTCATTAATACTCTTGGAAGGATATAAGAGTGTACATTGCTTTCCTCTCCATTAAAAAAATACTATCTTCTTTCTCTTGGTCACACTTACAAATGGTCTAATCCTAAGAAAGGGGTTATAATATCACTGACTCTACCTTACCTTATGAAGTCATAGGATTAATCCCATCATGATAGTTTCTATCATTTTAGCAGTCCAAGTATCTTATCTAATCTATTACTCTGTTCAACCCCAATCTTACTCAATTCTCCCCACTTTCCTTACTCCTCATTGAACCACCTAGAACTAACTCATCATCAAAACATTAGAGCCTCAATTTCTTACTGGAATGTTTTCCTGATTTTCTTGCTCTGAAAAAAACCTAACTACATCTAAGGACCTTGCTTCCTGGAAATACTGTTATTTTATAGCTATTTTTTTTTCTTCTCATAGCCTGTGCTCAGTAGAACTTGGAGGAGGGGGTAGGTGCTTGCTTTATGTCTCATTTACACATCTAGATTATTTTTCTTTTCCCAAACTGTTCTAAATTCTATTATTTTTTTCCTAATTCACTACTTTCTGAAGTGGCTATTCAAACCATTACTCTCCTTAAATTTTAAATTCTTCTTTCCCCTCTTCACTATTAACTGATGATCTTGCTTATACCACTGACAAGATAAAAAGCAGTTATGAGGAACTATCTCATTTACCATGTTTTTTCTTCTCTCCTTTTAAAATGGCAACATTTCTCTCTGCTATCTGCTGCTATCTAAGACTGATCCCTCCACTTAAACGCTTATTGACATTCTTTCTCATTCAGGTACTTTCATCCTGCGCTTAACCCTCTTGTGACTCTCCCCTTTCCTCCAATTTACCTTACTCTTAGTGGTAGCTGGTATCTAGGATGGCCTCCAATGGTTCCTGTCTCCTGGAATTCATACTTTTGTGTAGTCCCTTTCTACTTTGTATTAGAGTTTGTGTGATTAGTATATTATGGCAGAAATAACAATATGTTACTTTCACAATCAGGTTATAAAAGACACTGAGGTTTCTGTCTTGGTTGATTTCTCCCTCTCTCTTTTCTTTTCTGTCTCTGTCTCATCATTCACTCTGGAAGCCACCCGCCATGCTGCTTGGAGGAGCCCACCTGGTGAGAAACTGAAGCTTCTTGTCAGTAACAATGTGAGTGAGCTTGGAAACAGATCTTTCACACCAGTCAAACCTTCAGATGACTGTAATCCCAGCCAACATTGTGACTGCAGCTTCATGAGCCAGAACCATACAGCTAAGCTGCTCTTAGATTTCATACACAGAAACTGTATGAGCATAAGTGCCTTGTTATCAACTGCTAAGTTTTGAGATGATTTGTTATAGATAAATAATATATCATAGAATCATGCTTGAATGGCTCTTTTCTTAACCAGACCCTTCCTTAATTTGATGTATGTTTAATTCGATGTATCCCATCAGCTCCTGTCACAGTTCCCTTTTCCTCTTTAAAGCATTTCTATTTCTTACTTTCCTATATTTTTTAGTCCATTTTAATCAGACTTTTGTTCTTACCACTCCATTCAAATTGCTCATGTCAAAGTCACTGAAGACTTCAATGTCATATCCAATGGTTATATATATATATATATGTGTGTGTATGTGCATGTCTGTGTACATATATATATATATATATATATATATATATATATAATATCACAATTGACCCCTCCCTTTGGTAATATTTAACTTGAATCATTATCTTTGCATGGTTTCCAGGAAAATACAGTTTCCATTTTTCACTTCTCCTTCTCCTCATCTTTCAGTGTTGCAGTGTCCCTAGAGCTGTGTTTTGATTCATTGTTCTGATTCTACACCTACTGATCTTTTAGTTACACCATACTGAATAACATTTGAAAAGTCAAGCAATGGACAGTTAACGTTACCCTGAACATAAAAAAATCAGTGTCAAGAGGCTTTTATTTTTATAATTTTTTAATTTGAGCAGGGACTTCGGTCATTCAATAGAACCAAATGTAGTCTCTGTTTTACTCAGAATTTTGTCTGAACACTAGTTAGGAATGTATCCATCCATAACTGCCAGGCTAATATAATACAGATATTTATATATCTTTAAAGTTTCCTTTTTATTGAGAGTCCTGGTTTATCAAGTTTCCAGAAGGCTGATTGTGATTCCATCTGAATAATTGTTTATAAGTTTGAAGCTATAGATTCAAACTGATTTCATTTTCAAAAGAATTAGTTAAAACTTCTAATTCCATTGGGCAACATCTGCCCCCACAGATACATATCTCGACATGTGACTCACATGTTGCTCTGTGTGTTAGAAAGGCTTATGTCCTAATATGGTAGGACACCAGAGAAGCTGGAGGTAACCAGAGAGCCACTATGCAGTGGTATATTGACTTTTTCTATATTGCTTGGTTGTCTCTGATGAATTCTAGGCTGCTCTACAAAATAAAAGAACGACTTTAGAGCTGCTGAAACTGAATACAAAATAGACTTGCAGGTGAAGCATTTATGTTAGTTTATAAGGCTCTTTACTTGTGAAGTGAGCCTGTGTGGATTCATCTGTCACAAGGTGAGAACCATACACTCTTTTGTTTTATGACTAGTCACTCTCCACCTCTCCAGTCCTCATTACATATTGGCTTTCTTTTGAAGACCCAGCACAGAAACACTGACATTCCTTAAGACACAAAGATATATAAATAAAAAAGCTTTATGATATTAATAATATCATTTGACTATTTGCAAGGAAGCAGCTGTTACGCAGGTCAATAGTTATACAATATATTCAGAATTAAAATTTGGCATTAATTTTAATGAATGAGTTAATATTTTAAAAAACTATTTTAAAAGCCTAGAATGAGAATGTATAGAAGTGCTGATTAGTGTAAGATGCATAACTGAGTAATAATGCATGTCCTATAATGTGTTAGTCACATCAATGCTCTATAAACTTTGCATTTTTACCACAAAAGATACATTAAAATGAATAAAGGTTTGTCTTGATTGACCCTGTTAAGAGTATTTAATTCAGGGTAAAATTAAAGTGGAACATCCAACTGCAGTGAATTTAAACATTATATGAAAAACAATTGGAATTTATGGAGTGTATTTTTCCTAACTAAATTATGCTCAGTCTTAGCTAACATGGAGTCACTTAAGTATCACTTTAATATTTTGTATTTGGGTTTCTTTAAATTTGATGATATTCAGTTCAATTCATTAAACTTTCTAGATTCTCATATATTTTGTCTACATTTTGTCTATGAAATGGGTGAAGTGAGTACACAGAAACTGAGTGACTAGTACCTTTCTACATATAAAATTATACTATGTTTAAAAATTTGTGTATAATGTGCTAGATATAATGTGATGTTGATTGTTGCTGGAGGAAATGTAGTGACAAAGCAGGATGCTTCCCTCACCCCTTTGTGGGACTTGCAACAGGGGTGCCTCATTTACTGAGCCCACTGCTGTCAACTTGTGGGACAGAGCATGTGAGTGAACAAGGTAGGAATTGGAGTGCATGAACTCTGAAACCAGCCAGCCACTTTGATGCTGGCAGGAGTCAACTCTGCTCACTTGGATCCACTGTGTTCCACCCCTTGCAGGAGGGAGTGTGCAGGTGAACAGTTGTAGAAGCCAGGATGAGCACTCTTAGGCACCAGCAAAAGCAAACTTCAGTATCTAGAGGTGGGGGTTGCCTGCTACTCCTGAAGCCCCAGAGGGCATGTTACAGAGCTCTTTTAGCTCTGTCATCCAAAGATGGCTTAAGTGTTAAAAACTCAGTGGGTCCACGCTTCCCTCTGTGAGGGAGGGCAGAGGGCCAGTGTGACAGACTGGTATCCTGTGTTATCTGAACTCATGGTTCCTGAGCTCTTGTCTGGCATCCAGGAAAAAATGAGGTTACATGAACGAATTGAAGGATGGTAAGTACAGGGAATTTTATTGCCGATGAAAGTGGCTTCAGCTCAAAAGGGGACAGAAGCAGTGTAGGTAATCTTCCCCTTGAAGCCCGGTCATCTCTGGTCAGATTCTTCTCCAAAGTTGTGCCATCAACATGTCCCTCTGAAGTCAACCTGCTTCTTTCTGATGTCCAGCTGTAGTCTCTAACATTGAGCTGCTTCTCCTCTCTGCCAGCTGAGTCTGGGTCTTTATAGACACAGCATGGGGCAGGATAGGGATATGGGTAGTTTAGGAAAAGGAAACATTTCAGGGGGAAAACAAAGATATAAGTTCTAACTTTAAGCTGAGGTATCAGACTTTTTGGCTTGAAGGTGGGGCTTTTACCAGGGGCCTGCCCTTCTGTGCCAAGAACTTCTCTGCCTCCTGCCTCTGTCATTGTAGCAGTGATATGGTATAGAGACAGGAGTGAGTATAGCCCCAAAACTCAAGAAGCTCACATTTAAAAACAAGCAAACAAAAAACATATATTATTACACAATAGAATTAAGCAATCGTTTTAGGAAAGTACAAGCCACATGCTGTAATCAGTGTAAGGAAAAAAGGATCATGTCCTGTTTCAAAGATCAGGTTGTGTTTCTAGATGATTATTGCATTTGAGATGGGTACTAAAGGATGCATAAGATTTGATAAGTAAAGAAGTCAATGAGAAAAAAAGAATTTCCATATGTAGTGACATAATCATGTAGAAATGGAAAAACAGGATATTTTCAGGAAACTTAGAGAATATTCTTTCAGTTTGGTTTAAACACAAGATACACGCAAAAAATAACCTAAAAACATAGCTTCAAACCCTGTTGTGGAAATCTTTAATGGCTAAATTTTGAATTTAAACTTAATTCAGTTGGCAAAAAAGGCTATAAAAAATTTTAACAGAAAATAGGAATGAATAGGATATCTAGGATTTACAAAGATAAAATTGGGAGGTTGAGGAAAGAGTTAGGATAAAGATAAAAGGAAAGAACCAGAATGAATGAATAAATACCTAAATGCGAGGCAATGCTGTAAACAGTACCTCTTCCTTATTGAACACAGTGGAGACAAAATGTACTGGTTAATTTTTAAATATCAATTTAACTTTCAGAGGGAAAATAGAAGATGTGCATCTGCTATTCACCTTTTAAAGACAAGACATATTTCAACACTTGAATTAAAGAGAAAAGGGTTGGGCTCTGAGTGACCAATAGTCAAATTTGTGATAATATCCATTTAAACTAGAAAAAGATGTTTTACGTAGGATTCCTAGTGGCTGATAGTTTTAATATTTATTTTTATTTTCTTGAGACGGGGTCTCACTCTGTTCCCAGGCTGCAGTACAATGGTGTGATCACAGCTCATTATAGCCTTGATCTCCTGGGCTCAAACAATCCTCCTGCCTCAGCCTCCCAAATAGCTGGAAACACAGGTGGGTGCCAGGATGCCCAGCTAATTTTTAAAATTTTTTGTAGTGATAAGGTCTTGCCATGTTGCCCAGGCTGGTCTAAACCTCTTGGCCCCAAGCAGTCCTCCTGCCTTGGCCTCCCAAAGCGCTGGCTTTATAGATGTGAACCACCAATATGGACAATTTTAATATCTTGATGTGATAAGAAAATTACTTAGCTTGTGTACATGTCTCAGGCTATGGGGAATGTAAAACAGTTTCTAGTATGACTCTAAAGTAGATTTTTCAAAGTAAGGCCCATAGGTTGATGAATCAGCACCTCTAAGAGGAGTAGCAATCTGCTTCTAGTTGCAAAAGACTTTTGTTACTATAGTAACAAAAAAAAAAAACCCAGATAATATAAAAATCATATGTTTCTATGGACCTATGAAGATAAAAGGAAGTCTTAATGAACTAAATTCCAGAGAGGAAAGAATCTTTTATTAAAGAGCAGAAAGATTCATACCTGAGGAAACATGTCTTGTTTGGGTTTCTCCAGGTGGAACCATTGACCTGACATATCAAGAGATTTTGCAGGGATGAGGAAAAACCAACTGAGCCTTTAAATAATAATTTAGTAGAATGAATTGGAATCTAGACATAATGAGATTCAGCCTGAAAATTATATCCCTTTGCTACAGGTCCTTTGAACAAAAAGAATTGCCCAAGATTTGCAGAGGAAATACTATAAAGCAGCTATTTTTGCACAGGCTTTTTGCATTTCCACAGATTTGGGGCCTTTATAGATTTGAATTAAAGGGTTAAAAAATGTTTTAAAAATGTGGCCCAACCCCATCCCCATTTCAAATACTGTGATCCCTGACAGCTGTTGTAGAAAGTTGGAGGTTGGGCCAGTAAAGCGAACTCAATCTCATTGAAACTGCAGCCCTTCTCAAGCTAAACTCAATTCTTGGAATAATGTTTATGCTTAGCCTTCCACTCTAACCTTAAGACATAGGGAAAGACTTTTCTGAAAACATAACAAGAGCAAACAAAACAAAATAAGCAATATTATATTTTGATCTCCACTCTATTTTTATATTCCATGTCCAGAATGCAATAAAAAATTACAAGACATACAAAGAATAGGCCTGTGCTTAGATCCCACCTAGTTCAGATAAATCAAAATTGGTGGAACTAGTAGTTGAAATAGAAAGTTAAAATGGAGGGATTTGCATATGACAGAAAAAAAAGATAATAGAGACGAGAGAGCTAAGGTGATCCTCTGACACAAAAACTAGGGAGGTCAAATTAGAGAAGGAAGTGAAAAGCATGAAATGCTACAAAAGAGAAGTGAGATACAAACTGATTTTTAAAAAAAATCATATTTACCTTATTTCTTTATTTCTTACAAAGTAGCCATTCTTTTTGCCAATTAGAAGAGCAGTTTATTCAAAATTTTAATGTAAAACATGGAAGTTCTAATTTTCTTTTGCAAATTTGAAAGAATAACTGAATAGTTTAAAAGTTGCTTCTCTTAAAATGCCTTCCTTCTCAAACAGGTTAGGCCATCTCTAATAACAACTTCTCTTATGCTTGCAAAATTAACAATTTGTAATAAAAAAGAGAAAGCATAAATTATTTCTTGTGACTAATTGTACTTTATCAAGCTATTAATTTTAATCAGAAAGCTAATGTGGTAGGCTGCAAGGAATGGAGAATTAAGCAGATGTTCATTGATAACTTGGAAGAGAAAATTCTATTTGAAAAAGCAATGAATATTTTCTCCATTATTTTATTTAAACAGATGTTCTGTCTAATCTGCATTCACTTTACTTACTACCTTATCTTTGACCTTTCCTTTGATAGTATTCATGGAAGAGAATGTCAGTGTTTACCTACCTGCTGTGCTTCCATCTGTCTAAGCAGTGCATGGATACACACAAATTATATTTCATTTGTATGACTTTGAATGACAGAGGAATAACTAAGACTTTATAGACATAGAATAATCAGATATTATCTCTTTAGTTCCAAAATAAACTATAACACCATCTTACATCTGGACAGTTTATGCTAGGAGCAGGTGCTTTGAATCACTTCAAACTAGAAGCTCTGATTCCAGGAATCTCCAGAGGTTTCTCTAAACAGTTTTTGTATTGGCCTGCAAGTTTGGTCATTTTGTTACTATTTTTTCCACCTGGATTGGTGTTCAGGCTGTGGTAGAAAGAGCAACAGTGATTATTTGTGATATTGGTTGATTATTTTAACTGTAGTCAAATAAGCCCTCGTGTTTGCAGTCTCAGGTGTTTGTTAGTAATTTGGAGTTAAAGGCTCCTCTGAAAAGAGCTTGGCTTCTTTGGGAATTATTTTATTGTTCAAATAGCTTGGTAATTTTCCAGGTGGACAAGGACCTGAAGCAGATAAAATATCTCTAATAAGATATTCTCCAGTATCTCTGGAATAAAAAAGTATTGTTTGTCCATAGGAGGTTTTAGCTGCCAGTATCTTAATTGGAATGAGGAGGATAATTTTTATCTATAGATTGTTTAAAAAAGAAACATTGTTTAAAAAAGAAACATTGTTTAAAAAAGAAACATTAAGAAGTCAAGGTCCCACCGCAAAGTTATATATGACATGTAGGGGATCTGGTTAAAGAAATATATTGTCTTTAGGAATACTTTCAAGATGGTCTGATTATATAATTCATAGCATAAATGAATTTAATTTTTTAGCACATAGCCTAATCTGATTGTATAATGGGAAATACAAACCTCTCTAGCAGAAAAGAACAAAAAATCTTGAAGATGTTTTAACTGCTATTATTTTTGCACAATTTGGACATATTTCTGAGATATGACCCATTAGATAAAAATGACATAATAAAGCAAATCCCTGAAGTCCTCCTCTCCTAATATATGTATCTATATAAAATTTAAAGTAGATGGCATAAGGCATATGTTTATTATCTATGTAACAAATTATAGTACAACTCAATGGCTTAAAACTACAACATTTACTGCCTCACAGATTCTGAGTGGAGAATCCAGGAATGGCCTAGATGAGTAAGTTTGGCTCATGGTCTCTTTATAAGGTTACACTCAAGATGCTGGCTGGAGTTTCTGTCATCTGAAGGTGTGAATTGGACTGTTATGTTCACTTCTAAGACAAAACTTTAGAACTGAAAAATATAACACATGAAATAAAACACTGGATGGGCTAAATAGAAGTCTGGAAATGAGAGATGTTGGTAGAATGGGTTAAAATATTATTCTATTATATGCTATCTACAAGAATGATTTCAAATATAATGTTGCAAATAGGTTGAACAGGGAGGAATGGAAGAAACATAGACCAAGAAAACTAATCAAAAGAAAATTGACTCTGATACACTAATATAATACAAAGTAGATTTCAGAGCAAATAAGATTATTATGACAAAAAGGATTATCACATAATAATAACAAGTCAATTCAACAAGAAGTTAGAAGAATTCTAAATGTGTATGTTCCAAACAACAAAGCTTTAAAATTCATGAAGCCAAAATGGCAGAGCTTAAATACAAGATAGATACATGTACAACTATGGCTGGGGACTTCAATACCTTGTCTTAATAATTAGTACTAGAAAGAAAATCAGCAAATATAAAACAACACCAACTAATGGCATCCAATTGACATTTAAAGTACATATCATCCAGTAACATCAGAATACATGTTCTTTTCTTTCTTTTCTTTTTCTTTTTTTTTTTTTTTACATGTTCTTTTCAAGCACACTTGGAACCTGTTCTTGAACCTTAACAAATTTAAAATAAAATCATTAAAAAGTATTCTCTTACATAGTGGAAGCAAACTAGCAATCTATACTAGAAAGGTAACAGGAAACTCTCTTAACACTTGGAAATTAACGAATAGGTTTCTAAATATTCCATGGGTAAAATAGAAAGTTTCAAGGGCAATTAATTTAATACAACTGTAGTGGGTCCAATGATTTATATTTCTTATAAGTTTCCAGTTGTTGCTGATGCTTCTAGTCCAAGATGGGAATAGGGCAAAGCAATGTAGACTACATTTTAAAAGCCACTGATGTAAAGCTTTACAAGTAGAGTTCTTCTAAAGATATCTATATTGCAGATACAATCCAGCTATGGCAACCCAAAACACTCCTTCTTATGGAAAGATCGACATTAATGATCGTGTGTCTTTTACTTGTATTTATTTTTCTAATAAAGCTTAATTACATTTGTACCCCATGACAGTAGTGGGGATATATGTATGCATGTTTGCCCCTTTGCATGGCAGTCTGGCTGCTTAACACATTTGTAACCTGCTCAGCTCCTGAAGACTTATTGGTGGCTCTTATTTAGAGAGTGTGATTGAATGACAGTACATAGAAGGTATAGTTTGTATTTGCCATTGCTTCATATGTTTGAATATACTGGCAAAAATGTAATTTGTGCCTTTCTAGGCATCATATTCACAACTAGGCTAGCTTCCATTTTAATTAATGATGGTGCCTGATTTGGGTAGTTCAAATAGCGAGTCTTCCTAAAGGTGAATAACTGAAAGTGCATGTTAGGTTTACTGTATAGGAAACATACACATAGACAGGTATGCATACACTTTTTTTTCTTTATGACATGTAGTCCATTAAGTTACATGCCAAGATTTCTAGCCTTATGATAGGTGATGCTGTTTTCCATTTCTTAGGAATAAGTTTTAGCTTCATTGCTTTTAAGGAATTATTGGAATGATGAAGTGAATGAATGTACTTGGTTTTCCCATAACTGACACTTATTAAACACCTCCACTGTTCCAGATACTAATTAAACACTAGATCATTGTATTGATATCTATCACACCGCTGGTTAAGATTTTGAGTGAAATCAAATTGAATTTATAGATAAGGTTTGGGCAAACTGACACCTTACACATATTGAATCTTCTAATCCATGAACATTGGATATTCATTTATTTAGGTCATTTTAAATTTCTTCTGTGTTTTTTCAGTTTTTGCATACCAAAGCTCTACATATTTTGTTGGTTTTATACCTATTCTGAAGTGTTACTGCAAATTTTTAGGATAGTTTTTAAAAAATAGACTTTATATTCTAGTGCAGTTTTAGATTCACAGCATAGCTGATTCCCATATCCCATCACACATACGTAGATTCCTCCATTATTAACATCCCTACCATGGTAATATAGTTGTTACCATTGATGAACCTGCATTGATATATCTTTGTTATTAGAATCTATAGTGTGCATACGGGCCCACTCTTAGTGTTGTAGATTCTGTGGGTGTGGACAAGTTTGTAATAAGATGGATCCACTATTATAATACCTTAAAGATTAGTTTTACTACCCTATCTGTGTTGTAATTATTATTATTATTCCCCTAACTTAAAAGAAGTTCAAATTGTGCTTGTTCATTGCTGGTATATAAGGGACTAACATTTGTATATTGACCTTATGTCCTGATACTTTGCTATACTCACTTATTCCAGGAGATTTTTGGAAATTCTTGTTAGATTTTTTTTGGTCAACAATTGTGTCTTCTATGAATACAGTTTTATCTATCTCTTTCCATTTCATATTTCTTTTATTTCTTTTTGTGTTATCACAATAGCTGATCTTTCAGTACACTGTGAAATAAAAGTGATGAGAGGGAACTTCCTTGCCTTGCTCCCAATCTTAGGGGAAAAACATGCAGCCTCTCACCACTAATTTGATAGTTAGGTTTTCATAGATGTTCTTTATCAACTGAGGAAGTTCTCCATTCCTAGTTAATTGATGTATTTAAAGAATAAACATGACTGGGTATTGGATTTTTTCAGATTATTTTTCTGAAGCTACTGATATGATCATATTTTCTTCCCTATTTGGTCTGTTTGTAAGATAGATTACATGGTTTCTTCACTGTTGAATGAATCTTTCACACTGCTTGGTCATATTTTATAATTGTTTTTATACATTCTTGGAGTTTTTGCTAGTATTTTGATGAGGATTTTGCATTTATGTTTATGAGAGATATTGATCTAAAGTTTTTTCTTTTTTGTAATGTCTTTATACAATTTTGGTATTAGGGTAACCATGGCTTTATAGAATGAGTTGGAAAGTGTTTTCTGTTTCTCTTTTTGGGAGGTTGTGGAGAACTGGCATTATTACTTCCTAAAAAATTTGATAGAATTCACCAGTGAACTCATATAAATCTGTCATTTTTTGTTTGGGGAATTATTAGTAATTGATTTTGATGGTTAATACTGAGTGTCAACTAGATTGATTTGAAAGATACAAAGTCTTAATCCTGGTATGTGTGTGACGGTGTTGCCAAAGGAGATTAACATTTGAGTCAGTGGTGTGGGAAAGGCAGGCCTACCTTTAATCTGGGTGAACACTGTCAACATGGCTAGAATATAAGCAGGCAGAAAAATGTGAAAAAAGAGACTGGCCTAGGCTTCTAGGCTACATCTTTCTCATGTGCTGGATGCAATCTGCCCTGAAACATTGAACTCCAAGTTCTTCAGTTTTGGAACTTGAACTGGCTCTCCTTGCTCTTCAGCCTGCAGGCGGCCTATTGGGGAACCTTGTGATCATATGAGTTAATACTTAATAAACTCCATATATATAATTATTAACTCACACACACACATACACATATACATATATATATTCCATTTGTCCATTTTTGCTTTGATTGCCTATATATATATATATATATATATATATATATATATATACACACACACCATTAGTTCTGTCCCCCTTGAGAACCCTGACTAATAAATTGATTCAATGTATTTTGTAGATATAGGGCTATTCAGTTTATCTATATCTCCTTGTATTAGTTTTGGATTTCAAATTTTGGATAAAGGCTTATTTGTAGTATTCTTCTAATATTCTTTAAAGTACATGAGATTAGTAGTGATGACCTCTTTTTTATTTATAATATTGGTAATTTGTATCTTCTAGCTTTTTTTTTTTTTTTGGTTATTCAGACTAGAGATTTATAAATATTATTGATCTTTTCAAAGCACCAACAACTGAACCTATGGATATTTTATATTGTTTTTCCCCTATCTGTCTTCATTTTTCATTTTTATTATTTACTTTCTTTTTCTTACATTAAGCTTATATTCATCTTTTTCTCTCAATTCTGTAGGTGGAAACTTAGGTTACTGATTTTATATATTTCCTGCATTTAGTACTATAAAATTTTCTCTAAGCATTGCTTTTGTTACAAATTTTGATAAGTTGTGTTTTCATCATTTCTTATTTAAATATTTATATATATTTACATTTTTAAAATATTTATTTTTAACGTTTGTGGGTACAGAATAATTGTATATGTTTACTGGGCACATGAGATGATTTGATACAGGCATACAATGTGTAAAAATCACATCATGTAAAATGGGATATTCATCCCCTCAAGTATTTATCCTTTGAATTATAAACAATCAAAGTATAGAATTTTCATATTTTAAATGTGCAATTAAATTATTATAAGCTATAGTCCCCCTGTTACTTCATTATATACTAAGTTTTATTCATTCATTCTATTTATTTTGTACCTATTAAGCATTCCCACCTTCCCCCCTTCCCACCAATACATTTCCCATCATCTTCTAACCATCCTTCTACTGAATCTCATTCATTTTTATAGCTGAATAGTACTCCATTGTGTACATGTAATACATTTTCTTTATCCATTTGTTTGTTAATGGATGCTTAGGTTGCTTCTAAATCTTGGCTATTGTGAACAGAATTGTGGCAAATATGAGAGTGCAGATACCACCCAACATAATGAATTCATTTTGGAGGGTTAAATAACCAGCAGTGGGATTATTGGATCATATGGTAGCTCTATTTTTAGTTTTCTGAGTACCCTCAAAACTGTCCTCCAAAGGGATTGTACTAATTTACATTCCTATCAGTATTGTATGAGGGTTTCCTTTTCCCCACATTCCCACCAGCATTTGTTGTTGCTTATCTTTTGGATATAAGGCATTTAAACTGAGATGAGATGATATCTCATTGAAGTTTTAATTTGCATTTCTTTGATAATCAGTGATATTGAGCACCTTTTCATATGTCTGTTTGCCATTTGTATGTCTTCTTTTGAGAAATGTCTGTTCAAGTCTTTTGCCCATTTCAAATCAGATTATTAAATTTTTCCCTATAGAGTTGTTGAGCTTCTTATATATTCTGGTTAATAAACCCTTGTCAGATGATTTGTTTGCAAATATTTTCCTTACTATGTAAGTTGTCAGTAAATATTATTGATTGTTTTGCTGTGCAGAAGCTTTTTAACTTGATGTGATTCCATTTGTCCATTTTTGATTTGATTGCCCATTTTTATATCGCACTACTCATATCTTTGCCCACTCCAATATCTGGGAGAGTTTCCTCAATGTTTTCTTGTAGTAGTTTTACAGTTTGAGGTCTTAGAATTAAGTACTCAATCTATTTTTATTAGAATTTTCTATATGGTGAGATATAAAGGTCAAGTTTTATTTTTTATTTTTTTGCATGTGGATATTCCATTTTCCCAGCACCATTTACTGAAGAGACTATTTTTTCCCCAGGGTATGTTCTTGGCCCTTTTGTGGAAAATGAGTTCACTGTAGGTGTGTGGGTTTGTTTCTATTCTATTAGTCTATGTTTCTCTTTTTATACCAGTACCATGCTGTTTTGGTAACTATAATTCTGTAGGACAATTGGAAGTCAGGTAATGTGATTCCTCCAGAGTTGTTCTTTTTGGTCAGAAAAGCTTTTTCTATTTGGGATCTTTTGTGGTTCCATATAAATTTTAGGATTGTTTTTTTCTATTTCTGTGAATAATAACATTGGCATTTTGATAGAGATTACATAGAATCTGTAGTTTGCTTTGGTTGGTATTAAGCTTTTGAAAATACTGATTCTTTTGATATATGACCATGAAATAGTTTTCATTTATTTTCTCTTTAATTTTTTCTTCGGTGTTTTATAGTTTTCATTATATAGATCTTTCACTTTGGTTAATTCCTAGGTATTTAATTTTATTTGTGGCTACTATAATGGGATTATATTTTTAATTTATTTTGCAGATTATCCACTATTGATATATAGAAATGCTATTGATTTTTGCATGTTAACTTTGTATCCTGCAACTTTACTGAATTTGATTATAAATTCTAACCATTTCTGGGTGGAGTCCTTCAAATATAAGAATATATCATCTATAAGTAAAGATAATTTGCCTTTTTCCTTTCCAATTTGATGCCCTACATTTCATTCTCTTGTCTGATTGCTCATGCTAGGATTTCCAGTGCTATGTGGAATAATAGTGGTAACAGTGGACATCCCAGTCTTAGAGGAAAGGCTTTCAGTTTTCCCCCCATTTATTATGATGGTGTGAATCTGTCTTACATAGCTTTAATTATGTTGAGGTTTGTTTCTTACATATTGAGTTTTTTGAGGGTTTTTATCATGAAGAGATGTTGAATTTGATCAACTGCTTTTTCAGCATCAATTGAAATTATCATATGGTTTGTGTCTTTCCTTCTGTTGATATGATGTATCACATTGATTTGATATATTGAATTATCCTTGCAAACCTGGGATAAATTCTGATTGGTCATAATGAATTATTTTTTAGATGTATCATTGAACTTGGCTTGCTAGTATTTTGTTGGGGATGTTTGCATCAATATTCATCAGAGATACTGGCCTCTAGTTTTCTTTTTTTGATGTGTCTTTGGCTTTGGTATATATTGACCTCATAAAGAAGTATTCTCTTTTCCCTATGTTTTTCAGAGCAGTTCAAGTAGAAATGGTATTAGTTCTTCTTTAAATGTTTGGCAGAATTCAACAGTGAAACCATTGAGTCCTGGGCTTTTTTCTCTGGGAGACTTTTTATTATGACTTTGATCTCATTGCTTGTTACTGATCTGTTCAGGGCTTGGATTTCTTCATGGTTCAATCTTGATAGATTGTATGTATCTAGGAGCCTGTTTTGTCAGCTCTGTCAAAGATCAGACAGTTGTAGTATGTGGCCTTATTTTTGGGCTCTTTATTCTGTTCCATAGTTCTATGTGTTTGTTTTACTACCAGTACCACATGGTTTGGTTACTGTAGCCATGTAGTATAGATTGAAATCAGGTAGCATAAGGCCCCAGCTTTGTTCTTTATCCTTAAGATTGTCTTGACTATTCAGGCCTTTTTTTTTGGTTCTATATTGATTTTTTGAAAGTTTTTTTTTTTTTCTAGCTCTGTGAAGAATGTCATTGGTAGTTTGATAGGAATAGCACTGAATCTGTGGAATAGTATTGAATCTGCAAATTGCTTTGTGCATTATGGCCATTTTAATGATATTGATTCTTTCTATCCATGAGCATGAATTTTTTTTTTTTGCATTTGTTTGTGTCATCTGTGTTTTCTTTGATCAGTGTTTTGTAGTTCTCCTTGTAGATATCTTTCAACTCCCTAGTTAGCTGTATACCTAGGTATTTTATTCTTTTCTGTGGCAATTGTGAATGGGATTGCACTCCTGATTTGGCTCACAGATTGACTGTTATTGGTGTATAGAAATGCTAGTGATTTTTATACATTGGTTTTGTATCCTGAGATTTGACTGAAGTTGCTTAGCTTAAGAAGATTTTGGTCTTAGACTATGTTTTGTTTTTAATAATAGGTATAGAATTATTGTCTGGAAGCCAGAATAGTTTGACTTACTGTCTTCCTATTTGGATGCTCTTTATTCCTTTCTCTAGAATAAAGATGCTCTTTATATTCCTTTCTCCAGTCCTCGCTTGCCACTCTGTGCCTTTAAATGGGACATTTAGCCCATGTATATTCATGGTTAATATTGATGTTTGGATTTGGTATTGCTATTGTGTTGTTAGCTGGTTGTTAAGCTGGCTTGTTTGCATGGCTGCTTTATGGTGTCGCTGGTCTGTACCTAAGTGTGTACTCAGTATTGCTTAGTAATAGTCTTTCCATATTTGATGCTCCTTTTGAGATCTCTTGAAAGGCAGATCTTATTGTTACAAACTTGTTTGTTTCCTTATCTGAAAGCATCTTATTTCTTTTTCACTTAGAAAGATTAGTTTAGCTGAAAATAAAATTCTTGGTTGAATACTTATCTTTGTCTTTAGGAATGTTAAATGCAGGCCCTCAATCTCTTCTGGCTTGTAGGGTTTCTACTGAGAGCTCTATTGTTAGCCTTACGTGATTCCCTTTGTGGGTGGCCTGCCATTTCTCTCTAGCTGTCTTTAACTATTTTTTTTTTTTCATTTTGACCTTGAAAAATCTGATGATTAGGTGTTGTGATGATTATTTTCTTGTATAGAATCTTACAGGGGTTCTCCGTATTTCCTGAATTTGACTGTTGGCCTCTTTAGTGAGGTTAGGGAGGTTTTCATGGATGATATCTTGAAATGTGGTTTCCAAGTTGTTTGTGTTCTCTGTGCCCCTTTCAGAGAGGCCAGTGGTTCATTTATTTGTCTTCTTAACATAATTTCATATATCTCAGAGGTTTTGTTTATTCCTCTTCTTTATTTTTGTCTGACTTTTATTTTAGAAAGCCAATCTTGAAGTTCTGAAATTCTTCTTTCATCTTTGTCTATTCTGCTCTTAATACTTGTGATTGTGTTGTGAAATTCTTGTAGTGTGAGTTCAGCTCTATTAGAGCAGTTACGTTTTTTTTTTGTACTAGCTATTTCCTATGTCAGCTCCTGTGTCATTTTATTGTGATTCTTAGTTTCCTTGGATTGGGTTTTGCTATTCTGAATCTCACTGATCTTTATTCCTATCCATATTCTGAATCTTATTTTCATCATTTCAACCAACTTACCCTGGCTAAGAACACTTGTTGGAGAACTAGTGCTGTCATTTGGAAGGTGTAAGACAGTCTGATCATTTCAGTTGCCAAAGTTTTTACATTGTTTCTTTTTAGAGGCTCCGCTGGCTCTGTGTCACTCCTGGGTGGGCTGTTTTCCTGCTTTACTTTTCTTTGCTCCTCTTGGGTCGAGCTGCTTTCTTCACAAATCCCCATGTGTGTACCTGGATATTTAAGTTGAGATGCTATATTTACTCACCCTGTCTATTTCTCTCTGTGAGAGTGGCATACATTAGCTGCTTTTTGTTAGCTATCTTCTCCACCATCTCTCTGAATTTCTAAAACATGTACTGTGCACCTACACTCCTGTGCTTCCCTCCAAGTGAGGGATCCTCCAGGTTCTTCCCATCCTTTTATATTCAGTCTATGTATTTTTATTGGTGAAGTGTGTTTCTTGTAGGCAGCAGATCAAAGAGTCGTGGTTTTCACCCATTCAGCCACTCTATTTCTTTCGTTTTATTAGAGTGTTTAGTCCATTGAGTGTTTTATTGGAGCATTCAATTAATTATTTATAACTGAGGACACACTCCTGCCATCTTGTTAATTGTTTTCTGGCTGCTTTGTGGTCTTCTCTTCCTTCTTTCTTTCCTTCTGGTGTTCCTTTAGTGAAGGAAATTTCCTCTGGTGGTGATATAACTTAAATTCTTTCTTCCTTTTTATTTTTTCTGTATCCATCATATGTTTTTGGTGTGAGGTTATTCTAAAGCTTGAAAATACTATTTTATAACCCATTATTTCAGCCTGATAACTATGTAAGATTGTTTGCATAAACAAACAAGCAAAAAGAAAACTAATGTAAATCATATACTTTAACTTCGTCCCCCACTTTTTAACTTTTTGTTGTTTCTATTTCTACCTAATTGTACTATGTATTGGTAAATTACTGTTCTTATTTTTGATTGGTTTATTGCTTAGTTTTTCTACTTAAGATTAAGAGTAGTTTACATACCACATTAACAGTGTTATAATATTCTGGTTTTTCTGTGTACTTACTGCTACCGGTAAGTTTTATACATTCAGTTCATTATGTATTGCTCATTAACATCCTTTTATTTCTGTTGGAAGTAACTGCTTTTAGCATTTCTTGTAGGACAGGTTTGGTATTGATGAATTCACTTAGGTTTTGTTTGTCTGGGAAGGTCTTCATTTTTGTTTCATGTTTGAAGGGTATTTTGACTGGATATGTTATTCTAAGGTAAAAGTTTTCTTTTTTTTTCTTCAACACTTTTAATATGTCATGCCATTCTCTCCTGGCCTGTAAGGCTTCCACTGAAAAGTCTGCTGTCAGACATATTGGAGCTTCATTGTATGTTATTTGTTTCTTTTCTTTTGCTGCTTTTAGGATCTCATCTTTACCTTGATCTTTGGGAGTTTCATTTTAAATGTCTTGAGGTAGTCTTCTTTGGGTTACATCTTCTTGGTGTTCTATCAGCTTCTTGTACTTGGATATTGATATTTTTCCCTGGGTTTGGGATTGCTTGCTCTACCTCCTCTGTAAGGCCAATAATTCTTAGATTTGCCTTTTTGAGGCTGTTTTCTAGATTCTGTAGGAGTGCTTCATTGTTTATTCTTTTCTATTTTGTCTCCTCTGTGTATTCTCAAATAGCCTGCTCAACCTCACTACTTCTGTCTTCTGCTTGATCAATTCTGGTATTAAAAGGCTCTGATGCATTCATCAGAATGTCTGTTGTATTTCTCAGCTCCAGACTTTTTGTGTGATTCTTTTATATTATTTCAATCTCTTCATTAAATTTATCTGATGGAATTCTGAATTCCTTCTCTTTGTTATCTTGAATTTCTTTGAGTTTCCTCCATACCACTATTTTGAATTATTTATCTGAAAAGTCACATATCTTTGTTTCTCCAGGATTGGTCCCTGGTGCCTTATTTAGTTCATTTTGTGAGGTCATGGTTTTCTGGATGATGTTGATGCCAGTAGATGTTTTTCAGTGTGTGGGCATTAAAAAGTTAGATAATTTTGGTAGTCTTCACTTTCTGGGCTTATTTGGACCCATCCTCTTTGGGAAGGCTTTCTAGATCTTTGAGGACTTGGGTGTTGTGATCTAAGCTGTCTGCTTTAGGGAGCACCCTAAACCCAGGAACGCTGTGGTTCTTGCAGACTCTTAGAGGTACCACCTTGATGGTGTTGAACAAGATCCAGGAGTATTCTCTGGACTACCAGAAAGAGAGTCTTGTTCTCCTTTTTCACCTCATCTCTCAAAAATAAAATAAAAAGAGTCTCTCTCTTTGTTATGAGCCACCTAAACCTGGGAGCAGAGTGACAGAAGCATCCCTATAGCCACCACCGTTATGACTACACTGGGTCAGACCTGACTCCAGCACAGCACTGTGCCTCACAAAAGGCCTGCATTAACCACTCCCTGGCTATTGCCTGTGTTTTCTCAAGGCCTTGGGGTTTTGTAATTAGCAGGTGACAAATTAGCAGCCAGCCTATGTTCTTCCTTCAGGGCAGCAGATTCACCCATGTCCTAGATGGGTCTATAGGTACAATTTGAAAGTCAGGAGCTAGGGTCAAAAACCTTGGAAGTCTAGCCTGGTATTCTACTGTACTGCAGCTGAGCTGGCACTCATACCACAAGATGCAGTTTTTCCCACTCTTTTTTCCCTTTTCCAAAGGCAGAGGAGTCTCACCCCGTAACACCCAACCGCAATCCAGCCACAGAAAGTATTGACAGATTACCACCGATGTTTCCTTAAGATTCAAGAGCCCCTAAGTCAACTTGTAGGGAAGGATACCTGGTTTGGGACTCACCTTTCAGGGCAATGGGCTCCCTTTTGGCCAAGGGCAGGTCCACAGATGGGATCCAATAATCAAGTCCTGGAATCAGGGTTCCCAAAAACCTACTTGGTGCTCTACCCCACTGTGGCTGTGCTGGTACCTGAGGTGCAAAGTAAAGTCTCCTTTACTCTTCCCTCTGCTTTTCTCAAGCAGAAGGGGTATTGACCCATAACCACCACAGCTGGTAATGTGCTAAGTCTCTCCTGAAGCCAGCAACTCTCAAAGGCTCACCTAAAGCCCTCATCTTAGTATCTGGGTATAGCTGCTGGTTATTCAGGGACCAAGGCTTTTCAGTTAACAGATGATGAATGCTGCTGGGACTGAGTCCTTTTCCTTCAAAGAATTGACTGTCCTTCTGGCCCAAGATGTGTCTAGAAATATCATCCAAACTAGGGCCTGGAACAGGGATCTCACAACTCTGACCAGTGTGTTATACTGCTGTGGCTGAGCTGGTATCCAAGATGCAAGATGAAGTTCTTCCCACTCTTTCCTCTTGTCTCTTCAAACAGAAGGAAGGGATCTCTTTTCAAGCCATAAGCTGTGCAGCCTGCAGTTAGGGGAAGGGTAATTCCAACACTCCCTTAGCTGCCCCAGCTGGTGTCTTAGTAGGTCATGTGCCCCTCAAGTACACTGCCTTTGGGCCTAGTTCAGCAATAAGACCCACTATGAGTTTCAGTCCTTTTGGCCTAGACTACCTTTCAAGTTTATTTAGAGCACAGAGAACTTTAGCCTGTGGTGGTGTGGTTTGTGGGAACTCAGGTTTGGACCACTGGGATTGGCAATTCCCCTCTGGCTGGGGCTGTTTTAAATGCTCCCTCCATGGGTGAGTATCAGCTGAGTTTGGTTCTGTTTTCCTCTCTGCTCTAACAGGAGAGCACTAAGTTCAATTCCTCATAATTACTGTGTTCTCCCTCCCCCAGCACCCAGAGATGTCTTCTGTACTGCTAAGGTTGGAAGAGGGGTTGAGGTAAGGGCGATATTGGCAATTCAAGACTGTTTTTTTGTATCTTGTCGATGCCTCTTTCAGTGACAATGGAGTTAAAATAAGGTACTATGAGGGCTCACCTGAATTTTGGTTCTTATGAAAGTGTTTCTTCTGTGTAGATAGATCCTAAATTGGTGGCCTTGTGGAGAGGATGTTGGGAGTTTTCTATTCTGCCTTCTGGTTCAATCTCTCTTGCTTCTAATTCTTAAATGGAACAGGTAACTTCCTTGAAACGCAATTCAGAGCTACATTTAAAATAATTAAGATGAAGCATGAGTAGAGCTTCTGAGTTGCTAGTCATGTTCTATTCTTGACCTGGGTAAGGGTTGCATTAAAATGAATCATTTTAATGATTCATTTGTGAGATACACATTTTTTCATGTGTGTCACATTGCAATTTTAAAAGGTTATAAATCAAAAATAAATGGAATGGAATATAGTGTTTTAAAAACAGATTTATACTATGTATTCTATATATAATGTGAATTTTTAATTGTAATAAAGGTCTTCTGGATGCCTTGACAAATACTTTTTAAAACTTCTCAGTTTTAAAAAGACCACAGGTCCTTAAAATCCTCTTGTGTTAGAGTTACTAATAGAATACTTAAACATACTGCAAATTAAGGCTGATTCTGCCTGGTTTTCAGCCTTTGCAAATGTTTTGTTCTCACAGCTGTGTTACTTGACCTTATTTCCTGATGGCAGTCTGTAAAAGTCTTTTGAATTTATTCCTAAGCAGGAGAGATTTAAGGAGCCTTAAACTAACATTTTGTATTTCAGAATCTGGTTACCCCTGCTATTAGTCTAGTTCTCATCATGTGCCCCAGTTCTGAAAATTTTACTTCTGTCTTGTTTCTGGGCTTCAGTTCTGACTTGATGACCTGCCACACACTCTATTATTTGTAGAATGTAAACCCTGCTTTTATCTGCTTTACTTTCTTCTGCTTCAACAGTGTCTGAGATCATCTACCTAAATCCCAGCTCAGTATTTGTGCTCTTCCTACCATCTGACAAGCCTTCTTGATTTAATAGTTAGTGTTGGTAGGTTCTAAGATGTTATCTGTCCCTATTTTACCTGTTGACTTTTCTGCCAGCCTTTCTCTTTCCTCTCTCTCTCTCTCTCTCTCTCTGTCTCTCTCTCTCCATATGTATATCTTTTGTGGGCTTCCATTACCTCTAATATCTGTTGCTTTTTTCTGTTTCTACTTGTTGTCTCTTTTCAAATGGTTTCTTGGTACTTCTGTTTGTTGCATTGGGCTTCTTTCTAGGCCTTACTTGGACACTGAATTTATGAACAGAATATTAGAGACGGAAAAAATGTCAGAGTAAATGTATACAACCTTCCCTTTTATAAAGGAGGAGACTGAGGCTCAGCTAAGTATTTAGTTGGAGGATATTTTCATATATTAAAGCAACAGGATAATATTTATAAAATACTTTCAGAAATGTTTTCCTTTTAGATCATCTATTATTTTGGTCAAGAAGATGTCTCAATGTGTCAATCTGAAGACAGCTTCATAGATCTCTGCATTTCCCAGGAAAGTGTGAAGAAAGCAGCCAGAGATTCCAAATCCTCAAGCAGTTACAAAAATTTCCAGAGCTCTGATGGTTGGTAGAAACCTGGTCTTGGGATAGAGAGGTCACATTTAGGAACTTCAACTTTGCAGGCTTTCGGAAGGGCCATTGATTTTAGCATTTGGTGCCAGCAAATGCCCAAATCACCAGATGAGACCAACCACATCTGAGTGGGCACCAACAATGGATGCTTAGTGACCATGATTGGTGTGAAATATCTCAGAGAATACCAACAAGGACTCAGAGGACAGCACGCGGAAAAGAGTCCCCTTCCCTCTCAATGCCCAATTATAGGTAAGCCTCTTAATTCAATGTTTAGAAGAAGACAACAGAGGAAAGCCCTTGAAAAAGAAAGAAGACCTAATATGAAATTTGAACTTTAAATGAATTACAGATTTAGTCAATAGGTTTAGAATAGATAAAACTGAGTAAGTTAGTAATTTTTTTTTTGTTCTTTAACTAAAATTGTGATTTAAGAGCAAGTGGTATACAATTTCAAGAAAATAAATGTGTAATATTTTGCATGTCAGTTTTGAAGGATATTTTTGAAGGCTGGAGGAAATGTTGAAGAGAATAGGGTGTGAGACTCTGGGGATCCACAGATAGTGACTGCAAGACAGCAGAGGGGATGGGATCACAAAAAATAACAGAAGACCTCCAGACCTGAATGACTTATGTGGACAGGGACAGTAAGTCTCTTAGAATAGGGGTAGCCTGTGTGGACAGCTGATCAATAACACATTACTTGGAACTATAGTTCTAGATGCAGGAATTGTGGTATAACTTAAGGTATCTTAAGATTATCTGAGATGGCTTTCTACTAGCCTAATGAGAGAGGGGGGCTGAGGTCAAACTTAAATTGATGTGGAGAACATTTAAAAATGGGATTTGATGTGTCCCTGTTTGTAGGTAGAAATTTATACCTGTGCTTGTTACCTAGCCATAATGATAAAGAAAGGGGAAGAAAGAGAAAGAAGGAAAAAAGAGAGAGAGGAAGGAAGGGAGGAAGAGGAGAAGGAAGGAAGAAAGGGAGAAAGGAAGGAAGAAAGGGAGGAAGGAAGAAAGGGAAGAAGGAGGAAAGGAAGGGAAGAAGAAAGAAAGAAAATACAGAAAGAAAAATATGCTTGTTTATCTCCACATTTATTTTGAGTTTGAATTGTCAAGTTGCTTGTCAAAATGACACTCAAAATCTGATACTTTCTGTTTAGGCCCCAAACCTGTGGGAGCCTTAACTAGACAAACATGAAAAGGTGAAATGTAGTCCCTGAATTTAAAAAGCAGTCCAGTGAAATCAGATCAAATAGAAGTCCATCTGGTTCGCGACTACGTCATGCCTGTGATTACTCTCAAGTGTACAAATGCACCTGAGCGGAAATGTGAATACTAATTGCTTATATCCTGCCAGTCTCCTTGATGCCTCTGGGCCTATGAAGAAAATAAAAATTGTGCATATCTCTCAGGAATATAATCCATCTGGCTTGAGGTAAATGACATTACCTCTCAGCAGATGTAAAAGATTTTAAACTGCAAATTATGAAAACTTAGGCAGAACACCTCTAATCAGACCCCAGAGGAAAGAAAGGGGCACGTTACCCAAGAAAGCTTTTGTCATCTTTTTGTGTTGGGTACTGAGCTGAGAGTATCCTGTCTTTTGATGATGACTGGGTAATTTCTGGACCAAATCATTACTCAGTCTTGTGAAAAAAACCCAACACTGTGTTTGCACTGGTTTGTAAGGAATGTCAAATACTCAAAAAACTAGATGAGTGTTTTTCAGAATCAGTGGGGTAATTTTTTCAAAATATAAATGCTAAACACTAGATCTGCTGAGTCTGAACATCTGAAGGTGGGGACTGGCATATAGGGTAAAGACTCGCCTTGATCAAAGGGCAACAGAGATATACACAGTATTACTATGGCTATCTCATTCTCATTCTTTATTATGTTTGTGGTGTTGTTGCTGTTTTTCTTTTTGAGACAGGCTGGAGGGCAGTGGCATGATCATGGCTTACTGCAGCCCCATCCTCCTGCACTCAAGAGGTCCTCTCACCTCAGTTTCCCAAATAGCTGAGACCACAGGTATGCACCACCATGCCCAGCTAATTTTTTAATTTTTGTAGAGACAGGTCTCTCCGTTGCCCAGGCTGTTCTCAAACTCCTGGGCTCAAGCCATCCTCCCTCCTTAACTTTCCAAAGTACTGGGATTACAGGCATGAGCCACTGCACCCTGCCTTTTGTCGTATTTTATAATTCCTCTGGCATCCACATCTATGGTTTCATTTCATCCTTCCTACAGTCAAGTGAAGCAAGAAGAATGGATGCTCAGAATTTTGTTAGTCTTTTTTTCTCATTGATTTATGCCCTAGTTTCACCCCTCTAGTCCATCCTCCACATTATGGTGAGAGTAATCTATTTAACATGTACATATTATCAACTATTACTGTTCAATTTTTTTTTCTAAATGACTCCTTATTGCCATTAGCATAAATTCATTTCCCTCAAAGAACAAAAAATGTTAGTGATAATCTGGTCTCTGCAAACCATCCTGGTCGAATCTCTCATTCTCCCCTCATGGTATATGAAGCTTTAACAATAGTGACTTCTCATTTACTCTACATATGTCATAAAGTCTTTAACAAACAGCCTACAAGGTCTTCCTACCAGCCTCTATGCCTGGTTAATCCTTACTCATTCGGTTGCATTTCTGCCCAATGAATATTTTCTTTCAATTCATGGCTTAATAATAGCAGACAGATTTGTAAGTTTATTTGTATATATTTCCCATGTTAGTACTGACACACTTTAACATTAGTTTCCTTTTCTTTGGTATGTATCTTTATTATAATTTAATTTCTTCCAGGGTAGGAATTAGTGCCCTTTAATTTTTGTATCTCTAAGCTGAGAACAGAGCCTGGAATATGAATGGAAGGATGAGTAAAAAGTTACTGCTTAAGCTACCCAGTTTATCCCACCAGTTCTGTATGAGTTTTCTCAGCTCGTGCTGAGATGACAGACCTCATGTAGGCACAGACTGACAGCACATGTCTTTCTCCTAGGGGGCCCTCTTGTTGCTCCTGAATGATCAGGGTCAGTGGGACCTGCTTCCACCACACATGTGTAACCCAGAATTGTGAGAGAGGCTAATATGCATCAAACAAACATTTGAACAATGTGGGACGGGAGCAGGTGAATAAAAAGCTAAGAGCACAGTCCCAAGATGCAGGATTTCTTATGGGCACCTGAAAGAACATACATCAGACTGAGGAATTCCTTACACTTGAATACAATCAAAAGTTTACCCAGTAATGTACCCTCTTACTGTCTTTTCTCCTACCCTCATGAACTCCTGCTTCTCCAGTTAAATGGTGCACATCCCAATCAAAGAATGGAACACAGTTGTAAGTGCAGGCTTTCTTTTTGGGAGAACCCAGGCTTAGACAGTTATAGACCTAGTGATGGATAAAGAATTTAATGGTACTTCATAAATGTGTGTGTTTAAAAGATAAAAAAACATAACTGATAAATTTTCAAACAAGCATTTATTTTTAAACATAATTATTGTACTTCTTCTTCAATTTTCAGGAATACTTAGCCACAATATTGTACAATGTTGATCCAAAGTGGCCAGTAGGAAGAGAAGGGACATATAGATTTTATTATTTTACTTATGTTATCAAATATCTCTAACAGAGTAGCCTCTTTTAGTTTTTCTAAGTAAAATTTTACATTGGAGGACTTAGGTGAGGTCATTCTTTGCAATTGCTTTTTAGTTTTTTTTTTTTTTTTTTTTTTGGTCTGGACAATCAACACTGGAATGTTTCCAAACATCTACATAATCTCTTAAATACAGGCCAAATCATTGCATTTTTAACACCAATTGATAATGTTTGGCTCTGTGCTACACCCAAATCTCATCTTGCAGTTCCCATAATTCCCACATTTTGTAGGAGGAACCAACTGGGAGATGATTGAATCATGGGGTTTGGTCTTTTCTGTGCTGTTCTTGTGATAGTGAATGAGTCTCATGAAATCTGATAGTTTTAAAAATGAGAGTCTCTCTGCACAAGCTCTCTCTTTGTCTGCTGCCATCCACATAAGATGTGACTTGCTCATTCTTGCCTTCCACCATGATCGTGAAGCCTTCCCAGCCATGTGGAATTGTAAGCTCAGTAAACCTCTTTCTTTTGTAAATTGCCCAGTCTCAGGTATGTCTTTATCAGCAGCATGAAAACAGACGAATACAGTAAATTGGTACCAGGAGTGGAGTGTTGCTGAAAACATACTCGAAAATGTAGAAGTGACTTTGGAACTGGGTAACAGGCAGAGGTTGGAACAGTTTGGAGGGCTCAAAAGAAGACAGAAAAATGTGGAAAAGTTTGGAACTTCCTAGAAACTGTTGAATGGCTTTGACCAAAAGTCTGATAGTAATATGGACAATAAGGTCCAGGCTGAAGTGGTCTCAGATGGGGTTGAGGAATTTGGTGGAAACGGGAGCAGACATGGCTCTTGTTATGTTTTAGAAAAGAAACTGATGGTATTTTGCCCCTACCCTAGAGACTTGTGGAACTTTGTACTTGAGAGATGATTTAGGGTATCTGAAGGAAGAAATTCCTAAGTGGCAAAGCATTCAAGAGTTGATTTGGGTGCTATTATAAGGTATTCAGTTTTATAAAGAAAGTAGAGCATAAAAGTTCAGAAAACGTGCAGGCTGACAATGTGATAGAAAAGAAAATCCCATTTTCTGAGGAGGAATTCAAGCCAGCTGCAGAAATTTGCATAAGTAACAAGGAGCTGCATGTTAATCAGCAAGACAATGGGGAAAATGTATCCAGGTCATGTCAGAGGTCTTCACAGCAGCCTCTCCCATCACACACCCAGAAGCCTAGGAAGAAAAAATGGTTTCTTGGGCCATGCCCAGGGTCTCCATGCTTTGTACAGCCTAGGAACTTGGTGCCCTGCATCCCAGCAGCTCCAGCTGAGGCTGAAAGGGGCCAATGCAAAGCTCAGGCTGTGGCTTCAGAGGGTGCAAGCCCCAAGCCTTGGCAGCTTCCATGTGATGTTGAGCCTGTGAGTACACAGAAGTTAAGAAATGGGGTTTGGGAACCTCTGCCTAGATTTCAGAAGATGTATAGAAACATCTGGATGCTCAGGAAGAAGTTTGCTGCAGGGGTGGGGTCCTCATGGAGAACCTCTGCTAGGACAGTACAGAAAGGAAATGTGGAGTTGAAGCCCTCACCTAGAGTCTCTACTAGGGCACTGACTAATGGAGCAAGTGAGCAGAGGACCACCGTCCCCAAACCCCAGAATGGTAGATCCACTGACGGCTTGTACTATGTGTCTGGAAAAGCTGCAGAGACTCAATGACAGACCAGGAAAGCAGCCAGGAAGGAGGCTATACCCTGCAAAGCCACATGGGCAGAGTTGCCCAAGGCTATGGGAACCCACCTGTTGCATGAGCATGACCTGGATGTGAGATACGAAGTCAAAGAAGATCATTTTGGACTTTTAAGATTTGACTGCCCCACTGGATTTCAGACTTGCTTGGGGCATGTAGCCCCTTTGTTGTTTCCAATTTCTTCCATTTGGAATGCTGTATTTACCCAATGCCTGTACCCTCATTGCATCTAGGAAGTAACGAACTTGCTTTTGATTTTACAGGCTCATAGGCAGAAGGGATTTGCCTTGTCTTGAATGAGACCATAGAGTTCAGACTGCAGACTTTTGAGTTAATGCTGAAATGAGTTAAGA
Source organism: Saimiri boliviensis (assembly GCF_048565385.1). Taxonomy (NCBI): domain Eukaryota; kingdom Metazoa; phylum Chordata; class Mammalia; order Primates; family Cebidae; genus Saimiri; species Saimiri boliviensis. The sequence continues at coordinate 37,172,404 of NC_133465.1, forward strand.
CTTTGGGGGACTGTTGGGGGCAGGCATGATTGGTTTTGAAATGTTTGGCTGTGTCCCCACCCAAATCTCATCTTGTAGTTCCCACAATCCCCATATTCTGTAGGAGGGACCTGGTGGGAGGTAATTGAATCATGGGGATAGGTCTTTCCATGCTGTTCTCATGATAGTGAATGGGTCTTATGAGATCTGATGGTTTAAAAATGGGAGTTTCTCTACCCATGCTCTCTTTATGCCTGCTGCCATCCACACAAGATGCGATTTGTTCCTCCTTGCCTTCCACCATGTTTGTAAGGCTTCCCTAGGCATGTGGAACTGTTAGTCCAATAAACCTCTTTCTTTTGTAAATTGCCCAGTCTCAGGTATATCTTTATCAGCAGTGTGAAAACTGACTAATTTACCAGAATTTTAGTTTTGGATTAGGTGCTTAGTGTTAGGTAGACATAGTTGAGTCCAAGAGCACTCCAAGTTAAAAACCCATCAGAAATCACCAGGGAAAGAATTGGGACTTACATTAATTTTTTTTGGCTCAGATGAGTTTATGTTTTTTCATGGTGGTCATATCCTCATCTATATTAAAGTACAGTGGACTTAATTTGAGTATCTGGCAGTAGACTAGGTGAAGCCCCAAAGAATGCAAAGCAACTTCTCAGCTAAAACAACCTCAGTCTACCCAAAAGGGAGTCCTTCATGATCACTCAGTTTTAGTAGGCAAATGTTTTTATTTTCAGGTAAAGTACTCCTATGAGCTGTGCAGCTTCTTCATCAAGGACTGAAAGAATGATGACTAGCAAAGGCAGAATGGTGACTAGAAAAGGCAGAGTAGAACAAAAGAAAAAAGTTATTAGTGGTAACCAGTATATGATAAAGATGAAATTGAAATAGTTTCATGATTTCTTTTATGCCAAAAGCATAGAAAAGCTCTGTTATTGTTTTATTTCCTGCTGTGATCTAAAATAGAAAGGTTAAAAGTGACCTTAAATATATTAGGATCGTTTTATTTTGCTTCTGGGAATGCTGAAAAAAATCAACATGTTTTGATCTGATATTGTTTGAAATATGCCAAAGAAACTTAGGTAAACCACACAATCTTAGTTGTTTGTTGAGCAGGTGATGGACTAACATTTGCCAATTGCCTATGGTGCCAGAAGCATGAAGTGTAGTGGGTGTGTCAATGCCCCAGATGACCTCTGTTTAACAGAATGTTCTTGCTCTAGAGATTTAGAATGATCTATATTTAAATTCCTGGGACATTTAATATATCTGGTGATTGTTATTCGCTCATTCTTAGGAACAAGTAGTTCAAAGCATTGTCTAGTCAGATGGCTGAGGTATGATTCCCTGGTGGACACTGTGTTGGCCTATCTTTTATTTCTTCAGGCACCATCTATTGGCACATTTCATGAATGGCAATCAGTTAGTTGCTTTGGCATGAATTACTTCCTGCTGAAACTTTTTAATTATCAGATCCTTTGAATACTCTCTCTCTTTAGTTTCCAGTAGCAAGTTAGAATTTTCTCCATTTTACTGATTAATTTATTCTGGGGGAACTTTGAGAATGGATGAATCAAAATTGTATGCTTTGCACCGTATTTTGGATAAAAAAGAACCCATTTAACACACACACACACATTGCATACTTTAATATCTGATTTTACATATTTCAATCAAAAATAACTTCAATAAACATTTATATTGAATATAAAAGAAAGCATTATGCTATGCTAATTAACACTATTTACAAAATTCTTTTATAACTTTTTGGCAAAAACTTTTCTTATGAGGTAGAAAATTTATCTACATTTCCCACTAAGCTCAGAGTAATGTTCCCAGTTCAACTTTTCCCTTTCTCCCTTCCTCTGGCATTCTTTCTGTGCTCTCCAACACCAATCTCTTGTTTGTAAGAACTAAATATCTCCAATTTCTTAATTTTTTCTAGATCTCATTTCTACATTATTTAAACAGCAGTTATCTAGGTTATATGGTTATATTTTGCCAATAGAGTTTTGTTTGATTAAAATGATGGCTTCATGACTGATTTTCTTCAATTCAATTTACTAGATACAATGGCAACTTGTTATATGCTCTCTCTATCCAGCGTTCTTGGAATACCGTTACTATATTTGGAGAATTTCCTGTCAAATAGAACTTTTGTAGTCTTCCCAGGTTCCTTTGCATCCAGTTCCCATGCGTGTGTCTTGGGCATCACTTGCTAAATACTTTACTGCCATGGAATAAATTGTGTCCTCTATCCCCCAGATTCATACATTAAAGTCTTAACTTTCAATACAACTATATTTGAAACAGGATCTTTAGGCGGTAATTAAGGTAAAGTGAGGTCATCAAGTTGCGGCCCTGATTTGATAAAACTGTGGCTATATAAGAAGAGGAAGAGATCTCTCTCTTTCTCTCTCTAATGATACATTTGCAAATTGTTTAAACTTTTCCACTACTTTAAATGTACTCTTATCATCTAATCCTTAAAACAGTTTTGAATTAAATATTATAGACATTATTACATGTATTTTTAAAATGAAGAATGAGAGGCAATGAAAGTTTTCAGAGATTGAGTAATAAACTTGAAAAGTTACAGAATTCTAGTTAGAAAGGAAAAAGGACTCAGGCCTCCGGAACATATATCATACAATACATGTTCTTATATTTCCTCTTTTTACTATTTTGCGGTTTTACTTTTAAGCTTTATGGAGCCTTCTAGAAATTACCATTACTTTTTATATTGATAAAGACTCTTGTTTCCTTTCATTTCTACCATTTTATACTGTTCACATTTTCCAAAAATTAGATCACATTCTCTTAAAGATTTTCCAGTTTAAGTTTTTACTCCGCTTATGCTCAACCTGATTATCCTTCACTTTTTTTTAAAATTAGCAGATTTGTATTTTATTTAATTCCATCCTTTGCAAGTGTTATTTATAGTACGAGTATAATAATAACTTTTGGAGAGCTGAATTTACTTTCATAATTCAATTCCTCAGACTAGGTGGGCTAAGATTCACAAAAATATTATCTCAATGACAATTTTACGTTTTGGGAGTCCTGATTTTTCAGCTTCCAGTCTGTCAGCTTTGATCACTGATTTATTTGCTAGTGTGTAAAATTCTATTGACTGAATCTTGGATACCATTTACATAGATAAATAAATAAATCATTTTGATAATTATCACATCAAATAATTTGATAGTTATATAGTATGATAGTAGGCATATATCCTTAGGAAAATGAAGACATTATAAAGCAGCAGATAGAAAAGATATTTGTTTGACTTCTCTTTCTCTCACACTTCACACAAATCCATCACTAGGTCCTTTGGCTCTATCTGCTGAATATGTTTGTGTCACTTATGGTTCTAGCAGGAAGCAGACAGCACATTCATTTATCAATAATTTGAGGGAGTGTTTAATAAAACACCTTTTTAATATGGTGTGGGCAGGGTATTTGGGAAACACAGAGCTTAGTGCAATACCCTGAGGGGAATAACAACCTCAGGACTGAAGGGGCCAGGGAAGGAGCAGTTACCACAGACTGGATGAAGAGAGTCCTGGGGAGATGGCTGCTTTGGAGGAGCCTGTGGGGATGAATGAAGCAAATCCAGACCAAGTTCTCTGGAGAAAATCAGGGGAATGAACAGCTCTTTTCTGTCAACCTGATACTAGGGTGGAATGAGTAGACACAGTGCACACAAGTCAGCCTTTAAGGGGAGATGAATGGTAGAGATGCATCAGGAGAGTCAATGGAATATCTCGGGCACAATATCCAATCCGATCACAATGCAGCACCTTCACGGTAATCACTTTGGAACAAACAATCTTCATATTTTTCCTAAGCTATTTCAATATCCTATCCTCCCTACTCCTCTAATTTGTTTCCTCTTGAACCTCTCACGTATCTTCTACAAGCAGCCAGAGTGATTTACAATCTCTCAGTGGACAAGGACACATCTTTTCTCAAAACTCTTCAATGACTCCCAGATTATGAGCAGTAAGTGTAAATCTTTATCATGATGGCTGAATATGATCTAGCTTGCCTATCACTTTTCTTGTTATCTCCTATTTAATACACTTCCACCTATCTCTCTTACCACAAATCTCCAGCCACAGTGTATTAGTTTGCTGTCGCTACTGTAACATAGTACCACATACTTAATGGCTTAAGTAACACAAATTTCTCACTTTATATTTATAGATATCAAAATTTAATATCAAGGTGTTGACAAGGCTGTGATACTCATGAAATCTGTGGGAGATAATCTATGTCTTTACATTCTTCATCTGGAGGCCACCTACATTCCTGGGCTCACAGCCCCTTCCTTCAATGTCAAAGCCAGCATCTTAGCATGTTCTCACCTCTCTAACCTCCTGCCTTCCTTTTATACCCACTCTTGTGATTAAAATGGACACATGTGGGTAATTTAAAATAATCACCCCATCTAACTATTGGCAGGGTCAGTTTTTTTCACTTTTGCCGTTCTGATTGATAAAATGTAGTCTTTCATTTATTTTGCATTTTTTAATATATCAATTTTGAGTGAGTGTTTTAAGACTTTTTTTAAATTTTTTACTTCCTTTTTTATACTCTAGTCTTAAGAATAAATAAATCTTTCACCTTTTAAAAATGCTTGTTTTTATGTGACCTGCTTTTAGCATTCATTAATTTTTCTATCAATTTACTCATCTTTTTATGGATTAGTATGTGATTTTCATATACTAACAAAATTAGTCTTTCGTCTGCAATAGGTGTTTCAAATATTTTTTGATTGATTGTATTTCAAGCTTCTTTTGTGTTTATTCAAGGATTTTCTGTGGTTTTATGTTTTTTGTTTTTTAAGACAGAGTTTCACTCTTGTTGCCCAGGCTGGAGTATAATGACACAATCTTGGCTCACTGTAACATCTTCCTCCTGGGTTCAAGGGATTCTCCTGCCTCATCCTCCTGAGTAGCTGGGATTACAGGCACCTGCCACCATGCCTGTCTAATTTTTGGGGGTTTCACTATTTTGGTCAGGCTGGTCTTGAGCTTCTGACCTCAAGTGATCCACCCACCTGAACTCTCAAAATGCTGAGATTACAGGGATAAGCCCCATGCCTGGCTGAATTTTTGGCAGGTTTTTAAAACACAAATGTTTTTATAGTATAAAATTCAGTTTTCTCTTTAATGTTGGAAGATTTCTTTGCATGCTTTAAAATTCTTTTTTTTTTTTTTTTTTTTTTTTTTTTTGTAAAGTTGGGATCTTCCTGTGTTGCCAAGTCTGGTTTGGAACTCCTGGGCTCAAGCTATCCTCCTTTCACCTTGGTCTCCCAAAGTCTTGGGATTACAGGTGTGAGCCACCATACCCAGCCAAAAAATACTTCATTCTTGAACATTTTTTATTATTTTAAAAGTATCTTCCAGCACTTTAAAATTACTATTTTTACATTTTAATTATTTATTCATGAGGGAATCAGAAAATAATTAAGACACAGAATTTTATTTTGTCAAATAAGTAGCCCTCTCATATATTAAAATATCCATCTTTCTTCTACCAATCTGAAATATCACACCTACCCCACTCAATTTCCTTAAGTTCTTGGGCCCATTTGGGACCACCTATTGTATGATGTTGATTGGTTTGTTTAATCTTGTATCTATGGCTTATGAGTGTATCCCTTACTTTTTTACTGGAATATCGTCTGTCTTTCTCAGAACAATGTTTTCCTGCGGTATTCGATAATGTTTTTCTCCCCCTTCAGCCTTATGCTCCTAAACTTGGAGATGGAATAAGTATTTTTCATATTCCTTGTTACTGCTTCCACAACTCTTCTCTAAATACCTAACTTTAAAGTTCGAAGTTTTCAAACTGATTTTTGAGTCACTTCCACTCCATCTTTGAAGTTCTTAACTCTCTCTCTCCCATATTCCTGTTACGATCTTGGCCATTTCAATATCTATCAGGCGTCCCCAAATTACGGCCTGTGGGCTGCATGCAGCCCCCTGAGGCCATTTATCCGCCCCCCCGCCCCCGGCAACCCCGCACTTCAGGAAGGGGCACCTCTTTCATTGGTGGTCAGTTAGAGGAGCACAGTATGTGGCGGCCCTCCAACGGTCTGAGGGACAGTGAACTGGCCACCTGTGTAAAAAGTTTGGGAATGCCTGACTTCTGCTTCTGCATCTTCTCTTCACCAATAAGCTTATCTTTCATGCTATCCCACTAACTCCCACAGTCATGTTCTGATCCTTTTCATGTGCACAATAGCAACATTTCTTGATGCTCACTTCTTAGTACCTAGACTTCCTCTTCTCAATGATCTTCCTTTACACAATACATAAATCATTATTTCCCATGGTCATTTGCTAGCCTGTGCTGTACCAATGATAATGATCTCTTCTTTATCTCAATTTAAGCATTCCAGTCTTCAAATATCACCCACTATGTTTCTAGTTTACTCCCTTTAGTACCCCAATTTTAACACTTTTCAGAATCTCATTTGTACTTAGAATTCATATGCTTTTTCACTGTCCCTCAACCTCCTGTGATACTGCGTCTTCTTATTCAAACATTGTAATCACACCTTTGCATACTCTTTCTCTCTTTATCATACTCTCTTGCAAAGCCTGATTAACTCTAACTCTCCATCTATTCTGCCCCTGCACAGGTATGATTGAACCTAGCTAGAGAAAGCACACAACCACTCTAATTGATCTCCTTTCAAATTCGTGATTACAGATCTCATGTGGGCCCTTAATGCTGCCTAGAAGTCAGAGGACATTTCCCTGGTTAATTCAGTCTCCCACTTTTTTAGATGACTATTTCATTCTTTCTCTTTTCTTCTCAAATACCCCAAAACATTTCTCTGCATTCTCACTCTCAGCTAATCACCTCGTTTCTTAGTTCAACAAGAAAGTAGAAGCAGTCAGAAGAGAAATTCCGTAATTCTAACACCATTTTGATTCACTTACCTACAGCCATCCTCTGCCTTTTCTCCTGGTTCTGGATAAATGTCCCAAGTTCCTATCAAAACCTAGCTTTTCCACTTAAGTATACCCTTTGGCCGTTCCTTTTTAGTTTCTTTTACTTAATCTCCTCAACCTCTAAGTATCATAGTACCCTGAACTATAACCCTTGGATCTCTTTTTTTTTTCTTTCCACACATATCACTTGGCAATTTCACTGGATTTCTTGGCTTTCAAATATTATCTACTTGGGCATAGCTCGCAAATTTATATATCCAACTCATAACTTTTCTCTAGATATCATATTTGTATGTCCAACTACCCTATAAAGGTGGGCAACTTCTTCCATTCTTTGGGGTAACTAAGATCCATAAATTAGAAATTATAAAATGAGCAATCCAGATAGCTAAGATCAGCAGGATAAGAAACATTTCTGGATGACTAATCCATGGCAGCCCTGCAATGCCCTCATTTGTCCTCAAGTTTGGTATAGCACCAAGTTTGATAAAAGATAACATGTAAGGCTAGAGAAGAGTAAAAGTTAAGCTTTTAAAGCCCAGGACTAGGATAGACCCTAGGGAACAAAATTCTATAATTAATAAAAATGGAATTTGTAACTAAAATGACCTCAAAAAGGACATCTTCAGGCCCAGAAGATTTCACTGGAAAATCCCAACAACACTTAAAGAAGAATTGAGACTTATTTTGTACAATCTCTTCCAAAAAACAGATGAAGAGAGAAAACATCAACTCATTTTATGATCCCTGTGTTAGCCTGATATCAAAACCAGAAAACTATATGCTAATATCTTTCATGAATATAGATACAAAAGAATCCTCCTCAACATTTTAGCAAATTAATTCCAGCAATATATAAAAAGAGTTCTAAGACACAATTATATGAGATTCATTTCAGATACACAAGGTTGGTTCAATATTCAAAAATCAGTTGATGTAGTTCCCTATGATAACAGTCTAAAGAAGAAAAATTGTGTGACCCACTGTTATAGACAAAAACATTTGCAAAAATTCAAGACCTATTTTGGTAAAAAACAAATCTTAGCAAACTAGAGATAGAGAAGGAAACTTATCAAAGAAATTAAGAAAAATAAAGGAGTGTATTGTGTTCATGGATGTTTCATCAGTACAGACAAATCAATCATATTTCTATGTGCAAAGTGAACACTGACAAATTGGATTTCCTGAAAGTTAAAACTTTTGCTCTGTGAAAGACACTATGAAGTAAATGAAAACAAAAACTACAGACTTGAAGAAGATATTTATTAACCACCTATCTGACAAAGTGCTTGCATGCAAAAAATATAAACAACTGTCAATATTGTTAATACCAAAAGCTGGTGAACATGAGGAGAAACTGGATCTATCCTGTATTGATAGGAAGGTAAAATGAGATAGCCACTCTAGAAAATAGTTTCACACTTTCATATAGTATCAAACGTGCACTTATCATACAACCTAGAAACTTTATGTTTGGGCATTTGCCACAGAGAAATGAAATTTTATGTTTGCATAATCTGCACATGAGTATTCATAGCAACTTTTTTCATAATAGCCAAAAACTGTAAATAACCCAAATGTACTTCAACAGGTAATGGGTTAAACAAATTATGATACTTCCATGCCATGGAATATTACTCATCAATGAAAAGGAATAAAATATTTATACACATAATAACTTTAATATTAAGAGAATTATGCTGAGCAAAAAGAATCCTAATTTTAAAACTTAAATACTACATGATTCAATTTATATAACATTTATCAAATAATACAATTGTAGAGATGGAGAAAAAAATAGTGGTTGCCAGGGGTTAGGAATGAGGGGATGTGAATGTGGCTATAAAGGGGTAGCATGAAGAGTCCTGTGGTGAAGGGACAAGTAAGTATCTTGATTATGGTGGTCATCACACAAATCTACACATGTGACATTAAATTATACATGCACACACACGCACAAGTGCATGTAATATATAGCTGATGAAATCTGAATAAACTCTGTGGATATAACAAGATACATTTCCTAGTTTTAAAGTTGATATGGTTTGGATGTGCCACCACCCAAATTGCATCTTCAATTCCCATACATTGAGCGGGGGACCCAGTGGGAGGTAACTGAATCATGGTGGCAGGTCTTTCTCGTGCTGTTCTCGTGATGGTGAATAAGTCTCACATGATCTGATAGTTTTAAAAAAGGGATTTTCCCTGCACAAGCTCTCCTTCTCTTGTCTGCTATCATGTAAGACATGCCTTTCACCTTCTGCCGTGATTGTGAGACTATGCCTGCCTACATGGAAATGTAAGTCCATTAAAACCTTTTTTACATGTATATAAAGCACCTGAGACCTTATGACAATGCAGATTCTGATTAGGTCTGGGACAAATTCTGAGATTCTGTATATATAACAAGCTCCCAGGTGATGCTGAGGCTATTGGTCCAAAGACCACACTTTGAGTAGCAAGGGTTTAAAGGTGCTCTTCACCAAAAACTGCAAAAATCAGGGAAGAGTTCTTCAAGAGTACAAGGTTGGAATATACCTTGTAGTTGAGTCAGCAGATTAGTATTTTACCCAAGAAAAATAAAATATGCAGAAAACCAGACGGGTTAAAGTCTGTGCCAAATTCAAAATACCATGAATTTTGATTAGAGGATTAGAGGACCTGTGTTGGACAGTCATGGGAAGAAGAATTTGAGGTGTGAGAAGGACTCAAATAGTGAGGTAGCTAAAGAATTTGGATTTCATCCTTATAGTAATTTTTATTTCTCAAAGTGATTTGACAATCAAACCATTTGTCAAAAAAAAAAAATCTTACATGTAACTCTACAATATACAATCCAGGCTCAAAGTGGATGGGCTGTTGTTAAGAAAAGGGCAAGAGGTCTGAAGCTTCATTTCTCACCCGTTACCTGTGCCAACTGCTGAGGCACATCTGTACAATTGTAGTGCTTTGAAGAATCACCCTTTGAAAGTAACTGCTATAATCAGCAGAAGATTTTTGACTAGGTGAGGATGAAAACTTAGTATTGTAGAACTCCCAAATCTAACAAATATTAAACTGCTTATACTTTAAAAATAAGCTTAGATTTTTATTATTTAGTGACTTTACATGTCATTTCTTGCTGAGATGAGCACTGGGGTTTGGCAATGCTATTTTGTATGGATAGTCTTCATTCAGTTTTTTAGAATTATTGGAAGCTTAGAAATTATTGAAGAGTATTAGGGCTTTAAATGAAGTCTACAGGCATAGCCAGTGACAAAAACTTCGTAAACTACTTACATTTTTTAAAGAATACTTTAAAAAGTATTTAATTCTATTTCAATCTCTTTATATTCAACATAGAGAAAGCTTCAGGGGAAAGTGTCAAACCATGGTAGAAAACCAGTCCAAGTAGTTGCAAAGAAAAGAGTTTTTTTTAAGCATGTGTTGAAAGTTATTTTTGATGTTTTTATAAATAAGCTCATCTCACATTTCTGTGCACCTCCTTCACTTAATAAGGATTTTAAAAATTCCCTAAGCAGAGTTTTCTGGTTTTATATATCATTTAAATTTGTTAGCTGTTTTACTCCTAGAAAACATTGTGTGGAAATATTATTGAATTTCTATACTCATTATAATAGCTTAAAATGTAACTCTATCTCTTTGAAAAAGCTATTTTTCACTACAGTGTTTATTTGAATATATGTTTTATTTACTTTATACAGTTGCCAAGGATCAACTGTCATGATCCCTTATTAGACCCAAAACATGTCAACTAGAACATGTACAAATTTGAAATTATCAGAAATTATTAGCCAACATGGCAGAATTACCTGGTAACATTCTGGCAATCTATCAGATTGTTTCATAGAAAAGAAGGAGTCACCCCAGCTACTCAGGAGGCTGAGGCAGGAGAATTGCCTGAACCCAGGAGGCGGAGGTTGCAGTGAGCCGAGATCACGCCATTGCACTCCAGCCTGGGTAACAAGAGTGAAACTCTGTCTCAAAAAAAAAAAAAAAAAAGAAAGAAAAGAAAAGAAAAGAAGGAGTCAAGAAAAAGGAACTTGTAATCACAGTGCTTCTGACATCTGTAGTAATTTTCTACTTCAGAAAGATTATTTTTATAACATAAATAAGTTCTGTGTCTGTTGGAGTAAATAACCCTTTCATCAGCTTTAAAATTAAAAGAGAGATGATAAAACACAGAGTAAATAAATGAAATGTGTGCACCAATTACCTTAGTTACTTTCATCTCAATCTCTTGTTCACAACTTTGTATGAAGCACCCATTATATCCCAGAAAGTATGAGAAGTTCTCAGAGAAAAAAGATGTCCAAGACAGGATTTATCCAAGCCCTCATGAAGCTTAAAGGGAAACAAAGACACAAAATGAACTGTTAGAGATATGATGAGTGTCATCTGGGACACATATTCACAAAGATCAAATTTGATCTGTAAAGACTCCCTTGGAAATTAAGTTTTACTGAAACTTGAAGGAATAATGGCTGAGAGGTTAAAAAGAAAGAAGGAGATCATTTCTTTGCATATTCTCTGAGGCAGGAGAGAGCTCTTATTCCATATACACAGAGAAATCTAGTATAACTGCATAAAATAAAGGAAGTTAGATTGTGTAATATAAAACTAGAGGAGATAGCAGGAACCAGGGAGCCATATTATTTTATACAAAGCCATAGAACAATTTATTTATCATTTTTTCTTTATCTGCCAATTAGAAAAATGGATAAATAAGGAAACAACCTGACCATGTTGTACAATATGCTGAGTTGGTATATGTATACATTGTGTAACAATTATCACGGTCACATTAATTAACACATCCATTACCACCCATGGTGTACATTAGATATGTAGAACTTGTCCATCTCATTACTGAACCTTTGTACCCTTTTACCAACACCTCCCTACTTGTCCCAGTCCCTAGCCCTGGAAACCATCATTTTACTCTCTGTTTCCATTAGTTTGACTTTTTTAAATTCCACAAGTAAGTGAGATCAAATAGTATTTGTCTTTTTATGTCTGGTTTATTTTACTTAGCATAATGTCCTCCTTGTTCATTTATGTTTTCACAAATGGCAGAATTTTCTTCTTCTTCTTCTTTTTTTTTTTTTTTTTTGAGACAGAGTTTCGCTCTTGTTACCCAGGCTGGAGTGCAATGGCGCGATCTCGGCTCACCGCAACCTCCGCCTCCTGGGTTCAGGCAATTCTCCTGCCTCAGCCTCCCGAGTAGCTGGGATTACAGGCACGTGCCACTATGCCCAGCTAATTTTTTGTATTTTTAGTAGAGACGGGGTTTCACTATGTTGACCGGGATGGTCTCGATCTCTCGACCTCGTGATCCACCCGCCTCGGCCTCCCAAAGTGCTGGGATTACAGGCTTGAGCCACCGCGCCTGGCCGAATTTTCTTCTTTTTAATGATGAATAATATTCCATTGCATATATACATACCACAGATTCTTTATCCATTTGCTTACCAACAGACAGATTGTTTCCTTATCTTGGCTTTTGTGAATGGTGCTGAAGCGAACATGGAGGTGCACATATGTTTTGAAGATACTGATTTTGTTTTCTTTAAAAGTGGGATTGCTGGATCTTATAGTAACTGTATTTTTAATTTTTAAATTATAGTTGTATTTAAAATTTTAATTTTAATTGACTTTTCATATTTTAGTACTGTTTTCCATATTGGCTGTACCAATTTACATTTCCACCAACAGTACAAGGCTGAAAGCCACAGAATAGTTTAAGGAGGAAGTGAGGCATAAAAAGATTTGCATTTTAAAAGATACCTTTAACTGAGAAAAAAATAATTCTCAAAAGAGCAATGGCAGCAGAGAAGGAGAGAGATAGTTGGGGTTTGAGCTTTTTAGAAGTTAGCTTCTATTAGATTTGGTGAATCAGAAGAGGTAAAGAGTGGTGGAGAAGAGGACATCAGTAAATCTTATGTTGTGAGCATGATCCAGTATGTAGTAGACCAAGAGAGGAAAGTCAGAGAAGGAGCAGATCCGGGTGCTGGGAAATAAAGAATTCACATGTGTAAGTCTACAGCTAAGTTGACAATCTGAGTGTGGTAATGTATATTTTTTACATTAATGAGATCATAAACATGTAGATGGCATGTAAAATGATGACAGTGGATATGATGGCCTAGGAAAGAGAAAAATTTAGGGAAACAGAGCATGCCATTTCTCAGTAGAGTAGGGATAATTAGTGTGAAAGCCTGAGATAGAGTGTAAGCCTGTAAAAGTAGTAACTCATTTATAAAGAGGAGAGTAAGTCTAGGAGTTGAGAAATATTGGTGAGAGGACACTATGTTGAGGGGTTTTATTTTTGAGTTTTTCACAGAACAATGACAACCACAATATTTAGCATTTGTTTTCGCTTTCCTCCTCTGAGACTATAAATCCATTTGTTTACTGCCGAGTAGCTGAAATAGCCACTAAAATCACATGTAGCTATATATCTTTGTGTCATAGTGTGGAGAATGAAGGTACATGATGACAAAGATGAGTGTGAACTGTCCCATATTTACAGCAGTTGACAATAGAAAGATAAAAGCCAAATGTGTTCAAAGGTAATCAAGGATTGCAATGTTAGCATCAGACAAGGCTGAATACAAGGTAAAGCTTTGAAGGAGACAAATCAGGACGCTTTGAAGAAGTTGAAAAATTATGTAACCTGCAAGGAACATAGAAGTGCTATGAGTCTTTCCATACTATTAATGTGCTATCATAACACATTAAGTAAAATTAAAGAAAATAAGTAGACAAATAGATATATACAGACATATACATATCACTCATTTGGTGACAGATAGACACACACAATGAGTAAGGATAAGGATGATTAATAAGTTGATCTTATACATCTATATTTCAGACTCTGACTTGCTGACAGAATATCCCTTCAATTTAATCAACCCAAAGAGCCCACACATATATTTCTTTTTTGAAGATATACATGTATATATTTCTTTATAAATACATATGCATACATATGTGAATTGTTCTTTCAGGAGATAGGTGCATATGACATATCTTGAAAAGCATAATAATTTTTACAGGCCATATGCTCTGAGCTAAGTATACTGAAACTAGAAATTGCTAATCAAATTAGGAAAGCAACACAAAAGCAATCACTTAGAAATGGGAGGTACGCAAAATGGTTAAATCTTAAGAGACAGATAGGAATTATCATTCTCTAAAACATAAAAATCAATAATAAACATGAAGTCTATATACTGTTACTGAAATTGTACTAAAAATTCATTGCTTAAACATCTGTTACTAAATATAAAAATAATGAATTAATAATTCAAATAAAAGCTGAACAAATATTTAAGAGACTAAAGAAAAATAAGTAGAGGAAATAAAAATTTTTAAATGTTAAGAAGATAAACATTAAAAAGTACAAATAATAACTCTAAAAGCTCCTTCATGCAGAGAGAGATAAACTATTTTTCACCCTTTTAAAAAGTAATCTAACACAATTTAATTCTTTTTGATACATAAAGGTAACTTCCAAAATAGTTACATGTGACAGATAAAAATTGGCTTTCAAAGCCTCATTATCAGTTATGAGTGACAAATCTCAGATAAAAATTTGTCATGAATATTAACATTTATTAAAAAATTATCTTTAAAAAGCAGACACAGAACTTTCCCCAATGTTTTACAGTCTAAATTTGATGAAGTTTCATGTGCATTTCAAAACAATGTGTATTCTGCTACTGTTGAATTGAATGATCTATATATGACTGTTTGGTCTGGTAGGTTTACAGTGTTGTTCAAGTTCTCTATTTTTTTTATTGATCTTCTGTGTAGATAATCTATTCATTATTTTAAAAGTCTCCAACTATTAATGTATATCAGTTTTTCCCCTTAATTCTGTCAATTTTTGCTTTCCATATTTTGGAGCTTTCTGTGTTATTTGGTGCCTTATGTTTATAATTGTTACATTATCTTAATATATAGACCTTTTATCAATATATACTGTCTTTGTTTCTTACAGCAGTTTTTGACTTAAAGTCTTTTTTGTCTGATATTAGTATAACCACTAAAACTCCCTTTTTGTTATATTATTTCATGTAATATAACAGGGCTTTTATTTCATCCTGTCACTTTCAATCTAAGTGTGTCATTGAATCTAAAATGAGTCTCTTATAGACAGCATATAGTTGGATCACAGTTTTAAAAATCTGTTCTACAAATCGCTCACTTTTGATTGTAAAGTTTATTCCATTTACATTTAAAGTAATTACTGACAAGGGAGCAGTTACTTCTGCCATTTTGACATGCATTTTTAGCATATCATATTTTTATTCTTAATTTTCTGTTGTACAGCCTTTTATGTTTAGTTAACTCTTTGTGGTGCACCAATTTGATTTACTCTCATCTGCCTTTTGACATATGTTTTTAATATGTCATACTTTTATTTTTAATTTTCTTTACTACTTTGTGTTTAATTGTTTGATTCACTCTCATTTTCTTTTGTTTATTTTTCAAAAATATTTTCTTAGTAGTTGCCACAAGAATTACCTTTAACACACTAAATATATAACAAACTATTTTGAATTGATGACAACTTGGCCTAAATAGCATATACAAATTCTGCTACTATAACATATAGCTCCATCACCCCTTTATATTGTTATTGTCAATTATGTCTTTACTTATTATGTACATATTAATATAGACTATAATAAGTATGCATTTGTCCTTTAGGTAGCAAATAGAGAAATTACAAACCAAAATACAATAAGCTGTCTTTTTAAAAAATGTATTATACTTTAAGTTCTGGGTTACATGTGCAGATTGTGCAGGTTTGTTACATAGGTATACACATGCCATGGTGGTGATCTGCTGCATCCATCACCCTCTCATCTACATTAGATAATTCTCCTAAGGCTATCCCTCCCCAATCCACCCACCCCCTGCTGTTCAACCCCTAGCCCCACCCTCCCAGGCCCTGATGTATGATGTTCCTCTCCCTTTGTCCATGTGCTCTCATTGTTTAACACCCACTTACGAGTGAGAACATGTGGGGTTTGGTTTTCCCTTCTTGTATCAGTTTCCTGAGAACAATAGTTTCCAGCTTCATCCATGTCCCTACAAAGGATATGAACTCATCCTTTTTTATGGCTGCATAGTATTCCATAGTGTATATGTGCCACATTTTCTTTATCCAGTCTATCATTGATGGGCATTTGGGTTGGTTCCAAGTCTTTGCTGTTGTGAAAAATACCACAATAAACATGTGTGCATGTGTCTTTATGATAAAATGATTTATAATCCTTTGGGCATATACCCAGTAATGGGATTGCTGGGTCAAATGGAATTTCTATTTCTAGGCCCTTAAGAAATTGCCACACTATCTTCTACAACAGTTGAATTAATTTACACTCCCACCAACAGTGTACAAGTATTCCTATTTTTCTACATCCTCTTCAGCATCTGTTGTCTCCTGATTTTTTAATGGTCACCATTCTAACTGGTGTGAGATAGTATCTCAAAGTAGTTTTGATTTGCATTTCTCTAATGACCAGTGATGATGAGCTTTTTTATATGTTTGTTGGCTGCATAAATGTCTTCTTTTGAAAAGTGTCTGTTAATATCCTTTGCCCATTTTTGATGGGGTTGTTTTTTTCTAGTAAATTTAATTTCTCCATAGATTCTGGATATTAACCCTTTGTTAGATGGGTAGATTACACAATTTTTTTCCCATTCTGTTGGTTGCCAGTTCACTCTATTGATATTTTCTTTAGCTGTGCAGAAGCTCTTAAGTTTAATTAGATCCCATTTGTCTATTTTGGCTTTTGTTGCCAGTGCTTTTGGTGTTTTAGACATGAAGTCCTTGCCCATGCCTAGGTCCTGAATGGTATTGCCTAGGTTTTCTTCTAGAGTTTTT
This sequence comes from Saimiri boliviensis, assembly GCF_048565385.1. Classification (NCBI taxonomy): domain Eukaryota; kingdom Metazoa; phylum Chordata; class Mammalia; order Primates; family Cebidae; genus Saimiri; species Saimiri boliviensis. The sequence goes on from NC_133465.1 coordinate 37,189,270, forward strand.
ATGATGTTAGGCCTCATGTTTTATTCAGGAATGTTTTAATTTCTCCTTCATTCTTAAGAGTAATTTTGCTGAGTATAGATTCTTGGGTAGATTTTTTTTTAATTTGTTTTATTGTCAGCATTTTTAAAATGTCATTTCATTATCTCCTGGCCTCCATGATTTCTGATGAGAAATCAAAAATCTGCTATTAATTTTATCAATGATCCATTGTATGCGATGAGCTATATTTCTTGTTGCTTTTAGTATTTTGTTTTTGTCCCTGACTTTTGATAATTTGGTTATAATTGATCTCGTTGTATTTCTCCTTCTTGGAGTTGATTGAATTTCTTGAATGTGAAGATTCATGTCTTTTATTAAATTTGGGAAATTTTCAATCATTGTTTCATCAATGTTTTGGGGGCCTCTCTCTTTTTTCTCTCCCTTTGAGATCCCCAGTAAGCATATTTTAGCTTGACAATATCCCATAAGTCTTTTAGGCTCTGTTTATTTTTTTCAGTCTTTCTGCTTTTCAGGCTGGACAATTTAAATTGACCTATCTTGAAGTTTTTATACTCTCTCTTCTGTCTGCTCAATATGTTTTTGAAAGCTTCTAAAGAGTTTCAAAATTTTAGCTATTATATTTTTCAGCTTTACAACTACTAAATCTGAAAAAAACAAAGATGGCCAACTATAATCCCATAGCACATGCTCTTTTCCATAAAAGTAGCCAAAAGAATTTTTAAAAACTACATTTTGATAAAAATAACTAAAGGAGAGTACCAGAGTACATACAAAAAAGTAACAGAAGCACTACAGAGTACAGCAAAAATAGTATTGAAAGGGAAATTTATAACAAGAAACACCTATGTCAAAAAAGTAGGCATGTTTTGGCCAGGGACAGTGGCTCACAACTGTAATCTCAGCACTTCGGGGGCCACAGCTAGCGGATCATGAGGTCAGGAGTTCAAGACAAGCCTGATCAATATGGTGAAACCCTGTCTCTACTAAAAATGCAAAAATTGGCCAGACATGGTGGTGCACACCTCTAGTCCCAGCTACTTGGGAGGCTGATGCAGGGGAATTGCTTGAATCCTGTAGGCAGAGGTAGCAGTGAGCTGAGGATATGCCATTGCATTCCAGCCTGGGTGACAGAGCAAGACTCCATACCAAAAAATAGAGCAGAAATAAATGAAATTAGGACTAGGAAATATATAAAAGATTAAAATAAAAATTGACTTTTTGAAAAGATAAATTGAGAAACCAACAGCTAGATTAAACAAGGTAAAAAAGACACAAACAAATAATATTTGAAATAAAAAAGAAGGCATTACAACCGATGCCACAGAAATACAAAGGATCATTAGAGACTAGTATGAACAACTATATGCCAAAAAACTGGAAATCTTAGAGGAAATAAATGGATTCCTGGACACATACAAACTACCAAGATTGAAACAAAAATAAATAGAAAATTTCAAGGGATGAATTTTGAGTAATGAGATTTATTCAATAATAAGTCTCCAATCAAAGAAAGCCCAACATCTGATGGCATCATGGCTCAATTTTTCCAAACACTTAAAGAACAACTCATACCAAGTCTTCTCAAAGTCCTCCAGAAAATAAAAGCTGAGGAACTTCTTCCAGATGTATTCTGTGAGGCCAACATTAATACCAAAACCGAACAAAGACACAAACACGTACACAAGGAAACTATACACCAATCTCCCTGATGAAAATAGATGTAAAAATCCCCAATAAAATTCTAGCAAACGATACTCAGCAGTACATTAAAAAGGTCATTCATCATGATCAAGTAAAATTTGTCCCAGAGATGCACAAGGATTTAATATACAAAAATATACACTATGTATACATAATAAATTATGCTGGAAAAACTAAATATTGATATGGAGAACAATGAAAGTAGCCCTCTCTCTTTCACCATGTATAAAAGTCAACTCACAACCTTTTAACCTTTTAAACTTATATGTAAGAACCCAAACTGTTAAACTACTAGAAGAAAACATAAAGCAAATTCTTCAGAACATTGATCTGGGCAGAGATTTATTGAGAAGACTACAAAAGCACAGTCAACAAAAGCAAAAATAGGCAAATGAGATTAGGTCAAAGTAAGAAGCTCTGTACAGCAAAGCAAACAATCAATAAAAAGACAACCTAGAGAATGGGAGAAAAATATTTGCAAGCTATTCCTCTCATATGGGTTTAACATCTAGAATATACAAGAAACTCAAAGCAAAAAAAAAAATCAATTTAAAAATGGGCAAATGAGCTAAATGTATAATCTACCACAAAAGACCTGCAAGTGGTAAACAGGTATGTGAAAAATGCTCAACATCAGTAATTAGGGAAGTGCACATCAAAATGACAATGAGATATCACCTCCCCCTAGTTAAAATGGCTATTATCAAAAAGACAAAAAATGACATGCTGGCAAGGATTCAGAGAAAAGGGAACTCATACACTGTTGGTAGAAACATAAATTAGTACAGCCATTATGGAAAACACTATGGTGCTTCCTTACAAAACTAAAAATAGACTTGGCATGTGGTCCAGCAATTCCACTACTGAGTATATACTCAAAGGATAGGAAATCAAAATGTCAAAAACACATACTCCTATGTTTATTGAAGTACTATTCACAATATCCAAGATATGGACTAAGCATACGTGTCCATCAACAGATGAACAGATAAAGAAAATGTAATATACATACACAGTGGAATAATATTCAGCCAGAAAGAAGAATGAAATCCTGTCATTCACAGCAACATAGATGAACTTGGAGGACATTTGGGTAAGTGAAATAAGCCAGGCACAGGAAGATAAATACTGAATGTTCATATGTAGAAGCTAAAAAAATTAATTTCATAGAATTATAGAATCAAATAGTGGTTTCTAGGGGCCGGGAAATGTAATGAGTTAGGGATGGAGGTGATAGAGAGACGTTTGTTAACAGATACAAAATTACAGCTAGATAGGAGAAATAAGTTCTAGTGTTCTATATAGCACTGTAGGATGAGTATAGTTAATAATAATTTATTATTTAATTTCAAACAGAAGAGTTAATTTTGAATATTCCCAACACAAATTATAAATGTTTGAGGGGATATATGTGCTAATTACCCTGATTTGATCATTACATATTGTATACATGTATCAAGATATGACACTTTACCCCTTAAATATGTACAACTGTTATGTGTCAGTTGAAAATAATAAAAGCAGGAAAATATTTTAAAAAAATGACTCTGGTTTCTTTTTTATAATTTCTATATATTTGCTGATATTTTCTATTTATTCATACATTGTTCTCCTGGGTTCCTTTACCTCCTTGAGCATATTTAAGATGATTGAGTTAAATCTTTGTGTAGTAAATCCAATGTTTATACTTCCTCAAGGACAGTTTTCATTAATTTCTTCTGAGAATGGACTACACGTTCTTATTTCTTTTCATGCTTCATAATTTTCCATGGAAAATTGAACATTTTCAATATTAAAATGTGCTAACTGGAAATCAGAATCTTTCCACTCTTCAAGATTTTTTTTTGGTTTTTTGCTTTATATTTTTTGCTTTTGAAGCAATTTTCTGAATTAATGTTGTAAAGTTTGTATTCCTAGTCATGTGTGGCCTCTGAAATTTATGTTCCTTTATTTTTTGTTCAGCTGGTGTTTTGACAGATTTCCTTGAATGCCAGGAATAGAGATTGCAACTGAGGGATAAATAAAGGGAAAAAATAAAGATAAAACTCCCGTCTACTCTTTGTAGATTGGCCCTGTACTGGCGCACTTCTTTAATTCTTAGCCCCATCATTCAGAATTTCACCTTCCTCTCCACTGTCGGCTTGCTTTAAGCCTAGAGATCAGCCAGAGGTGAAAACTTGTAGTTGTTACTGTTGTTGTTTTCTGAGTATGCATCTGGCTTGGGTAAATGTGTAGCTTTCTAAATTCCCTAGGTTATACAGTCACTTCTGAATGTTCTAATTTCCAACGAAACTCTCTCCTCAGTTTTTAATCCCAGGTGTTCTGTAGCACTGGAGTGAGTAGAAAATTAACACCAAGACAAAAAGTATGCCAATTGCAGGGTTTTTATTGCCAGCGGCCACGGAGGACTTAAGTCTTTTTAACCCGTGGCCCCAAGCTTAGTGGGAGCAAGGTATTTTAAGTTGCAAAACTACATTCTTATTTAGTGGGGCCCAGGGGTGTGTAAGGCAAGCTGTTTGTACAGAAGCTAAAGTTAGCGGTTTGCTGCAAGGGAAGGAGGGTAGTAGTGGAAATTTTTATCCTTAACACCTCTGAGAACTGTAGTACAATAACAGTTCTGAGAGTCACATCTTTGCCCAGGGCCCAGGTGGCTTCTTTATAAGATGGCAATGCTTAGGCTTCTGTTTTTGCCCCTATCTCAGTTGAACACTCTATTGTATGTTTACCTGTAATCTTTTGCTCCGGGTGTCTATGGGTTGTTTGTTAGTCTTACCATGCTTTTGAAAAATACCCACCCTCTACTCTTCAATCCTGTGTGGGTTCTAGGTTAGGCCAAACAAAGCCAAATTTCTTGAATTAGTCTTCCTGGTAGTCCCAGATAAGTTAGACCAAACATAGTTCTTTCTGAATAAGGTCTATGCTGTTTCCTCTAGAATCGGGGACCAGGGTTCCACACTGGCAATGTAGGCTGCTCTCTTCAAGACTGCTACTATACTGGGGAAGGGGTGGGAAAATGGCATGTAAAAACACCACGGAGTTTTCCTGTCATTTTTAAATTGCTTCTTTCTTCATTTCACATTCGCTTATTTACTCTAAACCTTTTACTGTTTTCCAGCATTCTAGCCAAGTTGATTCTTACAGTTTGGTTGGTTTTCATTGCTTCTGCAAGGGGATGGTCTCTTGTAGCTACTTACGTCACTCTTTCCACATCACTCTTGATAAACTTTAAACTTCCTGTTCTTTTAACTGCTCTGTTCACAGCCTACAAAAAGCCATTTATTTGAGCCAGACCTGACAAATTTCAATTGCTCTTATATTCTGCTGCCAACTACGGTTGGCATTAGTTCACAAATCCTCCAACTCAATGGCTGGACATAGGACAATTAGACATCAAATTTCACGTATAATTGGTAAGACTAAAGGCTAATTCCTTCTTAAGGTTTTGTTTGAAATTAAAAAAAAATTTTAATTGTGGTAAGATACACATAACATAAAATTTAGCATCTTATTTTTCAGTTAACTTACAGTTCAGTAGTGTTAAGCACATTCATGTTGTTGTGCATCCAATCTCTATAACTGTTTTTATCTAGCAAATAAAAACATAAAATTTACCATTTAAATTATTTTTAAGGGTACAGCTCAGTAACATTAAGTCCATTTTTATTGTTGTGTAACCACCACCACCATTCATCTTCAGAAACTTTTCATTTTCCCCAACTAAAACTCCATGACCATTAAACAATAATTCCCCATTCACCCCACCCCAGCTCCTGGAAACCACCATTCTGGCTCTGAGTTTGTCTACTCTAGGAACCTCATATATGTGCAAGCATACAGTATTTGCCATAGACCTTGAGCAAAAGAACAAAACTGGAGGTATCAAATTACCTGACTTCAAATTAAACTACAGTGCTATAATAATCAAAACAGCATGATACTTGCATAAAAATAGACACACAAACCACTGGAATAGAATGGAGAAATGAGAAACAAATCCATATACCTACAGTGAACTAATTTTCAATAAAGATGCCAAAAACATGTATTGAGGAAAAGATGGTCTTTTCAATAATTGGTGCTGGCAAAACAGGGTACTCATATACAGAAGAATAAAACTTGACCCCTTCTCTGACCATATACAAAATCAAATCAAAATAGATTAAAAACTTCAATCTAAGGCTTCAAACTATGAAGCTCCTTCAAGAAAGCACTGAGGAAACTCTCCAGGACACTGGTCTGGGCAAAAGTTTCTCAAATAACAGTCCACAAATATGGGCAACCAAAGTGCAAATGGACAAATGGAATCACATCAAGTTAAGAAGCTTCTGCTCAGCAAAGGAAACAATCAACAAAGTAAAGATACAACCCACAGAATGAGAAAAATTATTTGCAAACTACCCATCTGACACGGGATTGATAACTAGGATATATGAGGTACTTACATAACTTTATAGAAAGAAACCTAATAGTCTGATTTAAAACGGAGTAAAAATTCTGAATAGACATTCCTCAAAAGGAGACCTAAGAATGGCAGTCATATGAAAACATGCTCAATATCATTGAGCATCAGTGAAATTCAAATCAAAACTACAATGATTTATCATCTCACCCTAGTTAGAATGGCTTTTATTCAAATGACAGGCAATAACAAATGTTGGTGAGGTTGTGAAGAAAATGAAACCATTGTTAGTGGGAATGTAAATTAGTACAACCACTTTGGAGAACAGTTTGGAAGTTCCCCAAAAAACTAAAAATAGAGCTATCATACGATCTAGTAACCTTGCTACTAGGTATACACCCCAAGGAAAGGAAATCGAAGTATCAAAGAGTGATATGTACTCTCATATTTATTGCAGCACTATTCACAATAGCCAGGATTTGAAAACAACCTAAGTATTAATCAACAAAAGAATGAAAAAGGAAAATGTGATACATATATACAATGGAGTACTATTCATCCATAAAGAAGAATGAAACCCTGTCATTGGCAACAATATAGGTGTAACCGGAGGTCATTATGTTAAGTGGAATGAGCCAGGCAAAGAAAGACAAACTTTTCATGCTCTCACTTACTTGTGGAAGCTAAAAATTAAAACAGTTGAAACCATGGAGATCGAGAGTAGAATGTTAGTTACCACAGGCTAGGAAGGGTAGTAGGGGATCTGGGGAGAAGTGGGGATTAATGGGTGCCAAAAAAAAAAAAGACTTAGAAAGAATAAATAAGATGTATGCTTTGATAGCACAACAGGTTGGGTATAGTAAATTTAATTGTATATTTTGAAATAACTAAAAATCTATAATTGGATTATTTCTAATTCAAAGGATAAATGTTTGAAGGGATGAAAACCACATATCCCATGATGGGATTTTTATACATTGCATGGCTGTATAAAATCATCTCATGTGTCTCATATATATACACCTACTATGTACCCACAAAAATAAAAAATTACAAGTGTTTAACATAGTACTGGAAACCATAGACAGAGCAATTAAGAGAGAAAAAGAAATAAAAGGCATCTAAATTCTAACAAGAAGTAAAATTATCTCTATTTGCAGAAGATACAACCTTATATTTAGAAAAATCTACATATTCTTCAATTAATAAAAGTGTGAGAATTAATGAGAGAAGTTAGCAGTTTCAGGATACAAATTAAACACATAAAATCACGTGTGTTTCTGTATGCTAACAATGACCAATTCAAAAAGGAAATCAAGAAAACAATTCCATTTACAATATCATCAAAAATAATAAAATATTTAAGAATAAGTTCCACCAAAGATGTGAGGGACTTGTACACTGAAAATTTTAAATGTGGCTGAAAGCAACTAAAGAGGACACAAATAAATTTTAAAAATCCCATGTCTGTGGACTGGAAAACTTAGTAATATTATTATATCAATAATACGTAAAGTGCTCTGCATATTTGATGTAATTCTTATCCAAATCTCAGTCTTTTTTTTTTTTTTTTTTTCGGGAATGAAAAATCTTATCTTAAAAATCCATATGGAATTGCAAAGGACCTTGAATAGCCCAAACAATTTTGAAAAAGAAAAAAAGTTGGAGGTCTCACACTTCCTGGTTTCAAAATTCAACTTAAATATATGGTAATCAAAACAGTTTTGTAGTGGTATAAAGAGTGACATACAGAATAATGGAAAAGAAAAAGCCCAGAAATATACCCTCATGTATATAGAAAATGATTTCTGAAATAAGTGTCAAAACCATTTGAAGAGTAAAAGGCAATCTTTTCAACAAATAATGATGGAAAAACTAAATGCAAAATAATGAATTTAAACTTCTACCTTACGCCATTTATAAAATTGTCTCAAAATTAATCAAAGACTACAGATTCAGTACAAACTTTCAATAGAGATGCCAAGAACATGTACGAGGAAATGACAATCTTTTCAATAAATGGTGCTGTCAAAACAGGCTATTCTTATGCAAAAGAATGGAACTTGACCCCATATACAAAATCAAATCCAAATGGATTAAAAACAAATCTAAGCCTTCAAACTGTAAGACTCCTTCAAGAAAGCACTGGAGAAACTCTCCAAAACATTGGTCTGGGCAAAAGCTAAAACTAAAAACGTCTTAGACGGAAATGGATAAATCTTCATAACTTTGGATTTGGCAACAAATTCTGAATATAACAGCAAAAACACAGGCAACCAAAGAAAAAATAGATAAATTGGAACAAATCAAACTTAAAAATAATCTGTGCATTAAGACACAACCAGAGTAAGAAAGCAACATGGAATGGGAGAAAATATTTGCAAATCATATACTGGCAAGGGTTGGTGGAGACTGCGTAAGACTACTGAGTTCCCCAGGAGAGGTGTGGCTGTCAACACTGTAGCTGCCAGCTGCCTAAGATGATTGAGCTCCCCGGGGGAGGGGCAGCAGCCATCATTGCAGCTCCAGTCTGCCATTTTTCCTCTGCTGGAGCCTGGAAGACTACACGGTTTGGACTGGGAGGAATCCCCAGTCTATGTGGTCATAGACTGAAGGCTCAGCTTCCCTACATTTGAGGTTTTGGGACTTGAACTGGCTTCCTGGGTCCTCAGCTCATTGACAGCTTATTGTGAGACTTCACTTTGTCATCATGTGAGTCAATTCTAATAAATTCCCCTTCATACATACCTCTAGCCTATTATTCTGTCCCTCTAGAGAACCTTCACTAATACACAGTCCCTTTACATTTTGGGCTAAGAATATCCAGAGTACCACGTTTACTGAATTCTCTTAGCATGTAGAAGTCTACTATGACATTTATTATTCTGGGTCTTTTGTGGTTTCGTATCAATTTTAGGATTTTTTTTTATGTAAAGAATATCATTGGTATTTTGAAAGGGATTGTATTGAATCTGTAGATTGCTTCAGATAGTATGAATATTTTAACAATATTGATTTTTCCAGTCTTCCATTCTCAAAATGCAGTCTCTTTCCATTTTTGTGTGTCCTCTTCAATTTCTTTTATCAGTGTCTTAAAGTTTTCATTGAGAGATCTTTCACTTCGTAGTGAAGTTTTTCGGCATTTAACTTGGTGAAGTTTTTTGGTGTATTTATGGCTGTTGTAAATGGGATTACATTTTTTATTTCTTTTCAAATTGTTCTGTCTTGGCATATAGAAATGCTACTGATTTTTGTATGTTGATTTTAAATCCTGCAACTTTACTAAATTGGTTTATCAATTCTAACAGATTTTTAGTGGAGTCTTCAGGTTTTTCTAAATATAAGATCATACCATCTGCAAGTAAGCCTAATTGTCTAATTTGACTTTTTCCATTCCAATTTGAATGCCCTTAATTTATTTTTCTTTTCAGATTGCTCTATCTAGGACTTCCAGTAATATGTTGAATAATACTGGTGACAGTGGACATCCTTGTCTTCTTCCAGATATTAAAGGAAAGGCTTTCAGTTTTTCCCCATTCATTATGATATTAGCTGTAGGTCTGTACTATACGGTTTTCATTCTGTTGAGGTATGTTCCTTCTATACACAGTTTTTTTTTTATGGCCTTTATCATGAAGGGATATTGAATTATATCAAATGCTTATTGCAGCATCAATAGAAATAATTATATAGTTTTTGTACTTCATTCTGTTGATATACTGTATCATATTGATTAGTTAGAATATGTTGAACCATTCCTGCATCCTTGGGGTAAATCACTCTTGGTCAAGATAAATGATCTTTTAAATGTGTTGTTGGATTTGGTGTTCTGGTATTTTGTTGAGGATTTTTTCACCAATATTCATGCAGTTTTCCTTTTTTTGATATGTCATTTTCTGGTTTTGATTTCAGGGCAATACTCGCCTCCTAGAATGGGCCTGCATGTATTCCCTCCTTCTCTATTTTTTGGACTAGTTTGACTAGGATTAGTATTAGTTCTTCAAAAGTTTGGTAGAATTCAGCAGTGAAGTCATCAGGTCCCAGCTTTTTCTTTACTGGTAGATTTATTATGGCTTCGATCTCATTACTTGTTATTGGTCTATTCAGGTTTTGGATTTCTTCATGGCTCAACTTTGCAGGTTGTAAGTGTCTGGGAATTTATCCATTTACTTTAGATTTTCCAATTTATTGGCATACAGTTGCTCATAGTAGCCACTAGTAATCCTTTGAATTTCTGCAGAATCACTTGTAATATCTATGTTTTCATTTCTGATTTTATTTATTTGGGTCTTCTCTCATTTTTTCTTAGTCTGGCTACAAATTTGTCATTTTTCTTATTTTCAAAAAACCAACACTGTGGTTTTTTTTAATCTTTTGTATTCTTTTCTTCATTTTAATTTCACCTATTTCTGCTCCGATCTTGATTATGTATTTTCTTCTACTAATTTTGGGTTTTGTTTGCTCTTGCTTTTCTAGTTCTCTGAGATACAGAGTTAGGTTATTTATTTGAGATTGTGTGTGTGTGTGTGTGTGTGTGTGTGTGTGTGTGTGTGTGATATAGGTACTAGTAGCTAAATATTTCCTTCTTAGTATTGCTTTTGCTGAATCTCATAGGTTTTGGCATGCTGTGTTTTCATTATTATTTATTTCAAAAAATTTTCAGTTTCCTTCTTTTTTCATTGACCTTTGATCATTCAGGAGCATATTGTTTACTTTCCATGTGTTTGTATAGTTTCCAAACATCTCGTTGTTGATTTCTGGTTATATTCTATTGTGCTCAGAAAAGATGCATAATGTTATTTCAATTATTTTGAATGTTTTAAGACTTGTTTTGTGACTTAACATGTGGTCTCTCCTTGAGAATGATCCATCTGCTAAAAATAATGTGTATTCTGCAGCTGTTAGATGAAATGTCCTATAAATACCTTTTAGGTCCCTTTGGTCTACAGTACAATTTAAGTCCAATGTTTCTTTATTGATTTCTTTGTTCAGAAAAATCTGTTGAATGTTAAAAGTGGGATGTTGACATCTCCAGTTATTACTATATTGAGAGCTACCTCTCTTTTTATCTCTAATATTAATAATATTTGCTTTATATGTCTGGATGCTCCAGTGTTTACTATGTATGTATTTATAATTGTCATATCCTCTTGCTGAATTGGCCACTTTATCAAATTATATGATGACCTTATTTGTCTCTTCTTACAATTTTTGTCTTGAAATCTGTTTTGTCTGATAGAAGTACAGCTAGTTCTGCTCTTTTTGGGTTTCTATTGTCATGGAATATCTTTTCTCATCTCTTTATTTTAAGTCTAAGTGTGGATTTATAGATGAAGCAGATCTCTTAGGCAACAGGTCTTACTTATTAATCCATTCAGCCACCCTCTGTCTTTTTATTGAAGAGTTTGCTCCATTTGCATTCAATGTTATTACTGATAAATAAGAGCTTACTCTTGCCATTTTGTTATTTGTTTTCTTACTGTTTTGCGATCTCTTTCTTCTTTCCTTTCTTTCTTTCTTTTAGCGAAGGTGATTTTGTCTGAAAGGTCATATATCTCTGTTTCTTCAGAATTGGTCTCTGGTGCCTTATTTAGTTAATTTGGTGAGGCCATTTTCCTGGCTGGTCTTGGTGCTTGTAGATGTTTATCAGTGTCCAGGCATTGAAGAGTTAGGTATTTATTGCAGTCTTCACAACCTGGACTTTGCAATCTTTGTTCTTCTTGGGAAGGCTTCCAAGGTATTAGAAAGGACTTGGACCCCAAGCTCAGTAATAGTGTGGTTCTTGCAGACTTGTAAAGGTATTATCTTAGTGGTCTCGTATAAGATCTGGAAAAATTCTCTGGATTACAAGGTCGATATTCTTGTTCTCCTTCCTTACATTCTCCCAGACAAATGCCATCTTTCTCTCTCTCTGTGTGCTGAGCCATCTGGAACTTTGGGTGAGATGATGCAAGCACCCCTGTAGCCACCAACAATGGAACTGCCCTGGGTCAAACCTGAAGCAAGCACGGCACTAGGTTTCACCCAAGGTCCTCTGTAACCACTACCTGGCTACCACTTTGCTTGCTGAAGGCACCAGGGCTCTGCAATCAGCAGGTAGAGAAACCAGCCATTTGTGTCTGTCCCTTCATGGTGGCAAGTTCTCCCAGGCCCTGTGTGGGTCCAGAGATGCTATCTTGGAGCCAGGGATTAGAATCAAAGTCCTTAGAAATCTACCTGATATTTTATTCTATGGCATCTAAGCTAGTATTCAAACTACAAGAAAAAGTCCTTCCCACTCTTCCCTCCTTATTCCACAGGCAGAGGAGTCTATCCCTGTGGCCACCACCACTGGCTCACACAAAGTTCTTCAAGGCCACCTCCAATGTGTACTTAAAGCCCAAGAATTTTTCAGTCAGCTTATGGTGAATGCTACCAGACCTGAGACTCACCCTTCAGGGCAGTAGACTCTCCTCTGGCCCAGAGCAGGTACTGAAATACCTAGTCCTAGAATCAGGGACCCCAAGAGCACACTTGGTGCTCTTTTCCAGTGTGGTCAAGCTAGTACCTGATGCCAGCACATCTCAGTCTCACCCAAGGCCAATGGCATATTATCTGATTATCACTTTTGGTTATTCAGGGCCCAAGGTCTTTTTAGTCAGCAGGTGATGAATTGTGTCAGGACTGGGTACTTCCCTTCAAGGCAGTGGGTTCTCTTCTTAGCCAGGATGTGTCTATAAATGTTGTCTAGGACCTACGGCCTGGGATTGGGGCCTCACAACTCTGCCTGGTGCTCTGTCCTACTATGGCTGAGCTGATGTCCAATATGCAAGACAAAGTCCTCTTTTATCTTTTCAAGCAGAAGGAATGAGTCACTTTTGTTACTGAAAGCTACAGTGTCTGGGATTGAGGGAGAGGTGCTGGAAACACTCCCCTAGCCACCCTGTCTGTTGTCACACTAGGTCATGTGCTGCTCTAGTCCACTGGCTCTAAGCCGAGGACATCATGGGGACTTGCCTAAGAATTGCAGTCTTTGTTTCCTACACTGCCTTTCAAGTTCAGTTAGTACTCCAGAGCACATTAGCCTGCTGTGGCAAGGCTTGCTGAAAATCAATTCCCAGTCACTGAGATGGGCTTTTCCCTTCAAGCAAGGGCCTTTCCAAATGCTCCCTTTGTGGGTGGCCACTGGCTGAGTTCAGCATGGTTCTACTCTCTGCTGTGACAGGTTAGGACTCAGTTCAATGCAAAGTCCCCCAGCCACTGTAGTGCTCTCTTTTCCCTAAGTGCACAAATTTTGTTTCCATGCCATGCAGCCAAACCAATGAGGGGATGGTGTCCGTGATACAAGACTGTCTTTCCTAACCACTCCAGTGCATCTTTCAGCAATATGAGGTTAAAACTAGGTACTGTGATTGTTCCCCCGATTTTTGGTTCTCGTGAAGGTGCTTTTTGTGTGTGTGTGAAGATGATTTTTAGAATTTGGTATTCATGTATGGTGTGGGGATGATTAGTGGAATATTCTATTCTACCATCTTGCTCTGCCCCTTAAATGCCTTTTAAAAAATTCTTATAGCCTTTTCAACTAAACGTGGTTGATCTGATGATTTATTGATACTTAAAAAACCAACCCAAAATGTAATGTCTTAAAGCAACAGTAATTGTATCATCTTTTTCATAATTCTTTAGACTGACTGGGATCAGCTGTGTAGTTCTTCTCCAAGTGATATCAGTTGAGACTGCATTAACCTGGGGCTTGACTGAGCTGGAACATGTAGGATGTCTCACTCAAATGGCTTGAAGTTGGTGCTGGCACTTGGCTAGTAATTCAATGGAAACTATTAATTTGAAGTTTATTTTTCTTCCATGTGGTCATTCCATGTGGCTTGGGCTTCTTATAGCAAGGCTGCTGGATTTTAAGAGGAAGGGAGGAAAAGTTACCAGTCTGTGATAATTAATATTGTCAACTTGATTGGACTGAAGAATGCAAAGTATAGTTCCTGGGTGTAATTGTGAGGGTGTTGCCAAGATAGATTAACATTTGAGTCAGTGGGACGGGGAGAGGCAGACCCATCCTCATTATGGGTGGATACCATCTAATTAGCTGCCAGTTCTGCTAGGATAAAAGCAGAAAGTGGAAAAGTGGAAAGACTAGACTGGCTAAGTCTTCTGGCCTCCATCTTTCTCCTTTGCTGGATGCTTTCTGCCCTTGAACATCAGACTCCAGGTTCTTCAGCTTTTGGGCTCTTGGACTTACACCAGTGATTTACCAGGGGCTCTCTGGCCTTTGGCAACAGACTGAAGGCTGCACTATGAGCTTCCCTACTTTTAAGGTTTTGGGACTTGAACTGGCTTCCTGGCACCTCAGCTTGTTGACATCTTATTATGAGACTTCACCCTTGACATCTTATTATGAGACTTCACCCTGTCATCATGTGAGTCAATTCTAATAAACTCCCCTTCATACATACATCTATCCTGTTATTCTGTCCCTCTAGAGAGCCTTCACTAATACACAGTCCTTTTACATTTTGGGCCAAGAATACCCAGAGTATCATGTTTACTGAATTCTTAGCATGTAGGAGTCTACTATAACATTTCTTATATTGAATAAAAAGTTACTATTATTATTGGTGAAAAATTGTTTCTGACACTAATTATATTAATTCCCAAAGCTTCTTGTAGATCTGATATGTCAATAGCTGAAGCACTTAAAGTAGTCATATCTGAAATGTACCTTTCTTAATTAGAATGCTAGATAACCAGTCCTGTTCTGTTAATTTATGATTAATTTAACAAGCATTTTCTGCCTTAGGTATAGCTTAGACGAACACATAGATAATATCACACTGTCTATATTAAAGTATATTATAAGTAAATTACACACATTATAACATAATTCTAATCAAGAGAAAATGAGACTAAGCAAAATCACACAAAATTGAAAATGAAAGCAAATCATTTATAGAGAGTAAGAAAATTGGGAAAAAAACAAGATAACAAGCCTTATATTATGCAAATACACTTAGAACCTGGTAAATATTAATTATTTTAAAAAAGAAAATTAAATGATCAAAATTGACAGTAGTAAAAGAAAACAGAAGCAGCATAGAAAATTCTGACAAAATTATTGGAAAACTATCTTCTAAAATTAAAAAAAATTAAAATGACAAAGTAGTCTTACATATTTTACTGGTTAATTATTTCATAACTTTAAAAAGCACATTTTCTGATGTGATTTGTAGATCAGGAGCATGGAGAAAGAAGATAAACACCAAAATTCTTTATTTTTTGGAAGATAATACATTTGACACAGTAGTATGAAAAACAATACTTAAACATTTAATTTATTAATCTTGATAAAAAAATCCTAAATTAAAATATGAACTACAGGATTCAGCTGTAAATTAAAAGAATAATGTGACATAACTAAGCAAAGTTCTTTATAAGGTGAGGATGATATTAAAAATAATCAATATATTAATTAAAAGCGAAACAGAGAAGTAAAACCTAGTTATCATTTAAAACAGTGCCAGTCTCTGGTTAGTCATACGCAAAAAATTGAAACTGGATCTCTTCCTTATACCTTATACAAAAGTTAACTCAAGATGGATTAAAGAATTAAATGTAAAACCCAAAACTATAAAAACTCTAGGAGAAAGTCTAGGCAATACCATTTAGGGCATAGGCACAACCAAAGTTTTCTTGATGAAAACATCAAAAGCAATTGCAATAAAAGCAAAAATTGGCAAATGGGATCTAATTAAACTAAAGAGCTTCTCCATAGCAAAGAAACTATCAACAGAGTGAACAGACAATGTACAGGATGGGAGAAACGTTTGCATTGAACCCATCTGACAAAAGTCTAATATCTAGTCTATAAGAAATCTAAGCAAATATATACAAAAAAAAACCTTATTAAAAAGTGGGCAAAGAACGTGAACAGACTCTTCTCAAAAGAGTGGAGGAAAAAAAAATACTTTTACACTGTTGAGAGTGTAAATTATTTCAACCATTGTGAACAACAGTGGTTTGGAGAAAAACTTTTATACTGTTGATGAGAGTGTAAATTAGTTCAACCATTGTGGAAAACAGTGTGGCAATTCCTCAAAGACCTGGAGGCAAGCCAGGCATGGTGGATCATGCCTGTAATCCCAGCACTTGAGAGGCAGAGGGTGGTGGATCACCTGAGGTCAGGAGTTTGAGACCAGACTGGCCAATGTCATAAAACCCCATCTTTACTAAAACTACAAAAACTAGTTGGGTGTGGTGGTGTATGCTTATAGTCTCAGATACTCAGAAGACTGAGGCAGGAGGATTGCTTGAACCTGGATGGCAGAGGTTACAGTTAGCCAAGATCACACCACTGTACTCCAGCCTGGGTGACAAAGTAAGACTCAGAATTAAACAAACAAAAAAAGACCTAGAGGCAGAAATATCATTTGACCCAGCAATCTCATTACTGGGTATATACCCAAAGGAATATAAATAAGTCTGTTGTAAAGATACATGCACACATATGTTCATTGCAGCACTGTTCACAATAGCAAAGACATGGAATCAACCTAAATGTCCGTCAGTGATTGACTAGATAAAGAAAATGTCATGCATATACCATGGAATCCTATGCAATCATAAAAAGAATTAGATTGTGTTTTTGCAGGGACATGGATGGATTTAGAAGCCATTATCCTCAGTGAACTAATGCAGGAACAGAAAACGAAACACCGCATGTTCTCATTTATAAGTAGGAGATGTATTATGAGAACACATGGACACATGAGGGAGAACAACACACACTGGGGGCTGCTGGAGCGGGTATTGGGGTAGGGAGAGCATCAGGAAGAGTAGCTAATGGACGCTGGGATTATCTGTGCAGCAAACCACCATGGCACACATTTACCTATGTAACAAACCTGCACATCCTGCACATGTACCCTTGAACTTAAATTCTTAAAAAAAAAATAGCAATGCCAGTCTTATGTTTAATATGAAACACTGGAAGCATTCTTCTTAAATTTAAGAACAAAGCAATGATGTTTATGATCACTTTTAACCTTGATGTGGAATAACTGTTGAATTTTACTGGATAAGGAAAAGAAGAGATGTTAACAGTAGTAAAGAGGAAGCAATGCTTTTATTTGCAGCTGACAAAACCAAAGAGAATCGACTACAAAGTATTTAAAATAATAAGAATATGAAGTATATGATTACTTATTAAATTAATATATGGAAAAACTACTTGTCTATAAACAAACATAGTTTACACTTGGAGAAGTGAACCTTCCAGTTTTTAATGACTGAAACTGCCTTCTTGGCCAGGTGCAGTGGCTTATGCTTGTAATCCCAGCACTTTGGGAGGCCAAGGTGGGCTGATCACTTGAGTTCAGGAGTTGGAGACCAACCCTGTCTCAGCTACTCGGGAGGCTGAGGTAGGAAAATTGCTTGAACCTGGGAGGTGAAGGTTACAGTGAACCAAAATCATGCCTCTGCACTCCAGCCTGGACAACAGAGCAAGACTGTCTCAAAAAAAAAAAAAAAGAAACTGTTTTCTGCTTCTCGGCCTGGGAAGGTGGAATGGAGACATTTTGGAATATGCCTTCTTTGCCTCTTATCTAAATATTCAAGAGGATCTTCTTGGTTGTGCAAATTAAAGCAAGTACTCCTTACCTTTGAGGAAGGCTGCAGCGTGAATCTTTGTGGCCTAGCAAAGGTATCTCTAAATGCTGCTCCATATCAAGAACTGGTCAATGGTAAGAAGCTGAGTGCATTTGCACAGGAGTCAGGTAACCTCATGGGAGGACCCCAGCTATCTTGAGAACCACCCTTCCAAATCATTTCCTTTTGAAGGCACCTACTTGAAGTCTACTAACTGCCATAGATTTCCCAAGTAAGATGTACTGGTTAAGTTCAAACCCAAGTTCATGCTTTCTTTTTTCTTTTTCTTTTTTTTTTTTTTTGTGACAGAATCTCACTCTGTGGCCCATGCTGGAGTGCAGTGGCACCATCTTAGCTCACTGCAACCTCCTCCTCCTGGGTTCAAACAATTCTCCTGCCTCAGCCTTCTGAGTAGCTGGAACAGACACCACCACACCAACTATAGTTAATTTTTGTGTTTTTAGTAGAGACAGCGTTTTGCCCTGTTAGCCAGGCTGGTCTCAAACTCCTGACCTCAAGCAATCCCTGCCGCCTCAGCCTCCCAAAATGCTGGGATTACAGGCGTGAGCCACCGTGCCGCCCACCAAACCCAAGCTCTTTTGATTTAGATATATTAGTGCCTCTTTGCTGGAGTTGGATTGTTGTGAATTACTGTAGAAAATGACACCACAGCCCAACATGAGTACACCTTTTGAGAAAAGAGTAAGGACCAGAGATCAGGGTGTGACACCAATATTTAGACTGGAGGCTCAGAAAGAAAGGCTGGTTCCAGTACAACCCCTGCTGAGACTAAAAACCCTATAATGACCCAATCATCAGGTAACAGTGGCTCTGCTTTGAGATAAACAATTAAGGCTGTGAATGTTGATGCAAACTTGGAGCTCAATCTTGGGATCAGCACTTAGAGCCTGAGCAGGTATCCGATTACTAGGTAGACACACATCAATAGGACCAGCTTTCAACAAAAGTGCCAAAGCAATGCCAGCAGGGGGCTGATTGTACTCTCCAACTTCCCTCCACTTGGCATCTGAAAGGAAAACGACCCCTCAGTAAATTGCCTGGATTCTTAGGCATTTCAGTGGGGAAGCATCAAGAGAGAGATGAAATACTAACTGACAGCAAGTGCTCAATGATTAGCTTGAAAAATAAGAATTGCGAATTATATTTTTATCCTAAGCATCTGGTCCTACTGGCTATATAAACAATAACCAGTGAATCCTGCTACATTCAATCAATGGGATATTTATTACAAAGGTGAGGTAAAAGAATAAGGTAGTTTTTGAAGTACAAATTTGGAAGAAAATGAGAAGGATATATCAAAGAAGCAAATAAGTAAATTTTTAGGATGATTCCATTTGTGAAAAGTCTCGACTCATCCCCTTGTGTGCACATGTGCTCGTGTGCACACGGGCACACACACATACACACACACACACACAAACACACATTTGCTTATTAATAGGATATATGAATATATTTATTTTTCCAAACTGTTTCCCATGATTATTTCCTAAGAAACAAAAATAAAAGAGCAAATAGGAATTTTATTTTTTAATCATCTATATTTCTAGGCTATTTGTATTCCTGAATAATAGCATGTATTATTTTTATGATGCAATAAATATTTATATATTATTAAATATAAATCTATTTTATGTATAAAATAGATATTTAAAGATGCATATTTATTTAAATATATATATATGTTTTGAAGATGAGAATGGTCAGGAATGGCAAGTGTTGTACAACACTTGGAAGTTTAGTAATACAAAGGTTTCATTACATTTAGCAGAATAAAGGTCTTATTAAAGGTTATGGTCTCCTAGTAGAAAAATACACTCAGTTTAACTATTGTGACTGTGCCTATCAGAATGTAATGGGTATTTATTAATTCAATTCAACAAATAAAGGATTTATAATTACTAAAATTATTGAATTGCATATATGTCCAATATTATTCAGAGAGAAATAACTCTATGAGATTTCAGAAAGAAAGATTCGTGCTTACTTTAAAGATTATTTCAGATCGTGGAGGAGCATGTCCAAGTGAATGTGATGGATTTTCTTAATAATTAGGGTAGCCAACAAACAGAGGTTGACAGAATAGACCTTTGAGGAGAAGGAATTCTGATAGTCAATTAACAGTGGCTTGAATCCTTTTAGATCCTGTGAAATAAGTGCAGCAAAAATCCTATCCAAATAGTCAATAGTGCTTTGAGATGTAAAGAGCATTAAAGATTGTTGTTGACTGTGTTTTTGTGGCAATGGGAAGAATTTTACACAAATGAAATTGTGCTTAGGTATTTAATTTCCTTTGAGTCAGAAGTCACAAGTCAGACATCCCACTAAGTATCAGTCTTTGGAGGAAGACTGATTGCTTTCACCTAAGACCTTTAGTCCTGGTAGATAGCATTAAGAGATGTAGATACAGCAGATTCTTGTTATTCATGGTAATGTTCATAAAGTTGTCATGGACACTGAATTAGTGAATCACGAATCATTGCTCCTTGGGGAAATATGAGGTCATGTTTCTGCAAGCCTCTGGCCACATTTTAGTCAACTGATCAATACAAACCTGGTTTCATGTTTAAAGACACCTTATTTAATATATATTGTTGATTTACTTAGATTGAAATCATGATCAATAGCACTATAATTCATGCCTCAATGAAGCTTAACTAATGTTAAGCTTGCCACCATAAAAATACAGAGACATGAATCTCTAAGTACAAAAATTTTATTTGTGAATAATATACTAGTAAAGGGATTGCAGTCCAGGACCTAGATACAGATGAGGGTGGCCTCTGGTATAATCTGGAGAACAAAGGAAAAGGTGAGGGTTTTATAGGGGAAAGAGCAGTTTATGCAAATTATTTTGAAAGAAATTAAGTTGGCCCTGAAAACGTCTTACAAGAGCTGGTAAGTTGTGAGTGGTGGGTTTCAGCAGTTGATAGGTAGGAGAGGTAATCTTGTAGTTATGGCTAGGTCCTTGCAGTTTGTGAATGGGCTTGCGAGATGTGTATTAGTCAAGTGTTCTTGTATAAGTGGCTGACTGTTCTTGTGCTACTAGCTGTCCTAGCTGACTCATTAGTAAGCTGTAGTTTGAAAACATTTCTTGTGATAGTTTCAGTTATTAGGCAAATTATGCATTAGAGCCTTCCCTTCATGGCCTTACTCAGGTTCATTTGCCAGGGTTTGACACAGTGAATCCATTTCGAATCTTACAACTTTCACGTATTATTTTCGCCTTAATGCACATCATATCCTTCTTGAGTTTAGGAACGCTAGGCAGCACTTTAGCACTATATTTGGGAGCCTTTCAAAACAGCAAAGTCACCAACACAAAGCACAAAAATGCAAATACATGGTATGAAATATATCACAAAAAGAACATTTGTTTATCGTACAAGAGCTAAAACAAGAAGGCAGAGTGTTGCCCTGCAGGACCTTTGCAAGGAACAAACACATTGGGCAACTCTCACTGCACTCTGTATCGCTGCGAATGACCTCAGAAGCACTGAGTCTATTGGTTGGGGGGTTACAAATAAATGTGAACAAGAAGGTATATTTGCAAATATAAAATCTACATATACTGAAGATAGACTGTGTCTTCCAACTAAGGTCTATGGAACCAAATCCAGATAATGGAAATCCATGCTGTCATAATTTAGTCTGAAAATTTAGGTATTTATTTTCCTGTTTTCTTTCCTTTTTCACATTAACTTTAGTCATATTCTCTATAAGGTCCCTATTCTTAATATTGCTTTTTTGTATCCTTGGTCATTCTGTGCTATGAGTCCAACACCTGGCTACATTTTAATTGTAATTTGATTTAAAAAAACATTAAACCAACATTTGGGTTTGTATACATTTTTTTTGAGAGCCACATATCTTCTTTCCCTTCATACCATTTTACTGGAATGAATCTGTTGGTTTCTGAATAACTGGTGAGTTTTTAGATGGAATATATCAGACAGCCAAAAATTTAAAATTTAGTAATGTAAAATTTTTATACCTAGGAATAGAAGTTCCAGTCTCTACTAAGAATATGGGGGCCTTTCATGGGAGATAGCTTTTATAACTGAACTTTCACAAATATGGAACTTGGACAAGGACTAGGAAATACAAGGTACCTATTCAGAGGCTGCTAACCTCTGGACACCTCCCAAGTCAGTTGTCCTGGTTAAACTCAACTCCAAGCAATTTAGATTTAGATTTACCCAAGCATCTCTTTACTATACATTTTATGCAAAATTAATTTGCTGTGAAATAAATCATTAGTTGATCTTAGATGGCTATTATTTGACTATAGTCAATTGACAAATGTCAATTGGCTATAACTTGAAAATAATAGATGAATTTGTTACCTAAGTAAACTGAATGCCTGCCTTAAGGATTGTGCCTGGTATGATCCAGACTTCATTCAGATTCATCATTTTTCCTTTACTTAATAAGAGAAAATTATATTCTTTATTCATTAGCCAAATGAAAATCAAAACCACATTGAGATACCATCTCATGCCATCTCATGCCAGTTAGAACATTGATCATTAAAAAATCAGGAGACAACAGATGCTGGAGAGGATGTGGAAAAATGGGAACACTTTTATGATGTAGGTGGAAATGTATATTAGTTCAACCATTCTGGAAGACAGTGTGGCAATTCCTCAAGGATCTAGAAATAGAAATTCCACTTGATCCAGCAATCCCATTTCTGGGTATATACCCAAAGGATTACAAATCATTCTATTATAAAGACACATACATATGTTTATTTTGGCACTGTTTACAACAGCAAAGACTTGGAACCAACCCAAATGCCCATCAATGATAGACTGGATAAAGAAAATGTGGCACATATACACCATGGAATACTATGAAGCCATAAAAAAGGATGAGTTCACGTTCTTTGCAGGGACATGGATGAAACTGGAAATGATAATTCTCAGCAAACTGACACAAGAACAGAAAATCAAATACTGCATGTTCTTACTCATAAGTGGGAGTTGAACAATGAGAACACATAGACACAGGGAGAAGAACATCACACACTGGGGCCTGTTGGGGGATTGGGGAGCTAGGGGAAGGATAGCAGCGGGTGGGGCGATTGGAGAGGGATAGCATTGGGAGAAATACCTATTGTAGTTTAAGGTGGGGGGATGGATGCAATAAACCACCATGACATGTGTATACTTATGTTACAAACCTGCACAACCTGCATATGTACCCCATAACTTAAAGTGTAATTAAACAAAACAAAAATCACCCCGAAAAACCCCTAGGCCTTGATCTGAGGATTGAAATTTTAATCACTAAAAGAGAATTTTGTATAGCTTTGTTCTTTCCTCGAGCATCTTCACTTCATACTTCGTAAGTGTCCTAGAAAGCAGTGGACTCTTACCTGCCAATGTGCAAAGAATAGCTGGGAACAAGAAAATGACACCTAGACTCTAGAACTCCTGGCTAGAAAGGTCCAGAAATTGGACAGATGGTAGTTTAGAACAGATCTCTTTGGATATAATTTGGACTCTCATGGGGGAAAATATACTATTTTAAAGGAAGAACGTTATGCTTATTTCTCATTAGATCTCTCTGGGATCTTTAGGACAAGCGTACCTCATTTTATTGCTCTTTACTTTATTGCACGCTGCAGATATATTTCGGTTCCATTTTTAGCCTTTTGTAATTTATTATTCATTATTAATTGTCTGTGATGCTGACTCTACAGCAATGCTCTGAGCTCCTAAAAGGAAACGATAATCCTTCTACTCTCTGTGCCTGAAAGAGTACATGGTACAGAATTATGGCTTAGAAAATGTAATTTCACTTGAATGACTGCATTGATCCATTTTCTAGAAGAAACTTAAAGAACCATTCAAATGTGTAAAGGTTATTCTATAGTTATGTAATATGAGCTCCAGCTATACAAAAGAACATTTTTATATGACAAGCATATAGGAAAAAGTTTCTGCAGAGTAATCATATTCTAGTTAAGAAAACAAAGGCAATTGAAAGAGAAGCTGTTCAGAAGGAAAAATGAATCAGTATGATTCTGACAGTTGGTCCCATCAAGCTAATCAAACCCAAGAATCCCTAAACAATCACCTAGCAGACTAAATTCAGCTTTGCTCATTTGTTTACATATTGTCTTTTTTGCTTTTGTGCCACAGTGGCAGAGATGAAGAGTTGCAATAGAGATCCTATGGCCTGCAAAGGTAAAACTAATAATTATCTTGTTCTTTACAAAAAAAGTTTGCCAACTCCTTTCTTGAGCACTGATCAAAAAGAGTAGTTTTATCAAATAAATACCTTATCTAATCCAAGAGCTTCATTAGAGAAGGAGCTCTTCAGTGCCTTCCCACCAAAGACAAACAATGTATTTGTAGCCAAGAAAGTCAGATTTATTGGCTCATTGCTCCAAGGGAAATAAAAACCATGGGGAAATATTAGGGGTTTCAGAAAGAGACTGTTAGGAGGGATTTGTTACAGTATTTGCGCATTTTTTTAAGGTAATTTGGGGGAGTGTTTAAAACAGTGTAGTTTTTCTCTGCACTGGGTGCTGCCACAAAGTGGGAAAAATTATATAATCCTGAGTAATTTTTATCTATATAGCAGAGAAATGGAACAGAGTTAAAACATAGGTAAAGAAGCAGCCGTCACTCAAATTAGCTGAGAGAGAGAGAGATATTTGATCATTGCTGTAGTTTGAACAGTGTCCTTCTTCTTGTCTGTGGAGTGGTATTGTTTTGTCTTGCTCCACTGTGATCACAGAATGAATGATCTTGTCTGATATTTGATTCTGTGAAGTTATGTTTCACAAGAGAGCATCACAGTCCAGATGTTAGTGCTGGGCTAGCTCAGCTGACAGGAGTTGAGGACTGATTTTCCTCTCTCTCACAGCATCATATTCCCTGCCTTTGGCTACCATTCTCCACTTTCTTAATCTCTGCCCTCATTTTCCTACAGACCAGTGGGTCGCTTGATTCAGCAAGCTGAATAAATTTAGAGTAATATCCTAACAGAGGCCCAAGTAGATGGACTTAACACACAGCAATCCCTTCATTTAGATTAGGGAGGAAGCTTTATTATAACCCTTACAAAGTAGGAACTTTGGAAGCAGATAGATCTGAGTTTAATTCCAAACTTCACCATTTTAAATTATGAAAAATCTCAGAATCAGAGCCCTAATTTTCTTATATATAAAACAATAAAGTTTTTATAAGAATTACATAACATAATGTTTGTAGAAACACAAAGTAGAGGATTTGTCACATAGGAAAGTTTCAACAAATGATAGCTATTACTAATAACAATGACAGACATTCCTGTATCAAATATTTCATTTTAATGAACATGAACCATACGCTGCCAATAAATATGATATTGTTGATTCATGGATGACAAGTTTATCTTTTTATGTGGTAGACTATTCAGTAACCTAGAAAAACATTGTGCATTAGCTTATGGTGCATGCTCTATTGTCATGAAAATAAATTATCTTCAAATGACTATCAACTCTTTGACTATTGAAATGATTAGTTAACTGTTTTTATATTCTTATCTGTTATTTTTGTTTCTCTTATATATGTTTGATACTCATATTCTATGGCTACTTTTATCAGATGATTGAATTTTTTATTTAATTACCAAATCTGGGAACTTGATTTTTTTCTTTCCAAAAAGTCTCTATAGTAACATATTGACAAGAAGAAACATATTATCTGACTATTTGGCTTCTACTTTGTAGTTTATGTTGTCATGTTGAAAAATGATAGAAAAATAAAATAAAATTATAATCTTTAAAAAATTATAGGACAAAGAAGAGCTAATCTTGACTGTAAGCTGCAGAAATCAGGTAGATTGAGCCAGCAAAAGGGGTGTACTTTGAGCCATCTTGTTCCCACTGAATTGTTCTTAGAGCTGGCAAATATGTTATGAGCCATTAAAATCTCTTTAGTTGGCCATACATAAATTACAACCCTAATTAGTTGGTTTGGTTTTGATATGGGTGGTTTATGAGGCACCAGAAAGAAAAAGAAAACCCAGCTCCTGCCTGACTTCAGAATGAGTTCACATTAGAATATTGGCAGCAGGGAAAATATCTCAATTACACTTTCTGGTAATATCAGAAGAATATGGCATAAATTCCATATGGTGAATGAGTAGGCCAAGGAGTTTATGGTGGCATTAGAACACGTGGAATCCCAGAGGTATGTGACAGTCCTACTGGAGTCCTGGTACTTTACCAAGTGCTCAATGACAGATGGAGTGTAAAATAAACATTGCTTGTGTATTTTTCTTAATGATTTGCCATAGGGTATGGTTATTATCTTTTTAACACAATGAACTATGGCTAAGAGTTGAAAAAATAAAATGTGAAACATGCTTATAAATATCTATTCAAGTCCAGAGAGGTTACAGGACACATGTTTTTAATGGCTTAAAATTTAGGGTAGAAAGGAACATCATTCTAGAAATGTGGCATTTCTAAAATAATAAATTAGAAAATAATTCTATTTCCCCCCCAAAATAGCACTTGTGTTAAATTCCAGGGTTTAAGATTGAAAAAGCACATTTCCTCATGTAAGGCTCATAGTTGATGGCAGAGACGTAACTAAACAGATACAAATGTTTGTGAGAATAACAAGACTGAACTATATATAGGGCAGGGCAGAAACATAGAAAAGGCAGTGATAATTTGTGAAAGACTTGTCAGAAAAGTGGATTCTATTCGGACCTCAGCAAAATCCCCTTTACCAGCTGGTGCATGCAAATCCTGCCTGTTGTAAGTACTGATTAATGACAATTTTTAACTCCCCCTTCTCTGTAGAATTATCTTTGTCAACTGGCGAGCTGCCTCTGTGGTTCACTCTCTATTTTCCCTGTAGGGGAGAAAGGATTTCTTTTTTTTCTCACAGCTTCTTTGGTTTATGATTGAGGCTCCTACAACAAAAGGCAAATTAACAAGATAAAAGAATTCAAGATCATTTAATAAGTTTATGTGACATAGGAGTCTTCAGAAACAAAGACCCAAAGTAATAGAAACCTATGTGTAAGTTTGATGAAGATGTGGATAGTTGCAAGAAGTATTATTGGACAAAAAAGTATACAATTGAACTATAGTGAACTGAGGCCATTCTTCTCTGTGTCCTTGTGTCTTCAGACATAAAGATACTCCTTTTCTCCAGGTCGAGGGAGGGTACCTCTTGAATGAGGGTCTTATGACTTGCTTCAGAGGGAGTTCAGAAAAGTCCTTTCTAGGTCTTAAAACCTGGTTCAAGGGGCAAGATTTGAGAAAATCTGCCATTTTCTCAAATGCCAACGTGCTGTATTTTACAGTAGCATGTCCTGAACCCATCACTGTTTGGATCTTGCTCAATAACTGGCTGGCACTAGTAAAAGACCATTCCTCTTCCTTCAAGGTGAGACACACTCTGGGGCACAATTCATCTTTCAGACTTTTCCCAAGAGATCAGATGGAAGCTGCTCTCTAGCAGCTACTACATCTTTGATTAGCTCTTTCTGCCCCTGACACATTCTGCTTCCCTACTCCTCTTGAGCACTCCCTCAATAATTCCTTTGAACAAGAATTCTTACCCAAGTGCTTTTCCTAAGGGATCCCACCTAAGACAACAGCTTTTTGTGTGTTCCAACAGACTCACCTAAGCGTTAATATACGAGCTTCTTTCAACCTAAATTCAGTTACAGTGATTAAAATATTTTTTTTCCATCAACATTTTTTCCTTCATCTCCCTGAAGGTAAATAATGCTTAGACTACAGTGCATTAAAAGTCACTCATTTCTTTGATATACTCTTGGTCCTTTCTTTCCTACAGCATCTCTGTGCTACTTAGTTCTTTGTACTTAACTTGGCCCAGGCTTTTAAATCTAAAGTAGATGGTATCTCTTTTATGTTCATGAGATCAAGCCTACTCTTATCTAAAAGGCTTCCCTTCTTATATGGGAGCTCTTGATCTTTATGACACTAAGTAATTAAAAATCATCATCATAGACTACACTGTGCGTTAGGTGTAGTCTAAAGCTCTGAATTAATAATCTGAGTTCTGTTGATATGCCGAAGGGCTACTGTGACCAACATGTTGCCATTTTGTTCCCATTCCCCTACCTTTCCATTCCCCTTTTGAAGGAGAGAAGACACTTTAACAATAATCTAATCTCATCGCTTCCCCAGACGCTTGAATTCACAGTTGAATATCTTGACCTAGTTTTTCAAAATTATGTTTGAACGTTATGGGGTCAAGAAACTCAGTGAAGTTCTCTTCATCCTAAAATTCTAGAATAGTTTAAAGTAGAGAATGTGAGAGACAGACAAATCTAGGTTCTTTGTTTCATGTGCAAAGGACGTTGAAGATCAGAGACCAGAAATTACTTAAGTGTCGTATAGACTAATAATTTTTTCATATGGTGCCACCAGATCATCTTTCCCTGGATTCCCAGCTTTCTGTCCTTGCTATTTCCTGCTCAAAAATTATGTCTTGCTCAAAAATTAAAACAAAAACAAGCACAAAAAACACTGGGCCGGGCGCGGTGGCTCAAGCCTGTAATCCCAGCACTTTGGGAGGCCGAGGCGGGTGGATCACGAGGTCGAGAGATCGAGACCATCCTGGTCAACATGGTGAAACCCCGTCTCTACTAAAAATACAAAAAATTAGCTGGGCATGGTGGTACATGCCTGTAATCCCAGCTAGTCAGGAGGCTGAGGCAGGAGAATTGCTTGAACCCAGGAGGCGGAGGTTGCGGTGAGCCGAGATCACGCCATTGCACTCCAGCCTGGGTAACAAGAGCGAAACTCCGTCTCAAAAAAAAAAAAAATACTGTCAAATTCATTGTAGCAGATGACAAGCTGGAAACTTTTTAGTAAAGTCTATTAATGCTGGAAACTCTTTTGACAGTACTCGTAAACTTTGGCTGTGAAAATTAAGACTATGTGCCAGATTTATTAGGAATTCTCTCCATGTTGTGAAGTTTCACTACTGTTTGACTGTGAAAGACTTAATTAATCCTTAACATGCCTTACCTTATATTTCACAAAGTAGCCAGAAAAAATTATCTCAGGACTTAGGTTCCAATTTGTATCCATGCTATTTCTCAGGAAAATCTAGTCCAACTTGTAAATCTTAGAGTTTTAAGGTCAAATTCAGAGTTTCTGTTCTCCTGTCATGTGGCTAACCAAGGAAATAGTATCCTAAGATATTTAATATTTTTAATGCACAGCATTTTAAAATGCATTTATTAATTTATTCAACAAATATTAATGAGTACTTACTGGATATCAGGCATTATGCTGAATCCCAGGGTTTACGAATAAAAGTGCTCCCCATTTAGTGGGAAGATTGATAAATAAATAGTTACGTGTAGGCTTTCATGAAGGTACATACAGGGGTTCCAGGCACTTCTGCCTCAAGACAGTCCTTGGCACTGAGTGGGATATGTGTATAATTGAGTGACAGATTAAAAAAAAAAAATGCAGTGACAGTATCCTAAGTAAAAGGGGGAAATCGTTAAGGTTGCCTGAGTGGGTTTCACAGAGGATGGGACACTTGAACCAAGTCTCAAAAAAATGACAGGAATATGCCAAGCATACCTTACAGTACTCCAGGCTGGGAGTGGCATGCAGATAGGTTTGGAAGTGTAGAACATCTGTGTGGAGTTTGCGTGTTCTCTCCATGTCTGTGTGGGTTTTCTCCTGGTATTCTGACTGATTATCTCTGATATCTCAGAGTTGTGCAGATTAAGTGAGTTGTCTAAATTGTTTCTATCTGAGTTAGTGTGGATGTGTGAAAGAGTGTGCCCTGCAATAAAATGTCCCATCTGGGATTGGTGCTTGCTTTGTACCCTGAGCTGCTGGGTTAGGCTCTGACCAGCCAAGCCCCTGAACTGAAATCAGTGAGTTGGGAAATGAATAAATGAATGAGCACAAATTATTGCCAAATAAAAATTTGTAAAGTATAAAACACTCATACAAATGTATGACAATAAATGATGCAATCCTAAAGTGCTCAGTGAGCTCATCATATGTTATTGTTTGGTTTTGAACTTCATGGTGGTAGGAGGGGGCTCCTCACAATTTTTGCTTTGCAGACATTTATTTCGTGACCTAACCCACCATCCCCATGACCACAGTCTCTCACTGATTCACCAAAAATTGGGTAAATAATTCTTACTTGTTTTTATCAATATATTATAAATGTATGTATAGATGTTTGTATGGCTCACATTTAGTTCAGTGTGTAATATTAGAAGCGTTTGGCTTTTATTTAGAAGTTTGGTGATATTTTTTTGACTAGAAATATGCTGTAGGAGCTTAACTATTGTTTATGTCGATTAGCTTATGCTAATATTAGTTTCCTTATATGCCTTTTTGCTTAAACTAAGTTTTCAAGAACCAAATGATGACATTGAGGACAACTTACTGTCAACATATAATACATATCATAGGAGGCAGGGCCAAGATGGCTGATGAGAAATAGCGGCATTCAGAGACTCCCATTAAATAAAACCATAATAAGCAATGTGAAACCTTCACTGGCAACCACAGTATCCAGGTTCTGTCATCAGTAGGAAGCTGAGATAAATAATGAAACTAAGGCAGAAATAAAAAAGTTATTTGAACTAATGAGAACAAAGAGACAGCATACCAGAATCTCTGGGACACAGCAAAAGCAGTGTTAAGAGTGAAATTTATAGTGCTAAATACCTATATCAGAAAGCTATAAATATCTAAAATCAACACCCTAAAATCACAATTAAAAGAGATAGAGAGGCAAGAGCAAACTAATCCAAAACCTAGCAAAAGACAAGAAATAACATTAGAGAATAAATAAAGGCGATAGAGACACAAAAAATCCTCCAAAGAGCCAATGAATCCAGGAGCTGGTTTTCTGAAAATTAACAAAACAGATAGACTGCTAGCTAGACTAATAAAAAAGAAAAGGGTGAAAACTCAAATAGATACAATAAAAAATGATAGAGGAGATGTCATCATAGACCCCACAGAAATACAAACTACCATCAAAGAATAGCATAAATGCCTCTGTGCAAATAAACTAGAAAATCTAGAAGAAATGGATAAATTGCTGGACACATTATACCCTGCCAAGACTAAATGAGGAAGAAGTTGAATTTCTGAATAGACCAGTAACAAGTTTGGAAATTGAGGCAGTAATTAATAGCCTACTAACCAAAAATAAAAGCCTAGGACCAAATGAATTCACAGCTGAATTCTATTGGAAATACAAGTAGAGCTGGTACCATTCTTTCTGAACCTATTCCAAACAACTGAAAAGGAAAGACTCCTCCCTAATTCATTTTATGAAGCCAGCATTATCCTGATACCAAATTCTGGCAGAGACACAACAACAACAACAACAACAACAACAACAACAACAACAAATTTCAGGACAATATCCCTAATGAACATCAATGCAAAAATCCATAATAAAATATTGGCAAACCAAATCTAGCAGCACATAAAAAAACTTACTTATCTACCACAACTAAGTCAGCTTCATCCCTGGGATGCAAAGCTGGTTCCACATATGCAAATCAATAAAGGTAATTCATCACATAAACAGAACCCCAAACAAAAACCACATGATTACTTCAATAGATGCAGAAAGGCTTTTGATAAAATTCAAAATCTCTTCATGTTAAAAAGTCTCAATAAACTAGATATTGATGGAACATATCTCAAAATAATAAGAGCTTTTTATGACAAACCCACAACCAATATCATATTGATTGGAAAAATGCTGGAAGCATTCCCTTTGAAAGCCAGTACCAGACAAGGATGCCATCTCTCACAACTCCTACTCAACATAGTATTAGATGTTCTGGCCAAGGCAATTAGGCAAGGAAAGGAAATTAAGTGTATTCATATAGCAAGATAGGCAATCAAATTGTATCTCTGTTTTCAGATGACATAATTTTATATTTAGAAAACTTTATCATCTTAGCCCCAAAACTCCTTAAACTGATCAACAACTTCAGCAAAGCCTCAGGATACAAAATCAATATGGAAAAATCACAAGCATTCCTTTGTATCTCAGGATACAAAATCAATATGGAAAAATCACCAACAATAGGAAAGAGGAGAGCCAAATTATAAATGAACTCCCATTCACAGTCAAGAATAAAATACCTACGAATACAGCTAACAAGGTATGTGAAAAATCTCTCTAGGGAGAACTACAAACCACTGCTCAGGGAAATAAGAGAGGACACAAACAAATGGAAAAACATTTCATCCTCATTGATAGGAAGAATCAATATATTGAAAATGGCCATACTGCCCAAAGTAATTTATAGATTCAATGTTCCCATCAAATTACCATTGACATTCTTCATGGAATTAGAAAAAATTATTTTAAATTTTACATGGAATCAAAGAAGACCATTCTAGCCAAGACAATCCTAAGCAAAAAGAACAAAGCTGAAGGCATCACGCTACCTGTCTTCAAAGTATACCACAAGGCTATAGTAACCAAAACAGCATGGTACTGGTACTAAACCAGTTATAAAGACCAATGAAGCAGAAGAGAGACCTCAGAAATAACACCATACATCTCCAACCACTGGATCTTTGACAAATCTGACAAAAATAAACAGTGGGGAAAGGATCTCCTACTCAGTAAATGGTGCTGGGAAAACTGGCTAGCCATATGCAGAAAACTAAAACTGGACCTCTTCCTTATGCTTTATATAAAATTAACTCAAGATGATTTAAATATTTAAATGTAAAACCCAAAACCATACAAACTCTAGAAGAAAACTTAGGCAATACCATTCAGGACATAGGCATGGGCAAAGACTTCATGACTAAAACAGCAAAAGCAATTGCAACAAAAGCCAAAATTGACAAATGGAATATAATTAAACTATCTGCACAGCCAAATAAACTATCATCAAGGTGAATAGGCAATCCACATAATTGGATAAAACTTTTGAAATCTACCCATCTGACAAAAGTCTAATATCCAGAATTTAAAAGGAACTTAAACAGATTTACAAGAAAAAAACCCCATCAAAAAGTGGGTGAAGGATATGAACAGACACTTCTCAAAAGAAGACATTTATGTGGCCAACAAATATATGAAGAAAAGCTCAACATCACTGATCATTAGAGAAATGCAAATCAAAGCCACAATGAGATACCATCTCACACCAGTTAGAATGGCTATTATTAAAACGTCAGGAAACAATAGATGCTGGTAAGGCTGTGATGAAATAGGAACGCTTTTACACTGTTGGTAGGAATGTAAACTAGTTCATCCATTGTGGAAAACAGTATAGTGATTCCTCAAGGATCTAGAACCAGAAATACCATTGGACCCAGCAATCCCATTACTGGGCATATACCCAAAGGATTATAAATCATCTACTATAAAGGCAGATGCACACACGTATGTATATTGCAGCACTATTTACAATAGCAAAGACATGGAACCAACCCAAAGGCTCATCAATGATAGACTGGATAAAGAAAATGTGGCACATATACACCATGGAATACTATGCTGCCATAAAAAGGAATGAGATTCTGTCCTTTGCAGGGACATGGATGAAGCTGGAAGCCATCATCCTCAGCACACTAACACAGTAACAGAGAGCCAAATACTGCTGTTCTCGTTCATAAATAGGAGTTGAACAATGAAACACATGGACACAGAGAGGGGAGCAACATACACCAGGGCCTGTTGAGGGACGGAGAGTGAGGGGAGAAACTTAAAGGAGAGTCAATAGGTGCAGTGAACCACCAAGGCACATGTCTACCTAGGCAACAAACCTGCACCTTCTGCACATACGTCCCATATTTTAGAAGAAATATAAAACATATTATAAAATTCATATCTCATAAATATATATATTTATATCCCATATCATTATCATTATAATAATTATATTTTATAATATTCAGGAAGAAAGTAACAATTTTTCAGTAGATGGTATTAGCACAGTTGATAAATCAGGTAGAAAGAAGAAGAGAATTAGTTTCCATTAGTATCTTATACAAAAATAAATTTCAGATATATTGAAGATCTGGGACTAAAAAGAAACTTCAAAATGTCCAAGAATATAGAGGAGAACACATTTAAGATATTAGGGAAAGGTATATTTTAAAAAGTAGGACATGAAAAGGGAAAAGGCTGATATATTTGATTACATTAAAATGTCAAACTCTGTTCAAACAAAAACACTAAAGATAAAGTTAAAGGACAAGGCAGAATCTCTGAGAGATTTGAAATATATCTAACTGAAAACATACCAGTACCCAGAATTAGAAAGAAACCTTGCAAATCTGAGGACAACCCAGGAGTCAACTGCACAAGGGATTTGAATGGGTAATTCACAGAAAAGGAAACTAAAATGGCCAATAAGCCTTTTAAAAGACTCTCAGCTTCACTAGTAATTTAGTAAATGCAAATTAAAGCTGCAGTGAAATACGTTTAATACCCATTCTAACAGATAAAATTTTAAATACCTAACACTTCCCCCTGTGCATGGAAAAACAGGGATTCTCACATGTCACTGGAAAGAGTGAATGTTAGTATAACCACCATGGAGGACAATTTGACCATACCAGTAAAGGTGAAAGTTTGCATACCCTCTTACCTAGCATTTCCACTTGCAAGTATAGTCTGTATGAAAACTTCAGCATATGTAATAAAGCCTTCACAACTAATGCTATTTATTGTAACCTTATCTGCATCAACCAAAAAATTAGAAACAACTCAAGTATCCATTTACAGGACAGTAGATAACATGTGGTATATTTACATAATGTCTTTAAGCACTATAAAGCAGTAAAAATAAATAAGCTAAAAATGTATTTAACAACATAAATCTCAAAAACCTAATGTTGAACAAAACAATTCCATTGTAAAGTGATACATATATGTGATGACAATTATGTAAAGTTTTAAAAAAATGCATATTTTCACTATTTAGGATACAGAAATATTTGAGTTACAAAAATATACGTGAGAATGATAAAACATCAAAATTCGTGATGCATCTACTATATCAGTTACCAATAATTATAACTTTTTGCGTCTCATAAGTGTTCTTATGAATAAGAACATAAGTGTTCTTATAAATAAATAAATCACTCATGCACTGTTATGAGTGATTTACAGATGCTTAATTCTATCATTTAGTCACCACAGCAACTTTATAAGATATTTATCATTATTTTTCCAAGTTTATAGATAAGAAAACTGAGGCACAGATAAAGTAGTTTGTGTTGTTATACAGATAGCAACAGTGATGGCATTTTTAGCCTCTTTTCAACCAGGACATAATACCAGTTACCTCTAAGTAGAGAGGGAATGAAATGCAGGGGGCTTCAACTGAAATGTTTTAGTTGTTTTTTTTTTTAATTTTAATTTTTATTTATTTATTTATTTTGAGATGGAGTTTTGCTCTTGTTACCCAGGCTGGAGTGCAATGGTGCCATCTCGGCTCTCCACAACCTCCGCCTCCTGGGTTCAGACAATTCTCCTGCCTCAGCCTCCTGAGTAGCTGGGATTACAGGCATGTGCCACCATGCCCAGCTAATGTTTTGTATTTTTAGTAGAGACGGGGTTTCATCATGTTGACCAGGATGGTCTTGATCTCTCGACCTCATGATCCATCCGCCTCGGCCTCCCAAAGTGCTGGGATTACAGGCTTGAGCCACCGCGCCCGGCCGAAATGTTTTAGTTTTTTAAAATTCTGAAGAAAATATAGTAAAATATTAAGATCTGATAAAATGAGTGGGGGAAAACAAGTGTCCATTATATAATCCTCTTTCACTATACTTCCAAAGCAGAGGGAAGGAGTAGAAAATGAAAAAGGAGGAGAAGAAGAAAGAGAAGCAGGAGAAGAAAAAAGAGGAGGAAAAGAAGGAATAGGGGGCAGAGGATGGGGAGAGAGAAAGAGATAGCACCCTGGCAGCAGGTTAAGTGATGAACTTAAATGGGACAAATTAGAAACAGAGGAGCAAGTAAGAAATTCTTTTCTAGATGGAAGATTGTAAGTGAAACATTTACTGACACTTGGTGATATTTCAAAATAACTCAAACCATTTTACTAATGAAGAATCTAAATAATACAGTTTAGAGTTTACAAAATATTTCTACATATATTACCATTTAAACGTTTCCCATTACCCGATAAGGCAGGCACTGTTATTATCCTCATTGTGCTGCCAAGAAACTCGGGATTAAGAGAAGCGTCATAACTTGTCTAATACCCATAGTTAAGAAGTGTTAGGATTAGAGTTGGACTCAGGTTCACTGACTTGAATCCTCTTTTACTTCTCAAACATGAATAGTTCAAAGAGCCTCACAGCAACTACATCTACACTAAATTGACTGCCTGACTTTAAAAATGTATTTACATGGTTGTTAGTAGCAGCCGTATTCTTCAAACATAAAACCTTCATCTCAGACGTCATTTTCTGTAATCCATATTCCCAGTACTTGTGCTTGAAGAAACATCAATATTAACTCCAGCTTTAAAGTGGGTTCTGGATAGGAGCCTTCATTTCTTACTCATTTGCTATAACTTTTTGACTTTGAAGTTGACATTATTACCAAATACTCTGTTCCTCTTTTACTAGCGTCTGTCATTACTGGAAATCTAAAGTTATAGGTAATAATATTATCCTGCCTCATAATACAGGAAAGAAAGAATTGGAAGAAAAAAAAAATCCAAAGCAATAATATTTGCATCACCCTGGATCACTAAAATGATGTTTTTACTATGAATATATTAATTGTTTATGGCCTCTTCACTCATGGGAAGAAACCTGTTCAGGTTTAAGCACATTTTGGGAAATGTAGGAAGAGCTGCCAAGGATCCAATTTGACGTGACTTTGAAAAACATGACAGATTCTAGAACTAACAACTTTCTTGGGGAAGAGTCAATAGGCAGAAAGCATGAAAAATTCTGTACAATGTCTTTGCTTTATAAAGAGACTGCCCTTTGGACAGGATTACACAAGAATGTCTATATCTTTTTTGCAAGAAAATTAAAAATGTAATTAAATTGATCAAGATTAGATTATTCCCAAATTGTCAGTAACTGGTAAATACTACTAAAACAATCCACACTTCTGCAGACCTAGATGTTTTCTCTTAATACCTAATTTTTTTTATATAATATTGGAGGAAATTTGATAATTTCAGTAACAACTCCTTTATCTTACCTGTGCCAAGTCATAGCCATCAGCTCCCTCATTCCCACACCATTTATCACACAGCAAACTAGGAGCACTGTTCATTTATTTTATTGGGAGGAAGGCTAATCTCATTAAGTAGACATTTGAATTGTGGAATATAAATTTTTTAAAACAGCTGCACATAATCTACCTCCTTATGTTTCTCTGATTACCTTAAAATTAAAGATTGAGGTAGTGTAAGAATATAGTTTGAAATTCTAATTTTCCTTTCCCTTCCTTTCCATGACAGCGTTCAGTTTTATGGTGAAGAGGCTGTCTGTAGATTTCTGATGTGAAGAATAGAACCAAGTTGTTTAATAGATTTTTAAAACCCAATTAACACCTCGTTGATTTAGCTTTGTTAGTGGCTTTTGTTCTGAAATCTGAGGCCATAGCAAGGACTTCCAAGTTCCCCAACAAAGGAGTTTGTAATCAGAAAATGGCAGGGGGTTTTGGGGGGATGCTCTTTCTTTTTCCTAATGTCCTGTGTACGGTATTGTTTCCACACTGCAGAAAATAGAGGTCACAGTGTAAACAAGGCACTGAGATGAAACTCATAAAAGCACATTTGGATGGTGAATAACAGAAGCACATTCCAGCCCAAATGGAATAGAAGGTTGGTTTACTGGGAGAGCCATAGGAGTAAGCTTGATGAAATAAATTCAGGACCAGACAATGAGGAAACCTGAATGATGGAATACAGAATCAGTAATGTCCAGAGTGGAGAGCCATTGAAGATGTTTTTATTTTATTTGCGATAAGGCTATAATGATTGAAAGGAAGAAATGAGTATGAAAGATACTTTAATGACCTATGTATGCAACTAATTAGATACGTGGATTGCAGGATATGAAGAAAACCAACATTGGTTAAATGGCTGTATTCCAAGTTCCTTTCCCCCAAGTGCTTTAAAAAATGTTACGTGATTTAATTCTGGTTTTATTTTTAATTGACAATAATGGTATATGTTACATATATGGTACAATGTGATGATTTGATATAGTTCACACTGTGGAATAATTAAATCAAGTTTTTAAAGACATCCATAAAGCTGGAACAATTAGTTACAGTTACTAGATAATGAACCCGAAGTTTAGAGATTAGTTTGACTGGGGACACACAGCATGAAAACAATGGAAGTATATTTTAACTGAAATTAACACAGGCAGTAACCACCTGATCTTTTCAATAGACAAATTGATCTTCCAAGGGTGACTTGCGGTTTTGAGAGGTCATATGTTGGAGTGGTTAAGAGAAGCTTGTGTGACATAAGACTGGCTGGGTTTGTATTTCAGCTCTATCATTTAACACTCATATTATCTTCAGCATATCATTTCACCTTAAATGTCATTTATAAAGTTGGTATAATAATAAATATTTTCTGACTCCAAAGGGTTTTGACAAGAATTAAACACTTAGATCAGTGTCTGGGAAAGTGAATGCATTTATTAAGTGCTTGTTGTTTTCATAACATGTAGTATTAGAGACTGTTATACTGGCAATGTATCTATTTTTAGATTTGATAAGAAGGTAGCACACTACATTTTCTAGCGTGCTAGACAAAATTCATATTTTTCTAGTTGCACTGAGAAAAAAATTTTAGATTTCAGCTATTTAAATTGGCGTGCTTTTTTACTCTCTATTAAGTACAATACACACACTACATCATTCTTTATTAAACACAATGTAAAAACTACATTTTGCATTGCTTTGACCTCCTGACTGAAGTTGGCAGCATCTACAATCCTGGAATACCTGTGTCCCCAACTGACTGATTAGGAAAGGGATATCTCTGCACACTGCATCTGAGACTGCAGTAACTTCCTGGTCAGAGCTCCAAACATTGTCATAACTCTCTTTATAATTTTTCTAGGGACAAAAAAAGGTGCATTTTAGATACAGCTTATTCCCGTTACATCCTAGATAAATTAATATATGAACAGGGTCTTTAAGTAAAATAACTCCCAACAGGTAATCTATAAATTTTATTTACCTCCATCTGTGCAAATATGTAAACATCATACAGAAAAGGGGCCACAGTGATCTTTCTACTATCTTGTTTAGGAATGGTGCACATAATTTCAATATCCATCATTCTTATATAGCAAGAGGAAAGACAAAATGTCATATGGCTTATATTAGGTACAAAGGAGAGACTTTAACAAAAAATTTATCTATGGCAACAATTATGGACATTTCCAGAAAGCAGAAATAAAGGAATGTAGCCTTTGCAAGAGGACAATACTGTAAATCAATAGAGAGGCTTTGAAGTCCTTGAGATTTCCAAGGACAAGAGTAAAAGAGAATGAAGACCAGCAGCCAAAGATAGATACTTGAAGAGTACTTAGCTAGATTGTAGAAGAAAGAATAGAGTCAGCAATAGAGGGTACTGGAATGATGAAAGAATAACAGCAAAGTATTGGTTGTAAAAGGTTAAGATGGCAAAAACTTCAGGGACCCAGCAGAGAGATTCAGGAAAAAGAAAATTGACAAAAGATTAACAAATGTATAAATAAGAAGGCTAGAAAGCGGCCTTCTTGAGAAAAGCTTGACTGGAGTGGTGGGAATAGAAATTACTTTTCAAGAGGCTAAAAGAAAAATTGGTGGAGAATAAATTAAGGCAGCAAAAATGTGCCTCTTGTTAGAAAGACTGGCAATGCAACTGAGGAGAATACCACAAAATCACAAATGCAATTAAGGAGAAATGTACTTAAACTCGTAAATATACAAGTATTTCTTACCAAGTAATTTTCATCTCCTGCCAAATACTGATTTTATCCCAGATTTTCTCAGAATTTTCAAAAGAGTGAATTAGTGACTTTTGAATTAATGAGTTTTAAAAGTTTATATTTTTATTTTAATAAATCAAAAGATTTCTATGTTATTTAGGCCAATTTTGAAGAATTCTATAATGTGTTTTGTGGATTCTAAGAGCAACAATAGTGTATTAATATCATCACTATTATGTTTATAATAATTGGAACAAATTTGATTCCTATTTTAGAGACAGGGTCCTGTTTTATCACCCAGGCTGGAGTGTCGTGGTGCCATCGTAGCTCACTGCAGCCTCAAACTCCCAGGCTAAGCAATCTTCCTGCCTCAGCCTCTTGAGTAGCTGGTACTACAGGCACATACCACCATGCCTGGCTATTTTAATTTCTTTTTGTAGAGACAGGGTCTTGATACATGGCCCAGGCTGATCTCAAACTCCTGACCTTAAGCAATCCTCACCCATCAGCCTCCCAGCGTGTTGGGATTATAGATGTTAGCCATGGTGCCTGGCATGATTCCAACTTGAAAATGTTAAATATATGGTATTTTCAGATAATATGTGGTATTATCTCTCGGCTCTGGGCCCTAAATTTGCTGCTAGAAAAGTCACTGCAAATTAAAGTTTCACAAATCTAATTATAATTTATATGGGCCAAAAAGTTTGGTATTTAGAGATTCTATGTTTCTAGCTATATCAACAGTTAACATTAATTTTAAACAAATCTTATTTTTCATGCATATTAGAAACAACCTGCTGCTAATATGTATACCACATTTACAAATGCAAGTTGAATATTCATTTAACAGCTGATTTTCCACATCAGCAACACATATGGTCAAGCTGTCCCATTTTGATCTTTGATCTCTCATGCTCATTTTTCTCTCAAGCCATTTGGACTGACAGCTTTCCTTTCTTGTGTTATTTTTTTTAGAAAAAAGCAGTCCCATAATTAATTGGCCCAAACCCTCCTCATATAATTTGTTAATTTTACACCGCACCCCTTTTCTCTTCAGAATTCATAGGCATCTCCATAAAGCCAGACAAGGATTAGTTCAATCATAAACAGTGGTTTCGAATTAAATGCTGCCTGTGACCAGGCATATTACACAGATTCGGGGGTCACAAATTGAAACCTTCAGACCTGCTTCTGTCAATGAAGTTTTACTGGAACATAGCAACACTCATTCATTTAGACATTGACTTTTGCTGTTTTCATGCTACAGCAGTAGAGTTGAGTAGTTGAGATAGCAGCTATATGGTCCTCAAAACCAAAAATATTTACTGTTTCTCTCCTGATGTAAATGAGCAAGCCAGATGTAGACAATAGTGAGTGACAAGAACTGTGTTGAAGCAATAAGGGTAGTCTACATCTGAAGCACCTAACAGTTATTTTTTAATTTTTATTTTATTTTATTTTTTTTGAGACAGAGTTTCACTCTCGTTACCCAAGCTGGAGTGCAATGGCGCCATGTCGGCTCACCGCAACCTCCGCCTCCTGGGTTCAGGCAATTCTCCTGCCTCAGCCTCCTGAGTAGCTGGGATTACAGGCATGCACCACCACGCCCAGCTGATTTTTTGTATTTTTAGTAGCGACAGGGTTTCACCATGTTGACCAGGATGGTCTCGATCTCTTACCTCGTGATCCACCCACCTCGGCCTCCCAAAGTGCTGGGATTACAGGCTTGAGCCACCGCGCCTGGCCACCTAACAGTTATTAACACGTAGAAAAGCTGACCCAGTTTTACTAAGTTCAGTATTTGAAAAAAGCCAGAAATCCAGATTTTACATACAAATTTCCACTTTTTAAGTGTTAGCTACGAATCCATTTTTTTTTTAAATGAATGAGTTAACACTTTAAGCTCAACAAAATTGGTCTGCCGTCTGGCTCTACCTCTTTCTGAGTTTATAACCTCTAAAATAAAGATGAAGAGCTATATGGTGTTCAGTAAGTAAAGAAGTTTCTCATATGCAAGCTGTTGAGGGTTGAGTCTCCAAAAATGCCAAGAAAATAAAACTTGATGATTAAGCAAAGCTGAATATTTTGCTCACCCACAGTAAAGAAAACAAAGACAGTCTTATTCATGTCTAGCAGGAAGAAGAACAAAGGCAAGATATTTATACAATTTTGGGTGGAGGAAGGGTCTGTTTTAAGGTAGAGCTTTCAGTGTGGGGACCTAATTGGGATTGAGCAAATTAGTGACATAACAGTTTAGGATTGGTAAACACAGCAAGGGGAGGTTTTGGAAGGAAGTCTTAAAAAGTAAACAATTGCTTATTGAGTCCAGTTGAATAATTTGTTGTCCTATGAAGAGCTATAAACTCTGAGAGCTGGTTGAGTGGTGTTATTTGAATAAATGTATTTGCAGTAAGTTCCTGAGACATTTTGAACTTCATCTTCACAGACAAGATTTTTATGGGATAGTAAAGTCACATAGGTGCAGTTAGCTCTATGGTGGCAGACAGCTTCGGTTCTCAGACTTCCTCTCTTTCTACATTGGAGAGCACATGCTTAAATATGAGAATATAATCAATTCAAATGGTTACCACTATGTGAGGTGTCATTATTACAAATCAAGTTTTAGAGGATGGCCATTTTAACTTCTAATAAGAATCAGGTTTTTCCATACTCATTTTGTGGGGCAGTGGTTAGGGGACAACAGCTAGGCACCAGCATTTAAGACTACAGAGATGCTAGAGCAGAGCACAGAAAACAAATACTGCAGGAGAGATTATCAGCAGAGTTTGTATGTAGCGCAGTTCTGAGCCAGGAGCCAAGAATGCTTAAAGAAAGCCAAGAGAACAGATCCCATCCTCAATCTGAAGAAACCACAGAGCCCAAAATGGAGTTGTTAACCATATATTAATTTTATGATTTTTTTACTGCTTGTTTCTTGGGTCATTTTTAAAATGCAGGCCTACATCAGAGATATTGAAGATTCAGTTACAGGCTACCACAATAAGGAGACTATCTAATAGAGTCACATAAATTTTAGGTGTTCCAGTACATTTAATATTTATGTTTTACTATAATATAATCAATTAAGTATACAATATTAAGATGTCTAAAAAACTGTTCATACCTTAGTTAAAAATACCTTATTGTTAGAAAATGCAAATAATCATCTGTTCCTTCAGCGGGTCATAATGGTTTTGCCAATGGAGGGTCTTGCCACAATGTTGATGGTTGCTGACTGATCAAGTTTGTGATTGCTGAAGCTCTGGGGTAGTGGCGGCAATTTCTTAAAATAAGACAATAATGAGTTTGCCACATCAAATGACTCTTTTTTTTTTTTTTTTTTTGAGATGAAGTCTTGCTGTGTTGCCCAGGCTGGAGTGCAGTGATGCAGTCTTGGCACACTGCAACTTCTGCCTCCTACTGCTTCAAATGATTCTTCTGCCTAAGCCTCTTGAGTAGCTGGAATTACAGGCAAGCGCCACCATGCCTGGCTAATTTTTGTGCTTTTAGTAGAGACAGGGTTTCACCATGTTGGTCAGGCTGATCTCGAACTCCTGGCCTCGTGATCTGCCCACCACAGCCTCCCAAAATTCTGGGATTACAGGCATAAGCCACCACGCCCAGCTGACTCTCTTTTTTGTGAATGGTTTCTCTGTAGCATGTGATGATTGATGTTTGATAGCATTTTATCTACCATAGAACTTTTTTCAAAATTGGAATAAATTCTCTCAAACCCTGCTACCTCTTATGAACTAAGTTTATGTACTATTCTAAATCTTTTGTTTTCATTTCAATGTTCACAGCATTTTTACTAAGAGTAGATTCCATCTTAAGAAACCACTTTCTTTGCTCTTCTGTAAGAAGCAATCATCTTTCATTTGAGGATTATCATGAGATTTCAGCAATTCAGTCACATCTTCAGGCTCTCCTTGTAATTCTAGGTCTCTTGCTATTTCTGCTACATCTGCAGTTATTTCTTCTACTGAAGTCTTGAATTCCTCAAAGTCATCCATGAGGGTTGGAATAAACTTCTTCTAAACTCTTGCTAATATTGACATTTTGACATCCTTCCATGAGGCACAAATGTTCTTAATGGCATCTAGAATGGTGAATGCTTTCTAGAAGGTTTTCAGTTTATTTTATTTTCCAGATCCATCAGAGAAATTACTAAGACTGCTATACTTTTATGAAACGTATTTCTTAAATTAGACTTGAAAGTCAAAATTACTCCCTGATCTATGGGCTGCCAAATATATATTGTGTTAGCAAGTAAAAACA
Organism: Saimiri boliviensis; assembly: GCF_048565385.1. Classification (NCBI taxonomy): domain Eukaryota; kingdom Metazoa; phylum Chordata; class Mammalia; order Primates; family Cebidae; genus Saimiri; species Saimiri boliviensis. The sequence goes on from NC_133465.1 coordinate 37,233,234, forward strand.
CAATATTAATCTCTTTGCACATTTCTATCAGAGCTCTTGGGTGACCAGACACATTGTCAATGTGCAGTAATATTTTGAAAGGAATTTTCTTTTCTTAGCAGTAGTTCTAAACAATGGTCTTAAAATATTCAGTAAACCATGTTGTAAACAGATGTGCTGTCATCCAGGCTTTGCTGTTTCATTTATAGAATGCAGGCAGAGTAGACTTAACATAATTCTTAAGGATCCTAGTGTTTTCAGAATGGTAGATGAATATTGGCCTCAAGTTAAGTCAATAACTACATTAGCTTCTAATAAGAGAGTCAGCCCATACTTTAAATAAAGCTTTGAAGCCAGACATTGACTTACCTCTACCTATGTAAGTTTTAGATGACATCTTCTTCCAGTAGAAGGTTATTTTTTGTACATTGAAAATCTAATACTTAGTGTAGCCACTTTCATGAATGATCTTAGCTAGAGCTTCCAATTAAGTTGCTGCAGCTTTTACATTAGCACTTTCTGCTTCACATTGCATTTCATGTTAAGGAGATGACTTCTTGCCTTAATGGCTGGTTAGTGGAGAAATCCCAGCATACACACCATTTAACAAGTAAGTTTTCCTTCGTATATTGGTACAGTTCATGGTGCCACATAATAATGACAGTCTTAACACCAAAGATCTCTGATCACCATAAGAGATGTGGTAATAATAAAGAAGTCTGAAATAAGTCTATATCACATGTCCAAAATGTGACAACAGGGACAGGAAGTGAACACATGCTGTTAGAAGAATGGTACTGTAGACTAGTTTGATTCAGGCTTGCCTCAGACCTTCAATCTGTAAAAAATGCAATGTCTGCAAAGTGCAATAAAACATAATATATTAAAACAATGCAGAACTGTACATTATGTTTAACTCAGTTTATCCAAAATATTATATTAATATATGATTGACTGTTCTCACTTATAAGTGGGAGTTGAAGAATGAGAATACACATGGACAGAGGGAGGGGAACATCACAACACCGGGGTTTGTCAAGGGGTAGGGGCAAGCAGAGGGAGAACATTAGGACAAATACCTAATGCATGTGGGGCTTCAAATCTAGATGATGGGTGACAGGTGCAGCAAACCATGGCACATGTATACCTGTGTTACAAACCTATATGTTCTGCACATGTATCCCAGAACTTAAAGTAATATATATATATCATATATATATATGATTGACATAAAAATATTAATATATTATACTTTTTTTCATATTTAAGCTTCTGGAATTTTGTTTGTATTTTCTATTTAGTAGCACATCTCAATTTGAACTAGTCATGTTTTTAGTGCTCAACACATTGCCATGGATTATTGTATTGGATTGTAGATTCAGAGGAGAGGAAAGGAGAGGTATAGGGAGAACAGAAGAAACAGAGACATAAGCATAGCAGCAAGTTCCCTTACACATTTTAGTTGAGTAATAGGTAAATTCTTTAACCTTTCTGGGCCTAAGTTTCCCCACCTATAAAATAAGGATGACAACTTCTAGAGGGGTTTTAAAGATTATGAGAATATACACATAAAAACACCTAGCAAGGCACTTGGAATATGTTCTCAGTAAATAAAATAGACATTGTTTTATCAAACACACATTTATTTAATGTCTTGTACTGTGGTGGCTACTGTTGAGGAGATAGTGAAGTGAATCTCCTGACTTAAGTGGGCTCTATGTATTACAAACCAAGTTGAGCAGGTTGAAAGAATATTGGGCAATTCCATAGCTAAGGAAGAAGAGAAATGTGGTTTGGGGAAATTGATTCATGATTCCCAGTTTTAATTGGGAACTCTGCCATTTACTGGCTGTGCAATGTTCAGTAGGTCCCTTCTACTGTGTAAGATTGCTCTCTAATCTGTAAAATTTGAGATAGTAAATTATCAATTTTATAGAATTGTAAGTTTTAAATGAGGTCATGTCATGGAAAGCACTTTATAACTGTGAAGAGTTAAAATAAATTCTAGATATTATTAAGAGCTTTAACATAAGAATTTAAATTTTGTTGGTTTTATTGGTTATTTGTGGTTCAAGCAAATAGAATTTTAGAGTCCGAATTGTGGGATTACCTTCTGTCCTATGATGTGCCGTATATACGTTCTCTGATGAAAGTAAAAAGGTGTTGAAGACAAAAAATAAAAATACTATTAGTAATGTTTGGATTCAGCTTAACCATTTTTTTAAGCTCTAGGGAGGAAATTAATTATGTGAAAGCAGTGTTGGAGTTGCTCCTTGCAAGGCTGGTTCAATATATTTGTATGTGTCCCCTTTACGACAAGTAAAACTACACAATTCTCACCTGAAGACTTATATTCCAGAACTGAAATGAAGTTCACTCAGTCTTCCTTCTTCTTTGTCTGCAGGGCACCTGTTGTTGCTCTCGGAACCAGCCCCTTGCCAAAACTCCTTTAGAAAAATGTTGCTGATAAATTAAATTGTTCTCAATTCTTGATTCTCAACTATTCTCTTATCAAAATGCATAAAGTAAGGTTGGTGCTTGTGATGACAACTCAAAGGCTCTAGAAGGGGGAAAAAAGCATTTTTTCAGGCCAGGTAGTTTTTCTTCATCGTTCATCCCGCAAACAAGTTTTTTTCTTTCTTCTCTAATTAAACCATTAGGACAACAATGATTATTCAACCAAGAGAAACACAGACCTGTCAAATTTTCTCTCCCTCACTTTGCATCAGTGTGGGTTTGTGATTTCTGAGAAGGGAACAGATGCTTGCAGGGCTTGGGGATGGCATTTGGTTCTGAGATGCTCCTCAGGGACCCCTTCTATTGCGGTCAGCACCTCTAGTTGTTCAGCAACTCTGTTGAGTCTAGATTTGAGGTGAGTTATTGATGAATCGGAGGGAAGGTTGTATTATTCAACCTGCCAACAAAGAGGGCAGGACTAGCTCTTCTGTATTATTAAGTCAGTTTAATGGAAGAAGTATTAAATGAGACTTTACCTATTTACTCTGAATGGCAAAAGGCATCCAACACTTGGGAGGAAGATCAATTAAGTACCCAATATTCTAAGGAGAGAGCTAGGAAGGAGCCACAAAAGTAGGGCCATACATACCCCTCAGGCTCTATGAAAAGCTAGCTGAGTTTGCTCTCTTACCTTTCTGCCTTCAGGTCATATAACAGAGAGGAGGAGAACAAGAATCAGAGGTGTATGTGAGTAGGGATCTCATGGGTAGATGCATAGGTCCTCCTTCCTTTAAAATCAGGTGATGGGAGAAACAACAGAGACTCATTTTTAGAGATTGGTGGTGGGTGGGGGGGGCACCTGTAATGGGAAAACTGGCATTGCAGCCTGTGCCTCCTATTTGAATGGCAAGAATGTATGCATTTCTGAGGGGCAGACACCTGTCACGTAGCAGGACCTCACCTCTGTGAGGGTCACCCAAGAAGGCAGTGTTGTTGGCCAAAATCTTCTGACTAGCAAGAGATGCTGGGCATAACTATGGTGGTAGAAGCTGAGGTGGAGTGAAAGAGACTGAGCCAAAGCCACAGCTCTTACATCAAGGAGTGTCTGATACAGAGAAACAGCAAACACAAATGAGATTGTAATCGTGAAGTTGGTTAAGTGAAAATAATTAAGATTTCTTTCCTCTATTTCCCCCATTGTGGTCCAATTCTAGGAAAGCTGGGACTACTGTGGGTTCCTTGAACCCTCAGTTCAAACCTGAATGTGGAGGCTGATGTTTTAAGCTTGGTAATAGTGAAATGTTATGTTTTTTTTTTTTTAATTTTTAGTTTCATCTTTTTTATTTTTTTTAAGCTTGAGGGTACATGTGCATGATATGCAGGTTTGTTACAAAGGTCAACATGTGCCGTGGTGGCTTGCTACACCTATCAACCCATCACCTAGGTATTAAGACCAGCATGCGTCAGTTCTTTTCTCTAATGCCCTCCTACCCCCACCCTCCCAACAGGCCCGAGTAAGTGTTGTTCCCTTCCCTGTGTCCATGTGTTCTTATTGTTCAGCTCCCACTTATAAGTGAGAACATACACAGTTTGGTTTTGTGTTCCTGTGTTAATTTGCTGAGAATGATTGCTTCCAGCTTCATCCATGTCCCTGCAGAAGACATGATCTCATTCTGTTGTGTGGCTGCAAAGCATCTCACACCAGTCAAAATGATGATTACTAAAAAGTCAGGAAACAACAGACGCTGGCGAGGTTGCCCAGAAATAAGAACGCTTTTACACTGTTGGTGGGAATGCAAATTAGTTCAACCATTGTGGAAAACAGTGTGACAATTCCTCAAAGGTTTAGAACCAGAAATACCATTTGGCCTAGCCATCCATTACTGGGGATATAACTAAAGGAATATAAATCATTCTATTATAAAGATACATGCATGCATGTGTTCAGTGCAGCACTATTCACAATAGCAAAGACATGGAATCAACCCAAATGTCCATCAATGACAGACTGAATAAAGAAAATATGGTACATATACACCATGGAATACTATGCACTGGAATGTTTTGATTGGAAATGACTGGGTAGTTCTGCTACCTGCCTGATATGTCATGGTGGAATGGGAAAGGAAAATTAGATAGAGCACGGTTAAAGGAAGTGATTGGATAAAAAGTAGCACTGTTCATGTTTGGATGCACAGAATTCAGACTATATAACCAATTACATTAAGTATACTTTTAGGGCTTCTCTCTTCACTCCTTTGATATAAGAAAGGGGGATGGGCATGGTGACTCATGCCTGTAATCTCAGCACTTTGGGAGGCAAAGGTGGGTGGATCACCTGAGGTCAGGAGTTTGAGACCAGCCTAGCCAACATGGTGAAACCCTATCTCTACTAAAAATACAAAAAAAAAAACAAATTAGCTGGGTGTGGTGGCAGGCACCTGTAATCCTAGCTACTCAGGAAACCGAAGCACAATAATCTCTTGAACTCTGGAGGCAGAGGTTGCAGTGAGCTGAGATCACGCGACTGCACTCCAGCCTGGGTGACAGAGTGAGATTTCATTTCAAATTAAAAAAAAGAAAGAAAGGGAAAGACTTATTATTTATAGATTTTTATTTATTGCATTTCATTAATTCTAAAACTCAAGTTTCTGAAAACATGCCTCTTAAAATCAATGAGGCATCAAACTAATTATAATTTTAATTAGTAACTCATTTCTAACAATACATAAAATAATTGAATGTCATGTAATCAATAATTTTTAGAATTGATTCTAAAAAATTCCAAATGAAATAAGGTAAAATATTTAAAATCAAATTTATTGATTCCAGATAAAATAAGGTAAATTATTTCTGAAGTTGGTTTCAATATACCAGTTTATAGATATGGAAATGTGACACTCATGCACATTGCATCTGTCTCCATTTTAGGAGCAACCTTTTTGTACACAGTGGTGTCAAGCTTTATTTTCAGCCTTTTGAGGGATCCTTGTGAGGGTAAACCCTAGACTAATTCCCAGCTGCTATGGTCTGAATGTTTTTGTGCCCGGTCAAATTTATATACTGCACCTTAGTCCCTAAGGTGACAGTATTAGAAGGTGAAGCTCTGGGGAGGTCATTAGGTCATGAGAACAAAACCCTCATGAATGGGATTAGTGTCCTTATCAAAGACAGCCCAGAAAGACCCCTGTTCTCTCTACCATATGAGGACACAGTAAGAAGGCACTACCTATGAATGACAGTGAGCCCTTACCAGGCACTGAATATGCTGATGACTTGATCTTGAAACTTTCAGCTTCCGGAAATGAATTTCTCTTGTTTATAAGCTACTCAGTTTATAGTATTTTGTTATTGCAACCTTAACCAACTGAGATACCAGCTACAGTTTTGTATGCTTGAGACCAGCAGCTCTTAAACTTTTTGGTCTTAGGAACCCTTTACACTCCTAAGATTTGTTGAGAACCTTAAAGAGCTTTTTTTATATGTGTGATATATTTATCAATTTTTGCTGTAGACAAAACTAAAGCTGAGGCATCTTTAAATCACAAGAACACGCAAGCACTTTAGCTGTTGAAGGAATGATGTCATTGCCCTCCTGTGCCCTCTGGAAAGCTCCACTGTATACTTGTGAGAAAACAAGACCAAGAAAAAACAAATAACACCTTTGTTTTGTTATCAAAATAGTTTTTGCCTTGGAATCCTTGAAAGAGTCTTGGGGATCCGTAGGGGTCACTGGAGCGCACTTTGAGAACTGCCATTCTAGAACTTTTCTTCTCCCTTTCTCAGCTGTGAAGAGGCTGGGGTTGAGTTTCTTTGGCAGTTTTTTGATGAGCAGAATGAGCATTTGTCACAATATGCACAAATGTACATTGCAGGACATCCTCTGTCAGTCAAAAACACAACCCAGTTAGCTTTTCACGGTGCAAGTTTCCCAAACTAACTGGCCTGAAATTTTAAATAATGGTCATTCCCAAGGCTTAGGAAGAAAAAACTTGGTATTATTATCTCTAAGATGCCACAATTAAAATATACAGACATAGTCAGAATGGAACCATGGGCTGTCTCTCCACTAAGAGTCATCGTTATGTTATAAAGGATTTTAAAATGTGAGAGACATTATAATTCACCTAGTTGAATTCCTTTAACTTGTAGAAAAGGAAACTAAACCCTGAAGGGGCGAAATGTCTTGCTTATCATCTTATGACCAGTAAGTGGCTAGGCTGTCTTCTGACTTATAGATTTATGTTTCTGGTATTCCCCATCATCCATGATATTTTAACAGATTTTATAGCTACATTTTAGGAAGCAGAGAAGGAAGCTTAATTCTTCAGATATGAGACATAAATATCTCCATCTCTGGGAGGAAAAATTGTGAGAATGAGGGAGGAAGAAAAGGATAGGGGATGGGTTGGTTTCCCATGGAGGTTTGCCTTGGAAATTTTTTCCTTTAGCTAACATAGATGGTACTTATTAGTTCCATTGTTATGCATGGACTAGATCCAACAGGTTTAGGGATTAGTTACTTGAAGCAGAGCCTCCAAAAAAAGCAAAGGAAGAGACCCGTCTTTGTAAGGGAGACAGAAAGTCTGACTCCAGACAAAACTATGGCCTGAGCGAGGTTTTTCTTTATAAATCCCAGGTTTCTTTCTAGTTATTTCACCTCATCCTCTCTGATAGTCTCATACTTTACAACTGCTACCAATGTTACTAATAGCTATCATTTCTCCTGAATTTATGATAAATGACTGGTACTATGCTAAGCAGTTTGCATATTTTATCTGATTTAATTCTCACAGCAACCCTAGAAGGTAAGCACTTTCACTATCCTTATGTTACAGAGAGGGTAAATAATTTGAGAGAAATTGGGTATCTTGCCCTAAGTTCCATGGCTGGCAAATTGTTGTCCCAAGCCTTCAAGGCTGGCATTCCCACCCCAGTGTCTGAGCCTGGAGCGCCATATTACTTCTCCTGACACAAACTAACCACCTCTCCTGACACCAGTATGGACACATACTTTCTCATCTATCATATCTTTCAATTCCAGTAGTCAATTTTCAAAATAAATATTTTACCCTCCATCTTGCTAATAACACTGTTGCTATCTGAGAAACTGAGTAAGGTTGCACAAGGGCATATAAATAACTGAAGGACTGATATTTACACTCACAATAGACTTTTATACCAAAGAGGGGATTTTCTGAGAACATGTCAGCATGAGAATCTGAAGGCCTTTTGGATGCCGAGCCCCCTCTCCTATCACAGTTCTTATGTTGGCAGGGATGTTTGCACAAACTACATTTGTTACACTGTGTGGAGGTGAACAAAGAAATGGGACTAAGGAAAATTGGAGGAGTAGGTGACCTTCACTTCAAGTGACTTTACTTACTTGTTAATTTTGCCAAGGCTTTCCACATGTTTTCTTAAGTTCACAATGCATTTAAGAAACAGTGATGGCTTACCTTCAATGTTTATCCATTTAGGAAGAACAATAGCATAAGCCAGTGGCCTGAATATAGGAAACAAAAGGTTCACTTTCCCACTTTAGTAATCCATATTAACTAGACTTTCCCCAAAACTTACAAAAACAAAATTTATAAAGTTAGTTAATTCTAAAACCAAGGAAGAGAAATTAAGCCACCAGTAAAACAAAAATGTCCCATACAACTAGTCCGCCAACCAAAGTCTAATTTTTAGGAGGGAAACAACAGTTACATTATAATATACAGTGACTTTGTCACCTATTCACATTTCATCCTAAGTGCCAAAAGGTTTAGAGCATCAGTGCTTATTGGCTGCTTCTCACCAGCTCCACCTTGTTTCCAAATCCAAAGGTCTGCAGAGAGTGGTCTACACATTTTAGCAAATTGTTTCATGAGAACCTTACATCCCTCTTGCTCACTTCCTGATTGTTTCTGGATGATATGGTTTGGCTGTGTCCCCACCTAAATCTCATCTTGAATTGTAGTGCCTGTAATTCCCATGTGTTATGAGAGGAACCTGGTGGGAAGTAATTGAATCCTGGGGCAGGTCTTTCCAATGCTGTTCTCATGATAGTGAATAAGTCTCACAAGATCTCATGGTTTTATAAAGGGGAGTTCCCCTGAACATGCTCTTTTGCCTCCTGCCATGTAAAACATGACTTTGCTCCTCATTTGCCTTCCATCTTGATTGTCAGGTCTCCCCAGCCATGTGGAACTGTGAATCAATTAAACCTCTTTCCTTTATAAATTACCCAGTCTAAGGTACGTCTTTATTAGCAGCATGAGAGCAGACTAATACAATGAATTCTATACGCGAACTGAGCGACCCTCTCATGGACATACTCAAAAGCTCATTCAGTATCAACTCAGAACATATTTAACGTAATCACTCAACTTTCATCATCATTTGAAAGAGAACATTTTTTGGGGTCAAAATAACAGTATCTCACCATGCTAGATGTGTGTTCTTGGAGAAGTTAATTAAATGATCTGAGCATCAGTTCCATAGCTCCAAAATGTTGCTCTAAACACCTACCCTAATTTTAAAGAGAAATTTAAAAACAAAAATTAAGAATGGTTTCTGGCACATTAATGGATTTGATACACATAAGTCACTTCCCCTTTTGCAGAGAGACCAGCTGTATATCACAAAAGAGGTAGCTTATGCTGTATTTCCAATAGGATGTCTTTAGTTTATCTCTTCCATAGTTTTTCTTGTGCAGAATATTCAAGTACTGCATGAGTCCTCATATGTTAATATTCTTCTTATTTAAATGGAATATACAGATTCAATTCCAGTCCTAGTTCTGTAACTACCTACATACAGAGTGGGACAATATGGGTTTCCATGATACTCAGTGTGTAATTTTGTGTATTCCATTTTCTCTGCACTTAATTGTGCATCTGTTAGTTCCATTTAAAAAGCAAATCACAACACAAACCAGTGTGACCATATTATCTTTCAACTCTCCTCCTTACACAAAAAGAGGAATAGAGAAGAGGAAAAAAAAACAGTCTCCTCATACCACTGAGGACTCTTGAGGCAAAACATGCCAAGTACGAGAAAAGATTGCTAATCACCATCCTTAGTACTTTCTAATCAACAGCATGTTCTTGACCTTGCCCTTCTTAGAGTGAAAAAAAAAATCCTTCTAGTAATTCAGAACTCTGTCACTTCAGTCTTGTCATAGAACTAATTTTGATTCTGGGATCAGAATCCTTAAGTGCTCGACACCGTTGGTATTAAAATCTTCAAGACTTGGAACTCTAGAATCTTCCTGTCCTTTCCAGTTGTGGACCTGCACTTCTTCTAATCACTCAGCTGCCTAATGATCCCTTTCCAGCAGGTGTAAATGAATTTTCACACTCCTACATGGCTTTTGTCAAGCCTTTATTGTAAATAGCTAATGAGTGCTATTGCTGAGTTTTCTCCTGTGAAAGAAGAGTATGTCTAACTAGTGATATAATGACAAGTGCACGCTAATGTTATTCTGTCTGGTGGTGCTGAAGAGCACTGAGAATTTAAGAAAGATGAATCTTTCAAACAAAAGCAGACTAAAAACATATTAAGCAGAGCTGTGCTGACAGCCTAATTCCAATACTTCTACACGATCTTGAATCCACTCAAGCATAGTGAAGATACTTTGGAGGTAAGAGGAAAGGAGGCAATATCCTCATTAAAAATGAGAGCAGAGCCTGAAGGCAGGCCCAGCATGGTAACTTGGCCCTGTTGGTGAGGAGACTCCAAGAAGAAGAAAATTGATCAGAGCAAACATGTGACTGCAGCATTTCAGGGCACGGACAAGTATATAGATTTGACATCCTGCCAAATAGGACTGCAGATGAATAACCTTCTCCAGGATGCTTGATGTTCTTTCTATTCACCTCTCCCTGAACAATGGGTTTTTATTTTGATGATAAACTCCCAGAGCTTTGAAAAGTGCTAAGCCCAACAAAACAGTTTTATTTTCTTTGCTGTTAGTGTGTGATAGTGGTGTTTTAAATATGATGGCATGCATTTTAAACAATACAAGTAGTACTTTTGAAAAGAAGTATAAAAAGAAACTCTATTATAATTTCCTGTGATTGTTATAAATAAGCTAATACACAAATTGTTCCCATCATTCACTATTGGGTGGCAGGCATTGAATGCTATAGCATTTCCCTTTTCTTGTTGGAAAGTAAAGTTCCTCATCTAACTTAGAGTTTCCCTATTTTTTAAAATTATTATTATTATTATTATTATTATTATACTTTAAGCTCTGGGGTACATGTGCAGATTGTGCAGGATTCTTACGTAGGTATACACATGCCATGGTGGTTTGCTGCATCCATACCCCCGTCATCTACATTGGGTGTTTCTCCTAATGTTATCCCTCCCCAATGGATCCCAATGGGCTAAAATCCAGGTGTCAGCAGGGGTATGTTCCTTTTTTACAGGCCTTGGAGGAGAATTCATTTTTTCTTTTTTTTTTTTTTTTTCTAGTTCTAGAGGGGTCCTGCATTCTTTAATTCCTGACCTACTTCCATCATTAAAGCCATCAATGGCCAGTTGAGTTTTTCTCACATTGCATCACTGTGACTGACACAAAGGTTTCCCTCTTTCATTTTAAAGAACCGTTGTTATCCTATTTTGCCTATCCATTCCATTATAACATCTCCATTTTAAAGTCAACATCTCCATTTTTAAAGTCAACGTATTAGCAACTTTCATTTCAGCTGCAACCTTCTGTTACATGTTGCCATGTAGCAAAACATAGAGAGGTTTTGGGGACTGGAGTGTGAACATCTACAGGGGAGTATTTTTCTGCCTACTACAGCTGTTTTAAGCTATTACAAAACATACAATTTATTTTTAATAGATAAAACATATTTTCATAATCGTATTTTATTTATATAAATTTAATTCAGTATAGTAACTACAAATACAGCTTTCATATATATATTTATTTATAAACAAGTAAAACTAATTTAGGGAAACAAAATCTTATCTAGTGGGTGTGACATTTCTAATTGGTTGCCTTATTTAATATCATTCCTCACTAACAGAATCTCAAAATTGTTTGGGAGTAACAATATAGCCTACTGTGGGCAATTAATAGTCTAAGTTAAATTATAATCTTGGTCCCAATTTCCATAGCTTCATTTGATGCTAAGGTTGGCTGCAGAAAAACTCACTCACTTTTGGCCAATGAAACGTAAAGAGAAGACTCTTGCAGGGACTTTTAGAGAAGTGATTGTTTTTCTGATTTAACAAACAAAAACACAACAATGCTATTGGCAATATTTGAACCCTTTTTTTCTTCTACTTTCCTTCTATAATGAGAAAGACATGGAAATGACAGTTGCAGTTTCAGCAGCTCTTTTATTACGTGAGGGAGAGGTCAGTGCAATCTCATGTCTTTGACCACGGCATATTGAGTTACTCATCTCTGCCTAACTGTGACTTCTTGTAAAGTGGGAAGAATTAATTCCCTAAGGTTTTCTGCTTCTTGCAGCCAAATATATTACTAATTGAGTTAATGGGCACAAAAGTGCATGAACACAATAGAGAACTGCCTACTAGCTACGAGTATTCAATGGATTGTGAGCATCAGTTAATAAAACTTACAAAGAGAATGGAATGCAAGAGTTAATCAGGAGAGCTGGTTAGATGGAGGTCACTTAAGGGACAGTCTGCTGTTCACTGAAGGTATGCTTTCAAAAAGTGACATATGGTATGACATAGTTGTCTTTCATGTCAAGATTATATGTATATGGCTGGAAAATATCATTTAATCTAGTTAAATCCCACTATTTAAAACATAATAGGATGTGTGTTTTGTTTAAATACAGCCTTGATGAGGCTTCTACATGTCCTGAATACTGCCTCTGTAATCTTCCCTCCTGCCACTCCCTACCTCTTCGTTCAGTGGCCTGATATTGCCAAACTGCATGTTGCCTACAAAATACTCCATTCTGGCTCATAATAGTATGCCTTTGGATGCATTGTTTTCTTTTCCCAGAATGCCCTTTCTTCCCTTGACCACGTGAAAAACATCTGTTTTCCTTTCAAACACTTTTCAAGTTACACTTTTTCTGTGACGCTCTTCTTAATTCCAAAATCCAGCACTCTGAGCCTGCCTCCCAATAGAGTGAATCTATAAATCATTCCCTTCAAATAATTTTACCACTAACTTTATACAAACCTCTTACTTACCTGTCTCCTCTACTTTCCAAAGGTTGGGATCATACCTGGTCTATTCATATTTGTAACACCAGCATCTAACAGAGATCCTGATATGTAATAGCCCCCAATACATTTTTAACCAAATTAAATTCTGACCTAATGAAACACATTATTTGAAAAGTTAGATTCACAAATATGATAAATTAAGTGGCAATTACTAATTATCCAAAAATATTTTCTGTTTAACAAAAATATTTTCTTCCTTCCCTTTTTCCTAACAAGGTAGTACAGTATATCAGGGCTTGCTCTGAAGTCAATCTACTTGATTTAAACCCTGCCTAAAATACTCAAAAGTTTAGCAAGCTTGAGAAAGTTATTCAAGCTTTGTAACTTGAGTTTCCTACCCCTGCATAATGGGGATTAAAGTAATTTGCTCCACAGAGTTATCAGGAGATTATAAAAGCTAGTCCATGTGTATATGTAGCACAATGACAGTCACAGAGTTAGTGTTAATACTATAGTCTCCTAATTCCGTTTCAATGAAGTTGTCCATTTGGAAACCTCCCAGATACTCCTACCGAGGTATAATTTCTCTCTTATCTGGGGCCTCATAATTTATCTCTATTCTGACAGTTGCATTGTCTAAAATAATTGTTTGAGCATATAAATTGCCTCCCTTATCAACATAGAATAGTCAGCAAATCATGGACAATGGACCTGGACTACATGAGCCTGAGTCCTAGACTTTTCTGCCACTTAAGAGCTATATGATACTGGGTAAGTTAATTAATGTTTTTGTAGCTTAGGTTTTTCATTTGTAAAATAAAGATAATGCCTATTTGTAATGCCTATTGAATGCCTATTCAATAAGGTTGTTGAGATGATTAAATATGTTAATATATACTAGTGTCTGGCGTATCACAAGCACTCAATAAATGATATCAATATTATTAATAATAATGTAAATTATAACCTCCTTGATGGCATAGCCCCTATCTCGCAGATGTTTGCATCGTCTGCATTTTCTATTTGTTGTTTAATATATGTTTAAATGTGTACACATGGATAGATGAATAAAGGCACTGGCTGTATTGATTGAGGTCTACCTGCTTCAGCATCTGAGTAGCAGCTTTAAACTTAGGAGACTGTGCCAAATAACTTTTCTTGCATCTTGTGATACTGAGGATGTAGAACCATAAGAGAAGGTGAAACTATCACTATAATTAAGCAGAAGGTATATTTGCCAAATTATTTTTTTCCTCAGTGTTATTAATGCAATAAAATTTCATTTAACTGGAATTCATAGAATTTAGAGAAAAAATAGCATATAGTTTCTCCTGAAGCTCGTGATAAATCTTTAGCAGGTATAATTTCACTTCTTTTTTTTTTTTTTAATTGTACTTTAAGTTCTGGGGTACAGTGCAGAACATGCAGGTTTGTTACATAGGTATACACGTGCTATGATGATTGGCTGTATCCATCACCCCATCATCTATATTAGGTATTTCTCCTAATGTTATCCCTCCCCTAGCCTCTATCCCCCAAGAGTCTCCAGTATGTGATGTTCCCCTCCCTGTGTCCATGGATTCTCATTGCTCAACTCCCACTTATGAGTGAGAATATGCAGTGTTTGGTTTTCTGTTCTTGTGTTTGTTGAGAATGATGGTTTCCAGCTTCATCCATGTCCCTGAAAAGGACATGAACTCATATTTTTTAATGACTGCATAGTATTCCATGGTGTATATGTGCCACATTTTCTTTATCCAGTCTATTATTGTTGGGCATTTGGCTTGGTTCCAAGTCTTTGCTATTGTGAACAGTGCTGCAAAAAACATATGTGTGCATGTGTCTTTATAATAGAATGATTTATAATCCTTTGGGTATATACTCAGTAATGGGATTGCTGGGTCAAATGGAATTTCCTTTTCTGGATCTTTGAGCAATTGCCACACTGTCTTCCCAATGGTTGAACTAATTTACACTCCCTCCAACAGTATAAAAGCATTCCTATTTCCCCACATCCTTTCCAGTGTCTGTGTCTCTTGATTTTTTAATGATCGCCATTCTAACTGGCGTGAGATGGTATCTCAATGTGGTTTTAATTTGCATTTCTCTAATAAACAGTGATGAGGAGCTTTTTTTTTTCATATGTTTGTTGCCTGCATAAATGTCTCCTTTTGAATAGTGTCTGTTCAGATCCTTTGGCCACTTTTTGATTGGGTTGTTTTTTTTCCTGTAAGTTTGTATAAGTTCTCCATTGATTCTGGATATTAGCCCTTTGTCAAATGGGTCGATGGCAAAATTTTTTTCCCATTCTGTAGGTTGCCTGTTCCCTCTGATGATAGTTTCTTTTCTGTACATCAGATCTTTAGTCTAATTACATCCTACTTGTCAATTTCGGCTTTTGTTGCTATTGCTTCTTATTTGTTAGTCATGAAGACTTTGCCCATGCGTATGTCCTGAATAGTATTGCCTATGTTTTCTTCTAGGGATTTTATGATTTTAGGTCTTATGTTTAAATCTTTAATCCATCTTGAGTTAATTTTTGTATAAGGTGTAAGGAAGGGATCAGAAAGTTAAAGGGCTTGATTCTAGGCTCTTGGAATCAAGTGGTTAAAGTGCTTAGTAGCTGTATAGTGTTCATCTGGGGATTATTCTGATGAGCATGGGATAAACTAACTGCAGAAACCCAATGTAGGCATTTCAGCTGGCAAAATTAAGAATGCTTTCAGCATGAAAGATTGGATCTTTCCAACCCAACAGGCCTTTCCAGGCTGACATTTGGCTGTTCATTATGGTTGTCCATGTTCTGGTTGTATTGACCCCTAAAAATGTTGTGTTCTTTCCATCTTTTTCTCTAACTAATGGCCTTTTATTTCTCCTTCAAAAACAGACTCAACATGCACCTCTTCTGTCACTCTCCTCAATTCATTCCCTCTACAATCTAGGTACTCTCTCTCTTCTGTGTAGTAGGTTAATGATTTATTAATATATTAATGTGTTTTCTTCTGGTAAGTATGATGTTTCACTTATCTTCCTGCCCTAAACATCTTGCACATTTTTTCTGGTGGTCCTTGAAGGAGCCTTAAGGAGATCTACACTCAGTGAATGTCAGTATTTGCCCAGATTCACACAGAAGCGAATATAAAAGTAATACTGGAAATTAGTGAGCATTTTCTGAGTCAGGGACCTTGCTAAGAGGTTTATGTACATGGTTTCATTTAATTCTCATTTAAAAATAAAGAAAATGGTCTCAGAGTATTGTGGTAGTTTGCTCAGCGTTAGTTACAGGGCACTGGATGAAAACCCAGGACTCAGAACTAAGGGCTCACTCAGGTGCTCCTGTTTAGTACCACCTCATGGTCCCCTCATTTTCACTCACACCTCATTCTCTTATTTCTGAACTATGTCATTCTTTACAGCTCCTAGTTGAACATAAGACATATCAAAGATGCTGCATATATACATATTGATGATTGGATAGCTAATGCCTCCACATTACTTAGAAGCCTTTATTGATACCTCCTTTAACAATATATTTCTCCTAGGAGCTGTGAAAATTGTGGCCCATTTGGAAACAACATAAATATCAGCAAGTGGATGTTAGATGGAATAGACTGGCATTTAAAATGATATTAACCAAAGTCCTATTGTAACATGGGAAAAATATATTTTCAGCAAAAAGTCCCCAAACAACAACAAAAAACAGCCTAGGATTTAAACTTGTATGTATAATATGATCTGAACTATCATAACTTATACTTCTAAATTAAAATTTATTGATTCTGTCTGGAATGAATATAATCATCAGCTCATCTATGTATATAATGTTATAACTAGTGGAAAAACTTTATTTTAAAGATGTACATAGGAAGCTAGTGTCCATATGAAATTCTAATGATGTCTAAAAAGAAGTGGAATGGGTGACAGTCTTTTACCAATGCCTAATTGCATAGGGGAAGTCTGATTAATTTTCTTGATCTCTAGCTAAGTCAGAGAGATTTAAAACCCTTTAAGGGTTTTATAATAGCATAACAACTGCAGCTTTTTAGGACACCTGAATTTAGGTCACATGGAAATGCATAATTCTCAAATATGGTTTCTGAGTACATATGATTAAAGTCTTCATTTATACTGTTAAAAACTGATTTCTCTGGCCAGTTTTTTTCAAGAGTTGTTCACCTTTTTGCAGAGAAAAGATTATAGTTTTACTTGATACAGGAATAAACAAATCTGGGGACTTTCTCAGGAAGTTGCTTGTATTTATGTAATTTTTAAACCTCTCAGTTGGAATACCTACCTGTAAGTGTTATGCCCATTTAGCAGATATGAGCTCTGTTTATCTTTTCAAGGGAATTTAAATAACTTCTATCAAAGTAGTATTTCTATCTTGTTGAATTTCCTCACACATGTTTTTAAGAACTGCTACAGCATATCAGAAAGAAGTTGTGTTTCAGAGTTAGAATCAAACTGTCATACAACTCTCTTCATCAATTCTGGGGATTAAATATGCCTACAGAACAAAGAGCAAACACAGTCAGGCACACTGCTTGCATTATCAGCAAGATATGGAGGTCTTATTTACCTTAGTTTCTAAAAATAATACTTACTTTAAGATTCCAGATGTCTGAAGAAATCTTAACTCTTTGGATACTCAAATTAATTTTTTTCAATTTAAATAATTATTCCAAGTATAATCAACCTCCTTACCTTACTGAATAAAAATACTGAATATAACTTATACTTTCCAAAAAAAATGTACAGTCACCATTACTGTCATTGGATACTTTATGGTATAGTAACAGACATAATCCTTCAGGGACTTCTGAAATTTTATCAACCTCTTGATAAAATGATCCCAACTGCTGCAATTTTCCTCTTACTTGTATCTGATTTTGAGCATTCTTTTGCTTCATCATTTACTCACACAGAGACTGTTAGCATCACTTACTGTTGACAATTTATCTCGCCACAGCAGTCTCTATTCCTGTTAATCTGCTGTTGGCTAGGGAACACAATATAAGAGTAATTGAGTTCTGAATGAAGAATTTGGCATTCTCTAGAGTAAACTGCATGGCATTGTGTGGGGGATCGGTCAGAGTGGTAGAAGAAGCTATAGGGAAAGAAGCAGGCCTTTTGAAAGGTCAGAAGGCTCTGCAAAGCTTCGGGGAAGAATAAGCTGAATGAAGGCAGCTGTTCTCTTACCTTGAGGCAGAGGGTGAGAATTAGATGCAAGGAAATGTAGGAGAGTTTATCTAAATAGGCTTGTTTACCTGTGTTGTCAGGAAACCAACTTTTGATCATCCATGAGGAAGACTGTTCCCTGCAAGGAGGGATAACAATGTTAATTACCCACAGGTTGTGTTGGCTTCAGGCTTTCAGTGTTATGTCTATACTGAGTAAAAGCAAGCAGCTCCATATCGAGACTGCTGCTCACACTTCAGCAGTCCCCTAGCCTCCCTACACTGCATACCCGTGTCTGAGTACTCCTTTCACCCATCACTTGGCTGGGGTCTGCAGGACAGACCAGGCAGAGTTGAATATACAGGCTTTAGAACGTTGGCTATAGTGTTTCTATGTGAGTGTGTGTTTGTGTGTGTGTGTGTGTAAATGTGTATTTGTATGTGCCTAATATTTGGTTCCTGGCTGTGTTCCAGTTAGATGAGGTTGTTCAGTAATGTGACCTTCTTATAAATGACATTAATATATTGAGGCCATTATAAATTTTTACACATATTTTTGAAAGTAAGATGTACTCACAGTATTCAATATTTTGACCCTGGTGGAACCAAACACACACATCTCTCTCTCTCTCTCTCTCTCTCACACACATACACACACACACACACACACACACACACACACACATATGAGGTTGTTATATATAATTTGTTTCTCGAGGAAACAGAAATGAGTAAGAATCTATTCACCTATTCACTTATTTATAGTTAGGGTGAAAACGAAATGAGGGACATGAGGTCACTAAGGTACATTCCCAGACTAAGCAACCAAGAAACTCAAAGATGAAAACATGAGTATTCCACTGACAGTAGTTCTATTTTGTAGGAGGAAAACATAATTTGAGATTTGAGTTTAAAGTCTTTTCTTGCTGATAGATGTCACCTTTGTGTTTGATTAAGTGTGTTTTTGAAGTGGACAGTTTCAATTAAACTTTCCAAAGTAAGCTTTCCAAAACATATTTTGTAACCTTTTTCTTCTGGTAACTTAGAATTCAGACAACAGCCACCCCTGACATAGTTTCTACTGTCTGCAAGGAAGGTCTGATATATCTCATCATCTTCAGTTAGAGAGGGGCTGACTCACTCAGTCAAAAATAGTTAAGATTACCTCTTCGAACTTTTATTTCTTCCTGAGCTGCTGAATGAATCCAGAGAGCTTCTGCCCCATCAGGCCATGTTTACTACTCAAGGAACCAGTAGGGCATGTTCCTCGAAATGTAAATCCTTTCTCTTCATGAAGACACACTCCAGCATAATCTATTTGTTTAAGTCTTCAGCTGATTTAATGGTCCAAGATATTATCTATGTAATGAAAAAGAGTCACCTCATAATGATAGTTCATATAGCTACATGTGACTTGTGCTTATTCTACTATAGCAAGACACTACATAATATTGTGTTGTATCTATGGACCTGTTTATCCTATGATAGACTGAATGTTTGTGTCTCTCCCCAAATTCTTTTTAAATTTATTTATTTTAATTTAGGTGCATACTGTATCTGACATTTCTCCCCATGTTATCCCTCTCCACCCTTCCCTCCCTCCCCACCCACCACTGTCTCTCCCCTACCCCCACCAACTACTGCCAGTGTGTGATGCTTCTCTCCCTGAGTCCATGTGTTCTCATTGTTCAACACCCACCTATGAGTGAGAACATACGGTGTTTGGTTTTCTGTTCTTGTGTCAGTTTGCTGAGAATGATGGTTTCCAGATTCATCCTACAAGTCCCTACAAAGGACATGAACTCATCATTTTTTATGGTTGTGTAGTATTCCATGGTATATATGTACATTTTCTTTGTCCAGTCTATCATTGATAGGCATTTGGATTGGTTCCAGGTCTTTGCTATTGTACACAGGACTGCAGTGTCTCCCAAAATTTAAATTGGGACTCTAACCCTGAATGTGATGGTATTTGAATATAAGGCATTTTGGAGGTAATAAGGGTTAAAAGAGGTTGTGAGAGTAGAACTTTCATGATGGGATTAGTTTTCTTGCAAGAGACCCTAGCCTAGAGCTTATTCTCTCTGTCCCTGCTTGTACGCAAAAAGAAGAGGCCATGTGAGCACATAGTGTCATAGTGGTCCACCTGCATGCCAATAGAGGAAGAGGCCTCAGGATAAAGCCTACCTTGCCGGCACCTTGATCTTTGACTTTTAGCCTCCAGAACTGTGACAAATCAATTTCTGTTGTTTAAGTCACCCAGCCTATGATACTTTGTTATGGCAGCTCCAGTTAAGAGTTTAGGTGGTCAGCTCCTTGAAGACAGTGATTGGATCTTGTTTCTTCTTATATGTCAATGCAGTGGTTCAGAACCCTGACTGCACATCAGAGACTATTTAGAATATACCAGAATCTTGGTCTTACTCCAGACAAATGGAACCTGAGTCTCTGAGGTGGGGGCAAATCTGATTCTGAGGTGGGGCATAGCTCAGATAATCAGATTTGTTTATTTTAAATTATATTCTACCTTTATATTTAATTTTATGTGTATTCAATGATATTTGTATAATGTATATAAAATTATAAAACTAATATTTACATATTTATATTATAATTTATATTAGCTATTTTTATAAATATAAATTTGCATTTATATTTATAATTTTAAAATGATATAAGTTTATAAATATATGATGTATACTATTTATAATTTATAAATAAAATTAATGTAAATTATGATAAATATAAATTATGATCATAATTATAAACATAAATATTAATTATAACATATAAAAATATATTTTAAAATTATAATTATTATGTATTATAATTTATTATAATATGTATGTTATTTACTATAATAGTTTATTATTTTATTGTACTTTAGGTTCTGGGGTACATGTGCAGATCATACAGGATTGTTGCATAGGTTCACACATGGCAATGTGGTTTTCTGTCTCCATCCCCCCATCATCCACATCTGGCATTTCACTCCATGTTATCCCTCCCCGACACACCCAGCCACTGTGCTGTCCCTCCCTTGGCCCTCCCAACCAACCCCAGTGTGTGATGTTCCCCTCCGTGTCCATGTGTTCTCATTGTTCAACGCCCACCTATGAGTGAGAGCACATTGTGTTTGATTTTCTGTTCTTGTGTCAGTTTGCTGAGAATTATGGTTTCCAGATTCATCCATGTCCCTACAAAGGACACAAACTCATTGTTTTTTATGGCTGCACAGTATTCCATGGTGTATATGTGCCACATTTTCCTCGTCCAGTCTCTTGTTGATGGGCATTTGGGTTGGTTCCAGGTCTTTGCTATTGTAAACAGTACCGCTATGAACATATATGTGCATGTGTCTTTATAACAGAACGATTTATAATCCTTTGGGTATATACTCAGTAATGACATTGCTGGGTCAAATGGAATTTCTCTTTCTAGATCCTTGAGGAATCACCACACTGTCTTCCACAATGATTGAACTAGTTTACACTTCCTCCAACAGTGTAAAAGTGTTCCTATTTCTCCACATCCCCTCCAGCATCTGTTGTCTCCAGACTTTTTAATGATCGACATTCTAACTGGAGTGAGGTGATATCTCAATGTTGTTTTGATTTGCATTTCTCTAATGATCAGTGATGATGAGCACTTTTTCATATGTTTGTTGGCCTCATATATGTCTTCTTTTGAAAAGTTTCTGTTCATATCCTTTGCCCACTTTTGGATGGGTTTGTTTGTTTTTTTCTTGTAAATTTGTTTTAGTTCTTTGTAGATTCTGGATATTGGACCTTTGTCAGATGGGTGGATTGCAAAATTTTTTCCCATTCTGTTAGTTGCCAATTCACTCTAATGATTGTTTCTTTTACTGTACAGAAGCTCTAGAGTTTAATTAGGTCCGGTTTGTCTATTTTGGCTTTTGTTGCCAATGCTTTTGGTGTTTTAGCCATGACATCATTGCCTACGCCTATGTCCTGAATGGTTTTGCCTAGGTTTTCTTCTAAGGTTTTTATGGTGTTAGGTCTTATGTTAATGTCTTTAATCCATTAGGAGTTAATTTTAGTGTAAGGTGTCAAGAAGGGGTCTAGTTTCTGCTTTCTTCACACTGCTAGCCAGTTTTCCCAACACCATTTATTAAACAGGGAATCCTTCCCCTATTGCTTGTTTTGGTCAGGTTTGTCAAAGATCAGATGGTTATAGATGTGTGGCTTTGCCTACAGAGCCTCTGTTCTGTTCCATTGGTCTGTATCTCTTGTTTCAGTGTGAGTACCATGCTGTTTTAATTACTGTAGCCTTGTAGTAGAGTTTGAAATCAGATAGCATGATGCCTCCAGCTTTGTTCTTTTTGCTTAGGATTGTCTTGGCTATGTGAGTTCTCTTTTGGTTCCATAGGAAGTTTAAGGTGGTTTTTTTCCAGTTCTGTGAAGAAGGTCATTGGTAGCTTGATGGGGATAGCATTGAATTTATAAATTACTTTGGGCAGTATGGCCATTTTCATTATATTGATTCTTCCTAATCATGAGCATGGAATGTTTCTCCATCTGTTTGTGTCCTCTCTTGTTTCCTTGAACAGTGGTTTGTAGTTCTCCTTGAAGAGGTTCTTTACATCCTTTGTTAGTTGTATTCCTAGGCATTTTATTCTCTTTGTAGCAATTGTGAAAGGGAGTTTGCTCATGATTTGACTCTCTGTTAGTCTATTATTGGTGTATAGAAATGTTTGTGATTTCTGCACATTGATTTTGTATCCTGAGACTTTGCTGAAGTTGCTTATCAGTTTAAGGAGGTTTTGCGCTGAGATGATAGGGTCTTCTAAATATACAATCATTTCAACTGCAAATAGAGACAATTTGACTTCCTCTTTCCCTAACTGAATACTTTTTATTTTTTTTTTATTGCCTAATTGCTCTGGCTAGAACTTCCAATACTATCTTGAATAGGAGTGGTGAGAGAGGGCATCCTTGTCTAGTGCCAGATTTCAAAGGGAATGCTTCCCGTTTTTGCCCATTCATTATGATATTGCCAATAGGTTTGTCATAAAAAAGCTTTTATCGTTTTGAGATATGTTCCTTCGATATTTAGTTTATTGAGAGTTTTTTTAGCATAAAGAGCTGTTGAATTTTGTCGAAGGCCTTCTCTGCATCTATTGATGTGCATAATCATGTGGTTTTTGTCTTTCGTTCTGTGTATGTGGTGGATTGCATTTATAGACTTGCCTGTGTTGAACCAGCCTTGCATCCCTGGAATGAAGCCTACATGATCATGATGGATAAGCTTTTTGTTGTGCTGTTGCAACTGGTTTGCCAGTATTTTATTGATGATTTTTGCATCTATGTTCATCATACATATTGGCCTGAAGTTTTCTTTTTTTATTGAGTCTCTGCCAGGTTTTGGTATCAGAATGATGTTGGTCTCATAAAATGATTTGGGAAGGATTACCTCTTTTTGTATTTTTTGGAATAGTGTCAGAAGGGATGGTACCAGCTCCTCTTTGTACATCTCGTAGAATTCAGCTGTGAACCCGTCTAGATCTGGATTTCTTTTGGTTGGTAGGCTATTAATTGCTGCCTCAACTTCAGCCCTTGTTATTGGTCTATTCAAGGTTTCAACCTCTTCCTGGTTTAGTCTTGGGAGGGTGCAAGTGTCTAGGAATTTATCCGTTTCTTCCAGATTTACTGGTTTATGTGCATAGAGTTGTTTGTAGTAATCTCTGATTGTAGTTTATATTTCTGTGGAATCAATGGTGATACTTCCTTTATCTTTTTTTATTGCATTTATTTGATTCTTCTCCCTTTTCTTTTGTATTAATCTGGCTAGCAGTCTATTTTGTTGATCTTTTCAAAAAACCAGCTCCTGTATTTATTGATTTTTTTGAAGGGCTTTTTTGTGTCTACGTCTCCTTTAGTTCTGCTCTGATCTTAGTTATTTCTTGTCTTCTGGTAGCTTTTGAGTTTTTTTTTTTTTTTTTTTTTTTTTTTTTTTTTTTTTTAATTTTGCTCCCCTCTAGTTCTTTGAATTTTGATGATAGGGTGTTTATTTTAGATCTTTCCTTACTTCTCATGTGGGAATTTATTGTTGTAAATTTCCCTCTAGACACTGCTTTAAATGTGTCCCAGAGATTCTGGTACGTTTTGTCTTTGTTCTTGTTGGTTTCGAAGAACATCTTTGTTTCTGCCTTCATTTCATTGTTTATCCAGTCGACATTCAGGAGCCAGTTGTCAGTTTCCATGAAGCTGTGCAGTTTTGAGTTAGTTTCTTAATTTTGAGTTCTAATTTGATTGCCCTGTGATCTGAGAGACTGTTTGTTATGATTTCTGTTCTTTTGCATTTGCTGAGGAGTGATTTACTTACAATTATGTGGTCAATTTTAGAGTAGGTGCCATGGGATGCTAAGAAGAATGTATATTCTCTGGATTTCGGGTGGAGATTTCTGTAGATGTCTATTAGGTCCACTTGGTCCAGATCTGAGTTTAAGTCCTAGATATCAAAGGATCTACTAACTTGCTCAAAGTCTCACTGCGAGTAAGGAAGTAAATGTGATTTTTGTTCATGTTTTTGGCTTTCATCTCAGTCTTCCTGCTATTGCATGGCAGCCTCCTTAGGCCAGAAGTCTGATAGCAAATAATCAAAGATGCATCAAGTATCCATCCAGGCAATGATTTTCCCTTCATAGGGCAGTACCTGTAATGTCCTTGATACCCTTTGGGGGAAAAGTAATCTTGGCTAACACAGAGTATTAGGAGATGGGAAAGATGTTGGACAGTAGGCATAGGACTGCCTGGGAGTGGCTGCCTTTGAAAAGAAATGCAGTGTAGACAATGGGGTGTAGACAATGCAGTGTAGGCAATGTAATGTAGACATTATAAAAAAATCTAGCTTGTTCTATGAGCCAGAATGTGGTGCTGGTGAGGGTTGACCTTTGAAAGTCACTAAGGTCTGCATAGCATTACTCTCTAAAAATGTGTCTCACATTTACTATGCATAAGACTCATCTGGGTGGATAATGATGAAAGGTAGATTCCTTGGCCCCATCCTTAGACACTGATATTCAGTACTCTGGGAGCTGCGGACTTATCCATTTCATAAGAAACAAAGGACACTGGAGCGTATATGGTGCAAAACACTGCTGTCTAGGATGGCCTTGGTGACACTCATAACCTCAGTAAACTTCCATCAGCTCACTAAGATGCTGCTTATGAGCTCCTCGTGTATTTAAATCATGTGATTCATGCCATAGATGTCGGACAGAGCTTGACACATAGGAAGCTCTCTGTACATTTTAGCTATAAATTTACAAGATGTGAAAACTAAATCCCACACATGCAAGATATATCAGCTAAGATCACACTCCAAGGTCAAGGAAAAGCTAGTATTTAAAAATGCTAATTAGCTTATTTTTTACTCCTCTCAATTCCTCACAATTCTGGCTCCTAAATTTGAATGTTGACATTTGTCCTAATGCTACTAATTACCAGATAATAAATGAAGAATACTTAATAGACAATAATAGTAAAATGCACCCTTTTCAAATTCATGTGTGCTGTTTTTCTTTCTCTCAGTCTCAATTATTTTACTGTTTTTATAGGCACCATAAAAAAATAAAGCCATATCAAATAATAATTTAAACTTAAGGTCTTTGACACACAAGTCAGCTCCTGAAATATTGGTAAGCCATATGTAGATAGTGAGTGGATCACCTGACATGCCCACACCCTTGTAGAAGAGACTGTCTGTGAACCTGAAAAGATGGCTCTGAATATGTTCTCTGACAAGTTGTCTCTGAGCTGAAAGAGGACAGTTTACTGCTTACATGCAAAACATCTCAGGAAGGGAACAGAACAGGGGCATAATCTTCCGTAAAGAAGGGAGGCAATTTATTTTTTGAAGAATAGGCAGAGGAGCAAACTACCTGCCTACTGCCAGGGCTTTTTTGCAATTCAGAAGATGACTGTAGCTTGGTTTATAATGAGTTTTTCAGGGAAGCAGTGTAGAGCTACTCTCTGGAACTTTGCAATATTAGTCTAGCCCTCAACCAGCTTTAAAAATGATAAATCTGTGTCCCTGAAATAGCATCTTTTATGTTTAATTTATTTTCTTTAGCTTGAACAAAGCCTCCCTATTTATTTTCTCTGGCCCCAGGGGTTAATAATTTATTTTCTTCAGCCTCAAGAGTGTCGTCTTCATTTATTTTCCACAGATCAAGGAAGAAACTTTTTAGAGGCAGATCATATGGTAGCACTGACCATAGAAGCTGAGGGACAGAGAATGTATGAAAGTTTATTCCTCAGTTCTTGTTATGCAGTTTTCTACATTTGACAACACACATTAGGTTTAATTGTGTGTAGTGATGTAGGCAGCTGTGATTATGGATTCCCATGACAATGTAATAAATTGCCACTTGTTTTGAAGATTGCACGGTGGTATGTTAGAGCTGGCTTGCACTGGCTTGTGAAACTTGATTGTGTGTACCTATTCTCACTTCCACATTCATGTTGGAATCAACCATTATGGGAGCATTTACACCATAGAAATTGACAAATGTCATAAATCAGATTATTCTTTTGTTTAGAGTACTAATTATTAAACATGTACTAGCACAGTATTCTCTCTCTTAGCATACACATGTAGGTGTATATGTAACAAAATCGAACACCTTTATTCTGTTTCTTTATGCAGCAGAGGTTAAAGTCATAGCTGTCTTCACAGAATTTTTGTTTTTGTATTTAGTCAGTCACCCAGAAGTATTGACTCAGAAACTTACATTGGTCGTGAAGTATATAGACTTTGCTCCTCTCTCTGGTCTTTAATTGGCCAATTTTTATATTCGTTTTTAGTTGCTAAGATTTTTATTGTTAGATCTTAAAATATCCTTATTTGTTTAGCACAAATGTCTCCAAACATCCATTCAACAGAGAATCCCCAAATCCATCTATTTTTTTACTCTCCCCATCTTGTTTTTGTCCCGGCACCCAGCCTAGCTTCCGCAGTAACCTCAGATAAGGAAACAAGATCTTCAGAGGCTGATAAACAATAGTTGTATTTATGCCTGAAATGAAATAAATTATATAGAGAAAATAACACATCTAAATAATAATATTTGCCTTGCAGATGTATCTAGAAAACTTAAATTTCACTTCCAACTAGTATATTTGATAAGTGACTTATAACCATGCCGCTTATCAGAGAGAGAGAGTTGAATGAATGGAAATATTCAGATGACATGAAGATGTCAATCCAGTGTCTTTCTAACCATTATAAGCTGCATATGGGAAATTTATTTAAAAGTGATACAGATTGTGCTGGGATACAGGGACAATAGTTGGTAATGTTTTATCTGCACTTTTCTTTTTTTTTTCAAGATGGAGTTTCACTCTTGTTGCCCAGGCTGGAGTACATTGGCATGGTCTCAGCTCACTGCAACCTTTGCCTCCCAGGTTCAAGTGATTCTCCTTTCTCAGCCTCCTAAGTAGCTGGTATTACAGGTGCACCACCACCACACCCAGCTAATTTTTGTATTTTTCACTGAGACAAGGTTTCTCCCTGTTGGCCAGTCTGGTCTGGAACTCCTGACCTCAAGTGATCCATCTGCCTTGGCCTCCCAAAGTTTTGGGATTACAGGCATGAGCCACCACACCCAGACAACAGATTTTGGCATTATTTAATTCTTGCTAAATATTAGCAAAAAAAGAACCACCTAAAAAATAAAACCATCTTCTTAACAAACATAATGCTAAAATGGAATGTCTGTGGATTTGATATAAGTAGTGAATATTTCCCAATATTAGTAAGAATTTAAGTGAATGGATACCTTCGTGTATTGCTGGTGGGTAATGAAACAGATATTTTGGCAATGCACACCAAAATCTTAAACATTGACAACTTTGGTACTTTATTCTGTGGATTTTATCCTAAGGGACAGTATTGATGTACATGAAAATTTAGATGTAGGGATACTGACAGAAGCATTTTAGGACATCCAAGGAGGGAATAATATACGTGTCAAAAATAGATAACAATTCAATAATGACATAATAATTAATTGACATGATGCTACTTATGAGCTGTTTGGAGTTCAGCAGCATAGATCCCTCTGAGTCTGTCTCTCATTTGTAAAATGAGTAAAATATTAGCAGTTAATATTTATATAGTACTGATTATATGCAGCCATGTTTCTAAATATTTTACATATATTATCTCATTTACTACTCACTAAAACTTTATGAGGTGAGTATTTGTACCAGAAGCTCTAGAGAATGAAATACTTGCCTAAGATGATAAAGCTTGTAAGTGGCCTAGCTAGGCCATGAACTCAGATAATCTGGCTCTGCCTCCTTCTTATGCTGCTAACTTTCCCTATGTACCTCACATAACTGGAAGGAGTACATGAGACAAGACTATAGAAAGTCCAACATTTGGTAAGTGCAAATAGTACTTTCCATTAAAAAAAAGAAGAAAGTAAAAGCAGGCCAGTCGCAGTGGCTCATGTCTGTAATCCCAGCCCTTTGGGAGGCCGAAGTGGGCAGATCACAGAGTCAGGAGATCAAGACTATCCTGGCCATCATGGTGAAACCCTGTCTCTATGAAATACGAAAAATTAGCCGGGTATAGTGGCGGGCACCTGTAGTCCAGCTACTCGAGAGGCTGAAGCAGGAGAATCATTTGAACATGGAAGGTGGAGGTTGCAGTGAGCCGAGATTGCACCACTGAATTCCAGCCTGGTGACAGAGCAAGACTTTGTCTCAAAAAAAAAAAAAAAAAAAAAAAAAAAAAAGCAAAGGTACTATGAACTAGTTAAAAACCTGGTTAAGTACGAAGACAGAGATCAGAGGCAATACAATTGCAAAGGGGATTTGAGTAAATTGGAAAGTTCTTCTATTAATTATGTAATTTACATAAACAACCCCTGCACAGCTCTCTTCGACAGACTTGGAATTACCTTAGATATGATGCAAAGCCTTGCTACAGTTTTCAAATTGTGAAACTTTTGAGGAATAGCAAGAAAGAACAGAAATGACTAGAACCAGAAAGAGGGGAAGCAAGAAAAGTGCTGCATAGCTGAGGCTAAAAGAATTGTACTTGAAGAAATTATAGAGCCATTGGCTGTTTTCTATGCAAAGTAAAACAGCAGGTAGGGAGGCAAACCAAAGATGCCCGTGAGTAGGAATTGCAGGATGTTGCTGATTCATTGGAGGCAATGCAAGAAGTTCCAGAGCAGAGTCAGGAAATCTGGTATGAGAGATTGACTTCCCTGTATTTCAACACTACTACACTATTTGATACAGTGTTGCTATTCCATAAGTGCCTATAAAGAGAAAAGAAAAAGGAGACCAAATGAATTATGCTGCACAACCATTCTCTATTGAGCTTTTACTAATACACGAGTCTTGATCCTACAATTAGCACTTAACCAACACTAAATTTATAATTTAAACTTCTTGTACATAGTAGAAACTCCTTAAATTATTCACATATTATGTTACTTGGGACCTAGATGGATTTTACTCAACTTGATCTTTATTTAAATTGAAAGTTTTGGTGTGTACCTACACAAAGGCATTTTATTTTATTTTTTTAATGATCACAAAGAGGCCATATTCATAAAACATTAACAATTCAATCTCTACATACATACAGTATTACACAAATTATAAGTGGATACATATATAAATGATACAATTATATTAATGATATAAACTCATGAGCATTTAATTAAAACTACCACTCTGGGTTTTTGTTTGTTTTGTGCCAACTACTTCAGTAAATAAAAGAAACATAAAGGAACTCAGCTACTTGAATTAATGAGAATCAGCTTTCAAAAAATGCACATAGTTCATCTCATAGAATAGTTAATATGTCAAACCCAGGATAATCAGTAATTAAGTGACAAAAGGAACACTTTTAAAGAAAAGTTGATGATAAAAATGTTAGGTTGAAATATTGTTTAAGAACTTTAGCAACTGGACTGAGTAACCAAAAAGTGTATGCAGATTGAGAATTTTAAGAAAAGATCCCATGTTCTCCCTCATCATTAGGACCACATTCCAAAAGCATAATTCTGGGTTGCTATAATATCTTCTCTGCTACAAACAATTATTTAAAAGGTTAAGGAAACAAGATGGTAATTCACATAAAAGTGTTTTAAAGTATACCTCCCACTCAAAATGAAATAAAAATAATATGATCTCCATCAAATTATAAAGAAAATCTATGAAAATGTTGACTAGATAAAGAAGTCAGAACACTTGCCTTCACTGACTGCCTCTGAAGGCAGAGCATGTGTGTCACTAACAAGGAAGTGGAGATGGGGGTAAGGCCCCGTCTCTCTGCCTGTGGAGTGGGGGTGAATGGGAGCCTTTTGGCTTCCCTGGGGTTTTGTGTCCTCATATAGAGAATTGGGGGAGATGGGCTAGATGGCTTTTAAGAGACCCCTCAACTAACAGAATCAAAGTCAGCTTGGGATTCCATCTCTGAGCAGACATAGGGTGGCAAAAGAAATAGATTTAAAAACAGGTGGATGAAATTTTTCTTACCTTGTGATACCATCACTCAGAACTAATCAGAACTATCTGGTACCATTAACGGTACACAATGAGGCATCTGACAATGAATTTTTGATGAAAAGGTAAAAAGGCTTTGTTAAATTTGGGTGGAAAAACAATGTGCCGCTATGTTGCTACCAGCAGTCAGGATGTCCTGTCTCTGATTTTAGGAGTTGCCAGTCTGGTTGGGAGAAATGCTGAGGGAGATGATGTGTGTTCAAGACATTCAGTGGCGATCTAATGATTGCACATCGTTCAGGAAATGGATAAACAGGTGCCCGGGAAGGCAACTTTGATGAAACAAGTTCTAAAACAAATAATGCAAGAGAGTTAAATGATCCTAAGAGAGTGATGGCTTCTCACTTTCTGTCCCCTAATGGAGAATACAAATATCTGGAATCTAACGTACTGGCTTCATTTTCAAAATGCATCACTGTATTTTCCTTACAAGGCAGCCACACATTAAGCATGTGACAGTCACAGGATTTCTACAGTAAGCTCCAAGGCTTCCACCAGCCTTCCTGGAGTCTATGGCTAGAACAGTCCTGAGATGTCAGAGATTAAAACTTTCTCCGCAGCCACGAGTTCCTTTCATGTTTGGGTTATTGGACACAAACTCACTGGATAATTTGTCTTCAACGTAGTCTATTTCTGTTCCTAAAAGTGTTAGCTGTGTTTTCTTTTCAATGAATATTCAGATTCCATCTTGTGTAACTTCCTCAGAATCTCCTCTTGTCTTTGTATAGAGTATAAGAAAGGCCATTACGGCCCTGGTTCCAATACCAGCTTTTACACCTATATGCTCAGGCTTATCTTTAAGAAATTGTTTTATGTTGCTTACTGCTGAAGGTGTCAGGGTGAGGGTGGCCCGGGTGGGCTGCAGCTTCCTCTTACTCACAGCCCAGACAGTTGCTCTGACTAAGGAAGTGTCATCTTCGCTGTCACAGTGCCCCAGTGCCTTGGGCCAGAGCTCCGCCGCCTTAGCCTCTCTCCAAGGACATGGCAGGCACATTGACACAAGGCATTTTGTACATATGTATAGATTTTTCCATAGGATAATTCAGCCCTAAAAGAAAGCCATTCTTTATTAGCCATCAACACCAGTGTGTTTTTTCCTCTTTCAAAAATGTATGTCCTATTAGTAGTATTGATTGACTGATTGATTGATTGAGATGGAGCCGTGCTTTGTCTCCCAGACTGGAGTGCAATGGTGTGATCTTTCTGCTCACATTATTGTGAGCATCCCCCAGGTTCAAATAATTCTCATCCCTCAGCCTTCCAAGTAGCTGGGATTACAGGCACCTGCCACCACATCAGGCTACTTTTTGTATTTTTAGTAGGAGTGGAGTTTTACCATGTTGGCCAATCTGGCCTTGAACTCCTGACCTCAAGTGATCAGCCCACCTCGGCCTCCCAAATGCTGGGATAACAGGTGCCATGCCCAGCCAGATAAGATACTTTTTAAAAACCTGTGTGAAGACACTGGAAAGCTACTAGGGAAGGGAGTACTTGAAAGACCGAGATCCTGGAATAAAAGGAAATCCAAAGATTTGAGCCTGACATTTAGCTCTACTTTCTCCTTGACACACTTGCAAATGCTAAAGCAATGCCCTGATAGACTGAGCCCTGACTAAAAGAATGAAAAGCTTAGCAAGTGTTAAGCAACCTCATGCGGCTGGGAAGAAAAAAAAAAATGGATTCTGAGACCTACCAAAGAGGAGTTAAGGTAAAAACAAAGTTTTCAGTTGAGACACCTAGAAGACCACTGCTTAAAGTGAAATAAATAAGAAATAAACCAGCCATGGCAATAAATGAAACCTGCCTCTCAATTCAATCTTGCTGTATTAAGATGATCAGTTTCTACCCTAATCTCCTGTTAGTAGTAAAAGTAAATGCTCTTTGGAAGAAATGTCATCATTCAGAACTTCCAATCGTCTCTTTATTTTTTTATGCAGAATAACTAGAGCTCTATTTTTAAAAACTAGCAGGCAGGTAAAAGACAAGTATTGACTGAAAAATCTAGAGAAGAGTCAGAAATTGGTTACCAGTCCACAGGTAATTCAGATACAGACTTTAATAACTAGAATTAATGTGGGCAAGAAAGAAATTAATGAAAAATTTATAATTTTAGCAGAGAATGTGAAACTGTAATAATAAAAATCATATATGAATTCTGGAAGGAGAAAATAAATACAATCAAGTATACAAAAGAAACAGTTTAAGAAAGTATTAATGATTTAGAATGGGGACATAAAAAAGGATATCTAGAATGAAGAAAGGAAAAATCCAAAGGATAGATAATAAAACAAGACTATAAAACATACACGGCACAGAATGAAATGATCTAACATATATGTAATTGGAGTTATAGGGGAGAGGAAAAAGAGAATGGGACAGACCTATTATTCTCTAGTAATTGAAGAGGTAATGTTCTAGAGTTTCCCAAAATAGATAGAAAAAATTGGGCCCAACATTAACAAAGCTTTATGAACTCCAAGCAAGATAAATACAAAAAAGGAAAACCCACCAAAAAGCAAACCAAAGCAAAAAACCCAAATACAGGTACATCTTAGAAAATTTCTGAAAACCTAAAACAAAACACTATAATAATAATAATTTTTAAAATGCCACTGTAGGCCAGGCACAGTGGCTCATGCCTGTAACCTCAGCACTTTGGGAGACTGAGGCAGGAGAATCACTTGAGCCCAAGAGTTCAAGACCAGCCTGGGCAACATAGGGAGATCCTGTATCTACCAAAAATAAATAAATAAATAAATATCTGAGAGTAGTGGTGCATGCCTGTCGTCTCAGCTACTCAGGAAGCTGAGGTGGGAGGATCACTTGAGTCCAGGAAGTTGAGGCTGCAGTGAGCTGTGATCACTCCACTGCACTCCAGCCTGTGTGACACAATAAGCCCCTGTCTCAAAAATAAATAAATGGCCAGAGTTAAAAAGATTACCTTTAAGAAAATGAAACAGATGAAGCTAACCAAGAAATAGACATAGAATTCAAGATACATGTGATGTAGCCAGGCACATTGATGAAGGGTACTCCAAGGTTTTTACTGAAAGAATAATCTCAGTGTATTAGCTGCGTCCTGACCTAGCAATTAACTTGTCCAGAGTAG
The DNA here is from genome assembly GCF_048565385.1 of Saimiri boliviensis. Lineage (NCBI taxonomy): Eukaryota > Metazoa > Chordata > Mammalia > Primates > Cebidae > Saimiri > Saimiri boliviensis. Next base: position 37,266,662 of record NC_133465.1, read on the forward strand.
GGAATAAGATAGTAGATACCCAACATGTTGAAAGTTTTGATGTAGCTGTCTTCTGTAGTTAATAGATGACAATAGGAAATGCAGAATTAGGCTTTCTCATTTCAATGGGAAATAATAGGATTCTTGAATAATAATCAAGAATGGTGGTGTGTAACCATCAATAATTACACTGGTGGTATGTAACCATAAGAGATACAGTGGGGACATCGTTTACTTCAATACATTCTGGGAGTGTAGGATTTTATTTTTTTTTCCACTTCTAGAATTTGTGTTTGATTATTATTATAGATTTATGTTCTCTGCTCAAATTATACCTCTTTCATTAATTTATTGCTCATATGAATCCTGGTTCTTAAAATCTGTGTCTGATACCACCAATATCTAAACTTCCTACAAATTGGTTACTATTTTCAGAGTGTTTCAAGCTGCAGAGGTCTTAGAATGGCTAATTGATCACAGATTTCCTAAAAACTAAATAGATGGGCCTATCAAAGGGCTATTTGATAATTTAAGCAGAATAATTTTAGCTTGAGTAAGCAGAAACCTGGCTTAAGTCACTGCAGAGGAAATTAATAGACTCTTACCTACATTGAAGGTTTGTTTCTCAAACAAACTGGTCTCCTTGTCAAATGAGGGACTCTGTTTCAATGACCTGCTTAGGGTTTTTTTGTTTTGTTTTGTTTTTTTTTATACCGTATATCTTTGTCAGTTTGGGCTGCAATAACAGCATACTATAGAATGGGTAGTTCAAACAAAAAGCATTTGTCTCACAATTCTGGAAGCCGGAAGTCTAAGATCAGGGTGCCAGGATGGTCAGGTTTTTAATACATCTTCAACATGAACTTCCTTGGTGAGTGCATGTGGAGAGAGTGGTTACTCTAGTCTCTTTCTCTTATACAGACACTAATTCCATTCTGGGGTCTCCACCTTTATGACCTAATTACTTTTTGAAGTCTCCACCTCCAAGTACTATCCTACTTGGAGTTAGGGTTTTAAAATATAAACTTTGGAGAGGATACAAACGCGCAGTCCATTAAACCATAAATCACAGGTCTATATTGCTATTCTCCATCAATGCCTTCTCCAGAAGGGGAGCTCTGAAGCACTAAGAGACATTGCCATCCAAACTGCCTGTATTTCACTGAGTATTATCTCATCCACTGGGCCATAAAATTAGAAATGCACAGCTGTGTTTCCTTAAAAAATGGAAAAGGTATATAGGGCTGAGCAAGTATAGACAAGGAACAAGAGGATACTCTTAATCTTTGAGTATCCTCTTACTGCCCCTCCAGATCTCCTTTTCACCATTATCAACTTCGTCTATGCATGCCCTGGAATGATCTTTCACTTAGGTTTGGCCAACAGGAGACACTAGGAAAAGACCAGAGGATGGAAATAGACTGAGGTTTGGTTGTTCCCTGGCTCCCTTTCTGCTGGTCTGCTGATTGGCAATGGCTGTCCTCTTTGAGAGGTCAAACTTCCTGCCTGGAAGCCATCTCCTATAGCTACTAAGTTAATGATTCTATTCCCAGTTTCCATGTGCCCTTCCCTTTGACCCTTCAGACCTAGGAAGGTCAAGGATCACGGGTTTCTGGCAAAGTGATGTTCTCTGTCCCTACTAATTTTCTTTAACCCTGTTCATACCCTTGAAGGTAGTCCCTTTATTAAAATGTCTTTAATTACCTCATTTGGCAGTACCATCTGTTTCCTGTCAAGACCCTTTCTGATATAATTTCTAATTTAAAATGCAAACTTTATCATGGTATTTAATTATCATGTATATGAGTCTATTTCTGGACTCTATTCTCTTCACTGGTGTGCTTAAGTGTTCTTGCACCGATAACATATTGTTTTAATGAATCTAGTATTATAGTGTAGTTTTATATGTGATGGGGCAGCAGTTTTTAAACTTTTGGCTCAGGACCCCCTTGTAGTCTTCAAAATTATTGCAGAGTCCAAAGAGCTCTTGTTTATGAGAGACAAAGTGATCGAGATTTCCAATATTAGAATTATACTGGTGACATTAAAAATATTTAATTATATGTATAAATAACAATTTATTATCATTTAACATAGTTTATGAAAAAACATGTATTTTCCAAAAATTTTAATGTGTTTTATTGTTTTACATTTTTTCAAATCCTCTTAATATTTGGCTTAATAGGGAACACTTGTGTTTTAACATATGTATTTACATTAAATTGGTTGCAATATATTGTTTTGCTTGAACTATATGAAGAAAATTTCACCTCCTAATGATATGGAGTTGAAAAAGGAAATAATATTTTAATAGCCTTTTCAAATAATTGTTGATTTTCTTTCATCTTATACCCAACTGTGACAAACAAAAATATCTCGAAGGTCATTTGTAATGTAGAATATGAAGCCACATCAATAAGTTTCTTGTATTTAAAATCCATTGGTCTATCTTTCACTCAGAACGGATTTTAGACACAAACATGGATTTGTAGCATCATGCATTAGTCATTTGGAAAATATTTATTTCCTGAGGTATGTAAATCTTAAAAATGTCAAGGCAGTAGACAATGTGAAAAATTACAGTTAACATAACCATGCATGTCAGTCATCAGAAAAGACTCAGCTATTGCAAAGCTCCTGAACTCAGAGTGGCAGATACAGGTTTTTCAAAATTTTTCTTTTCACATGAAAGCTAAAATTATATCATTGACAACAAATCATGACAACTGTATTCTTGATGTGACAGTCTCACTTCATTTATTTCTGAGAGTGTATCTGCCAAATATCCCAGGCCTGAATAATCATAGATCATCCAGTGGTTACTAGTGGCAATGTATAGCATAATGATTGGAATTTGGGGACCTCAAAGTAAGATATTTTGGGGACCAAATTCTGACTTGACTACTTATTTTGAATATATGAATACTTTCTTGCCACTCCCACTCTAAGAGATACAATAAATTTGACACCCTTGAAGCATATAAGCAGGCGCCCAATACATTGTCATTGATTGATTGCATTAATGAATAAAGAGGGATGAAATGATATTGCATCTGTATAGTCAATTGTAGACCAGAAAGGTCCCTTTCTGATTCATTTTACACATACTGAAGTTAAAGTTAGATCAGGAAGAAGATACAGCAAGTATCCTTGTTTCTTAAAGACAAACTTTAATGTGGTCGTATAATCACAACAATATCTATTCTCTTGTTTGCAGAACACTATTAATATATACCTAGTTATCTAAAATAATACCATTTTTGGGTCCTTATTTTTTAATCACATTTTTGAACTTTTACCAAAACTTAAGTAGACAACAGAAAATAGAGTACACAACATTTCCCCGGAGAAATGTGGTCAAATATTCAATGAGGAAAGGAAATAACTTCTTCTGGTTCTTATTTTTCAAAAGAGTAAATAAGCCTTGTTCATTTTATTTTTTTTAAACAACACATCAGACATTTAAAGGGAAGAATCTGAAATTCTACTCTAAGCTCAAAAGAATAAGAAATGTTCTATGTGCTATATTTCAGTTCATCCCTTATTGTCACTTGGGTCACAATCATAACAAAACAGATATACAAAAAGAAAATTTAGATCTTTAAGCACTCATATAGAAGTGTTTTGTAGAAAATTATGCTCGATGAAGATGAGAAGGTATCTCCTCTTTGCTATTGCAATAAAGGAGCATAGAATAGTTAGGTATGCATGCTGTAGATTTTTTAATTCTTTTTTCCATTTCTATTCTTTACGAATAAGACTTCTATATGTTTTCAAGGACAGGCATATATCTAAGTAACTAAGAAGGTAAGTAACCAACCACCTTTTTCTTGTAGAATTCACACATGATCAGTGCTGCTGGGGAATATTTTCTTTCAATTGGTTGCCCTGTTTTCTGAGAGGCCTGATGCTACAGAATATAATACATACAATCACTACGCTAGCTCTTTTAATTTTTGTGATCTTTCAGGGTAAGGCCAATGCCAACTGATATTCAATGTTCCAGTTTAGACAAAGCAATTTTAAAACTCTGGTAACTTAAAGAACGTATTTCGGTTTTGGGGCGTGACCTATCTCATTGACTTTATACTATTCAAATCAAAATACAATAATTTCTCCAGCCTGCGTCCCCTAAGTGTTCTTGGAAATCTCATTCAATCAGAAAACAGTCTCATATTTCAATCATATAAATCTATCTTTTTCTTTAAAAAATCAAGGTGAACTCTGAATTCTGAATAAAAAAGTAGAAGATGAATTGTAAACATGAATTAGACTTTTCAAATAAAAGGACTTTAGAGATTGTTTGGTTCAATTTTCTCAATTTGTCAGATGAGAAAACTTTCTTAAAGAGGTGAATGATAACAACTACCATTATGTTCTACTTTTTAGGAACTAAAGATTTTGTTAAGCACTGTGTATTTATTTTTCCGTTAATTCTAACAACAGCCTTTACAGATCGGTAAACAGTCTCCATGGTATAGAGGTGGAATCTAAGGTTCAAAGAAGCTTAATGATTTTCCCTGTGTCATATCTCGTAAGAATCAGGGCCAGAATTGGAATCCAGGCCTGTCTCCTTGACATTCAAACCCATCAGAACTCTGAGAGGATGTGCTGAGAAACTTCGGGAGAGAAGGTCGTAAAGCTCAGTGGAGTTCGTGCTTTTAAGGTTATCCCTTGGTTGCTGAGACTTGGGAGAGATTTACAATGTCAGCTAGTGAGGTCATAATTGGATTTTCAGCTCAACTCAGAATGACTTAGAGAGTGTGATTTATTTTTCAGTACATATGGGGATTTTAAATTTGATATAGAGCTGAGGCTCCAGCAGGTCTCATGGTATAAACTGCACTGGTTGAAAAAGGGAGGGGCCATTGACAGGCACCCCCCATCTTCGCATGGGTATTGGAGACAACGTTTGCTCCCTAGATGTGTAGGCTCTCTCACTATTAGCTGTAATATCAGTTTTCTCATCTGTAAATTGGTGACAATAAGAACTGCTTAATAACTTAGTAGGATTGCTATAAAGATCTAGTAAAATATATATAATAAAGATTTTTTAAGGAAGCACATAATTAAATATTATTGCCCTAGAAGTCACTAGGCGTTAGCAAAGTAAGTGTGACTAGCAAAATCAGCTCAAGCAGAATACTGTAGTAGGTGCCATTATATAGCAGTTTTCTCCTTTTAATGTGCATAGGAATTACCTGTGGATCTTATTAAAATGCAGATTCCTCCCAGTTCAATAGGTCTAGGGTAGGGGTTGAAAGGTTTCATCTCCAAAAAGTTCCCAGGAAGTATAGATGCTGGGAATCCACTGACCACATTTGGAAGAGCAAAGGTCTAAATTACAAAAAAAAAAAAAAAAATCTAGTGCTAATACAACTTAAGTAGTTTGAAGATTTTGGCTAAAATACAAGATACTCTTAAATGAAATTCTGGAAATGTTGGGGTAATTGAAACAGAAATTATTTAGGGAAAGGATCATTTTATTTAACTTCCTCATTTTTGTGGAAGAGGAGACTACACATATGTGCACACACACACACACAGAGGTAAAGTGCCATTGTGAATGTCCCCCAACAAGCTGGTAGAAGAGGCCAGGTCTCCTGGTCTGAGGACATTTCTAGGCTGGGTTGGCTACTTCACTTGGCAGAATATCCTGCACCCACTCTAGGTTAAAGAAAGTCTGCTGGCAGAATTCCCTGTTTCTTGAGGAGTTCAGTCTTCTACTTGTTGGATGAAACCTATTCACATTATAGACACCAATCTCCTTTACTCAAAATCTACTGATTTAAATGTTAATCTCATCTAAAAAATACCTTCATAGCACCATCCAGACTTGTTTGACCAAATAAACACTAGGGTACCAGTGCCTAGTCAAGTTAATACCTAAAATTAACCATTTCAAGGTGTTGCCATTGAATCCCAGAGTAAAATGAGTTTCAAGGAATGGGTAGATAGCTATACTGGCTACTGCTAAGAATTTAGAGAGGATCAGAACACATCTGTTACATTTACCATCTTGGAAGTTATTACTGTCCTTGGCAAGAGTAATATCTGAGTGCTGGCAACAGAAGCCCTATTAGAGTAAGTTGTGAGAAAAAATCATGTATTTAGACATTTTTCTTTTTACCTAAATCTTTGAGAAATAATGAAAACTAAATCCACATTTTAACACATTACATTTCCTTCTCTCCTCTCCATCTTTAGGATGTCTTTACTAAAGTTGGAAGCATGGAGATTGTTCAGTTCATCTCCAAATCTCTTTTCCTGATGACATAGCAAATAAAAATAAGCCATAATAGTCTCATCTATTTTTAATCATGTTCTATGTATGTATTTTTTTGTAAACTGACATTATGTTTTTTAGATGAATTGAGGCATCAATAAAACAAGGTGAAATATATTTTATTATAATACAGTGATCAAGTCTAAGATTACACAAATTTATGCTGAAAAGATCTTGCAGAAGAATCAATGAATAAAACTTAAATGCCTTTAAAATCAAATCATAGACTTCCCACAAAAGCCCATAGACTTCCCATAAAAAACCCTACTTTCACTGTTACATATCGTTTTTGAAATTTTGTGCCCAAAGTTTTAAAATGAAAATCATTAGCCTTGGGCCAAGACAATTGAATTCTGATATGGGTCCAGACACTAACTCTTTGTATGACTATAGCCAAGTCCTCATTTCTGAGCTTCAGTTTTTTACACATAAAATAATGAGGTTGAATTCACTGCTCCCTAATGTCCCCTACAATGGTGATAAATTATGCCTTGATGCAAGTATAGCCATGGGAATTTTAAAAAAGAGAAGCTCAGTTGTAAAACTGCATAAGTTCAAATTGTGTTTTTTGTTTAAGTACTAGAATATAATAAATTAAATATACTCTTCCAAGGAAGTGATGCTTTTTAGACACCAAGACATTAAAAAATAAAACATATAAGATTAAGAACATAAATCATGGGTTCCTAGCAAATGAAGTTGAATAAAATTCATCCATTTTATTGAGCACAAAAATAAATGGGCAAGTTAGTTTAAATGGGGATTTTTGAATTTCACTCTCAAAGACTCTGTTAGATTGTGTCTTGGCCTCAGTTTAGGGATCTACATTGTAAACATCTTCCATGGTCCAGTTGGTTCTGATAGTCTGTAGATCCAAGGATAACATCTGAAAGATGAGAGAGAGAGAGAGGGAAAAAAAAACTAAAGTAAAAATAAAGAGAAAATCATGCATTTCTGATGGGCTGAAGATTATAGATTATGTTAAGAATTGCTCATTTGAATAAGCTTAAATGCTGAGCCAATTCTCTTCTCTCTTATGATATTCTGAAACATATTTGGTTACCTAAAAAACTACACATTTATAGCATTTCGTTGTATGGGTTAACATCCTGCGTCAAATGATCTATCATGGAGAACCAACCAAGGCAAAGAACACAAACTATTCCGTTTCTGAGTACAAAGAAAGTATTACTGCTACACACAAGAATTAACAGCTATCTTTAGAGACTTTCCTACGGTTAATGTCAGTGAATAGTTAATTTTATTGTCTCAATCAGTGGAATTGTAGCCTAGTCTCTGTCATGATTCTACTTTGGGAAAGATAATCATTATCTCTAGGTTCAGTTTTTTAAATTGTATTATGATAACCAAGATAATCTTCAAATTTTATGTCTATTTGAAAGACAGTTATTTTCTAATGCTAATATGGACATACTGAGCAAACTCCAATAGATTTGGTGGTAAAACACAGTTATTTACTCTGTAATAATAAGTAGGATCCAGGTCCTTGTTAACATAATAGACCACACATCAATTAAAAAAAATTTTTTTTTTTTTTGAAATATACAAACAGAAATATAAATAAAATACATATGTACTGTATAAAATCTTAGAAGACATCCTTATGCTGAGAACACAATCTCCCCTATTCTGTCAAAGTATAGTGCTATCCTAACTTTTGTTATAATCATTTTCTTGTTTTTCTACGTAGTTTTTAGCATCTACATATATATATTCCTAAACAACATGCAGTTACCCTTGAACAACAGAGGTTTGAACTGTGTAGGTTTACTTACACACAAATTTTTTCCAACCAAGTGTGGATCAAAAATATGGTATTGACAGGATGTGAAACCCATGTATATGGAGGTCTGCATATATTTTTATATATGCAGGTTCCATAGAACAGATTGCAGGTCTTGAGTATGTTTGGATTTTGGTATATGTAAAGGTCCTGGAATCAATCCCCAACATATACTGAAAGATGACTGCAGTTTCATTTGTTAACCCTATTGGATATTCTTAATCAACTGTTTGTAAGTGCAAGGGTTACTGTGTATGTGATACCTTCAAGAATTTTTGTCAAGCAATGAGTTTAATGAGATTGGTTGGTTGCTACTAATGTCACGGGACAAAATGAGGAAAGAAAAGCATGAGCTCAGGGATTCAAATTTTCATCAAAAGCATTACATAAATGACCTGAAAACGTTCATGTGTACCCTGAAGGAGACACCTAACTCCTGTAGCTGCAGCGCTGAGACTGATGAAAATCAAATCCAGAATCTCATTCTATGACTGGCCGAATTATGATGCTCATTAAATTTGTAGCCTCTCAATGTGTCCACGGTTAAACTGAGGGCATTGATTGGGAAGAAACAGGATTCTGAAAGTTGGAATGAGAACATGTGATGAAGCTAAGGGTACTAAGCCCCTAAATCAGGCATCCCCACACTTTTTACACAGGGGACCAGTTCGCCGTCCCTCAGACTGTTGGAGGGCCAAAGCATACTGTGCTCCTCTCACTGACCACCAATGAAAGAGGTGCCCCTTCCTGAAGTGCCACGGGGGGGCCGGATAAATGGCCTCAGGCGGCCGCATGCAGCCCTCAGGCCCATAGTTTGGGGACGCCTGCCCTAAATTCTGATGAGTCTTCTTTGCTAATGTAAACAGCCTTTCTATCCCTAGTGGAAAAGGCCTCTTCATTTCCATCTTATGGGTTTAATTCCTGCATTGTCTGAGAAAACTCTAATAGCCTCCCCTAAAGCAACTGCCTTGCAAGACAGCAATAATTCTCCTCAGGACCCACACCAACCACCCCTCTTTTATTCTAGACTTAAAACTAGATGCAAGTTCCAGCAAGCCCCTAAAGGTGTAAGGTACAAAGTGTGACCTATGAGTTGGTACCCTATACTCCAAAATAACTATATACGCTTCTAATTTATATAGAAAGAACCAACAAATGGTTCACAGTGAAGGAGTTAGAAATGCCAGACCTGCCCGGGTTTAATGTAGATGAAGGGATTAAAACATTTGAGGAGACTGGAATGCCAGAATTGATTTTCACCCACCCTGGGAGGATCCAGAAGACCCATCTTTCACCATGATGGTAAAAAATAAATTTGCAAGGGGAGCTCCAGCATCCTTGAAGAGCTCTGTAATCGCTCTTGTAAGTCAAACCTTACAGTAGGAACTATAAACACTTGAGTTGGGAAACCTAAATGCAATGGCCCAGGGTAGCAGGGACCAAATAGCAGCATTTGAATGCCAAAGGCAAGGTGGATGTGATTACAGTAATGAACAGCAGAGTCTGACTCATGTAGATCTATGGCATTGCCTTCCTAATCATGGCATTCCTAGATGTAAAATAGATAAGAAGTCTACTGAATTCTTACTTGATTTATACAAGCAGAAAATTTCTATAAGACAAAACTCTAACATGAATCATAGAAATAGACTGTCACAGGCACCCAATTAATTCCTATACTCGAGCCATTGTAGACCAAGAATTCCTTCAGTGAAGGAGTTATTGTGTTTTGGTTGTATGCAGGATAGTTGCATCGTGTTAGGTGAAATTATTACCTTTTCCTAATTAATTGTCTTTATTTGGAAATTCAGTATGGGTCAAGGAGATATGTATGGGTGAAAAGTTTACGAAGGGTGAACTTGTAATGGTTAATTTTACATGTTAACTAGGCCATGAGGTGCCCAGATAGTTGGTCAAACATTTATTCTGGGTGTTTCTGTGAGGTTATTTCTGGGTGAGATTAACATTTAATTGGTAGACTAAGTAAAGCAGATTGCTCTCCAAAATGTGGCTGGGCCTCATTCAATCCTTGAAGATCTGAATAGAACAAACAGGCTGACCCTTTCCTGAGTAAAAAAAGAATTTTTCTTCCCTCACTGCCTTTGAACTAGGATATCCTTTTTAAATCCCTGCCTTTGGACTTGAACTGAAACATCAGCCGAAGCTAAGGGCTTGAGCTGAATGGCCTTTGAACAAGAACTACACTATCACTCACTTGATTTTTAGGCCTTCAGATTCAGATTAGAACTAAACCTTTGGTTCCTCTGGGTCTTTAGCTTGCTGACTCATCCTGTAGATCTTGGAACTTCTCTGCCTAATAATTGCTTGAGCCAATTCCCTAAAATCAGTCTCTCTTTCTCTTTTTCTTACAATCAGTCTCTTTTTCTCTTTTTCTTATAATCAGTCCCTCTTTCTCTCCATATATATACATATATATATACATGTTTTTATATGTATTAAAACGTACATTTATCTTTATATATACTACTTATCATTTTATATACTACTTTAGGTAGTAAAAAATTTGCTATATATGTAGAAAGTATATATATAGAGAGATATATTTATCTCTTTGTATAGACTTTAGGTAGTAAAAAGATTTGCTATATATATAGACTATATGGACTTTCTATATATATACAGACTTTCTATATATATATATAGCACAATATATATAAAGACTTTATATATATATATATAAAGGATTTGGGTGGGTGGACTTGAGCATGTGCATTGAGAGAGCATCACATGACCTTCCGGGGGCATTCCACCAGAAAAGAAAAGAAAACCTCAGGTGGTGGGCATGAGTACACTTCTTAAACATGCTGCACAGGCTTACCTGCCAACTGTTAACAGGCCACTTCCCACTCTAAAGGAAGAATCACTGGAAATGGGATGCAAGGCCCCAGAAGTACGCCAATATAAAAACCTCAGGTCAAAAAGTCAAAGGACACACTTGTCCTTCAAGTTGCCCACTTGAGTCTCTTCTAAATGTACTTTCCTTTCTTTCCTACTTTAAAGCTTTTTAATAAACTTCCACTCCTGCTCTAAAACTTGCCTTGGTCTCTTTTTCTGCCTTATACCCCTCAGTCAAATTCTTTCTTCTGAGGAGGCAAGAATTGAGGTTGCCACAGACATGTACAGATTCACCACGGGTAACTCAGATATTCACTACTGCTAACACACACACACACACACACACACACACACACACACGCACATACATCCTGTTAGTTCTTTTTCTCTGGAGATCCTGCTAATACAGGCTCTAAGATAAGCACCAGGGATATACAGATAACTAAAGCACAGTACCTGACATTGGGCAAGATGCCACTTAATTGGTTTATAGAAAGGTGTTTATCACTGAATTAGATAATTACAATTGTTACTTTTATTTCTTTAAGCATGATCATTGGGTATGGATATGGGGGCCATATAAATATTAAAAATGTGTGAAGAGTTAACGTTGTGACTCTTATCAGATACACAATAATATGTCTTTAAACATCTAAGTATTGTATAGAAAGAAAATGAGGGAAGATCATTCAAAAATGGTGAAAGAATGTGGCCTTACAGATCAAATATCAATAGACTGATAAAAATTAGAAAATATATTGAGTTTAATACAAACACAATAACGCTTAAAGAATACATGAAAGAAAATACCACTGAGTTTCTTAAAAGCACAAAAACAGTAGCAACACAATACTCTATCCCCAAACTACATTTACGAGAATATTGTTTCTCATTAATCCAAATAATACTAAGCATTAGAAAATATTATCTGAGAAGATTTAGGACCCTAAATAATCTGGTCTGTAATTTTTAAAAGAGAGTAAAGAAATTTGCTCCCTAAACTGGATTGTGAGCTTTCCTAAAAGCAAATGGAAAATGTTTTTCAATCATTGCATTATTAATTCTCATACATTTTATCTACATGTTCTTACTGAATAGCCTTCATTTGAATTGTGTTTTCTGTTTTCTTTGTTCTGATAAGAAATTATTTTAAGGACATTATACTCTCTTCTATAAAAACAATTATGCAAACAATTATTTCCAAATAGTAACAAACACTAAGTTTGTGTTTCACTCTATTCAACATTTAATAGCATCTCACAGCTGACTTCTTATGTGATGAAAGAAAGCAAATGCTATAGTAAAGAGAAATAGCTGTTTCTTCTAACTTTGTGTTATAAATCCCTTTATTGTGAATAAAATGTAATCATCGCCTTTATTTCCAAAAGTAGGAGAGATCAGCTCCAAATAATGACAATCAGCAACAAAGGTGACTAACAATCTCCTTCAAACAATGGGAATATGTATATGACCCACAGTTTCCCACTTCTCAATTCTTCTTTAGAAGAGAATAAAAGGAAGTTGGTTACAATAACCATAATATTCTTTCAAATGAGGATCTTAGATTTTGAAAAGTTTTTCCTTAGGATGTCAGCACTGAAGAATAAGTTCAAATTGTCAAAGCTGTTTGCAATTGATATTGCAAGCAATTTTTAACAATAGGGAAATCAGTTTGTGTCAAAGCAACTTGAGCCATTAGTGAGTATCATTTTCTCCATCTGTCAAACAAATAGCAATGAACTTCTTTTGAACAGCTGTTCAAATTAGCATGAGCTCACAGGCCTGAGGCCTAAATATGTAATCTGGCTGACCCTAATAATAATTGTGTCTTACCAAGTGAATGTTCATGAAAATCCATTGTGTCACTGTGTCTGTCCTCCTTTGAACATTTGTACCATTTGTGTACTTTTGCAACTTTTAATGATTTTGCCATTCTTTGATTCATGCATTTTTCTCCTTTCTTAATTATCAGTTTTCACTTAAGCCTTAAACCTATTTTTGGAAGCTCCTATTCACAATAGCTTAAATTATGAATTATATATTTTTAAAAAAATTCATTTGCCTATAAAAGAAATAAACTAAGATGCTTAAAGCAAAAGCTGGCCTATTGATCTCTTGAAAATGTTTACTCAAGGCTCCCACCCTCTATGCTTAAACTTTATACAGAAAATCAAAGACGAATCATCTCATAACAAAGGAGAATAATCTCAAAGACAAGAATCAGATAAAAAGCCTACATATAATAACATATATATAATAACATCAGTCCCAAGCTATCCATTCACTGTCTTCTACTGGGACTAATTCTAGCTTAGGGGTGTGGAGCTCTCTCTCCCTTGTGGAGTTCTCTCTCCCTTCATGTATTATCCTTGGGGATAATACATGAAGATAATTCATCTGAAAAGAGAAGAAACTATGAGAGTGAATACCAAAAATGAGAGACAAGGTGAGGAGAGAAGTGGAGAGAATTTTAAGATTCAATGCTGTTGTATCTCCCATCAACACAACAATCAAACTTCCACCCTCTAGATCTTTTAAAAGGGTCTTGAGTGCTCTGCAGTACTAACAGTTGTGGACCTAAAAGAAAAGCCAAATCAAAATCACTATAAATAGAGAGTTTACTTGGGCCATGCTTGAGAACTGTAGCCCAGGAGTAATAGATTTAAGTTGCAATGAATGTTATGCTCAGGTTAGCAGCAGTTACAAGTGGGTTTTTAAGGGAGAAAAGAAGAGGCAGTTCCTAAGTTGTTTACTGAGAATTTACATTAAAGTAATATAAGCTATTGATTGATTATACATATTTCTTTGCATGAAAATTCCAGGAACATGAAGATAATGGGACAGGCAGCTAGTCAGAAACAAACAAAAACTTTAAACAATTACCCTTTGGTGTGGGTGCAGGGGGTATGATTAAAGTTATATCTTTCTGGCTCTGATAAATTTTCACATACGTCATAGCTCAAATGCTCTGAGTTATTTTTCTTTGTTCATAGTGAATTTGGGAATATAATATGCTATGATTGGGCTCCAGGAACAAGGAAAAGTTCTTTAGAAGTTGAGGTAATTTATGTTGGACATCTTTGGTAAGTACAGTGTTACAATGATTGCTAAATAAATCAACATATTTGTACCAGTTGAAAGACATTTAAGCAAAATAAATATATTCACGCTACATGTAGGAAATTTCAGTTAAAAAATAGATATTTAAGTGGATACACTGATGACTCCCAAATATTCATATTTAGCATGGACTTTTCCCCAGTGAAAGAAAAATTGCACTGGATGGAGTTAGACAGTTAAGAAGGGCTTTAGTCAAACTACTGAAAAAGGTCATTTGTATTTGCTAATGGGCCCTTACTTAAGACTTCTACCTTTTCACAGAGTCTGGAAGATAGGAAATCTATCTATCTTGAAGATTACATTTCAAAGGGGTGGCTCCCAGGTTTTTGAAAAAGACATTCCTGGCTAGACAAGAAGCTGGAAGATTTACCTCTCAAAAGGGCAGGGAAAGGATTTACAATTTCTAAAGTCAATGCTCTATGAAAAAGGGGGCCTATAATCAGGAAGACACATATCTAAAGTTTAGCAAAATCTGAGGAAACCATTAAAGTCATTTTAATTACCCCTGACTTAAAATAGCTATTCAATATTTCCACTGAATGACTGGCATCTAAAACTTGAAATAACCAAAAATGATCTCCAGATTAGCCCCCACAAACCATTTCTCTTACATTCTCCCATCCTCAGTAAATAATAAATCTCAGTAAAATCTTACCATCATCCTGGTCTCTAGTTTTAAAGTATTTAGTATCTGACCATTCCTCACCATCTCTGCTGCTACTAGTATGAATTATTAAAACAGGTCAAAGTGGTTCCTGCTTCTGATCTTGCCCCTCTTTCGTTTATTTTAAATGTAGCAGCCACAGTGATCCTTTTAGATGATAAGGCTGATCATGTTACTCCTTTGATCAAAACCTTCTAATAGTACCCTTTTAAATCAGGATAAAATAAAAAATTCTTAAAATGACCTTGAAGGCCATCTTTATTTCACCCTACATCTCTGACTTCTTCAACTCTCTCTCTTCCTCTTCCCCTGCACCAGTCACACTGGTCCCTTGCTATTCTGGTAACACATTAGAAACCAGTTACTTGCTACCTCTCCGATGAGAATGCTTTCCCAGGATATCGATAGTTTTCTTCTTCATTCTTATTGATGTCTATTCAACATGACTTTCTCAGTGAAGAATTCCATATCAAACTATCTAAAGTTGTGTTTTTACTCATTGTTCCTTAATTTGACTAGTTATTGTTTAATCTATATTGCTTTCAAAGAGTTATGCTTTTGTTTTATCAAGTCAAGTTTTTCTTTTTTGAATTTATTTATTCCTGGATTTAAATCTTCTAATCCATCCATTCTGCTCTTTGTGAATTGTTTTGCTACTGTTTTTTTTTTTATAATTTCTTTCATTGAATATATGTCTTGATAAAAGAAAAACTTCAGATGAATTAAATTTAAGGGAGTTTAATTGAACAATGAACAATTCATGAACTGGGCAGCCCCCAGAATCATAGCAGCTTCACAGAGACTACTGCACAGCCATGTGGTGGAAGAAGATTTATAGATAAAAATGGAAAATGCTGTACAGAAATTGGAAGTGAGGTACAGATTGGCTGGGTTGGTTACAGCTTAGCATTTGCCTTATTTGAACACAGTTGGAACACAGCAGTATATGAATGGTTGAAGGATGGCTGCTGGGATTGGCCAAGACTTAGTTATTGTTACAGGAGCATACTCCTAAGTTAGGTCTTCAATCTTGTCTACCTATTAAGCTAGGTTGCAGTTCATCCACAAGAACTCAAATATAGAAATATTGGGAATCTTCTCAGGCCATATTTAATTTGCTTTTGCAATTCCCCCTTTGTGGTCATTTTCTCAATTTTGAGAAATTTGCCAAAACTGTAGTATCGATGTCACTATCACCATTGTAAATGTACTTGAAACCCACTGGGAAACAGTAGAATAGTGAATTTTACAAAGGTAGAAACAAGGACTGAGTAGCGGGTGTCTCCTTATGCAGGAATATCCTGTCTACAGGAGAAAAACAAAACTTGCTCTGTTTTGGGATCTATGTGTTTTTTTAAAGTCTTTGTGATTATGCTACATTTAGCCCAAGTGACTCTGTTTTAGTTTGGTTTGGTCTGCTGAAGCCTAGTGCATGAGCTTATTCTAAAATGATGGCCTCCCAAAATTTGGTTTAAAAAATTTTCTCTTTTTGGTTAGGTTCTCACTTAAGTAAGCAAACTTAGGGTCTTATCGCTGCTCTCTGTCACCATCATTTTGGGTTTTTGGTCTCAGCACCTCATTCACAGGTTATGGTGTCCTCATGGCTGTACATTTCTTTCAGCTTTTGTCATTCCAGTTTGAAGAGATATCATTTGACATTCTAGAGATGGCTACATACAAACATTTAAAACCTTCAGAGAATACAGCACATCAGGGAAACTATTATTACTGTTGGGAGGATTATCAGGAGTTTGGATTATGTTCCTTACCCAGGGTCCCTATAAATCAAACCTTCTAAAATTAAATAGATTGAGGAATAAGCTACATAAAGAGTCTACTTGTTCGACTAAGTAGTATATTCATTAATTCCCTACAACTGAATTTTTATAATTTATGTTTGACGTATTTCTCCATAGGTCACAAGTGTCAGCAGCTACACAGGTACTTTTCTGTTTAGCGAATTCTATGATTTTGCATCACTTTAACAATAAAATTTAGTCTGTTGTGTAACCATAGCCTTTGCAGTAGAATCTTCTGTAGAGCCTATTATAAGGGATACATTTTTAATTATTGCCTCTTTTATTCTTAATTATGGGAAAATAACCTAACAATATGTTCTTCTAGAATAGTTAAGGCCTCCTGGCAATGTTCTCTTTAACCTATAATGTGGGTTAAAATTAGTTTTCACTGATTATCAGGCAACATGTTTGCCATTAAATTTTGTCACCTACATTGAGTCTTCATGTTTTATCAATCAAAGTATAAAGTTATTCATGTATAAGGCTGACTGCAAAATCCTTTACAAATAAAAGTATACCATATAAATGTACATAATCCTCTTTCTATTTCTATTGTTCATAAAGGAACTAACAAGGAAAAATATTCAAAGATAAAAGACTCTTGATAGTAGATATCTTGATCCATGATCATGGCAAAAGCTGTTGACATCAAGGATGCCATATTTCTCTGGAGAGAAACTTTCCTGGTTATTTTTACCTTAATGGTCCCAATGATTGTACAGTTCCAAGAGTGTGGGGGACCCTTTTCAGGTATAAGATTACGAACCCAAGGTTCAAGTTTCCAAAGTTTTGTTGCAGTGTGGATGGCAAGGACAGTCTTTCTCTGATGTTCTCAGAAGATCCAGTCCTCAGATTCTAGATCGTGAAGGAGTTGATTGTCCTTAGTGAACTGTAAAAGCTTTCTTTACTTTATAAAAATATACTATGGCATAATAATTAACTGTAATAGCATAAAACATGCACTGTGAATAACAAATGAATAAAATCCCTTTGTAAATGTTAGTAGTATATTTAGAAGGCAAACAAAAAAATTTTATTATCTTTTAATATTACATGAAGATCTTGTTCAAGAGGGAAAGCCAAATTTCACTGTTGCATTAGTGGACTATTAATGTAAACCTCAAGTTTTAATAAAACCTCATAGACAAATCTATCTAATCTTAATCAGTTTGACTGTAAGGTGAGGTTTTTATAAACCTTTTATAACTGATTGAAGAGCAGATTAGTGCTTTAAGAAAACCCTGTTGTGCTTTTATTTTGATGTTTAGTTTATGGAAAAACCAAATAATACCCCTTAAAATTTAGTAAATATTTTCACATATAGAATTCCTTTTACAAGGTTAACTTTCACAAACCTTCCACAATTTGTTTAAATGTTTAGTTTCTTCCTATATCACTTAAAACAATCTTTAAACCCTCTAAAATTAGGCAGAAGCATTCATATTCCCATGACTTCAATTTTTTACCGAAAACACATTTCACTTTCCTTATACACTCTGCATGTAAAACTGTTTTTTCAGTAGTTTCAAATACATGTTACATTGTTAACCCTTTGCAACTTTTAAAAACCCTGGTAGGTTCAGGAATTTAATTACATACTAGGTGTGGAGCCCAGGGCCCAGACAGAAATGTAGATAAGTTTCTGACTCTTTCCAGCATCTCACTCCACATGTCCCAGGCCTTACCTAACTGTAAAGCAGTCAGGTTGTACTGTTAAGAGTCATAGTGGTATTTTATAACACATTTAGGAGGCACCTAATCACCTTTAAATTGTACAATATTTTTTGCATAAAATCCTTTTGCAAACTCATTCTTGACTAACACAGAACATCTACAACATGCTTTTACTTCCTGGCTTCCTAAAAAATCCTTCAGTTTAAATAGCTAATCACTTTACTTTTGCTTTAGGACAAGAATTTACTATACAAGATTCTTTTTTATATAAAATATCTTTAATACCTTATTTGCATAGCTAGGGTGTCTGGCTAATTTCACATGTCCCCAGGCCTTATCTAGAATCTAATGCTTTAAAAAAATTGAACAATTTTTAAAAGTCAAAGAAGCAGTTTATGACCTCAAAGCATTTAGCAAACTTAATATCTGACCAGCATAATGTAGACCAAATATTTACACTTTTGAAAACATTTTTACCTTACCAATAATTTTTTAAACTGTCTTTATTTCCCAAAGGTTACTTTAGTCACATGAAATAAAAGGCATTACACTTTTAATTTTTCTGACAAAATATTTGATTTAAACTCATGTTATTTTTAAACCAATTAGTTAAAGCTCTATGTATGAATATCACATACATACTACATGTAAATACAAAGACAAACAGAAGATAAAGGACTCATTTTCCAAATCAGAAATTGGATACTCAACCTGGGCCATTACTGTAAAAAGAGAAAGCACAGCCACATGGTTACAAGGTCAAGCTCCCAAGGACATACGAGATAAGAGGGAGACCTCATCCAGCCTTTTTTTTTCCAGGGATCTGCAGCAAAGTTTGTAACTGACCAATTTTCTAGGCTGTCTTAAACAGTGGACTTACAGGTGTCCTAAGCCCATGTTCTATCCTAAGGTACCTTTTCTCATTTTAAAGCACAGAAAGACATACAAATAACACTAGATTCACTACAGCTTAAGATTAGCCTCACAAATCCTTTTTTCCATTAATCAAAACTTTACAGAGGGAATAAACAATGATTTTTACCATTCATTCAAACAGTTTACACACACACACACACACACACACACACACTCACACACACAGAGACAGAGAGAGAGAGAGAGAGAGAGAGAGCAGAAATTTGGCTGGTAATAAATTCTTACTCTTTTGCCATCATTCCAGTCTTCTGGGTTCCCTTTCCCTGAGTGACCCTTGTGACCCAGCTGGCCTCACCAGAGCCCTTAGGGCCAAGCCATAGCACAAAGGAAAATTACCTTTTTCAGTTGTGGCCAGAGTAAAATACATATGAAAAAACTGGCATTAGCCACTCTGCTTCGCACCCAGTATTAAACTGTCAAGGTTTAAATTTGCCCTTAGATGGGTCCATTATCTTGAAAACAACCTCCAACTAGGAGTTTAAACATGTAGTCTCTGGGAAAGATGGTTGTCCTGCGTAATAGAAGAGATAAGAAAGGGAAAGGAGAGAGAGAAAAAAGCATTGCCTGTGGCAGGGTGGGGAAATTGAAGAGTTCAGGGAGGCCAGAGAAAGACTCGCCCCTTGCAACAATCATAAAAAGTGCAGGTGGCCACTTGTCAATAGCAGAGGGATTTTTTTCAGCACTCCCATCTGCTCTCAAGTTTCCTCTTTTGGAAAGGAAAAAGCTCCCCAGATCACATGGTCCTGTACATTACCTAATCTTGTCACCCATAGCTATCAGCAAAAAGTGTAAGAAATATTAATCCAAAGAAAAAAGTAGTTAATATTTTATAGTGCGAAGCCTATTCTTAGCCTAAAGGGACTTTACTGAGAACCCTCATTTTTAAATGTACTCCAATCTGTTGTTCATTGAGAACATTCCACTGTACTTAACTTTAGTAAGATTTTGCCATTTCTGTAAGACTTCACTGCCTCCCAGGCCTAATGTGTAAGCTGGAAGGAACTCAGTTTTCCAGGAATTAAAGATCCCATTTTTACCTAAAATATTGGCTTTACTCTCAGGTTCTCTTGATTAACTTAGCCAATTATTATTATTTTTTTTCCTGTGTAAGCACACAAGAGAAATGAAAGAGTGTAGAACACAAAAATCCTAACGATTTTTCAAAAGCCAAATTTTATAACTACAGCAATATTACTGCTTACTACCAGTTCCTTTCTGACCTGGTCAGAAGTAAGAGGTCTGTAACTGGAACCACACCAGTTAATTCTAGTATCAAATTAATTCCTTGACCCAGTCCAATTTCTGTTGCAACTTTCAAACCCAGTTTGGATCAGAAATTTGCTCAAGGAAACTCAGAGAGCTCAAAACACAAATCTGAGGAGCTCCAAAATCTGAGAGGGTGCTTACCCACAGTCCCCAAATGCTCTGAAAGATCCATGGACACAAGTGGGTCCTTCAGGTACCTTGCAGGTTGATGCAGTGCTCCCGACGGCCAATAGAAGCTCAGCTATGGATCCTGATTCTGACAGTATCTGATAAAAGAAAAACTTAAGCCACATTAAATTTAAAGAAGTTTAATTGAGCAATGAATGATTCGTGAGTCGGGCATTCCCCAGAATCACAGCAGATTCACAGAGACTCCAGCATAGCCACATGGTGGATTTATAGGCAAAAAAAGGGAAATGACATACAGAAATTGGAAGTCAGGTACAGAACGACTGGGTTGGTTACAGGTTGGTGTTTGCCTTATTTGAACACAAACACAGTTTGAACACAGCAGTGTATGAATGGTAGAAGTATGGTTACTGTGATTGCCCAAGTCTTAGCTACTGTTACAGTTGCATACTCCTAAGTTAGGTTTTCAGTCTTGCCTGACTATTAAGCTGGGTTGCCATTCTTCCACAAGGACTCAAGTATGGAAGTATAGGGTTCTTCTCAAGCCATATTTAATTCCCTTTAATAGTCTAAATATTCAATTTTTTATAATTAAATCTTGTAACTTTATAAATTATTTGAATATACATTTGGATCATCTTTTGCAGTTTGATATATAATTTCTGTTGCTTTACAAACATGTCTTAATCACATTTGTAATATCTTTATTTCTGGAGCTTTTAGAAGAATGCTTTGAACTTTTAAAATAGTTATTTTCATTTATTATATTGTGAATAATTTCTGGTTTTGTTACAATGTGATGAACTGATACTCCCTATACAATGGAAATTCTGGATATTTGCCAAGTGACATAGTATCTGGTCATATGCTATTATTGCAAATATTTTTATTTTCAAGTATTTATCTTTGAACTTTGTTAGCAGCATCTTTCAGCCCACAGATTTATCTATTTTTTTTTTAAGCTAAATGTGTCCATCTTTTATGGCTTCTGGGTTTCATGTCTTGTTAGTAAACTTTAAGTTAAAAAAAAAAAACTCAAAAACTGTATAATCAGGTTTAACTTTTGCATATTCTCAAACCAGAACTGTGTGTTCACATCACCAAGTTTCTCTTTCTGTTTTATTCTTCCAGAAACAAACTTCTTTTCATCTCTGTCTGAAGAAATCCTGCCGATTCCTTAAGATCTATTTTAAAACTTGCCTCTTCTATAAATGTCTCCTGATTTGCTCCGTCATTCAATCAGATGTACTTCTCCCTTTTCTGATTCTCCACTGCACATTATTTGTACCTTTCCTGTGACATCTCATATCCTGTCTTGCATTAACATTAGTTCAATACTTGCTTTTCCCATATCTTATTTTCTTGAGCACAAAACTGCTTTTTCTTCATGTTTGTTTTCCCTGGAACAAGATTATGCACACAGTAGGCTCTCAATAAATACACATTTTTAAGAGTTTTAGTGGTAGAGACTTTCTCTGATTTCAAATCAAAGCCCCTGTTTCAGTTTACTGAAAGTTGCTCTGGAAGAAAAGCTGGTTACCCTGTCAATTTTAGGTACCCTAAACCTGACAAAATGAACTGCAGAGACTCAGGCATGCTCAGAAATCTTAGACAGACATTTAACTTTATAGGTCAGGAAATATGATTACTACCATTGTTTCTGTTTTATGTTACTTGACTTGAAGAATAGGTCTCTCAATTTCAAAGACATTTGAATAAAAATATATTGTTTATCTGTAAAGTATCGCTAGAGAACTGGCTGTTTCTGATGTCAGGTTGATCTAAAACATACTTTCTTTTATCTACAGCCTCTGTTTCTTCAGCAGTTTATTGGTAGAAAATAATCCACAAGCTTGATTTTCTAAGATATTATCACAGAAGTTCTCTGATAGGCTCTCTTTTTAAGAATCTGTCTGAGTCTTCCCAGCTGCAATCTTCTGGGTAAGACCAGTCTGCTTTCTATACCTTATGGTTTCTATTTGGCCTTTGCTGATGGTCTTCAATGGAGCTCTTTATTCTAAATATTTAATGAAAGAGTTGTCTTTTGTGCAAAACTCTTTGAGAATTTATTCATTCATAAGTGGAAAGTGAGTTTTCTATAAAAATTTTAGAGAAAATCTGCCCTTAATTCTGACCATTGTCTCATTTATACACCATGGACACTTTCTTTCATTTACCGTGTCATTTGTTATGGCTTCTCATCTTCCATTTTACATGTTAGAGACCACTCTAATAAGGTACTGATTTTGACTGGCAATGAATATAAGCTCCTGTTTAATGCCATTTTTACTGATTTAAACACAGTTATTAATTCTATATGTCCTGGGTGGATTAAAAAGAAGAAATCTCTTAATTCCACAGCCATTAACAAAAAGCAGGAGAATCTGTAGCACTAGAGTTTCATGACTGATTTCTTCAGTTGCATTGAGTTTCTAGCTTTAAAGCAGTTTCAGGGGTGCAAGGTACTCTTACTGCAATTTATCATGTGTTATATGTACATTAGTTTTCTAGGGCTGCCATAATAAAATACCACAGACTGGGTGCCTTAAACAATAGAAATTTATTTTCACATAGTTCTGGAGGCTGGAAAAACAGGTGTTGGCAGGTTTGTTTCTCCTGACACCTCTCTCCTTAGCTAGCAGATGGCCATCTTCTTCCTATTTCCTCACATGTCCTTTTCTCTGTCCACCTTTATCCCTGGTATCTCTCCCCCTTCTTATAATGACACCATTCCTATTGGATTAGATCCCGTCCATATGATTCTGCTTGATTTTAATTACTTCTTTAAAGTTGTTATCTCAAATTACAGTTATAATCTAAAATACTGGAGGTTAGAACTTCAATATGTGACATGGCAAATGGAAATATCTAATTGCTTTACTTAGGAAATGCAACATGTGTAATGTGTTTACTACAGTTTCCAACATAAATTAAGACTGAACCATTGGTAGTGGTAGAGATTACTTTTATTGTAGATGTGTGGTGGTCATTATTATTATAAAAAATTATTACTATTTAATCTGGCAAGGCCATACAAATACCAGATTCTTCTACAGTAAAAGTCCTCTTACAGCCATAGTGTTGTTAGTTTTCAGCTAATAGCTCTCTTATTCAGAGGATATTTGACATTATAAAAAAAAAACCCAGGTGAGGAGAAGATTTGGACAAAATAGAAGAGGCAGTGTAATAAACTGAAAGTAGTCAGGACTTTGGAGTAAGAAGACTTGTGTTCAAATTGCAGCTCTGCAAAGAGACTGAGTCCTGGAGGACAGTCTTTTAACTTACCTGGACTCTCAGATTCCAAATCTTAAAAACAATATAACGAGTTCATATTTGTATTGCAAAGATCAAGTAAGACGACGTATTTGGAAATTTTGATGGGCAATAGTACATGTTTTGATGAACTTTATTCCATGACTTCTGAGGAAAAGAGTAAAGAAGTTCTGTGATTGAATAGAGGCCTCAGAAATAACACCACACATCTACAACCATCTGATCTTCAACAAACCTGCAAGAACAAACAATGGAGAAAGGATTCCCTATTTAATAAACGGTGCTGGGAAAACTGGCCAGCCATATGTAGAAAGCAGAAACTGGATGCCTTCCTTACACCTTATACAAAAATTAACTCAAGATGGTTTAAAGACTTAAACATAAAGCCTAAAACCATACAAACCCTAGAAACCTAGGCAATACCATTCAGGACATAGGTATGGGCAAAGACTTCATGACTGAAACACCAAAACCATTGCAACAAAAGCCAAAATTGACAAATGGAATCTAAATAAACCAAAGAGCTTCTCCACAGCAATAGAAACTATCATCAGAGTGAACAGGCAACCTACAGAATGAGAGAAAAATTTTGCAATCTAGTTATTTGACAAAGGGCTAATATCCAGAATCTACAAGGAACTTAAACAAATTTACAAGAATAAAACAAACAATCCCATCAAATAGTGGGCAAAGGATATTAACAGACACTTCTCAAAATAAGACATTTACTTGGCCAACAAACATATAAAAGAAGCTCATCATCGCAGGTCATTACAGAAAGGCAAATCAAAATCACAATGAGATACCATCTCACGCCAGTTAGTATGGCAATCATCAAAAAGTCAAGAAACAACAGATGCTGGCAAGGATGTAGAGAAACAGGAATGCTTTTACACTGTTGGTAGGAGTGTAAATTGGTTCAACCATTGTGGAAGACAGTGTGGCAATTCCTCAAGGATCTAGAACCAGGAATACCATTTGACCCAGCAATCCCATTTATGAATATATACCGAAAGGATTATAAATCATTCCCCTCTGAGGACACATGCACACGTATGTTTATTGCAGCACTATTTACAATAGCAAAAACTTAGAAACAACTCAAATGCCCTTAATGATAGACTGGAATGTGGCACATACACATATTAGAATACTCTGCAGTGGTAAGAAAGAAAGAGTTCATGTCCTTTGCAGGGACATGGATGAAGCTGGAAACCATCATTCCCAGCAGGCTAACATAGGAACAGAAAATCAAACACCACATGTCCTCATTCAAAGTGAGAGTTGAATAATAAGAACACATGGACACACGGAGGGGAACGTCACACACGGGTCCTTTTGGGAGTTCAAGGGAAAGGGGAGGGAGAGCATTAGGACAAATACCTAATGTATGTTGTGCTTAAAAACGTAGATGATGGGTTGATATGTGCAGCAAACCACCATGGCACATGTGTACCTATGTAACAAACCTACATGTTCAGCACATGTATCCCAGAACTTAAAGTAAAATTAAAAATTAAACAAAAAAAAGTTATGTGTTTTAAGTTCCTTTAGAAGCCCTAAAAACCATATTTTCAAGTGAAAAAAATCACTTTAGGAAAAATTGTATTTTATTATTTATTATGAAAATCTTTTCTCTTTTGGAAATAAAGATCTCTTTTTAAAGCAATTTATGCATGTTTCAAAAATTCAAGTGATACAAATGAGTAGACAGTGAGTGAAAAGAATGAAAAGCCTTTTTCTTACCTCTGGATAAAACTTTTAAATATTTATCCAGTTCCTCAGTTCCAATCTGGAAACACCTTCTGTAATGAGAATCTCATGTTCTGTTCTCTCCAGATAGAAATAGATGCTTCTTTCTTTCTTTTAAGATACACATGCTTAAAAAAGAGAGAAATATACTATGTTTATACTGTTTTTTACTTTGATCTTTTCATTCAACACTGCTTCTTGGAAATTGCATCACATGCTGTCTTTAAGTGCTTAGCTTTCTTTCTGGGCTTCTCCTCTTTATTACATGGGTCTTGAAGTCTGAAAACTACATTCCACACACATTTCCTTCTCATTTTCTGCAAATAACTCTGATAGTGGCAATGATAGTGGGCAGGTTGCAACAAATGGCTACCCATATCTGTGGGTGAGCATTATCGGTAAAGTAACAATGAGGATGGCAGAGCAGTGGTGCCAACAGCCTCTGAAACAGTTACTCTAGTAAGTTTGATAGCAACAGTAACAGAAAGGACTTCTGCTCAGCCACTCTGGAGGTACCTTCAGCAGCTCCCTGGCAAAGGAAGGTATATGGGCTTCTGCCCAAGGCTAGTAGTTGATTTTTGATCCTTGGGTAACACTCTCAAGTCCCTTTGGTTGCGCATGCCCCTTTCATCGCCTGCAGCTTCCTAATTTGTGGGAAATGCCTCCTTCTTTGTGTCACGCTCACCTCTCCCAAGCCTTCTCTGGCTGAACTGTCTAGAGAGGTTTATGTTTTTCTGACTACATATCAATTAGAACATCAATTATTATATATCTATATCTGTTTAATTTTTATTTCTTTATCTGTCATTTTAAATGGCTGAATTGTATTTTATTGGGTGAGTACACTGTAATTTTTGTAATTAATTCCTTAGTCATACACACTTAGGCTCTTTCCAGTCTCTTATTACAGATATTGCTTACCCATGTCAAATGCAGCTGCAGAGTAAATTCCTAGAAAAGGAACACTTCATCAAAAGCTTTGTGAATTTTAAATGTTGATAAATAATATCAAATTACCTTCCAAAGAGGGTGTACTAATTGACATTCCCTTAAACAATTAAGGAGAATGACTATTTACCTACAGACTAGCAGGAAAATTGTAATATCAAACTTTTAATTTTTGACAATTTGGTTGATTAAAATGGTATCAGTTTAATGATTAAATATATATTACTTTACTTAGGGTAAATTTGAATATCTTTTCAAATGTCTAAAAGCCATTTGTATTTTGTTTCCTGTATATGATTTGTTCCTGACTTTAAAAATTGTATTGTTATTTCTTTTGGATTTATGATATTTCTTATATATTGAGGATATTAGTTCTTTGTCTGTCATATATATTGTATAATTTCCCCTAGTTTGCCATTCTCTTTTGAATTTCTTCTTTGTAAAAACTTTTAAATATTTATGCAGTCAGCCTTTTCTTTACATAATGAATATTTTATTTTATAATTCTAGGTTTCCTTTTTACTGTGGAAAGGGCTTCTCAACACTGAGGTTCTAAAAGTTTTGTTCACAGTTTTTACTTGGGGTTTTATAACTTTTTTTTTAAGTCAACTCTTTTATCCTCTGTGATTTATTTAAATTTAGGGAAAGTGGTAGTGATCTTAGTTTATTTTTCCCAAAGTGGTTAGCAACTTCTTTCAACATAATTTCCTGAGTAATTGTTATATTAATTCACTGATCTGAAATTCTTTGCTCATCATATATTAAATTATTTTGTTCCATTGAATTACTACCTATTCATATGCTAGTACCAAGCTATTAAATCTATTGTTTATCTAATCTTTTAGCATCTGTTGGGATTATTCCCCCTTTTACTCTTCTGTTTAAATATTCTCTTTTATCCTAGAATATTTGTTTTTCTCCATAAAACTTAGAATTATTTTGATCAGGTAAATACCTTTTCTTAAAAAAATTCAAATTCACATGGCCTTCAATTCGTAATCAGTTTAGGCATAATAGAACAATCTTTTATATATTTCAAAATAAAACAATCTTCTATTTAGAAAGTGGCGTAATGCCCGTTTCATCTTGGATCATATTCCTAACCATTATCCAGTGCTAAAAACAATGCTGATAGGCAATTTAACACAAATTTTATTAAAAATTTAAAAATACAGTTGTGAAGGCATTGGCAACACCATCTTGACCCTTTCAGATGTCCTAATTAGGACACAAGAGACTTTTCATGGGCCTTTTTTTTTTTTTTTGAGAGGAAAATACTTTAATCATAAGGAAGATAGACATGAAAGAGTGAAGCAAACTCCATAAATGTTTGGAGCTAGGAGAGATTGTAATGAATGTTTAATTCCACTGTCTGATTCTACAGATGGAGGCAAGGAGGCCAGGAGAAAGAAAGAGACTAGTCAAAAGTCACATCATGAATCTGTGGCTGACTTGAATTTAAAATCCATTCCCCCAGCACTCAATTTACCTTTTCTATAGAATCCAGCTGCTTACCTCACTAGCTACATGCTTGAATCTAATTTCTAAGAAAATAGCACAGCTAGAAGAATCAGCTTTATGCATGAACTGTGTTTGTGGTCCTTGACTTGGTGCAATTTGAGGTTTCAGTGATTTATCATGGTAACAGAAAGCCCACCTCTAGAGACTCGGCCCTTTAAATTATGGGGTGTTCAAGAGTCTCATTTTAAGATACAAATGCTTCTGGAAAGGTGGCCTTTGGATACTTTTCCTAAGAGTCAGAAGGAGGGGTAAATTAGGCATTAGGTAGTATATTAATTCCTTCTCAGCTAAATACCCAAGACTGGGCAATTTGTAAAGGAAAGAGGTTTAATTGACTCACACTCCTGCACAGCTGGAAAGGCCTCAGGAAATTTACAATTATGGTGAAAGGGAGAGCAAACATGTCCTTCTTCACGAGGTGGTAGGAGACAGAAGTGCCAAGCAAATGGGGAAAAGCCCCTTATAAAACCAACAGATCTCTCAAGAACTCACTGTCATCAAGAATAGTATAGAGGTAACTGCCGCCATGATTCAGTTACCTCCCACCAGGTCCCTCCCATAACACATTGGGATTATGGGAACTAGAATTCAAGCTGAGATTTGGGTGGAGACACAGCCAAACCATATCAGATGTCATGGATTCACTCCCTCTACATAACAGTTCATGTGACCCTGGCCCTAAGGGAAGGGAAAGCAGAGCCAACAGGAAGATTTTTAAAGGCCTGAAACAAAGGCTGATCCTTTCCTACATGGCTTGCTGTATTTCTAAAAGTGAGGATTGGGGGCTGAATATATAGGATATCCCTGTTTCTAGGAAGCTAGGGTTCAATATTAGGATTCTTGGTGCAAATGGGGAGTTAGGGAGGGATGTAGAAGCATCTCAGATAGAAGTTTCAAGAAGTTTTCAATTCAACTTGAAAACTTTCAACATCCAATGGTTTGTTATAGGCATCCCTGGGCTCCTTGTTAAAACATAGAAAGTTAGACTGCTAAGTATTTTTTGCTTGGGTATTACTGCAAAGGTTCTTTTGATGTTTCTTTGCACTTGCTATTCAGAGTTACAGACATTGTGAATATTTCATAAGATAGCCACAGATATTAATAGCATCTTGAATGCTTACATAATATAACATTTTAGCAAAAAATATTATTTTCTAGGTGGCACTATTATTTGCAGATTTTCTTATTTTTTTATTTATGAAAAACAGATGAAAATGAATGGAACCCAACAGAAATTATCTTACCTGGGGAGCATTGAGACTTTTGTATTTATCTTCTCTTCCTCTTAAGCATGAGCCTTTGAAGTATGAAAGGCCAGATAATCTGAGGCACAAAGGAGTGGTGTCAGTAGCTAAGGATGGATAATGACCTGCTAGAATGAACCCATGGTTCCTAATGCTTTCTTCAATTGACAATTATTAAACAGAAAATTCTGAGACTCTAACGGGCATTTGAATTGCCTGGATCTTGCTTAAATGCAGATTCCAAGGCTCTTCCTCCAAGAGAACCTAAGTAGCGTCCCTTAAATTAAGCTAAACATCTCCATTTTAAATAATTGCTGAAGGGGACTCTGTTATTGGTAGCCAGGACTTCACTCTATGTAACAATAGAGTGCCTCTAATTATTTCTCTCTAGAAAGAAAGTTTATTGAATCACACATCACAGGATCTCAAAACTGGAAAGTATCCTGTCAGTCCTCTCACTAGTCCAGCAGTTTCCCATCACATCCCCATTGGAAAACACCTAATATTTTACAAAGTGCCCCCTTATACTGAAACAAACGCTTTCTCTCTGTGTCTTCCAGTCACTGTCTGTCTACTTTCAGGACTGTGTTTAAATTTAGTTCCTGTTTCATATATTAGAGGATAATTTTCTAGACCCCCTTGACACTTTAATTCTGTGGGCAAAATATCCTTAGTTACAAAGAATTCTGAGTTTTCTCCATGGTACCACCTTTCAAGGCATGATAAATAGTTTGGCAGGTCTTTTCTTGAACTACTCTAGGCCTGCATGTCTATTTGGGATGCAAGATAATTTTTAAATGCACTAGTTATTCAGTGGTTGTGCCCATATTAGTTGAGTTGCCATTGAACTACCATTGTCCATATTGGGAAATGCAATAATTAGGTGCTTTTTACCAATTTGTATTTCACCCATTTTACTAATAGGAGAACTCCTCTTCTCAAGGTGTTCATCAGATGCTCCTGACCTATCTGGCTATGAGGTATCAGGCACTGTATTTGGTGTTGCTGATGTGGTATCAAGTACAATGATAGGGCAATTAAGATGGCTTGCTTGCATATTTCACTATGGTGTAGTTTTTTTTTTTTTAAACTGCTTTACTTTATCTTTCTTTTTAAATTGAAAGGAGGGGTAGCAAGGACATGGAGCATCTTTATTTGCACTACTTCTAAGAAGTACTTGTTTTATCTGTCTTTGTTCCATAGAACTAGCTTCCCCAGATTTTAAGAAACTCTGGGGTTGTCATGAGATTCTTTCCCAAAGGAGTGAGACATGAAAAGCAGGGTAGAATGCAAATAGGGAGAGAAGATGGGAAGTCATTTCAAATAAAGGATGTAACAGGAGAAAAATGACTAGGGACTGCCCATGTAATTGAGTAATGGGAAGTGTGTGTGTGTGTGTGTGTGTGTGTGTGTGTGTGTGTGTGTGTGTGTATGGGTAATTACAATACAAAGATCTTAAGTTAGAGCACATAATTCACTTTAGAAGACTACAGAAGGTAAAATTAAGCAATCATAGTACAGGTAGGCAACAGTGGCTGGCAAAACATAAAATTATGCTGAGACGGTTATGGACTCAATATGCTGTTGCCTCAAATTTCCTACCCCACAATTTCTAATGTCCTAAGAAGGAACTCATTCCACTACTGCAAACAGTTTAGGAAAATAATCTAACTAGAAGTTGATTTGGTATAATTCAGTTAATTAGCCTGGTATTATCCTCTGTCAAAGGAAGGTTAAGGGTTAACTTCTTTAATAGAGTTCGTGTGGCAGAACATTGACAAGACAAATGTGACTGATTTCTCACCTAAATTACAACATTCTATTTGGAAGGTAGGCACGAGGAGAAATAGGAACTGAGACACTGACATTTATATTAGTAGAGCTATATATAAACTATTACAATTATAATTGTATGGTCAACATTTATGGTAAATTTAAACTCAGATTAGGTATCTGTGACTCAGTCTTTACCAGTAACATAAGTTCCTATGACTTTTGCATAGCGAGTTTATGTGTAAAAAGCTGTAATATTTATGTATATTGCTTTAGATAGATTTGTTCCCAGAAATAAGCATTATAGATTGATGTAATATTTAAATAACATTTAAAGCAACAAGCAAACTTTAATGATATTTTGTTAGCAGGAAGGTCAGCAGTAGAAGAGAAAAAAGCATTCAGAAACTGCATTAATTCAAGTAGAGTTTCCAGATCAAGAGAAGTGTTAGATGTAGTGAATTCTGCACTCATCTGATCATATACATTGTGCTGTGTCAAGTTCTAATCACCACTTTTTTAAATGAAAATGGATGAGCTTGTGTTCATATGCAAGACAATTATTATATGTTAAGGAAGTTCTAGAAGTAACTTCACATATAGACTATTTAGTCCAAGAATATTTGGATAAAAATGATAATTATTTAAAAATATTTAAAATAGCTGTAACATAAAAGAGAGAGTTCCTTTTCATGTTTTCTTATGTCTACATCTAAAGCTAATGAGTGAAAGTTATAAAAAGTTAGGTTTTAGCTAAATATAGAAAGAATTTTCTAAAAATCAACATTTTCTAACAACAGATAAATCTAAAATAGCGGCTGGATGATGATATTATAGAAAGAATTTCTACGTGAAATTTGATGTAAGGCAAAATTAGAAACTTTTTGTGTCCTTTTCTATTATAGATTGTTATTAGTATAATAATTCATAACATGAGAGCTTACATTCTTTAATAAAAGTGATAAATCTGGTGAGGGCAAAATGAATAAAATGTATTTCCATTTTTACTTCTAATTAAAGTTGTATGTAAATTTAATATTTACTTGTTTTTATGTGTCACATATAACCACAGAGAGATACATTTCTAAACTATGCTAATCAAATATTAATAGTGTTCAGTACCTGAGCAATGCTACTATGAAAACAACGTATTATCACAAGATCAAACTTACTGAGACAGTATTTATCTACTTATTTGTGTGATTCAGTACTGATGTCTTTTCTGAGATTAAAAACAAATGAAAAAAACCCAAAAAGTTGAAGATTTAGAACAAACCTTAAATCTTTAAAAGTTATAGTGGATTTTTTAGTACAATTAATCATAGGAGTTACAAGACAATTTTGGTTGGCTGAGCAAGAGCCTGATAAAATCTCCTCCCACTTTCCCAGTGTTTGTTCATATC
The DNA here is from genome assembly GCF_048565385.1 of Saimiri boliviensis. Lineage (NCBI taxonomy): Eukaryota > Metazoa > Chordata > Mammalia > Primates > Cebidae > Saimiri > Saimiri boliviensis. The sequence goes on from NC_133465.1 coordinate 37,299,089, forward strand.
AGTTAATAACATGCGAACCTTGGGGCAGTGGGGAGAACCAGGAGAATAGTATGACATTCATTCTGCAACCAGCTACTTGAACTGTGTTTAAAACAGGAGACTGGTTAAATACGTGGACCCTGGAGTCAGAACATCTGACTCAAAATTCAAGTTACATGTCTTCAAAACAAAGTGAACCTAGGCAAGTAATCAAAGCTTTTATTGTCTCAGTTTTCTCATTTATAAAATATTAAAAAATTAAGAAAATATATTTCATAGGATTGTTGTGACAGTCATAATTACTGTAATAGCTAATATTGACTGAGTGCTCACTATGTACCTGGCACACTTCTAAATTGATTGCCTCTATTGTTTATTTAATCCTTATAACACACTCTAAAGTTGGTCAGTCTTTTTTTTTTCTTTTCCAAGTTGGGAAACTGACGCACAGAGAGTTGGCAACTTATTCAAAGTAATAGAATTAACCCAAAAAGTCCAGCTTCAAAGATCACATTCTTAAGCATTACCTAACCATATTAAGTAGGTCCTAGCACACGGTAAAGAACTCAATAAATTATAGCTATTGTTATTATTAGAGTAACCACGTTTTTACATTGTTCAGTTACTGAACTTTATTAATATTTTTATTACCATAATTTAGAAATGAAAGAAAGATATGGACAAACAGATGATGTTAGAAGCCTATGGCTGTGTAACTCTGAATGCATCTGATCTCATCTGGCAAAGATTTAATGAGATTCTTTGTGTGACTCCAGGCACAAATGGAGCTACTTTAGATTCCAAGTAAAAAGACAATAAAATCCATCTCTTTCTCTTTCTGTTCAGAACTCTTTTAGGGACAACATGGCAGCAGGGACAATGGCAAAGCTTGACCAAGGGACTTTGCAGTCACTGAGTGTATAAAAGAGGGTATAGAGTGAAAACCACTAAGCAGTGTTGTCGACATTGGTTTCTAAGTGTGATTAAGGCACGACTTTTAGGACTTCCTATAATAGCCAAAAGAGATACTGAGGTAAACCAATTTTCATCAGATATATCAATGGGGACTCAAGCTGCCATATTTTGATAATTTAAAATAAATGTGGTTTCCATTTGCAGTGGATAGCTCAGAAAGCTCCTATAATACACTCCTTGAAATAACAAATATGAAATCTGTTCCCAAAAAAATAGAAGCAATAACAAAACCTTCCCAAAGGCACTGGAGAGTGACAAAAAACAGACAGACTACAGGGTGGAGATGGGGACAGGGATCGATACTGGGAAGGGAATGGCACTGGGGGAGTTTCCCATTTTCTTTGTTTCCATCCTGAGAAATTACAATGTATACACACAGGGTGGTAAAACTACAGGAAAGTCTGGTGTCATGTTGGCTCAAAGAAACAGAGGAGAAAGTTCAGGGCAACCACAGCTATAGAAAAATAGGTTAGGAATCCTGGGGAGACCCACAGAGGGAGAGTCCAGTAATTAGTGTACAAACTCTTCGCAGATATCGATGACCTGTGAATCACCTCTGTGTGTGGTAGACTTTCAGTAACATAGCAAGGCAAAAAGGATGGAATTGAGATCAGGACCACTGCCCAGGAGAGAGAGTGTGCAGTTTAAATTTACCAAAGCAATCTGCTAAAACAAATACATCTACACCATATGAGGCAATATAAGAGAATCCAGAGTCTCAATAATATTAAATTCATAAGTCTAGGATACAGTACAAGACTTACTTAACAAAAGAAGAAATGGAAAACGGGAACCACTCTTTTAGGGGAAAGATCAATAAGAAAAATAATGATCTTGAAATGGCCCAGATGTTGAAACTATCAGACAAAAATTTTAAAGTAGAAGTTATAATTATGCTCAGTGATATAAGGGAAAATACACTTTGAATAAAAAGATAGAAATATAAAATTGAGAAATGGAAATATTAAAAATGGAATTTTTAGGACTGGAAAACAATATTTGGGGGGAAAAAACTCACTGAATAAGCTTAACAGCAAAATGGAGATGACAAAGTCCAATAAATTTGATGGTAGAACAGGAGAGAATATTTAATCTGAAGACAAGGAAAAAAGTCTGAAAAAAATCAACAGAGCCACAATGATATAAAATTTGTTTTGTCATATGTGAAATTTGAGTCCAAGGAGGCAGAAAAATGTGAAGAAATAATGTCCCTCGAATCCCCAAATTTTGCAAAGACACAAATTTATAGATTCAAAAAATTAGAAAGCTCTGAACAGGATAAATACAAACAAAAATATTCCTAGGTATATGATGTGGTTTGGCTGTGTCCCCACCCAAATCTCATCTTGAATTATGCTTTCCATAATCCCCACATATTGTGGGAGGGACCCAGCTGCAAGTGATTGAATTATGAATTATGGGGGCAGTTTCCCCCATGCTGTTCACATGTTCCAGTGATACTGAATACTCATGAGATCTGACAGTTTTATAAGGGGCTTTGCCCTTTGCTTGGTACTCGTTTGCTCTCCTGCCACCCTGTGAAGAGGTGCTTTCCACTATGATTGGGTCTCCCCAGCCATGCGATACTATGAGGCAATTAAACCTCTTTTATTTATAAATTACCCAGTCTCAGGTATTTTTTCATAGCAGCATGAGAACAGACTAATACAGTACATTATAATAAAACATCTGAAAACACAAAAAAGACACAAAAGAGTAAATGCTGTATGATTTCATATGTGAAATTCAAAGAGGAATAAAATCTATGATGACAGCAGATAAGTGATTATCTGGGACCCAGGATGAGGATAACCTCAAAGGAACATGAGGAGCCTTTCTGAAGTGCTGGACATATTTTGTCTTGATTATAGTCATATTTATGCAATTGCATATGTTGTCTAAATTCAGTGAATCATATACTTACAATGGGTGTATTATTTTTTATATGTTACAGCTCAATAATGTTGTTTTTTTAAAAAATGAAAGCAGTGTTTGGGAAAGTATCCTCCTAAACTATAGCTGCACATAAAAGATTCTAACAGTCAAACTATGTTCCTGCCTTCTTAAGAGATATTTGAAGTAGAGTAAGAAAACATACCGATTAGTCATATTTGCTAATACGCTTAGAGTGTATCATCAAGTCAAATGAAAGTTTCAGAGACCCCAAATTTGGTAGAGAAGCACATTTTCTGATTTGGTTTATATCAGCTTGTTCAGAAATTCAGGAATTTTTTTTTATTATTGCTTTTCAACATATAAATTTTATTATCCTTGGTATCAATGAAACCTTCCTGAAATCATGCAATATTAAGTTACAAGACTTTTTAAAACCCAATTTCTATGCTAAAATCTTACCAAAGATATGAAATTTTAAGGTTTTCTGTGCCAAGTCCCTAGGATAATATTTGCAAATGTTGTAGTGTTTTGGTATCTTGCAAAATTAATGTTCTAAGAACTATGAATAACACTTTGAATCTAATCTCTGTAAGCATATCTTATTGGCTATCACTTACCCTTTTGTACTTTTGTTAGGAGAGTCATTTTAAATATGTAATGACAAATTATGATTTCTATTAATGGATTTAACCCTATAATTACATGATTTGGAAATGCGTATTATAATTTTGTAGAATAAATACCTTAGCAATGTTTAGAAGTTTTAGAAAGTTAGTCTAAACATCTAGACAAACATTGCAACTTAGAAAAATAAATAGAAGTAATCTTATTTCACGGACATTGATAAGCTATTGGATATTTTCACTAAATACAGGTATGTCTATTATATAAATAATTACCATATATTAATTAAGTATAAGAAAATATCAACAGGCATGGTGGCTCACACCTGTAATCCTAGCTTTGGGAGGCTGAGGCAAGAAGATCAGGCTCAATGTCCGGAGTTCGAGACCAGTCTGAGCGATACAGTGAGACTCTGTCTCAGGATAAAAAACAAAAACTTAGAAAATGTTAATATATCTTCATAAATTAGTTGTGGTGTCTCTGAGAAGAGGGACCATGCCTTTCTCATCTTTATATTTACAGTAGTAGTTCAGCTGTCAGTTTTAGCTTAAAGTCTAATAGTATCCACAGAAAAGTGTTTAGCTGGAACATATTAGCTTTGCTGCCCAGACACAAACAAAACCTTTTTCCCATATTTTGTTTAGTTTTATTACCTTAGTTTTTTTCTTTAATATTGCTAAAAGAAATGACTATATTTGAAAATCTCCAAAAACTGTTGCAGAACAATCGTGGAAGGCATTGCCCATTTTGTTATCCAGTGTACCTTATATAATGTCTGAGCAAACAGATTGCTTTTAGGCATTAGTAGGAAAGTTTCCCTAACTATACTTTCCTTTCATAAAAAAAATAGGAAATAGAGAAGTATGCTTAGGGTTTAAAAAAAAGTAAGTAGAAACTAGATTTTACTATTTTCCTATTATGTAAAATGTATACTATACAAAAACATGCATTTCTTCTACCACCTCTATCTTAAGACACCTCAGTGACATCCCATTACTTTTTTTGTTTTGTTTTGTTTTTTGGAGACAGAGTCTCATTCTGTTGTCACCCAGGCTGGAGTGCAATGGTGTAATCGTGGCTCACTGCAGCCTCGACCTCCTTGGCTCAAGCAATCCTCCCACCTCCTGCTCACGAGTTGTGGGGATTACAGGCATGTGCCACTGCACCTGGCCCATTACTCTTCTGGTAAAGATAAATCTCCTTAGTATGGTCTCCATGACATTACATGGACTGGCTTCTGCCCGTCTCTTTTGACACATCTCACTCCTAGAATGCATTGCTGTTGTACAGTCTCCTCCACTCTCCTGGTTCCCTCCTGCCCTCTGCCTCTGCCTTCTCAATATTTATATGTCACTTACCTTATGATCTTGGTACAATCATCACTTACTTAGAAAAGCCTTTATGGTCCTCCTGAGTAGATCAGATCTTTACGTACATACTCCCACAGAATCAAATATTTATCCTTCAAAGTTTGTATCACTCTCTGTAGCTAAATATATCTTTTGTAATCATTTCGTTAATGTCCATTTCCCCATTATTCTACGAGCTCTCTATAGACAGACAGGGACTATGTTCACCTATGCTCCCTTCAATAAACCTAACACTAAGTAAAATACCTAGAAGTCAAAGTGCTCAAATAAATATTTATTTTCTTTTTTCTTTTTTTTTGAGATGGAGTTTCACCCAGGCTGGAGTGCAACGGCACAATCTCAGCTCACTGCAACCTCTGCCTCCCGGGTTCAAGCAATTCTCCTGCCTCAGCCTCACAAGTAGCTGGGCTTACAGGCATGCACCTCCACACCCGGCTAATTTTTGTATTTTTAGTAGAGACAGGGTTTCACCATGTTGGGCAGGCTAGTCTCAAACTCCTGAACTCAGGTGATCCACTTGCCTCGGCCTCTCAAAGTGCTGTGAGCCACAGTTCCTGGCCTCAAATAAATATTTCTTAACTTAATGAATGACTGCAGGAAACATCTTTATGTGGACATTTTTATGTGATTATTCCTATAGGATAAATTCTTAGATGTGGGAGTCCATTTTTTTTCCAGCCCTTAGTTTGTGTGAGCTCCTGTATCAGACATTGCAGTGAGTAAAAAGGCTTCTCTGACCTCAAGAAGCTTATAGTTTTGTCAGAAGAATAAAGGCAAGAGTCAAATGATCATAGTGCCAAGCAGAGTTTGATAAATGCCACAGAGATGGTTCTACATCACTCAATATATATGTTTCCCAGTGTTTACTTTGGTGACTGAGTATATAATATGGTTCCAGTGTTGAGGACATTGATTTCTGCTATGATCTAAATCTTATAGATAATGTCAACCTGGAATTATCTCTTAACTCTTCAGATTTTTCATAATACCCTTCTGTGGGAAAACATATACAAAAGAAGCAAAAAAAGGAGACAACAGACAGCTTTCCTATTAAAGTTTTGAGTAAAGAAAAGGCAAGTAGCTTTGAATGAGTAGCTCTTTGACATGGGCATGACCTACTTCAAATTAGTGATTCACCCAGTAATGCTTCATTGCAATTGCTGCTGTTTGTTTAAGATCCATTGAGCCAACTTTCATAAATTATCCCTTAATATGTTCTGGACACTTTGGTTTGGGGAGGATGCTCACTTTCCCCAAAGAACTAATGAAAATTCAGTGTTTGCCTGTTCCCTGTACCTCATTGCAAAAATCAATGCCTGAAATACAATAGTTTCATAGTGATGATCTGTGGTTGTAGTGCCTTCACAAAGCTGAAAATTATAGCTCAAAAGGCTATCTTTCTTTCTCTCCTCTGAAAACTTTAGATTCACACATCTGCTGCCTTCTTTATCTTGAGCCTTCTATCTTCTTACCAGACAAGATCGTTTTCTTCTTTCTTTTGTAGAAGGTGCTGACTCTTCCTGGAAGCTAGGCCCAGAGGGTAGCTGCTCACTGCACACCTGTGGCTAGATTTGAAATCTCTACAGTCTCCCACACTGAAGAACTGTGCAAACTGAAAATTAAAAAGTAACTTTCTGACTTTTTAGCAATAAATTCTATTTGCTGGTGTGAAAACACAACAGCAGCAATGTTTACTGGGTCAACAAAACCAAGGGATTTGTTTCTTTTACTGGAGTTTGTAGAGTAAGAATATTTGCAGAGGAAGAATGGAATGTAAGATTAAAGGAACAAAAATAGAATTTGATTCTGTCTCTTCAATTCCTTCTTTTAAAATAGGAGTTTTAAAACTTGAAGTCTAGGGAGGTTTACTGAGGACCTGAGACCAAGGGTAATTTTTAAGGGGTGTTTAACCCATATGTAGGGTTATAAGCTTAGGTAAACTTAATGAATACATTGATTTCATTTCATCAGATTTCAAAAGGATAGTAAGTGATAATAAAACAAAAAAGGAATTATAGAATAAAATAGAAATAATGAAGTAAAATAATAAAACTGCCTCATAAAGTTCTGGAAAAAAATGCTTGTAATGCATGAAACTTCTACTGATGTTAGTGATTACTGTTTATTTTTGTTTTGTATAAGATGGTCGTAGGAGGCTCACACCTGGAATCCCAGTACTTTGGCAGGCCAGGGTGGGAGGATTGCTTTAAGCCAAGAGTTTGAGAATAGCCTAGCCAACAATGCAAGACCACCATCTTTATTATTTTAAAAAATCAAAAAATGAGCCAGGCATGGTAGCACATGCCTGTGGTCCCAACTACATGGGAGGCTGAGGTGAGAGGGCTGCTTGAGCATAGGAAGTTGAGGCTGCAGTGAGGCTTGATTGTGCCACTGCACTCTAGCCTGGGTGACAGAAAGACCGGGTCTTAAAAAAAGGTCATAAGGGCAACTAGTAATAATTAGCCAAGAGAAAGAAAGATTAAGAAGGAAGGTAATATCTGTTCTCTAATATTTTTAGAACTATACTGATTGATGAAAGAGTTGAGTATTCTCTAGAGGGGAAATTGAGCAAATTAGTAAAATTATATTGAGATAGCCCTACAAAGAACTTCCCAGAACCCATGTCTCGAAAGATGGGATAGACTGTTTCTGTTAAAAATGGGTGTTATTTGTCACTGGATGTGCAAAAACAATTATTAAATAATTCAGAAAGATTGAGAAACTTGCCCAAATAGCTCGTGAAAATCAGACTTAAGAGTAAAACTTTAGACTGATCTATAAGCCCTTGCCAAACTTTGAGTGGTGCTAATTCTCTGACATCACTCCCTTAAAGGGGCATAGAGTTGCCTACAGGTGGCACTGTTGAACAATTTGTTAAATGACTTAATTGCTAAATTCCATATGTATATTCTCTTGAAATCATTAAATTTGTCTTAGATTTTTAGAATCTGCTCAAGATAATGTATAATATTCTTTAAATGCAGTAACCAAAAGTTTTCTTATTCCTATCATAACTGCTGATTGATTGGCTGGTTCAACTCTTAAAGTTTAAACAAATCAAGGCACAGATGACCCACTGACAATCCCCTCATTAACCAGACAAGAAATGCTACAGGTTCCCCTTGATAAAGGACATTGTTCCTTCATCACATTCTTCTATTTCTCCCTGTGGTGTCTGAGAAGCATTAGCAGCATATCTAATCGATTGTTGCCCAGACAAAATTACCCTTATGTCCTGGTTCCCTGCTTAGTCAGCCGACTGAAGAGAACTCTTGTTGTCATATAGAAGTGGGTGGATCGCTTTCTTTTGTTTCTCAAGAAATCATTCACATTTGGGATGCTAAGTAATTAGAGCATCTAATTCTAATGTATGTAACAAACCTCCTGTTTCACCTCAGCACAGGCTCATTATGTCTTGCAAGACTGCTGCATGTTGAATTTGCACCTTCGGTAATTAGAACAGCTATTCTGCCAGCCCTCCTTCCTGCCTTTGCCAACATTTTCTGTGTTAGCAAACAAGCATCAATCACCAACCTGATGAGCAAAATTAAGGCCTCTCTGTGCACTCAATTCACAAACTAGACTAAAATTCCAGGTTTAAGAACTCATCTTTGCCAACATTGCAACTACATGTAACAAAAATAGCAAGAGTGAACATAATAATATTTTTTACTGAGTACTTACTGCATGCCAGCACTGTGCTAAATGCTTTACGTGGTTTGTTTCACCTAATCCTAGTAAGAAGCCTGTTGGGGCGTCCTCATATCTGCCCACTTTATAAATAAAAAAAAATGAGCTGCAGAGAAGTTAAATAACATGCCCAAGGCCATAAAGCTTTCAAGCGTTGGAGCCAGAATGAGATGACAAGCATCATCTGACAGTTCAACACGGAATAGTTAATTGTAACCTTTCGGAAAAAAAAAAATGCTTGGATTCTCTGACCCAAAGCTGACCAAGTTACCACTGAATCAGACACTCATTACCCAGAAAAGGAGCATGGCCAGATGAGATCTGCTTTGGAAGTCAGGAAGGCACGGGAAATTTCCCAGGGTCTTAGAAACTTTCTGGAAGGGAGTTCAGGTGAATAAAGAGGCATTGGGTAGTTGAGGAAAAGAAATACAGACATTCTGTTATATTTTTCAGTTGCTGTTGTTTCAATTTATCTCTACACTAGGATGCATCCCTGTACAGTAGTGTGTGTGTGTGTGTGTGTGTGTGTGTATGTGTGTGTGCGCATGTGCATGTGCATCTCATGCTATAGTTGCTCTTATTGTCACAGGGATTGGGTGAATCTTAAGCAGGGAATGTGAGTGATTGCCAGTCAATCTCAAACTTTGCCACTGAGCCAGTCTGTGATCTCTGGCTCTACTTTTGGTGAGGGGGTTTCTCTTCATTCTTGGGATCAAGTGCCACGACTATCCTGGTTCTAGCCACTTTGTATGTGACCTGTCCTTTTGTGCCAAATTTGTCTTTTTGAACCATCAAGACTTTTTCATCATGACCTGGTTCTTGAAAAAAAAAAAGATGAAAATAAGAATAGTGACTAGATAAACTTCGCTAAGTTGAATACTATTAAAAGGACAGACCTTGCTTTTGAAATTGTGTTATCTTACTTTTCTTTCCCTGACACCCAATCCCAGCTTTCAAACCAACCTACCTGCTGAATATGGCAAGTTTCTAGATTCTCAACCACCACTGTGTTCCACATGCTTATTTATTCAGAAATAGGTTTTCTTGTTATTGAAGCACCCTAATGCCAATGTCAACTGTGGCCACTGCCGCTTACTAAATGATTGTTAGAATAAGTTGCTGAAGCCTAATGGCTAGCAAGACAATATTTCTCGTGGTTAAAACTCTATAGTAGGACTCTCTGAATTAAAACCTCTGACCTCAACCAGGCTAGCTCTGGAATTGTGGGCAATGTATTTAATTTATATAAATCTTTTTAAAAATAAAAGTTGAAATTTATTTTTTAATTTTTTATTCCCATAGGTTATTGGGGAACAGGTGGTATTTGGTTACATGAGTAAGTTCTTTAGTAGTGATTTGTGAGATTTTGGTGTACCCATTACCCTAGCAGTATATACTGAACCCGATTTGTGGTCTTTTGTCCCTCAAGCTTCTTCCACCCTTTCCCTGGAGTCCCCAAAGTTCATTGTATCGTTCTTATGCCTTTACATGCTTATGGCTTAGCTCCCACTTATGAGTGAGAACATCTGAGGTTTGATTTTTCTGTTCTTGAGTTACTTCACTTAGACTAATAGTTTTCAGTTCTATCCAGATTGCTCCAGATTCCATTAGTCTGTTTTTTATTTAAAGGCTGTGTAGTATTCCATCATATACATAAATATATCACAATTTCTTTATCTACTTGACCGATGGGCATTTGGGCTGGTTCCATATTTTGCAATTGTGAATCGTGCTGCTATAAACATGCATGTGCAATATCTTTTTTGTATGACCTTTTTTTCCTCTGGGTAGATACCCAGTAGTGGGATTGCTGGATCAAACGCTAGTTCTGCTTTTATTTCTTTAAGAAATTTCCACACGGTTTTCCATAGTGGTTTTGTACTAGTTTACATTGCCACCAGCAGTGTAGAAGTCTTCCCTTTTCACCACATTCACCCCAACATCTATTATTTTTTTATTTTTTAATTATGACCATTCTTGCAGGAATAAGGTGATATCACATTGTGGTTTTGATTTGCATTTCCCAGATCATTAGTGATGTTGGGCATTTTTTCATGTTTGTTGGCTATTTGTATATCTTTTTTTGAGAATTGTCTGTTCATGTCCTTAGCCCACTTTTTGATGGGATCGTTTGTTTTGTTCTTGCTAATTTGTTTGAGTTCCTTGTTGATTCTGGATATTAGTCTTTAATTGGAAGTACAGATTATTAAGATTTTCTCTCATTCTGTGGGTTGTCTATTTACTTCGCTGACTGTTCCTTTTGCTGTGGAGAAGCCCTTGGTTTAATTAAGTCTCTCCTATTTACTTTTGGTTTTGTTGCATTTGCTTTTAGGTCATGAAGTGTTTTCCTAAGCCAGTGTCCTAAAGGGTTTTTCTAATGTTATCTTCTATAATTTTTATGGTTTCATGTCTTAGATTTAAGCCCTTGATTCATCTTGAGTCGATTTCTGTATAAGGTGAGAGATGAGGATCCGGTTTCATTCTTCAAATGACTTGCCAATTATCCCAGCACCGTTTGTTGAATAGGGTGGTGGCCTTTCTCCACTTTATGTTTTTGTTTGCTTTGTTGAACATCAGTTGGCTGTAAGTATTTGGGTTTACTTCTGGATTTGCTATTTTGTTCCATTGGTCTATATGCCTATTTTATACCAGTACCATGCTGTTTTGGTGACTATGGCCTTATAGTATAGTTGGGAGTCAGGTAATGTGATGCCTCCAGATTTGTTCTTCTTGCTTAGTCTTTCTTTGGCTATGTGGGCTCTTTTTGATTCCATATGAATTTTAGGATTGTTTTTTCTAGTTCTATGATGAATGATGGTGGTATTTTGATGGGAATTGCACTGAATTTGTAGATTGCTTTTTGCAGTATGGTTATTTTCATATTATTGATTCTACCCATCCATGAGCATGGAAAATGTTTCCATTTCTTTGTGTCTATGATTTCTTTCAGCAGTGTTTTGTAGTTTTCTTGTAAAGGCCTTCACCTCCTTAGGTACATTCCTGAGTATTGTTTTTTTGTTGTTTTTTGGGTTGTTTTTTTTGTTTTTTTTTGGCAGCTATTGTAAAAGGGATTCAGTTCTTGATTTTATTCTAGGCTTGCTTGCTATTGATGACTAGCAGAGATACTGGTTTGTGTATATTAATTTTGTATTCTGAAATCTTGCTGAATTCATCGATCAGTTTTAGGAGCTTTTTGAAGGTGCTTTAGAGTTTTCTAGGTATACAATCATATCATCAGAAAAAAGTGACAGTTTGAATTCCTCTTTACTGATTTGTATGCCCTTGATTTATTACTCTTGCCTGATTTCTCTGGCTAGGTACTATATTGAATAGAAGTGATCAGAGTGGGCATCCTTGTCTTCCAGTTCTCAGAGAGAATGCTTTCAACTTTTTCCCATTTAGTATTATGTTGGTTATGGGTTTGTCATAGATGGCTTTTATTACATTGAGGTAAGGCCCTTGTATGCCACTTTTTGCTGAGGGTTTTAATCATTAAAGGGATGCTGGAATTTGTCAAATGCTTCTTTGGCATCTATTAAGATAATCGTGTGATTTTTTTAAAACTTCTGTTCATGTGAGATATCACATTTTTTGACTTGTATATGTCAAACCATCCCTGTATCCCTAGTATGAAACCCATTTGATCATGGTGGATTATCTTTTTGATACACTGTTGGATTCCATTAGCTACTATTTTGTTAAGGATTTTTGCATCTATTTTCATCAGAGATATTAGTCTTTCTTTCTTGTAAAGGCCTTTACAAGAAAGAAAAAAGGCCTCTTTTTTTGTTGTTGTTATGTTCTTTCCTTATTTTGATATTAGGGTGCTACTGGCTTCATAGAATGACTTAAAGAGAATTCTCTCTTCCTCTATCTTATAGAATAGTTTCAATAGGATTGGTACCAATTCTTTGAATGTCTGATAGAATTCAGCTGTGAATCTGTTTGTTCCTGGACTTTTTTTGTTGCTGGTAATTTTTTCTTATTACCATTTCAATCTTGCTGCTTGTTGTTAGTCTTTCAGGATTTCTAAATCTTTCTGATTTAAGCGAGGAGGGTTATATCTTTCTAGGAATTTGTCCATCTCATCTAGGTTTCTGTTTTATGTATGTAAAGGTTTTTTAGTAGCCTTGAATGATCTTTTGTATTTCTGTGGTATCAGTTGTAGTATCTCCCATTTTGTTTCTAATTGAGCTTATTTAGGTTTTCTCACTTCTTGGTTAATCTTGCTAATGATGTATCAATTTTACTTAACTCTTCAAAGAACCAGCTTTTGCTTCATTTTTTGTTGTTGTTGGTTTTGTTTCATTTAGTGCTGCTCAGATCTTGGTTATTTCTTTTCTTCTGCTGGGTTTGGGTTTGGTTTGTTCTTGTTTCTCTGCTTCCTTGAGGTATGACTTCAAATCGTCTATCTACGCTCTTTCAGACTTTTTGATGTAGGGATTTAAGGCTGTGATGAACTTTCCTCTTAGCATTGCCTTTGCTGTATGCTAGAGATTTTGATAGGTTGTGTCACTATTATCGTTTAGTTCAAAGAACATTTTAATTTCCATCTTGATTTTATTATTGACCCAGTGATCATTCAGGAGCATGTTTTTGCATAGTTTTAATGTATTTCCATGTGTTTGCATAGTTTTAATGTTCCTTTTGGAGTTGATTTTCAATTTTATTCCACTATTGTCTGAGACAGTATTTGATATAATTTCAATTTTGTGAAATGTATTAAGAATTGTTTTGTGGCCTATCATATCAAAGTTTTATGCACTGTTGAATAGAATGTCTGTTCTGTGGTTGTTGAGTAGAATGTTCTGTAAATATCTGTTAAGTCCATTTGTTCTAGGATACAGTTTAAGCCCATTGTTTCTTTGTTGACTTTCTGTCTTCATGACCTTTCTATTGTTGCCAGTGGAGTATTAAGGTCACCTACTATTATTGTGTTGCTTTCCATCTGATTTCTTAGGTTAGTAGTAATTTGGTTTTAAATCTGAGAGCTCCAGTGTTAGATGCATATGTGTTTAGCATTGTGATATTTTCCTGTTGGACAAGGCCTTTTATCATTATATAATGTCCATCTTTGTCTTTTTTAACTGCTGTTGCTTTAAAGTTTGTTATGGCTGATGTAAGAGTAGCTACTCCTGCTTGGTTTTGGTGTCCATTTGCCTGGAATGTCTTTTTCCACCCCTTTACCTTAAGTTTATGTGAGTCCTTATGTGTTAGGTGAGTCTCTTGAAGGCAGTGGATGCTTGGTTGGTGAATTGTTATCTATTCTGCAATTCTATATCCTTAAAGTGGAGCATTTAGGCTATTTACATTCAATGTTAGTATGAAGATTTGAGGTACTCCATTAATTTGCTACTTGTTGCCTGAAAACCTTTTTTTTTAATTGTATTTTCATTTTATAGGTCCTCTGAGATTCATGCTTGAAAGAGGTTCTATTTTGATGTGTTTCCAGGATTTGTTTCAAGATATAGAGCTTTTTTAGCAGTTCTTGTAGTGCTAGCTTGGTAGTGGTGAATTCTGTTAGCATTTGGTTGTCTGAAAAAGACTGTATCTTTCCCTCATTTATGAAACTTAGCTAGATACAAAATTCTTGGATGATAATTGTTTTGTTTAAGAAGGCTGAAGATAGGGCCCCAGTCTAGTCTAGCTTGTAGGGTTTCTGCTGAGGAATCTGCTGTTAGTCTGATAGATTTTCCTTTACAGGTTACCTGGTGCTTTTGCCTCATAGCTCTTACAATTCTTTCCTTCATCTTTACTTTAGATAACCTGATGACTGTGTGTCTACATAATTATATTTTGCAATGAATTTCCAGGTGTTCTTTACGCTTCTTGGATGTGGATGTCTAGGTTTCAGCCAAGGCTAGGGAAGTTTTCCTCAATTATTATCCCAAATATGTTTTCCAAACTTTTAGATTTCTTTCTCAGGAATGCTGATCATTCTTATGTTTGGTCATTTAACATAGTCCCAAGTTTTTGGAGGCCTTATTTATTTATTTTCCTTTTATCTTTGTCTCTGTTGGATTGGGTTATTTTGAAAACCTTGTCTTTGAGCTCTGAAGTTCTTTCTTCTGCTTGTTTGATTCTATTGCTGAGAGTTTCTAGTACATTTTGCATTTCTCTATGGGTTTTATTTCCTGAAGTTGTAATTTTTTTAAATTTATGCTATCTATTTCACTAAAGACATCTTCCCTCCTATCTTGTATCATTTAAAAAAAAAATTTCTTAACTTGGACTTCACCTTTCTCTGGTGTCTCCTTGATTAGCTTAATAATCAACCTTCTCAATTCTTTTTCTGGCAATTCAGGGATTCCTTCTTGGTTTGAATTCATTGCTGGTGAGCTAGTGAGATTTCGGGGGAATGTTAACCTTATTTTTTTATATTGCTAGAATTGTTTTTCTGATTTCTCCTCATTTGGGTAGGCTACGTCAGAGGAAAGATCTGGTGTGCAAGGCTGCTTTTCAGAATCTTTTACCCCATGGGGTGCTCCCTTGGTGTAGTACTCTCCCCCTTTTCCTAGGGATGTGGCTTCCCGAGAGTTGAATTGCAGTGATTGTTATTTATTTTCTGGATCTAGTCACTCAGCATGGCTACCAGGCTCTGGGCTGGAGCGGGGAGGTGTATGTACAGAGTCCTGTGATGTGAACGGTCTTCAGGTTCTCTCAGCTGTGGATACCAGTACCTGCTCCAGTGGTGGTGGCAAGAGAGTAAAATGACCTCTGTGAGTATCCTTAGTTGTAGTTGTTTATTGCACTAGTTTTGTGCTAGTTGGCCTCCTGCCAGCAGCTATTGCTTTCAAAAGAGCATCAGCTGTTGTAGCATAGGGAGGATCAGGTGGTGGGTAGGACCCTAGAACTCCCAAGAGAATATGCCTTTGTATTCAGCTACCAAGGTAGGTAGGGGAGGACCATTAGGCTGGGGCAGGGCTAGGCATGTCTGAGCTCAGATTCTCCTTGGGTAGGTCCTGCTGTGGCTGCTGTGGGGCATGGCAGTATGGTTCCTAGGTCAATGGAGTATGTTCCCAGGAGGGTTATGGCTGCCTCTGCTGTGTCATGCAGGTTGTCAGGGAAGTGGGGGAAAGCTAGCAGTTACAGGCTTCATCCAGTTCCCATTACTTAAAAGGCTGGTCTTACTCCCACTGTGTCCCCAACCCAAATAGTACCAAGTTTGTTTCCAGGCAGGGGGCAAGTGGGGCTGAAAACTTGCCTCAGGCTACCAGACTCCTGGTTGAGAAAGCAAGCAGGGCGTTTGCACTTCCCTACCTCTGATGTCTGCACAGTGGTTTCATGTTCTCCCTTGAGTTCTGGCCATGAAACTTTGCATTCAGTTGGGATTGTTAGAAGTTCCTCTGGAGGTTTCCTTCTTTCTGTGATCTTTTCCCAGTTACTCTGGTAGCCCTTTCCAAGGACCCCTGTGAGACAAGTCAGAAATGGCTTCCCTATGAACCTAGAGTCCACAGAGCTTTTCCTATTGCTTCCTCTACCCCTGTATTTCTCTTAGCTCTTTAAATTGTCTCAGCTCCAGGTAAGGTCAGATCCTCCTCCTGTTATATGTACCTTCAGGTTCCCCAGTGAGGGTGTGTGTTTGGGGACAGACAATGCCCCTTTCCACTTTTAGAATTTGGGTACTGACAGTATTTAGGCTGTCTCCTGGATCCTGCAGGAGCAGCCTGCTTCCTTCAAAGGGTCTGTGGATTCTCTCAGCTTTCCTGGTATCTTCCTTCAGTAGTTCCTCAAGCAAAAGCTCAAGATGTGAGTATCTACACACTGCTCTATCCACCCGAGTGGGAGCTGGAATTTAGTCCTGCCTCCTATCTGCCATTTTTTCAAAAGTTCTAATTTATCTAAATCTTGACTTTAATATCTATAAAATAGGAATTCCACTATCTACCTTGTAAGGTTGTAATGAAACTTAAATTAGATAATTTATTATCAATTTAATATAACACAGGATCATAGCAAACACAATTCAAAGCATCTGTATTATCTTAAGATAAAAAGCATTGAGGTACTTGGACCCAAATAAGTTAAAAATTTAAATAGTGTTGATCATAGTTTTTTTGCATGCACATTTACAAATTGGTATGGTATTTATTAATAAACAACATTTTTCTTGAATTCAATATATTAGGGCCTGTGTAACAATACAGCATATGAAATTCCCAGCATGTTCTGGAACCTAAGCCCTATAATTGCTGTGCTTTCTAAACTAATTTTAATCAAAATATTAAGAAAAAATCATATTCATTACATAATTTTAAAAAATCTTTTAACAAAGTTGAATGACTTTTCTTGTTGGAATTACTCAGTCTTTAAAATTCAAATGTGCATTGTGAATAGCCAAGATAGGGGTTTGTATATGCAACATTGCACATGTGCTTTTGACTAGGTGGTTATTTTCTCAAAGTAGACAGAGAAGCCAGTTTTGGAATGCAGCTGGATTCTCATGAATCCTAGTAGGTATGCCAGTTTCCAGCTTGGCTCCTCTTAACCTGGCCTAATTTATAGCAGTTACATCTGTTGTTCTGGGCTATTTCACAAAACATGCATACATAAAGCCCCTCATGTACGTTGTTCCCTTCTATGTGTTCTTGTGTTCTCATCATTTAGCTCACACTTATAAGTGAGAACATGGGGTATTTGGTTACCTGTTCCTGTGTGCATTGGCTAAGGATAATAGTCTCTAGCTCCATTCACGTCCCTGAAAAGAACATGATCTTTTTCTTTTTTATGGCTATGTAATATTATTTCATGGTGTATATGTACCACATTTTCTTCAGTCTATCTTTGACAGGCATTTAAGTTGATTCCATGTCTTTGCTATTGTGAACAGTGCTGCAATGAACATACATGTTCATGTGTCTTTGTAATAGACTGATATATATTCCTTTGGGTGTATATCCATAATGGGATTGCTGGGTCATGTGGTATTTCTGTCTTTAGGTCTTTGAAGAATTGCCACACTGTCTTCTACAATGTTTGAACTAATTTACACTCCCACCAACACTGTATAAATGTTCCTTTTTCTCCACAACCTCGACAGTATCTATTATTTTTGGACTTTTTAATAATAGCAATTTTTGAAGAAGTGTCTACCCATCTTCAGGTTTCCTTACCTATATCCAAAGCCAATTCAGCTTAGAAGGACAAGTAGCAATGTCTCTTGACTGAACAACTTGTCTTCCTGTTTGGCTCCTATCTGTGTGGGTATCTTAGGAGGAGTTCCATTTTGATAGGGAAAGCCCTACATTAAACCAGACTTTGCCACATGGATGGTGTGAGTTTTATACGTGTATGCTTTTCGAAGAGTATTCGAGAAGATTTAAATACATAAGAACAGTTATACTAGGATATTTTTTGGCAGTGTTATTTGTACTTGCTGTCCTTCCTGCCTGGGAAGTTCTTGCCCTAGACACATGCATGGCTGGCTCCCTCATGTCCCTCAGTTCCTTGCTCACAAGCCTTCCCTAGCCACTTATGAAAAAGAGCAACCCTCCTTCCATATTCCCTCTCTGAAAAGCCCTGTGGTTTTTGTTTTCTGTAACACTCAACACCACATGTGACATGCTATTATTTTACTTTTTTATGTGTTTATTGTCATTATCCCACATTAGAATGCAAATTCCCTGAAAGCAAGAATTTTGTCTGTTTATCTGAGTGCCTAAAGCATATAGACAGTAATAATAAATATAGGTTGAATGAATGAATACATAAACTTGAAAGAATAAGTTGTATCTATATGTAATGACCCAGAGGGAAGAGTAAGAAATACTGTCGAGAGTAAGCAACTTTTTTAAAAAAATGAACAAGGCGACCTCATTTTTGTAACAATATGAAGTGTATATGTATGTATCTAGATCATCTGTATCTCAGTCTTTCTATCCATCTCTTTCACTATTTGTAGTTTCAAGAGCACAGAAGATATATGCCAAATTGCAGATTAACATGAATTGCCTTAGGTTATTAGAGTTAGACTGCAGAGTTGGAAAGAGAGTGCTAATATTTTTATACCTTCATATTGTTTGCCTTGTGACAACAGCGTTGTGTTACTTTTCTAATAAAAAAAAAAAAAACCCTACCCAATACAATAAATGCAATCGCACTCACAGAAAATGACTCTGGGCTATTTCTTTAAATGTAATATGGCAAATAATTTTACTCCTGTACAGTTGGACTTCTTCTCATCTTTATAATTCTAGTGTCTGCAAGCTTGTAGTATATAGATAATTAGCTTCATTTAGGGTTTACCAGAGTCTCAGGTTCAGATGAGCATGTAATTGATTGCTATGGCTTAGCCAAGAGGACTTTTCTACTTTGAGCCTCAGCTCTTAATTGTCTGAGATTTTGGTAGAAAAAGACAATAGCCATGCTTCAGAGTTTTTGTGCTTCTTATAAACAGCAGTGTACCTAAGGCAGAATAGAGATGGTGACCAGCCTTGAGTGCAGGCACTACAATATCTGTAGACAATTTATAATAAATAATAAATCTGACTAAGTAGAGTCCATCTGCTTTTATTATCAACATGTGCCAGCAATTCTAAATAATTTCTCTCTTTAAAATTCCCCTCCTAAAAATGTTGGGCCTGAGTTTTAAATAATCACCGAGGTTACAGATGAGCCAGGATGAACTGCACCATCCTTGATTTGTCACACTCATTAATTTAATTTTCAAAATGAGAGGTGGTGTCTCAGTTATAGCACCTATCATATATTTAGCACAATGCTAGGGAATAGAAGTAGAAAGATGAATAAGACATAGCTCCCACACTCAAGTTGCTTTCAGTCTAGCGAGGAATCAGGCACAGATGCAACTGAATAAAATATGGGTGATGTATTTTAATGGAGCAGTCTCCAAAGTGCTTTGAGGATACAGAAGAGGAAGTGATTAGTTCTGCCTGGGGAATTCATTAAATACTTATTCACAAATGTTTACTGAATGAGTTGACTACACTGTGCTAGGTATACTGAACAACACAAGGTCCCTGTGTCATTAAAGCTTATTTTCTGATAGGCCAGTGTAGGTTACAGCATGAGTGAGCAAGGAAAATTCAAGCAGAGAAAAGTGCTTCAAGGTGCTATTACAGAGAGGTCCTGGGAAGGGCAGTCAGAGAAAGCCTCTTGTGGTGATGTTCTGGTAGAATGATGACATGGAGACATCAATGCAAAGATCAGGAGGAATGAGTGCTATGAAACCAAGAGGTGGCACAGGCCAGACCACATAAGAAGGAGGCTTGCAAACCTGGCTGTGCTGAGAATCATCAGGCAAATGATATATCCTGCATAATTAGTCTGGCATGAAACTCAGGCTTTGCTGTTTTGTAAAACCTCTACAGGAGATTCTCACGTGCAACCAGGGTTGAGATGCTACAGAGTACAGGAGAAGTATGATGAAGACCACAGCAGGGTTTTAAGCAGGCGAGTAGCATAGCCTGATTTACATTTTAAAATATCACTGTGCTTGTTGTGTGGAGGAACTACCACATGGAAGGCAAGAATTAAAGCAAAGAAACAAGTTAGGGGCTCTTAAAGTAGTCCAGGGGAGAGATTCCGATGACTTGGACCAAGGTGGAAAGGCACGGAATCAGAAAAGACTTCACAGCTTTCTGCTGGACTTAGAAGAAAACAAAGTCAGAGTTTTACTTTCGATGGAAGAGTAGGAATGAGATTACGGGAAACAGAGGAAGCCTAGGATGGGTTGTGGTATGGGAAGGAATGATGGGACTGTGGGAGACATGGGTTTAGAAAGATGCAGACGAGTAACATATGGGAGCTGCTAAACTGATAAACCTCTGAAAAGTTAATCAAGAACAGAAACGTTAAGACTGTTTTAGGTGAATTGTTAAGTTGCAAGAGTTACCTTTGATTCCCCCTGGCCTTCCTCTTAAGTGGTCTCTATCCGTTTTTAGGGTCTTTCTCTCTCACTGTCCAGATTAGGAGGTTTTCCCAACCTAGGTAGCTGTTTTATTTTCCTTGGTTGGCTTGAAGTTTCTTACCATTTTCTCCTGCCATTGTCGTAGTGAGGTTTCTTTTTTCTTTATTTCTTTCTTTTTTTGACAGAGTCTCGCTCTGTCACCCAGACTGGAGTGCAGTGGAGTGATCTTTGCTCGCTGCAACTTCTGCCTCCCGAGGTCAAGTGATTCTCCTGCCTCAGCCTCCTGAGTACCTGGGATTACAGGCAGGCGCTACCACACCTAGCTAATTTTTGTATTTTAGTAGAAACGGGGTTTCATCATGTTGGTCAGGCTGGTCTCGAACTCCTGACCTCATGATCCGCCCTCCTTGGCCTCTCAAAGTGCTGGGCTTACAGGCATGAGCTACCGTGCCTGGCATGTAGTAAATTTTAATGCTCTTCTTTCCTCACTAGTATATACACTGCTGTAGACTAGCAGTGATTAAACACAGAATGAGTTACAGAGCCTCTGAAGCAAGCTTTCACCCAAGCTTAAGTGTGTTCATACACATAGAGGCCATTTGCTGTAGAAGACCCCCAGGGTAGCACCTCAGGCTCAGGCTCTCAATTTTCAGGTTAATTAGCTGATTAAATGCTTTCCTTGGGCTTGTTCTCCTGCTGTGCAACTTTATGTCATGGAGACTACATTGTACTGGCACCAAATTGTCACCACTGTGTTATAATATGTCTTTTATTGTCTCTTTTCATTGGGGTGGAAATTTATGAAGTGGAGTTATGAAAACAGGTAGTGTTCTATAAGGCTGAAATTGTCTAATTTAAAGGTTTCTAAGCTTAAGACATGTTTCCCAAAGTGAGTGGCAATATCTGATGTGTCTGATTTTTTTCTCTAGCTTAGCAATCCATTGTCTTCATGCTATTTTCTTTCTTCTCAGAGAATGTCCTGTCTGTGCCTATCTATGGGAAGCATTACATTACTGACCAAGAGCACAGGATGTGGAGTCAGACAGACTTGGCTTCTAGTCACGGTTTTACGACTTACTAATTGTGGTCCTGTGCAAGTTACTTACCTGCTCTGAGACTTGATACCTGTACTATTTTATGGATTGTCCCTAGACCAATAGCATCAGCATTACCTAGAGAATTACCAGAAATGCAGACTCTCAAGCCCATCCCAAATCCTGCAGTATCATAAGCTGCATTTTAGCAAGATCCTTGAGTGGTTCATATGCACATTAAAGTCCGAGAAGCAATTATCTAGAAATATCTTTGCTGTGTATTCAACTCTACCTGTGAACAGAAATAACTATTTCGGAAGAATGTCAACCAGGGAAAACTTGTTAGTTGCAATTTTCAGTGTAGAGAGTTGTTTAAAGAAGCTCAGTTGTGAAAGAGAAATGATGAAGGAAGAAGGATACACTACTTTTGTATTTGGGAAAGCAGGTGGGCCTTTAGTTACCCCCTTAGATTATGATATTCAGATGGCCCCTCAGTGTGTCCGTGCCCTAAGTTAGTGTTGGAAAACACAGTGAAGGCAAAACTCTGTCATGAAGCTTCAAGTCACATTTTTGAGGCTTCTTACTTTACTTAGAATTGCCACCACCCACCCCATCTTGGAAAACTCACTATTCTTGATAGAACTCACAGGAAAAAGAGCTTTATAACCAGCACTGAATCTGTACGCAAATAAAAAAAAGCTTAGACATTTCACAAACTCCCAATTTTCATTGGCTTTATAACTGTCCCTACTTTTACTGAATTAGGAGAAGGGGCAAAGAAGAAAGAATACTGAAGTTTCTGGAATGATCCTTAATCATACCCACACTTGCCCTATCCTTTTCTATTTGTGGTTGTCTTATGAATTTCTCATCTTCTGCTATTTTATTCCCAGCACAGCTTGGATTTCTGGAGAAAATTCTTTCTAGTTCTTTAATCATCACTATTAATCTTTTTCTCTGCTTTTCAGCATTAACACAATGTTTTTCACTCTTCTTATGCTCCTTGCTGCCCTCACCACTCAGGATGTGACCTGAAAATGCTTTGCACAAATTTTGGATATAATTCTCTACAGTGGTGATTCATGGGTGACCTTCAGTTACCCTGAATTATGTTGAATTTCCCGTTGGCAAGAGGTGAACAGAAGTTCTCACTCTTGCATTAGGAAAACATAATTACTATAAATAAAGAGTACTACAATTTTCTTTATTAACTGTAGCTATCAGTAATAGTCAGGGCAACATTGAGACACTAAGCTCGGTGACTCAGATCTGTTGTCCAGTTGCTGTCTGACTCTTTAATCACACCATGTGAAGAGTTTTTATGAGAAGGAGTAAGAATAGAAGCCAAAGGCATATAACTCAGGATAAGGTTGGTTATGCTGCAGCAACTAGCAACTTTAAAATCTTAACCTCACAAAATGTCATAAAAGTTATAAATTACACGTCCAATGATGCCAGTTGACAGAGATGCCCTTCTTATTGCAGACACCTAGGGATAAGATTAAGAAGGCTCCATTTTGACCCATGCTTTCTCCATCACTACAGTAGATGGAAAAGAATGAGGAGAATTCATGATGGCTCTTCAAGTTTTTGCCCAGAGGTGATACATCATGTTCACTCATGTTGCATTGGCCAAGCTAGTCACACAGCTTATCAAATGGGTTGAAAAAGCATAAGCCTACTGTGTCCAGAAAGGGAATAGGCAGATATACTTGGTGACTGGTGCTCATGATTATCTGAGACTATCAGACCCATACATATCTTGGGTTTCAGCTTTCCCATTTTATCACACACTATTTTGTGAACTTAGTAAACCCTGAATTTCTTAATATGTATAATAGATATAACACCACCTGCCCTACTTACCTCATTAGGTTATTTTGAGAACCAAACTCATTGATATGTATAAAAGGACTCTGAATGTGTCAAAGATTCTAGCCAGAAAGATTTTTATCTCCTGCTGCATGATTTTATTTCCATCTGTGTTCTATTGCATTGGCTGGGAAGTGGATGTTGTTGTTATTATTAAATCCAAATGCTCCTGTACAAACTCCTAGTATGAGTTAATGAAAACATGAGAAGGGTATTTATATCTTATCAAAAGTGGCAGAAAATCTGAAAATGCATATTGCTTTTGTTCTCAACAAAATGTGGAGCTAGAATCAACTCCACCACTGCTGTCATTCCTGTGACTCTATATAATGCCTGCTCCCTTGTTCTGTAGATTAATAATTTAGTTTGAAGAGAAGTCACTTGGGAGCACTAAGTCCCCAAGCTTATGACTGCATAACAGTGGAACTACTTTATAAGAAGTTTCTGGACAATAGAAGGGATTCGAACAGCTGTAGGGAAAAGGGGAAAAGGAAAGAAGATAAATTGAATAGATGGCTGGCAGCTATTTGGAACAGAATAAATGTATTTAATCAGAAATTGTAAGTTTTTCTGTATAACTTGCCATTAGAACATTTGAATTTTCTTCCACTTCTCTTCTTATATTTTACAGAAAATGTAACACTCAGTAACATCTTAAGTGGACAGAATTTTGTTGTTTGTTATGTTGGCTTTTTTTTTTTTAAGGGATTGGTTTACAAAATGCTGAGTATGACTTCAACTTAGATACAGGATGAGAATCCAAGCTGATTCGTGAGAAGTTTACTAAAATATGTAACACCAAACCTGATAAGAATGAAAAGAGAAATATTTCAGACAATACTCAAAACCAACTAGCCAAGCAGATAGTTGTATAATTCAAAAGATAATTCAGTAGTTACCGTATGTCTCTCTACTTTTTAATATTTATTTGATTTTATGAATAACATCTTTAATGACACCCCTAGCAGAAGGTATACATAGTCATTCAGTTCCTAAAGGACAGAGCAGTGGTCATTGTGCAAAAGACAGAGGACTAGTACTAGCACTGAATTGAAAGGAGAGCTCAAGTTTAAGGCAGAAAGTGAGCGTATAATGTATCTTCTCAACCAGAGGCACTGGAGGAGAGAACACGGACCGAACACAAAGGCAAAAAGGAGTCAAACCAGCAACCAGATTGGAATAGGTGAAATGAGAAGTAATCTAAGTTATCCTGGAAACAGGATTCAGTGTATCTCCATTGACCGACTCAGTCCCCCTAAAGTTGCTGGAACAGAACAGACGCTAGATATATATTGGCCTTTTGGATTTCACTCATCATTAACTTTTCAACAGGTATTTAATTCACAAAGCATCTGGGGTGTATAATTGCTTACGTAATAGTGTCCATGACATGGTTGGAAGGTAACCAGGACAGAGATAAACTAGGGAAAGATAGAGTGCTCTTCAAGCCATCTTAAGTGCTGAAGTAGAAAATGTGGATTAGTAAAAATGTCAAGCAAAATAGCAGTGTCATGGTGTAAGGTCCTAGCACTGTCTCTTCTGAGCAGTATGATTCAAGCTAAGTTACTTAACCTTTATAAGTGAAAGTTGCCCCACATCAAAGGTTAATAACAAACTCCTTACCTACATCACATGATTATTGGATAATGTACCAAATAAAATAATTAAGGTCTGTGGTGGTTAATACTGAGTGTCAACTTGATTGGATTGAAGGATGCAAAGTATTGCCCCTGGGTGTGTCTGTGAGGGTGCTGCCAAAGGCGATTAACATTTGAGTCAGTGGCTTGGGAAAGGCAGATCCACCCTCATTCTGGGTGGACATAATCTAAGCTTCCAGTGAAGCAAGAATAAAAGCAGGCAGAAGAACATGGAAAGACTAGATTGACTAAGTCTTCTGGCCTCCATCTTTCTTCTCTACTGGATACTTCCTGTCCTTGAACATCAGACTCCAGGTTCCTCAGCTTTTGGACTCTTGAGCTTACACCAGTGATTTACCAGGGGCTCTTGGGTCTTCAGCCACAGACTAAAGGCTGCATAGTCGGCCTCTCTATTTTTGAGGTTTTGGGACTCATACTGGCTTCCTTGCTCCTCAGCTTGCAGATGATCTACTGTGGGATTTCACCTTGTGATGGTATGAGTCAATACTCCTTAATAAACTCCCTTTCATATATACATCTAGCCTATTAGTTCTCTCCCTAATACAAGGTGTTTGTTTTAAAATGCATAAACTGTGGTGCAAATAGTATGCTTCCCTACTTTTACACCTTATGTGGGTGCTTCTTTTGCACAGACATTGTCCCAAATCTCTGTAACATAGAGATGAGTGTAGAGTAAGAGTTAACTCTTACTGACCTTCATGCCTAAACTTCAGAGGTGTTCTGTGGCCATTGCCTTCCTCCCTAGTTTTGTAAGATGTCCCTTCTTTATTTATTATGTCAAAAAGCACATTGTATCATCATTTTCTAATGTCGTTTTTGTAATGGAAAGTCAGTCTCAAAATATTAAAGAGGTAGTCTTATTCTCTAAAAATGTATTTTAGTTATTAATTATTCTTACGAAAGACACTTGGTGTTTATTATTACTTAAAAAGTTAACATGAGGATGAAGATAAATATAAACTGATTATCACCATTTTGACACCAGGTAAATCTTTCTGAAATCAATTAGCTGCTTACTAACTCAATCAATGCTGAGCTAGAATCTACTCTTTTAGCTAGATCATAAACACAAAAGAAAGTGTGAAGGCATAAATTGTAGATTCATACTTGATCATAAACTTACCATCTAGACAATTGAGACTATACTTATATTTAATATTTTTAAATACAATCATCAAAGTGAATATCTGACTCAATTTATGTAGAGATTTTTCTAATCTGGAGAATATGTTTTGGGCCTCCCAAGGGTCTAAAAACCACAGTTTGGGAAACATTTACCTGGACACTAGATAGAACAGACACTAACGAAGATAAGATCAGGAAGCTTGCCAGGCATGGCAGCTCATACCTGTAATTACAGCACTCTGGGAGGCTGAAGTAGAAGTTTGCTTGAGGTCAGTAGTTCAAGACCAGGGTAAGCAACATAGGGGGACCCTGTCCCTACAAAAAAAAAAAACTGGGCATGGTGGCATGTACCTGTAGTACTAGCTACTTGGGAGGCTGAGTGGGCAGGAACACCTAAGCCCAGGGGTTTGAAGTTACAATGAGCTATTGTGGAATCTCTGCATTCCAGCCTGAGTTACAGAGAAATGCTGTTTTGTTTTTGTTTGTTTATTTGTTTGTTTGTTTGTTTTTTAAATAAGAAGCTAAGTAACTCTCCTACAGCAAAATATTTTTACAGAATTCTTAACTAGCCCTGTGAAGAGATGATGTTTGGCAGATAATTTGCAGAAAAACTCAAAATATACTGGACATAAAAAGATTTATTCTGGATTACAAGTAAATGCCAACCAGAGAGTCAAGACAGATGTAATTAACACAAACTGATGAAGACAGAGAAGGAAAAGTTTTTTTTTTGTTCAAAGATTATTGCTTGAAATTTCCTTACTGCTAGGCAACACTGGACACTGATTTGATTTTTATTGCAATGCAGTGATAACAAAGTCACATATCATTAAGTTTCCACAGAGGACATTGAAAGGAAAAGTCTCTCTTTTTTAGATATTGTTACTTAAGCATTTGTCTTTAGCCAGGATCAAGAGATTTCTTAGCCAAATTCCTGGCTTTCCTGAAGCCCCCAGAGTGGTCTAACTAAGAAGTGTGCCTTCAGGACAGGGAGGAGTAAGCCTTGATAAGACTAGCCTTTGTGACTTTCCTAACCTTAGAATACTTTCAGTTTTAAGAATTCACAGAACTGCATTCAGAGAGAGGACAGTTGTTATCTCTGAGAAGAAAGTGAGGGGGGCACCCAAATGTGGGCATGTTTGGTGAACCTTCTCATCCTTTGCCTTTTACACTTGTGTTTCTTAATTATTTTTTAATGTAACACATATGCAGTACTTTGTAATTAAAGCCAAAACACAAAAGACTACTGCAAAGAATTCTGAAACTCCTTAATATCCTTCCTTTATTTTCTTATGGAATGGTAGGAGTCATTCAAAGGGAAGAAATGACCTTGTTTAATACCTCATTGAGCAAGAAGACCCCTTGCCTGTAAAAGACCATATTGCTATTACTTCAAAATCAGATACTGCTTGACCACTGGGGTAGATTACTTTGAATACGTTCCCCAAGAGGGCTTCTCATTAAAATGGCTTTGCCTCAAGAGATAATGTAGATACCAATTTCACTCATTAATTACATCATGGGTAGAAATCGCTTCCTAAACTTTATTTGGAACCAACTTTCCCTCCTTAACTTAATTTCCTTTCGTTAACCAGATTCAATTGCCTGTGATGAATACAAAAAAGAAAACATAGTCTGTCATCTAAAGCGCCTCAGCAACAAAAATAGCATTTTTCAATTAGACCTGTTATTAACCACCTTTTCTACTTTATGTAAGGACTTGCAACCTATCTTCAAATTGCAGACCTTTTATGTTCTCTTTGACCTTGGACTTTGTTGGGCCTATTTTAATACAAGGGATGTTAATATCTCAGCATTCAATACAGCAATGGGCAAAAATAATCTATGAGAAGTGAAATATAAATGTATTCAGGCTGGCCTAAACCTATCAAGCCTTATAATCATAAATAGGTTGACATTATAGCTTATCAACTAGCTTATCTCTAGTTCTTACTCTAGAAAAATTTGTATTGAATTGGTAGCTCAATTTTGCTACCAACCATTAGGAAAAGTCATGTGGATCTCAGAAAAATCACCTCATGTGGCATAATTCCACATCTGCCATTTTTATCCCTCTTTGAAAAGGCATAGATTCTGCCTTTCAGAATAGGTATGAGTATGGGTCATTGATTCAAGAAAATCTCTAAACCTCCTCTTGACCTTAGCTCCAGCAAGGTGAAAGAAGCTGTTATTCTGGGTTTTCCAGAAAAAAATCAAATAAATAGGATCTCTCTCTCTCTCTTTCTCTCTTTCTCTCTCTTTCTCTCTCTCTCTCTCTCTCTCTCTCTCTCTCTCTCTCTCTCTCTCTCTCTCTCTCTCTCTCTCTCTCACACACACACACTCACACATACACACACACACACACACAAGCATATCTGGGACATATTGCAGTTTTAATTTCAGACTATCACAACAAAATGAATATTTCAGTAAAGCCAGTCATACAAATGTTTTTGTTCTCCAGTGAGTATAAAAGTTATGTTTATGTTATACTGTCAGTGTGCAATAGCATTATGTCTAAAAGAACAATGTACGTACCTTATTTAAAAATGCTTTCATGTACGTACCTTATTAAAAAATGCTTTCATGCTAAAACTTGCTAACAATGACAACTTGCTAATTATGACACCTTCGGAGTGTCATAATCTTTTTGCTGATGGAAGGTTTTGCCTCCATGTTGATTGCTGCCAACTGACCAGGGTGTCAGTTGCTAAAGAGTTGGATGGCTGTGGAAATTTCTTAAAATAAGACAATAATGAAGGTTGCCAAATCAATTGACTCTTTCATAAAAGATTCCTCTGTAGCATGTGATGTACTTTAATGTTTTACCCACAGTAGGATTTTTGTTAAAATTAAGAACAGTTCTTTTAAACCCTGCCACTGCTTTATCCTCTAAGTTTATGGAATATTCTAAATCCTTTTTCTTCACTTCAACAATGTTTACAGCATCTTCACAAGAGTAGATCCCATCTCAATAAACCATTTTATTTACTCATTATAAGCAGCAGCTCCTCAGCCATTCAAGGTTTATTATGAGATTGCAGCATTCAGTCACACATTCAGGCTCTACTTCTAATTCTAGTTCGCTTGCTATTTCTACAACATCTGCAAGTAAGTTTCACACCTGAAGTCCTGAACCCCTTAAAGTCATGCATGAGGGTGGTGGGAATCAATGTCTTCCAAACTCCTGTTAATATTGATACTTTGACCTCATCCCATGAGGCACAAATGTTCTTAATGGTATTTAAAATGGTGAATGCTTCCCAGAAGGTTTTTAATTTACTTTGCCCAGATCCATGAGAGAAATTGCTATCTATGGCAGCTATAGCCTTATTAAATACGTTTCTTAAATAATAAGACTTGAAAATTAAAATTACTTCTTGATCCACAGACTGCAGAATGGATATTGTATTAGCAAGCATGAACACCACACTTATCTCCTTGTTCATCTGCATCAGAGCTCTTAGGTGATGAGATGCATTGTAAATGAGCAGAAATATTTTGAAAGGAATCTTCTGTTCTTAGCAGCAGGTCTCAATAGTGGGGTTAATATATTCAATAAACTGTCTGTAAACAGATATGTTGTTATCCAGGCTTTGTTGTTCCATTTAAAGAACAGAGGTAGAGTGTATTTAGCATAATTTTTAAAGGCTGATATAGTTTGTCTCTGTGTTCCCACCCAAATCTCATGTCAAATTGTAATCCCCATGTGTCAAGGGAGGAACCAGGTGGGAGGTGGTTGAATCACTGGGGTAGATTTTTCTCAATCTATTCTCATGATACCGAGTTCTCACAAGATCTGATGGTTTAAAAGTGTAGCACTTCTCTCCTTGTTCTCTGTCTTTCCTGCTGCCTTGCGAAGATGTGCCTTGCTTCTCCTTCAACTTCTGCCATGATTGTAAGTTTCCTGAGGCCTCCCCAGAAAATGTTTGCTTTATTTTTTTCTACTGCATGGTCAGGCTGCAAATTTTCCAAACTTTTATGTTCTGCTTTACTTTTAAACATAAGTTCCAATTTCACATCATCTATTTCTCCATGCATTTGAGCATACGTTTTTAGAAAAAGCCTGGTCAAATTTGAATGCTTTGCTGCTTAGAAATTTCTTCCATTGGATACCCTAAATCATCTCTCAGAGTTCCACAGATCTGTAGGACAGGGGTAAAATGCTACCAATCCCTTTCCTAAAGCATAGCAAGAGTGACCTTTGCTCCCATTCTCAGTAAGTTCCTCATCCCCATCTGAGACCAACTTTGCCTGGACTTCATTTTCTATATCACTGTCAGCATTTTTGGTTAAAACAATTTGACAAGTCTCTAGGAAGTTCCAAACTTTCCCTCATCTTCATGTCTAAATGCCCTCTAAACTGTTCCAACCTCTGCCTGTTACCCAGTTCCAAGGTCACTTCCACATTTTCTGGTATCTTTGTAACAATAACCCACTCCTGTTACCAATTTCCTGTATTAATTCATTCCCACACAGCTATAAAGAATTACCTGAGACTAAGTAATTTATAGAAAAGAGATTTAATTGACTCACAGTTTTGCATAGCTGGGGAGGCCCCAGGAAACACAGTCATGGCAGAGGGTGAAGAAGAAGCAACGCACGTCTTCACAAGGCAGCAGGTGAGAGTGAGGGGGGATTTTTCACACTTTTAAACCACCATGTTTTGTGAGAATTCACTCACTATCATGGAGGAAATCTGCACCCATGATCCAATCACCTCCCACCAGGTCCCTCCCCTGACATGTGGGGATTACAATTCGAGATTTGGGAGGGGCAAGGGGTAAAATGATATGGCTTGGGCTGTCACACACGGACACACACACATATGTACTTCATCTCAGTGTGCTTCATATATATATATATATTCAAACTGAAACTTACACCATCAGCTCTCTTGGTTCTTGGGCATTCAGACTCACACTAGAGTTATATCATCA
Source organism: Saimiri boliviensis (assembly GCF_048565385.1). Taxonomy (NCBI): domain Eukaryota; kingdom Metazoa; phylum Chordata; class Mammalia; order Primates; family Cebidae; genus Saimiri; species Saimiri boliviensis. The sequence goes on from NC_133465.1 coordinate 37,330,121, forward strand.
GCTATTCTGGGTCTGATATATATCTATATACCAGAGCTGATATATATCCCATTAAGTTCCTCATCTTCATCCAGAACCACCTCAGCCTGGACTTTGTTGTCAAAAGACATTGGCAGCTTTTCTGGGTCTGATATATATAAGATATATATATATATATATATATATATATATAAGACCTGAGGAAAGCTGATGGTATAACTTTAGTGTAAGTCTGAAAGCATGAGAACCAGAAAAACTGATGGTATAACTTCCAGTTTGAGCTTCAGTCTGAATGCAGAAGACTAATGTTCAAGTTCAAAGAAAAACAGAGAACCAATTCTACCTTTCTTAGCTTTTTTGTTTCCTACAGGCCTCCACTGGATTGGATGAAGCCACCCATATTGGGAAGGGCAATCCACTTCACTCAGTCTGCTGATTCAAATGTAAATCTTATCCAAAACACCCTCACAAACACACTTAAAATAATCTTTAACCAAATATCTGGGCACCTTGTGTTCTAGTCAAGTTGACACACAAGGTAAACCATCACTGAAGCCTTGATCCAACAACTGATCTTAGAGAAAAAGGAAAGAATAACTTATTTAGATAGAGGGAAAAAACCAAGCAACTGAGGAAGTTTTTTTTAAATGAAATTTCCTGTTGATGAGTAATGTTTTTTCTAATCATATACCTAATATACATTAATATTCTGAAATAAGCAGACATTTATATGTACACAAAACTTTTATTATATCCAAAAATTGACACATAAGGTAAACCATCACTGCAGCTTTGATCCCAAGAACTGATCTTAGAGAAAAAGGAAAGAATAGCTTATTTAGATAGAGAAAGAAAACCAAGAAATTGAGGGAGTTGGGTTTTTTAAATAAACTTTTTGTTGATAAGTCATGTTCTTTCTAATCAAATACCTAATATACATTAATGTTCATTGAAATAAGTGGGAGCTTATGTACACAAAAACTTTATTATATCCAAAATTTATATACAAACGGGACATGTACCACATAATCATACTACTAAATTTCAGTGTATATTTAGGTATAAGCCATTAATTTTTGTAAATAGTATTTGATGTCAATTAATTTATGAAAGTTATTGTTTTAGTAAATGTCCTATCTTTGAAGCTAAAATCAATTCATTTCACTAGCTTGATATGTAATATTGCCACAAATTACTAGATTATAAAAGGTCTGATTTTATATTTATAAGCAAAACAATAAACTCTATATGGCTTATACTTATATATTATATTAAAAACGTTTAACTCACCATGATGGAAGTTTACCTCTATAACAAACCTGCATATGTACCCCTGAACTTAAAGAAAAAGTTAAAAAAAATATATTTGACTCTTTTAGTAATCAAAAACATGAAAACTAAGTCATTAGCCCTCCATTCCCATCCTTAAACACAATGATTTGTTAATAGGAAGGAAAACTGAGTACTATGTCAAGTAGCAGTGCATTTCTGCCCTTACCCATTAAGCCCCACACATACTATGTGTTTGTTCTCAAACCATTTTATAATAGCAGTACTCGTATTATAACTGCATGTTTAATTATATGCTGCTAGAGAAAAAAAGTGTTATTTCCGTGAAAGCTAAGGTGAGGACTTAGAGAAAGTTTTACTAAATATGAGTTAGGAAAAAATGGTTGATATTGAATTAGATATAGGTGAGATAAACTGTAAGAGAAAGGGAAACAGTAAGAATCTGGAAGGACTATGCATTCACAGTAGTTTAGGTTTTCTCTCCCCTTTCACAGAATAGAAAATGAAAATCATAGAAGATGACTTATATGAGTGGTTTATGCAAAAGGATTTAATCAGTTATTTAAAAAGGAAAAGGACTTTTAAAAAATTTAAAAGATTTCAGTCCTGATAGAAATAAAAATCTTGCCATCTAGGATTTGTAATAACAACCTTCAACAATTTATGTTTAGCCTGTTTGAAGCAATACTTTGTTGTTTGATGTTTGTATTAATTTTCAGCACATCTCATTAACTGGCTCATCTTTGATAGTAGTTTTAAGTTTTCTAGCTGATAATGAGTGTGAGTGATGATGTTACATTCACTAACTATTCACTTACCTCACTTCTCTATATTTCCCCAACCCACTGACATTGTGCTTGCCCATGTGACTTATTTTAGCCAATGGAAAGTGGATAAAAGTGATAGTGTGTCAGTTCTTAAGTAAAGCCTTAAGACACTTGGCTCATTTCTATAAGCCCTCTGGAACCTCTGACACCTACCAGGAGAAGATTATGCCCCAGACTGATACTCAAGGCTTTCCTTCAGCCTGAGTCTCAAAATGGGAGACATATGCAGGAAACCTGAATCCAACCAGCAGCCTGTAGTCTGGTGATGAGCCCCACTAAACGGAGTCACACTGAAGCTGAGCTGTAGCTAACACACTCACAGAACAGTGATGGTGAGAATTAACAAAGCGTTGTCGAAGCCATTGAATTTGTGTTGTTTGTTACACAGTATTTTTGTCTCGAAATATTACACAATATTTTTGTCTATGATTAATCTAGCTTAAACCAGTTTTATGACCAGCTACACTTTTAAATACTTTTTCATTCATGCTAGAATGTGTGTTTAATAATCATTTTTTTCCCTACTAAAGACGTTATTGGCCTCAAAAAATTTTGAATTGATATTATTTAGAACTACATCTCTTTTAGTAATAACACCTCCAGAATAATGCTTTGAAATATGTTTGTAATTCACTTGGATTTTCTTTAACAGACACATGTCCAAAATAGAAAAAAAGGCTTTGATGATACATGAAAATATTAGGAATAAAAGCACCTTAATATATTTTAAATCAATTTAAATATCTAAGTGACTCATCTGTTATTTTTATGACCAAGTGTGTTATTTCAACTTTTTAATTTAACCTACAAGTAGTCACATTAGTATTTTCTAATATTATTATATATACTTATTATTAGAGAAAGTATGAGGAATTGGGCAGTCTCCATATACTCTAATAGCTGAAGAACATGTCTTTGGAAGTGGTAAGCAAAGTACCTCTGGTCAAACTGTAAAACACTTGGAAGGAGCTATTCTGTCCTTTTATGTACTATACCCAGAATAGGGCTTGGTACATTTTTGACAATCGGTAAATATTTCATGAATAAAAGAATGTATATGCCTGAATGCTGGCATGGATACAACCCTCTAAGAATGTATTTATCAATGCGTTTCCTCATACTCTTGCTTGCTTTCTCATAGAAGTATAATTGTACCTATAAGTATACCAGAGGCAAAAAGAAAAGATATCAGGAATAAAAAAAAAAAAAAAAAAAAAAAAAAAGAGTTGGCTGATTCACTGATTGACTAGTTTTTTTCATAGTCTATTGACTGAATGTCAGATAATATCCATAAAAATTGAAAATCTGCATGCAATCTGCCCTGGTACAATCAAAACATTTCCAAAAATATTTACTCCTCTCTAGTGTGTCTGAACCCATCTACTTCTATCAGTTGAGTTGTAGGCTTACAAGGATATTCATTATAGCCTTGATTATACTAGTGAATAATTATAAACAACATAAAATGCCTGACTATAGGGAATTGGTTAAATCTATTACGGGGTATACATGCAATGAAATATAGCATGTCTTACATTTAGTAAGAACTCAATAAATATTGTTGACTCACTGACTGTAGTCATTAAAAACAAGGTTGTAAATGTATATTTATTGACATTGAAAAAATTCCACAACATATTAAGTCAGGCTAACAGGTTATAACAATTCTATTTCTGTGTGAGGAAAAACAACATATATATTTGTCTGTATACATAAAGAATGTTGAAGGATTCTTACCTGAATATTAAGAGTTGTTATTTCAGAGGCAGATATTTGTGTTGTTTTCTGTTTTCAACTTAATGTTCTTCCATTATTTTCTGATTTATTTTGCAAGGATCATATATTATTTTATAATTATAAAAACAAAAAGACAACATAACTCTGAAAAAAGTTATATATGTAAAGCATTTGGGAATGGCCTATGTATAAAGCCAAGTTGGCTACTAGTGAGTAGCGTGAAAATAAAGAAAGAGGGAGTACCGCAGTGTCTGGTTTGTCATGGTGTTTATGGGTGAATTTACAAGGGTCATAGATGGAAGAGGGGCTGGAAAACTTAGGTTTTTTTGTTTGTTTGTTTGTTTGTTTTTTACTAGCTCTTTAGTCTATATGGAACTCTACCTTCATAAGTAATGGTTCATCACTTATTCTATAGAACATGGCAAAGAAGGTACTTTTGTACATTATTCCTTATGCTACTAACAAGACGATAAATATCAGAAAGAGACAGAAAAAGTGTAATTTCAAAACTGAATCAGTTCTCTATTCCCAAATCCTCTCCCCGGAAGTCAAATTCCTGGAAAATACATAGCATGCCCAGTGTATGGGATGTAATTTTAATAAACTGTTATTTGTTGTTTGTCTAAAATTCAAATTTAACTGAGCATCTGTATTTTTATTTGCTAAATCTGACTGTTGTACTGACCAACCATATATCTAGCCTCATTTTCTCATTTACTACAAAGTAATCAAATCTGCCTGCAGGATGATTGTGAGTGTCAGAGGTAGTAGTATCTTTCTTTTACTACCCTTCTCAACTCCTAGCTTTTATGTCAACACTGACTCTGCCTTGGTTCATCCAGCCTTAACACTGATAGCTTGTAGTGTAAAGGCTTTGCTTTTCTGTATAAGGTCTGTTGGGGCCATTCTCATCTGTCCTCAATAGAGGAGGATAAATGCTGGTACTTTTGATATGTAGAACAAAAAATAATTTTTATTTTTTGTCTTTCTTTACCCCCTGCCCTCCAGCCAAGAAGGCACTAATGGTATGATTCTAATCATCTCCCATTATGATCTCCTAGTACATATGAGATAGTGTCTATCACAGCATATGTTTCCTGCTGTCACACAGTGCTGCATAATCAACCATCCTAAAACATAATGACTTAAAACAATAAGATTTATTTAGATCATAAGCTTGCAGACTGGTGATTAAAGTTGAACTTGGCTAGGCAGTTCTGGTTTCTGCTGGGGTCACACACATGTCTGGCATTTGGCAAGCTGTTGGCTGGAGCAACAGGGGCCACAGACTCATGCATTTTTCATATTTCATCAGGCTATCCTGGTCATGTTCTCATGGCAGTGGTAATGGTGCATGAGTACAAGCGGAAATATTGGAGCACTGTTTTTTAAGCTAACATGCCTTGATCAGTACTAGTCACATGAACAACTCAAAACTAGGATCAGGGATACAGAATCTACTGGCTGGTGGGAGAAAGTATAATGTCATATGACAAAAGCATGATTACTGGAATGGCTGAAGGTATCATTAAGGCAATCAGCATGCCACATATAATTCCTATTATAATAATTAAAGTTAATAAGGATCACTAGCCTTTACTAAGTACTTGAACCTTGGTCTCTTTGGCACAATGGTAAGTCAGTGAGCTATCTTTACTAATGCTGAAAGAACCACTTGGTTCAATGTGAGATTCTTAGAATTGTTCACATTCTAAGAACAACCTTTCTTCGTAGGCATCCTAGATGCACCTAATGAAAACAATAGTCCAGCATCTCACCAAAGATGACCTAGCAATAGTTGTCCTTGGAACTAAATGCAGTTCACATTTTGATACTCACAAATTGATTTTCAGTCTGACCAGACAACAGTAGCACTGTTTCTTACTGAGTCCATCAAAATTATAAATCTGTTTAACCTTTTTTCTTTAAATTTCTATTAACTATACAATATGCACTGCATAGATAATGTTAACACAGAATGAAATGGAAAATAAGGTCTTCATCCATCCCTAATCTAATTGTAGCAACTTGCTGATAACTAATGAAAAGACCAGTAGGTAATCATTTCCCCTTTTGAATGAAGAAGAGTTTTGCAGCTTGACTGCAACTATCTGTGAATTTCAAGCTCCATTTGTTGAAACTAACATGAAATCAGTACATTTGACTCTTCTAAAAATCACTATGCAAAATTGTTTGAAGACTGTTGTAGAAATTTATATTCATCTTCACCTTGTCATAATCATTATCTTACATCATACTTTATAACAAAACAAATATCCTGAATTTTATAAAATTAAAGCAGAAAAAAATGTTCTTATCAAGGTCTTTCTTTGATGTTGCTGGCAATTAACATTTAAATGAAGATTTAAATTATGCATAGCACAAAGTTGAGGGAAACAATTACATTTAATCAAATTTATAACTCACAATGATCAAAATAGAAATATAACAAGAATTGGCTACTAATTTTTTTCTTACAGACTGAAAGATAATTTTAATATTATTTTTTAGTTATTTTATACTATATTCTATTAAAATTATATAAATTCAGAAAAATAGGGTAAATTCTCTGATTTGTGATTCTGGTTATGTGAACACATGTGTATCCCCCATTGTACCAAATATACATAATGTGAACAGTTTTAACGTAGTCAAGTGAAGTGCAATGACACTGAAGTGACATTTTTGAAAGTATTTTTGAAGATTTACCTTGAATTCTGTGAATTACCACCTGTTTATACCAACTACACATGCGGCATTGTCACAAAGATTTTTCTTCTTGTTTGGGCATACCAATTATGCTCTAAAGACTCCTTGAAAAAAGAAAGCTGGTTGTGACAATGTAAAAAGAATCTTGGACTTGGTGTCTGTGTCTTGCTTTGAATCTCCAAAACTTGTTAGTCGTATGACCTTGGACAAATCTCACCAGAGCTTTATGTTTGCCTGCTGTTTCATGAAACAATTGAAGTAAAACCATGGCACACTGCAAGAACTCAATAAGTTCTTATTGAACAGCTGAAAGAGAAGGTACAAAGAAAATAAAAAATGAGTTTCCCATTTGCATTTTACTATGGAAATGCCCTCTGGTTTTAACTGTCAATTGCTTTTTTGGATTCAGGCATGAAAAGATCAATAATTTCTCTGTTGTTTTTTTCTGGATTCAGGCATGAAGAAGATCAATAATTTCTCTGTTGTTCAATAATACGGATAAGTAACGAATATTACGGGAGTTAACTGCAGAAACGTATTTGTGAAACTATGAATCTATACAAAATGAGATTATTGCATCAATGTTCTCTCTAAAATGTAGATGAGAGATTTGTCCTAAAACAGTTTATACAAATACCTTGAATTATTAGAACCAATCATTCTTATGGATGATTCTAAATTTTTAGGCAGTGATGTATACTTTCAAAATCTGCCAAAAGCTTTGGACTTACTTTACAAAACAACAACAACAAAAATGCATGCATAAAGATATAGAAAGTTCTCATACAATTGCAGTGGGATTCAGTAGGCCATCTAATGACACAAAGACCTCTTGATGATCAAATATTGCCCACCTCCTACATTTCAGGCAATTCGTGGGTTGTTTTTTTTTTTTTTGACCTTAGGAGTATTTTGTTCTAACTTTTCCTTCCTACCCTATTTATGCTCCAAGGAGGTTGAGAACAAACCAAAAACTCATTTGAAACAACAATATTCAAGGTTCATAATTTTTTTTAAATGAATAAGTGAAACATACCTTTTAAACTTTTAAAATCAATAACATTTTTGATCTTTTTCATGCCTATGTCCTAGCTACAGAAAAGACTGAGAAAGTATCTAGTATTTTTAGCCCTGCTAGTTGTAGGTGGGATCTTCTGGCAAGAAAAAATGAGGCTGGTTTTCAAGTATCCAAGAGTATGTGCCACAGGAAGAGATGGAGGATGTACTTTCCTTCTTGTATGGACCATTGACTCTGTTTAGAGAACTACACACTATGCGTTTAATTTTATCTGACATTAAATCCATGTTAACAGTGTTAGCCCTTTGCCCTGCTCTGGTACCTATAGCTTCAAAGCTGGCTCAACCCTGCCTCTGCTTTCATTTCATGGGGTGGCTGCCCTCCACTGGCAGAGGGCAGAGGGCCATGATACTACGGCTTTCCCTGTAATCACATTTGGTGGATCCCAAGCTCTTGTCCTGTCTCCAAGAAGAGTAAGGATATGCTGACAATGGAAGAGTGAGGAAGGAGGAAAAGAATTTTATTGAGCAAAACACTTCTCAGCAGAGATGGGATACACAGGTGGGCAACCACCTGAAGTCGAGTGGTTTCTCTCCCAGTGTGGCTGAGAGTAGGGTTTTTATTTGCACAGAAAGGGGGAGCAGGCTGTCGGCAGTATTAGAAAAGGTGACATTCGATCACTTACAAAGCATTATTCAGAAAGAATCATTCAAGAAAGGGTAGATGAACAGGAACAGATGTTCTCACTACAGTTTGCGGGTTTCATCCAGAACCAGAAGTCCAGGCTTTCAGCCTTCAGGCTGTTTTGGGGTTGAACTTGAGATTTTACCTGGGGACCGATACCATCTGCTTAGGATTTGTCTGCCTCCTGTCACTATCACCTCCTGTCCTCTAAAGTTCTATAATTAGCTAACCACTATACACATCGAGAGGTGAAATGCATTTTTATTTCATGGAAGACAATGAATATCAATATTTCTGAAATCACAAATATCATGATGGAGATTTTTGTCTTGAATTGTAAGTAATGACAGAGATAGCCTATGAGGCTACTGTTTTGGTTCCAACATGGAAATTCTTTTGTCTTTCTGTTTCAGAAACTCTCCAATCCCATCCCTTGGCAGAGGATTGGTTATAAAGCAAGCCTGACCATTTAGGCCCATGGATGGTCAAGGGAGTGTCTGATTTGTGAGGTGATGGAAAAAGACAGAGAGAGAGAAAGGAAGCAAGGAGGGAGGAAGAGAGAAAGAGAGACCACAGATAATAAAAGCTGGAAATACCAGATCAGAGCAGGTAAAATGTACTGTGATCTGAATGAATTCTGAAGTTTTGATTTTATGTGTTTCCCCAGTGCATGTTTGTGTGGCTGTGCTGTTTCTTTAGAAGGTTTATATAGAAACAAATAACAATCCTGACAGTAATTTAGCTAAAAACAAAATAAACAAACAAAACCCAGGTGTGCGTTGCCTAGGAGGAAGTGAGGATAGCCTATATTTTCTTTTCCATTTTATACATCACTTAGAGCTTACTGCAATGATTCCACAAAGTCAGGAGACTTTAAAAAGTTAATGAGAAATATGTAAGAAAAGCCTGTTGTGTGTTATTTTTGTGTATCTTGTAATGTCCAGGGTTTGTCACACAGGGAAGCAAGGCTATTTTAATGGCTTTCATTTTTATTGCACTAGATTTGCAGAAAGCACCCTAAACCTTCCAAGCTAATAAATAAAAAATATTGTGATCTTTACTTGGTTGGCCAACAAGTAAAGATTTTGGCACTGGAATTTTTAAAACTTATTCTCCTATTACTTGACCTCAAAAACTTTACATTCATTGTTGCAAATGTATAATGCTAGTTGAGTTAAACCATGGCATGGATTTTGATAGTTTAGTACTATGTCCTACTTGATCACAAAGGACTGGGTAATCAGCTTCACCCTTAATCGTGACTTTTTGTGACTTCTTTTTGTGTTGGTTTCTTATAAAGTGAGTTGAATTCCAGTTTAACTTAATATGAATGTATTTTTCTCTCCAATTAAATTAAAAATCCCTTGAAGGTAGAGACTCTATGTTATATTTTTCTATTACCTCTAGAGCAGGGTTAACTAAAGAATGTCCCATGAAAAACCACTTCCTTGAGATTACAGTAAATATTTTTTTAAAAAGTTGTCTTCTTAAATAAGGTAGAAAAACTTGTTTTTTTTTTTTTAATTGTTAGTGTATAACACTTCAGAACACTTAAAATGCAAACATATCCCATGTCCCAAAGCCGGGAACATGTTTGTAAGAATTCCCAAACATATTTGAACATAAACTTTTTCTTGAGAGGGAAGGGTAAGTGAGATGACAAGATATCTAAGGGAAAATATACAATGTAAAATGTTCCTCTGCAGTACATGGTCTACTATTATGAACATGATCTGTGTCATAGGTGGGCATAAAGATTCTCTTATTGACTTTAAAAAATTCTTTCATGAGGAATGATGCTAACTTATTTTTCCAAAGAGGGAAAAATAATTTTAGCACTTACAATCAAGTAAATCGTCTTTATTTAAACAATATCTCGATTTAAGTTTTTAAAGAAATATTTAAATGTATGGTTTTATAAAAGCAAGAAACAAATTTGTTGAAAATAGCTAAATTCACATTTAATGCATTATTTAAAATTTATGTCACATGTTTATTTGCAAAGATCTCTAGTGGATAGCCAATAAATTTTAGGGCATTCTGTTTCCAGTATGGTGAATATCTTATATCATTTATACTTCTAGCTATAAGAAAAAAAGAAATCTAAAAAAGTTGAATAGCATTTGAGTGATACCAGGGAAGAAATGATTTAGGGAGATAAAATCCTGAAGAGTAGGGGAATGCAGGTAGATGAAAGCAATATGCAATTCTGCTTTCTCAAGCAACATATCTGAGAGACTGGAAAACTGAAAAGAACTTTGGGCAATCTTGTGGTGCTCAGGAGGCTAAAAATTGGAGTTCAGGACTTGTGAAGGAGGAAGGGCAAGAAAAATACTCCAGTCTTTCAACTGGGACCTGTGAAGGGCTATATTTCCGAGTACTGGCAATCCAAAAAAGACCAGCTCTTATAAAGACTGAAGTTTTGTTTTGAATCAGTTCACTTCCTAAAAGAAAGTACTCTGCCTCTCTCATGTAGCTGCCTGCCAAGGGCAAAGGTAAACCTTTTCTGGAGGAAAGTAACATCATCCAGCAACTCAAATTACTTCTGCAATTTTGTTCATAAGACAAGGTCAGATAGATATTCAATAAGAAATAGCAGGACACCACAGAGAAAGAACAGAAATGTCTAAAATAATGGACAATAGAAACAGACCCATAGGAGATCCAGATACTGGAGTTATCACAAAGATTGTTGAGAAAACTGTTCACAAGAATCAGAATATATATAATAAGAAAAATTGAAACTATAGAAAATTTTCAGGAGAAAATGTTTAACTCTTATCCACTAATTCAACACTATTAATTGACCATCAAATGTGAGCCAAAAAGAACAAAGAGAAGAAAAGAGAACAAAAGGGAAAGAAATTATACCCTTGTGACACTTAATTCTTGTATTAGTTTAGTGTGAAAGTAACTGCAGTTTTTGCATTGTTGAAATCTGCCATTTAATATTCGAATATATTCTTAAATAAATGTGGTTATGTTATACATCATTTTAATGCTCATTTCTCACTTTGCGTTTTTTTTTTTACTAATGACTTATTACTTGCTGTTTATTTTATATGTATTTTAAACTATGGAAATGATGTTAGACAAAAGCAAATTTGAGTGATTTTCTTATGCAAGTCAAAAATGGGTTATAAAGCAGTGGAGACAATACACACAACATCAACAAGACGTTTTGCCCAAGAGCTGCTAATATACAGTGCAGTGGTGGTTCGAGAATTTTTACAAAGGAGACGAGAGCCTTGAAAATGAGGAGCATGGTGGCTGGCCATTGGAAGTTGACAATAACCAATCAAGAGTAATCATCAAAGCTGATCATCTTATAACTACATGAGAAGTTGCCAAAGAACTCAACGCCAACCATTCTACAGTAATTTGGCAATCTGAAGCAAATTGGAAGGGGAAAAATCTCAATAAGTGGGTGCCTCATGACCTGAGCAAAAGTTTTAAAAACTTGTTTCGAAGTGTCATCTTCTCTTATTCTACACAAAAACAATGAACCATTTCTTGATTGGATTGTGATGTGTGACAAAAAGTGGATTTTATATAACAACCAGTGATAACCAGCTCAGTGGCTGGATCGAGAAGCAACTCCAAAGCACTTCTGAAAGCTAAACTTGCACCAAAAAAGGTCATGGTCACAGTTCAGTGGTCTGCTGCTGTTCTGATCCACTACAGCTTTCTGCATCCTGGCGAAACCAATGCATCTGAGAAGTATGCTCAGCAAATTGATGAAATGCTCCAAAAATTGCAATGCCTGCAGCCAGCATTCGTCAACAGAAAGGGGCTGACTCTTCTCCATGACAATGCTTGATCACAGTTCTCACAACCAATGCTTTAGAAGTTGAACAAATTGGACTATGAAGTTTGGCCTCCTCCGCCATATTCACCTGACTTTTCGCCAACTGACTACCACTTCTTTAAGCTTCTTTACAACTTTATTAGAGGGAAAATGCTTCCACAACCAGCAGGATGCAGAAAATGCTTTCCAAGAGTTCATCAAATCCCAAAGCATGGATTTTGACACTACAGGAATAAACAAACATATTTCTCATTAGCAAAAATGTGTTGATTAAAATGATTCCTATCTTGATTAATAAAGATGTATTTCAGCCTAATTTGAAATTCATAGTCCAAAACTGCAATTACATTTGCATCAACCTAGTAGCTACAGACAAAAATAAATAATACATATAAGTAAATAAATAATGTTAGAACACTGTAAGTAACAAAGGAAAAAATAGATAAGAAACTTCAGGTGGGATGGTGCAATTGAGGTAAGTGGATATAAGTTAGATACAGTTGAAAGACAGGCCTCATTTAGAAGGTGACATTCATACAAAGCCTTGAAGCTGACATCCTGATAAGCCCAGTAAGTGAGGCTGATAATTGTAGGGAAAGCATTCTAGGCAGAGAGAAAGCCACTGCTAAGACCCTAAAACAGGAAATTAACTTGCAAATTCAAAGAACAGTGAGGCTATGAGTGTAGATGGAGTAGAGTTAATTAGAGGGAGAGAAGTGGTGGTAGAAATCAGGAGGCGGGGTTAAATAATATTGAACCTTATTGATCAAAGGGACTTTGACTTCTTCACTAAGTTATATAGGAAGCCTTCAGAGAGCTCTGAACAGAAAGGGCTATAATCTGTTATAATTTTTTTGGTTTTTTTTTTTTTTTTTTTTTTTGAGACAGGGTCTCACTCTGTTGCCTAGGCTGGGGTGTAGTGGTGCAATCTTGGCTCACTGCAACCTCCTCCTCCCGGGCTCAAGCAATTCTCTCACTTCAGCCACCCGAGTAGCTGGGACCATAGGTGGGCACCACTGTGCCTGACTAATTTTTGTATTTCTTGTAGAGACGGGGTTTTGCCATATTGCCCAAACTGGTCTTGAACTCCTAAGCTCAAGCTATCCACCTGCCTTGGCCTCCCAAAGTGCTGGGATTACAGACGTGAACCACTGCGTCCTTGCTGCTCAGTTACAAAGACAACAAAATCTGGAGCAGTTAGAGAGTACTGTAGAAAACCGGGAGAGAGCTTAGTGTGGCTCAGACATAGTTGAAATCAGAATAACATGGAAAAGTGATTGGATTAGATTCTGTACACATTTTGAATTTGGAGCCATTATCAATTTCTTAATGGGTTGACTGTTGGATCTGAAAGAGTAATTATTAACAGCCACCTCTTTTACTCTTGAAAAAGTTCCAGTGTAGACCATAAATTGTATGATCACCTTAGTTAAATATGAGTAAACCTCTCTAGGTCATGGTGTATCATTATTTTAATATACTCTTTGATCCTAAATTTTAATGATTTATATAGAATCATCTAATTAAGAGTGATTTAAATTTCTCAATGATTCAGAAAAGTTTAAACACCATAGAATGATCTGTTTTATAAAGATTTTTTAAAATTTACACCGGGCTCAGTGGCTTATGTGTGTAAAACCCAGCATTTTGGGAGGCCAAAGTGGGAGGATTGCTTGAAGCCAGGAGTTCAAAACCAGCCTGGGGAATATAATGAGATCCTGTCTCTATCAAAAAATACAAAAATTAGCCAGGCATGGTTGCATGGGCCTGAGTCCCACCTACTTGGTAGGTTGAGACAGGAGAACCACTTGAATCTGGGAAGTCAAGGTTGCAATGAACTGTGATGGTGCCACTGTACTCAAGGCTGGGCATCAGAGTGTGAGACCCTGTCTCAAAAAAAAAATCACTTTTGAATCTGTCTTGGTATGGTAGTCTTTAAAGAAGTAGTTTTCTTAGTTTTGGGGGCTTGGTCACCTTTCTCTTTGGGTCATTTTAACCATTCATTTCTTCTGTGAAGATTTCATTAATCTATTTGACCCTGTTGGCATTTTTTTTACAAAAGTATTCTTTTATAATTCTTTTAATATTTTAATATTTATTTATTCTTAATTAGATTACCCAGTAGTTTATCTTATTCTACTATCATTATTTTCTTTTTGGGAGAGGGTAATATAGCCAGCTCTGGATTTATTTATCAATCTTTCAATCTTTTAATTTACCCATTTATATTACTAATTAATTTATCTTGCTTTACTTGTATCTTTTTCTAAGAGTTCCATATATAATATTTCCTAGAAATTTTCATTTTCAAGGTCTATATTATTTGTTACAGAGAGTTTTGAGAGTTATAGCTATATAAAATTGATTCTATTTTATGTAATGCTTTTGCCTGGAATATTTCTTTATGTAGTATTAGTATCATGGCTCTGGTATATTCTTGCTCATTCTTTCGTTTTCAAGTATTTTGGGTTATTTTATTTTAGAACTACTTTCTAGGTAATACAAAGTTGAGTTTTGTTCTTTGACTCAATTTTTAAAAATTAATTCCTTTTAATGTTAGCTGTTTTTCCTCTGATCTTACTTTGCAGTTTTAGTACTGTCTTACTATTTTCTTTTATTCCTACATTTCACTATATAATCATGTTCATTCATATTTAGGGTGTGTGCGTGTGTGTGTGTGTGTGTGTGTGTGTGTATTTAACTCTTAATTTAGAAAGCATGTATCTGTTTTGAGTTCTATTTGGGAGTTAGCCGTTTAATTACCAATAATATGCCAGCATTTATAATTTTTAAATTATCAACTTAGATATAAAACTATTTCTATTGAAATTATCCCACTTATACCATTTTTTAATAGCTTCCTGCTACCATTGGGCTTTAGTGGAATTATTATTATTTTAAAATTTTGTCACAGTCTATTACAAGGGAATTTTCTTTTTCAGCCATCTAAGAGTTTTATATAAAATGTAAGTAATAATTTTATAACTGTAATTACACATTTATTTAATTTTACACACATTCAAATGAATTAAGTGCTTAAATTTTTAAATTTATTTATCAATCAACAAATATTTATTGAGGGCTTTCTACGTGCTCGGCATCGTGCTGGACAAGGGAGATACAATGGAGCCCATGAAGATAGGACATCAGCTCTCACCAAGAAAGACAACAGAACAAGTATATGCATGAATCAATAAAGTAACCAGACTCATGCAGACAACAAAATGACTAGTGTAGAATCAGGGAAAAGGTACCTTCTCCACCTAAAGTGGTCAGATAAGAAATTTTAGAGGAGGTACCACTTAAATCAAAGCATCAGAAAAAGCCCACTATAAAAAAGCAAGGATAATAACATTCTAAGCAGATAGGCAGAGAAAGTTACATGCAGAGTACCTGAGAGTGCAACACAGCTTGGTATGTTTAAATTTTTTTGTGAAAAATTAGACCTTCACAATGACCTTTAGCAATAGGATATACATAACTGCATAAGCTTAGTGTTCATTGGAACACTAGGTATCAATGGGTTAAGAAACTGGAAGATGGCCTGTGAGAATCACACCAAGCAAATAGTATAAATTCAGGCTCCACAATGGGGCATGATGCTCTGATTTTCTTCTTTCATGAATAGATAGCAAGCTTCCATGGAGTTTCCAAGAACAATTAATTGTAATATCTAAATCCCCTTTCAACAATCAGGGCAATTAAGAGCTATTTTCTACTGGTGTTTGTTAAAACTGTAAATATTGTGTATATATATATATATCAATTAATGTCAAGAAATGTTAAGGATGTAAGATTTTCACCCTGCAAGCTAACAAACTTGTCATACTTTCATGGAGTTTAACAAGACATGAGATTCTTTGGTCAGAGACAAGAGGCTTTATTGCTCATGGCACAGAAAGCAGTATGAGCTTCATGTTTACATCAGTTTCTTCTGTTCCCTCATGTCCCATGGAACAAAGCAGAGGGCCTTGTGTAATTTTCTAAGTGAAAAATTATGTAGTAATATTTGTTTCATGGCTGAGGAGCCCTAAGGTTAGGTAACTTGAATCTTTCATAATCGGCAGTCAGCAAATCTGCCTGACGTTTGTTTCAGAAGGAGAAATTACCTTTATTATGTTGAACATGAAGCAAACTTGCTCCTTGCTCCAGAGATGAATACTAACTCTAACTTCCAAGGCTGTTTGCTACATGAACATCCTTGAAAAGACAGTTAAAAATTAAAGGACAGTTAGTGTCCCTGCTCAACACACATGCAGAAATATGAGAGACTTACAAAGAATCATCCTCCAATAATTAATTCCTAGGAAAGATTTTGCTTTTCCATATGTGATGTTAATGCTGGTTTTCTGTTTTGCTTCTATCCTTCTGGAATAGCTGAACGTTGATGAAAACGCTATGCATGCTTTTCTCTTGTCAACCATACTAGCATTCTCAATGACCTATTACTTCATGCTTAATAGTATGTGAATTACTGTAGAATTTAGTTTAATAAATATTTGCTTAATAAATCAATTCCTATCCCTTCTTAAATAACTTACTATGCTCAGCCCTGCTTACAGAATATCATACATTCTTATTTCAAACGACCATTATAATGAAAATAAGTGTTAATATGTATTTGGGTATTCAGTGCAATTTCAGAAACTAACACTTACTAATTAGTGAACAATTTTGAAAAACCTTCCAGGAGAGATTTACTTTGAAATTATAAACTTTTTATTTTATTTCAGTAGATAGCCAAATAAGAACCAGTTTCACACAGTGGATTGGCTTATTGCATTAAAAAGATACAGAATATGAAGCTAAAAAACCAAAACCAAATAAGAAACAAAAACAAACTTAGAGGATTTACTTTTCATCTTAAGCGAGATAGTCAATGAATTTCCTATAGTCTTGGGGATCTCTAATCTCACAGAAATGATTAGCTCTGGGAATATAAAGACATAGAAGTGAAGTTTAGCAATATAGATCATCCAACAAATTTTAAGAATGATCTCCTTGAAGAGTAAAAAGAGATGGGTTCTTTTTTTCCAGAAAACGAGGCAACAGATGGTATAGAAATATAGCAGTATCATATACATACTTCAAAAGGAACTCAATTTTTTTTTTTTTTTTTTTTTTTTTTTGTGCTGGAGTCTTCCTCTGACGCTCAGGCTGAAGTGCAGTGGCACAATCTTGGTTGACTGCAACCTCCGCTTCCTGGATTCAAGCTAATTCTCCTGCCTCAGCCTCTTGAGTAGCTGGGATTACAGGAGTGCGCCACCACGCCTGGCTAATTTTTTTTTTTTTTTTTTTTTTTTTGTATTTGTAGTAGAGACAGGGTTTCATCATGTTGGCCAGGCTAGTCTCGAATTCCCAACTTCATGATCTGCCTGGCTCAGTCTCCCAAAGTGCTGGGATTACAGGCGTGAGCCACCACAATCAGCCCATTTGATTTTTTTTATCAGTCATCTCAACTGCCAAGTCCTAAAGAGGGTTGATGCTGGTCTAGGATAATAAAACAGATGATAGACCTGGGCAGGTTTTGTAAGTCATATTAAAGTATGGAAAACAACAGAATTTAGGCTAAAGTTACATGATACTTTTATCCATTTATGATTTTTTTCATGGTAAAAAATGCTAAAGTTGATCTATTTTCAAAACACATTGAAAACAGTGAGGCTAGGCAGGTCAGATACTTACATGCTTTAGAATGAGTAGCGTGCACTACATGCTAAACGGTATCTTAGAAACTGAAAATGAAAAGTAAAGCACAACATTTTTTTCTATTAAAAATTGAAATATTGATAAAAAAAGTTAACAAGTAATTACAATAATGCAAGTGCTTTTATGATTGAGACATGAAATGATTACATTTCTTATTCCCTTATCAGTGGGTAAGAAACTGATGGGTTATCATAATTAGAAATATTAGCTTCATATTCTCGTATATGGCAACTTATTGTAGAAGTTATTAGGGTCGTTTCGGAGAACATGAAATTTTGCTTGAAGAGGATATAGGCATACAGGATTCCCATACTGGCAAATATTCATTTATAAAATATTATTAAATATCTTATAAAAATTATTCTCATACCACACAAAAATAAAATGTTGTCTGGATAGTATGTGACAAGACCTTTTTTTTTGAGACAGAGCCTCTCTCTGTCACCCAGGCTGGAGTGGAGTGGTTCGATCTCCGCTCACTGCAACCTCCGCCTCTCGAGTTTAAGCAATTCTCCTGCCTCAGCATCCTAAGTAGCTGGGATTACAGGCGCATGCCACCACAATTAGCACATGCTGGCTAATTTTTGTATTTTTAGTACAGACAGGGTTTCATCATGTTGTCCAGGATGGTCTCGAACTCTTGACCTTATGATCCACCCACCTCAGCCTCCTAAAGTGCTGGGATTACAGGCATAAGCCTTTTAAAAAACTGATATCAAAAATTTTAAATTTCTTTCCTAATTTGAACTCTTTTTCTACCCTATGTATAAATACTTTTTACAGAATAATGTAAACTGGTCCCTTCCTCTCTCCTTTCCTTCCTTTATTTCTCAAATAAATTTATCCCTACAAAGTAAACTACTACTGAAATAAACTACTACTGATACTAAACTATGAGTCTCTTGACAAAAGGAATTGTACATTTTCCATATTTGCTTTCCCAGTATGGGTCCAAAGTACCCTCTCTGTGATGTGCTTGACACATAGGTAATACTCAACAAAAGTTTGCTCTATATAAGAATGCCATCAACTGAAAAACCTGTATACCTCCAAGTGTACAGTTATTCAGCTGTAGTTTAAGTAGTTCTGAAATTGAATTTGATATTACAAAAAATTTCAGGCCAGGCGCGGTGGCTCACACCTGTAATCCCAGCACTTTGGGAGGCCGAAGCAGGTGGATCACGAGATCAAGAGATTGAGACCATCCTGGTCAACATGGTGAAACCCTGTCTCTACTAAAAATACAAAAATTAGCTGGGCATGGTGGCGCACGCCTGTAGTCCCAGCTACTCGGGAGGCTGAGGCAGAATTGCCCGAACCCAGGAGGTGGAAGTTGCGGTGAGCCGAGATGGCGCCATTGCACTCCGGCCTGGGTAACAAGAGCAAAACTCCGTCTCAAAAAAAAAAAAAAAATTTAGGCTTAGGTATCAACTGGCTTGTTGCATCCTCATTTACCCTACATACCCTCCCATTAGGATATCTTAATAACTGAGAGAAATGCAAAATAATAGCTCTTAAAACTAAGACATTATTTACTAATTCATTTCCTGTGTTTGACATATGTTCATTGAGTTCTTACTATGTGAAGTCATTATTCTAGATATTGAGAATAGAGCAGTCACTAACAAACACATTTCCTGACTTCAAGTTTATATTCTAGGGCAGAATATTTTTCAAATAGGTAAATAAATATGCAGTGCAATGCTAGATAGCAATAGGTACTACCAAAAAAATGTAAATAATATAAGGACATAGAAAATTTGGGGGAATACCTCTTTGATAAGATAATTTGCAGCAGAGACTTGAATAATGTAGGGGAAACAGCTGTGGAAATAGCTAAGGGAAAAATGTTTGAGGCAGAGAGAAGAATGAAAGCAAAGGCTTTCAGGTAAGAGAATATTCAGCAAGTGAAAAAGGAGCCAGCAGGCCGGTGTGGCTGTGGCAGAGTGGACACAGTGTGGCAGTCAGAGAGGTACTGGAGAAGTAGGCAGAGACCAGATCACTTGGGGCTCCAGAGATGGTCAGGCCTTTGGATTTTATTCTAACTGAAATTGGAAGCTCTGGAAGGATTTTGGACATGTGGTTGATGTATTTAGATTTGCTTTAAAAGGATCACCTTGGTTACTCTGTGCTAAATAGACTGTAATAAATGAAACAAGAGTTGAGCATGGAGAGAAGACTTTGAAAGAAGCTTCTAGGAACTAAGGCAGGGAAGGGATTGAATGGAAAAGTTGAAGGCCCTAGCGAAGAACAAGGTGGGAAGAGGCTTCCACTTGGTCCCTCTGTATACTCTTCTCTAGAAGGTGCCGGACATTACTTGCTGATAATTAACCTGTGATAATTTAGAAAATTAGACAGCATGGCTGCAAGGTACTTCTCATCTTATTAAAGATGCATGAACAAACAAATAAACACAAACCAATAGAAGGCAATGAAAATATTTCCACAGAACAGAATATATTTTTAAAGGATTTTACTTCAGCAAGCAGAAGGCAGTTTGCGAAAGCACAAGCTTTCTGTTCTTCATTAAGTACCAGAAACATGGAAATGGTTCGATGGCTGAAGAGTATCCTGTAGTCATGTGGTCAACTGGACTGGTGATTTCTGTGATCATGTGGGTGTTATTTTGTTTTTAGATTGAGGAAGGCTTTACAATTCAGGCACTTGTAAATTGGGGACTAACCTGCATTCAGCATGGAGTTTTAGAATCAGAAAGACCCAAATATAAATCTTCCCAGCATCTGCACTTGCTGTTAATGTGATCTTGGACAAGTCACTTGACATTTCTGATCTTCACTTATCGACTGTAAAATAAGAAAAACAGTGACCACTCTGCTGACACATGGATTTTGTGAAGATCAAATGGACTAATGTGACTGAATGCTTTCTCTACTGTAAAGAAACATTTTATTCCAGTTGTTATTACCACCTTCATTATTATAATTCATGCTAAGAATAATCATGTTAATAAGTATGGTAACAATAAGGTGATACTAATACAAATCATCTAGAGGATCCACCAATGTAACCAAAGAAACTTTAATATTTTTCCCTTTGGTAATGGATTTAAAAAACATGTTTTTAGAAAAGTACTTTACAAATTAATGAGCTTAGATAAAAATCATTTATGTACTCCACAAACACAACTGAATGAGTACTGGGTGCTGGGTACTATGGTAGAATATTAGTAGCCACCAAGAAAAAACAAATTATGAATCTGCTTTCTGAGGCGTTGTCTGGTAAAGAAGTTGAGATACATGCATTAAACAACCTAAGGGAAACTGAAGGGTACTCTAGGTGAGATATAAAATATGGACATCTGAGATATGCAATAAGATCCCAATGAATTGTGGCTAATATCAGACACCTGTACACATAGTGGATCAAATACTATTTCTTGAAATGTTATCCTCTTAATTGATATGAAACTATCAAAATTTCTTAGTTCTCTCTTCTGACACTTACAGTTTATTAAAAAATGTCCAGCAGGAGCAACATGGTGAGATTCTCTTGTCTCAACAAAAATTTAAAAATTAGCCAGGAGAGGCTAATTAGTGGTGGTACATGGCTGTGGTCCCAGGTATTAGGAAGGCTGAGGCTGGAGGATTACTTGAGTCCAGGGGGTCGAGACTGCAGTGCAACTTGATTACACCACTGCACTTTAGCCTGGAGAAGAGAATGAGACCCTGCCTCAAAAAAGAAAAAAAAAATGGATACGCAATGCTTCTATGAGGAAATTAAGATAGGTATTGAGGACTAAGCTCTGATTTTTTAACTTGCCAAATTCCTACTTAAGGGGTCTAGGGAGTCATTCCTTACAAACCATAAATTCTCACCAGATAGGTTTTAATTGACCCTATATGTCCTGACTGACTTTTCAGTCCAACTCTGGCATAACATTATGAGACAAGGAAAAAAATATTTAACCCCCAAATACATTTCCTTGCCATACCTTGAAATTGCCTTATAGAGTCTCTTGTGGGAAAAATCCGTATCCTATAGAGAATCCCCTTACCCCTTTGTTTTCCTTCCTGTCCTTCCAGATCCAGGAGATAATCGACTAAGGAACAGGTACGCTTTTAGGTCCAATAAGAAACATTTTACAACCTGCTATGTCTCTGAAGTCTGCTATCTGAGAGATTCCTCTGCACAGTAAAACTTAGTCTCCACAATCTTTTATCTTAAACTGAACACTCCTTTTCATTAATCTCAGGTCTTCAAATAAACTCAACCAATTGTCAACCAGAAAATGTTTAAATTCACCTATAGCCCAGAAGCCCCCAGCAAACTTTGAGTTGTCCTGCCTTTCTGAACCAAACCAATTTATTTATCAAATGTATTTGATTAATCTCTCATGCCTCCCTAAAATATATAAAACTAAGCTGTACCCCGACCACCTTGGGCACATGTTCTCAGGACTTTCTGATGGCTGTCTCATGGGCCATCGTCATTCATATTTGGCTCAGAATAAATCTCTCCAAATATTTTGCCATTTGACTGTTTTCATCAACAAGTATTTTAACCTACATTATGCTCCCTAATACCATAAGTTAGTGAAGACTCATCAGAATACACATCAAATAAAAGAATAATTTAAAAATTTAGATACTGTGTGAAAATGGATAGTAACTTCGATGACATATATTTTTGAATGAATATATCTAAAAAAAAGTTATAGCTGTTTTTGCTTTCCCCCGACTTCTTAACATTTTATAAGATTGATCATATTTTTTATGCTAACTGAAATTCAGATATTATGCTCCATACAAAATCTTTAACGACTTTGGCATTTTATGGGAAAAAGGGAACCCTCGGCTAAAGTGTGGAGTGAACTGGGGACTCACTGTTTCTTCACACACATAATAATGCTAATAGCTCCTAAAGTTCCAAACTTTCTTCATTTAATTGCTTTTAATACAAAGATGTATCCCATGAATGGAAGCTTTTTATTTTCCATTAAATTGATCTTTGAATATGAAAGTCAACAGGAAACACAGAGCACTTTCATTACATTTTTGAACTGATAGGCTCATACAGAGCATCCTAGTCTCAGCAGAAATCTCATTTAACAAGGCATCTACTTTAAGTAGTCAGAATGTCAACAATTTCTTTCAGATCCTTTTCTTTCCTTGGATACGGAGACATCCCAGGCATACTGAATTATGCTTTTTTGCTTTGATGGGCAGATTAGCTTGTCTAAGGCAGCAACACTTCATGCACACAGTTAGCTTTCTTCTTCAGGTTTCCAAGCTGTCCCTGTGTTATGCTTTTGTCTCAAACCATATAAGGAGAAAATCATGCTAAGTCGTCTCAAGGCCAGAGATTGTCATCTTGCAAAGGTAGCTAAAGTTTGATTCCTATAGCTCATTCAGGTGTGTTTTTGTGCAACGTTAAATAGAACAGTAGTATGGCGGGACTTTGAAGAGTGTGTCCTAGCCTTGACCTTTTGTTCATCAGTTCCAGGACCTTGAACGCTTGTAATTAAAGTTAGCTATAAACAAATTAAGAACACGGACATCACAAAGAAGGAACTCTTCATATTTTATTATTGCTATTCACAGTTTGGTTTTGCCCACTAATCTCTAGAGCTCTATAAATCAGAATGAACAAAATCTATTTCCTGTCCTTTTTTTGAGACATGATCTCACTTTGTCACCCAGGGTGGAGTGCAGTGGCGTGAACAGGGCTCACTGCAGCCTCAATCTCCCAGGCTCTAGCCTTCCTCCCTTCTTAGCCCCTCAAGGAGCTAAGACTACAGATGTGCATCACCATGGCTGGCTAATTTTTATTTTATGTAGAAACAGAGTCTCACTGTGTTGCCCAGGCTAATCTCAAACACCTGGACTCAACTGATCCTCCTACCTCAGCCTCCCAAAGTGCTGGGATTACAGATGTGAGCTGCTCTGCTGTCTGTGATTTAATTCTAACAACAGACTTAACCCAGTTTTACCTTTTTCTTTCTTAGCCATTAAATTTTGGTTCAATCTTCATAAATTGGAATTTCCTGTTACCTGAAAGTATATGATTTTGATAATGTACTGAAAGTTGCTATTGTTTCTCTTTCTTTACTTTTTAAAATATTTGTCTTTATTCCCTTGTTTTTCATACACAGAAAATTCAATCTCCTTTTTTTCCTAGTTTGTTCTGATGCTAGATTTGAAAGTTAGGATGAAGGTGGTATAGAATAGAAGCTACGTCCATAGAAGAACCTTCTTAGAAAACAAGCAAAAGTATAAAAATTTCATTTACAGAATCACTACTAAATGATTTTAACCCCAAATTTCTGCAAACAAGATATTTTAAATCTATCATGAGAACTTATTAAATTTACTACTTTTATAAGACAGAGAGCAAATATTCCATGTTTGTTTCATTTGAGTGTTCAGAACTTACGGTTTCAAGATGGTTAAAAAAAACCACACACACATATTTTCACAACTTTCTCCCAAAAATTACCCAAATTCAAAAAGAACAATAAATAGGAACAGTATATCTTCATGAAATCAGATAATATTTGTAAATCTGAAAGTCAATATATGAAGACGGAAGGACTTAGAAGGCTGGCAAATGATTTGAGATAAGACAGTTGTTAAAAGGCGATGCTTGTAGTTCTGAGAAATTCCCAATGGAGCATCCTAAATAAAAATTAAGAACTGGAGGTACCAGGTACTTCTGAAGACTTGGATGCAGTTGGAACCACAGCTATAAACAAAAAGATTGCTTAGAAAATCCCTTTCTGGAGCCCAGAATGCCAAGTGACTTTTCTTTCCTCATCAGAGATTGAACCAGAGCCAACCTCCGACACAGGGGATTTCAGACCCAGCAGAAGGAGAGGATTAAACAAAAGAATAAGGGAAAATGTGAATTCTGAAAGAGATACCCAGCAGAAATGTTAATTTATAGAGACAGGGTGCTTTTCACCAAATAGTTTGATAGGATAATACAGTGGGGAGAGGATATTAATTAACATGTGTTCTCTTTTAGAAAGTTGCTTTCCTATCCTAGAAAAAAATAGGACTTTTTGCATTCAGTTGATATAATGGTTGTTATGGCAACTACTTTGCATTGAATGACAAGGCGGTAAGCATTTGTATCCAGCTTTGGGTTGATGCAGCCACATTGTTTTTTTCTCCAAATGAATGGTTAAATTTCTAAAGTGAATAAGTACATTTTCAATAGAAAAAGATGCAAAATATATAAATAAAATCTACTGTCAGTTCACAATTTTTCAGCAGGCTGAGTATGAAAGCCTCCCAGAAGGGACTACTGGGTGAAAGTTGGTTTAAGTAAAAATGAAATCTTGACAACTCATCAAGCTCAGTATTTACCAATATTCACCAATGTCCAGAGGCTTTTTAGTGGTACTGTTTGCATCATCTACTCCACAACATTTACTGGGAACTTTTGATACAGCATATGCATATTCAGAAAAAAAAAAAAACCACATAGGCTAGGGAAAAGAAGATAGAGTTCCTTTTTGTAATATTCAGACTATAGCTATAAATGTCACATAAATCTGCTTAAAATTGTCTTCTTTTAATCAGCTCATCATTACAAATTTCAGACATGTTTTCTACATTAGAAACTAGAGCTTTTTATTAATTTATTTGAAGTACTTTATCTGCTTAACATTTAATGAGATTTCAAGCAATTGTTTAAGTCTGATGATATTTTGCAGTCCATTACTTTAGCAAATAAACAAAATCTTTGTTCTTTTGTATAAACTTTCACATTTCCACAACCTTCAGGATAAGAAAAATGGTTTATGGACCAGATGTCATTTGACCGTAAAAGTTTCTTTTAAAGAAATCATCAAGATGCT
Organism: Saimiri boliviensis; assembly: GCF_048565385.1. NCBI lineage: Eukaryota > Metazoa > Chordata > Mammalia > Primates > Cebidae > Saimiri > Saimiri boliviensis. Next base: position 37,355,704 of record NC_133465.1, read on the forward strand.
GGACTAGAGATATCTTAATGATATGATGAATCCTTAAACACTTTCTTCAGATTTCTCTATGATCCTTTCAGATTGTGATAAATTCTGATGGTTTATTTATTTATAAAGAGGCATTTCCATCTTGAGAAAAATAAGCGAGAAGAAAGATAACTGATTTCAAGAGCAAATCTTCATAAAAACGTGGGAATGCATTGTGGCAACGATAACTCAGAAAAACTGACAAGCCACAGCAAAGAGTATATCGCAGCTTCCGAATGCATAACAAATGTCAAGAATTGCTGAGCCAAAATGTTAAATTGTCAAAAGAATGGTTTTGCTCTATGCATTTTAACCACGGGGAAAGGAAATGTGTCAACAATCACTGGTTGATAATATTATCTTAAACTGTTAATTATAAACTACAAGAAAGATAAGACTTTCAGCAGTTGATGGCTAGGAAATTTATCATAATTTTGTAGTAGGCACTAAAGGATATTAGCTATAGGTGAATTAGAATAATTTCAGTCGCCAGTTTATTCTAAAACACCTGTCATGTGACAGTTAATAAAACATGACAAATTTCTCCCCTTGCTTCCCACCTCCCCACGCAAAGAAACAAACACTGTTAACATTCAGTGGAAACTGAGCTTGCCTGGATCCAAAGAAAACGTAAATCCCTTTTTAAAGTCAGTGGTTTTCCTGGGGGTGGTCCTCAGACAAGCAACAGCCATAACATCTGGAAACGTCTTAGAAGGTCCTAGAATCACTTTGGAATTGAGGCCCCACACCAGACTTTCTGAATCAGCATATCTGGGGATAGGGCTCAGCAATCTGTATTTTATCAACCCTTGCAGGTGATTCTAATGTTAAAGTCACTGTATAGGTGAAAAGGGAGGCAGACAGGGAAGTGCTGGGGAGAGAAAGGGAGGGTCCCTGGCAAGGGCTCCACCCTCGGGCCTGTGCCCATGGATCTAAGTGAGAATAGGCACTCTGGGTTTTCAGGCCCAAATGTTGCATTTTCTAAGACCACTCAGGCCTGCCACGCCCCACAATCCTGTGCCCATATAAACGCAAGATACCTTAGCAGGCACACACACAAATGGCTGGGCGTCGAGAAGAGTAGAGCACACCGAAAGACACTGGCAGACCAGCAATGGCGGAACTACGTGGACACTGAAGGGAATTCGGCCGGGGCAATCCAGAGGGGAGTTTGGCCGCTGAGCAGCCTGACCCCACAGGAAGGAAACGTCCCACTCCATCCCCCTGCTGGTTCCCCATCCATGCTGCTGAGAGCTACCTCCGCTACTGAATAAAACGTCACACTCATCTTCCAAGTCTACATGTGATCTGATTTTTCCAATACCCTAGGGCAAGAACCCAGGATGCAGAAAGCCCTCTCTCTGTCTTTGTAACAAGGCAGAGAGTCTAGTTGAGCTGATTAACACAAGCTGCCTGCAGACGGCAAAACCTTAAAAGAGCACATTGTAATACGTGCTCACTTGGGCTTCCGGAGTTGTAAACACTCACCCCTAGATGCTGCTGTGGGTGGGATCAGAACCGAAAATGCTCCCCAACCTCTGTACCTGCCAGGCTGCATGCTCCCCCTAGAAATTGAGCATTGGGGGCACCAAAGAAGCGAGCCACACCCCTGTCGCACGCCCTGTGAGGGACATAAGGGAACACTCCCATTTCATAAGATCCTAAAACCATTCTGTATGTTGGAAACTCAGCTGTAACACTTATCCTTAAATACCCATTCAAAAGGTACAAAAATATAGTTCAATAGTCCATCTCAAAATATGTCCAGCATGGTATCTAGTATTGGAGAAAAAAGTTTCTGCCTCTTTTGGCACTGGATGATGCATTTGACTTGGGGCCATGTTTGATGAAAAATACATATATTTAAATACAATTTAATGCAGTAAGATGCATAGACTATGAGACTATGGGGAAACTGACAATAAACAAACAGACTAGGACATTAGCATTTACCATGTTTGTTTCAGGGAACATATTTATTGAATAGCCTCATGGGAGGAATTCACCACACAATTCAAAATATTTTCTTTCTCTTTCTTTCCCTTTTTAAACTGAATGTTTATAGTTTAATTCAAATAAGTGAATTGTCCATGTGGCATACTATTTTGGCCATATTATTTGACTATGTGTTGTGTTAGAATAAAATCTCTTGTTAAGAACTATTCAAACAAATTAAATTTTGTAAAGTTTATTTGAGCAAAGACAGGTTCATGAACTGGGCAGCCTCTGAACAAAAAGAGATTCAGAGAGCTCCACCCAGCAACATGGGAAGGACAATATTTATAGACAGCAAAAACAAGTGATGTACAAGAAATAGCTTGATTGGCTACAGATGGGTGTTTCGTTTATTGGACATGGTGTGATAAAGCATTTGCTTTCTGTGAACGTGGTCTGATCAGTTGGCAGCCTGTGATTGGCTGAAGCTTGGTTACTGTGATTGAGATTCAGCTATTTGTTACAAGAATATACTCTTCTTAAGGTTGCAGTTTGTTTACATATTAAGTTAGTTTGCAGTTTACTATGTAGGGATTTAAAGTACAAAGGCAGCAGCCTTAGGACAAATTTAATTTAGTTTAATTTAACAGAATAAATCCATGATTTTTTAAACACTTGAGATCCAAGTAATTTTGTGTTATTCTCAGTTTGAACAATGTGATTGTTCTGTATGATTATGGATGAAACTAAGTCTGTTTTCTCATTTTTCTTTTTCTACACATGGATTTTAAGAACTGGTTTCAAGGTTATTTATTGCAGGATGTGTGTGTGTGTGTGTGTGTGCTAACAACCAAAAATATTCTGATAAACAAGTTTTATCCAAGGAATGTAAAGATCTTTGAATCTTAGCAAATCTATTTTCATATTAGCATCACATTAAACAGTAGAAAGTAAACAAGAAAACATACTACCTATTTAGATGCAGAAAATTTATTCAATAAAAATTCCAAACAATCTGGGGATAGAAAAAAATTTTTTAGTTTTTAACCTGATAGAGGGTTTCTGTAGGAGGAAAATGATAGCATATATGGACAAAATGGCAAAACTCTGAAGTAGTTCCTTTTATTCTGGAATAAGACAAATATAACTGCCATCTCTAATATTCAGTACTGTACTAAAGGTTTAGCTAATGCAAAAGACAAGAAAGATATACAACAAGAAACATGGAAATAATAGAAAGTGATACCACTGTCTTTATTTTTAAATGATGAAATTTTCTGTATAAAAATGCAAGAGAAATTGTATATGTTATTATAAATAGTTTTTAGATAGTAGATTTAAATACAAAAACTGAGTGGTTTTAGGATTGCTAATTCCATTAAATGCACTGGTTTAAAAATTTTCACTCACAATAATAATAAAAACTTTAAAACACCATAAGAACCCTATTAAGAAATTTTATAAATGATTTAAATGTGGAGAAAATTATAAAATATTGCTAAAAGAGATAAAAACAATTAAATAAATTGAGAGATGCTATTTTAATATATGAGAAGCTTCCATATCATAAAGATATCAATTATTTCAAAATTAATTAAAAATTTTAACTCACAACAAAATTTTGTTGAGATTTTGACAGGATGTTGAGAGAGTCATGAATATTTTGAAATACAAAAGAGTATACAAAATTGATGTGGCAGATATTAAGATTATTATAAATCTATAGTAATTAAGAAAGTGTTTTAAGTGACCCAAAACCAGGGTGACACAAGGAAAATAAAATTGAAACCCCAGAAAATGACCCAGACATTTATGGAACTTCATTTATAACAGCAATAGTTTTATAATTAGTGGGAAAATATGGGTTACTCAGAAAATGGTCTTAGAACAATATATTATTCAGATTTTAAAAATTACAATTAGAGTGATACTACATATTACAACAAAAATGTAAATATAAAGAGCAAAACTGTGTATTCTGGGAAAATATAGCAAAATTTTTATCAGGACAGATTAAGAAAACATTTCTTAATGCAAATAGGATAAATTATTTTAAGAAGTCTGAAATTTTCAAACACATTAAGATTTTAAGTTTCTGTACCAAAAAATCAATGTAAAAATATGTCAGACTAGAAAAATATTATAATGTGCATAATCGTTGAAACATAAGTATGAAGAATATACAGTGTAAATGATTCCTAAAACTTAGTAAGAAAAAGTCAACCCAATAGAAAAATGGGCAAAAGGTACAAAGAGAAATCTGATTCCTGTCCGCCAACTCCTACAGAAGAGAAAAATTCAAGAGAAATTCATTTCCATTATATTGACAAATTAAGTATTTGACTATAGCAAGTATTGGCAAGATTGTGGCATAACAAGAACTTTTCATACATTGTGTATTTAGATAAACATTGTTACAATCACTTTGGATGACAACTTGGCAGTAGTTAATATTTTAATTTTAAAATGTGCATGCGTCTGACAATCCTACAATGGAATATCATACAGAAATAAAAATTAGTGGCTGAGAATGATCAGCACTAACAAGGATGACTCTTACAAACATTAAATGTAAACAAAGCTATATTTTATGCAGGAATACATACTCATGTGGTAAAAATATAAAGAAATGCATGAGCATTAAACAATCTAATGGGCAGATGACATAAAGTTACCTTTTGGAACTCGATTATGTCATCATCATATTTCTCTTCTTCAATATTACTGCTCTCCAAACAATTTGAGAGTAATTTTTCCCTAACCCACTCTTTCCGCCACAACTTCCTTCAGAGTCACAATAATGTCTGGCATAGTTTATTCAGGATGCTGTAACAAAATATAAATGGAGGCGCTAAACAGAAATTTGTTTTTCACAGCCTGGACACTGGGAAATTCAAGATCAAGACACTCACAGATTTGCTGTCTTGTGATGGCCCACTTTCTGGTTTATAGGTGGTGGCTTCTGTCTGCACATGGCAGAGGAGACAAGGTAGCTCCCTGGGGCTTCTTCAATAAGGGCCCTAATCCCATCCATGAGGGCTCTGCCTTCATGATCTAATCACACTCCTTGACCCCCACCTCTTAATACAATCACATTGGCAATTAGGTTTTCAATATAGGAATTTTGGCAGCCGGGGACACAAATATTCAGACCATAACAATGTCCAAACTACGGATTGTAAACTCATCATGGGCAGAAATGGTCAACACTTCTCTGTGTTTCCAACCTCCAGAACAGTTCCTTACATACAGTTGTACAGCAAATGCACTAAGATTTAAATAATCCTGTAATGATTTGTTTTTGTTCATATTATTGTTTGTGAGTTCTTATAACAATAAATCTAACTTTGAATGTTTTTGCAAATAATGTTGAATGCCTTGGAGGAAAATTAAGGTTACACCACAAGTTTAGACAAATTAGATATAGAACATGAAGTAAAGCTAAAAGTATGATTAAAAAAATTCCATGTTTGTATGAGAATGCAGTCTTATTATGCACTATATCTTACCAATAATGTACTAAAGAGTAGTCAGAGAATTGCCATGGGGCAAAATATAGAATAAAATAATGTTTGAATAGCTACAGCAGACAGACTGCATTAATTATAACATCAATAAAATGATGTCTCCTGAAAAGAATATTTTATGAACTTGGGGGAAATGTATTTTTCTCCTCCAACAGTACAAAGTAACTTAAATTTCATTAATAGGTTATGAAACTCTGAGTAGATTCATTTTCAGAATTAGACAGATTTGTGGAGAAGTAGCCTTGGTCTTCCAGATATGTGGGAATTTCATGCCTAAAGCCAAGAGCATTTTGGGTCTCCTCTCTTCTTATCTTAAGGGCACTGATTCTTCTTATGGTCTTGTTAGTCAATTATTTCCATGTTGTGAATCTAATATTCTTTTATTATCCATCTACGAATTTCTAGGAATAAACAGCATCCACATCTGTAGCATCTAGTGTTGAGATAAGATGGCTCCACTGTCTCAGCTGTCATTTAGCAATAATGCATTCTGTCTTATAATGCTTCCTTACATTTCACAGTACTCTACAATGTAAATTGCTCTATATACAGTGCCTTATTTAACTTTTAGTGTATCACTTAATAGAAGATGAAACTGAGGTTTAAAAAAAAATCTAGTGACTCAGGTTTCTAGTAGTAGTACCATGAGTCTGAACCTAATTGAAGGGCTTTTATCTCCCCAATATACCAAAGTGTTTTTAAGTTTGGCTAATTTCTATTGATTTCTCATATATTTTCCCATGTTTATAAAATAAAAAAGTCCTAAGTAGAGGAAACAGTCTTAAGCTATAACATTCACATAAAATACAGATACTTAGTGAAGCCTTGCTCAATGAAACCAGTAAAAATAGATACACTTTCATTATATGAAGCTTTCTGAAGAAGGTTTCAGAAGGGATTTTTGTTTTTCAAGTTGATAGGAAGTTTGAGCAGGACAGAATTAGGAAAAAAGAGGCGACATAAAATAAAGTGACAACGTAATTCAGATCCTGGAAGCATCTTAAAATGGATACGGAGACTTGGACACAAACACTCGGAAAGAAGATCTGAGGATATTTCAAACAGAATAATATTAAACATTACAATTAATGCTATAGAACAATATCATTAAGTTGTAAATGGCACTAGAACAATAAGAAGACCCAAAGGATTTTCCCAGGAGTAGTATTGTAACACGGCTAGCCTAAAAGTTAGAACCTGAGAAATGCCATTTTATAAAAGACAAAGCTGTTCTTAAAATAAGTTGTAATGGCTTCCCCATTCTCTTTGCAATAACTGCTGACCTTGGCTTCTATGAAAAGTGCTTGCTTTTGCTTATCAATAAGTGCTGAAAAGTTGCTTGCCCTGCATCCCCTCACCATGAAACCAGAATGTGGTTTTTCAGCTTAAAAACCCTGCTCCCCCTGAACTCGGGGCCTCAGGTTGGAGAGGCATTGTCACCGGCAATAAATGACCCTGCAATTTGACATACTTTTGTCTTGGTGTTGACTTTCTATGCTCGGTCCTGTACAACAGTATATATTTACATAAAATCTACGTTTTGCTAGATTTTTTAAAAATCAGCCCTGAATATACTCATGAGCAGAAAAAAGAAAGAAAAATATATAGCCAGATTGGGAAGTTATTAGAATATCATTTGCTTAAACTGGTTCATATAAAATTTTAACCTTGCAGTGTAGCTTTCAGCTTTTTTCACATAGAATATTGTATTATCGATGTATTTTTTCCGGTGCATTTACTTAAATTATATATTCCTTGTTTTAAATTCACTGCTTTTTGACAACTTTATATATCATTTGATTATTAAACTAGCACACAGCATGCAATAGGGAGATATTGTGCTCTGTGTCGTTTGTTAATTTCTACTATACAGCTTGAGTAAATTTAAATTCTTCTTGCCTGAGGGAGGAATCTTCTTGGTTCTCAGTGCTACTTAGACATTTCAATAAAAATGTAAAACCTTTTAGGTTTTTAGAAAGCAGGTATGTCAGAAGATAATATGCTGTCCAAAAGTACTTTAAATCACCCATCAGCTTAGCTTTTTAAAAAGTGCTATAACTTTACCGACACTGGAATGTTTTATGGTCTAAAACAGTAGCTTTAAGATTTTAAATGTTCTTTTTTACCCTGAGAAGTCTAACCTAGCACAATGTGTTACTTCTCATTGCAATGTTTCAAATTGTGTGTGCTTAGAGGACTGAATTTTCAGTTTTGATTTATCATCTTGTGAGTCAAGTACTTTTAATTGCTTTCCTATAAGATAAAGGTTTACTCATTTCAATTTCACAAATAATTCATGAGGGCTTATGAATATGCACATCCTATCTTGTGTAGAATAACATTATCAATTAGTTTTTTTCTCAGAGTAATAGAATAAATAAAATTGGATTTAGAATGAGAAATAGATTATAAACAAAAGGATTTATAGAAAATAACTTTCATCTTTCTTGGTTGTTTTAGAAAATACATTTCAATTGTCAAAATATAAGTTCTCTAACATTTGGCACACTATGTTATTATTCATCGTTTTTCCCAACAGTGTGTGTTATGTTGTGTGCATGACAGCACTAAAGATACACAATGGACAAATATGTTAGCCTAGAAGAAAACGAACATATTTTTAAAGTATGGTATTATTTACATATATGTTTGTGTTATTGAAAATATTCTATTACCTTCTAAGGCAACTGTATTCTTTATAAACTTAACATAACTTTGTACTTCTAAAATGCATATTTGGGACTCAAAATTCACTTTTTATGGTTGGAAATAAGATTTCTACTTACATCTGTAATTATAGGATAGGGTTCTTATTTAGGGTTAAAATATGAATAACTTTTCATGGAAAAATAGAATAATTTGGTTTTGTCTTCTACCATTAGCTGTTCAGAGGTGAGTAACAGAATTCATTTTAGTTATGTGCTTACCATTAGTCTTAGATATACCAACCCCAATGCATCTAGTAACATAAACTGATATGTTTAACAGCACTGTTATGTTATACATTAATAATCAAAAGATTTTTTTAAATTTTTTATCTCACTTTGAGCTGATAATTATATAAAGTTTATTTTATTTATATTGGTGACCTTAATTTATTATTTTTTTGGAAGAACACTACATTAATATCTTCTGTTCTGTGGTAGAATAATGTTTGTGCTATTTACAAGAAAATCCAATACCAGTTTGCTTCTTAGTTTGCTCTTACTAATTAGCCGTAATAGAATTACGTGGCTCAAAGGAGCTATCTCCCTAGTGTTTGTTATAACAATGAGAGAAATTTACCAACTATCTTCAGCCATTTGGCCACTCTACTTACTTTTGTCAGCAAAGAATATACATTTTCCCAGTATATAACTCCTCCCCCTGCAATGGTTAATAAGAAGTTTGAAGCTGAAATGCTGCCTGAGATTTTACAAGGCTAAAACTCTCAGGATACTTCAGAGAGTAAGATAAATAGGAGCATATAAATTTTGTTTTCATAACTAGTAAAATAAGGACCCTTGGAGATAAATGCACACAGGCAGCTTTCTTTTGCTTTCGTCCTTCCTCCCTCCCCTCCTTTCAATTTTTTTTTTTTTTTTTTTTTTTTTGTAAATTACTCAAGCAACAATCAAAGGATTACACATAAAAAGTTGTTGCTTAGTAATCGTTTTTAGGATTCTTTTTTGCCTGAACTTCTAAGTAAGAATCCTCTTACTTGTTCTAAGAGATAAGTAATGATTAGGAAAGTAGCTACTAGTTTTAGAAAACTTTGAGTACTAAATAGGCTGTTTCAGAATTTTAAAAATCTGTAGTGATTTCTCAATCATTTCAAGTGTTAAAGAATCAGTCTGGGGTTTTGCATGGGAAGACAGAGATGGGGAGCAAAGAATTTAGAGATGCACAAAAACCAGAAATGAACTCTTATATTCCAAGAAAAATAATGCTATTAAATGTATATAACAATAGAGTTTTGGAAGTAAAGGGGAAATTAAAAATATTTTACCCTTAATTCTGTTTCTTGGAACATAAGTTTTGAAGGGTTTTTGTAATAAATTTGAAAAATATTGGCTTAAGGAAAGGCTAGAGTGTTTTAATTTGTTTTGTTTTATTTAAACTGAAGGATTCCATAGTGCCTGTAATTTGCTCACAAACATTATGAATTATCAGATTAAATAGCACATTCATTGAGGATAAACAAATATTTTTGAAACATCTCATAGGTTTTAAGTTTGCCTCCTACAGAACACAATTTGGGTTAACATTAATCAAGTCTGAATTCTTCTTTTTTCCAAATAGCATGGGGATAGCAAATAATATCCTGGCCAAGATGGCCTTAATATTTCCTTCAGTTTGGCTAAACTTTAGACAGGTTTCTCTTTGACTGTAGACCCCTGATTTCCCTTTCCTTAGAGCATTTACTATAGAAAATTTGCATTTGTAAATTCTTTCTCTTCCCCTTTGAGATGTAAATCTTCCAGCCTCTTACCAGCTTTATAATCCAGGAAATTTTCTTCTCAAGGATGGGAGAGCTATCCTTTTAAAATACAATCATCAAGGTAGAGAGTGCCCCTATTTCTTAGTCTCTGTGCCAAGGTAGGAGTCTGACTTCCATAAGTTACAATTAGGAAAGACAGGTAGGCTAATTATATTGACCAACCTCTGCCCTCACATTTTCTGCTACTTCACTCAGGCACTGATATGGTTTGGCTGTGTTCACACCCAGATCTCATCTTGAATTGTAGTTCCCATAATTCCCATGTGTTGTGGGAGGGACCCCGTGGGGGCAGTTTTCCCCATGGTATTCTTATGATAGTGAGTGCGTTTTCACAAGATCTGGTGGTTTTATGAGGGGCTTCCCTTTGCTCAGCTCTCTTTCTTCTTCTTGCCACCATTTGTAGAAGAACGTGTTTCCTTTTCTTCTACCATGATTTTAAGTTTCCTGACACCTCCCCAGCTCTGTGGAACTGTAAGTCAATTAAACCTCTTTCCTTTATAAACTACCCAGTCTCAAGTAGTTCTTTATAGCAGCCTGAGAATGGACTAACGCAGGCACTTCAAAAACGTTCCCACCTTTTGTTTCAGTTCAATCTCTCCTCTATTTTTGTTTCAGTTCAGTTTCTCTCCCATTGCAATTGTCTTGACTAAAAATCTTCTTAGCCTGTTTAACTTGTCCAGTGCAATTTATCTTTGACAGTCCTCAGATCACACAACAACTTACACAGCCAAGACTAGATAATAATTCTGAATACCAAATGCATACTTATAAAATAAGTTAATATTTGCGATATACAAGTTTGGTAAGAAACATTAAAGATGGTTTGTCACACCTTACATCTGAGAACATTTGTTCTATTTATTTGTTTCTTATGGTAGTTATTTGAGAGAGAGGTATACTAGATACAATCTGAATTCTTTGTTTCTGTAATTATATTTATTAGAATTATTTTAAATCTCAGAGAGGTTTTCTCATGCCTATTGAAGTAGGAAAAAGCTTATTTCATTTTGTTTCCCAGTATATAGTCTGTTGAGAAACAGAAGCAGTTTTAAAGTAATCCTCCAATTAAAGTCAGAAACAAACCCAAAAGGCACACATCCGTACATTAGATTTCAATAAATGATTTTCTCTAGTTTAACAAGCAACTTCAAGTTTCCTGCAGTTTTTTTCCCTTTTATGACCTAATTTGTGTTGGGCTATCTACTTGATTCACTCCTTCTAAATCAGAGTTTCACTCTAGCTGTTTGAAGTATTCTAGACACTTATATACAAAGACATTGGCGTTTATCCTGACCATATTATTTGAGAACTTCTGCAGACAAGAAAACTAAGGAATGGTGATCACTAGGTGCTTGTGATAAGTTATATAGTAACTTGAAGATACTTAATAAATTTTCTTATGTTTTACTTTTATTATTATGCTCTTATAAAACTGTTGATATTCTGCCACTTATGTTAAAGGCTATATTCTAGGATTTAAAAAATTGATCATTCTTAGAGATACAATTAGAAATTGGATTTCGCTTCTTTCTGACACAATAAGCACCTAATTGTTGAGTATATATTGTGTGAATTTGATTATCCTTTTATTATGCTTATTAAACTTGGTTTACTTGGTACTTTCCACTTAGTGGGACACTGAAGCATTCATAATCTGTAAGTAGGATAGATGTCTGTTTCCATTATGTAAATGCAGAAATTAAATTTTCCTAGAGGTGAATTTCCTAGGATTATTTAGTTAGTCAGTGGCATAATTAGGATGTAGTTCTCTAATTCTGAGTTCTTTCTATGTTGTACTACTTCTATTTGAAGCTCTATGCCAATTAAATAATGCAATTCTATAAATTTTTAAAAATTGCTAGAACCTTTATCAAATTGTAGGACTGAGAAAGATAACAGAATGATTTTTCTCACTCTCATCACTTTGGTATTAATACATGTATTATTTATCTATTCACTTAATAAGCCACTTAAGGTTTTCAAATGTAAGTGGAATAAGAATCTAATGCATGAGGTAAAAATAAATGGGAAATGGAAAACTTTTGATGTGTGAGTGAAAGAATAAACTTGTATGTTCTGAGGTTTTATGCTCCAAAAAAAAAAAAAAAAAAAAAAAATTTAAAATGAAGACAACAAAGAAAACGAGGGGAATTTCTTTTCCTGTCCAAAATAGAGTAATACGTAATGGTAATTCCCTTAAATCTGTGGTCAAATCATACATGCCAGCAGAAGCTTGACTTCTACCTATGCAAGACTGTAAAGAGGTATCTACCCCAAAACCCCTGCAACAATTTTGTCAGAGAAGGTCAAGTAGGGATTTGGGACTGGCCAGTAATGAGGCTCCCTGCTTACAGTGTCAATGAAGACCACATGAGGAGTCTGATCTTTTATTCTCACTCAAGGTGCCCTTCTAGAGTGATGTTGAAGGAGACCAACCAGAGAGTGAGACCTTTACCACTGCATAGTTCTAATAAGACCACTCCCATATTAATGTCAGTGGAAACTACATGGAGAGCCCAGACTTCCATCCCCACCTAGCAGTAAAAAGGAGTGGCCAAGCCTCAGGGTCAAGAGAGGCCAAATGGTGAATCTGAACGTCTGTCTCCACATGATAGTAAAAAGGTAATGTTCTGTTTTCCTGATAGAAAGGTGTCAGAAAAAGTCAGTGAAAACAAAACGTTTAAATAAAATCCAGAACCTCATAACATGATGCAAATATGATTAGGTTTCACTGAAATCACTTTTCATACCAAGAAACAGGATCTCAAATTGAATGAAAGAAGACAGTCATTGGATGATAATATGGTTTGGCTGTGTCCCCGCCAAATCGCACCTTGAACTGTAACTTCCACGATTCCCATGTGTCATGGGAGGAACCCAGTGGGAGGTGATTGGTGATTGAATTATGGGAGTAGGTCTTTCCTGTGCTGCTCTCATGATAGTGAATGAGTCTCATGAGGCCTGATGGTTTTAAAAATGGGAGTTTCCCTGCACAGCTCTCTCTTTGCCTTCTGCCATTCATGTAAGATGTGACTTGCTCCTCTTTACTTTCTGCCATGATTGTGAGGCCTCCCCACCCATGTGGAACTGTAAGTCCATTAAACCTCTTTTTCTTCCCAGTCTTTAGTATGACTTTATCAGCAATGTGAAAATGGACTGATACAGTAAATTGGTACCAGTAGAGTGGGGCATTCCTGAAAAAAATACCTGAAAATGTGGAAGTGACTTTGGAACTGGGTAACAGGCAAAGGTTGGAACAGTTTGGAAGACTCAGGTGAAGATAGAAAAATGTGGGAAAGTTTAGAACTTCCCAGAGGCTTCTTGAATGGCTTTGCCCAAAATACTGCTAGCAATATGGACAATAAAGTCCAGGCTGAGGTGGTCTCAGATGAAAGTGAGGAACTTATTGTGAACTAGAGCAAAGGTGACTCTTGCTATGCTTTGGTAAGGAGACTTGCAGCATTTTGCCATTGCCCTAGAGATTTATGGAACTTTGAACTTGAGAGAGATGATTTAGGGTATGTGACAGAAGAAGTTTCTAAGTAGCAAAGCATTCAAGATATGACTTGGGTACTGTTAAAGGCATTCAGTTTCATAAGGGAAGGAGAGCATAAAAGTTTGCAAGATTTGCAGCCTGATAATGCAATAGAAAATAAAATTTCATTTTCTGAGGAGAAATTCAAACTAGCTGCAGAAATGTGCATAAATTAATCCCCAAGACAATGGGGAAAATGTCTCCAGGGCATGTCAGAGGTCTTCATGGCAGCCCCTCCCATCACAGACCCAGAGGCCTAAGAGGAAAAGTAGTTTCATGAGCCAGGCCCAGGGTCCCCATGCTGTGTACAGTCTAAGGACTTGGTGCCTTGCATTCCCAGCTGCTCCTGCCATGACTAAAAGGGACCAAAGTACAGCTTAGGCCATGGCTTCAGAGGGTTCAAGAGACAAGGCTTGGCAGCTTCCACATGGTGTTGAGCCTGCGAGTACACAGAAGTCAAGAATTGAGGTTTGGGAACCTTCACCTAGATTTCAGAAGATGTATGGAAATGACTGGATACCCAGGCAGAAGTTTGCTGCAGGGGTGGGGCTCTCATGGAGAACCTCTACTAGGGCAGTGTGGAAAGAAAATGAGGGATTGAGGCCCCAACACAGAGTCCCTACTGGGCACCACCTAGTGGAACTGTGTGAAGAGGGCCACCATCCTTCAGTTCCCAGAATGGTAGATCCACTGACAGCCTGTACTGGGTGCCTCTAAAAGCCTCAGACACTCAACACCAGCCTATGAAAGTGGCCAGGAGGGAGGCTGTACCCTGCAGAGCCACAGAGGTGGAGCTGCCCAAGACCATGGGAACCCACCTCTTGCATCAGCGTGACCTGGATGCAAGACATGGGGTCAAAGGAGATCATTTGGAACTTTAATTGCCCTGCTGGATTTTGGACTTGCGTGGGGCCTGTAGTCCCTTTGTTTTGGCCAGTTTATTTACCCACTGTCTGTACCCCCACTGCATCTAGGAAGTAACTCACTTGCTTTTGATTTTTCAGGCTCGTAGGTGGAAGGGACTTGCCTTATCTCAAATGAGACATTGGGCTGTTGACTTTCAAGTTAATGCTGAAATGAATAAAGAATTTGAGGGTCTTGTTACGAAGACATGATTGGTTTTGAAATATGAGCACATGAGATTTAGAAGGGGTCAGGGGAGAAATGATATGGTTTGGCTATGACCCCACCCAAATTTTATCTTGAATTGTAGCTCCCACAATTACCAAATGTTGTGGGAGGAACCTGGTAGGAGGTGATTAAATTATGGGATGGGTCTTTCCTGGACTGTTCTGGGGATAGCAAATGAGTCTCATGAGATCTGATGTTTTTAAAAATGGGAGTTTCCCTGCATAAGCTCTCTCTTTTCCTGCCACCATCCATGTTAGATGTGACTTGCTCCTCCTTGCCTTCCACCATGATTGTGAGGCCTCTCCAACCATGTGAAACTGTAAGTCCATTAAATCTCTTTCTCTTCCCAGTCTCTTGCATGTTTTTATCAGTAGTGTGAAAACAGAATAATACAGATGAAAATACTAAGGTGACAGAGATATCAGAATTGTCTGTCATATACTGGAAGGCAATCACCATGACAGAGCTATAGATGCCATTACAAACATGGTTGAGACAAATAAAAAAATAGGATGTCTCAGAAAAAAGTAGAGAATATAAAAAAGAATCAAATGAACATTTTGGAATACAAAATTAGATAACCAAAATAATCTCAATGGATCATCTCAATAGCAGAATGAAGGAGTCAAAGGAAAGAATTAGCAAACAAGAAAATGAAACAATCATAATTCTTTATATAAGCAATGGTAAGAAAATAGACTGAAAGAAAAGGAGAATCGAACCTTAGAGACCTGGAAGACTGTAACAGTAAATCTAACATGTCATCAGAATCCAAGAAAAAGAGAGAAAGGAGAGCAGCCCGCAAATAGTATGCTAAAAAATAATCAACATTTTTCCAAATTGGAAAAACACATAAACTTATATATTCAAGAATCTGTGGAAATCCCAAACAAGATAAGCTCAAAGAAATTCATGCTGAGAATAAGATAATTAGACATAAAGCTAAAGAAAAAAAATCTTAAAATTAGCCAGAGGAAAAAAAGACTTTTTATCCACAGGGGAAGATAATTCAAACGACAGTGAATTTCTCATCATGATCATGGAGGCCAGAAGAAAATGGCACAATACTGTTTAAGTGCTGAAAAAAAAAAGAACTGTCAGCTCAGAGCCCCATACAAAGCAAAGTGAATGCATGAAGACAATATGAAGACATTCTTGAATGAAAGGTATCTAAGATACTTTGTCCATAACAGATTTCCTTTAAGAGCAATTTGGGTTTCATACCTATAGGTCTACCATGCTGAGATATACTAGTTTTTACAGATTTCTTTTGAAAAATGCATGATTAAATTAATTTGCTAATATTTTATTTATCTATATTCATGAGTGAATCTGGTAATTTTTATTTCCTATCCTATAGTTGTCTGGTTTTAGTAATTAAGGTCATATTATCCTCATAAAACAATTTGCAGAGTATTTATGTTTTCCATATTCTATGAGATAGTTTGCATTAAACTGAAGTGATCTGTTTATTAACCGTTTGCTAAAACTTACTGATTAATATGTGTCAGAGACTGCAATTGTACTCTCATGTTCTCCCTTTTGAAGTGAATCCAATTTGAAACAGTGTGATATCTAAGTAACTGCATTTTCCAGATACCCTTACTTCTAGGAGTGGCAATATCACTAAAGCATAGCCAAACATTGGGTGAAAGTATTATGTATAATTTTATGGAAGCCTTTTCATAAAAGTAAGACTTTTTCTTCCTTTTTTTCCCCATTGGCTGGAACTTGGATATATTGGCACCTAGAAACCTGGTGTCATAGAGCAGAATAGAAGTGACTAAGTCTTCCACATGGTGGAATAGGCCATTGTGAGCTTAAGACCACTGTAGCTGAGTTTTCTAAGACACATCAACATTGGCTTTACATTTATCTTCATGTTCAACAACTTCTTTGTTCCTTTTTGTCTCCCAGAGTTCGTGTTGGAGTTTGTTTCTTCAGTCTTCATATTCATCCTTTAGAAGTTGCTAACGTAAGCAAGCAAGAAAAGCTTTACCATGTCTCTCATACACACTTACCCCCGCTGTATTCACTTGGTGCTTTTGGGCTGCTGTAACAAAGCACTATAAACTAGGTAGCTTACAAACAACAGAAGTTTATTTCTCATAGTTCTGGAGTGTGGATAGTTCAAGGTCAAGGTAACGGCAGATTTGGTGTCTGTTGAGGGCTCCTTTCTCATAGGTGGCATCTTTTCACTATGTTTTCACATGGTGAAAGGAGATAGCTATCTCTCTGTGGCCTTGTATAAGGCCAATTCCATTTATGAAGGCTCCACCTTCATGATCTAGTCACCTGCTAAAGGCCCCACTTCCTAATGCTGTCCCTTGAAGGATTGGGATTTCAACATATGAGTTTTAGGGAAACACAAATATTCAGATAACAGCACATACTGAAATACAGGTAAACACACCTCTACACAATTGTTATTGTATTGATATAAAATATCTTATTTCATTTAAAGATAAATTATGGACATTTTTCTTTGCCAATAACTATAGCTAATAATATATTTTTTCTATTTGATATAAAATAGTTTATCAGGATAAAGCACGTTTTTTCCCCAAATAATTGATTAGTGATTTTTTTTGTTGTTGTTCTGACAAATTTGTTAGGTAATTTTCTTTCCTTAATAATCTGGTTTTGGTCTATTTTTGTCTACTTTCTGTTTCATTTCTGCTCTATACTTTAAACATTAGTTTGAGTTTGGACAGAGAGAAGGAGAGACCCTTGTATTCTAGCTTATTCCTCAAGTTTGAAACTCAGGAGATACAGAGAAGATGCTAGAAGCAGTCAAAGAAATTTAAGAGTCTGAAAAATCAGACGTTTAGGGGATTTCCTGCATGGTGAATCTTGGGTTCCCTTCATGGAAGCTGAAGAGAGGCATGAGGATTTAGCATGGAAACAGTTCAGAGAAAATGATCAAGGTGTTATCAGTCTACTGGCACTTTATGCATTTGTAGCTCTAGAGCATACATTTGATTTTTTAAAAATTATAGATTCCAGTTATTTGGTAAAGTTCCCTTGGTCCTCTATGTTTCTAAACATACCAGTCAAAATTAGTTTAAAGTCTGTGTGTGGAAACTTTAATTTCTGTATTACCTGCAAATCTACTTTTATTGTCTCATTTCCTTTTCATCCATTCTCATATCCTTCAAATATTTTTATTAACTAAACATTTTATATATACATATTTATAAAAGCTCTGGATAACTTAGTTTCTGTTAGCAAATTAAGGGCAAAAAACCTTAGTCTCAGAAGGAGCTGGGATGTTTTGCAGTGGGCTTTTAGTCTTTCTTATTTATGTTTTTATTTATTTATTTTTCCCTTCCTCTTTGGGGATAGTCCTTCAAGATTCCAAACCGAAATCCTCAGGCCCTTCTTCCTTGGCAAGTCATAAACTCCAACGTTAATCTCTTAAGCATAATGAGACCACCAAAAGCTCAGTGGTCTTCATTTCCTTCACTGCCATTTCTCTCGCTTCACTTTGCCCTCATTGCTTACTTTTATGAATCATGAATACCTTTGACAGTTAAAGAAACTCATACTATGGGGCTCACAGTTCTACACTTTTTTTCTCCATGAAATGTTGACTTCTCAAATCCTTGCTATCTGATTAGCCCTGAAATCTAAATTTTATCGTGATCCCACAATACTGACAACAGCACTGTTCATCTTCTCTGCCTCTTTGAAGTCACTTTCTGCTTTGCTTCCCAGTCTTTGTTATCTACAGCAGTCAGGGATTGGTGAATGCTTTAAGGGAATCAGCCACAACAGGCCAGCTTACCTCAATATGACTTTCATCTGTCCATGACTTTGGTTCTTCAGGTCTCAGCCATCTTTGTGATTCTATTTAGTGCTCAAAATCTTTTATATTTTTGTTTTTATTTAATTCTGTCTGTCTAGTTGTTCTCTGTACAAGAATCAGTCTGTTACAAGCTATTTTGCCATTACCAGAAAAGAAACTCCTATTCAATGACGTTTGAAACAAAATTTCCAACAAATCCAGTGATCCAGGCTCTGTGTTTAGAAAGGATTGTTTGGATCCCTGCTAACTTCCTTTTTATCAAAGCTTTGATTTGAGGTCTGGCCCAAAATTGTATATAAGTTAGAGTCAGACATTGGAGGAAAAAGTAATTCAGGTTCTTTTCTGACTAACTGGTGATTGGAAGGGAAGGAAAGAGTTTGAGAGTCAGGCCAGAGAAGCTGTAAGTCATTTCTCCCAGTTTCTCCTACTGCTTTTTTTTTTTTTTTTTTTTGAGACGGAGTTTCGCTCTTGTTACCCAGGCTGGAGTGCAATGGCGCATCTCGGCTCACCGCAACCTCCGCCTCCTGGGTTCAGGCAATTCTCCTGCCTCAGCCTCCTGAGTAGCTGGGATTACAGGCACGTGCCACCATGCCCAGCTAATTTTTTGCATTTTTAGTAGAGACGGGGTTTCACCATATTGACCAGGATGGTCTCGATCCCTCGACCTCGTGATCCACCCGCCTCGGCCTCCCAAAGTGTACTGCTTTTATGGGAGCACTGGGAAGAAAGAACTCTCTACTCTCCATTTATGACTCTAAAAAAACACCTTGCAAGGTATTGTCATTGCAAAGTTAACTTAAAAGTATGGTGTTTCCAGGAAGAGAGAAATATCAAGGCACGCATTTCCCTAGAAGCCTCTTGCTTCTCTGTATTCTATATGGAACTTCAAAATAATCATGGAGCTTGCCAATTAATATTCTGTAGTGAAGTCTGAAGAAATAATTAGGAGTCAAAGCACATAGTACCAGTGGGAACCACGGTCAGGGCAACTCAGACAGGGAGCCACTGCAAACATGGATTGATGCAGTAAAGACTAGATCAAGAATAATACCCACCGGAAACTTCATCTCTCAATGGCAGCAGGACAACCAGCAACCAGCTAAGTAAGAAACAGTGGCTCAGGGACAAGAGGATGTCAGCACACACCCAGCAGCATTCCACACCAGGAAGTCCCTTCTAATGCCACCAGAATGGGTCAACCAGAACCTTCTCTCACATATAAATGGTATTTTTGAAAGAGAAGCGATGAGAGGGGAAGGTTCCCTGAGAGACTAAGCATTATTATCCAAACAAAAGCTCAAATATTACCTAAAGGAACTGTTTAAATTATCAGTTCAGGTTATGTTTTAAATCATGTTGGACCTTTAATGAAAAATTATACCTATTGACTGGGCATGAAGCCTCAAGAGAAAGATCAGAGGAGCAACACATTTCCTGGACAGTTGAATGATAGGGCCATAGAATGAATGCCTACATGAATAAATTGAATGCTGACAAATATTCTCATTAAGGCACACAATGCAGAAAGTTTTAGCTGGGTCTAAGGCAGAGAGGAAAGTTTATTCAAAAGACCCATTTTAAAATTTGTGTGGACTTTCTCCAGTATTCTTTAGGATCATGTTCGTCTTTTCAATTTGTTTCTTCCACACAATTGTGTCTTAGACCCCTTTACTTTATCTTTAGCTTCTTAATCAAGGGGGATTAGAAGTGCCTATATGGATTTGGATTGTAGTGGGGCACAATGCATATGGCCTATGAAAACCAATGAGGTTCCTAATTTGGGGCTCCCATCCTTGTGCTTAGCCTTATTGGGTTATGGGAAAATATTCTCTGAAGTTCTTATTAATAAGTTGCTGCCTATGAGATATAGCCAGTATACATTTAGAAATCATGGTCTATTGCTTAAGATGACAATCCTGTTAGCTATTTTGAAATATATGCTGAAATGATGAAAACAGAAAGCTCCTTCAACTCTGAGCAAAATGCTTGTAATAATGTTCCTAAACATAGGTAAGAAATGAGAAGTGTCTGTATTATGACTCTGCCTTGGGTCTTGTATGAGCAGATTGGCTACCAAAAATGGTGCAATGACTGACTCTACCTGACTCAGAAAGCTATAGCATAAAGAACCAGCACAGACTAGGCAGAAACAAAGTAGGTCAGAGCATTCTTTGAAGACCTGTGCATTCTGCAGCATGCCAAACCGTATCTCTGAAATGTTTCTGCAGTGCTGTAGTAAGAAATCTCCTGATGGCACTTAGTGTATTGCTTAATAAATGCAATTTAAATTTATTTTCCTTGGAACTATTTCAGAAGGTTCCCCCCAACTTTTTGTCCCGAAACACAATATATATTTTAAGGTACCAGGTAATTAGATCTCTGTATTAATCATTTAGGTATTGGAGAGTTTGATATTTTTCTTTGAGCTTTACAAAATTGATTACATAGCCAGAGGGTATGGAAAGAAGGATGCAATTGCAACTACCCTGCCCCCTGCATAGTTCAGTTAAGTCCATTAGGATCATGTAGTCATACAGCCTAGGAAAAATGTCATGAAAGCAAGAGGCCCAGAATATATAGTGATGCTGTAGAAAATCGGTGCTGTAAATTTTACCATGGTGACTAATTACAGTGGAAGAGCCAAGAAATTCCAGAAACAAACAACTGATAAATTATAAGAATACAACCGTGCCAGCAATGGCACAACCTCTTTCAACATGATGTTGACAAAAGGGGAACTAATGTCATGTGGCAGAAACTCCAACAAAGTAACCCAAGAATCTAGGCCAGTTGCCTTTTATTCTGTAGCTTAGGTGTCAGCATTTTCTCACCCAGGCGAGGTTCAATTCTCAGGATTCTGTGTTTACCCCATGATTAGAATGCTGAATTAAGTACTTGGTTATGTTCTGCAATGAAAAATCCTTCTCTTTCCCTCTTTTATCTTTCCCTCCATCTACTTACTCTTACTGTATTTGTCCTTTTCCACACTGCTGATAAAGACATACCCAAGACTGGGCAATTTACGAAAGAAAGAGGTTTTATTGGATTTATGGTTCCACATGGCTGGGGAGGCCTCACAATTATGGTGGAAGGCAAGGAGGAGCAAGTCACATCTTACTTAGATGGCAACAGGCAAAGAGAGAGCTTGTGCAGAGAAACTCCCATTTTTAAAACCATCAGATCTCATGAGACCCATTCATTATCACAAGAACCCCGCAGGAAAGACCCACCCCCATGATTCAATCATCTCTCACCAGGTCCCTTCCACAACATGTGGAAAGTACAGGAGCTAAAAGATGAGATTTGGGTGGGAACAGAGCGAAACCATATCACCTACCCCTCTCTCTTCTTTTCCTTCTCTCTCCTTCTCTCCTTCCTTCTTTTTTCCTCTTCTTTTCCTCATTCCTTCCTTCTTTATTTTCAATACATAAAACATATAAATGCTAAAAAAAAATTAGTCATAGTGATGTCATAGGAGATAGTGGAGTAGGACGCTCCAGGAATTGGTCTCTTCACTGAAACAACTACAGAGCTGGCAAGAAACATCAGAATCAAGTATTTCAGAACTCTAGAGTCTAGTCTAATACTTGTAGCATCTAGAGGAGTGCTTAGTGAAGAAAAAAGCCTAGTAGATTTTACTGAATTTCAATATTTTATGTAGTGACCTAAATTCACTGTCTCCCAGCCTAACAATGTACTTACCAGGATGGTGGCTTACATTTCCAGTGTAGCTTGCTGGTGTGACAGTGGGCAATAGGGGTCTTTGTCCTCCAAAAATCAAGATTGCATCTTTTGATCTGCTTGACCGATTACTAGGCACTGGCAAAAGAGCTGGCCATTGTTTCAATTCTCAAAAGACAATTAACTTCCCCTGAACAGTCAGTTGAGGGAATTTAAAGAGAGAGAACACCATTTCTCATCTTTTCTTATGGAATCTGTGCATTTGAGGACATTCCTCTCAGGTCATTGTTTGACTTCATAGATCATAAAACAGAGGCTTCAGTAACTGTATGCGAACAGGAATATATTTTTTTGATAAAATATTTCAGAAAAGTCAAAAAATAAATGAATATCTGGAACTTTCATCAAGTAGCAACGCCCATCACTGGGGGAGAGAGGCAAGAATCCGATGTCCTGAGTTAACAGATTTACAGGATTTAAAATGTTCTGTTCTTAAGAAAAAAAATTAGAAAGCACACAAAGAAACAAGATGGTATGGCCCATTCACTGGGAAAAAAGAGGGGACGGATTTGAACAAACCATCACTGAAGAAGCCCTAGACATTAGATTTATGAGATGTAGACTTTGAATTAACTACCAGATAGGCTCAAAGAGGTGAACAAAAAATCATAAAGAACTTAAAAACGTGGGAGAATGGTATATGAGCAAGTAGAGAATACCAATAAAGAGAAAGAAATAGGAAGCAAATAAAAATCCTAGAACTGAAAAGTATAACAGCTAAAACTGGGGTAGGTGGGGGAACCAAATAGTGAGTATGCTATAGTTTGCACATTTCCTCCAAAAATCATGTTAAAATGTAATTGCCATCATGATGGTAGTAAGAGGACCTTTAAGGTAGGACCTTTAAGGAGTGATTAGTTCATGAGGGCTTTGCTGTTAAGGATTGGATTAATGCTGTTATCAGGGGTGAGTTATTTATTGTAGGAGTTTGGTCCCCTTTCTCTGTCCGTCTTGAGTGTGTGCTTCCTCACCATGTGATACTTTTCACCATCAGGTGCCCCTTACCAGATGATGGTGCCACGCTTTTAGACTTCCCAGCCTCCAGAACTGTGAGCCAAATAAATCCCTTTTAAAAATAATTTTCCCATCCTGTGGTTATTTTATTATAGCAGTAAGGAATGGAATAAAACAGGGTAAAACAGTAGGATTAGATAGGCACAAAAAAGAATCAGCAGACTTGAAAATAGGACACAACATTACCCACTCTGAGGAGCAGAAAAAAAAAAGAATGAAGAAAAGTGAACATAGCCTAAGGGATCTAGGGGACACTGCCAAGCCTTCCCACATATACATTATAGACGTCTCCAGAAGACAAAGAAAAAGATAAAGAGTTAGAAAGAATACTTGAAAAAAGTAATGATGGGAAACTTCCAGAACTTGAAGGAAGACGTGAATCTACACAACCAAGAAGCTCAACAAACTCCAAGCAGGATAAAAACAAAGATTGAGATCTAGGCTGAGATGTATATATACACATATATACACATATATATGTATCTCAGCTTTCATATGTATACATATATAGTATATATGTATATATATGTATACAGTATATATGTGTATATAATATATATAATATATACACACATATATAATATATACACATATATACTGTATACATATATATACATATATACTATATATATATACACACACACATTAAGCATATATGTATATATATGCAAGCTGTCAAAAGCTAAAAACAAAGAGAAAATCTTAAAAATCAACTGAGAAGAGTGAAAATTACCTGGTGACCATTGAATAGGCCCTGGAGACAAAAACTTTTGATCTGAGGAATTTAGAAGGGAGCAAAGACAACCTGGTGACCATCCAACAGGCACTGTGAAGGCAAAATTCCTTATCTGTGGAATTTAGAAGTAATTAAACTTCCCTAGTATCTAAAGTCAGCATCTGGGCCAGGCATGGTGGCTTATACCTATAATCCCAGCACTTTGGGAGGCCGAGGCAGGTGAATCAGGAGTTAAGGTCAGGAGTTCGAGACCAGCCTGGCCAACATGGTAAAACCCTGACTCTACTAAACGTACAAAAATTATCTGGGTATGGTGGTGCATGTCTGTAATCCCAGCTACTTGGGAGGCTAAGACAGGAGAATTGCTTGAACCCAGGAGTGAAGGTTGCAATGAGCTGAGATTGTGCCCCTGTGCTGCAGCCTGGGCAACAGAGCAAGACTCCATCTCAAAAAAAATAATAATAGAAAATAAAGTCAGCATCTGATTCCAGGCCTAGAATTTCTATACATCTCCAGAATGCCATGCTGAAACTCATTCTGTAACCCTTGCTGACATTAAGACATCAAAATTTAATCATTTATCATGGCCTACATGCCTGATATGGCCCAAATTATCCTTAAGTTCCCGCCTTAAGGTCCAAAAATGCTAAGAAAAATTCACCATGATGCACTCAGTCCTCTCACGAGGTGCCCCTACTGTACCCTTTTGCAGTGTTCTTTCTTTCTAATAAACTTTCCTTTTGCAAACCTATACTGTTGTCAGTAAATTCTTCTTAGAAACCTATGAATTGACCACTTCCTAATGTCAGGGCTCTGCCACTTCACCTGTCAACAAGAGAGAAACAACACATCACATACAAGGACCCTAAAAACGATTAACAACCAATTTCTCATTATCAAAGAAAACAGCAAAAACTAAGGAAGTTTACTACTAGTGACTTGTCGTACAGGAAATGCTAAAGAAAAAAAAATAATAGTAAATGCTAAAGGGGGTCCCTCAGCTGAAATGAAAGAAAAGTCGATGGTAACTTGAAGGCATAAAAACAAAGATTATTGGTAAAGGTAACTGCATAGGTAAATATAAATTCTAATATATTGATGTTTTTGTTTGTAACTCCACTTTTTGTTTTCCATATGATTTAAAAGACAAATGCATATAACAATTATTATAAATCTATTATAATGAGCATACGTTGAATCAAGCTGTTATCTGTGATAATACCAACATAAGGAGGAAGAACTGAATAGGAGCAAGGTTAATGTGTGCTATTAAAGCTAATTTATTATTAATTAGAACTAGATGATACAGATTTAGGATGTTAATTGTAATCTCCATGGTAACCAGTAAGAAGATAACTAAAAAAAAAAATACTGAAAAGTAAATAGAGAATCAAAAGTGGTACACTAAAAAAATAAAACCAAAAGAAGACAGTATTGAAATGACTGAACAAAAAGATATATACTTATATACATATATACATAAACACATACATACAAACACATATATGTATGATAGCCCAATGGCAAAAATAAGTCCTTAATTATCAGTAATCTGGTTAAATGTAAATGGATTAAGCTCAGCAGTTAAACGTCCATAATTGGCAGGCTGGATTTTAAAACACAAATAGGTTGAAAGTGAAAAGAAGAAAAATATCCATGTAAATACTGAACAAAAGAGGACCTCCTCTTACTCAGAAAGTCAATCCTCCTATTGCCCTCTTTCTCTTAAAGAAACAAATTATCACTTTTTTTGAATTTCCCCTTCTGTTTATTTCTTCCTGTTTTCTCCCTGTTGAAAGAATTTTGTTCACCAGCAGTATCCTAGGGAAGTTCACTGCTCTTATGGTCAGAGGCTTCTGTGATCTGTGGCAGGTCTTGGGGAATGTATACTGATGGCTGGTTTTCAAAGAGCAGCATTAGGGCTGAAGGGTGATAACAAAAGAATGTAGAGCTATCAGCCATTTTTATTTTCTTCACAGAGCCAGGGCCTTCCTTTTTGTTTCTGGCTACCACCTACTGAGAAGAAGTACTTTGTTTGGGTAGTCATTCCATTTTAATGTTTAAACCACAGCAAGCCCATCTTTAATAGGGGCTGGGTACAATAAGACCTGCTGGGCTGCATTCCCAGTGAGTTAAAGCATTCTGAGTCACTGGATGAGCTGGGAGGTCGCACAAGATGATACAGGACATAAAGACCTTGCTGATAAAACGGGTAGCAATAAAGAAGCTGGCTAAAACCCATTAAAACCAAGATGACAATAAGAGTGACTTCTGGTTGTCCTCACTGCTACACTGCCACCAACACCATGGCAGTTTACAAATACCATGGCAATGTCAGGAAATTACCCTATATGGTCTGAAAAGTGGAAACATGAATACTCCACCCCTTGTTTAGCATATAATCAAATAACCATAAAAATGTGTAACCAGCAGCCCTCAGGGCTTCTCTGCCTATGGAGTAGCCATTCTTTTATTCCTTTTCTTTCTGAATAAACTTGCTTTCACTTTACTGTATGGACTTTTCCTGAATTCTTTCTTGCTTGAGATCCAAGAACCCTCTCTTGGGGTCTGAATTGGGACCCCTTTCTGGTATCATCTTTCTGGTGACTACTGAAGGGACAATACTGAGGAAACTGTTGACCCAGAGGCTAACCTTAGTTAAGTGGTAGGCCCTGGTAACATCTTTATGGTGAACCCTGAAGAGCAATACTGAGGAGACCACCGCAACCCAGAGGAAAATCATCTGCATGCACCAATTGGCTGACTTTCGTTAGGTGGGGTGCATAAACCTGTGTAAAGGGTATGGCTGAGTTACAGGCCCAACTTAAGGGAGTTAGAGTCTCTCCTAAAATGGAGAGGATAAGGGCTCTTCTCAATAAAAAGCAAGAACGCTTGACCAAACTTGAGTTTGAGGCTTAACTTATGAGAGTTAGAGTTCTTCCTAAGATTTAGGGGGTTAGAGTCTCCTCTCAGTAAAATCTCTCGGCTAAGAAAGGTTTTGGCACTACAGGATATTAACTGCTATTTTGTTCAGATTAATCTGTCTGGCCCTTTTTGCTGATGGCTATGAGTGACAGAAATAGGCATGTACAGGATAATGGGATATGGGGAGCTTTTTCCTCCCCAAAGGGGAAAGTTGAGAGCAGATGGGACTGCTGGAAAAGACCCCTTTGCTGCTGAAAAGTGGCTGCCTGAACTTTTCAGTGTTGCTGCAATGGGTGGGCCTTTCTTTGGCCTCCCTGAGCTCTTTGCCTTCCCCACCCTGCCACAGGCAATGCTTTTTTCTCTCCTTTCCCTGTCTTGTCTTTTCTGTTATTCAGAAAGACCATCTCGCCCAGAGACCACAGGTTGAAACTCCTGGTAGGAGTTTGGATTAACGATGATGGGGCCTAACGTGGGGCAAGTTTGAGTCTTGCCAGTTTGATATTGGGTGCTAAGCAGAGTGGCTAATGGCTATGTTTAATATCATATATTTTGCTCTAGCCAGAAAAGAAAAAGATAATATTCTTTTGTGTTGCAGCTTAGCCCCCGGGGCTATGGTGCAACCAGCTGGGTCACTAGGGCCACTCAGGGAAAGGGAACCCAGAAGCCTGGTGTTCTGGCAAAAATGTACGAATTTCTTACTAGTCAGACTTCTGGCCTCTCTCTGTGCAAACCAGTTGAATGAATGGTAAACATCACTGTTTATCTCCTCTGTAAAGTTTTGATGAATAGAAAGAAGGATTCATGAAGCTAATCTTAAGCTGTAGTGAATCTGGTGTGCTTTCTGTGTCTTTCTGTATTATTTTGTCATAAAGAGGGGTACGTTAGGGCAGAATGTGGGCCTAGGACCCCATAAGCCCACTGTTCAAGATGAACCACTGAACTGGTCAGTTACAAACTTTGCTGCAGGTCCCTAAAAACAAACAAAATACCAAAAAATAAACCAAAACAAACAAACAAACAAACAAACAAACAAAAAACTGGATGAAGTTTCCCTCTTGTCTTGTATACCCTTGGAAGCTTGACCTTACAATCATGTGGCAATACTTTCTCTTGGTCTCCACCATTACAATAGCAGTCCAGGTTCAGGATTCAACTCTCAGCTTGAGAATTAATTCTTTATCTTCTGTGTGTGTATTTATATGTGTTGGTGTGTGATATAAAAAGCTTTAATTGGTTTAAGAATAATAAGTGCTTAAATATTTTGTCAGAAAAATAAAAAGTGTAATGCCTTTTGGCTCACATAAGTAATCTTTGGAAAACAAAAACAGTTTTAAAGATTATTGGTCAAATAAAAATATCTTCAAAAATGTAAACATTTGTATATTATGCAGGTCAAATATTAAGTTCACTAAATGCTTCAAGGTCATAAACAGCTCCTTTGACTTTTGAAAATTGTTCAGTTTAGCTACTTTGGAGCATTAGATTTTGGGTAAGGCCCAGAAACATGTGGTATTGGCTGTATCCTGTAGCAATGCTGGAAAAAGTCAGACTTTATCTGGTGTCCTAAGCTCTACACATAATACATAATTATAATCTCTTACTTACCGAGGTTTTCTCCAAAAGTAAAAGCTGCTAAGAGTTAACAGTGTAATATGTAATTGAAATTACTGAAGGAACGGTTTTATATGTAAGGGGTGTAAGGAAAGTGAAATGTGTTTTTGGTAAAAGATTTTAAGAAGTCATGGAAATGTGGATGTTTTTGCCCATATTAAAAGTTTAAAATGTTGTTTTAAGTTAGAAAGAATAAAGCTAAAGGTTTAAGCAAGGTGTGGAAGGTATATAAAAATTAATCTTGTAAAAAAAATTCTTGGCTAAAGTTAAAAGGGTATTATTCAGTTTTTCGTTAAATTGAACTTTGGAATAAAAGCACAACAGGTTTTTCTTAGAGCAAAAATCTGCTTGTGATCTGCGCCTTAACAAAATTTTGTAAATGTTTATAGAAGGTTTATGAGACTCTTACCTTATAGTCAAATATTAAAATAAAAACATAGATATTTCTATAAGATTTTATTAAGATTTAGGTTTGACAGCAATAATGCACAAATGCAACATGAAATTTGACTCCTTTAGTATTAAAATCACATTGTCAAATATGAAATGTTTGGCTTTCTTTGGGCTGTCTTGCTATAAATATGCTATTGGCATATGTTCTAAAATTATGTAAAACTGCTATAATCCTAGTATAACTTAGTATATGTTATTAATAGTTGTAATTGTTATGTACAATTGTTTGTACATAACAACAGTGCCACAAAAGTATGGCACAGAAGTAACCAAAATTTCCTTGTCAATTGTGGCTTTAATAGTGGCTGTCCTATGACTTTTAATCATCCACAGACAATTGTTGTCTTGTTTTGTTCCTCTTCAAAATGTGGTTGATAGTCAGATATAGGGCTTTGTTAGGTGTTCTTAAATGCAGGTTTCTGATACCTTTGGAGATTGTGACATTAGCATAGGGAAAAACCTTTTAGGAGAGCTGTAATATTCATGAATATAATGGAACAGGAGTCAACTGTATGGACTAAACTAGTAGAAGACTGAAGTAATCTTTTTGACTTTGCTTATAATGTTGCTGATTCTTTATTGTGTTTTTTAGAGTCAAAGAAACTTTCTTTTGAGCTATTTATAGCTTTTAACAATTGAGCAAAATATACTCCTGTAATGAAAATTTGGAGCATATTTATTTCTTTCTACCTGGTTTGTCCAGAATTTGGAAAGTAGCTGTGAGTGTTCTTAATTTATGGCAATATAGTTATTTGTATAAGTGAAATAAGAATCTGGTTTATTTTTATTTTTATTTTTTACAGAACACCATTGGAGAAACTGGTTATTTTCCCAAGGCTTTGACTGGAATGGTGTGCTTTCCTTTAAGAAATCAAATTTTACTTGTAGAGCCAATAAAAGCCCTTTGGGAAACCTGGCCTTATATCTTATCTACACAGTCCCCGTGTGTGGTTTCTGACCTGTAGTAAGTAAAGAATGTCACTTTCCGATGGGCCCAGGAGCCCAAGTTATCTTGGGACCTCAAGAGGAGAGGAATTTACCCAACTCATAGTTATTTGAGGGTACAAACCCATGTCTGGGCTCACCTTTAAATAAAAAGTCTTATCTGAGATTTCTTACTGAAAAGAGTTCCATCAAAGCCAATTTAAAACATCTGTGTGAAAAATAATTATCCTTGATACACTTTATACAAATAATCAGACCAAGTATAATAAAACAAATCAGTCTTACCATGATTTGTCTTTAGCAAAAATGTGAAACTGTAGAGAAAAAAATATGTTTCGAGAACTAGGGTACAATTCTTATTAAATTCTAGTCTCATCAGTTGTTTTTGGAGTTTTTTCTGCAATTTAGGTTGACCTTGCTTATTCCTTTGAGTCAACCAGTGATCTCTGGCTGCTGCTCAAAAGAAGCAAAAAAAGATGGGTAATGTAAAAATCTGGAGTCAGTATTCTAATTATGGGCACATTGGAATCAGCTAGCAACCCCATATCAGCTTAGTTCCAACAGGCCCAGTTCATGGAAAGCCTTCTAATTCAGTTACGTTGGAATAATTTCACTTGTTTTGCTTTACTCATGTGGCTATATTGATATTGTACTCTTTGTGTAGGAATGCAGAATAAGCTTACTCAACAGTTTCTTAAATTGAACACATTAATCTTCCAGATATCACCTTTTGTTGTAACTCAGGAATTCTGAATTGCTCTGGACATACCAATGCTTTCTGACTGGCTCCTCTCTACCCCAATAAAATAGACCCTCATAGTTAGGTAGAAATATCATCACCCCTGTTCAGCTTTCAGATGGACCTTCATCCCTCTGCAAATCTTAGGATTAAGGGATCCATCATAAAAAGGAAGTGTAAAATGCCAGAGGTATTTGAACCAGAGAACTCCATCTTGAATAGACGCTGGGTGAAATGAGGCTGAGACCTACTGGGCTGCATTCCCAGACAGTTAAGGTATTCTAAGTTACAGGATGAGATAGAAAATTGGCACAAGATACAGGTAATAAAGACCTTGCTGATAAAATAGGTAGCAGTAAAGAAGCTGGCTTAAACCCACCAAAACCAAGATGGCAATGAGAGAGACCTCCTGTCATCCTCAAAGCTATAATCCCACCAGCACCATGACAGTTTACAAATGCCATGGCCATGTCAGGAAATTACTCTATATAGTCTAAAAGAAGGAGGCATGAATAATCCACCTTTTGTTTACCATATAATCAATAAATAACCATAAAAATAGACAACCAGCATCCCTTGGGGCTGCTCTGCCTGTGGAGTAGCCATTCTTTTATTCCTTTACTTTCTTAATAAACTTGCTTTCACTTTACTGTATGGATTTGCCTCAAATTCTTGTGTGAAGTCCAAGAACCCTCTCTTGAGGTCTGGATCCAGGACCCTGCCTGGTAACATCTTTCTGGTGACCATTAAAGGGACATTACTGAGGAAACCCCCTACACAAAAGCTAACTTTGGGTATGGGGTTTAGTCTAGTAACAACTATGGGTACTATCTTTTTGTAGAAGAACCATCTGAGACTCTCTGTTTCTTCTGACCACTGTGTTCTTACACCATATCACCTAGCGGCATTAATATTGATGTAATTTTTCTCATTCACAAAACCTGTAAGAAAATGTGTGTCATATTCTTTTTTTTGTAAATGTCTCAATACCTACAAAATTACCTTTTATAAAATACTGTATTTTATCAGTTCTATGATGCCATTTTTTTTCAAAGTTTACCATCTTGAAATTGTGAAATTGCATTTGCCCAACTTAATGAGCATGCTTTCTTTTTTTCTTAGTGGCACATAAAATATTAAAGTATGTTATAATTGTTGTATCTTAAACTGGAAAAAATAGGTAGACAGTAACAGTATTATAGATGAATAAGCTAATTAGTATGTTCAATAAGAAATTTGCCATAGGAAACCCTAGGAGAATAGAAAATCATTGATGTACATATGAATATAAATATAGATATAGAAAATTATTGATGTACATATATATCTCAACCACTTAACACTTAGAAATAATGGATAGGAATGGAGCTTTTTCCACCTTTTAAAGAAGAAAGCAAATTTCTTCCTTTATTTGTGGGGAATGATGGGTCTGAAGGATTATGTTAACTTCTCTTCCTGGCTCCACAAGGGGCGTGGTTTCAAAGGCAAGAACTTCCCAGCACCTAGATTTGTTTGTCTAACTTTCCTGCAGGTGGGCTAGGTAAAATTTCAGGTGTGCTCCTTTGTTTAAAAAGACAGCCAAAAGCCCTGAAAGGAGGGACTCTCTGGGGGCCAAACACCAATCCTGTATCAGAGTCAAAGATCAATCACTCCAGAAGAAGTTTGAAAGAATTCCTCTCATTGGACAAGAACATGAATGAGGTGGGAATACCTTCAAACTCCACTGCACCTAACCTGTGCAGACTCCTTCTCCAGATCCCTCCCATGGTAATGTGGGAGCTGTCTCTCACTCTCTACCTGTGCAGATTTCTCTCTCTGGGATCCCCACTCACAACATCATGGGAGTTCTCTCTGTACTTCTCTCTCTCTCTCTCTCTCTCTGCCTAATAAATTGCTCTCTGCAAAACTTTGGGTACATGATATTTATTGGAATGGTATACCCACCACACCTCCACGGCCCCTTCCCCCATTCCTGGGGCAGGGGAGGCTAAGAAGCTGGGACACCCAGTTATAGGTCCACATTTCATTGAGGGTCTGATATTTGAAATATGTTATTTCGAGCTTAATAAGCAGTCAGTAGTCCACTTCAGAAATTCCCATTTCAAGTCTTGTCAGCTGGCATTTAATTTGGATCCAAGATGTGTTCATTATAAACAGGACGTAAAAATACAGTGAACTTTGTAGTTTGAAATTGCATTGTAAATTTGTTTTCTAAACATTTCTGGTCAAGATGTTGCTTTGAAGATTTTTGTGGTCATTTTATTCTGATAAACAACTAATTTATGTTTCTGAAATATTATCTATGATGGTTTCATCTGCTTATAAATAAAGGTTTGTACATGCAGGTAGAATTTGATATGCACATTTCTTTCATTATAGTCTTCTATAAAGTAAGTAGTTCTTAATGTCAATAATACTCATTTAGGTCTTGAGCATCCAAACTTGACTTCTTGACTTATCACAGGTCACAATGAATGTGAAGGGGTGTGTGTGTGTATATATATATATATATATGTATGTATATATATATATATATATATATGTGTGTGTGTGTATATATATATACATATTCTTCTCTATGCTGATATTTAAAGAGGAGAAAAGCACAAAATAAGTGCAAGGGATTTGGAAATTGCTGTGGGTTAAATGTGAATCTCTGTCAAAATTCATGTTGAATCTTTATCCTGATTATGGTAGTATTAAGTGGTAGGCCCATTTGGGAAGCGATTAAATCATAGGGTCTCTGCTCTCGTGAATAGATTAATGTCCTTATGAAAGAGGCTACAAGAAGAGTTTGCCCTCTTACCTTTTCATCTTTCCACCACGTGAAATCACAGAAACAAGGCATCATCATAGAAACCGATAGACTGGCTGGGACCTCACTAACCCTGAATTTGACAGCATCTTGATCTTAGACTTCCAGCCTACAGAACTATGAGAAATAAATTACTATGGTTCATAACTAATCTGTTGTATTTTGTTATAGTTGCATAAACAGAAATCAAAACGGAACCATGATTTTATAGATTGCATTTTTGCTTTTTCTTTGTACTCTAGAAGATGAGAGAAGAGCAAAGTCTGTGGCTTCGCAAGGCTCACAGTGAAACTTGCTTGCAAGTGACTATAATTTATGTGGCTTCGCAAGGCTCACAGTGAAACTTGCTTGCAAGTGACTCTAATTTGGTTCCTTGAAATACAACTACTGTAAAGGTTACTGGAATGAGTGTTGGCTATGGGTCTGAGAAGCTCACATTCAGGATGTTTAGTAAGGGACCCATCAGACAACTCATTGAGGATCTTGTCCTTACAAAGTTGTATTTGCGTGAACCCCCAAGTCATTTATTTTGCACTTTAGAATACTCTAATCTAAGTGCTTGTTAAAATACAAATTTCTGGACCCTAGTTTCAAAGGTTTTGCATTCGTGTGGCTAAAGTAACACTTAGAAATCTTTATTTTAAGCACCTACACTCCATGGTTTCATGGCAGTGGTCTGGGCTCACACTTTAAGTGCTGTCTTAACCCATTTGGGTATAATTTTTTTCAGATTAGTACAAAGGTCTAAATATGAAATGAAAAGTTCTCACCGAGGTAGTGCACAGTGTAGCCACAGAAGAGTGTGAAACTTTGGGGCTTTAGGGCCTTTGAAATTTCAGATTCCTTAAAGCCATAAATGGTGTAACCTGAAAGTCTTGATGCTAAGGTGAGAAGAGTAGAGTAGGTAAGAAAAGAGTGTTAGTTACAAAAGCCTTTAGTTCTGAAAGCATATTGACTGGCACTTAGCAGATAATAAATATTAATTTCCTTCCTTACTGCTCAGGAATGATTAATGGTTCTTTATTTATAAACAAATTCACTTCCAACTATCAAATGAATACATTTCAAACCTCTTATCTTGATCATTTCAGAGAAGAAATCTCTCTATTTGGGAGTGTTGGCTGTTTGACATGTTCATCCTGCCCCCTCTGCCCCCTCCGCCCCCTCTGCCCCCTCTGCCCCCTCTGTCCCCTGTGCCCTGCTCTGGAAAACACTGCTTCTCCCTGACATAAAATGCTTCTTATGTAAATGGAAGCTAGTTGAATTAAGAGGGGACTAAAAGCAATTGTATGACATAAAAAGGTTTTTTTAAAAACGATATTAACTCAACTAAAAATGTACTTTTCAAGCTGTATTTGCAATATTACATTGAGTACCCCCTTAAGCTAACAATGAGTCTAACAAATGTCATGAGGCTAAACAATTCTTATTATGTTGGTGTCAGATCTGGCTGGGACTGGCCTTTTTATGTTATCCAGAAAACCCAGGGAGACAGCTGCTACTAAGGGGGATATCTTGGTAAAAACTTTTTGGTAAATAACAACAAAAGTTCATGAAAAATAGGTTAAAAATGAGTAATAATGACATCTCATTATACCTTGAGCACACTGTGCTGAATTTACATCTGGTTTTTTAGTCAGTATTTTCAATTTTCATCAAATGATCATTTTTATTTAAGAAATTCTTTATCTAATGCATGTAAACTCTGAAATGGTTGTACATCAGAATCATCTTTGTAGCTTTATTTAAAACGATATGTACCTGATCTTGACAGCAACTGAACTAAGCACTGAAGATGAAAAAAATAAAATCATCCTAGGTCCTTGCCATCAAGAAGCTAAAAATCTCTCTGAGAAGCAAAACTATATAAAATAAGATAAAAGGCACATAAAAACATATTAACAGCATGAATGCAGTGCCATAAAAACAGAAAAGAGAGAACAAATGAGTTTGAGTGGGTGTATGAATGAAGGCTTCAATAGGAATATAACATTTAACCTGAACCTAGAGGATGAGAAGTATTGCATCAGTCAAAGAAAGGAGTAGCAAGTGACTTCTTAGAATGGATAAACTCTTAGGATCAATCTTATTTTCCACCTGTAATTTAGTAAGAACTACCATGTAAAGTATGAAAGAATAATAAGTTGGGTTTTTTTTTTTTTTACTATGTTAAGATTATTTGGGGTATCCAAGGCCTTCAATATGGGTTAAAATTTTATTTAGAGAAAATTCTCAATTGTTCTTGTACAGATTACCCACACTGCAGATTCTATGATGGACATTTGTGTTTTCAAATTGGCTTTGCCAGTCTAGTTCCTAGTCCAAAACTGCAAATACTCAACCAGCAAATGTTTTGGGGCTAGCAACAGCCTGAACATAGTATATGTTAGGACAGCAATTCTGAAATAGGGGGTAAAGTTGAAAGGAGCTACCACATTATTGGGAATAAAAAGACACATGTGACTTGAGAGAAATTATTCAATATTACAACATAATTTTAATATGTAAGGAATATAAAAGAAAGCTCTTGTTTATATAATTCAGATTATAAGAAGTAAATCTCTCTCTGAGTAATTACAAATGATGAGCATACTTAGAAGATACAGTGAGAAAGAATTCAGAGCAAGCAGTGTAAGGTACATGTTAGTTAACTGAAATGCTTGCTAAGTGTGTTCAGTATCATATATACTGTTATTTTTGTTTTAACTTTTAAGTTCAGGGATACATGTTCAGGTTTGTTATACAGATAAACTTGTGTCAAGGGAGTTTGTTTTACAGATTATTTTATCACCCAGGTATTAAGCCTAGTACACAATAGTTATTTTTCATCACCTGCCCTCTCCTCTTACCCTCCACCCTCCAATATGCACCAGTGTGTGTTGTTCCCCTCTATGTGTCCATGTGCTCTCATTATTTAGCTCCCACTTAGAAATAAGAATATGCAGTATTTGATTTTCTGTTACTGCATTAGTTTTCTAAGGATAATGGCCTCCAGCTCTATCCATGTTCCTGCAAAAAACATACTCTCATCATTTTTCATTGCTGCATAGCATTCCATGATGTATATGTATCACATTTTCTTTATACAGTCTATCACTGGTGGGCATTTAGGTTGATTTATGTCTTTTCTATTGTGAATAGTGCTGCAATCAACATATGTGTGCATGTGTCTTCATGACAGAATGGTTTATATTACTTTGGGTATATACCCAGTAATGGGATCACTGGGTCAATTGGTAGTTCTATTATTAGGTCTTTGAAAAATTGCCACACTATTTTTCACAATGGTTAAACAAAATTTACACTCCCACCAAGAGGGTATAATGTTTCTTTTTCTCTGCAACCTCTCCAGCACCCGTTATTTTTTGACTTTTTAGTAATAGCCATTCTGACTGGTATGAGATGATATCTCATTGTGGTTTTGATTTGCATTTCTCTAATGATAAGTAATGTTGAGCTTTTGTTCATATACTTGTTGGTCGTATGCACATCTTTTGAAAAGTGTCTGTTCAGGTCCTTTTTCCACTTTTTAATGGGGTTGTCTTTTTTTCTTGTAAATTTAAGTTTCTTACAGATGCTGGATATTAGATCTTTGTCAGATGCATGGTTTGCAAAAAATGTATTATCATTTCTATTGCATATCTTGCAAATATGAATATGTTATTTCTGAAACTGTACCTTTATTTTATTGAAACATAAAGTTTAGGTGTTGGCTATGAGTAGGACAGAGTAAGTGTCCATTGCCTTTACCAATGAATACAAACATAAAACCTGGATAGAAGTCATGGGACAGTTATTTGATGATTTTAGGATAGCTATTGGATAAATCTGAGAATAAATAGTTGTAGGTGGATTGGATAAGAATATCAGAATTCAATGTTTCACCACATTGGAGATGATTATAACACTTTTTCCTTCAGGTCTCCCACTGCTTGTTCAAAAACCTGGTTGCAGTTGCAGATGTCCATGGCAGAGAGAACTAAAGCCTGGCTGGAGGACTGAAAAGATTCTCCAGGTAAATGGAAAGTGTTGGGGAGATTGCAGAGAGTGATAAATATGAAAATGCAATCCTGCAGTTTTGCATAGATTTAATGCTAATGCAAAAGACATTGGAAACTGAAATGATAGATCACTGATAGGCCCCAGAATGAAGCACTGAATGATCCATATGGCACAGATCTAGATGGCAGTAAAAGGATTTGAAAAGTTTTGAAATTAAGCTGATATTAGAACTGCAGCTCAGAGAAGAATTTGCTACCTGAGCTTAAATTTGCCAGAAAAATCAGTTGCTCAAATAAAAATATAAATATTTCTCACAGGATTTAAATAAGACTGAGAATCTTATAACATAATACCAAAGTGTCCAGCATACTACCAAAAATTTCTTGGCATTTGAAGAACCACAGAAATCTCAACTTGTAATTAATAGACACCAAAGCTGAGATATCCAAGATGTTGGAATTATCTAAGAAGAATTTTAAACACTATTATAGTAGTGCTACAACAAGTACACACAAAGCTCTTAAAGGAATAGAAAGCAAATTTCTGTTAAAATGAAAGAAAAAGAGTAAGAAGAAAAGAAGAACCAACTGGAAATTTCAAAAATGAAAAAAGTAGTTATAAAAAAATT
The DNA here is from genome assembly GCF_048565385.1 of Saimiri boliviensis. Lineage (NCBI taxonomy): Eukaryota > Metazoa > Chordata > Mammalia > Primates > Cebidae > Saimiri > Saimiri boliviensis. The sequence goes on from NC_133465.1 coordinate 37,393,747, forward strand.
TCTGGATGAACTTTATATTACTTTGGGTATATACCCAGTAGTGGGATCACTGGGTCAATTGGTAGTTCTATTATTAGGTCTTTGAAAAATTGCCACACTATTTTTCACAATGGTTAAGCAAAATTTATACTCCCACCAAGAGGGTATAATGTTTCTTTTTCTCTGCAACCTCTCTATAAAAAAATTTCTGGATGAACTTTATATTACTTTGGGTATATACCCAGTAATGGGATCACTGGGTCAATTGGTAGTTCTATTATTAGGTCTTTGAAAAATTGCCACACTATTTTTCACAATGGTTAAACAAAATTTACACTCCCACCAAGAGGGTATAATGTTTCTTTTTCTCTGCAACCTCTCCAGCACCTGTTATTTTTTGTCTTTTTAGTAATAGCCATTCTGACTGGTATGAGATGATATCTCATTGTGGTTTTGATTTGCATTTCTCTAATGATAAGCAATGTTGAGCTTTTGTTCATATACTTGTTGGTCGTATGCACATCTTTTGAAAAGTGTCTGTACAGGTCCTTTTTCCACTTTTCAATGGGGTTGTCTTTTTTTCTTGTAAATTTAAGTTTCTTAAAGATGCTGGATATTAGACCTTTGTAGCAAAATCGAGATGACATAAGATAAAGTCAGTTAACATGAAGATAGATTAAAAGAAATTATTCTGTCTGTGAAACAGGAATAAATAATTTTAAAATGTAAACTGATTCTCAGGCACTTGTGGAGATACTTATAAAAGTTTTGAGACTTAAGTTATTAGAATTCCTGAAATATTTCAAATAATATGGCTGAAAACTTCCCAAATTTGACAAAGACATACACAGTCAAACTCAAGAATCTCAGAATCTCAGTGAGGGGAGAAGAAAGGCAAGAAAAGAAAAGAAATCTATCCTCAGATAATTAAATTCCTAAAAATTAAATAAAAATAATATAACCTAGAAAGCAACAATATTACTTATAGGGAATCAGTGATTTGAATGTCTGTAATTTTCACATCAGAAACTGTGGAGACCAGAAAGATTCTGACATACAGGGTAGAATATAACATTTCTACATTACATAGAAAGTGGTACAACATGTATTCTAAGAAGACTGTGAAGAGTTAAGTTTGCATATTGTAATCCCTAGAACAATTATTTTTAAAAATGCAAAAAGGTATAGCAAAAAAAACACAATCAATAAATAAAAATAGCATTCTAAAACATGTTCAAGTAACACAAAAGAAGTAAAGAAATGGGAAATGGGAAGAGAATAAAGACTGAGTAAACAAATTTTAAAAAGGTAGACTTTAATTCACACATACAATAATTACTTTAAACGTGTGTGGGCAAAACATCCCAATAGCACCAACAATAAAACACTTATACAGGCATTACAAGAAAATTAGAGACTAGTAACCCTCATCAATACAGATACAAAATTCATCAATAAAATATTTAATATTTAAAGCTAGAAATACTATATCATGACCAACATAAGTTTACAGCAGGAATTCAAAGTATAATGATATGCAGTTAATATAATTCATAATATTAACAGACAAAAAAAGCCAATATAATAGTCAAGAAAATGCATTCAAGGGATATAGTTTTGGAAAAACAAAATAAAATTGTGTCTATACACAGGTGACTTGGTTTTATATGTAGAGAAATCTCCCCAGATCTACAAAACAGATATTAGAACTAAGGGAGTTTAACAAGTTCACAGGATATGAGATCAATTTATTAAAATCATTTATATTTATGTATACTAGCAATGACCAATTGGAATTTGAATTTTTTCAAGTATCATTGAAAATAGCAATAATAACAAAAATAAACAGTTACAGATCTCATAAAATATATATAAGATCTAGAAGCTGAAAATTGTAGAACAATAATGAAAGAAATGAAAAAGACATAAGTGGAGATAGATACCATGTTCATGGATTGGAAGACTAAATTTGTTAAGATGTCAATTCTCCCAGATTTACCTATAAACTCAATACAATTCTGTTCAGAATTCCAGCAGGAAAATTTTCTCCTTCCAATAGAAATAAACAGCTGATTCTAAAATATACAGGGAAAGAAAAATGAGCAAGAATAGCCAAAGTAATTTTGTAAATCATTAACACAGTTTGAGGGCTCATATTACCTAAACCCTAGAATTTTCACAGAGATGCATCAATCAAGACAGTGTGCTATTGGTGGCAAAAAGATGTATACATACCTAAAAGAAACAGAGCCACATAAATTTCATTAATTAATTGTTAACAAAGTTGTAAAGCTCACTCAATTGAAGAAGAATTGTCTAAGTGATCCTAAGACAACCGGACATCCAGACAGAAAGAGGGGAAAAAATGAACCACAAACAGACTTAATGCTATGTATAAAAAAAAAAAGTAAAAATGGATCATAGGCCTATATTAATAAAACTTCCAGAATTTAAAATAGGAGAAAATTATTGTAACTTTGAGTTAGGTATAGATTTTCTAGGTATGAGACCAAAGGCACAATTTTTAAAGAAAAATTTGTAAGTTTTTCCTCATCAAAATTTAAAATATTGGCTCTTTGAAAAATACTGCTTTGAGAATAGAGACAAGCTGCTGCCTGAGAGAAAAACATCTACAAAACACATATCTGACAATAGATTTGCTTCCAGCATATATAAATGTTTCACAAAACTCAGTAATGAAAAAACAACCTGATTTAACAATTGGCCCAAGATTTGAACAGACACTTTAACAAAGAAGATATATGAATAGCAAACAAGCACATGGAAGCATGATGAATATCACTAGTCTTTAAGGAAGCAAAATTTAAACCATGATGCTAAGATCTGGCAATACCAAGTGCTAGCAAGGATGTGGAGCAACTCTAATGTTCATGCAATAAAAGGAAGAATGTAAAACATTGTAACCATTTTGGAAAATAGTTCATCACTATCTTACAAAGTTAGAACTACACTTAATCATATGACACCCTCATGAGTATTCACAAAAGATAAATGAAAACATCCTCTCACAAAAATTATTACACAAATATTTGTAACATCTTTATTCACAATTAGAAATAACTGGAAGTAGTCCCAATGTTCTTAAAAGCTGAATAAAACAAATCTTTAAATGAAATGTTTCTCATTAATAAAAATGAGCAAGTACTAGTGTACATAACAACATGGATGAATATTAAATGTATTACACTAAATGAGAGAGACCTGACTCCCAAGTTTAGTTACTACATGTGATTCAATTTGTTTGACTGCCAAAAAAGCAAAACAACAAACCAGTTCCGTGGTTGACAGATACTGGAGTTGAAGTGTCCACAAAGGGGCCAGCAATGATTTAGGGAAGGTGATGTAATTGTTTTATATGGTTTTGATGATAGTCACACAAGTGTACACGCTTGCCAAAACTCAAATAAATATATCCTAAGAAGGTGAATTTTACTAAATGTAAATTATGCTACAGTAAATTTGCCTAGATATTTTAAAACTGGTTTTTATATGAAGCAACACCAAATATCTTAAAAACTGAGTTGGACTGAGAAAACTATAATTGTGATATATATCAATAGCAATGCAGCAGGAGGGGCCAGAGCAAAATGGCCAAGTAAAAGCCTCCATGGATTTTCTCCCCAGCCCCCACAGGGACACAAAATTTTACAAGTACCTACGCAAAAATAGGACTTCCATGAGAACCAAAAATCAGGTAGGAAATCACAGTACTTGGTTTTAATTTCATTTCACTGAAAGAGGCCTTAAAGAAGGAAGGAAAGATAGTTTTCAATCACTAATGCCATCCCTCTTCCATTTACTGGCAGTAACCAGTAACCGCATGGAACGGAGAGAGAATCTGTGCACTTGGGAGAGAGGGTGTAACAATTGTGGGGTTTTGCATTGAATTCAGTGCTGCCTATCACAGCAGAAAGGAAACCAGGTTGAATTCAGCTGATACCTGCCCATGGAGGAAGCATTTATAGCAGCCCTAGCCAGAGAGGAATCACTCATTCCAGTGGTGGAAACTTGAATTTCAGCAAACTTCACCACTGTGAGCTACAGTGCTCTGGGGCCTAAAATAAATGTCAAAGATAATCTAGGTCATAAAGACTGCAATTCCTAGGGAAGTCCTAGTGCTGAGTTGGGCTAAGAGTCAGTGGACTTGGGAGACGTGTAACCTATGAGATACCAGATGAAATAGCTGAGAGAATGCTTGTGCTACCCCTTCCCCAACTGCAGGCAGTGTAGCTTGAGACAACAAAAGTGACTCCTTCCTTCTGCTTGAGGAAAAGAAAGGGAAGAGTGAAGAGGCTTTGTCTTGTATCTAGGATACCAGATCAACCACAGTAGGATAAGGCACTGGCAGAGCTGAGAGGCCCCCATTCCACGTGCTACCTCCCAGATTACATTTCAAGACGCACGTTGGGCAAGAAAGGGAACCTGCTGCCTTGAAGGCAAGGACATAGTCCTGGCAGGGTTCATCCCCTGCTGAATAAAGAGCCCTTGGACCCTGAGTAACCAGCAGCAATACCCAGGTGGTTAACTGTGGTCTGTTGGTGAGACTTTGACACATGCTGGCTTTATGTAAGACTCAGCACATGCCCAGCTGTGGTGGCTAACATCAGAAATCTCTTCTGCTTTTCTCAAGCAGAAGGAAAAGTAAAGGGGACTTTGTCTTATAACCTTACAACTTAGGTACTAACAGCCACAGGAGGGTAGAGTACCAAGTGGGCTTTTCAGGTACCTGATTACAGGCCTTGGCAATTGGACATCATTTCTGGACCTGCCCTGATCCAGAGGGGAGTCCACTCTCCTGAAGGGTGAGTCCCAGACGTGGAAGCATTCACCATAAGCTGACTACAGAGCCCTTGAGCTTTAGGTGGATATTGGCAGTAGCCTGGCAGTAACCCCTGTGGGTTTGTGGTGATAGTGGGTGTGTGTAGAGATTCCTCTGCCTATGAAAAGCAGAAGAAAGACTGGGAAGGACTTTGTCTTGTGGTTGGAGTGTCAGCTTTGCTGCAATAGTATAGAGCACCAAGTAGATTTCTAAGGTTTTAACTCTAGTCCCCGGCTCCCAAATGGCATCTCTGGACCCACTTAAACTTGAGGGAACTCATCATCCTGAAGTGAAGAATGCAAGCCTCACTAGCTTTGCCACCTACTGCTGATTATCAACCTCGAGGGCCTTGAAAGAAAACAGGCAGTAGCCAGGAAGTGATTGCAGTGGGTCATCAGCAAGATTCAGTGCTGTTTTGGCTTCAGGCCTGAATCAAATCAGTACAGTCCAATAGTGCTGGCCACAGCAGGACTTGTGTCACCACACCCCCAGTTCCAGGTGGCTTAGCACAAAGAGAGAGAGAGAGAGAGAGAAAGAGAGAAAGGGAGAGGGAGAGGGAGAGGGAGAGGGGAGAGACCATTTGTTAGGAGAAAATAAAGGAAGACAGTAAGAGACTTGGCCTGGTAATTCAGATAATTCTTTCCTATCTTATCCAAGACCACCAAGTCAATACTTCTATGAATCTATAAGAACCACAGCATTACTGGACTTGGGGTGTCCCATAAGGCAGATAGAGCTTAGATCACAAGACCCACATTCCTTCAAATATCTGAAAAGCCTTCCCAAGAAAGACGGGTACGAACAAGTCCAGTCTGTAAAGACAACAGTTAATATCTAACTCTTTAGTGCCCAAACAACAACGAAGATCCACAAATATCAAGACCATTCAGGAAAACATGACATCACTAAACAAACTAAATAAAGCACTAGGAACCAATCCTGGAGAACCAGAAATACGTAACTTTTCAGAAAGAGAATTTAAAATAGGTGTGTTAAGGAATCTGAAAGAAATTCAAGTTAACACAGAGGATGAATTTATTAATCTATCAGATAAATTTAACAAAGAGATCAAAATAATTAAGAATCGAGCAAAAATTCTAGAGATGAAATTTTCCATTGATGTACTGAAGAAGGCATCAGAGTCTCTTAATCACAGAATAGCTCAGTAAGAAGAAAGAAATAGTGAGCTGGAATACAGGCTGTTTGAAAATACACAGATGGAGAAGACAAAAGAATAAAGAATACAAGTCAATGAAGCACTACTACAGGATTTAAAAAAATAGCTGCGAAAGGGCAAATCTAAGAGTTATTGGCCTTAAAGAGGAGGTAGAGAGAGAGAAAGATATTGGGGTAGAAAATTAATTCAAAGGGATAATAGCAGAGAACCTCCCAAATGTAGACAAAGATATCAAAATTAAAGTTAAAGGAGGTTATAGAACATCAAGAAGATTTAACTCAAGAAAGACTACCTAAAGGCATTTAATACTCAAACTCCCAAAGGTCAAGGATAAAGAAAGGATTCTAAAAGTAGCAAGAGAAGAAAACCAAATAATGTACAGTGGTGCTCCAATATGTCTGGAGTAGACTTCTCAATGGAAACTTTACAGGCTAGGAAAGGGTGGCATGGCATATTTAAAGTACTGAATGAAAAAAAGTCCCTTTACCCTAGGATAGTGTGTTCAGTGAAAATACCCTCTAAACATGAAGGCAAAATAAAGGCCTCGAAGGATGAAGAAAAGCTGAGGGATTTCATCAATACCAAACCTGTCCTACGAGGAATGCTAAAGGGAGTTCTTCAGTAGAAAAGAAAAGGATGTTAATGGGCAATAAGAAATCATCTGAATATACATAACTCACCGGCAACAGTAAGCACACAGAAAAACACAGAATATTATAATACTGTAATTGTAGTGTGTAAACTACTCAAGTAGAAACACTAAAAGATGAATCAGTTAACACTAACAACTACGTGTTTTCACGACTTAGACAATACAATAATAAAGAGAAACAACAAATGTTAAAACGTGGGGAAATAAAGTGTAGAGTTTTTATTAGTTTTCTTTTTAAGTATTTGTTTATGCAATTAGTGTTATCAGTTTAATATAATGGATTATAAAATAATATTTGCAAACCTCATGGTAACCCCAAATCAAAAGCATACAATGGGTATGCAAAAAATAAAAAAGCAAGAAATAACATTATACCACCAGAAAAAATATCCTACACTTAAAAGAAGACAGGAAGTAAAGAAAGAAGAGAGAGAAGACCACAAATCAACCCCAAAACACATGTCAAAATTGTATGAGTAGGTACTTAATTATCAATAATATTAGTGAGTGTAAATGGACTAAATTATCCCATAAAATGACATAGAGTGGTTGAATAGATAATAAAGCATAACCCAGTGATTTGTTGCCTAGAGGAACCACACTTCACATATAAAGACACATATAGACTAAAAATAAAGGGATGCAAAAAATATTTCATGCCAATGGAGACCAAAAAAGAGCAGGAGTAGCTATACTTATATGAAAAAATGTATTTCAATACAAAACTGTAAGACAAAGGTCATTATATAATGATAATGAGGTCAATTCAGCAAGATGATATACTAATTTTAAAATATATGCATTCAACACTGGAGCGGCCAGATATATAAAGCAAATATTACAGCTAAAGAGAGATAGACCCCAACATAATAATAGCTGGAGACTTCAACAACACACTTTCAGTGCTGGACAGATCTCCCAGACAGAAAATCAACAAAGAAATACCAAACTTAATCTGCACTATGGGTCAAATGGACCTAATAGATATTTACAGAATACTTCATGCAACAGCTGCAGAACACACATTATTTTCCTCAGTACCATGAATCATTCTCAAGGGTAGATTATATGTTAGGTCACAAAACAAGTCTTAAAACTTTCAAGTGTCGGGCGTGGTGGCTCACGCCTGTAATCCCAGCACTTTGGGAGGCCGAGGTGGGTAGATCACAGGTCAAGAGATCGAGACCATCCTGGTCAACATGGTGAAACCCCGTCTCTACTAAAAATACAAAAAAATTAGCTGGGCATGGTGGCTCGTGCCTGTAATCCCAGCTACTCAGGAGGCTGAGGCAGGAGAATTGCCTGAACCCAGGAAGCGGAGGTTGCGGTGAGCCGAGACCATGCCATTGCACTCCAGCCTGAGTAACAAGAATGAAACTCCATCTCAAAAAAAAAAAAAAAAAAAAAAAAAAGCTTTCAAAATAATTGAAGTAACATAGAGCATCTTTTCTGACCACAATGGAATAAAACTAGTAATAAAAAATGAGAGGATGTTTGGAAAGTGTATAAGCACACAAAAATTAATATTCTCCTAAATGAACAGTGGATTAATAAAGAAATTAAGAAAGAAATTGAAACATTATTGAAACAAATGATAATGAAAACACAACATACCCAAACCTGTGGGATACAATGACAGCAGCACTAATAGGAAAGTTTATAGCTATAAATGCCTAAATTAAAAAAGAAGAACTTAAAATAAATAACCTAACAATGCATCTTAAAAAACTAGAAGTGCAAGAGCAAAGCAAACCCAAAATCAGAAATAAAAAAGGAGATGTTTATACCAATACTGCAGAAATTCAAAGGATATTTCATGACTACTATGAGTAACTATATGCCAATAAATTAAAAGAGCCAGGGAAAAAATGGGTGAATTCCTAGACATATAAAAATTACCTAGACTGAACCATGAAGAATTCCAAAACCTGAAGAGACCACTAACAAGTAATGGGATCAAAACCATAATAAAAAGTCTTCCAGGAAATAAAAGCCCAGGACCCATTGATTTCACTGCTGAACTCTACCAAACAATTTAAGAAAATCTAATAGCAATCCTATTCAGACTATTCCAAGAAACAGAGGAGAAAAAAATACTTCCAAATTCATTCTTCAAGGCTGGTACTACCTTGTTATTGAAATCAGACAAAGACAAATTAAGAAAAAAACAAAACCTACAAGCCAATATCTCTAATGAATATTGATGCAAACATATTCAACAAAATGCTAGCAAATTGGCAAAGTGCAGTGGCTCAAGCCTGTAATCCCAGTACTTTGGGAGGCTGAGCTGGGTGGATCACCTGAGGTCAAGAGTTTGAGACCAGCCTGACCAACATGGAGAAACCCTGTCTCTACTAAAAATACAAAATTGGCTGGGCGTGGTGGCTCATGCCTATAATCCCAACTACTCAGGAGGCTAAGGCAGGAGAATATCTTGAACCTGGGAGGCAGAGGTTGTGGCGATCCAAGATCACATCATTGCACTCCAGCCTGGGCAACAAGAGCAAAACTTGGTCTCAAGAAAAAAAAAAAAAAAAAAACAAAACAAAACAAAAAACTAGCAAATTGAATTAAGGAACACATTAAAATTATCATTGATTATGACCAAGTGGTATTCATTCCAGGGATGCAAGGATCTTTCAACATATGCAAATCAATCAATGAGATACATCATATTAACACAATGAAGAAGAAAAACCATATGATCATTTCAATTGATTCTTCAAAAGTATTTGATCAAATTTAACATTCCTTTGTGATAAAAACCCCTAACTGGGTATAGAAGAAACATACCTCAATATGACATATATGACAGACCCACATCTACTGTCACACTGAATGGGGAAAAGCTAAAACATTTCTTCTAAGATCTGGAAAATGACAAGAATGCCCACTTTACTATTCTTATTCAACATAGTACTGGAAGTTCAAGATAGAGCAATGAGACAAGAGAAACAAATAAAGGGCATCCAAAATGGAATGGAAGAGTTCAAATTATCCTTTTTCAGAAGATATGTTCTTAACATTTGGAAAAATTGAAAGACACCACCAAAAAGCTAATAGAACTGATGAACAGATTTAGTAAAATTTCAGGATACAAAAATCAACATTGAAAATTCAGTAGCATTTCTATATGCTAACAGTAAACAATGTGAAAAAGAAATAAAGAAAAAAATCCTAGTTAGTTACAAATAAAATTAAATACCTAGGAATTACTTAACAAATGAAGTGAAAGATTACTACAATGGAAACTACAGAACATTGATTAAAAGATTGAAAAGGACACAAAAAAATTGAAAGATATTCCATGTTTATAGATTGGAAGAATATTGTTAAAATGTCTATACACCCCAAAGCAGTCTACAGATTCAATACGATACCTATCAAAATACTGATAACATTCTTTTCATAAATAGAAAAAAATCCTAAACTTTATATGAAACCACAAAAGACCCAGAGTAACCAAAGCCATCTCTAGCACAAAGAATAAAACTGGAAGAACCAAATTGCTTGGCTTAAATTATAGTACAGAACTATAGTAACCAAAACTATGGTACTGGTATAAAAACAGATACATAGACCAATTAAACAGAATAGAGAACCCAGAAATAAATGCATACATCTACAGCAAATTCATTTTTGATAAAGTTGCCAACAAACTACACTGGGGAAAGGACAGTCTCTTCAGTAAATGGTGCTGGGAAAACTGGATATCCATATGCACATCAATGAAACTAGACCATTATTTCTCATCATATACAAAAATAAAATCAAAATGGATTAAACACTTAAATGTAAGACATCAAACTATGAAACTATTGCAAGAAAACATTGGGAAACTCTCCAGGACATTGGAGTGGGCAAATATATCTTGAGTGATATCCTATACGCACAGGCAAAGTAGACAAAAGCAAAAATGGACAAATCAGATCGTATTAAGTTAAAAAGGCTCTGCACAATAAAGGGAACAGTCAACAAGGTGAGAGACAACCTACGGAATGGGATAATATATTCATATTTGCAAACTACCCATCTAACAAGGGGTTAATAACCAGAATATATAAAGAGCTCAAACAACTCTATAGGAATAAAATCTAATAATCTGATTTTAAAAAATGGGAAAAAGTTTCTGGGAGTGTTAGGGGGGAAGTGGGGATGGTTAATGGTTACAATAAAACAGGTAGAATGAATAAGATCTAGTATTTGATAGCACAACAGGATAACTATAGACAGTAATTTAATTGTACATTTTAAAATAACTAAATGAGTGTAGTTGGATTGCTTGTAACAGAAAGGATTAATGCTTGAAGTGACGGATACCCCATTTACTCTGATGTGGTTATTTTGCACTGCATACCTATATCAAAACATCTAATGTACCGTATACATATGTACGCCTACTATGTACCCCCAAAGTTTAAAAATTAAACAATAATAATAATGCAGCAATGTTAGGGTCATGAACATCATTTTTGCAAAAATTAAATTAAATTTTTAAATTTTTAAATTAAAAAATGCTCATAGGACAAAGGAAGCAGGAGATTATCTTGCATCGTTGACTTCTAAGCATTAGATTCCAGAACAGCCCAGTAATCTATAAGAACACATCATCTCATCATAAGCAAGTAAATTACATGCAAAACTGTTGCACACCAGGTATTTGCCTTGCTCTACGAAGACTTGAATCAGGCAATTTCTTACAACAGTTTAGCCATAGTGTTCTTTCTCAAATAGTTTTCCATATGAAGAAACTGACACACAAAGAGACAATAAAATGAAGGGTTTTTTTTTTTTTGACCAAACAAACATAAATTTCTTCACAATTAACAACATAATTTTATTAATATTTATTATTTTTGCCTAAAATGTTCAACATGATCATAATTTTAAAAGTCACTAAAAATAAAATACAATTGATAACTGGTTGAGTTGAAAATGGGACAGTGGCTTACTAATGTCTGAAGGCAAGAGGCTATTAAATTTCTCATACAAGCTAACGTATTTTCTATGTATTTCACTCTGTATGGAATTTCTTTCAGCAGTCTTTCCCAATAATAGCTAAGGGCAAATTAGGTATAATTGAACATTATTTTAAATAAATAGTACTACAAAATACTATTCTCTGTTAATGATTTTAAATTGAAAAAGGACAAGGTATCAATAAATATTTAAAGTCAAGTTTTTAACATTAATCACATACTGAAGTGTCCATTGCAATCTAAAAACACCTATTTCATGGGGTTGGTTACATGGGTACAAAATATAGTTAGAAAATAAATAAGATGCGGTATTTGAGAGCACATCAAGCTGAGTAAAGTCAACAATAATTTATTACATATTTTTTAAAAAACTAAAGTAAAATTGGAATGTTTAAACACAAAGAAGTGATAAATGCTTGAGGAGACGGATACCTCGTTTACCCTGATGTGATTATAATAATCACATTACCCATTGTGCTTGTATTAAAATATCTCATGTACCCTATAAATATATACACCTATTATGCACCCATCAAAATAAAAATATTATAAATAAAAATACCTACTTTAATTCTGCATAGTATAAAAAATAGGAGGCAGAGAGCCATTTGGGTATAGTATATTAAAAAGTACAAAATTTACAGAAGAAAATCTCAAAAATGTTTGAATGCTTTCACTTATTCTGTCCTATACCCTGTTATCAAAGGGTGACAGCCTGGCTAGCATCTTTTTCCCCTGCTTTCCTAAAACTAGGCATAAGACTAAATTCTTCAAACTATCAAAAATGTGTAACTTTTAGCAAAGCTGGGAATATTTGACTGGTATTTTGAAGTTTTGTATAAGTTGAATCTAAAACACCAGCATTATTTCTCTTTATGATTTATTTACCTCTAACAGAAACAGACTTCAGCTATGAATTTAGTAATTTTTCTCTTAAAATCCCTCCTCATTTTTTTGTCTTAATGAAGCTTATGAAGACAAGAGTCTTAAAAATTATTTCAAAGAAAAGATCTAAATCCCATCTCTGCAGAATGAATTCAGACAATGTTTTCCTAATGTTGTTTCTGAAAATGCCATTTAGAAGATTATGAGGAAGGCTTTTCTTACTAATGTTGAGTCCTTGCCAAATTTTAAGAGAAATTTGTAATTCAACTTTGATGTATCTATCAAAGAATATACGGAATGTCACTTTGGAGATTTGGGGGGCAAAATATCGCTCTGTCGCAAGAGAATAGGATATACCTGTTATCTATTTTCGTCAGAATGCATTTGCAAAGATGTGTTTTTTCCTGCCCTTCTGCCTCTGAAAGCAAAGTAATACAGTGGGTTCAGTGTAGTCATTAGTACTGTTGCCAAATATTTCTGGTTCTCTGCTTCTTGGCACATGATAGGATTGCACTTCCTGACTCTTTTGTGCTTGTGTGGGAGTGTGTAAGTCATTTTGGCTAAAATGTTACGAGTGGAAAGGAACCAGGACACTTCTATGCTGAGCCAAAGTGAGACATACTCTAGAACTCGGTTGCCCGTTGCCTAAGCCACCAGATATATGAATTTTATAAGGCTGCCATAAAAAATTAGCACAAGCTAGGTGGCTTAACACAACAGAAATTTAACCTTTTATAGCTTAGGAGACCAGGAAAACAAAGTGAAGGGGTTAGAAGTGTTGGTTCCTTCTGGAGTCTCCAAGGAAAAGGTTGTGCCTCCCTCCTGGTTTCTGGTGGTTAACAATACTTGGCATTCTTTGCTTTGTAGATGTATCACTTCAATCTCTACCTCCATCTTCACGTCACTTTCTGTGTCTCTGTGTCCTCCCCTCATATAAAAACATCAGTCATTATATTTAGGACCCACGTTAAATCTGGGGTGATTTTATCTCAATATGCTTAACTAATTAATTCTGTGAAGATCCTATTTCCAGATATAATCCCATTCTGAAGTTGTAGATGGACATGAAACTTTCAAGGACACTATTCAGCCTAGTACACCAGCCATCGTCCAGATTCTTGAAGCTCTATCCAGCTGCGATCCAGAGTAAAGACAACATGAGGTCTGAGCCAGCTACAATGGACCTTTATCATAAGCAAGAAAGAAACAGGCTGCTGGAAGCCATTGAAATGTGGAGGATTTGTTACTGCAGCAGTTAGTCCACGTATATACACATGGATTTGATGTTGAAAGTGATCCTTTAGAGTTCAACTTTCTGTTTTCCTGATGTACAAAAGTCTACTGGAAGCAGACTCAGTGATCACATTAACATCAAATGATTATAGTAAAAATGTGTGTAAAAGCTTAAAACTCATTTTAAAATAGGGTGGCTCATCCAAAGGAGATTTGGGTTAAAAAATTTGGGTAGTAATAGTTAAAAGTAGAGAATATTGTTTTAATATTAGAAAAGTTAAAAAATTCTTTAGGTCAATAAATTTGTTATCTGAAGATCAATGAATCATTTAAGCAAAATATTAATCAAAATCCAAGTACTTTTTTTAACTTACAAATAAGTTTATTAGACAAAAAGTAGAATAGTGTTGATAGTTTATTCTTTTAAGAAATTTATTTTGAATTTAATATACAAATGTTGTATTTAGGCTTCTTGCATCTGTATCTCAGACAGGTCTGCATAGCTCTCTGAGTTCTCTATTTAAGATTTTGGTTTTGCTCTCAGTAATTAAATTCATTTTTCTCAGTTCCCTGAAATAGTTTAAACATTTAAAAATAAACAGAAAAATATTTTGAAAGAATATAGAAATATTTTGTACTCATCTGGGTATGGTATTTATTATAGGTGGAGTTATTTCACAGAATAGAGAGCAGAGAAGGACTCTGAGTGTGTGTACACTCACGTATATACATGTACACATAATCTTGGGTCTATTCATGCTTTTTGTCTCTCTTTTTCATCATTATGTGAATCTCTTCATTATTTGCCTTTGAGTTCTACGACATTCTAAGAATTCTCTAGGTGGTCATCTAATTCCACATGGTATTTACAACTTCCAATAGACTCCTTTCTACCTCGATGTCTCTTTTAAGTTGAGCAATTACATATTATTTAACTTTTAAGCAATGTTCCCAATCTCCATCTGCTCAGTGTCTATTACCTGACTATTACCTGGGGAGGCAGGGAGACTTCGAGTCTTACCTCCAGCCCATGTCACTCAGACTGGTTGCTTTGCTGTCCTTCTTCTTGAGTTTCTTATTACATACAATCCTTAGGAAGGTTATCTGTATTCAGTGACTTGGGGGTTGGAAACTTTTCCTTTCTAAAATTTTGCAGGTTTCCAACATCTTTATTCTTTGTTATATTGCTAAAAATTTATTAATTGGAAGGGGCTAAGGGTGAAGAAGACAAAAGAGAATTGAACAGATAGGTTGAATTCACTATCCCAAATCAAAATTCTCTCTCCTTGATATTGAATGGTTTATTTACAATTGTTATAGTACCAGTCAAATGCCTGGTACATAGTAATCCCTTAAGAAATAAGTAATAACTGATTTTTAGCAGGTGAAAAACAATCACTTTTTATAAGAGATTGAATCTATTAGAATATAACAATATTAAAATTTAAATATTCTTCTTTTTCATGGTTTCTTAAAGTGTTTTTCTCATTTAGCAAACATCTGAAGGAGTCACTTCATTTCAGCCAATATCTGGAGCATGGAATAATACAATGACAGGATTCTTGTCACTGAGGTCCTTCTAGACTTTTAAGTCTCTACTTTGTATTCAGCTTCTGATGCTATGCTTTTTCCATAGTAAATAGTATTGCACATTCCTATTCTTCACAACTGTAAATCCCTCAACAGTTTCCAAGGCACTTTTTCAGATTTTGATATCTCATTTGATCTACACGGCAACCCTCACAGGTTATTTTGTTTTTCCTGGTGAGGAAAAGGGCACTCAAAGTAAAAGAAAAATTGCCAAAATTTATACAGACAGCAAGATGTGATGATAAGGAACATAAATTCAAGGTAGACTGGATGGCAAAATATATCTTCATCTCTCTCTTTAATCAAGATCAAAGTCACCAAAGATGTTATTCATTTGGGAAATTTACTAAGTATTCAGAGCTTTGCACACATTTTATCTGTTGGACAGCTATATTTACACCCAAAACTCACATGGAGAGCCCTGGATGAATGCCAACATCAATTACATGTGCGGAAGTCTATTAACAATTTATCAGTTGCTTGGATCCTCAACCAGTGTTAAGTCCTACAGAGGAAGCAAGATGAGATTCTGGCAGAGAGAAAGTCATGCCATTCTGGAAGAAAATTCTGTTCACCTAATGGCTATTATAATAGATGAATAAGAAGGGAAATCAGAAAAGGATGAAATATGGAGAAAAGATACAAAAATGGAAATAAAGTGAAAATTCAGTCATCCATTCAGCTCTTTGTGCAATCCCATATGACTGGCATTTAGTAACTATCCAGATGGCTAGCTGAGGTGTTCACCTGTCATCAGATGTTTTGGTAGACAGTGGGATACAAGCCATTTTGCAGACAAGTTAAATTAGAGCTGAACCATTTCTAACTGTCTGCATAAACCTGTAATATTTGCTGCTAGGCATAAAATAAAGTGGAGTCCTCAAGGATTTTTTATTCAGTGGCTGTGTGTTTTTTTTTTAATGCAAAATGAATCACTGAGAAGATGCTACATTTATTTGCAATACACTAAAAACTTGTCACTCTCTATAGAGGGGTAATGAAAAGATTAATTTCTGGTTACCTGAGAGGCTGGAATATCTGGGCTCTAGGTAACAAGGGAGCTTCCTTTGAATCCAGAGGGCTCACTTATAATCTAGCTGAAGGAACTGGAAGCCTAACTGGAAAAAGTTTAATAATGTGGAAGAGGGAATAATATGAAGGATGGTAGGAAGTTCTAATCATCACCCATTCTGTCATGCAGGAAACAGGGAATACCATAATATGATTGCATAGAGCACAGGTTTTAAAGAGAACCCACATGAGCAAAATGAAAGGAAGGAAAGAGCCACTTGTTCCTCATCACCTTTGCCCAGTGATTTCCAAATTTCCACTCTAATGCTTTGTCATCAATGCATAACAGAGATTAAAAACAAATTAATGTCTGTTCTGAATCTTCATAAGAATTAAGGTATATCTAGATTTCAAATATGCACATTTTTCAAAGGGCTAAAAATTAACATAAAGAGAGCTGTTATTAATCAAGTATTATATGCCAAGTACCATTCAAATCAATTTAAGTGGATTGTCTCATGAAATCATTACTACAAAATCTGTGCATGATTAGTATAAACAAATGGATAAACAAATTTTCCTCATTAAATATAAACTGTTTCATATAAACTGTTCTGTTTAATCTTCACAACAAGCCTGGGGGGAATGTATTGTTACCACTTTTGCAGATGAGGAAACTGAGCTCAGAGAGATGAAGTAGCTTGTGTCTGGACTCCCAGCATGGACCTGGTGACTACAGGATTAGAGCCTGAGCAACCTGGCTCTAGAACTGGTACTCTTAAAACTACACTAAGTGGCTTATATGCTGCCAGGAGGATTATTGCCAATATTCATTCTCAAAATTATCTACTACCAGATCAAAGCAAGACAAGAGGAACACTTGGCATAATAATTCCATGGATCTCAGAATCAGCCACAAAACTATTAAAACAGCACTTCTCTTCTCACATCTCATCTACTTAATTGTTCCAGAGGTTCCACCTGTCTACTTCCTAGTAGAGGTATCTTTCCCAGTGTAGCGTGTATTTACCTGAGCTTTTAAGGAAACTCAATTGATCTATTCAAAGGGATAAAATGTGTTGCATTCTTAAAGAGAAAACATTAGCACATTTCACTAGCATGAATATAGTCACTACTTTGTTGTACAGTGACAATGCTTCCAAAAATGTTATTAGTCAGCCATCTCAACATTGACAAAAATACCTGGGCAAGGTCATACATGAAAATTATTATCCTTAATAAATTATTTATCTGGAAAAATTACCGAGAGGGGAAAGAGCAATCAAATTCAGAATTGAACACTGATATTTCCCTTCATTTCTCCTAGTTGTGTCTTCAGCACAACCCTTCATGAAGACCAGGCCTCAGTTTCACAGCTCAAAAACTTAGAAAGAGTAACACCCAAAATATGTATGTTCTGCTGAACAGGACTATAGGGAAGCACCTCATTTTAACCAACATTAGGTTATGGAAAGATAACATAAACCCCAAATAGTGTATGTTAAGTTAGTTTCATATATACTGACTTTGGGATTTTTTTTAAACTTGAAAAACTGGATGTTTATTTTAATTTTTTAAATTTAGGTATAACTTACATAGAGTGCACAAATGTCAGGTGTGCAGATCGACATTTTATATTTGTATATACCCATTAAACTACTACTCAGGTTAAGATATAGAACATTTTCAGCATATCAGAGGGTTTCCTCATGCCAATCAATCTTATTACCAGTCATCCTCTCCCACAAGTAACTGTGCTCTAGTATCTATCACCCAAGGTTACTTTTGCCTCTTATTAAACTGTATAAAATTTAAATCATACAGTATATACACCTTTTTGTCTGGATTTTTTCATTCAACATTATGTCATTGTGATTTAGTCATGTTTTCCTATGTATCAGTTCTTTTCTAATGATGTGTGTTTATCCATGCATGAGTATGCCAAAGTTTAGTTACCAGTATTCCTGTTGATAGACATTTGAGTTATTTTCAGTTTTTGTCTTCATTATTAAGGATGCTATGAATACTTTGTGCATGTCTTATACACTCATCTAATTTCCGTCAGGTATATACTAAAGAGTAGAATTACTGTGTCTTAGAGCCCCATGTGTTCAAGTGTAATAGAATATACTGCTAAAACATTTTCCAAAGTGGCTTTATTAACCAATTAACACTCCTTCTAATAATGTATAAGAATTCCAGTAGGTCTATATTCTTGCAAAGCTTGTTATTGTCGTTCTTTTAAATTTTGACAATTTTGCTGGATTTAAGAAGGCATTTAATTATGGTTTTACAATGCATTTTCATATCAACCAATGATGTTTCATGCTTGTTCATATGCTATATTTAAACAGACTAAAAATCTTCAGTTAAAAGTCAAATCTGTTTGATTAAATTTTTTAAAAAGCTCCAACTATATATACTTACAAGAAACACATTTGAAATTAAAAAATATATATAGGTTAAAAATAAAAGAATGTAAAAGATATGCTATGTATAATAAATACTAAGCAAAAAAAATGCTGATATGACTATAATAGTATCAGACAAAGTAGACCTAAACAAAAAGTATTATGAGAGAAAAAGAAGGATATTTCACAATGCTAAAATGTTTTTTCACAGGAAGATATAACCGTCTTAAATCTACAGTTCATGAATAAAAAGCAAGAAAAAAAGATAATTTTTAAAATTCTTGTTTATTTTCCTTAGTAACGTAGCTTTAAAATATGTAAATAAAAGATTACAAAACCCAAAAAAGAAATAGGTGAATCTGCAATAAGATTTTAATATTTTCCTTTCAGTAACTTATGTAACAGGGAGATTAATCAGCATAAAGAGACTGAATAATATAATTAGCCAACTTGACCTAAATGATATTTATAGGACAGTATAACCAAAACTGCACAATACAATCATTTTCAATCGCTAACTGAAATTTACCAAACATAACCATACTCTGACATTTTTAACTGTTTTGTAAAATTAAAGATCTTGCAGTTGATAAAAAAGTTCTCAAACTCTAATAGTTAATATATATCATCCACAACTTTTTCTGTACACATACAAATAAAATATATATGTATATAGTGTGTGTATGTATATGTACACATATGTGTGTGTATTTATATATATACACTTTATTATATATAATATGTATATGTTTAAAAAGATATGGAATATGTGTGTGTCTATTTCTGAAGTATTACGAATATTCTGTTATGTAATACAGATCTTCTGTTTGAATGGCTTATCCATATTCCTTGTTCATGTTTCTAGAACAATTTTTTTTTTTGTTAACTGATTCATAAGAACCCTTTGTACATTGTAGATGTCTATTCCTTGTGTATAAATCTTCCATTTTATTCACAAAGTATTATACATCTATTATCCTTCTTCCATGGTACATTTTCTATAGAGAGCTTTTAGTTTTTATGCAATCAAATTAGTTCCCTTCTTTGACAGCTTCTGGGTTGTCTTCTTTGCTTAAAGAATTCTATACTCCGAGAATATCACAATAGTCTTTTTATTTGCATCTCTTACTGTACCTGCCTCAGGTAGAATGAGCCAGGTAACAATCCAGTAAAGAACAACCGACAGATCTCAATAGCTTGACCCAATACACTTCTTGGCTCATATTATATGGTCTCTGGTTATCATAGTGACTATAGGACCCAGGATGATGAAGGCTTCAACCTTGCATATTCATGTACTCACGCCTTCTGTTGTATCTTCATAAGGTTTATTCTTACAATATTTTTCATTGTAATTTTCTCCATTTCCATGCAATACTAGCAATCTAACACCCCTTACCCTGCTTAAATTTTTTTCTTTTTTTTTACTAGTAGAACTTATTAACTTATAAAATGCAGCATAGTTTACCTTTTTATTTTTACTGCCTATTTCCCCCCTTTCACTCTCAACACTAGAAGGTGTCTAACGGCAGATAATATTTACTTAGGGATATGTATATTTTATGTGTGTTCTAATGATGTATTTCAAGTATCTAGAACAGGGCCCAGAACATAGAAATGTCCAATAAAGTTTTAGAATTAATAACCTAATAAGATACCATAAATAAGAAAAATAGGGATGGTCTAATAAAAAATGGCAAAAGTTTGAATAAAAAGTTCACAAAAAAGGCAACCCAAATTTTATAGTTTATTAACTATAAAATTTGTGCATCATTTGTAATCAAATAAATTCAAATGAAAGCCATGATGAGATAATTTTACATACACACACGATTAAGCTTTAAAACTTTAATAATTCAACGCCAGGTGTGGTGGGTCATTCCTGTAATCCCAGCACGTTGGGAGGCTGAGATAAGCAGATCATTTGAGGTCAGGAGTTTGAGACCAGCCTGGCCAATGTGGTGAAACTCGTGGTGCACGCCTGTAATCCCAGCTACTTGGAGGCTGAGACAGGAGAATCACTTGAACCTGGGAGGCATAAGTTGCAATGATCCAAGATTGCACCACTGTACTCCAGCCTGGGTGACAGAGTGAGACTGCATCTCAAAAAAAAAAAAAAACTGTAATGATTCAAATAATGGCAAGAAATGCAAAGCAATAGGATCTCACATATACATATGGTGGGAGTGTAAATTGGTACAAATATTTTGAAAATAGTTTGGCATGCCCTAAGAAAGTTGAACATATGACTGTATTACTCTGATATGTATAATATAACAAAGGGACTTTTTTACACATGTACATCAGGAATTATTACAAAAATATAGCAGCACTGTTTATCAAATTTAAAAATGGAAGTAGTCTAAGTATTCTTCAGCAGGAATTGGCTAAAAAATGGATGCATATTTATAAAGTAGATTATTATCTATCACTGAGAAGGAATGAATTGCAGGTACACACATAGGTCAACAAGTTTGAAACTTAAAAATATATTGTTGAATAAGAAAAGCAATCACAAAAGAGTATATACACTATGATGCCATGTGTATCAAGTCCCAAAAGAGCCGAAACCAAATAATATTTACAGTTGTGATCATAGATCTCTCCTTCTATTTCTTTTTTTGGTTCCCTTTTGCTTCCATCCTCTAACATAAAGCATAAGTGATTTTCTTAAAAAATAAGAAAATAAATGATAATCATCAAATTAGTTTAGTGGTTACTTTTAGGAGAAAGAGAAGTTGATATTCAGAAGAGGAATTTTAAGGTACTAGCAATGTTCTATTAACTGGAGTCGTGGTTGTATGGGTATTCACTTATTCTTTTTTTTTTGAGACGGCGTTTCGCTGTTATTACCCAGGCTGGAGTGCAATGGCTCGATCTCGGCTCACCGCAACCTCCGCCTCCTGGGCTCAGGCAATTCTCCTGCCTCAGCCTCCTAAGTAGCTGGGATTACAGGCACGCGCCACCACGCCCAGCTAGTTTTTTGTATTTTTAGTAGGAACGGGGTTTCACCATGTTGACCAGGATGGTCTCGATCTCTCGACCTCGTGATCCACCCGCCTTGGCCTCCCAAAGTGCTGGGATTACAGGCTTGAGCCACCGTGCCTGGCCTGGTATTCACTTATTCTTAAACTGAGCTTGTACATTTTAACATTCTCTTTATATGTATAAAAAAAATCTATTCCCATCACTTTTCATCACTTCTAGCATCCCATGTTGCCAGATGCTCTACGAGCCAGAGACAGAGTAGCTATTTTGCAGGCTTTAATTAATTACTTGCTGAATTTTCTGCTTCTGGCTCTTGCTTCTATTTCCTGCCTCCTCTCATCATTTTTTATTCCAGAGTTTTAAGGGGGAAAACTTACTTTTTCTTTAGTAACATCTCAGGCATGTATTGAGTCTCAGTTTCTTCAACATATCTACTTTTTATCTTCCATAAATTCCTCATTATTTTGATGTGTGGACAGGATGCTTCTCAGTTTCCTTGGCCTATTATGTATTTATAACTCCCATTATTTCTTTTGGATTTTGAGGAAGAAGACAGGTAATGATTATTCTTGGATATTTTGATTCAGAAGCCTTCTACGCTCATGGAGGAATATTTTAGAACATTTTTGAATATCTTTACTTTCATTCTGCAGTAATCGTTAATAAGGAATGATTCTGAACCTTAACTTTAGATTTTTCTATCAATCCAAACAAACCACTGGGACCCTGTTTTATAGTTGATGATATTTTAATGTGCTATGGAAATTGCAACGCAGAATACGCATTAGAATTACCTGGGAAAGATTTGAAAATACTAGTGTCCAAGGTGCAAGCTAGAAAAATTAATCACAATTTCTTGGTAAAGCTCTAAAATAATTACTTAAATTTAAAATTTCCTGATTATTTAACATACACTGGCAATTAAAAACCATTAATTTAGCA
Organism: Saimiri boliviensis; assembly: GCF_048565385.1. Taxonomy (NCBI): domain Eukaryota; kingdom Metazoa; phylum Chordata; class Mammalia; order Primates; family Cebidae; genus Saimiri; species Saimiri boliviensis. The sequence goes on from NC_133465.1 coordinate 37,416,434, forward strand.
AGTGAGATAAAAGTATAACTTAAGTTGTATTCAATAAGGTAATCATAGGATAAAAATAAAATTATAAAATAAGATAAAATGCCATTGAATCAGCATTTAGGATCCTTGCTACCTAGACCATCAGGAGTAGATTTTTTGTTGTTTTTTTGAGACAGAGTCTCATTCTGTCATCCATGCGGGAGTGCAGTGGTGCGATCTTGGCTCATCCCAACTTCTGCCTCCCCGGTTTAAGCGATTCTCTTGCCTCAGCCTCCTAAATAGTTGAAATTACAGGTGTGCACCACCACGCCCGGCTAATTTTTAAATTTTTAGTAGAGATGGGGTTTCACCATGTTGGCCAGGCTTGCTGAGAACTCCTAACCTCAGGTGATCCATCTGCCTCAGCCTCCAAAAGTGCTGGGATTACAGTCGCGACCCGACCCACCCAGCCTGGAGTAGATATTAATGCTTATGCCAACAACAGTCATGCCAGCACTTCTGTAATAAAACAGGGACTCATTTTTTACCCTATATTTTCAGGGAACAAGTCTCTCCTGGTTCCATTTATTTGGACATCTAAGGTTTCTCTGTTCTCATAGCACGTTGTTTACTTGAAGTAAATCTCTGCTTTGTATGCAAATTATTGGATGAGATCTTTCTCCCCTATTTTTAATGCAAGATTAATTTCCTGGAGATTATGTCTTACTCTTATTTTGACAATATCCTTGTAATTATCTTGATTTTGGCTTAAACAATAAATTTCTCCACTCCCGAGTTTACAAACTATGTTCATCTCCTTATTATTCCAATGAAAGGGATCTTCCCTTGAAATTCTAACAGAGGGATGGAAGCCAACTCATTTTTCTTACAGATTATTGCTGGTCATTTCAGCTTTTCACTAACTCCTTCAACTCCTTATATTCCTTTTTTGGTCCCCTTTTGTTTCCATCCTCTCACATAAGCCATAATGACCTTCTGGAGTAGGAGAGGTGTGGATTGCCTCTATATATTATAGTCTGTTTTTATTTTATTTAATTACTTAATTTATTGAGATGATGTCTTGCTCTGTTGTCCAGGCTAGAGTGCAGTAGCGCCATCTTGGCTCACTGCAACCTCTGCCTCCTGGGTTCAAGTGATTCTCCTGCCTCAGCCTCCTGAGTAGCTGAGAGTGCAGGCGCATGCCACCACACCCAACAAATTTTTGTATTTTTAGTAGAGATAGGGTTTCACTATGTTGGCCAGGCTGGTCTCAAACTCCTGACCTCAAGTGATCTGCTTGTCTCGGTCTCCCAAAGTGAGGGGATTACAGGCATAAGTCACTGGCCTGGCTGGTAGTCAGTCTTCAAACCCAGCTTATAACTCACCTCTTGTAGACCTTTCCTAGTGCTTTAGGCTTGAATTCCTAAACCCAAGCTTATTGTTACCCCTGCCCTTTCACTCACTGCTCACCTTGATTTTTCTGGTTTGATTTTCTACTCCAAAGTATTATCATTTCTTAAATACATCCCTAAACTTTTCCTGTACTTTTTAGGCTCTCCATACCCTGCTTTGGCCCCTTACGATCCATTCCAGGCCTTTCCAGCTGGCAGTAAAAATGCCTTATCAAGACCGTCTCTGGCTTTTCCCAATGCAGGCAACCTCCTCTTGTTCTCTGAGAAAGAAGACATGCTGCACAGAAGCCCCAAGGATGTCTTGTCTAAGCCAAGAAATGCCCAAAATGTCTCCTTTCACTGGGCATTTCCTGCTTATTCTTCATTAGAGAATGAATATTTAGATATACCTCTTTTCCTCATCATAAGACTCTCTGTTTCATGAGTGCTTCACATACTAAATGTTTAGTAAAAATCTGCTAAATATATGACTGAAAAAATGAATGAATTATTTGGGGTGTCAGCCCATCTTGACCTCCACATTACCATTCCTAGACAATACTCCCACTTTTTATACCCCTTTCTTCTCCAGAGGTCATGATGCTATTTGAATGTCAGGCCCACATTTTCTCTGAAAAGCCTCCTCTGACATTCATAAGAAAGTGTTCTGTTTGCACATGTTTTATATTAGAGTTAGATGCATCAATATCTCCTTCACTAAACTGTAAGTTGTTAGCAAGCATCATACCTTATTCATACTTGTACTTTCAAGTTCTTGGTAAAAATATATTTCATATTTTAGGAATATAATACATGTCAAAATGAAATAAAGCATTAAACTACCTTTAAAGTCTTTCCTGCTTTATTTCTCTCTTACTGACTCAAAGAGCATTTATTAAGCACTTTCATCTCATGGCAAGAATAAGCTTGACACCAGGAGTACAAATATAAAAATGGCATGATTCTTTCTCTGGAGAAACAGTAGTACAATAGAAAAAAACTGTAAAGGAAATGCATGAACTCCAATATCCCAGATTTCACCTGCCTTCGACTACAAAATAAGATCATAGTTCTTTTTTATACTAATTATAATGGTTGTATTAGTCTGCTTTCATGCTCCTGATAAAGATATACTCAAGACTGGGTAATTTATAAAGAAAAAGATGTTTAATGGACTCACAGTTCTATGTGGCAGGGGAGGCCCCATAATCGTGGTGGAAGGTCAAAGACATGGCAGCAGGCAAGAGAGAATGAGAGCCAAGTGAAAGGGGAAACCCCTTATAAAACCATCAAATCTTGTGAGACTTATTTACCTACCCAGAGAACAGCATGGGGGGAAACTCAGTTATCTCCCACCTAGTCCCTCTCACAACATATGGGAATTATGGGAGCTACAATTCAAGATGAGATTTGAGAGGGGACCAAACCAAACCATATCAATAGTACAAGTTAATGTCTTTTCCTCTCTTTTTCTTTCTTTTCTCTTTGGATGTAGCTGTTCTCTGTTAATGATAGCTACCACCTGCCTTCACCCTTCTCGACTATAGGAAGAGGGAGGGCTTCTCAAGAAAGAGGAAATTGCTTCCCTATCACTTTACCCCAGATGGGCGTAGTTCCTTTCTACTTTTCTGCATGTCACTATAGTCAGGCTGTAACTATTAATAACATGGATAGTAGATGGGCCATACAACATATAGAATTATTATATAAGTACAGAGCCTAGAATACTTTCTAGGCCAGTTTACTCTGTCTTTCTGTTATGTTTATCCAAGGCTTAACCCCTCTACTTGATCTGGTCTGGGACTCTTTTTGGCTCAGAATCCAGGTTACATTGAGCCTGGCTCACGGAAGTGAGAAAATCTTTCCTGAACTCACATCTAAAGCTTATTTATCTCTAACTTTATTTCTTGACCCAAGACTAACTTTTTCCAAAGGTAGTATGTTTGGATATCCAATAAATTCATATTTAGTATCTACTCCTAACACGTACCAGATACTGAATTAAATAGATGTTAAAGAATTCTCAATATATTCTGCCAAAGTGGCTCAACAAAGGTAAAGCCCTAATTCACTCTTAGCCAGAAAGTTAGAATGAAAGAGAGACTGTTCTATTTTCGTACTTAGGATACAGCTCCTTAGGTTAGTTATTAAAAAGAAAATGAAACAAGAAACAAGAATGTGAGATAGGAGCGAGGTCAAAATTAGCGAACAGTTCTCAGAAGTAGATGACCTATCATAAGCAAATTGAGAAAAGTTCACTCTGGGGGTTCTTGTTTAACAAGAAATAAAAGGCAATTTAAGTAAGTCTGTGAGACCGTATTCCAACGTTTTGGATTTAGAGTGTACAAATGTGTTCAGAAACAAACACACCCACTATGGTTTGCTTTAGGGTCTTGCAACACTTTGTATAGAGTTGCAAAAACGACCTTAATCCTTTATGTGGTAGGCCAGGTCTCACAGCAAAGGTTTCAGTACTGACTGAATGGTTAAGTTAAATATTAAAAGCCAGTGCCCTTATACAAAGGCCAGTATGTAACAAAAGCCCATCAGGAGTTTTCCCTAGGCCTTTCTTGGGCCTTAAAGCATGACAGCATAATGAAGGAATTCTTAGGACTCATTTGGAATCTGTATACCAGCACATCCTTACAAATGCCTGCAATACTCTTTTTAAAATCATTTCTTCTTGTTTAGTAATTAAATATTTCTGGATAAATAACATAGTATAATAAAAATAGAAAACAAAATATGAACACCTGTGTCTGAGAAGATCTGAGATCAAATGTGAATCTAGGCACTGTAATATTGGTAACTGTTTCTGAACCAGAGAATGACAAATCTCTCAAAGGTGTGCCACCTCATTTGGATCCATATTAATATGTTCCTGCGATTTACACATGCTGATGTCAAATAAAATGTTGGAGCTGAGTAGACTGATGTACACATTCATTGGTCAAATGAAGTATTGAGATGAGTGGATTGTGCAACGCTTGTGCAGACAGGGTCTAACATCTAGGAATTAAGTGGTATAAGAGAATATCAGGCTAACACCAAAATTATCTCACTGTAGTCAGATTGTAGCTTGGGTTTGTATTCCAACATTTGTCTATGTGCTTATGAATACCTGTGATGTGGTAGATAGATATTGAACTTGGAGTCAGATGATTTGGGTTTTTCTGTTTCTGTTACCCTGTATCTGTTACTTACGCGTTATGCGACCTTGAAAACTAATTTAACTGCTCTCAGCCCAATTTCTCCATATGTGGCATGAATGGTAAGGATTAAATGAAATTTTCCTGGTGAAAGTTTGCAGTATGAAAACACTCTGAAATGTAAAAGTCTACCAATGCGTTCCTGTCATAAACCCACATTTTGGAGACATATAGTATTGCTTCACAGTAATCCATATGAAAATAATAACAACAGTTAACACAAACATGGTAGCTACTGCATGTCTGGCATTTCTGTAAGTGATTTACACATATTAATGAATTTAGTCATTACAATAACCCCATGATTCAAATATTGTTATTATTTATTTTTTAGAGACAGGGTCTCACTCTTGCACTGGCTGGAGTATAGTGGTATAATCATAGTTCACTTATTATTTTTCTCCACACTTTACAGGTATGCAGACTAATCACAGTAGATAGAATTTGAACACCAAAAATCTGGCTCTGGTGTCTGTTGTAAATTCAGATTTATGTAGTTGTAAGGATTGTTATTGACAATGTATGGCTTCTATACTTTGTGTACATACAACCCTGACATAAGTTACAAGCAATAAGGTTTTGAGTTTGTTGATTAAAAAAGCAATGCATTTCTAAGGCACAAATTGCTTTTCAAGTTTAATTTCAGGTGGAGCAAACTCAATTTGGGGCTGGTCTAGAATGCATGGAAGAAAATAGTCTTTCAACTTCAATGTAAGCTAAAGAAAACAATAGTTCGCTATTATTTAAAGGTAGATTGCTTCATAGTGTTGTAAATGATTCAGGGAGAAGATTTCAAAAGCAAATATACCTGCAGGCAAATAATTCAATAAGAAATGATTGATATAAAAAGGAGGAAAAGAACAAATACGCGTTGAATGAACACAAAATCTCAGACTCTGATAGGTTCTGTCTGACACATATAATACAGCTTAGACCTCAACAAGAAAGTGCAATATTTTATAGATCAAGAAAATGGGAATTAGAGAGATTTAGTTCCAGAGGGTGACAAATTGCTTGTTACTGAGGAATGAAGGACAAGAGAAACATCTTAAATGACAATAAAAACACGACTAGTTCACATTCACTTATTTATTCTTCGTTTAACAAATATTTCCTGAACATTTTCTGGGCAGTGTTATCCTCATGAACCACTATGACTGTAACTTTAACGACAGCATACAGAGTCCTTCTCTTCGGGAAGAGACAGAAGCGCAAAGGCCATGCCGTCCTGCTGTATGGATAAGACAGCATCTATAAGCCAGAACATGTAGGAGGCAGCCTTATCCAGCCTTGGGAAGTGGGGAAACTTTTCTGAAGGATATAATTATGTCTGTCCTGGGGAGAAAGGCACTGGGCAGCGTGACACCAAAGGTGTCTTCCATTTTTCTTTTTTTCTGATGATAATTTGAGTTGTTGAAACCCTATGACTATTGGCAGAGAGGAGATGGAGGTAGAGGATTTTGAGTAAATTATAGCATACTTTTGGAAAGCTCTGGGTTTTAAATTATATTTCTGAGAATTAATCTGAGAGTTCCTTTGGAGCCATGCCTTTTTCCTTTTTGTATCTTTCTCTCTAGATGCACATAGTCTTATTTCTCCCTACCCATCTTGCATACCCTTTTCTTGTTCACCACAAACTGATAGGGTTCCAGCTGTGTTTTTTATTGTAGATGATGGACTTCCAATTAGATAGTCCCCTACTGGCAATAATAATACAGGCTTTTCTTTTAAATCTACTAAACGCTGCTCAAGATAGTAGGTTACTCATTTTAAAAATTAAAATTCCTGCACTTTTATGTGATATCTTTCTCCACTGAATTTATTTAGACAATCTATCCTCCAAATTTTCCCTGAAGGCCTTTTGACCCACTTTAAAAACAGATCAAAATGTTTGAGCCAAATTTACTAATGCAATTTCCATATTTTCTTTGGTAATGTGTAGAAAGGACAGGAACTTCTTTTTACTGAGTGACTAATCTGTACTCGATTGCTTTACCTGTATGGTTCATTGCCTCTAGGAGGTAAGAATTTGGTCAAAGAGGCTACTCTTAAATGTTAGAGCTGGGACATAGACTCATCTGTCTGCTTCAAAGCTATTGCACTTTCCTTTGATCAATAAATGCAGGGACTAGCCAGTTACCTGTTTTTGTAAATAAAATTTATTGGAACACAGCCATGAACATCTATTTATGGCTGCTTTAAGGTTACAATGGCAGAGTTGAGTAGCTATAACAGACAACATATGGCTCTCCAGTGCTGAACAGTGGCAAATGGCATTTGGCTAGTGGCTGTCACTATTGGACAGTACACTTCTAGATGCACCAGTGAATTAGATGAGGGCTAGAAAAATAGGGTGAACAGAACAAACTTTTAGTTTTCATCTCCCTTGCGTTATGCATCATCCTACTTGCTTTCACATTATGTTGCTCCAATATCCTTTTGAGGTTATCTCTTGGCTTTGTAACTGTGTTATCTTCTACATTTGTCCTGGTGGCTAAAACACTTATCACTCTTGTTACATGTTAGCACCTGCAGGCCAGTTGCCATGTTCCTGCTCCCTGTGTCTTCTCATTCTTGTACCTGGCTGAATGAGACACCTCAGTTTGGATATGCTATTCTCATCTTCTTGGCAGACATAGTTTCTGCCTCTCATTCCATTGGTCTAAGCAAGTTGCATGGCCAAGCTTAATATCAATGTGCCAAGCAAGTATCCTCCATCCACATGGGACATGATGGTGGGTATATAAGTGCATCCTCATCCAGGAAAGGGACCAGCAAGTGCTTGGAAACAATAAAACAGTCGACCACATTTCCTTGTTTCTGATGAGGAAATTATGACCTGGAGGAGATGTGTAACTTACTCATTGCCAACCAAGTAGGCAGTGACAGAAATAGGAATGAAACTCAAAATTTGTCTTACTCTAAAGTCCATTACACATTTTGTAGGATTCACAAGGTATTTTGGCTGATAGGAGAAAAGTGTGCTGAAAATTTTCCATTTGCCTGTGCATATCCACTCTCCTTCATCTTTCCCTTGCCCTGAGAGGCTGATCTATACTGACTTCATCAGTAGCTTCTTTTGCTCCCTACTTTCCAGGTGGGTTTGGCATAGGGAAGCCCTGGCAAGATTGGAGGGAAGCAGTCGAGTGAGGCAGTATGTTTTATTACCCCGTCTCCCTCCCGGTAGAGTCACCAAGGACCAGCTGTGTCTCTTAACAAAAGGTCTTAGCTTCTAGGAGGCAGCTCTCTAAACAACCCCTCCTTGTGGGTTCTGGAAGCACCTTCTCTTCACTTTACCGCTTCAGGCCTAAGAGTATAAAAGACCTGAGCTGTTACCAAACTGGGTATTATCCTGTGGCTCTTCTATACTTTCCCTAGACCTTTAAAAATAATCCTTAAAGTTGAACTCAATGGCTCATACCTTTAATCCCCGCACTTTGGGAGGGTGAGACAAGAGGAACACTTGAGCCCAGACGTTCAAGAGCAGCCTCCACCATAGCAAGACCCTGTCTCCACTGCCACCCCCCAAAAAAAGAAAGACAAGAAAACAAATCCTTAGATTCTGCTTGAATTATCATAATTTTAGAGTGCTCCCTTCTTGCTGGAACTCAGTTCACAAAGAACTCATACCTGTAACCCAAGGCAAGATGGAAGAGAGGTAATTGCTGTTTGTTTGCCCTGCTTTTCCCTGTTTTCCCCTTAAATATGGGGAATAAAGTTATTGCAAATCACTTAAGAAGTTTAGACACATAAGTTACAGGTTAAATGAACATAGAAGCACAGAAAAAAATTTAAGGAGGCCTGGGATCTAAGAAAGTAAGACTTTCTTGGCTTTATTTCTTGACATTATGATTTACTGGTAACAATACTCAGATTCTCTGAGCTATCTATTTCCATGACTGCAATGATAACTCAAAATACATGATGCATGGAGTTTATAATGATTCATTCATTCATTCAAGAAATATTTATTATGCATTTACTTTAAGCAAGAATACAAATTCAGAGTAACAATAAATTAAAGGATTACATTACTGTTTTTTATTAAAACATTTTTACTATTTTCTACCCATAGTATAAACTCCCTTAAAAGGGATATTTAAAAGGGAAATTTTGAGATACTATTGAGATGAAGAAATCAACAATTGTGTTTCTTCTCACCTCTCTTCTCAAATAGTCATATTCATGAGGATGTCTTTAGAAATTATGTACTTCTATGTTAAAATGAATCCCAGAATTTCTAAAGGATAACTCAAAAATGAAAATGTTCTGTTAACAGTGATGATGAACTGAGAGAATCGTAAGGAAATGTGAAACTCAAGGCAATACAGTGGGAGTCCTTCCCCATAAAGACTACTCCTTCTGCAGAGAAACTGTGAATATGCTGGGGTTTATTTCAATAGAGGAAAGAATGTTACCTCATGATGACAGAGGCCTTTTTACAGGTGAGGAGAATGAATCTAATAAAACCTTGGTAATAGAATTTCAAGATATTGATATTTAAAAATACCTCCTAGAGAATCTAAGGATCAGATTTATTCATGTCATCTTGTTAAAGTTATTGAATGGGTCCAGATTACCAATAGCTGTTAGATACTGTAGTGAGATAGTGACCAGTACAGACTCTGGACCTAGACTAGGTGGCTTCAAAGCCTGCTTCTATTACCTTCTAACAGTGTGAAATAGGCAAGTTACTAACCTGTGGATAGGGAGATGCACCGTTCAAATCCTCCTTGAAAAGATTATGATGCCCAGCTGCAGAGAGTTTGATCTAAGATACTTTGTAGCTTTTAGCTCCTTCAGGGTCAGCTTCAATCTATAGAGATCGTTTTGCCTGAAGTATACCTTTCCTGAGTCAGCCTTCACTTAGTGACTGAGCAAGGCAGAGTTATAAAGGTCTGACCACTTTTGCTCAACATAGAACACTGTGATAAGCAGTGTTAGCGTCAGAACTCCTTACTCAGTTAGCCTGCATCTAAGTCAACTTCTCTCTTCATTCTCACTTCCTCCTTATTTCCTTCACTAGGGTTGATCCCTACTACACATATGATTCTCCAAACTCTATCTCTGATTCCAGAGGACCTAGTCTGTGATAGCACTGGAAGTGGTCTGTGAAATAAAGTGAGACAAGAGTGGCATTTTGGAGCTGGATCACTCAGCTCCTTGATGATGAGGACTCCATCACTGAAGGTAGATGGAGCACAGAAGAGCTTTGGTTCAAGGCAATGGCCTGTTAACTTTCAGCAGTGGGGAGCTGGGAGGGAGTACAGTGAATGGAAATGCACTAGCAGGTCCTATATATTAGATACTTGGGATATAAGAAGCAAATAGTAAATATAAGAATATTCAGATAGGATAATTGTAAAACATCATTGATGCACCACTATAGCAGTCCTCAAACTGTGGTACACATCAGAATCACTGGAAGGGCTTTTAACATGGTCTGCTATGTCCGAATGCCACAATTTCTGATTGAATGGGTCTGGGGTGAGACTCAGTAATTTGCATTTCTAACACATTTCCAGGTGATGCTAATTCTGCTGGTCCACAAACATGCTTTAAGATTCTTGCTCACAGAAAAATAGTAGACAGCTGAGGAGAAGTTACAGCCATCAAAAGCCAACCATGAAAGCCAGAGGGCTTTTCTGGTTGCATATTAAATAAATAAATAAATGCTCATCTCTGAGTCAGAGGGCAGACAAAGCCAGTACCAAGCCTAGGACAAAGGGCTGGAAAAATGGGGTGAGCAGAACAAACTTGTAATTACCATCACCTGTGCATTATGCATCATCCTACTTACTTTCACATAGTGTTGCTTCAGTATCCTTTTGAGGTTATCTCTTGGGTTTGTAAATGCATTATCTCCTGTATTTGTCTTGGTGGCGAAAACACTTATTTAACACTCTTGTTACATGTTAGCACCTGCCGGCAGATTGCCTGTAATCCCAGCTGCTTGGGAGGCTGAAGCAGGAGAATTGCTCAAACCAGGGCGTCGGAGGTTGCAGTGAGCCCAGATCATGCCAGTGCACTCCAGCCTGGTGACAGAGCAAGACTCTATCTCAAAAAAAAAAGAAAGAAAGAAATGTTATTTAATAACATTTATTTTAAAAGAAATGTTATTTTACTATTTTCACAGATATTTCTTGTATTTTTGTTAAATATTCAGATACAAAATGCTCTATATATTCTTTATAGATACTCTATTAGTCTAAACAATTTTAGTAATATATAGTCCCTTAAAATTAAAGGTTTTTAGGACTTTAAATTGAGATTTTTAAATGTTGAAAGAATGATATACAGAAGGTTTAATTTTAATAATTACATTAGTTTAATTTGCAAATTTGATAAAAATGTACTAATGGGGCTGGGTATGGTGGCTCATGCCTGTAATCCCAGACCTTTGGGAGGAGGCCAAGGCAGGTGGATTACTTGAGGTCGGGGGTTCAAGACCAGCCTGGCCAACATAGTGAAACCCCATCTCTACTAAAAATATAAAAGTTATCTAGGCATGGTGGCAGGCAACTGTAATATCAACTACTTGGGAGGCTGAGGCAGGAGAATCTCTTGAATCCAGGAGCTGAGGTTGTGCCACTGCACTCCAGCCTGGGCCTGTGTGATGGAGAGACTCTGTCTCAAAAAAAATAAAAAATAAAAAAAAAATCAACTAATGAGCTGAGGAAAAAAAAAAAGATTGCTTCCTTTACTTTATGAAATGAAATTTCAGAGGCCAAATACTAAAAAAAACTTTAAAGGTAAAATGTTGATATCCTAAGGAGATCCACCCTTAAACTGTATACAACAATTTTCTCTTACAACCTTCCCAATAAACAAAACTCATGCAACAAACAACATCTATTTCTGCATTCAATATTCCATGATTGAGTTTGCACTCTGCCAGGTAACACCCGCAGGGGTGGGTTATAGCTATAAATAAGATAGGGAGCTTAAAGCTCAGTGGAGAAGATAGGCAAGTAAACATTAATTAGAGTTCAAGGTGACAAGCGCTAGGAGATAAAGTATTAGGTACTACTAGTGCAAATTAGAAGGTGACTTCTGCTGATGGGGCCAGGGATGGCAAAGAATGGGTGGAGAGAATGACATTTCCGTAATGTCCCTTCTTTGCCTCAGCAGTCACTTGTACTTACTGTCACACTGGCTTGTTTTAGTTCCTCAGTCACCTTCTGTTCACATGTGCCTATTCTAAACCTTTAATTAGTTCGCAAATTTTCCAAGGTGTGGGACAAATTTTCCCTTTAATTTCTGGCAGTTCTAAAGTTTCTGCACACAGTGGGCACTCAAAAAATGCCATCAGCTAACTCTAGCCAGTAACTGCCTCTTACCCATGCTTTCCCTGAGCCTTGCTATGCATCTAAGTAGGTGGCATTCCTCTGGTTTACCATCAAAGTTGACTAGAAGGACCCTAAGGGAGCCATTCCAGAGCTTCTTAGCAGATTAGCAGTGCAAGTCCTGTCATTGTTAATAAGATTTATAGAGGTAATCTACCTGGCTTGGTTGAGAAACCCTGCTATTAAAATAAAAAGGGCAATACCTTCAGAACAGAACAAAGTCAACTGTTTTACCTTCTAAGACATTAACATGATAATGTCATTGTTCCTCCAAGAGTATCTGCTTGCTAATAAATATGCTGGTGCCATTCAGAAAGACACAAAGGGCAGACTCTTCAGTGAAACATTTATATTCTGTTGCTTGAGGAAAAAATAGGCTTTCTCTTATGACCCCTTTTTCCAGATCTACATTCTCGTAGACGTATCTAAGCATAGGTTTCCCAAAGTTCAATAAGTCATAGAGGCAAAAAATTGAGGGTTGTATAAAGGTAATAGTGAGTAGTTTCAGATAGACCTAAAATTAGGAGTCCTGAAAAGTAGTAGTGAAGTACTGTTGGAAATAAGAGTTATGGCTATATCTCTGAGGAACTTGCAATGCTTGCCAAAAAAATTTGATTTTCCTCTAAGTAGCGTGGAGTTTTCTGAAAGATTTTAAGCAGAAGAGAGATGTAGATAGATACGTATTTCTGGACATTTAAACTCAACTGAATGTATTGGAATAACTCTAGGTGTTTATTATAGTAATAGCCCTTCAAATTCATAGATTCAACATTTATGAATTCAACCAACCACAGGCCGAAAAAAGTGTTTTTGAAAAAGGATGGTTGCATCTGTACTGAATATATATAGACATTTTTCTTTATAATTATTCTCTAAATAATGCAGCATAACAACTATTTACGTAGTGCTCATATTGTATTAGATAGTATAAGTAATCTAGAGATTATTTAAGGTATACAGGAGATTGTGCATAAGTTATGTGCAGACACTATGCCATTTTATATAAGGGACTTAAACATCTGTGGATTTTGGTCTCTGATGGGCATTCTAAAACCAATTCCCCATGAATATGGAAAGATTTTGCAATTTTGTTTTTATTTGAACTTTTCTCTAAAAAACAAATTTGCCAACACACTATAACTACAAGTCAGATCGTATTAATCTCAAAGTTCTTCATTACTGTATCAGAGATGTGTACTGATAGGCCATAGAAAGTGATTCTCGCTAACACTGGTAGTAACAGTGTATCAAAAGAAATGCTGAAAGACCTGATATCAGGGAGGGCAAGAGTAAGGGCAGTTATAGAGATCTGAGAATCCGGTCTTCTCTAGGATTCTGCCTTTGAACAAGTCAGCTTCAATCACGATCAGCTCTTGTAAGGCTCTGCTCAAAATGTGAATTTCTAGGGCAGGGCAACTGATTTCTAGGCTAGGGCAACTTGATTAAGTTGAATAATCACTCCTATTGAAGTATTTCAGTCCGAGATTAAAATAACACCAAGACAAAAGTATGCCAAATTGCAGGGTCTTTACTGCCGGTGGCCACGGAGGACTTGCATCTCTCCAACCCGTGGCGCCGAAAGGAGGGTGCCAAGACATTTTATACCCTTAAAACCACCTTGGGAGTGGGGGCAAGGAGCGGGAATGGGGATGAAGGGCTTCAGACATTCCGAGGGCTAGTGGATTCTGTAAATCATCTCCTGAGCAGAGACAAAGGTGGGTGGGGGGCTCCGGACATTCCAAGGGCCAGGGGACTTTTGCCACTACAATTGTTACTTAAGTGGTTTACAGAAGTCAAGATAAGCATTAGTTTACACATTGTAAATTACAAACCTTAGTTACTTATTACAAGTCGCAGGAGCCAAGACAGTGTGGGTTAGGACTGCTTGCCTGTCACATTAGGGTCACAGAAAGCAGTTACTGATAAGCAAAGGTAAGCAGCTTTACATAGTGGTTATTTTTCAGAGCAAGCTAACTGTGCTTATTTACAGAAGCCAAGGCCAGCAGTCATTGTGGGAGAATGGGGCAGCCGTGACAACTTAATTTTGGAAAACAGCTTTGTCTTGTATAAAATGGCATTGCTCAGGTTCTAACTTTAGGCCAGCTATATCACACTACTGTTAGCAGATGTCGTCTTATAATTAAAAATCCCACCAGAATAACATGGCATAGGGAAGCATGCTGAGCTGACAAACCTTGAAAAGAAAAACAAGGTAAAACAAAAACCTGTCCACTACAAGAACATCCCTAAAAAGAAAGTTCACACTCACACCTCCATCGAGGTTCTCTATGAGAGGGCCCTACTCTACCGTTCAAACCTTATTTCTTAATATAGCCATCCTTGCGTAAGTGATTTCAGACATTCATGAATGCAACCAACCACAGTGATTTCAGACATTTTCCTTCTTACACAAAGCATAGATTTTCATGTCATCTTGCATTTGTTTATGATATTGTATTACTCATTAATACTCTATTTATTGCTCACCTTTCTATTTTTCATAACAAAAATCTTACTTATCCTCAATAGCTTAGCTTCAATATCATTTCCACAAATCTTCGGCTGTGTTCAAACAACACTTTACATGTATCTCTACTGTCATTTTATTTTGCCTTTAATAATTTATTAATACTATTATTATCAACAACTAAGAAATTATATAGAAATTTATAATAAAAAATTATATATTTTATGTTATTTGACCGTGGTAGGACCCTTTGTTTTATTTTACTCTATCTTTTATAGGTCAAGATATGTTAGATAGAAAGACTGCTTTAAGTTTATGCATCTAGTAACTGGCAATGTTGAATCCCAGTTCAAGCTCTTCTAGTTCATGCCTCCCTATGTTATTTGAAAACGTCTACTCAACTAGATTTCAGTTTCCAAAGGCAAATACTTTTGTCTATCTATGTGTCTCCCGTGGTGCCTACCAAAGGTTTGCAATTGTAGGTAGTCAGTACATGTGTGTTGAATGAAAGCATCAAATTTTAAGATTTATTTTCAACTTACTAGTAGTTTTGAATCCAGAAAAAGAGAAATCAATGAAAGCTAGATAACAGAATGAGTCTTCCTCTTGGAGGTAAGATCAGAGTCGAACTTTGGATATTAATGTTTGGAAAGTAAGGAGATGACAGATTCCACGGGAGCAGAAATCTGTACTATCTGCATTGGTACATCTTCTCACTCACTATCTGGGTTGGTACATCTTCTTTGTTGTTTAGTTTATAAACATGAAGAATCATTTAAAATGGGATGCTGACCTGTTTAGGGGGTGGGGGAGGTAATATGAGGCCAAGATGTACTAAACAATGATGTAATATTTACTCCCTGATTCTTCTTTTCAGGTTGATTTATGAGGCAGCTGTCAGGCTTAGTTCTGTGATCTGTGATAGACTTTGAGCTTCAGGCTTCCTCCATGAAATTAAATTTGACATTCAATTTAAAATCTGGGATATAGTATGGCCAACTTGAACTTTAACGGTGATTGTGCGACCCGCAGAGACCCTTCCTGAAGCAAATGAGAGCGAGGAGTTGTTAAGCCGAGTCCAGGTTTATTGGGATCTGCGGGCAACCCAGGCGGGAGGGGAGCTGAGCTGCACCCAGCAGCTGCCGGAGAGGGTTTTTATAGGGAGGGGGCCTGCTTAGGTTAGGTGTTGTGGAGTGATTGGTGGAAGGGAGAGCAGAGGAGGGTTTTCTGTGTGCCAGAAGGGGATTGGTCACCTCTTGGCGGGCTTAGGTTTGAATTTTATTGGCTGTCTTGTTTCTAGGCAGACTACTGCAACTGCCAAGGGGTGAGGGATGGGGGTTGACTTTAGGTTTGGCGGGTTAAGGCTGAGCAGTGATTGGTCGCCCTGCACTACCAGGCAGAATAGGGTCTGCAGGCGGACTCCAGGAAGTGAGGGACAAAATGGAGGACTGTGGGTTTTTCTACCAAACAGTAATATGACAATGAGCATTCTGTTTAACATGGGGGTTTCTACAGCTCCCTGGGTCTTCTCCACTATAATAGAGCATTTAATTCATTTCACCAAATCATACCCTTTTAGAACTAAAAGACATCTTACAAATGCTTGAGGGCAAAGAGGATCTTGCAAGTCTTGTATCAGTCATAGCAACTAACATCTTACCTTCCTGTAGGAGATCATGTGCATAACAGCCAGAGTCCTATAACTCTCCTGCTGACTTCTTGGGTAAAATTGGGCAAAATATCTAACCTGTATGGGCGGAATATCTAACCTGTACAGGCAGAATATCTAACCTGTTTAGATTTCAGGTTCCTTGTTGCTAAAATGAGAATAATACCTACCTCAGAAGTTATTATAATGATTCAGCAAGCTAGCATATGTAATTGCTCTGCATACAGTATGCCCTTAAAACATCTTAGCTCCAGACCATTTATAACACTTAGTGCATTGGATTAAAATGACTTGCCCAGGGCATGGAAAAGTAGTCCTGTACTGTTGTCATTTGAGCTCTCCTGAAAGCCGATACTGAGATGGTCTTAGTAATGTAAGAGGTTTAGTGAGCAGGGAAAAGATTACCGTACTCAAGCCAACCTGAAACTGGTGAAAGAAAAAGAAAGAGGAGGTGAGATCAGACAAAGAGAGCCTCTGCTTCAAATGAAGGTCTCACAGTGTCTGCCAACCCACTAGATAGTTCTGAAGCAGAGATGAATTGTCAGAGGATTCCGGCTAGGGAGGAATGGTGCCCAGATATTGCTTGAGGGCGGCCTGGGGAGAGACTGGGCTTGATTCAAAATTTGAGACAATTCTTGCAGATGCCAATAGCTGAGGGCTGCCAGCTAACTACATCCCTTGCAACTGAATTTCTTGCAAGTTCTTTCTTGAAGGGAGATCTGAGTTGTACATTCTGAGCCTGCCACACTAGTAACATAGTGTTCTATTAGATCAAAAAGCAGTTGTGACCTTTAAAGTATCACATAATTCAAAGCCAAGAAAGACTTGATAACTAAAAGATAAAATTTTAAAAATAGAAAGAAAACTTTGATGTACATATTCAAACTGTATTCAGAACTGTATGGGACTGAAGAGGCAGCCATTTCTATATTTCAAGACTCAAAGAGATCAGAAAAATCATAGAACAACATAGATGAATGTTGACAGAAATAGAGTGAGAAAAAATGAGAACATTGGAAACAAAAAGAATAATAATCCGTTCTCTTTTTGTAATGGTGATGTGGTATAAAGAAGACAAATGCTTACAGGAGTCAGATAAATTGCAAGTGCATTCCCAGCTCTGGTGACTGCTGGGTCTTTTACCTTGGGCAAGTTATTGAACCTCTCGGAAAGTTAGTCAGTTTGGACTTTTCTGTTTCTATGTTAATCAATTCCGATATAAATAATACTTTTCTGTTTCTGTGCCAAACAGCACTGAGACCAGGCTAAAAAACTTACTTCAAGGAATATTTGCTCTTAGATAAGACTGTGAACCAATAAATAGCTTACTTATCATGACTAACAGCTTGCTTATAACTGAAAGACCTGCATTTCCTGCATAACCGCCAATCTAAAGCTAGTGTGTCATAAATTCTGCCATTCCCAAATATTTCCCCATCCTTTAAAACTTGCCTTTAAATCACCCCATCTAAACATAAACTTGATGAATATATTGTCCTGAATTCTTTTTTTGTGAGATACTATAAATATACTGTCGAGATGGTCTTCTTCTTTATTTCATTAATCTAAGTCAACTTAGCTTTATTCAATCAATAAATGTTTCTGGTAGTCTTTTTAGGGGGTGTGGTGGTTAATATCGAGTGTCAACTTGATTGGATTGAGGGATGCAAAGTATTGTTCCTGGGTGTATCTGTTAAGGTGTTGCCAAAGGAGATTAAAATCTGAGTCAGTGGACTGGGAAAGGCAGACCCACCCTCAATCTAGGTGGGGACCATCTAATCAGCTGCCAGAACAGCTAAGATAGAAGCAGGCAGAACATGGAAGGAATAGACTAGCTAATCTTTTGGCTCCATCTTTTTCCTGTGCTGGATGCTTCCTACCCTCAAACATTGGACTCCAAGTTTTTCAGCCTTTGGACTCTTGGACTTATACCAGTGTTTTGCCAGGGACTCTTGGACCTTTGTTTACAGACTGAAGGCTGCACTGTCAGCTTCCCTACTTTTGCAGTTTTGGGACCCAGACTGTCTTTCTTGCTCTTCAGCTTGCAGACAGCCTATTGTGAGATTTGACTTTGTGATCCTGTGAGTCAATACTCTTTAATAAACCCCCCTTCATACATACATCTATTCTATTAGTCTTGGCCGTCTAGAGAACCCTGACTAATACAGAGAGTCAACAACCAACACAAGATTAAAAGTTTTGCAAAGAGTGGTGACAGAAGGTAATATGGGCAAAGAATTGAGGACATTAGCAAGAAAGTGATGTTGTTAGAAACAAATGCTTGGTGCCACACAGAAGAACTAGCACTCAAGCAAAAAGTTTTCTCAGCAAGGCAATTTACTTTTGCATGTTGGAAACAAATGCTTGTTCCTCAATGTCAAAAAGAACCAAAGCTCAAAGAACTTTTCTCAGCAAGGCAATTTTACTTTCTGCAGAAAGGGTGCTTCTAGGAAGTCTGATTTCCATGAGAGCACATTGAACAAATAAAAGCAGAAGTTTTCATCCCTGACACATTGGATCCTTACTGCTGTGTCCTATCTCCATGGGCTGGAGCTGGACCACACAATCTAGACTAATCCCAACTGGCTCAAAGAGTAAAACTTTCTTAAATACATAAGCATGTGATGGAAAACAAAGAAAGGAAGGGGGTTATTTATGGGAAAGTAAGGGAATAATACCATTTCCAAATAAGGAAGAAATATAGTCTGTAAGCCAGGAAATGCCAGGGCATGTTTGGACATGTCTGAGCAGGATATAGGCCAGAACAAATAACTTGGTTAAAGCACAAGGACATAGAATATACTTATTCCCTTACTATATTTAACAGCTACATAGGGCTTAACAAAAAGTTATTAGTAAAAAGCAAGGAAGCTTGAAGAAAGTTAGTTTTTAAAAGAAACTATTGTTTCTAACACTTATTATTTATTATTTAATCAAAAGGAAAACTTTGAAGAGGAACTTTTTACTTTTCACATGCAAAAGCGTGCTGCTGCCTATGTCAGTCATGATCACAAGAGCACACCGAACAAGGGAGAGAAGGAGTTTTCATGCCTAAAAAAGTTCCTGTCCCTGTGTTCTTCCCCTGTTGGCTAGGGTTGGACCGCACAATCTAAGCCGATCCCAGTTGGCTAAGGCTTAAGCTTTTCTAAATGTAGTTAGTGCATGATTTGTAAGAGAAGGAGGGGTGGGAGTTGCCTGTTCATTATAGTACAAGGCATGTCTGGACATGTCTGGGCATATTAGGGTACAACTAGAGCAGGAGGGTGGTTTACAGGCTAAAAACAAGAGAGTACAAGGAGGTTGGGCTTTCAGGCAAAGGATAAGAACATTACACAATTAAACCATTTCAAGAGGAATTTATTATTCCTAACATTGTGATGAACTGTTGAGCCTACCATGGAAGACTAAGAAAATGGTAACACTCAGGGAACTAAAAGTAGGGGTTTTTAACTTTGGCATTATTGATACTTGAGGGTGGAAAATTCTGTTGTGGGAGATGTCCTGTGCATGATATTAGAAGTATCACCAGCCTCTAACCACAAGATAACAAACTACATACCCAGTGATAACTACCAGAAATATTTTCTGACATTTCCTTGTTTTTCAGAGGGCACAAATTCCCCTAGTTGAGAGTTACTGGGCTAGAGTGAGAATGTAGAGATCAATTTATTGGTTACCTTAAGTTTGTCAAATAACCATTTTGGCAGAATTACTTGAGTAAGTCAGTGGGCAGGGTGGGTGAATTTGGTTGGGAAGGAGAATGCTTAGTTAGTGATTTCACAGATAGTGTCATGTTAGACTTTATTATTTTTCATAGTATAAGCATGGGGATGGATGAGTGATACGTAGTAGAGTAGGGGGATGCTACTTAAGAGAAGCCCAGGCTTGATGGGAACATTCAATGTTCTAATGGTATAATTAGTTCAGAGGCTGCCACTGTGACATGGTAAAAGCCCCATAAAACTGCATACCTCAACCATACCTCGGCTTTCTATTGAAACTGTTCTCTGTAACCCAAATGTGACAGGCAAGCAGTCCAAACCCATGCCATCTTGGCCCCTGTGACTTGTAATAAGTAATTAAGGTCTGTGATTTCCACCCTACCCAGACAATGTGTAAACAAATGCTAATCTTGACTTTTGTGAACCACTTAAGTAACAATCAGAATGTCCAATGTCCCCTGGCCCTCAGAATGTCTGGAGCCCCTCACCTTCATCTCTGCCCAGGAGGTGATTTACAGAATCCACTAGCCCTCAGAACCTCTGAAGCCCCTCACCCCTACCCCTGCCCCTCAACCCCACCCCTGTCCCTCACCCTCACTCCCGAGGTGGTTTTATGGGTATAAAAGGTCTTGACACCCTCCTTTCAGGGCCATGGGTTGGAGAGAAGTGAGTCCTCTGTGGCCACTGGCAATAAAGACCCTGCAATTTGGCATACTTTTGTCTTGGTGTTGACTTTCTATGCTCAGCTCAGTACAACACAAGATAAATAGTTAATATTGTCTTCTCAATTTGATTTGTGGCAAAGGTGGTTAAAAATAAAAAAGAAGCTGAAACTTTACATGTACATATGTCCCTGCTTGAGTAAAAACAATGAAAGTGATACTGATAAAATGAATCTCCAATGAATAACAAGAGGGTTTTATTTTAATAGCACTGACATGTTCCTGCTTCTAAAATAAATGTTTAATAGGGGTGAGATGATTTCCATACATTTTGAAAGAAAAGGACTCTTTCACTTACTACTGAGGTAGGAGTTATTAAGAAAGTATTTTAGGCAGATAGAGAGGAAAAAAAGGGGTCCTTGGAAAATTTTTCACAGCTCTTGTCTAGCATGAAAGCCCTGACTTTTAGACCCTACCAGTAATCTTTGATATGCAAATGCAGCCATTACAACTTGGGTCCACCCAGCATGGCCCGGCTGGCAACCTTCAATATGTAAATGTAATTTATTTGCATATTAAAGAAACTAGATCCACCCATCTTGGCGATTCCCACCATTGTCCTATTGCCCTTGCCCCAACATGTGCCTGGCAGCATGGCTGCCCCCACATAGCCTCACATTTGTGGAACATCATGGCCCCCTACATTTGCATATTAAAAGACTAGGGTGGGAGGGCCAGTTCCACCCCACTCCACCACTGCTCCTCCCCAATACCCACCCCAACCACTGGCTACATGAATGACATACCTGGTCAAACCAATCCCCTGAGCCCTATGTAAATCAAACACCGCCTACTCCAGCCAGAGAGGAGTATAACTGGTGATTATACTGGTGGTTATCCCTGGTGGTCTTTTTAGGGAGTGTGGTGGTTAATACTGAGTGTCCTACTCCTTCACACTACACTACTCCTTGTGTGTCAGTGTTGTTTTTTCTAAATCAACTCGTGAGGAAAAACCTCGTGTTCCTCCACTCATAGTGTCGCTTCCTTGAGTCAATTATGGTGAGACCGTACACAAAGCTAAAGTATTTATTTCATAGTACAGAATTAGATTCAGGAATGATCTTAATGAGTCTTAAGTATTCAGCAAATTTTATTATTTGCCATAAGTTATCTTAATAAGTAAAGCAATGACAAAAGTAGTGTAGCTAAACAGAAGAATACGTAATGCAGACTTCTGTGTGAAAAGTGATTAGACTATAACTAACATCTAGGGGTAAAGTTTATTTCCTCAGAGCATTATTGTATTCTTATAACATACACAAAGACTGGTCCACAACCAAAAATTGAATCAAAGATTGTACCAAGTAAATGATTGGATAGTATCACCGCAAAGCTCAATCTCATATTTTATATACTCAACTGAAGCTATTGGAGAATCCCGTTACTCTTCACATCTGGAAATAGTGTGCCATCTGCTTCTTACTCTTCACTGAACTCTGATTTTAGCCCTTCTTTCCTTTGCTTCCAGACTTAAGAGTTCTGGCCTATATCATGCTGACTAGGTCACCAGGGCATTTTTGGCTGTTCGAACTGCTTTTGAATAAATCCTCTCTATGATTTTAAACCCATAATTTCAATTACAAAGGCAGATTTGAACAGAGGCAATCTAGGATTAGGCTATGGTAATTGAAAGCAAAGCTTTTAACCTTCTACACTTTTTCTAGAGACTAATGGCTTTGTTAGAAAGGATCAAGTAAGCCAGTTGATAAAGGCTTTTTCACTCTACCTGCTGGTGGCTGCCTTTTGGTGGCTAAAGTGAGAGTCTAGGTGAGAAATGTGCATTGTGTCCCATAACCTGTAGTTTTTCTTATTATGAGAATACTTTTTCTTGAGCTTGAGCCCTCGATAATGACAGTAGAATTATACTGTTCAAGTTGTGGCATCACAGAGGTGGGCAACTATTTTTCCCAAAATGTCTGCATTGTGCTTCAGGAAAAAAATAAAATAAAATAAAATAAAATAAATACCAGAGAGACTCTAATGGCACTTTTCCTTATAAAGAATTAAGAAGAAAAGAAAAAAGTTTGGAAAAAGACTTTCTCACCTGATCTTTCTCTGCCTAGCGCAGCTGCATAAGACTGGCAGAATTCACTTTTGCATGGTGGAGGTCATTCTTCTGTGCTATTCAGGTCTCCAACTGATTGGATGAGGTCCATCTACATTATAATGGGTACTTTGCTTTCCTCGAAGTTCACCAATTTAAATGTTAATCTCATCCAAAAACACTATCATGGAAACATCCAGAATAATATTTAGTTAAATATCCGGATACCATGGCCCAAACAAACTGATACATAAAATTAACAGGCACAACCACTACGATTAGAATACTGAATTGTTTCATCATCATAAAGAAACTTCTTGATGCAACTCCTTTAAAATTGTATCTTCCTTTTTATAACAATAAAATAACTAATATATATTTATTGAATGTTTACTAAATGCCCATGCTCTAAACATTTTATATGCGTTGCTACAGGCAATCCTAAAAGTAATGTAATAAGGTAGCTATTAAGATAAATCCACAAAAGAGTTCCAAAATAGATTAAATTAAAATCTTAAGTTGAAGAACTGCATGTATGGGATAACATTTATATAAATACACATGCATGCCCATATATGCTCACACCCCAAAAATATAAAATATTTTTTTCTCTCTCTCTCAGAGACCAGTAGTATTAGGAGTAGTATTCAGAGAAGGATTTCATTTTATTTTATGCTTTATTAAATAAAAAGAATAAGAATATTTCTGTATTACTTATAAAATTAATACAAACAAAAATTTGAAAATTCAATTATACTAATATTACTTTGTATATTGTCTTATTTGAATATCTTAAAACTTATTACAAAGGGGGCAGAATTCATTCTCTGTATTGCTTCTCCTTCTTTGGATAAACATCCCCAAATTATTGCATCTAATTTAATTTTTAAAATATAAATACAAGAAGTTGACTTGTTATTACATGGAATAAACTGTAACACCTTCCCCTTTACGAAACTACTTTCAAAAACATACAAAATAAATTAATACCTAATTTTATGCAGTTATTTTGAACAAGTAGTGAGCACCTGTTATATGCAAGGCACTAGGGATACCATGTAAAAGCTCCCATACTTCTCCTTCCTGCATGTAGAAGGTAGCTACTGAGATGATGCCTAATGGTCCATACCTCCTGATAGTCACACCCTTGTGTAATTATCTTCCCTTGAATGTGAGCAAGGCTTAGTGATTGGTTTCTAATAAACAGAAATCAACAAAAATGAAGGGCTGTAACTTCTGAGAGTGGGTTATACACTGTGGCCTTCACCTTAGGCAGTCGCTTTTGATTTCTCTTGAGTTGCTCTGTCTGGAGAGAGGCAGTGGCCATATCATGAGGTGGCCCTGTGGAAAGGCCCAAGTGGTGAAGAGGGCTAATACTTGCCCACAACCACATTGGTAAGAGTAGAAACAGATGTCCTCCCCACTCCACACTGATTGAGTTTTCAGATAAGACCACAGCCCTAGCTAACAGCATGACTATAATCTCTTCAGAGATCTTGAGCCAGAGGCATACAGCTAAACCATGCCTGGATTCCTGACACATACAAACTTTCAGATAGCAGATGTTGGCTGATTCAAGCTGCAAATTTGTGGAGTAAACAGTCTTTCTTCTATGCTCCCAAGATACCTTGTATTCTTCCTCTATTAAAAATCTTTAACAGAAATTATTGTGCTGACCATGTAGCAGGCATTGTTCTAAGCACTTTACGTATGTTAATTTACTCAATTCTCTCACCATATCTGTAGAGACAGTGCATTCGTTCTTCTGGCTGCTTTGACAAAGTATTACAAACTGGGTATCTTAAAGCGATAGATGTATTGTTTCATAGTTTTGGCTTCTAGAATTCTGAAATGGCCTTGTTGCAGGGCCATACTGCTGTGTGACATTCTGTGATTCTGGGCTGAATCCTTCTTTACCTACTCCTGTCTTCTAGCGGTGGCTGGCAGTCCTTGCTGTTCTCTAGCTTGCCTCTGTTCAGTCTCTGCCTCTGTGTTCCTATGGTGTTCTTGCATGTCTTTACATTGTCTTCCTTCTGAGTGTGCCTGTCTGGGTATCCAAATTTCCCTTTTATAGGAACCAGTCATGTTGGATTAGGGCTTACCCTAATGACCTTATTTAAACTTGATTATTTCCATAAAGACCCTATTTTCAAGTAAGGTCACATTATAAGTTACTAGGGGTTAGGACTTCCACATGTTTTTTAGGTGGACACAATTCAGCCTGTAGCAGGTAAGTACTATTATCATTATTATTCTGATTTTAAACAAAGAGTTTAAATACTAGACAGCATTGCATAGATAATAAATGCCAGAGAAAAGATTTGAATTTAGGCATTCTTGCTCCAAAACCTGTGCTGACAGCAACTTCCTTATATCATCTATAATATGGTCATATGCCACTTAATGATAGTGATACATTCTAAGGGATGCATTGTTAGGTGATTTATTTGTTATACAAAGTATACTTACATGGCCCTAGATGGTACAGTCTTCTACATACCTAGGCTATCTGATATAGCTATTGCTCCAAGGCTACAATCCCATACAACGTGTTACCATAGTAAATGCTGTAGGCAGTTGTAATGCAATGATACATACTTGTGTATCTAAACATAGAATATTTACAGTAAAAATAGAGTATTATAATCTTAAGGGACTTCTCTCATATTTGCAGTCATTAACAAAAACATCCTTCTGCAGCACATAACTATGTTTATTTCTTTGTATTTTTGTCTTCTACAAAAAGCAGCTAGTCACCAGTACACAGTATCTGATATGTGCTGAAAAAATATTTGTTAAATTTAAATTTCAGTGATATTTGAAATGGTTTTTAAATCATAGCTGTTCTTTGTTAGATGGAAAAGTTAGAGGGGAAGTGTCCTTCGTCAAGTTCTTATTCAAGTTGTATTTGATTAGAAGCTTAGAGCTGATAGATTATAATAAATACACCTTCAGTTGGTCCTGAATAGCATCTTCTATTTCCTAAAGCACTTTTGGTTGTCATACAATGTATAATAGCTCTCTTGGAGACTGACTGGCAAATAAATAAAAATATAAAACAAGTTCAAAGTGTTCTAAACAAAATAATGAGAAGCACATTTTGAAATTTACAATTGCTAGGCTAATTCTTCTTCTTAGCCTCAACATGACAGAGGGTCCAACTGCATCAGATGATCATACCTGTGATGACTGATGAGAGCTAAAATGGAACTTTACAAGTTTATCCAAATAATGACCTCAGTACACAGAAGGTAAGTCAATTCATGTTTCCCTGAAACAGTATTGTTTTTTCTTAATTGTAGGTGCATTAGCAAGTTCCCTTTAGAGCGTGAGTTATTAAACAATTAAATAAATGTTGCCCATCTGTGCACCAGCAATTTAAATGACTTACTGTACAGTCAATCAGTCATGCTTAATCAGCATGTCAACAGTTACCCACTTGGCTTAGGGGCACAGGCATTTTATTCGTGCTGGGAATTGCAGAAATGGAGTCGGATAGAATAATTTCACCATGGGAGCAAAGGAAGCCAGAGATTAAGGTATTTTGATGTCTTTTTAAATATGAAGTGAAGAATATGTAGTCTTTGGTTTTTAGGTTTTTCCTTCCCTATCATTTGCTTCAGTCTAAGCAATAGCATTAGAAATGTGCATGACAAGCATCTGGTCATTTTCTCCAGGGTGTTGTCAGATTCTCTCAGCCTCCCATTTGACTCTGTCTGTAAAACACTTTGCATGTACATTATACCTTTATGTAATGATACCAAGAAAGTAAAAATAATAATAATTATGTGAATTTGGGAAAAAAATAGAAATTCTTATGCATAGCTGTGAGACTAAAAGGAATGCTTCATTAATGTAGGCTAGTTGTCTGAAACTCCATTTTCATTGCACTAATAACTTAAGGAATGAAGTGACATTAATAACATCTTGCAGCCCTGTTCTTTTCAAAGATGCCAAAATATTAGTGCTTAGGTACACTGATGGTGTGCTAAAGGCGACATTTTCACCTCCCTTTACTCATAAGAAGGTAACCTGAGGATTCATAAGAAGATTACCTAAGAGATCTGTCCACATAATGAAACTACTTAACCAAGCAAGTATTGCCCTTCATCCAAGATATCATTAACAAGAGACTGATGCTAAAAATATAAATATTTAAAAGAAAAGGAGAAGAGGGAGTGCGAAGATTGAGAACATAAAAAGAAAGCAAAGTGGATGGCAGAATATACATTTGTTTTTTAATAAAATATATATGAATTAGAATAAATTTTAGATGCATATGCAGAAAACTCAAAATAACCTGATTTATACCAAAGTCAAGAGCTTATTTCTCTCTCACGTTAAAGTTTGGAGTTATGCAGACTAGGGCCAATATGCCACTTTTTTCCCACTGAGTTTTCAAAGACCCTAGTTGCTTCCTGAGTCTGCTTTCTCTACTGTATGACTTTCAGTGTTATGTTCCAAGACAATATCCATGTTTCAGGCAGTAAGGAAAAAGTTTAGGTAGTAAAAAAGGGGCAAAAAAATATCCCCCAATGTCTTTTAATGATGGTTTCTGAAAGTTGCCACATATTTCTGAGCATACCCCATTGACCCGAACCTAGTAACATAACCACATTGCAATGCAAGGGAAACACAATAGTGTAGTCTATTTTGGAAGGCCTTGTACTTCACTAAATATCCAAGAATCTGGCCAGGTGCAGTGGCTCACTCCTGTAATCCCAGCGCTTTGTGGGCCTGAGGCAGGCAGATCACCTGAGGTCAGGAGTTTGGGACCTGCCAGGCCAACATGGCAAAACTTCATCTCTACTAAAAATAAAAAAAATTGGCCAGGTGTGGTGGCATGCTACTGTAATCCCAGCTACTTGGGAGGCTGAGGCAGGAGAATTTCTTCAGCTCAGGAGGTGGAAGTTGCAGTAAGCCAAGATCCCACCACTGTGCTCCAACCTGCATGATGGAGCCAGACTCCGTATTAAAAAAAAAAAAAAAAAAAAAATCCAAGAATCTATGTTCATGGAAATAATCTTTTTAAAAATAGAGTAGGACCACACATTTCTACATTCCATGACTTCATCACACTCCAAAAAGGTAATTACTTTTGATTTTTTCTGTTTAGTTATTTGAAAAGCTATAGGCATAACTAAAATATTTGTTAATTACTTATTTTTTTGTTTATCAATAATATACTCCTCTCTGACCTCCACTATAAATTATATTGTTAGTATAGCTTATCTGATATGGCCCAAAGCCCCCAGTTAAACACAGATGCTATTATCAGGCAGGATATTCCAAGGAATAAGAGGTTTCATCTCAGGAGTGAGGGCAAAGGCCAAACTTTTCTTTGAGCAAGGTTAATCTTTTCTGCACAAAACCCATAATGTGACTAGGCAGGTTACTCAACTCTTTAAATAATCATTCTTTAGTTCCTCCTGGGAGCAACCAGTACAATTATATATGCAGGAATAAAAAGTCATCATGACCATTCAGTCTCTGCTCCCCTTTCTGATTTTATTTTCTTTTTTTCTTCTATGAGCGTGGGGGTGTATCTGCAGGTTCCACCTGACCGTTCCTTTAGCATACACTGCACTGATTTGATTTCTGTTCAGTTTTCCTATCAATATGATACTATATACCTTCAATATTTCAGTGCTTCACCTTCTGTATTTAGAGTACAGGTAAGTGCATCACCTTAATCTGCTCCTCTAATGATCCTTCTTTTCTCTCTGCACTTTTATGAACATATTCCTTTTTGAACTTCTTTACCATTATTTCAGCTGGATTTTGGTAGGATATGAGATAAATACACCATGTGAGATAAATACCCAGAGTTCAGTTCACTGTGCCAAACTGTGAACTCACACATAAATTTCAACTCCCTAACTTTGGAAGAGATTTTTAAAAATAATCTCTATCAAAACATTCTATTGATAGGAAGTACATTTCTGGCTGTTCGGGAGGGGTGAACTGTTGTGTAAATGAAAGCGTATATGAAGTCTTGACACAGAGTCCTACTAAAATCTTCTAGGTTCTGGTAAATCAGCGTGGTGGAAATGAGGTTCTTTAGGATATTGAGGATGGTTGCAAATTCTTTGACATGCCTCACATTAAGAGATGGAAGTCTATGTCCTCTTTTCTTGAATCTCGGCATATTTTCCCCAGAAAATATGGTAGAATTATAGTTGTGCTAGTTTCCTTGTCCAGACCGTAATAGACTGTCCGGTTCCCTATCCTTTTCATGAAAATGTTTGCTCTGGGAAAGTAAGCCACTGTACAAGGATTGCCCTAAGATTATCATTCTGTAAGGAAGCTCAAGCTAGCCATGGGGGTGACTGCATGGAAAAAGAAAGTGAGATGACCATTCAACTCCAGCTATTCCAACCATCCTAGCCTACATGCAAGGCTGTCAGTAAAGAAGTCATCTTAGACATTTTGTCTCAAGCAGATGCAACAAGGAAAAAACCCAAAGAAACTGGTTGACAACCAGAACTGAAGCCCCAGATACATGACCCTAGATAAATTGCCCAAGCAACTTCCACTTATTTAAGTTATTTCAGCTGAGGTCCCAGTCACCGTGGAGTAAAGACAAGCTACCCTCTCTGTGTCATTCTCAATTTTCTGATCAAGCAAATTGTGAGCATAATAAAATATTTACTTTTTTACTCCAAAAGTTTGGGGTGGTATGTTATACAGCAGTAGATAACTAGCACAGGTTTTATAAGCCAGGATTTTTCTTTTTTGCTAAGCACCTTGACTATGCTATTAATGATAGAAAGCTAAATACGTTTATCTTTTTTCCTCTCTCTCTGGAGAAAAAAGTACTGGAACTTGGCGCTAGGGAAAGTATTTTCTAAATGTAGGTCTTTATTCCTTTTTATACACTGAAGCTTATTATATTTGTAGTCCAACAGATAGTTTATTTTCTAAGATTCACATTTAGTTTATCAATCAATGGATTGGGGTATTACTTCATTTATAACATGTTAAATGATGCATAAATGTAATATAATACAAATGAAATGTGATAAACTGTAGAAATATAAATACAAATTTGATTCAATATGTTCAGTTTCCTTTGCCCTCTGTCAGTGTGATTGCTTTTGCATAATCCATGTCTCTAATTATCCCTTCCCCTGCTTTGCATATAAATAGCTAATTAGATAGTGTCCCTGTCAGCCATGAAGTATATAATACCCAAAAACACACTCCTTTAGAAATTTAATTTGGGATAGCAGATTGTACTAACCAATTGAAAAACCTCAAGATTCATGTTTGGTGAATCATTTGATGTTTTAATATGAAGTCAGAAATGTCACATATGAATCAAAATATCAGTCCAAGTCATTTACTTACTTTGAAAAATTCTACTTTTTGCAAATATTTTTCATATCTTCTTGTTTTATATCAACTCAATGGGTGACAAGAAAAACAATGAGAATAAAGGCTAAAATTTATTTTCTTTAAGAAAATATAATTTAAGAAAGTTAATGGGTGGGGGAAAAATAACTATGTCCTACTTAACAGGTGTAAGTACCAGGAGGCCTATTTTCTAGCAATTGAATAAATACTCATAATGTGTGAAGGTTTCACTTTGTTTACAGGCACAATTTCTTCCAAGCATTATTGCTTTAAGAAATAGCTGCTGAACATGATTGGTGTAATCTGTGCCAAGGGTACAGGCGAATGTCAGACTATTAGTGAACTCTGTTCAGAAACACTGCCATAGGAAAGCCTCAAGAATGCTAAAACTAAGAATGCACACTGTATTAGTTTGTGTTTCTCCTGCTTATAACAGAATACCTGAAGCTGGGTAATTTACAAAGAAAAGAAATTTATTTCTTACAGTTATGAAGACTGCGAGGTTTCAAGTTGAAGATCCTTATCTAGTGAGAACCTTCTGACTCTCTGAATCAGAGTCCTGAGGAGGTACAGGATATTACATGGTGAGAGGACTGAGTTTGCTAATGCACTTGTTCAGGTATCTCTTCTTCTTTTTTTTTTTTTTTTCAGATGGAGTTTCGCTCTTGTTACCCAGGCCTGAGTGCAATGGTGCGATCTCGGCTCACCGCAACCTCCGCCTCCTGGGTTCAGGCAATTCTCCTGCCTCAGCCTCCTGAGTAGCTGGGATTACAGGCACGTGCCACCATGCCCAACTAATTTTTTTTGTATTTTTAGTAGAGACGGGGTTTCACCGTGTTGACCAGGATGGTCTTGATCTCTTGACCTCATGACCACCCACCTCAGCCTCCAAAAGTGCTGGTATTACAGGCGTGAGCCACCGTGACTGGCTGTATCTCTTCTTATAAAGCCACTAGTTCCACTCCCATGATAACCCATTAATTCATTAACCTATCAATCCATTCAACCATTAATGGATTAGTCCATTTATAAAGGCTCTGCCCTCGTGACCCAGTCACCTTTAAATAGCCTTACCTTTCAATATGGCCATATTAAGGCTTGTTTCCAACATGTGAAATTTGGGGTACATATTCAAACCATAGCACACACTGCCTTTCCTTGGGGAAAGGACTAGAGTAAGTTTCTAAAAGTATATAAACTTGAAAACTAGCTAGATCTTGTTCATCTCCAGGGGTACTATTTGCATTCTTGGCTGCAAATATCAGCAGCTTAGTGTGGTTCATTTAAGTGTAAGAGGATTTCATTTTGGGAGGCTGAGGTGGGCAGATCACCTGAGGTCAGGAGTTTGAGACCAGCCTGGCCGACATAGTGAAACCCTGTCTCTACTAAAAATACAAAATTAGCCAGGTGTGGTCATGGGTGCCTGTAATGCCAGCTACTTGGGAGGCTGAGGCAGGAAAATCACTTGAGCCTGGGAGGCAGAGGTTGCAGTGAGCTGATATTGCACCATTGCACTCCAGCCTGGGCAACAAGTGAAACTCTGTCTCAAATAAATAAATAAATAAATAAAATTTAAAAAGGATTTATGAGAAGATTTTGTGGGAAGTATTCCTATTAGAAGTTTGGTGAATGACTCTTTTTTTTTTTTTTTTTTTTTTTTTTTTTGAGACGGAGTTTCACTCTTGTTACCCAGGCTGGAGTGCAATGGCGCAATCTCGGCTCACCGCAACCTCTGCCTCCTGGGTTCAGGCAATTCTCCTGCCTCAGCCTCCCAAGTAGCTGGGATTACAGGCACGTGCCACCATGCCCAGCTAATTTTTTGTATTTTTAGTAGAGACAGGGTTTCTCCATTTTGACCAGGATGGTCTTGATCTCTTGACCTTGTGATCCACCCGCCTCGGCCTCGCAAAGTTCTGTGATTACAGGCTTGAGCCACCGCGCCCGGCCGGTGAATGACTCTTAAGTAGAAACCAAGGGAGGCCACACGCAACAGAGCTCAAAAAGTTTGCTCAAGAAACCACTGTGAGAAACTGTCACTCTTGCTTGCCCTTTATGAAGATTGACCACCCTAACCACTCATTGCTGATATGAACAGAAGACAGGGAAATACTGAGTAAAAAGGGGTGGTTCCCCAGCAAA
Organism: Saimiri boliviensis; assembly: GCF_048565385.1. Taxonomy (NCBI): domain Eukaryota; kingdom Metazoa; phylum Chordata; class Mammalia; order Primates; family Cebidae; genus Saimiri; species Saimiri boliviensis. Next base: position 37,448,457 of record NC_133465.1, read on the forward strand.
GGACCCACAATGAAGCCTGGATACCCATGGCCCTAAATGAGAACAGGCGTTTCTGTTTTGGCACCCAAAAAGTTGCCTTTTGGCCTGCTGCATACCCTATCCTGCCTCTAAGCCCCAAGCTTTAGAAGAGACCAGCAGATCAACAGATCAGCAGACCAGCAGACCAGCAGACCAGCAATGGCAGAACAACGCAATGGAAAAAGAGAGAGGAGGAGCAACTTCTGGATTATGAGGGGAGTTCAGCTGGGGGCGATTGGAAAAGAGTCCTGCCACTGGGCAGCTGGAACCCAGGGCAAGACAATCTTCCCACTCATTTCCTCCTTCGCCTCCCCATCATTCTTGCTGAGAGCCACCTCCACCACTCAATGAAACCTTGCACTCATCTTTCAAGCCCACGTGTGATCTGATTCTTGTGGGATACTGGGCAAAAGCTCGAGATACATAAGGTTATCACACTGGCCCTCTACCCTTGTGATAAGGCAGAGGGTCCATTGAGGTAATTAACACACAAGTCATCTGTAGACGGCAAAGCTGAAAGAGCTTGGTAACACTGGGGTTGCAGACACTCAAACCTAGATGTTGCCATGGGGCTTATGTCCCAAAGTGCTAGACCTGGTTCCTGCATCTGCCTATCTGCGTGTCCCCCTCCTGTAAAGGGTTTGGGCTCACAGTGGCTGAACAGAAAGCCACTTCCCTGTTGCATGTCCTGCAAGGGGGGCCCAGGAAACTCTCCCTTTTCATTGCCACATTCTTAATTTGGTGGATGAATTCCATGTGACCTTTAGCATTTGCGTCACTACTCCAATATTCAATGTGGGAGTGTTTAAATAGCCACACTTAAGATTACTTGAACAAATTCTAAGTTCTAATCAGGGAAGTTCCTCTATTTTCAGAATCCCTAATACAAGTTAAGCATTCGGAGCCATTAGAAATCAACTCCTTTAACAGAGCTCAAGCAGTACGAATTTCATAAAACCCATCGTCTACTTGATTAAGGACAAGCCTCCAAAACTGAGATCTCAGCCCCCCGCCACCTACACCCTCCATGGATTGGGATCAAAACTAAAACTGTCTTTTCCCAGGGGGATTCAGTTTCATCATCTTGGTAATGGAGAATGCAGGTAAATTTTGTTCATCCCATACAGGCACTGAGATTAATGTCTCATTCTTTTACACAGTGAACTCAGCATTGATAGGGTCATGAGAGAGCTCCAGAACCATCATTTGCCATCTCCCTGCAGAGTTACCCTCTTCAACACAATCTTCCTTGAGAAAACCAAAATCATCTAATTTTTCCCTTTCCTGCCTTGTCATCATTTTATATCAGTATGCACAACTTCAGACACTGCTCACTTTTAAAATTCTAACCTATATATACTCTGAAAATTTCCTTTTCTTCTATCCTCCACTCACTCTCAACTCCTGAATCCTTTTTCACTGGGACAAATGTAATTCACTGTTCATCACCAGTGAAATCCTCTATGTCTTCAAACTTTTTCATGATTTTATTTTCTCTTTCTTGCTATAACCTGAACCTGGATCTCTCTTGGGGTATTGCATTCCCCAACTTCTTTTAAGTGATAATTGTTATTTTCATCTCTGTATCTTTTACCATTAAGCACATCCTTTATATTGCCAGAGCCTTCTTCCTTCCTCTTCCTTAAAATCTTTTGCTTAAAATTTCAAGTCCTTTAGACTTATATCATCCATTATGTCTCATTAGTAGTGTAATTTACGTACCCTGTCTACCCCCATTTCTATATATTTTAGTTCCATCCAACTAGTTTGCCTATCTTAATTCTTATTATCTTCGATATATACATGCATATTTGCAATTCTGATACCACTCTGTTACTTGATCTCTTATTTTATGATCATCTTGTCAACTGCTCTATTTACATCACTACTCTATGGGCATACCCTGGAATTGTTATTACTCATAGTTAAAACCTGGACATAATTTCAGTTTTGTGCACAACCTCACTTTTCATCTCACTCCTCTATTACCCCAATTTCAACAATGTCACCACTCAAATGAGACCTCCTATCCATTTGTCTTACTACCGCTTCTCTGCTCTTCAATGTACCACTGGATGTCCTTTCTTCCCTCCTTATCCAAATTCAGTGCCATGACCAACCATTTTATTTACTCCCTTGAATATATTCTTTACTCCATTGCTCTTCTTTCAATTTTGAAACTTACTTGACAAAATCACAACTCTGGTAAATCCAACCTTTTGCCAGCTTTGCATCTGTACCCATGCAAATAATTATGGTTGTATAGATGTCAAAATCACATGTTGACAGGTCTCATTTAAAATTTATGACTACAAGTGCCAGATAAGCTTTTAATGTTGCCCCATATCATAAAATATCTCCCTGGTTCATTCACTTCCTAGTTTCTTGTAAGTTCATTCACACTTTGTTCTTTATTCTCAAACCTCTAACATAAATGCCACCAGCCTTATAGTCTGATGATTATAATTTTTACTGAGGTGAGTAAAAAAAAAATTAGAAAATAACTTCCATAGAATTCTACCATCATCATCTACCTACATGCTGGCATCTATGCCCACATATCCATCCTTTTTACTTTTTAGTATGAAGTAGCTATTCACACACTTATCCAAAGCTAATTCCCTGAGTTGGGCAATAAATTTTATTCCCTCTTAGCTGCTTAATAAATTCTCAAGGAATTTCTACTCCAGGAATTTTTCACTTTATCACCCTTGCATCATCAATTTTCACTCCAGCCCACAAACATACTGTTATTTATTGGATATAAATCAAACAAATAAAAAACAACTTTAAACTTATACCTCCCCCACCATACACACTGCCCTTTTCAGAGATTGCCATTGCCCCAAAACTCCTCAAAAGAGACCTCTCTGCTCCCAATTTCTAGTCCATCTCCACTCTCCACACATTAGATGGTAAGCTGTTTGGAGATTTAGCTTACGTACTAAACCAAAACTGCTTTAAAGGTCATGAAGGTCTTCCTTATGCTAAATCCAGTGATATATTCTTAGTATTTATTACATTTGATCTTGCTAAATATCTTTTCTTACAGTTGATTACATTTTCCTTCTTAAACCATTGACTTCACTTGGCTTCTGAGACATCACATCTGTTTTCTTTCCTCCTTACTGATTATTACTTCTTGGCCTTTTTTTGTGAGTCCTCATTTTCTCAATCTCGGAGACGTATTAATGTTGTGATAACTCAAGGTTCTCTCTCTAGTCCTCTTCTTCATCTACACTCTCTTCTTTGAGTCTATCAGTTTCATGCCTTTAAATTCCATTCTCGTGTTCCAACCCAGCTCAGCCCGGCCCAGGCCTCTCTTCTGACTTTAAAGTTTTCTTGGACATATCTACTTGGATGTCTAATAATCATCTTTAACTTAACATGATATTGTTGATCTTTCCTGAAAATCCTCCTCTATCCACTGATTTGCCCTTTTCAGCTGATGGTAACTATCCTTCCAGGTTCTCAGGCCCAAACCCTTGAAGTTAATCTTGATTCACTTCTCTCATACTCAAATCCATCAGGAATGTCTGTGGGTTGACCTTTAAAAAATGATGAGAAACTGATAGCTTCTGATCATCTTCACTGTAACTTCTTGCCCAGAAACACATTCTCATTTAGAGTGTCATAGTCGCCTCTTAATACGGCAACCAGAGTAATTGTTTTAAAATATGTCACTTCTGTAAATCCTCTCCTGAAAAACTCAACAGTGTTATATCTGGCTCAGCGTGAAAAACAAATACATATAATGGCTTCTAATTTCCCATGGCTTAAACCTGGCACAGCTATACTTCTCCCTTACTCACTTCTACTTAAGGCCATGGAACTGGCTCTTTCCTATGTTTGAATTGCTCGTCCCCTAGAGAGCAGCATCTCCTTCCCTCCTGTGTTCAAATGTCCCCTCTCACTGAGGATTGACAGCTCTATGTAAAATTTCACCCACCCTCCCTTCTACCCCCACTTCCTTCCCTATCCTGAAACTTCTAATCCATTTTTCACCCTTGATTCAGTCACCTTTTAACATAATGTTAATTAACGTGTTATATTTATAGTTTACTGTCTATTTACCTTTGGTATAATGCAAGCCTCTAAGGGCAAGGATTTTGATCCCTTCCTTTTAATTTTTACATAGTCAATAGTCAATAAATGTGGTTGGCTAAATGAATAACAGTCCAAATCTATTCTGAATTTTTTTTCCAGGAAATATTATGGTCTTTTGAGTGACTTTGGCTAGATAATTCATCTATAATTTACTTTTTAATATTTTAAAATATGGCTTTAACTCCATTTCCTCTAATAGATAACTATCACAGCCACATTTATGGAATAGTTTAGCTTGCTACACCAAATGCCAAAATCATTACATCCTTATGTGAATAAATGTGGTAGATCTTTTTCAGGATTTTATTTTTTCTTTCATTTATTTATCAACTAGTATACCTTACATGGAGTGTTTCAGTAATAACTGTGGTGTCAGAGTATTTGTCCTGTCTGATAGGACAAATGTCTGCTTGTTGTATAATTGAAAATTCTTGCACATTTAATTTTTTAGACAAACTTTAAGTCAGCTTAAAGAGTTTCTTAAAAACCACATTAGACTTTTCTTTAAAATAAAATTATTTACATTCATAAATTTTGGAGAAATCATCATTCATTTTTCATTAATTCATTCAGCATATCATTTTTGATTGACATCTGTATGCCGGAATTGAATTACATATGTGAAAACTACATATGGAGTTTAAAATTTTCTAAAAGTCAAATTAAAAGAGAGAAACAGGTAAACTTAATTTTAACAATATCATATTTAACTAAATATGACTAAAATATTAATCATTTCAACATGTAATCAGTATAAAAACTAATGCCACAAGGCACTGAACTAGACAGTGATGTATGATGGTTGAGGAAAGTAGACAGAATATTGTCCTTGTATACCTCATGTCTTCTTTATGGCACTGAAACATCAGATTCTTAGAATTGTAAAATGCCTCCTTATTTACACAATTCTTCTTTTAAGTTCTGTACAGTTAATAAATTCTCAAATACCTCTAGCACATTTCTTTATTTATTCCTAGAGTGCTGTCTTTGTTGTCTTTAACAGTTGAGGTAACAATTGGTGGTAATTTTTTTTAAATTTATTTTCTACTTGATAATTACAACATAAAATAATATAAAATTAGTTTATTTTACCTTTTTTGTACTCAACCACCTTATTACATTATTTATATTTTTAATAGCTGTTTAGCTATTTGGAAATTTATAGAAAAAAATCATATCACTTAAAAATGTGAGATAAATCTTTTCCCTATTAATTTTTTTTTTATAGTGGATTGGTTGAAAATGTTAGAAAATGTTTGATGTTTGTTGTAGAATTCTGATAGGTATCTTTTGTTAAGATGAGAAATTTTTTGTCTCTTTCTAGTCTGGTAACTTTATATAAAAAACAGAAAAACACATACCTAAGAACCCACATTTTAAAAGCTAATTTTAAAGCTAAGCTCCATGCATATGACTGTGAGTGTTCTACTTGTGGCTTCAGCTGCAGGATGTTGAGGCTGGAAATGGCCCATTTTGCTGCAGAATCTTCCAGTGCCAATATGCGAAGTTTTTTGCCCCGCTGGGGATGATTCAACTGAGGAGAGAGAAAAGCAATAATTGATCAGCATCTTGGGGTATAAATGCCCAGTTGCTGGCATTTTGTATATCATAGGGAATTAAGATCTAAGACTTTAACTTAAATGTCCGTTTTCAGATTTTCTCAGAGCCTTAGTCTTTGCTTAATTTCTTCTGATAAAACAAACACCTTTGATTTTGTACCTAAAAAGAGAGCCAGGGTAATAGCTGGGTGAGGTGAAGAGTGTTTGCCTGTGTTGTATACTGATATTTAAATGAATCCTCCTGATTTCAGCCTGTCAGCTAATTTCAGCCTTCTCCTATATCAGATTTCTGAATTCAAAAATAGAAGAGTTTGCCAGGGTACTATGAAAAATTCTTTTCTTTTCTTATTCTGTACAGCATTCTCTGCAGCAGGGGTCCACAATCCCCTATCCGTGGCCTGCTAGGAACCGGACTGCATAGCAGGAGGTGAGTGGCCCGCAAGCAGCAAGCCAGCAAAGCCTCATTTGTATTTACAGCCTCTGCCCGTCACTCACATTACCACCTGAGCTTCGCCTCCTATCAGATCAGTGGCGACTTTACATTCCCATGGGAGCACGAGCCCTTTGTGAACTGCAGGTGTAAGACATCTACCTTAGGTGCTTTTAATGAGAATCTAATGCCTGATGCTCTGCCACTGCCTCTTATTACCTCCAGATGGGACTGTCTTACCCATTTAAAGTTTGAGAATAGGTTGAGGTGGTTTCGGCCCCGAGACCTCTAATCATTCGCTTTACCGGTTAAAACTGCGTGGGGTGGGAGGGTTCCGAGAGCGCCAGCTATCGTGAGGGAATCTTCAGAAGGAACCAGCTACTAGATGGTTCGATTAGTCTTTCACCCCTATAGCCAGGTCGGACGACCCAGTTGCACGTCAGGACTGATACAGACCTCCACCAGAGTTTCCTCTGGCTTCACCCTGCCAGGCATAGTTCACCATCTTTCAGGTCCTAACAGTGCGCTCGCGCTCCACTTCCCCGGGGCGTGCAGGGTGACAGGGAAGAGAGCTCAGGGCTCCCACTGAGTCTACATTATGGTAAGTTGTATAATTATTTCATTTTACATTACAGTGTGATAATAATAGAAATAAAGCACACGATAAATGTAATATGCTTGAATCATCCTGAAACTATCTGCCTCCTTCACTCCAGTCTATGGAAAGATTTTCTTCCATGAAACCACTCCCTGGTGCCAAAAAGGTTGGGGACCATGGCTCTGTAGTCTATGGCTTCCTCTACCATTGTAAATCAGTTTTTCTCTACTTCCTTTTAGTTGTTAAAAAATTTGGTTAAAATTTTGGTTAAAAATGTAGCTATCCTTTCCCCCATTTCCTTCTGTACTGATACCTTTGTATTTGTCATAATTCTAGTGAGGTCTCTGGAGAAATGAGTGATAAAACATGTTCAATCAATCTATTTAAAACTTAAGTTGCTTCCATTTTATGAATTCATAAATGAGTTATCCACATAGTTTGAAGTTAATTATGTATTTTACTATTTATATGTTCTCCTGCATTCTCTTTTCTTGGATTCAGTTTGTTTGTTTTGCTGGAGAGCATACATGAACAATTAATCAAGGGGAAGGAATTAGTTTTCAGCTTCCTGATTCCTTGAATTTCTGAAAATGTATTTCTTTTGCATTCATATTTGAATGTAATTTAGATGAGTCTAAAAACAATTTCCATAGGCCCTTTATAGGCATGATTTATTGTTTTCTATAATACTGAAAATTTTTATCATTCTCTCACTCTGTTAGTTTATGGAATTTTCCATTTGTTCCTGGGCATTAACAAATTTCATCACAATATTTCTAGGTGGTTTTTTTCAATTATAATTTTAGTACTCATTGGCCCTTTTCCCATATTGACTCGAACTGTTCTGATTAGTAATTTTAAAAATTATTTTTATTATTATTTCTTTGACTATTTCCTATTCATTGACCTCTTACATCTCTTCTCTATATCTCTTAACTTTATCTATATGTAATTTTCAAATATATATATACGCATACTTATATACAAAAATACATATACATATAAATATATTTTATATATATTTTTTAAATTTTTTTCTTTGACCTGTGTTTTGAGGAAATTCTCTATCTTAATTTTCTTGTTCATTCATTTAATTTTCAGGTACAGTCATTCTAACATTTGACCTTCAGTCAACTTTCTACCTGCTCCCTTCTTTTCCATCTACCCATATGTTATCTGCTACTTCAGAACAAATTGCTCCCAAACCTGATGTCTTAAAAAACAAAACAATTATCTCATAGTTTCTGTGTTTCTGGAATACAGGCATGGCTTAACTTGCTTCCTTTGTCTTAAATTTTCCCATAAGACTGCAATCAAGATACCAGCCAGGGCTGAAGTCTCATTTAAAGGCTCAATTGAGGGAGTATCTATTTTCAAACTCACTCATGTTATTGTTAGCAAGACTCAGTTATTCATGGGCTGTTGGAGAGAGATCCTCAGTTTTTCACTAACTATTGGCTGGAGGACTCCATCAACTTTTTGCTATGTGGGCTTCTTCATAGGGCAACTCACAACATGGCAGCTGGCTTCCCTCAGAGTAAGCAAGTAAGACAGCAGAAGAAACATCATAAGCTGGAAACTGCAGTCTTTTTGTAATCTAACCTTGCAAGTGTTATCTATCATGTTTGCCATATTCATTTATTAGAATTGGTAAATCCAAACACTGCTCAAAGGTAAGAAATTAAAGGCATAAATACCAGGAGGGGGGAATCACTGGGAGACATCTTCGAGGTTCCCAACCATCCACCCCCTCCCCATTATGTTTATTTTACTAGCAAAATATTCTGAATGATTTTTAAATAGTCATCAGTTAATTTTTAATAAATGTGAAATCATTTTTAATTTCTCAGAACATGCTATTTATAATTAATTTGAGCACTTCTGATTGCTGCAATAACTGTTTTGTTCAGTGGTCAGTTCTGATTGTTTAATATGACTGCTTAGTGATGATGGCATATTTTTTCACATGTATAACTAAAAGACTAATTTGATCAGTATTGCATGTACCCAACAAGAGAAAAATCTATATCGTGCTGGTAGAGAATACAAATACTGATTGGGAGATTCTGCTAGTATGGTCATGCAGAGAAGGGCTGGACAGAGATGGAGCCTCACAGGTCCACACAGCCTCTGTCTCCTGAGTGCAGCTGAAAAGTTATTTGAGAAACTCCTCTTTTTCTGTCTAGAATCAAAGCTCATGCTGGGTGTTTTCTGCCTTTAAATAGAGAAGACTATTTGAGATTTAACCTGAGGGTAGCTTCTCAGAGAGGAGCCTCCTGCAGGTGTTCCTGCGGTCTTTAATTAATTACATGGTACCTGCCCGATGGCTCACTGCATTTTTTCAACCTGACTGGCTTTGATTTGAGGTTAGGCCATAGCTTTTTCAGGAAAAACTTTCTTCTTTAGGTTCTCTCTCTTTCCTGTAGAGATTCTCAGGCTGCACTCTCTATTGAGTTTTCTGGTGAAGTCAATATATTTCCTTTTATCTAGAATTTCTTTAACTCTTTCCCTCTTAGTGAAATATTTTCTGGTTTTCCAGTGACCAAGATGGTGTTAATCTTCCCCAGCCTTACTAAACTTTAGACATGCTTCCCCCTGACTCTAGATCTCTGATCTCCCTTTTCTTAGAGCTTCTTATTTAGAAAACTTAAAATCGCATTTTTTTTCTCTGCTTATTTAAGATATAAATCTTCCTTGAGCCTCTAGTCACTCTTAAAACCCAGGAATGTCTTGCTGAAGGCCCTATGAGCCACTTCCTAGAAACATAATCATGGAAGGAAGGAAATAGTGCTCCTATCTCCCAATCTCTGTGAGAAGGTAGGTGCCTAATTTCAATAAGTGCCAGTAAGCAAGCCCAGATGTCTTAATCACACTCACCAACCTCTTGGATGTCTTGCAGTACCCTTTCCACTAACTTAGCACAGCACTTAAAAACTTCTATATTTTTGTTTAAACAGAGTTGAATTTAGTCTGTCTCTCCTATTGCAACAGTTTTAAACAAAGTCTTCCTTCCCTATTTAATTCCATTCAGTATAATTTTTCTTTGGCATCAAAACTGCTCTAAATTTATACTTATTTTTAGAGTTTGTTCTATCATTTCAATGAAACGTTGCACAAGTCAGAGGTAAGTGTGTGTAGTGTGACTTATGGAATTGGCAGTGCTAATCCAAGTACTGCATTTTGAAAATTCATTTGTTACTAATTAATAAATTGCTAATGTTTCTATTTTATATACCTCCTGCATTCTCCCAATGTTCTTCTTTAATTATAGAACTTTATTTTTTTCAGAGCAAGTCTGTAGTAATATATTGTTTGTAATCAGGTGTATATTTTGTAAAATATTTTTCAGTTTAACTTCGTAATTTAGAAAATCACATAAAATTTAGCATATCTGAAGTACATGTTCATCATATACTGCTCTATGAGTCTAAACTTTCTGTCCAAGATATCTGAACATAACATAGATGAGAATTATAGAGGTGTGGCATCTTCTGCTTAAAATTTTTAAATTATAGTCCAGGTCTCTATGCCAATTTGAAATTAGATCCTCTGAGTTTAATGGTGTCAGGTCTATTTTTAGTTTGGTACTATTATACATTTGGCTTAACTCCTCTAACCTGTATCTTGTATGAGCTCAAATTTTCTTGCCTAAAGAGTTTCCAATTACTGTGGATTTCTCATGAGAACTTAGGTTCTGCCTTTCAGCTCATTTGCACTTTACCCCCAAGTGATGCTCTTCCTCAACTACTCACTAACCCAGATGTAGAAATCACTTTCTCTTGGTTATCTCTCAATGTCCACCTGCTACAAGCCACATGCATCTGGTATTTGTGTCTATAGGAAGCATCCCTAAGTAGTTCTGGTTTTACATTAAGGCAAAACAAATACTCTAAACCTTATTGTTAGACATTTATTTCCATAAAAGTCTACAGACATGTTGAAAGCAAGAATCTTTCATAACGTATCTGTTTATCTATATACTCCTAGTTCTGTTATTGTGCTTCTCTCTGCTCTGAGTCTTGATGTCCTTCGTATCATTTTTCTTTTTCTAGGTTTTGCATTCCTTCTAGCCAGGGTCCTCTTCAATCTCTTTTCCAAATAAATTTAGCTTTCAATTCATTGTGCAGTTCTAGAACCAATTTGATATAGCCAAGACTCTTTATTTTCTCTTAACAGAGAGCCATTGTCTCAAAGTCTTACCCTTTAGTTTTTACAAACTGATTAAAAAACATTTTTAAATTCTTGTTTTCAGTTCTACTTTTGAAAATAAGTAGCTATGCTTAGTTTGAATTATAAATGTTATTTTAATATGTTACAATTGAAATTGTCTAAACATTCTTATAATGTCATTTAAAAAATGCTTATAACTAAGGGCCAGAGAATATTTCAGCTTTAATTTTCCGGCAAGTTATTCTGTTGCTGAATATTGTATGTTGTCATAGGATCAGTGTAACAGAATAGCTCCCTAAGTCTCCTTTTCTTAAATTATAAACTTTATTTTACTTTTCTTTGAATGTCTGCTTTGCTTGGCCAAGTTACTTCCCATATTTTTCAAATGAAAACCTGTATTAAATATATTTAGAAATTAATTTCTGTTGTCCTAAGGGGAAAAGAAATCAGTATTTAAAAATACAAAAAAAAAGTCTTTAACATTTGAATAGCAGAAGACTAAAATTAATAAATCACTTAGTTTTAGGAACTCAGGAGGACAAATACAACAAAATAATTCTAAGGAAAGGAAGAGATAAATATAAAAGAAGAAAGTTATAAAATAAAGAAAATATTCAGGAAAAGAAGAAACGAAGATATCTAGCGAAACAGAAGCAGGTAGAGATAAAATCTGAAACTAGTAGCAGAGAAAAAGGCATAATAATAAATAGATAAATCTCTGAACTAGTTCTCTTGAAAAAATATAACTAATACTTGATAAATTGTTTAATCAAGCAAACATGTTGGAGGGAGTGGAGAAACTACAGAAGCACAAAATGAGGAGGAAGGAAAATTTAACCACAGATTGTAAAATGTAATTTTGCTCAATTTGTCTAAATTAATTGAAAACCTGCATGGAATGGATGATTTTCTAGAAAAAATATAAATTATACTCCGGAATTGGAAGAGTTTTTCTCAGCAAGAAATAAACCTCAAAAGATGAAAAAAAAATTGATATACTTATCTATTTATAACTTTTTTGGCAATAGGAAAATAAGATAAAGAAATTTGAAAGACTAATAACCTACTGAAGTAAAAATCCTTGCTGACAATAGTAAAAATAAAAACAAAGCACAAAGAAGCGACTTTCTTTAATAGATAAATAACTCATATAATCAATGAGAGAAGGAACATCAATCTAATAGAAAAATGGACAAAGAATACAAACTAATAGTGTGCAGTACACACAGAATAATTAGTAAAAATAAAATCAAGGTCGTTATGAAATAATAAATGCAATCCATTTTTTATCAGATTGACAAAAAAATTACTTGACAAATCATATTTGGAGACAGTTTGGGAAACAAACTTTAGTGAAATGTTCATGTAAATTCTCATCCTTTATAACAATTTGCAATATTTACCAAAAAAGAAAAGACACATAGCTTTCAACCCAAGTAGCACTACTTCTAATGAGCAAACTGATCTTCAAAAATATTGAAACATTTGAACATAATTACATGTACTAAGTAATTCATGGTAGCATAATAGCAGAATGTTATGGAGTTGGTTGTGCAATAATATCATCAAAGAAGGGAGCAATGTACGGTGATTTATGGAAAATGCAAATTGGTTTGTCTAATTCTCCTATATTTGGTGAAAAATATATCGAATAAAACATGTGTGACTTTACAAACATAATATTTCTGGAAGGCCACAGAAAAATTGGCAATACTAGCTACCTCTACAGAGAGTTTGAGGGGGGAATCAATGGGGAAAACAAGATTGAATTTTTATTATCATCCTTTTGGTTTTAAATGTTTCCTATTTGCATATATTGTTTTTATATAATAATCAATTAATTTGACAAAACCAAAATGAATGAGATAGTGTGAAATGCACACAGCATATTTTACAATGAAATCCTGTCAAGTGTTTAACACTACTGACTCAGTGATTGCTTAAAACATTAGCTAAGGATTTGTTTTTCAGCACCTACTTCTGTATCTACCAGCTCTCTCAATAGAACTCCAATTAAACTCCTCTTAAGCTAATTTAGAGAGTCAAATACCTTGAGTGTTTTAAAAGAGAAATTATATCATTGGTCATTCACTTTTATTACTTATGGTTTATTCTACTTGAGTCATTTATTATTCCTGGGCAATGAACTAGGACTAATATGTCATTCTATTTTAAATCACATTTAATTCATGTAGTCATGTTTGTGAACATAAATGTAATTTTAGGTCTGTTATAATCTAACATGGATAAAATTTATGAAAATATTTTAGTTCATATAAAACTATCTGAAGAGGGATATTTGGGACTTAAATACTAGGCTTTACTGATTTGAGTACAAATGGTGGTTATATCCCTGTGCCAGATACATTAATAATTTCAATATACATGAGTTATAAATACATTCTGAATTGACCTTAGGCAAAATTGTGAAGTATCGGGTTTATCCTCATCACATTGCTTATTTGAGTTTCACATCATCACTTAGGCATTTAGGAAGTTTTATCAAACTGCCCTATTCTTCCAAATTCTATTCTCCCATGAAGTCAAACTATCAGAAAATAGTTTATTTTTATCTTATTCTGGTAAAAAGATCTAATATTTATTGATAACTTTAATACATGCCAAGGATTGTACTAGGTACTTTATCCACATAACTTTATTTAATGATAACAAATTTTTCACTGCTGAGAGATGTATAGATTTGTATGGTAATTTTGGCTGCCTATATTAAAATAAAAATGTTTAGCTTATGTCCCATCAATTATTTTCTTTGTTTTTACTCTAGAAAAAATGCTTATATTTGTATATTAAGACATCTTCAAGGAGGTTTATTCCAATTTTGCTTACTGTAGCTAAAAACAAAAATTGGAATAGGTTCTTTTTAATCTGAAGGTCCACAGGAAACAATGTTGGGCATGAAAATATTATGGGACAGTTTACAAAATAATATTACCCTATATGTACTAACCTGAATATAACTCCAGAAAATATGATAAATAAAAAGAACGTTACATAGAGTATAATATTATCTATCTCTCTGAACACGTGTAAGAAAAAATGATATATAAAATTAGTTATACAATGAAAACATACGGACACAGGGAGGGGAGCATCACACACTGGGGCCTGTCAGGGCAGTGGGAGGGCCCAGGGGAGGGATAGCATTAGGAGAAATACCTAATGTGGATGATGGGGTGATGGATGCAGCAAACCACCATAGCACATGTATAACTATGTAACAAAGTTGCACATTCTGCACAGGTACTCTAGAACTTAAAGTATAAAATAAAATAAAATAAAAATTAGTTATTATTGCATAGGAAAAGTTCTGAAATAATATATATTTTTAAAAATCAATAAACGTACCACTCAGATTAGAACTAGAACTGGGGATGACGATCATAGGGAATTTTTATCTATGATGCTTGACTTTAAGATAATATATTTACATATTTTAAATTTTAAAAATGTTGTTTGCGAATTGCTCTCCCTAACTTATGAAAGTCATAAAAGAAAGACTATTTTCTTTCAAATATTACTGCTCAAGATACATAATTTACTCCTTTTGTCTTTGTTGCTTGAGACTCTATTGGTAAATTTAGTGCACAGTTACAGTTCATTTGCAGGAGGAAGTGGGATTATTTAATCGCAGAGGTAAAAAGAAACTGGCTTTAGATAGCAAAACTGACAGTAAGGTATGTTTATTATTAATTTTACAGATCAATCAACTGAAGTTATATAATTTGCCCAACGTTTCATTGCTTATTAGTATGAATACATAACAATAAAACATGGATGTAGAAGAAAGCTTTTAGCTTGTGGATCATGCTTCTTATTCAGCAGAATTCAGGGAAATTGGACAAGCCTGCTACTTTTCTTTCTTCCTTAAGTGTTCTTGCTGTTTATTGACCAAAGTGACTATTTGGGGCACGCACACACACACACACACACACACGCACACAACTTTAACCCTTTGATTCATGTTTAAAGCACATATGCCTTGAAAATATATTACTTAAAGACATGATCTTTATGTGGCAAACAGACTAGAGTGGTCCTCAGTGATTCCCACTTTTTTGTGTTCATGAGTTTATTCTCTTCCCTTGAGTGTGGGTGGGACCTCTGACTTATTTCTGATCAATAGAATGTGTCAAAGGTGAGGGGGATGTCACTTGTATGGCCACATTACCTTATAAAAGACTCCATCTTGCTAGCAGGCTCAATGTAGAGATCCTTCTTTCTGGCCTGATGAGAGGAGCCATGTTGAAAAAGTCTATGTGACAAGAAACTGTGGATGGCATCCAGGAGCCAGGGGCAGCCTCTGGTCAAAAGCCAGCAAAACAAACAGAACAGCTCCCAGAAACTCTTAATGCTATGCCTGTAAGAAAAATGCATTCTACTGACTGAGTAAACTTGGAAGCAGATTCTTCCCCAAATAAGAATGTAGCCCAGCCAACACATTTTTGGCAGCCTTGGGAGACCCTAAGCAGATAATGCAGCTAAGCCTGATATCCAGAAACTGTGAGATAATAAGTGTGTATTGTTTTAAGCCATTGAATTTCTGGTAATTTATTACATAGCAATAGACAACTAATATAATCAACCAACCATTGATTGCCATAAATGACATTTAAATCTCCTGAGAATTATACTTAGCAATTTGAAAGGGTCGTGGGAGATAGAAACTAGCTCACTGGATAGCGAAGGGTGTAAGTAGAACTGCCCCTAAGAGGATAACAAGTGTGGAAAGAGGATTTTGGCTAAAGATTGGTGATGAGGAACTTTGCTAACTTTACCATTTTACCCAAGGCCCTGTGGAGAATACTGATTGGATGTCTTGATTCCAGTTTTGAATAGAAACAAAAGCCTCTAGGAAAGGAAGTGTGTGTGTGTGTGTGTGTGTGTGTGTGTGTGTGTGTGTGTTTCCTGGCTGTTAAACCTCTCCACCAGTTCAAGTCATATGAATAAGGATCAGCAGCTGAAGGTTACAGAAGCATTTGCTTTTGAACTTGTTATTAAGATATTATAAATCTGAGGTAAGTTATAATCGCCAAGAGATACCATGGCCGATTGGTCAAAAACTTTAATTATTTTCTGGTATCACACTGACCCCGACCATTTTATTCCATCCCTCCTAAGGTGATGTCTCTGCTCTGGCATAATTATTCTGCCACTGTGGGTTTTCAGAACTGCTTCATTGAATCTCTTTCCCAGTGATGACAGGGAAATTATATTTCTCTTAAGCAGTCTCCTCTTTCATTACACAGTGCACTGTTACTGGCAAATTTTTCCAGATCCTATTAAATGGCAGATAACCAATTTTCTCATCTTAACAAGGATCTCAAAGTTTAAGCTTTCAGCTTTCAAGATTCTACTTGCCTGCCCTATTTCTTCAGTTTTTAAGAAACACAGAAATAATTACCCATGGATCCAGTATAAGAGAGGTTTATGTATCATTTGTACTTAGTAAATACATGAAGTGTAAAATGAATAGTTCTTGCCTGTATAAGTCTTCATCTGTTAGCCTAATGTAGTGTGAGATAAAAGGAACATGGAATTTAGAGTAAGATCGACCAGGAATAGAACTTCGGTTCTGCCATCCACTTTCTGTGTCCACTCTCCTTCAGCATCAGTTTGCTTATTTGTAAATAATGGTAACAGTATCTACCTCAGACATTGCACTTGAAAATTGGTGAAGGCAAGAATATTAGCAATGTAGATGACTAGTCTTAATTCAAAAGAAACCTAAGAGTCAAACAGAATTGGATTAAATGGAACTGAAGAGCAGATGCTTGTTAAATCTCTCTCTTTTCTCATTCTGAATCCTAAGTTGGAATTTACATAACTAGTTACTTTTACTGAAGCCTTAATAGTCATTGTCCCCTCTGGTTTCTGTCTAAAATCTTTTTGTGATCTAGAATAACTTCTTCCAAGTACTCCATTTTTATTTATCTCAAAGAGGAGGCCTGACAGTATTTCCTGTTGGGTTGGAACTCATAAGTTTGATTAAAACAAAAACAAAAACAAAAAACCCGAAGGATAAAAAGTGCCTATTTATTTTGTGTTATATATAAATCTGTGCAACTTCAAATTTTTGATGTAAATGTGCTGGATGATGGGAGAACTCAAACACTTAAAATATTATGGTGAGGGTGATAAATCTGGAATAACTTGAGATTATAATTTAGTTGAAGCTGTTTTCAATCATAGAATGGAATGTTAAGAAAAAAAAAAGAAAGGAAAAAATAAAACCTGGGGAGGCAAATGTGACAAATGCTCCTCCTGTTTCTTGTTGAAGGCTCTAGTTGTTCCACATAGAATATGGAACGTTATTATGACTAGGATGCAGAAGGATGCATGGAATCAAGAAGGCCATAGAGTAAACGTGTAAGGGCTGATTTACAAAATCTCAGTCAATTATACTTCCCTTGCTCCCAGTGATATTTACCCCTCCCTGCCCTTTCTGTGCACTACAGGCTAATGTCTAAGCACTGTGTCACCTGTTCTCTCAAATACACTGCTTGATAAATGCTAAACTTTTCCTTTCTCTGGTCTAGTTTTTCGACTGTTAAGAAATAGTATAATTTTTCCAATATGTCAATAATCTCGTGAGAAGAGGGTCTTAAAAACTTAAAAATGAGAACCCAAAATATTTTCATAACTCAAATGTATTCACTAGTTTCCACATCTATGGTGTCACCCACATATTGTGTTGAGCAAATGCTTATTTTGTGAATGAATAAATAGACTGTCATTTGAGCTTTAATGGGCTCTGTTGTGTTTTAATGAGACGAGAATCCAACCAGCCTATGTCTAGAAAAAAGTTAACAGGATGTAACTGGCCATATCTGGATCCATATGGCAAAGCAAAACATTTTCACATGAAAGCTTGCCAAGATGTGAATTGCCTTGTTACCATGTGAAGCTACATTCTAGCTTAAAAAAAAAAAAAAAAAAGACTTAACATCTTTCAGGTACATCAGTTAAATTATATTCATGATTCTTCAGATAATGAGAGATGATACTTTCATACAGATATAGACAGTGACTCAGACAAGCACATTTATACATACATTTATGGTCCTATAAATGCAATCAAAGGCTAGAGAGAAACTGTTAAAGTGAATCTTGGTGTTTAAGCCATTATTTCAATTGTGTTGATTGGGACTTGGGCAAAAAGGGAGAAAAAGAGGTCTTAATCACGTAACACTGAGTAGTTGAAAAAAGCATGGTGTCTCATATGCGCCAGGATTTTTCAAATATGTATGAATTAACTTCCATGACAGTCCTTAAAAATAAGCATAATTTTTTCATTTCCAGATAAAGTTCAGGGGTGTTAAATGATTTTGCCAAGGGCACACAGCCTATAGAAGAATTTGTATTTAACTTGGTGCCCAGGCCTTTAAACACAGCACTCATCTGTTTTGAGAGCATTAAATAACCATGTATCTACAGGTATACTACTCAAATAGGTTTGGGGGTTGTTCATTACCCTCCCTGTTCTGATAATACCTTCGAAAGGCAGTATTTGAGTTCATTCCTGATGCTAAAGCAAAATAGTACAAACTGGCTAATTCGTAAATAACAGAAACTTATTTCTCATAGTTGTGGGGGTTGGGAAGTCCAAACAAGATCATGGGGCAAGCAGATTCAGTATCTGATGAGATCCTGTCTCATCTCAATGGCATTTACTCACAGTGTTCACACGTGATAGAAGGCAAGAGGGAAAAAGGGGAGAACAAGGAATGAATAATCTCCCTCAAGCCCTTTTATAAGAGCAAAAATATTATCAATGAGGGCAGAGCCTAATCATGGCCTAATCATCTCCCAAGAACCCCACCTCTTAATATCATCACCTTGAGGGTTGGGTTCCAACATATGCATTTTGAAGAAATGCATATATTTGAGCCATAGCAGGCAGTAATTACTCTATCTCATGGAGTCCTCATAATTCATAGAGTCTGGAAGGAAATGAATGTAAGTCTAATGGGAATTAGTAGGTTGATTGAAAAAAAAACACCCAATGGGGCAACAGGAGGAAACCAGTCTGTCTATGACACAATTATTCAATTTTGTCACTAAAGATAATAGAAAGGACAAAAAGACCTAGGTTCCAATTCTGGCTTATTGTCAGTTCTTGGGATCCAGAATGAGACTCCCCACACCCCAGAATATATATATATATATATGTATATATATTTTTTCTATAATATATGATATTAAAATGTTATAAATATATAGTATTATACAATATATCATATATTAATATGCTTCATGTTCAACTGTAAAACACAGACTCTATGAAACTAAAAAATATATGAATATACATAAAAAGAAAAGATGGTTTTCATAATTGTGGCTTGGCGATAACCTGCTCATGTGTTGGGGACTAATCAGCTGTGGAATATTGAGAAAGGAGGGTCAGAGGAAGTATGTTAGATACCTATTCATGTACTCAGATTCCCTCGACGGTATCCACCATCCAGACCCATGGACACCACCAGGGACTGACTAGCCACTTGACCAGAGTCACTAACCAGGCCCTTCTTTGTGCCTCTACTGCACGGCTGTGGTGAACAGCTTCAGCCTGGGGCTTCTGGCTTTTCCTGCTATTTCCACATTTAAATGAAGCACACACTACAGAGTGTGAGGTTTGGCATCCCAAATGACTTCCAAAGTTTTTAGATGATAAAACCCAGTAATGTGGGAGATTCTTTAC
Organism: Saimiri boliviensis; assembly: GCF_048565385.1. Classification (NCBI taxonomy): domain Eukaryota; kingdom Metazoa; phylum Chordata; class Mammalia; order Primates; family Cebidae; genus Saimiri; species Saimiri boliviensis. The sequence continues at coordinate 37,468,058 of NC_133465.1, forward strand.
AGTAAGAACTTTAATCAAAAGAAAAAAGACAGTGGGAGTGAGGAACCAGGCAGATGTATTCTCCCTTATTTATTCTTACATAGACGTCTTTGAGACATGGTTACTCCAAGACACATGCTACCCTGCTGTCAAGCAGGTTCTCAACACCCTGGTTTCCATTCGGCCTGTGTGATTCTCAGAGAATTGTTTTCTGTGGCCCTTTCCTAACACAGACCAGGCTATAGGCTACCTCCTTTGAGCACACTCCATATACCCTTTCTCTTCACGCCTGCCTGCCATACTGAATTTATCCTCATGCCATGGTTGTTTCCTGGTTTTACAGTGACTGTAAACCAAGTCCGGCTTGTGGAAACCAGTGAACATCTACACTACCCAATTCACTGCAAACACATCTTCAATAGCATTTGAATTCCAGCCTTCCTGTGGGGGTTCCCTTTCTTCTTGTCCTCTCTATGGTACTCTCACTCAGTCATAGGGTATTCTTAAGAGTGCTTTCCATATTTTTAATTACTTTCCTGTTATAGGTACTAATTCTTTATATTAAACTTTTCCTGTTGAAATTACTGTGTAACTTCTATCAACTGACTGAACTTTGATTGAATCAAAGTTACATGACCCAACATCACCACAAGACAAAATAGGAATATAAAGTTACTTGGACCTCACTCTCAGAGGCTGAACCTGAATTTTCTCATCTGCAAAATGGAAAAAAAAATACCTAATTCATTGCTGTAAAAGTTAAAGGAGGTGATATCTATAAAACCTTATAAATTTCAATGTACTCTATTATAGTTTGGAGAAAGCTTGACCTTTTAATGGAAATGAGATTCTCTACTCTTTATCCAGCTGACTCCTTATCCTTCAGACCCCCGCTTGGATATCCCAAACAGAGGCTTATTCATATTTTAGCACGAGGATGTTGCTCTATCACAGCACTCATTATAATTACCTGTTCAGTCAAGGTAGTCATCTTCTTGAGGTCAGAGGGTCTGTTTTTTTTTTTTTTTTTAATTGTCGTGTCTCTGACTTTTAATCTTGATGGATGGGAGCCATCTTAGAAATACTTATTAGGTGCATAAAATGTATCTGACAGGGCAAGTCAGTGTGTCATTGGAAAAAAAGTTAATATACAAGAATTAATTATAATGTTTTTCAAGCAAAAAATTTCAGAATGCTATTCTAAGTACTGAGAATATTGTAAATGAAAGCACAAAAGCATCAGAGTGTATGATATTTGTGAGAAATGTGGAGTGCTCAGAGCTTACTGAGCCTGGAAGGTGATATGTGTCAGGAAGAAATGTTGAAAAAATAAACTGATATCAGGCTGAATGCTGAGCTAATCAGCCTGGATTTAATCATTAGGGCTTGGAGTACCATCAAAGATTTAAAGCAAGATGTAGCATGAAGACATAAAACTGTTATCCAATTGGTAATTCATAGAGTGTGCAGCAGTTTTCTTTGACATGGGAGAAGAAGAGGGATTTAAAGGAAAATATTTTAATATATATATTATAAAATATATATGGTATATATTATAATGTATAAAGCACATAATCCAAGGGTTACCATCCTATGCACTAGGGAAAATTATGTGTGTGTGTATATATATATATATATACACACATACACATATGTTATAGTACATAGATACAAATATATATATTTTGTGTGTGTGTGTGTGTGTATATATATATATATATATATATATATATATATATACGCACATAATCCAAGGGTTGCCATTCACACAAAGTAAAAAGAACAAAATCATAAGAAATAGAGACATACTTCAAGACTTCAAAGATAGCCAAAAAAGGATAAAATCATGAAATTAATGAACTGCCCTTCAGTTCTAGAATCCTGGGTGAAATGGTTCTAATTGTATTAGTTTTCCCTGGGGACACCTAGGCAGTTGAGTCTGGGGCAATATTCAAATAGAATACAGTATGAGTGGTATATTACAGAGTTGCACAATTTAGTGTCCCTGGGCCTCACAGAGGCAAGATTCTAGGATTTAATTTGTTTTCTTTAGGATACATCACTGTAACACAAATATGCCAGACCTAAGCTTTTTGTTTGTTACTTGCCAGTTGTCATGAAGACCTGTGGGTTTTCAAAAACTGCAGCTCACTAAGATGATTTCTGATGACAAGGCTGCATGTGAAAGGTAGAAATATTTGGAAATTTTAATAAAGTCAGGTTATCTCTATTTAAGGCACTAATCTGTGATTTTTTAGAATGAACTATTTTGGGGGTGTCCTATTTATGAGATGGGAAGAATAAATGTGTGAAAATAACTATAGATTTTAATCTACTGATATTTAGTTTTGAAAGAGTCCATTTCATGGTCTGTTTAACCATATCACAGGGACAATCTAACAAGATGGGAAGTGAAGGGAATTGCTATGTTCACATCTTGCTTTGTACTCTAAAATGTGACATTTAAAACTAAAAGACCTTCACAGTTTTACAATTACTAGTAATACTGGCATTGGGAAAAGGACATCTGTTCTTAATCAGTATTTTGGAATTTTTTTTTTTTTTTGGTGGTGTGTGTGTCTGTGCACAAGGAAAAAGTGAATCTTTGAATCTGTAAAAATGTTGGTGATATTATAACAATAAGTAGACAACTGAGTACAAATTACTATGTCATTAATGCAGGCTTCTTGATTAAAGTCAATTTGATTCTATCATTATGATTTATCACATGCCTGAGGCATGCATTAACGACTTCAAAGCACAAATGCCTAGACTTGTTTTATTGTTTAATTATTTATAACTATTATTACTTGTTGTAAGAAAACTAAATAAAATTTAATAGAAGTTTACCATTTTCTGGATATAAAGTTGTCCTTCTCAAGCTTAACTTGGGAAGCTGCCTATTCTCTGCCACTCACCAACTTATTCTCTTACAGACCACATTAGATAAGAAAAATGATGACACAACCTTTCACATGTATTTACTCACTGAGAGTCTCAAAGCAATCTACAAACATTGATTAATTATGTTTCAATACATCCCCTTGGTTACATAGCTGCTAATTTTTTTCAGTTATGTGCAAGATGTATGAAACTCGTTTACACAGTATTTTTTTATTCCCAATTTTGCCCTTAGCTACTTAGAGTCTGCAATCCTTTGAAGTCAAAAGAGGTTAAGAAGAACACGTTTACTAAGAAAGCGAGGAGGATCTGAATATAATTAAACAGCTAAGGTAGAGTGAGTTCTCTGTATATAAGTATATACATTTCCATGTCCTGGGACCATGGTTCCCCAAATATCATTAAAAATCTGCCTAAGTTTTTAATGATTAGGCATTAAAAAATTCTTAAAAATCTGCCTAATTTTATACTTGCTATTTTGTCTGCCTAGGATGCCTTTTTGGTTCTTCAGTCTCACTCTAATCTCTCAGTGAGTAAATAAACTCAACCTATTAGACCCAAAGTAAATTCAACCTATTTGACCCAATGGGGACACCTCTCACTGATGTCCCCATAGACAGAAAAATGATTTTTTTCCATGCCAATTATACCCATATAACTTGGTTTACAGCATTTACATCAATTTACTGGATATATGTTGTATCAATTAATGTCCAGTCTTGAAAATGGAATCAGAGAATAGTTATAAAGTTGGTGCAAAAGTAATTGTGGGTTTTGCCGTTACTTTAATGGCATAAACTGCAATTACTTTTGCACCCTAATAATATAGAAACTGAAGTTCAGAGAGCAAAAGCTAGAAGGGGCTTTCTACAAAAATCAGAAATCCGCCACAGTTCCTTTCATAGCCCAGAGGACTGCCTTTGCTGCAGGACTGCTAATGCATCTGGAGTTACTGCTCTAGATTTCATAAGAAGCATTGCCACCATCACTGACCAGACATTACCTCTGTTGCTAATTCTGGAACCACCAATAATACTGGAATCACCAATGATGTTTGAGCCTCAAGTCCCAAACAGTTACCTCAAGTCTCTTTCTGTACCTCAGTACAGTTACCTCAAGTCTCTTTCTGCTGCTGCTATAGAGGCTAGAGCAGAGAACATACATTCTTTTTTTCTCCAAAATGCTAAAATATCACCAATGCCTTTTACTGGGAGAACCCAGTAAGAGTATAATTAGCAAGAGGAGTTTGGAAATGTAGTTTTCTTGCTCTCAACCTGGCAACAGAATGGAGAATATAGAACAAGTATAGGGCTAAGAACCTGCAGACAAATAACCATTACACATTTGTTTATATTTTAGACACAGGATGATTCTTGCTGTTGTATTTGATAATTTACCATAAGGTGGCCAGTCAAAGGAACTTAGAGCCATAATTTAGGAAAGGAATTCTGGTGATGAAAGTATAGTGATCTCTAAGAAGTGATCAGATACTGGATATATTTCATGATATGGTGGGAATTTCTGATCAATTGGATGTAGGCATGAGAGAAGAAGATGGTAGAAAGACATATTTGCCATGAGGTGGGGTGTATTGTAAGAAGAACTGGTTAGGGAGGAGATGTTGATCACCAAGTCAGTTTTGGACTTGGTTATATTTGAGATACTGCTTAGATATCCAAATTTTCCTGTTGTTCAGGAGGAAAATCCATGCCTAATTCGTCAGAAAAACAGGTTGAGATCACAAAGGAAATGAGAGTAGATTAAAAAAAAAAAAGAGAGAGAGTCAAGAACTGCTCTCAAATACTATAAGGTCAAAGAGATTAAGTGATATCCATGAAGAAGAATAAAAGGAGGTATCTGTGAGTAAGGAGAAAAGTAGAAGAAGGTGATATTCTGAAAGTAACATAAAGAACGAATGATTAAAGAATGTATTTTTATTAGTCCATTTTCATGCTGCTGAGGTTTAATTAGACTTACAGTTCTATGTGGGGCTGGGGAGGCCTAACAATAATGGTGGAAGGCAAGAGGAGCAAGTCACAACTTACGTGGATGGTGGCAGGCAAAAAGAGAGCTGATACAGGGAAATTCCCCCTTATGATACTATCAGATCTCGTGAGACTTATTTGCTGTCATGACCACAGCACAGGCAAGACCTGTCCCCAAGGTTCAGTTACCTCCCACTGGGTCCCTCTCACAACACATGGGAATTAAAGATGAGATTTGGGTGGGGACACAGCCAAACCATATAATTCCACCACTGGCCCCTCTGAAATCTCATGTCTTCACATTTCAAAACCAATCATGCCTTCCCAACAGTCCCAAAGTCTTAACTTACTTCAGCCTTACACAAAGTTCACAGTCCAATGTCCCATCTGAGACAAGTCCCTTTCACCTATGAACCTGTAAAATCAAAGCAAGTTAGTTTCTTCCTAGATACAATGAGGATATAGGCATTGAGTAAATACAGCCATTCCAAATGGGAGAGATTAGCCAAAACAAAGAGGCTACAGGCCCCATGCAAGTCCAAAATCCAGCAGGGTAGTCAAATCTTAAAGCTCCAAAATGATCTGCTTCAACTCCATGTCTCACATCCAGGTCACACCAATGCAAGACGTGGGTTCCCGTGGTCTTGAGCAGCTCCATGTCTGTGGCTTTGAAGGGCACAGCTTCCCTCCCAGCTGCTTTCAAGGGCTGGAATTGAGTTTCTGTGGTCTTTTCAGCTGCATGGTGCAAGTTGTCAATGGATCTATCATTCTGGGGGCTGGAGAACAGTGGACTTCTTCTCACAGCTCCACTAGGTGGTGCCTCTACCCCACATTTCCCTTCTGCACTGCCCTAGCAGAAATTCTCTATGAGGACCCCATCCTTGCAGCAAATTTCTTTCTGGGCATCCAGGTATTTCCATATATCTTCTGAAATCTAGGCAGAAGCCCAAACGTTAATTCTTGACTTCTGTGCACCCATAGGCTCAATACCCCTTGGAAACTGCCAAGGCTTGGGTTCATGCCCTGTGAAGCTGTGGCCCAAACTCTATGTCAACCTCTTTAGTTGTGACTAGAGCAGCTGGGACACAGGGCACCAAATCCCTAGACTGCACACAGCAGAGGGACCCTGGGTCTGTCCCACAAAATCATTTTTTCCTCCTAAATCTCTGGGCCTGTGATGGGAGGGGCTGCCATGAAGACCTCTGACATGACCTGGAGACATTTTCCCTATTGTCTTGGGGGTTAACATTCAGCTTCTTGATACTTATCAAATTTCTGTAGCCAGCTTGAATTTCTTGATACTGGCAAATTTCTGTAGCCAGCTTGAATTTCTCCTCAGAAAATAGGATTTTCTTTTCTATCACATTATCAGAGTGCACATTTTCTGAGTTTTCATGCTCTGCATCCCTTATAAAACTGAATGCCTTTAACAGAACCCAAGTAACATCTTGAATGCTTTGCTGCTTAGAAATTTCTCCTGCCTCACAATCATGGTGGAAGTCTAGGAGGAGCAAATCACATTTTACATGGATGGTAGCAGGCAGAGAGAGAGCTTGTGCAGGGAAAACTCCCCCTAATAAAACCATCAGACCTTGTGAAACTTATTTGCTATCACAAAAATAGCAAAAATCATGGGAAAAATCTGCCCCCCATGATTCAATTACTTCCCACTGGGTCCCTCTCAGAGCACATGTGAATTCAAGATAAGATTTGGGTGAGGACACAGCCAAACAATATTAGTGTTTCAAGGAAAAGAACTGATAAATAGTGTTAATTGCCACTTGTGGGTTAAGCAAGATGATATTTAAGCATTTATGATGAATCAAGGAGATGATAGATAGTGGAGTGAGGATCTGAACCTAGGAACTCTGACACTTGTGGCATGTGCTTAACTATGCCATTTAATTTTAACATTATCACCAGCTTCCAGACAACTCCTGGGGATGGAGATAGCTATAGGAGCTTCTCTTTCATACATGTACTATAAAAACTATATATACATATATATGTATATACACACACACACATATATACTATTTATATAACTATTTCTAGATATAGTTAAAAACTATATATATGTTATACCCGAGTGAGTTAGAAGGAAAGTGCCACACTTTGAGTTCCGATTGAGAGTTCTTTATTGCCAGTGACCGAGGGTCAGTGTGCGCTCAAAATCTCTCAGCCCCAAAGAAGGGGCTTGATTCCTTTTTATACCTTGCTTAGAGAAGAAGGGAGGCAAAGCAGAATTTTACAGAAGCAGATCAAGGAAGTTAGACCAGGAAGCTGGTAACCAGGGGGCAGGAGGTTCCCAGGACTGTTAGTTACCCACAGGGGTGGCAGGGGAGATTTTCTATATAATCAATCACCAAGAGGGTATGTTATTCACAATAGCAGGTAGACTCACCAAGCAGGATGTAGTTACAATGGTTACAAGGTACTGGGTACAGCATGACCCAGCTGTGTACCCAAAGGAGAAATGACGGGGAGGGAGAGGCTAAGATAGAGTTTGTCAGGCTCACATCTAAGATGGAGTCTGTTAGGCTAGCACAAGTTAGGCTATCACATATATATACATAGCTAAAAACTATAGAAAATTTAAGGAGCAATTTTTTTTTCCTACTTTTACCTGCTGTAGCTGAGGTGCAAAACAGAAAAATGGTGAGTTTTAGCTATGACTATTTAGGTAATTAGGAAATGGAGATCCAAGAACCAGGACACACATTTTTGTGTATGTTTGGTGACATAAAAAGATAGAAACTTTTCACTAATTAAATAATGGAAAGGTTACCTGTCTTATGAGCATCTTGATTGGTTGCATCTAGCTTTTCTGTTTAAACATGGTTTATTCAGCTGGCAACTGGCTTTGTAGAAACTCAGGATTGCTATCTTATGCTGACAGTGTCAGGCAATGTTGACAGCTAACTGCTATTTCCAAAGGAAATTTTTCACTTATTTCCTAGAACAAGATTATAAAAAGCATCATTTGAAAAGCTGAACTGAATGTAGTCACTTCTACTTTCTGATGCGTGGATCTAGGATGAGAGTTGCATCTCATCATTGCAACCTCCCACTAAGAGTGACTTATGTGGGAGGAAGGAAAGATAGATGAATTTCAAAGGTTTTGACAGCTTCTCTGTCCTACCAAAGAAGGGATCTGGATTATATGACCTTTATTTTGGCAGAGTATATTAAAAAATATTTTTAATAATGTTTTTTCTCAGTTTCTTTTTATATATTTAGGGAATACAAGTGTGGATTTCTTAACATGCATATACTGTGTGGTGGTGAAGTCTGGGCTTTTAATGTACTCACCAGTAAATAATGAACATTGTACCCAACAGGTAAATTTTCAATGCTTGCCCCATTCCCACCCTCACACCTTCCATAGTCTACAGTGTCTATTATTCTAACCTTTATGTCCATGAGAGTACATTAAAGAATCTTTGGATGTACAAAAGTAGATACAATAATAGATGAAAAGCAAAATTATTCTGCAGACTTTAATGAAAATTGAGCTATGAGGAGAGAAAGAGTGGGGCCCCAAAGAAACATGACCAATTAAGTGGCCTCAATAAGAAATCCCCTTGTGGGGGGGGGGTGATTAAAGAGCTTTTCTTAATAGGCATTGCTAATATTTTAAGTAATATGCTTTTCTGAGATATAAATCCTTCCAATCACACGAGGCCTTTGGTAAATTTGTTACTCATAAGTGTTTTGCATAATCTATTTCTGAAAAATTGAAGGTAAAAGACCTCAGTGTTCCATCTGGGTTGGTGCAGGGCAGATAAGAGAATGGTTGCTGGAATGACAAGTGAGTGAAATTGATAGTCTAAGAGAGTGCAGAAAATCAAGCCATGAAAACAACCCCTGGGAATTTACAGAAATATTGGAGAATGCACTGGACTTTCGAGAGAGTAAGGATAGCTGGCCAAGACAACTGTATTTAAGTTACACAGAACAGGATAATAGACATTACAGATCCCTAAAGTTGTGTGTGTGTGTGTGTGTGTGTGTGTGTGTGTGTTTTGCATGTGTACATGTGTTGGCTATTGGTTGGGCCTGGGACTAAGATAAACTGATACTTCTCCAGCATTGAGGCAGCACAATATGAATAGTCATAATTGTATAATATCTGATCTGGGAGTTAGGATAATAGGGTTTGAATCTCAGTTAATTAACTGAATTCGTTATTTTTGGTGAGTCCTTCACTGCTGGGGGCATATATTTCCTTAATTGAATAATCATAAACTTAGAGCTTGTCAACTGATATGCAAGCATTTATATGTCACATCCTATGATTTACTATTTAAACAATTTCCACACAAATTCTTTTCTTGAGAAAGTAATAAAGAGTTAAAGTCAATAATTTAAATTTTGGTTATGAAAATGTATTGTAAACTCCGAGGCGTTCTCTCAATGTAAAGTTTGCTATGTTTCGCTAAGTGATCACTTGCTTCCATTCTGCTAGAAGCGGTCTCTTGATTTCATTAGATTGGTCATATGATGGCAGTATTGGGTAGAAAAATGCCCCAGCACAAGATGGATGGTCCTACATCTTAGCTAAATACAAGTCTGACTCTGAGAGTTCATACAACACAGGTGTGATTGTTTGGAGATTCTTTCAATTCATATGAAAAGCCTTGACTCGAGAGCTAGACCTGTCTTAAGTCCTGGCTTAGCCATTAACAAGCTCTGAGACCTTGGACAAGTTTGTCTCAATTATCTTCAGCCTTGGTTTCTTTCATCCATGGAAGAAGTTAGAAAATGCCTGCATTGCCCAATGTACAAGTTTGTAGTGACTTGAGAGAGTGAGCATGAAAGCACTTTGTAAGACAGAGAACACTACATCAATGTTAGAAATTATTGCAGTATTTCTGTTTTAATCACTAGCTTATTGCTCTCTAGTAATTATTGCCTATTGTCTTTTGATTGGTGATAAAGCAATATTGCTAAATTTGAAGATGGTTTAGGACAAGATGAATGTATCCATATGTAAAGGAGATTTATAGCATTCCTTGGTTTCGTGATGCTAATAAGGATAGCCCTTGACAGTTGTGGTTTTCCTAGTGGCATCTTTATATGGCTTGACTGACTCTTTTACCAAGATTTATGTTTGCTTGAGCAGGCTCCCTGAACCACAATCATAGTCCCCATAAATCTCCAGCATATTTGCTTTGACAGTAGCCACATCTCTTGCCACCTTAAGAGACTGCAGAAGGGTCTCTTAGATGCTGTGTTTCCTGTGGTTGACAAAGATTTCTTTGAATTTTGCTATGTTTGCAGGAAGGGTAGAAGTTTTGGGGGGAGAAACTGAATGGCAGTAAATTAAGGTCAATCCCAGTGCAAACACCATTAAAAGCCAAGTGGTCCTTCCTGATGATTCCTTGCACAGTTGGGATTTGAAAAAGTCGGAGAAATATCAGACTCCTGCTTCCTTTCTTTTCCTGTGACTTAGGGCCCCTAATGCCAAATTAAAAGATAAAAGTCATTCAGAACTTGCTGTGTGAAGGTTTCTGACCCAAACAGCAAGTGTTTAATCAAGAAAACCATTCCACTGTGTAGATAGATAAGGGGTAAATAAGTTAAATACTCAACCTTGGTTCTGTGCTTTGGGAAACACATAAGAGGGCCCTTTAACTTTTATAATGGACAGGTGAACCCAGGGAGTAATTGTGATATTTCACTCCCTAAAAATTTCTACTCATTACTTAGGGAATACATTTCAAATTCTTTAATCTCAATCAACATTTGCAGTTTAATGTTAAGCTACTCACTACACATACCCTATATATTGGCAACATCTAATTACTTGATACTTTATAAACATATCATGCAATTTATTGCTTTCATACTGTGTGTGTGTCTTTTTACATGCTGCTACATCTATCTGAAATATATTTCTTCTTCCTTAAAAATTCTTATGTTTTGAAATCCAGCTTAAATATTGTATTAGTCAGCCTTACATAAAAAAACAAACTCAATGGTTTGCAACAGCTAGCATTTATTCTAATGTCCACAGACCTGCAGTTTGACTAGTTTGAGTACTCTAGGCTGAACTTAAGTTAGTGCCTCTGCTCTAGAGTGTAGCCGACTTGGCTTGATTCTAGACTGCTAGTTTTGCCTGCAGCCCCTGTAGAAGTGACAGCAGCTCTTCAGGTATATTCGCCTGGAATGCAAGGGCAAGTGCAAATTCACAAACATATTTTAAAGTGTCTGTTAGTCTTATGTCCACTGACATCTGCTCTTCTAAAGCATGTGACTTGGCCAAGGCCAATATTAAGGGATAATTGTTATATTGGAACCATCACGATGTATGTCTAAGTGTGGGTATATAATTCTTCACAGTGAAGTTAGCTTGAATACAGTTATTAACCTAATGCAAATGTGAAGCTTTCTTCGTCCTCATAGGCAAAGTTAGCTATCCTTTCTTCAGTGTTCTTTGAATGCATTTCATAATGTTCACCCCACTGAATTGTTCTTATTTGATTATGCTTGTCTTTCCCAGATATGTGGCAAATTATAAGTAATCTTCTAATACTTATTTTTGTTAGCCTATCACACCATACTTTGCTTATAATAGAGATCAATAAATATTTGTTTGAACAGAGGAATGAATGATCTGCATCTCAAGCTCTCACATAAGAATCCTCTACAGAGTCCTTCTGTTAGTTTCAGACAGATTTTACTCTTTCTAGGCAACACAAACCAAATGTGAAAATATCTTACTATACTAATTTTCTCTTTATTCGGTAGGTCTCTGATCTCACAAGAACAATTAAGTTCACAGAGTCGGGGATCATTTCAGAAGGGACTAGTGACATTGCTTTTCGAGCCCATGCTTACATATTTTAACTGAGGAATAAGTTACTTTACTGCTTTAGTTCACTCGTTGTGTGACTCTGGCTATAGTATTATGGTCTGAGAGATTAATATTTAGTCATACACATCATATCTGAGCTCATAAGATATAATATTCACTGGTTGGTTTTAAGCCAACAAGAAATGCTAGCATGAAATGAGAATCTCCTTTCTATGGCAATTTAAAGCAAATTAATGGTGACTCTGATGCCGTTTTGGTTGGCAAAACACTTCTTCATCTTTTTCGTCAACAGCTTTCTAAGGTTTTGAAGTTTAAACTGATTTGGGTTCTTTTATATGGAGAGGGAGGTGGATAAACACATTTTCATCGTTACATGTTTCAGCTTTGGTGAAAGAATAAATGAAACATTTACATTTTATTTAAAAGCCCAACTTTTACAAAATTGTCAATGAAAAATGACAGGATATATATTATATTTATATTAAAGCTAGATCTATTTACCTTCAATAAAGCAAGAAAGTCAATTTACAATGGAAACTAGCTTCTAATCCCTTTGGAGGAAGAAGATTGGAATAAAAGACTCCAATTCATGATTTTCTAACAAGACTGGAAGAAGCTAAAAAGCAAAGCAGCTGCTATATTAATCAATCGGATGTTGAGAATTACTGTTACAATATGGGTTTTATGAAAGCACATGACTAATATTAATTTAAAGTATCAAATGCTCTTAATTCATGTTTTGCTTAGATGAGCAAGGGGTTTATATTCTTAATAAGATCTTCTTTTGCCTTATACTCATCTCTTTAGTCTTTCTTTGTCGCATATATTACAGCCCAACTATACTATATTCATCCTCACCTAAAGCACAACTATATTGAATCATTTGCTGGCCTTAAAACATGCCTTCATAACTCTGCAATAAGAGGTTTTGTCTTGTTTGTTATGCTTTGCCTGCAAACCCATTCTCCATTCCTGCATTAATGATTCCAGCTACAACTGCAATTTTTCAGAGTACATGTATGCACTCTGCTTTTTGTTTTCACTGGCCTCGATATCTTCCTTTATTACAGCACTTAGGGCAAAGCATTGTAATAGCCTCTTTGCATGCCTATCATCCCAAATAACCCCGTTTTAGTCCTTGTGCCTCATGCAATGTTTGGACCAGAAAAGCACTAAATACATTTTTAGAAAATAAACAGACTTATTAGAAAGGCATAATATGTTATTTCTAGGATAAATTTTGTACTGTTTTATGGTTGCAGTAGCCTAAAAAGAAAAGCCTATTGTGTCAGCCAGCTGTTGTTTGCCCTAATTCTCTCCCAGTGCTTTTCTTCTCTATCGTATTTACCAATCTTAAAAATCAGATCTATGCTGTAGCCTTTGCTTGTCTTAGTTAAGCCTGGTAAGATTCTCAGTAATTAGTGCTTGTAAAACACCGCAAGGTTCTCAGATGAATTGAAGTGTGAAATCTTATTACAAGCTATATATTGCTGGAGTAACAAACAGGCATGGCAAATTACACTATTTCCCAGTCTCTATTGCTTTTAAGGAACAATGCAATTCATAATTATCCACAAATATTGATGCAATTGCTTCCCGCTATCTTGACTGCCAGATTAGCTCTCCTCTCTGCACTTGGTTGGTTTGAGGGTATGTAGAAAAGTTTCTTTTTCCAAATGATGGGGTTTTTTTTTTTTTTTTTTTTTTTTTTTTTTTTTTGGCAGCTTCAGATGTTCACATCTGTAGAAAAAGCATTCTGCATAAGCACAATGAAATTATTATGCCCATGAGAGACAGAATAGTTTAAAATTATACAGCATTTCTCTAATTGCCATCAGTGAGTAGTTGCAGGTTCACAAAAGCAATAGATATTTTAGGCTGTCTCCTCACCTCTGAAGGGAGGGGGTCTGGTAATTTTTGCTTCCAGTAAGCAATTTGTCATCCATCTATACACCGGCAAAATAGCAACAGAGAAATTAGTTTTGAACTGAGTTTTGCCGTTAGACTGAATTGGGGGGTTGGGTGGATATACAACTGTCTAGCAAATCAGCTTGGCCTTGCCTGCCAACCAACTCAAATGCTGAAGCTGTAGCCATAGAAACATTTAATTTTATGCTGTGGGGAGAAAAAAAGAAACACGTAAAACCTGGCAATCATGGATAAATTAATTTAATAATTACTGCAAAGCACAGCAAGCTTGGAGTGATTAATAGTCATAAAGGCTTTTGTTTCCCTTTGTGCAAATAACCACCTATGTCAACAAATCTGGTAACAGCTATTTTCTTAAAGAATAAAGTTTCTTGAATTTCTTCTGTTTTTTTTTTTTCTGACTCCCAGTAGTCATAATTAATATAATAAAACCCTCATTATAAAATCATTAGTGTAAATGCAAAAAAGGTCTTGCATTGTGAATGCCCCCAGTAGGCCCTTAATCATTTGAAATGTCACACTGCATTAAGTATAACATCGATTACATATGATAAAAACACACAATAAAAAAAATATTAAAGTGGTATTTTCAAGCTGTTACCTAGAGCAGAAGGGCTTTAAAATTCATTTCTTTCTGGAGCTTTGAACATTTTGGAGGCTAAAGACTTCATTAATTTATCAGTAAAAGCCTTGAGTCCCAAAATAAACTTTTGACTGTTTCTTATTTTTTTAGTTGTGTCACCCAACCCTTACTCATTCACTCATCTTTCCTTTTTAAAAGCTTTTCTCACTATGTGATAGGTGTTTGAAGGAACTTTCCAACAACATATTAAACATAATAAAGAAGTTTATTCTTGAAGATGTATTTAAGCACCTTAATATTCTTTTCTTGAGGGAGCGGATGGTGTGTTTTAAGATATGGAAGAAGTAAAAATTTGATGGCAATAGTTCTTCCAGAATGAGGGCTTTGCTGAGTATGATGGAATAATAAATATGCTACACTAAAACCTAAAACTTACAGTCAAAAAGCCTATTAGAATTTATGTAGCATTGCCTTCTACATTATCTGATTGACCACTTGTAAAGTGGATCACAACATTGATCATTTGAGGTTTAACTAACTTTTCTTAAGGTCATTGAAAGTTATTTTATTTGTCTGGAAAAACTGGTTAGAATCTTTAAAAGAGGCCAAAAAAAAAAAAAAAGAGAGAGATGGAAAAAAATAATATATTGTTCACCCTTCTAGATTATAGCCACATTTTCTTGCATTTGAGATAATTTGCCACTCTATAAGTGGTAGAAAACTGAAAGTAATGTAAGTAATTCTGAGACATAGAAATGCAATTAGTCGTGTCTAGTGAAATGCAATTGATTATTGCCCTGTGGACAGATCCACTGTAATTCGGTTTGTAAATTAATTTCAGCATTCCTTATGTGCCTATGTGTATGTGGTACTTTGAGTTCTCCTTTGAACCTTTTAACACCTGACTAATCACTCATTAATTAATGAATTAATTGAAATGTTTGATACTAATTCATTTTATATGTATGAGAATCATTATTATACCTTTAAAACTATATTCACGGTGGAGAATACCTATGAAACATCCTAATGAAATTCAAGGAAAAATTTAAATTTCATCGTATACTATACTCTGCTCCCATATTTCTTTGCTTTTCGCCAGTGCATCTGCTGAAAGTTTCTGCCAGCGGTGGATCTTATACCCCATGGCCCCACCCTTTCTTGTATATCTATATCTATGGAAGCCATGAGACACCAGATAACCCAAAGAAATACTTAGAATATCACGTTGGGGCTGCTGTCAGGAATTTCGAGATTTGCCGTCAGGAATTTTAAGATTCTGCCTCACCAAAGAACCCTTTCTTGCCTTTCTACATCTTTTGTAATCAGAGTCGTATTTATGCTTTTTCAGGGCTCAATGACTTTGACAGCAGTGATAACAGAATGCTGGAAGGTAGATTCAGATGGCTTTCTGCTTGGCACTCCTTTTTATGTCCTTGGTTTTTATAAAAAGTAAGTCTATCATTTGACCTGGCGTTATCTAAAATTCTTGCAGCTCTTCTGTTGTAGTCACAAAGGCAGGAGCAGAGAATAGAAAAAAACTCACTTCTTTCAAAAAATGGAAAGAGACAATTTTCAAAGAATTATTCAGGGAAAGTAAAAATGCTAGGATGGGAGTCTTCAACTTCCTTTCAGGAAATATTCCTAGATTGGCCTTTTGTACATAGAGGTAGAGCATCCATCCTTTTGTACATAGAGGCCTTTATAAAAAATGGGCAACTATTCTCTGACATAGGTAAAATGCTTATGCTGAAGCTACATTCAGATATTGCTATACTGTAGGTCCTATACTGGGAACAAGGTGGCTCCTCTGTATCTGGTAGACAAGAAACAATTCAAAGGTGTCATTGTTCCTAGTATTTATTTCACGATAATGTTTGAATTTCACACTGGTCATTCAGAATGAAAACTATTAGATAGGTAGGAAAAAACCTCTACCCCTGTTGCTGGTTCTTGATTAAAGGCCAGAATGTTTAAGAGTGTTTTCCTAGAGTTGAGTTACAAGCCACTGATGAAGCTGGTCAACAACTAAGAGAAAACAAGACTCTCTGTCCTAGAAACAGCTACCTAAAACAAGAGCAGAATCTTACAATTTGTAAGCCAAGTGATTGAGAGTTCTTGGAGCCATTGTGTTTATTTTACTTTTGTTATCCCTTTGTGTTTAGAAAAATCTTTTGAAAGGCTCCAGCGTGTATTACCTGGACTAAGAGGAATCAAGAAAGAGATTTGGTTCGGGCTCAATCAAAGTGTTAAAGGGATTGAAGTAAACCCTGCGGCCAATGTGTAATGGCAGCAGGAGAGTGAAATAGAAAAGAATCTCAAAGGAAAGAGAGAGTCGGGATGACAGAGTAAATTCCTATTTGGTACTCATTGCTTCCTAGAAAGATTTTCTCTTACTAATCAGAATATCTGAATTCATGGCATCATCCAAAAGACCACCAGGGTGGCTACATAAGGAGACCTTTATTGGCAATACTGGTTTGTAACCCAGGAAGAGAAAGTCTATAATGTGTACAGAAGGTGCTCTCTCTTTGGAAAGGGGAGAGACAGGCTGGATTTTATGCCCTCAGAGTCTGCATTGCATTTACACATTTAGCATATTTGAAGGAAAAGCTGTATAGCTTTATGAGGGGAGCCAAGCATACGAGCAATGGGTAAACATACATGTATCATGTCATGTTCACTTTGGGGTGGGGGTGTCACATTAGAATGAGGTGGAATTTGACTCTTTACATCAAAAGGTAAAGACACAAAGACAGTTTGTGCACAGCCTCTATAAGCTGACTGAAACTGACTTCAGATCTGCGTAGTTTATCAGAGAAGAATGTTTGTGAGGCCAGTCCTTCGTCCATTCAGAGTTGTAGTGGTCTGGATTTCAAATAAAAATTAGGAGGGCTCTGATACTCCTATTGTTAGAGAGTTTAGAGAATTAAGAATTCAGAAATTTGCCATGCCAGATGAGCCTTGAATCCTTGACTCTTAGGTAACTTGGTTTCTTTAACCTTAGGGTTAAGTAGAGTCTCAGTTGATAAAGGGGTATCTGTTTTGGTCTCTCAGATCACAATTCCATTCAGAAAGTTCTTATTAACTTTAGCATCTCTATCACAGTTAGAAAAGTGGGTATGGGTGGATAGAGAATTATGCAATGGTGTAGAAAGTATAGCATGTTTATGCCATAGAACATTTTTAAAAGAAAGAAAAATTTAAAACATACATTGCTGCTCAGAGTGAGCATTATTTATTTGCAGCATTCATTATTAAGCGTGAAGTTGGAGAACAGGTAAATTAGCCATGGTGCTGTCCCTGGTAGGTAGATGCTAATGTTGCAACATAGGAGATGAAATACTGCTAAAAAGTATTGACGAAAATGTTGCTCTGTGGGGGGGAGGATGCATAAAAAGTGAAAGTTGCTTCAATTTCTTTTGTTCCCCATCTCTAAGATTCTGTGATAAGGAGCAGGTTGCACAGTAAATCTGGAAAACAAAGGACACAACTGAGAATATCCCTGAGAGTCAGAGTTCACTGCGAGTGCTAACAAATTTTGCAAATGAGGCGTCTCACCGAGCCCTCAAAGAGCAGAGTTTGAAAGATATACCAACTTTTTAGCACCCCAAGCAAGAAGGAAATTCAAGTTTATGCAGTAGTAGTCCCAAATTTCCAGCTTTTTATGTGCCTTCTACCAATTTATTTCTTTTATTTGTTTCAATATGTTGCTTTACTCTAAGCCAAAGATTTAAACAAACTTTCTAATTGTGTCCAGCTTTCTAATTGTTTAAAGTAGGATAATAACTTCATTTCTTTTTATTCCTTTATGGATGAGCATATAAGTTATAAGAAAAAAGTATATGGTGCTGTCCCTGGTAGGTAGACCAGTAGGTAGACCTAAACAGAAAAAAGTATAATTAATTAAGCATATTAATTAAGACTTATTAGATGATAGCCATTAATATTTTAATATTCTGATTCTAAATATTGATGGGAATGGTTTTGAAGCAGTCAACTTATAGTAAAAATGGAAATCTAGAAGATAGTAGCATATTTTCTTGTTTTGCAGCAGAATTTTAATTTGCACAAGTACAATTAAACTAGTTTTTTAGTTTGAGGATGGGGTTATCAGAGGGAATGGGGCCTACTCTCCTTAATTCTTAGATAGTAGGTACAATTGTGGCATCAGGGAAGGCAAGAACGGCAAAGCAGCTTTGGTGGCCAAAAGAAATAATTTAGAACTTAGCTTAATTGTTTATTAGCCATGAAATTACATTCAATTTCTCAGAACTTCAGTTTAATTCTCTGTAATATGGACACAATAATAATTACATCATATAGTCATTATAAAGCTTACTTGAAAAATTCTATAAATTAGAGTTCTTCGAAGTGCTGTAAAAATGCTAGTTCCCTTCTATTGGGCTGATTGAAGAGATTTATTGAATTTGTTAAAGATTTACTAAACTTTGTAGAGATGGTTTCTTTCAAGGTGGAGAAAAATGAAATTTCGAAAAGAGGAATATGTTTCCATACAGTATTTCAGACAATCACAGAATGTTAGAACTAAAATAATTCCTGGAAAAAGTCTCCAGAGATTTTATGCCCGTCTTTTGCCCAATAGATTCATTTTTTAGAAAATTTCATCTTTTTTGGTACCTCTGCAGGTTATTCCCTATTTCGCCTCTCTCCTCCTTGTCCTCCAGCCTCTGTGTGGTTTTTCTCATTGTCTAAATCTATCCAGAGGCAGAAAGCAAGAAACACGAGGGTTCTATCTCATAGGACTCAGCTCCCTAGGGGCAGAGCAGGGCTGGGAAGTTTGGAGAATGGATGGGAAAGGCCAAATAGAGAAGAGCTTAATGCATTCTCTGCCGTTCTCCCCTAGCTCCGGTCCTGTTTGGCTGTGTCTTCATGCAGCGCTAGTGCACTCCTGCAGCTTTCTCTAAACAACTCCTCCTCCACCATGCCAGGTCTCACTTAGCTCCCATGAAGGTAAGGCTGTTGCTTCCTTTGTTTCTTTCTGGTTGAAGGTGGCAACGTTTACGGCTTGCTGTGGTTCTTCTCAGAGTGCCTATTTGGATCCTCCAACCTTGATACCTGCTTTTGAGAGTATCTTTATGAAAGTCTCTTGATACCTGTGGGAACTTAACTATTCATTTCCGGTGGCCGCAGTAGTACATTACCGTCAACTTGGTGGTTAAAACCACAGAAATTTATTCTCTTACAATTCTGGGGGCCAGAAGTCTGAAATCAATGTATTGGCAGGACTGTGGAGGCGGGGATCTATTTTTGCCTCCTCTCAGCCTCTAGTGACTTTAGGAATGCATTGACGTGGCCTGCATCACACCAGTCTCTGCCTCTGTCATCACAGGGTGCTGTCATCTGTGTATCTCTCTTCTGACTCCTATAAGGACATGAGCCATTGAATTTAAGGTTCACTTGGGTAATCCAGGGTGATCTCATCTCAAGGTCCTTAATTGAATCTGCAATAATATTTTTTTCTAAATAAGGTAATATTACAGTTTTTAAAACATGAATGTATATTTATCAGGAACTTCCATTCAACCCACTACACTGACTCACACAAGTTCTTAATACTTAAAACTGATAATGAAAGTGCTCTGCTTTAAGGAAGGGTAGTTGAACCACACCAGCTGGGCTACCCCTCATCTGTGTTACACATAAGGAAATAGAAGCCTAGAGATCAGAAATTATTTTGCCAATATCACAAACCTAGTTAGCAGTACTTCTAGACTTGGCTTTCCCCCATGAAACTTTCTCATTCCTGATATTTGAGTAGCTGGGGAGGTAGTCATATGGTCGGTATCATTTACTATGCTAATAGGACAATTAGGTATTCCTGGAAAGGTTAATTTTGCCTTCCAGGTGTTTTCTGTTTATCTGGGTAAAATATTATGATTAATGCCTCTTACTCTCATGATTTTTTAAAAAGCTATAACTAAGGTAAAGAAATATAAAAGACATTCTTGAGCCAAATTACTTTCAAATTTAGAGTACTAGACACATTACTTTCACCTCACAGTTCTGTAAGTTAAGGAAAATTGAAGTAAAGTGTGCAGTGGGTCACACTCATAATCCCAGCAGTTTGGGAGGCTGAGACGGGTGGATCATTTAAGGTCAGGAGTTTGAGACGAGCCTGGCTAACTTGGCGAAACCTTGTCTCTACAAAAAAATATATAAATTATCCATCCAGGCATAGTGGCGCTTGCCTGTAATCCCAGCTGTTCTGGAGGCTGGGGCAGGAGAATCACTTGAACCCAGGAGGCGGAGGTTGCAATGAGCCAAGATTGCACCATTGCACTTTAGCCTGGGCAATGAGTGAAACTCCGTTTCAAATAATAATAATTTTTAAAAAGTCAAAGCAACTTCTCAATTTGTTTTGGCAATAGACAACAGGGCTTCTAACGTTATATGAAAAGAATATCTTCTAGTCGTTTAATGGAGTGATTCTTAATATATGGTGTTTCCAAAACTTAAAATTGGAGAAAGCAGCACTTTTTTAAGACTGTCAGGTTGGCTCAGGTATGAAAAAGAACTGTTTCTTCACCTGGGATAATCTATCTGAAATAGGGAGGTGAGGGGCAGTTGAAAATTCTTACTAGTCTCCCTTTAGTTTGGATCCTGGCAGTGTCACTTGTGCTTTATGTGTTCTAACATGTTTGAATCAACTTTATGGATCATGGTCCACTAATCTGGATAAAATCAAATACCACAAGGAATTGTCAAATAACTTGAACTACACTCCTAGGAGTTCATATCCTTTTTATTACATTTAAAAATATGCCAGGCTAGCCTCTCTTGATCTTCAGTGGCCTGGTTTTGGTTTTTTTTTTTGATGTGCTTTGGCTCAAATGCATGTTCTATCAAGCAGTACAGATGGAAGTTCCTTAGTTAAAATATTCAGGAGAGAAGATAGAATTAAGCCCACAATAGCATTTTTTAACCAGGCTGAAAAATGCTAAGAATAAAATTGCTTTGTGTTTTTGCTTCTGGTAATTTTGTCTGGGGTTTGTAGGGAAAATACTAACATTGATTGAATGTATTGGTTATTGTGTTTTTAGACACCTCCCCTTCATTTATTCATTTCACAAAATGAATTGTGAACTTAATGACTGAGAGTCTGTTGTATACCAAAGCATGTACACAACAAACAAAATAACATTGTATACCAAACCATGTTCTGGGTTCCAAAGTTATTGTGGTAAGCCAGGAGACATATCCCTGCTGCAATTTAGAAATTACTCTCTAAAAATAATAAAAATAAAATAAGTAAATAATAAAGAGGGAGGAAAATAAACAGGTTACGTTATTCAGCAAAAGAGGTTAGCAGGTTATTTGTGCCTGTGTGGTGTGACTCAGGAGTATACCAAGTGGTATCTTGAAGGCTGGGCAAAGAGATCAGGCTCCCAATGCATGATGGTGCTTCTCTTTCACCTTGTTCAACCTGATGACCAAATCTTATTCTTCCCTCATCCACCAATGGAAGGACTCATTTTCTCTGGGATCTGACAGGCTGTTGGAATAAAAGACTGTATGACAGGTATCATGCTCTATCAATGGAGAAAATAGTATCTCTTTATCTTGTCTTCTTTTCTTCCGTACTAGGTCTTAGGAGTGTAGAAAGTAGCTAAAGCGTGACTTTGTTTCATCCATAGGTTGTGAGTCTGTATTGTGTCCTCTGAACAACTGTGTCCTTACTTGCTACATGTTTATATACCTCTTTGCCTAGGCAGATTTTTTTTCTCATTGAAATTTGAAAATAGCAAGTTACTCTTTAACAGGATTAACATACTCAATGCATTTTAAGAGGAACAAACCTGAAACAATTATAACATTTGAACTGATGCAATCAGCCTGGTCCTGTAAATGTGCATCTCCACACTGACAAATGCTCTCTATTTAATTAAAATATATTGATCATGGCACATTTGTATTTATCAGAGTGGCCATGCGTGATCTTTCAAGGAATTACTATTTATTGGTTTGAGAAACTAATGGTCAGCTTTAAAAGAATATGTAAGCTTTTAAATTTATTTTCTTTCCCCCAATTTGTTACATATTGCTCTTAGTTCAAATATGCTGTCTTACCTGCTTAAACCTTCCCTTGGAAGATATGTAGGTTGCAATAAGCACTAATTAGTTTGTGTGACCATTCAGCAAACTGCTTTGGAAGAATCCAATGATTTGCCTTACAAATATCAGCTCTTTAATGGAATGTCTGATACGAAGTGATTACACATTTATAAAGGATGTAGACTTAATCCAAAGTTATTAAGTCTCTTGTGATTAATTCACCTGATGCCACAGGAAAACAATTTAAGGGGAAGCTGTCCTAAATTAATATGTTAGCAGAGGTCACAGTTACTGGAATTTGCAATTGCGCTCAGGGGTATAGTTCATTCTTTAAGTGGAAACTGGCTAATAAGAAGGAAATTATAATTCACTTTTAGAGATAATTCTTTAAAAAATGTGTATGCCTAACTTATTTTCTGAACAAATTAGCATCCTGTTTGAATGTTTAAATATCAAACAAAACATCTTCCAAGTGCAACATCTAAGCTGTATAGAGAAAACAGTATTTTAGGGCATATTGAATATGCACAAAGAGCTGTAAAAACCCACGCTCTTAAATCATGACCAGTTGTTAGGGTCTGCCCCAAAGCACTATCCAAGAAATATCCCAAAGATTTAAGCTGTCTTTGTTCAGAAAACGTAAATTATAAACTGTGATAAGGGCTATGAAAAGTTTTCTGAAATGCTGTTAGAACGGATGATACAGAGATCAGAGACGTCCTAAAGACGTTTGAGGCAGTGACATTGATTTGAGAGATGAAGCATCTCAATATTCCTGTCCAGTAGCTCTCCATCTTATGCTAATGTATCACGTACTGTTTCCTTGCTACCCTAAAACCATGTAGAACCCCCTTCTCCCTTGTTGCCTTCTTTTTTTTTTTTTTTTTTTCTTTGAGATGAAGTCTCTCAGTGTCACCCAGACTGGAGTGCAGTGGTACAATTCCCGCTCACTGCAACCTCTATCTCCTGGGTTCAAGTGATTTTCCTGCGTCAGCCTTCCAAGTAGCTGGGATTACAGGCACCCACCACCATGCCCATCTAAGCTTTTGTATTTTTAGTAGAGACGGGGTTCCATTATGTTGGGGAGGCTGGTCTTGAACTCCTGACCTCATGATCTACCCGCTTCGGTCTCACAAAGTGCTAGGCGTGAGCCACTGTGCCCGACCTGTTGCCTCTCTTTCACTGTGGGGTGGTGACACAACTCAGACCTGGCCTATGAGACAAGAACAGAAATCGGGAAAGCTTTGCTTTTTAAATTAAAAAGAAAGAGATGTAACTGGCAAAGCACTTTCTCTTCTTCTGTCTTCCTAGTTTTCCATGGCAACTATGGTTGCTATCTTGGAGTCCCGAGGGAACATGAAAGAAAAATTGACCAAGGTTATCACAGAGTTATCAGCTAGAAGGTCATCAACCCACTGAAACAGCAGCCAGAACTGCTTACTTCCAAATTCTATGTTGTTGATGCTTATGTTCCTGTTTATTGAAGCCCTGGTATTGGGTTTTCTGTTATTTGCAGCCAAAAGCATCTCTAAATATTACACTTACAAACCCTGTATGTGTAACCGTGTGATCAACTCTAACAACCAATGCAAATGGTTGAAATGTCTAGTTGGCAGATATTAAATGTCTAGTTGGCAGATATTAATATGCTAATAGTTACTAGTTTCCCCCTCATCACTGCAGAGAGGAAAAAAGCCAATAGAATGTGGGGTTTGGGGTAACAAAGCGCAGGAATCGAGAGTAATTGTATTTTGAAGTCAGTTGAGCTTTAGGATGTTTGTTTCTTGTATAATATTTTTAAAGTAAGATTTTCATATGGATTATATTTTAGATTACAAGTGTATTTTTTTAAATTACAAAACAAAAATGTCTGTTTTATTTCTCTAAACTTCGGGCATGCTGAGGCATTATAGTATTTCTTTTTTGTTTGTTTGATTTTTTGTTTGTTTGACTTTTATTTGTTTTGTGAAACAGATCTTGCTCTGTCCTCTGGCTGGAATGCAGTGATGTGAACATGGCTCACTGCAGCCTTGACCTCCTGGGGGCAAGTAATCCTCTTGCCTCAGCCTTCCATGTAGCTGGCACTATGGGTGTGCAACACCACAACCAACTAATTTTTAAAAAAAATTTTTTGTAGAGACAAGGTCTCATTTTGTTGCCCAAACTCCTGGGCTCAAGCAATCCTCCCACTTTGGCCTCCCAGAGTGCTAGAATTATAGGTATGAGCCACTGCAGCTGGCCCCATTGCAGTATTTCTGAAGTCAGGTCCATCTGGATTTGACTTCTTATGTCATCATTAGTTGTGTAACCTAGAATAAATTATGTAACGTCTTTTAGCCTTAAGCATTCTCATTTGTACCATCAGAAGATTAAGTGTATCTCACTCTGACCATCATTGTGAGGATGACCTGAGGTTAATTCACCAGAGTGCCTACCACACTGTAAATGCTCAGGAGGTGTTGGCTGGGGTGAAGTGGATGCTGCCCATGACTGGCAGCTGCTCTGATATCTGCACAGGTGATAATGTTGTGATGCCCTTGTTTATTCTGTGGTCAGTTTCAGTAACTGCCACTAACTATTTTTATATATCTATTTTTCTAGATTTGTGACTTTTAGGGAAGAAGTCATTGTCCAAGGCTTCAGGCTAGGAAAAGGGTTATAAGACTCAAAATAGTCAGCCATGTGTTATCTATGTTCTATTTGACTCCCTTTCCTAATAATTGATTTACTGTTTATTAATCTGTCCTCATAAGATCTCCTTCAAATTCCTTCATTCTGCTTACTGAATACACATTATGCAAATGCATCTTTTAGACAGTTTGAGGAATAAATATGTAAAAGATATGGTCTTTACTTTCTGGAGCTTACAGGTTACTAAGAAATAGAAGATAGCTAGAATAATAACTCGGGTATAAATAAGGATAAACACTATATGTTTGATGCTAAGAAAGTGTTATAGGAAGTCAGATAAAAGGGTGAATTACACCAGTAGGGCTGATCCTGGAGAACTTCACAGAGAGGCTACATTGCAATAGAATCATATGCAGTGATTAGGGTTTCAATAGGCAGAAATAGAAATGGGGAAAAGAAAGTTGCTGAGAGAATAGAGAAAGGAATTGGAGGAGGGGAATAAAGAGAGAAAAAAATCAGCACAATCTTGGGAATTAATATTTTCACTTGGGACTCCTAAAAATTTATTTGGCATATGGAGGAGAGAAGACGTGTGTTCCTCTACTAAAGACAGTTGTGATTTTCCACTGAACCAATGCATCTTTTAAAGAGCTTGCCATATCCTCATTTACCTCTTTTCTTAGTCAGTTCTTTTTTCCTCATTGCAGTTTGCCACTGTAAAGCCAGAAAAAGTTGATGAGGCCATTTAGCTTGTCAAGAATCTATCTGAAATGTGGACATTAAAAACACATCTGTAGAAAATGTAAATGGAAAGTTTAATTAAGGCAAATGAGTGTGAGATGAATCCTTTACATTTTGAGGGAGGATGAATCTAATATTGAGTTTGCCTTATCTCAATATGATTTACAGATTTAGCTTCTGAGGCTTTGTAAAGGAAAGTAAAATTAATAATTTTATACTATTTATTTTCACATATTTTCCTTGGAGTATAATCTTCTTTGGAGGTGCGGAGTAGTGATATATTTTTAATATCTTTAAAACTGTCTTGAAGGAGGTGCTAGCTGAACAAAATTTTGAATTTTTTCAGACAGTGGATGTTTCAAAAGAGTGTTGAATGGGCATGTACAAATTTAAGAAGGAGCTAAATAGCAACCCCAGTTTAGGAAACCATAAGCAGTTCAGAGCTGAGAAAAAAATAAATAAGGGGAGAAATCAACAACAAATGAGTGATTGGCATTTTTGTTTTTGTGTTTTCTTTTTATTTTTAGTTGATACATAACAATTTTATGTATTTGGGGAACACAGTGATATTTTGATATGTGCATACAACATGTAATGATCAAATCAGGGCACTTAACAATATTTCTCACCTCAAACATTTATTATTTTAAAAAAATTCAACCATGATCATGCTTAAATTTTGGTATTTTTCTTTTTTGTTAACTTTTATTTTAGGTTTGGGGGGTACGTATGAAGCTTTGTTACATAGGTAAACATGTGTCAGAGAGGTTTGTCATACATATTACTTCATCACCCAGGTATTACGCTCAGTACCCAATAGTTACCTTTTCTGCTCCTCTCCCTCCTCCCACCCTCTCCACTCAAGTAGACCCCAGTGCCTGTTGTTTCCTTCTTTATAAGTGCTTATCATTTAGCTCCCACTTATAAGTGAGAATATGTGGTGTTTGGTTTCCTGTTACTGTGTTAGTTTGCTAGGGATAATAGTCTCCAGCTCCATCTGAGTTCTCACAAAAGACATGATCTTATTCTTTTTATGGCTTCAGTGTTCCATGGTATATATGAACCACATTTTCTTTATCCAGTCTGTCACCAATGGACACTAGGTTGATCCCACGTCTTTGCCATTGTGATTACTGCTGTAATGAACATTCACTAGCATGTGCCTTAATAGTAGAATGATTTACATTCCTCTGGGTATATACCCAGTAATGGGATTGCTGGGTTAAATGATAGCTCTGCTTTTAGGTATTTGAGGAATTGCCATACTGCTTTCCACAATGATTTGACTAATTTACACTCCCTCCAATAGCAAATAAGCCTTCTTTTTTCTTCACAACCTCATCAGCATCAGTTATTTTTTGACTTTTTAATAATAGCCTTCCTGACTGGTATGAAAAGGTATCTCATTGTGGTTTTGATTTGCATTTCTCTAATGGTAAGTAATATTGAGGTTTTTTTCATATGCTTCTTGGCCACATTTATGTCTTCTTTTGAGAAGTGTCTGTTTATGACTTTGGGGTTGTTTTTCTCTTGTTAATTTTATTAAATTTCTTATAGATGCAGGATATTAGATCTTTGTTGGATGGATAGTTTGTGAATATTTTCTCCCATTCTGTAGGTTGTCTGTTTACTCTGTTGATGGTTTCTTTTGCTCTGCAAAAGGTCTTAAGTTTAATTAGATCCCATTTGTCAATTTTTGCTTTTGTTGCAATTGCTTTTGGTGTCTTTGTAGTGAAATCTTTGACCATTCTTAACGTTGAAGATGGTATTGCCTAGTCTGACATCCAGGGTTTTTAGAGTTTGGGGTTTTACATTTAAGTATTTAATTTATCTTAAGTTGTTTTCTGTATATGGTGTAAGGAGGGGGTCCAGCGTTAATCTTCTGAATATGGCTAGCCATTTATCCCAGCACCATTTATTGAATGAGGAGTCTTTTTCCCATTGCTTGTTTTTGTTAGGTTTGTTGTAGATCAGATGGTTCTGTTTCATTGGTCTATGTGCCTATTTTTTCACTAGTACCATACTGTTTTTGTTACTGTAGGCTTATAGTGTATTTTGAAGTTGGGTAATGTGATGCCTACAGTTTTGTTCTTTTTGCTTAGGATTATCTTGGTTCTTGAGGCTCTTTTCTTGGTCCCATAAAAATTTTAAAATAGTTTTTATCTAGTTCTGTGAAGGATGTCTTTAGTAGTTTGATAGGAATAGCTTTAAATCTGTAAATTGCTTTGGGCAGTATAGCCATTTTAATGACATTGATTCTTTCTTGAGCATGGGATGTTTTTCTATTTGTTTGTGTCATTTCTGATTTCTTTGATCAGTGTTTTGTAATTCTCATTGTAGAGATCTTTCACCTCCCTGTTTAGCTGTATTCCTAGGCATTTTATTGTTTTTGTGGCAATCATGAATAGAATTGTTTCTGATTTGGCTCTCACTTTGGCTGTTGTTGCTGTATAGGAATGCTAGTGACTTCTGTACATTGATTTTGTATCCTGCAATTTTGCTGAAGTTGTTTATCAGCTGGAAGAGCTTTTGGGCTGAGACTATGTGGTTTTCTACTTATAACGTCATGTCATCTGCAAACAGAGATAGTTTGACTTTCTCTTTTCCTATTTGAATGCCTTTTCTTTCTTTCATTTGATTGCTGTGGCTAAAACGTCCAATACTATGTTGACTAGAAGTTGTGAGAGCGTGTTCTTGTCCTGTGCTGGTTTTCAAGAGGAATGCTTCCAGCTTTTGCCCATTTAGTATATGCTGGCCATGTGTTTCTCATAGATGGTATCTCATTGTGGTTTTGATTTGCATTTCTCTTATTGTTTTGAGGTATATTCCTTCAATATCTAGTTTTTATTGAGAGTTTCTAACATGAAGGGGTGTTGAATTTTATTGAAAGCCTTTTCTGCATCTATTGAGATAATCATGTGGCTTTTGTCCTTTAGTTCTGTTTATGTGCATTTATGATTTATTTGTGTTACGAACATTAAAATGATTTTAGCTTTTTGAAAATATATGTTATACTTTTACATAAAATGAACGGTTTTGTGGGTAGATCCTTCTATATCATTAAAATGGATGATGGGTCAATGAAGTCAGCTCTGTGGAGCTCCAGCTCAGAGTCAGATGGTAGGGTTGGTTATTTAAACTCAAATAACCCAAATGAGCTGATAGGATTTGTTTTCCCACCAAACAGGGAGATTACTTGGCCATATGGCATCTTTGAGTATTTTAGAAAAAGGTGCCTATTCTAGGTAAACACAACCCTCAAATTTGCATGTCTTAGATTCACCCGTTGGCAGGATGCCCTTGTGCAGATCCATGATCTGCCAGCCACACATGGTGGCCAAGCTATTGGATATGACTTCCAAATTTTACTGTATAGTAATAAGTACAAATTACAAATAACTGGACAATTCAGTTAATAAAAAATAACAATGACAATACCAGTAACAACATTTATCAATTCATTAAGAAAAAATTGCAAAGCAGTTTATTGCAAATAGACACAATTCTTAGCTAATTAAATGTCACCTGAATTTCATGACTAATGCAGATCATCCCAACAGCTAAGTTGTTTGCTTTTGTTGACAAAGAGAAGACTTATGCCTGTCTTTGTGCAGATGAGTATGTAAGGGTCTGTGCCTTCTTGTCCATCTAAAATGCCTTCTCTTTTCTATCCATCCTCACATTTCTGTCTTTATCAAGGCAAGACAAATATATTCACTTCTAGTATGAGCCTTTGTTCATTCCTTGTTGTGATTTTCTCTTCAATAAACTTAACTCTGTTTTTAGATTAGAGTTTTATTAAAACGGTTATAACAATTAAAACCGTTATCAGAATTCTGCCTTGTATTAAAAACACAAGTGTATGCCACCCTTTCATACAGAGGGTAATACTAATAATGGTGTACTTATCTTAATAACTTTTTGTATCTTTTCTACTTCTTACTATTAGACAAGTTAAATTAATACTAAATATAAAAAGAAGTTTAAAAAGATGGAAGTCAAATGGACTGATAAGAGATTTGAAATTTTGCATTTAAATTATTTTATCTTGATTAGATAAATCTTGCCCATGGCAGAACATTTGAAGTGAAATGCATAAACCTGTTCCCTGACTCATGCAATTCCCCTTCCAAGGGACAGTAGTATTACTGCAACTCATGAATTTTTCCTCTCTCTCTCTCTCTCTCTCTCTCTCTATCTCATCTACCCTTTTAAAACCCTCATTTTAGTAGCGTATTTCAAACATTGCTGGGTATTTGCTATACTCTATTAAAATATACCTTGGGCATCTTTCCATAGTGCTAGCTAAATACTTCCTCATTCTTTTTTAAGACAATAGTATACTGAAAGGCCTTAAGATATTCTAAATCATTTGTTATTATAAAAAGTATTAACCCTGTAGATATATCATCCTACACATTTACTGGTGTATTTGTAAGGTCCCAAGAAATGGAGTTTCTGGGTTAAAATGGCCCTTGTGAAGGACCAAATCGTCCTTCACAACTATTTATCACTCCATAACCCTTCAGTGGAAGAAACTGCCTACTTCTAACTCCTCTTCAATGCAGTATATTATCTTTTTTATTTTTATTTTTGCCATTCTCAAAGCTGAAAAATGACATCTTAATATTCCTTATATTTGCATAAAGAGTGAAATTGAGCATCTTCCCATATGTTTCAGAACAATTTATATTTTCTTTCGTCTTAATTTTCCATTTAGATTATCTGCCCATTTATGTATTTGGCTATTGGTCTTTTCAAACTGACTTAAAAGAGCAATCTTTATGTGTTAAAAAATTATTTATCTGTAAGTGTCAGATGTTTTATTCCTCAGCTTGTAATTTGCCTTTGTGCTGTTCATAATAAGTTTTTCCAAATCAAAATTTATGTTTTATATAGTCTATCAACATCAAAAACAACTTCAAATATTTTTTCTCCTTTGGCCATGAATAGCATAAAAGATATATGCATGAATTACAAATGCAAGAGGTTTGAATTAGATATAAAGAAGTTTTAAGAAAAGGGACTATTATTTGAGCCAATTTTGCAGAATGTTTACTGAGTATCCTTCTCCAGAGATATGTTAGTTTATGGATAAAATAATGGTCATAGTCTTTGAGTAGCTTTGCCTGAAATCAGCTAGATTAGGTGACATTCTGAGATCATCTTTGGCACTATGGATATAAATGTTATTCAAATAAGTTGCTATACATGTTGAAGTATATATAGAATCCTCCCAAAGTTCCACAGGGATCATTCAGGCTATTTTTCCCAACGTACCAACAGGGAAAAGTGCAATAAAAGATGAATAACTTGTCACATCTGTCACAGTGAATAAATGGGACATTGGGACCAGGATCCCCCACCAAAATGGCTACACTGCCAGTGTCATCAGGAATGTCTTGGCTGTTTTCCCCCCATACAGAATGCTTTCTCCCAAACTGAAACCAGTTCTAAAGTAAGCTATGGTGAACTGAACAAAATTGCATTTGCCAAAGTCCAAATGACTGGAAACACCATCCTCCTAAAGTTTGATGTGATTTAGCCTTTCCCAACATTCAAATAAACCAAAAATAAATAAATATATAAATGAACTTGAATGGTGCTTTTGAAATGAAGTTCTCTAAGCAACACATTAGTGTTTATACAGCATCAATTTGTCCCTTTGCGCTAATCAGCTGACTTAAATAAGAAGGCACTTCTAAAAATATAGCTGAATAGGAAATAAAAGGACAGAGAAGAAAATTAAAATACTTCAGATCTTCATTCACTTCTTAAAATACAAATCAAATCAATATGTTAAAAAAGCCCTTAGGTTGAAACTCTGGAGATGAACACACAGAGATGTACATGCATATATATAAGCTTGTATGTATTCTTAAAATATCCATAAAAACTATAGACTTGGTCTGAATTAGAACAAAGCCACTAACACTATTTTAGGGCAGTAGGTATTTTTAAGGAGTAAACATTGAAACTTTGACATTTATTCCAAAATCAGAAATGTCTCAAATAACTGGTGAGAGATAGACTCAGTATTGATTTTATACCTGAGTCCTGGGCATGCAAAGAATATTGCAACACAGATTAAAGAAAGCCGTTATTTTTTATACAGAGTCTGTTTAACCATTAAGCATAATCAAGACTGCACAAGATGACAGAGGTGAAGGGGAAAGGAGGAATAAGAATGCCTAATGGGTACAAAAATAGATAGAATGAATAAGATCTAATATTTGATAGCACAACAGGGTCACTACAGTAAACAATAATTTATTGTACATTTAAAAACAACAAAGTATAATTGGATTGTTTGTAACATGAAGAAAATATAAATGTTTAAGATGATGAATCCCTCATTTACCCTGATGCAATTATAATACATTGTATGCCTGTATCAAAACATCTCATGTACCCCATAAATACATAAACCTACTATGCGCCTACAAAGATTAAGATTTTTTTTTTTAAGAGAATGAACAAGAAACTTTAGCTCTTGGTCAAGGCTGCCAGATTCCTGGAAAATATTAAGTAAAAAATATGGAAATAGGTAAGTTTAATAATTCAGTGGACAGAGGGAGAATGGCAGACATCATGACAGAATGAGCCATAACAGATGATTACTAAGAGACATTCTAGTCAAGAAATTGGAACAAGTACAATTGGAAGTTGACTACTGGGAAATAAATAGTATGCAGGGAGTTTTTGTTAATTTTTTTGTTTTTAATTGGGAATTGTGTGAAGCACTAACCAAAAGAGACCTTATTACCATGAAGATAAACACTGGGAAAAGTCAGAAGGGTAGAGAATGAGTCAAGGGTTATGATACATGTGCCTGTGAAAGCATGGAAGAAAGAAAGGGACATGCAGTGTTACATTTTCTGCTGTTCTTTCATTATGGACAAACACTACCAATGTAATTTTCCAAATCCCAGCTATGTTCCTCGATTCCTATAAGACATTCTTTTACTATACTCTTCTGTTTTCTTTTCTTGTGGTATTTAAAAATGTAGTTTATTATGTCTCAGACTATGCATTTCATGCAGATTTACCTTCCTGTCTGATGAAGACCAAATTTTGGTGAAACCATTTTGTTTAAGAGAAAATGTTTTAATACTAAACTCTTACTAAAGAGTATTCTCTTCCTCTGGTTCTTAAGAATGAGGGATTTTCGCCGTGGTGGCTCATGCCTGTAATCCCAGCACTTTGGGAGGTCGAGGTGGGTGGATCACAAGGTCAAGAAATCGAGATCATCCTGGTCAACATGGGGAAACCCCGTCTCTATTAAAAATACAAAAAATTAGCTGGGCATGGTGGCACGTGCCTGTAATCCCAGCTACTCAGGAGGCTGAGGCAGGAGAATTGCCTGAACCCAGGAGGCGGAGGTTGCGGTGAGCCGAGATCGCGCCATTGCACTCCAGCCTGGGTAACAAGAGCGAAACTCCATCTCAAAAAAAAAAAGAATGAAGGATTTTTCTTTTTCTATGGCAATTTTTTCACAAGCCTGATGCTGAATGGTTGCTTATTCATCATCAGATAAGAAGCAGTTTTCTCAGGCTTAATGGCAGTAATCTGAAAGAGTACATGGATTCGTGTTTAATTTCTTAAGTAATTAGGAGAATGTAAATAGAAATCACAGTTAAGTGTCATTATACACCCATCATCTATTAACTTCACAAAAATTTAAAAGCATGATAATGCCAGTGTTGATGAGAATATGGAATAATGGGAACTTTTTAATACTTCTGGTGGTAGTATAAATTAACACAATTAGTTTTTAAGATAAATGTTATCTGATATCTGATATTGTTGAATATATATGATCAAATATCTAGTAATTATGCTCTGATGTAGATGTATTTATATAACTCTGCATCAGGATGTAAGCAAAAGTTTTTCTATAGTTATACTATTCATAATAGCCCCTGATTTGAAAGAATTCAATTATTCTTTAAGAGGGGAATATATAACTATATCAAAACATATTTATATAATAAAATATTTTACATCATGAAAATGAACACAATATAGTTACAAACAACATACATAAGTCAATACAAATAATGCTGAAAGAAAGAAACAAGAAAAAAAAAAGAATACATTCACTATGATACCACTAATGGAAAAGCTTGGAAATGGCAAATGACTAAACTTTTTAGAGGGGCACACTTTGGTGACAGATCTCTGAAGAAAGTAAGGAAATGACCCATCAGAATGTCAGGATAACTGCTACTTCTGTCAGGATCGGGACTGGGAAAACAGAAGATGGGCAATACTCTCTTCATCTCAGCAATGGGAACATCAGAGTTTATCATTCATTAAGTTGACATTTATGTTTTATGAACTTTTCTTATATGGTATATTAAAAAATAAAAGAGAGTATATAGATTTCTTTCTCTTTTTTTTTTCTGAGATGAGGTGTCACTCTGTCACCCAGACTGGAGTGCAGTGGTGCCATCATGGCTTACTGCAGCCTTGATTTTCCCAGACTCAGGTGATCCTCTCACCTCAGTTTTTGTATTTTTATTAAAAATTGGGTCTCACTATGTTGCCCATACTGGTCTTGAACTTCTGGACTCAAGCAATCAACCCACCTTGGCCTCCTAGAGTGCTAGGATTACAGGCATGAGCCACTGCACCCTTTCAAATACGTAGATTTCTTTGGTCCCATTCATTGTCAACTAAGGAGACTTGACTTGGATAGGCAAGGCAAAAGAGAAAAAGCAATCAGCAAAGCAATAGATCACAATTATTTGTTTGCACATTTAGTTCTGCCATTGAACCTCACCAGGCATTAACCTGGAGATTAGTCCAATTCATGTATTCAACCCCAGTGCTAAGCCTTGAACTTCATAATAACCACACTCAAAAATGTGTGTTGTAAGTACAGGTGAGTGAATAAATGAATTATACAGAATCCACAGTACAATACCATGGTCCTTTGTGTGTGTGTGTGTGTGTGTGTGTGTGTGTGTGTGTGTGAGATGAGGTAGAGTTTTGTTATCTCTGTGATGGGCCGACGAGATCTAGTTTCGTGTATATTAATAGCAAAGTAAAGGGTTGCAGTATTTTCAGCAAGCCCAATATAACATGTAACAGCAGTGTTTACATGCATCAGTCATCAAGTTCTATTGTATACATGTTGAGATGGGATGGATGTTTATTTAGGTAAATAAACACAACCAGAGACAAGCTAAAGATAAAAGTACAAGTTTACCTATGGATAAAGAGAATTTTGAGTTAATCTACAGAAGTCAGCAGTGGGGATGGGCAAAGAAATAGGGACCTTAAGCTCAGCTGGGGCAAATTCAGAAAAATTGTCTGCTAAGAGGCTTTTATATCCCAGGTAAGTGACTTTGGCCCTGTGCAGAGAAGTGTTTAATATGGCCTTCCTTTTGAGGGGAGATAAAGTATGGTAGCATGGTAGCTACCTGCCATGGTAGATAGCAGTTGTTTTGATTTCACCAGCTTCTGGACAGTATGTCCATGATAACTGGTGTTATTTTCAAATGATATGAAAAACTCTGCATTAAGTTACTTGAAGTACCTTGAAACATTCTGGAATAATATTCAAAATAGTAATCACATTATTTCTATTCTCGTTTGCTGAACATTTTTTCTCCTTTTCTTTCTTCCTGAACAATTTTGTGTGTGTGTGTGTGTGTGTGTGTGTGTGTGCGCGTGTGTGTGTATATATATATATATATATATATATATATATATATATATATATATAATTTTTTTGTTTGTTTGTTTGACAGAGTCAAAACCTTTCTCACCCAGGTTGGAGTGCAGTGGTGCAATCTCAGCTCACTGTAGCCTGCACCTCCTGTGTTCAAGCAATTCTCTTTTCTCAGCCTCCCGAGTAGCTGGGACTAAGGCCTGTGCTGCCATACCCAGCTAATTTTGTATTTTTAGTAGAGATAGGGTTTCACTATGTTGGCCGGGCTGCTCTCGAATTCTTGACCTCAGGTGATCCACCTGCCTCAGCCTCTCAAAGTGCTGAGATTACAGACATGAGTCAGCGTGCCCAAACCCTGAACAATTGTATTCTAAAGTCAGTAGGTGGAACTGAATATAGTAGACATCTATTTTAAATACAGATGAATGCAGTGACCCAGAACTGGGAATACCCTGAGTATCTGTATAGAAGAACTGCCTGTCATAGGTGTCAGAACCTTGGTAGAGTGAGAAGAGCATCCCTTCAGGGGACAACATGGCATGAGGAATCAGAGTGCAAACAGGGTGAAGAAGGCATTCCTTAGAACTTTTCACCAAGCAGGGTGAGGACAGTGTCCATATGGGAACATACCCAAGTGTATTTTGTCAGAGACTAAGCAGCTTGAAGAGGGTGCCCACATCAAGCTATAAGAAAATATTAAAGCCCAGATTGAGAGACATACTACAAAATAACTGGCTCATCTATTAAGGAATGTCAAGGGCAGATGAAGGCACTCCTCCAAATGAAAGGTTGCTAAAATGATATGACAACTAAAAGAAACAGATGCTTTTAAACAGGACTCTATTGCTGTAAAGGATACTATTAGGACATTTGGTAAAACTTGGAGTCTCAGGATCAGATAAATATATCAATCCTAATGTCCTGATATTGATGGCTATACTGGTGTCATGTTGGAGAATGTCTTTACTTAAAAGAAATACGTACTATAGTACTGGAGGTTGGTAAGGTGTCAGGTTAGCAATGCACTGCTGATGAAACCCAAGCTCAGGTAAGTTAATTGTACAACTAGTGATTGAGCTGGAATGTGAAACTACAGCTGACCCTTTCCATTAGATTTTTCCCTTGCTTCTCTGAGCATTCACCAACTAGATATGTTGTAGCCACTCTGCATCTTAGTTTCTCCTACTGGGAATGTTCATGATAGAGAAAAATGGTGGAAGGAAAATGTGAGATTACTGTAGGAACATCTGTAAAATGGCACTCCTCATTGGATTTAGCAAGGGTTAGCTCAAACGTACCTACCGAGAGAGACCTTCCCTGGTGTCTGTTTCTCTCTGTTGGGTATAAGCGCCATCAGAGCTGACACCCCGTCAGATTGTTTCATCATATATCCTGTGGCTAACACAGTGCCTGGTACAGGAAAGGCCCTCAATTAAAATTGGATGAAAAAAAGAAAAGAGTATAGTTTGCTTCAAGTGCTATGCCCTAATTCTCCATTTTGAAGTCTAATTCTCATTTTGGGAAGTCCAATCAAATATCCAATATGAATAATTTACCAGCAGTCTTGAAGTGACTCGAGCTTTTGTGCACTTTCCCAGATGGAAATCCCCCATAAGCCTGCCATTTACTTTATGTTTCAGAGGCTCAAACTGGAGAAATTGTCTTGCCCTGCCTCTGCCTCAAACTGGTGCAAGAATAAAGCTATATATGTTATCGCATGCATTTTCTGTAACAGCCACAAATTTCTTTGGTCTTGGCTGACCTACATTATGCTTTAACACAGAGATGAGAAGGGTGGAGGTGCAAGTCAGACAGATAGAGGAGCCCAGCTATTAACTTTATTTCTCTGCAAGGTTAACAGTGTTCTTGTTTGCAGACTGGAAAAAAAAGAGACAGAATCTTGTCTCTCATTTAGCTGAATTCACAGACACAAAGTTGCCTTACTGGATTCTGTGAGAGCATAATCGTCCCTATGGCAACGGAACTCTATCTGTGATAGTGATTTCACTATTGCATCAAAGAGACACATATGGTTTCTATTTGTTTTTTGGAACATGACAAGGTCTTATTCTAATATTCCATACTGGCATAAAATAAAAGGAAACATGTAAAATGTTAGTAGAGGTAATAGACCTTTTAAACTCAAGGTTCTCTCATTAGTCAGACTCAGTGAGAAAGTCCCTCTCTTTCAAGGGTTTAATTTTTGAGGCTTTACTTTTCTCACATTCTGATGTGGTAAATGACTGCCTTCTATTTCTATCAGACTGACACAATCAGTCAGCCTTCAGATCCCAAACATGTTTGCAAACCATCTGTTACATTTACTAACAGAGTGAAACAAAAGATCTGGCACTTGACAGTGTTTCAGATATCAACTTTGAAGGCTCATGAATTTGCTAAAATCTGCTGGTATGCTACACTCAACTATCTATATTCTAGAAACTGCAAAGAACCTCTAAGCAAAGCCTTGTTAGTATCTTCCTAAAAACTATCATTAAAATGCTGAAGGCGATTTGCAACCAACGCATCACCTTTACATAGAATGGTATATTAGTCTTGGAAAAGGGAACTGGATCTGCAAATATTTTATTATATTCTTGAACATAAACATGCAATTATTCAAATCCATCCTCTGTGCTTGTACACTTGAACTGTGCTATTTGCCAGAGATCCATAAAGTGATGTCAGATGAATAGAATTAGGGAATTAGAGGGTAAACAGCATTTAGCAGTAATTTGGGGGTAGATGATACTTAGTGCTTAGCTAATGGGTTCTCTAGAGTATGGCAGAAAATATTGTTCTGGTTGGAAAGAAATGAGCTATTGGGCAAAGTTTTAAAAATTGTTTTTATGACTGTTTCTTTTCCAGAGAGTCCAAATGAATAAAGCATAAGACAAATATATGTGTTGTTAGCATGGGACAGCCATGAGTTATGATGGTATGAAACCCATACATCCATATAGTGTTCAACTGTTTACAAAGTATTCCATTTGTGTTATCCTACTTATTCCTTTTGATGACCCTGTGAGGGGAGAAAGTAGTTACTCTCTACCTTTACACCTGGGGAGGTAGAATCAAATAAGTGAGATTTCACTTAAAATCCCAAAGTTAGTAGGAGAGAGAACTGAAGGTAAGGTACTCAGCCATCCTTATTTTCCTGGGACTGATGTGGGTACTGAGACATGGGAATCTCAATTTTAAAACTAAGACTAAGGGGTTTCCTGAGACAGCAGACTTTTGTTGTTAAGATCAGAAAAGTCCTTGACAAACTGGGAGAAGTTGATCACTGGCTGGAGATATATGAATCCAAGAATCTGACTTCAATCCTCTTATCTTTCTATACTTCTTAGATGATAAATTTCACATATCAGGTTCAATGATTTCATTTACTCCATATGCCTTTATTTGCTCAGGCTGGGAAACTGAGGCTTATATGGTGGAAATATCTTACACTGGGTTTTAGAGGCCTACTTGTTTTAGATCGCAAAACAAACCAGCATTCATCCTCAGTCTTACAAATTGCATTCTTCCTTCACATGAAACATTAAGAGATTGTGTCAAGGGGAACATTGCAACTCAGAACCTAGAATAAAATTCTGCAATTAATAAGAGAAAAAAAAGTGATTTGTAATGTGTGGCTTTCATTTGAAAACAAACCACATTAACTACACATTGCTAGGACTCAGTGAAATATTTGTACTGCTGGAAGGCCATCACATTTCCCTAGTTCACACTGTGAACAACAAATTAATTCCAGTAGCAGTCCTGGTGTCCAGAGTCTCCTTTCTCATTGTCATGTATACTTTTAGTGTCAAAAGCTCTTCATCCAAACCCCTGCTATCCACTAGAATGCCATGCTAGCAAAAGGTGACATCATCAGGAACCTTAAAAATACTGAGACCTGGCTTTGCATATAAGTGTTAGGCTAAAAAAATTGCATCTTACAAGACTTTGAGTTCTATTAATGCAGCTAGAAGACACACTATTATGAGAAACAACAGAAATAAATAGATAAGCCTTGCCAAACCCAGTTAGTTTGCAGCTATAGGTTCCCTTGATTTTGTCAGTCAGAGAAATATTGGTAATTTTTGACATATTCTGTTAGAAAATTATTTCTAAGTGGCAAATACATAATTTTTAAAATTTTAAAACAGAAGTTCAACTAACAAACCCTCAATGTGTAGAAGCATAGTGACAAGAATTAATAGAAAGTGGTATCTCCTCAATAAAGAAGATTTTATTCCATTCTGGTTTTTTTTTTTTAAGTTCAGGTGTAGATCTAACAAAACTTTTACAATAGCTGTTTACCAAAATGTAAAAAATGCTGATGAGAGAAATCAAAGATCTCAATAAGCGGAAAGACAAACTGTGTTTGTAGAAGAGAAAGCTCAACGTAATAAAGTTACCAATTCTCTCCAAATTGATGTACAGATTTAGTGCAATTTCTATCAAAGTCTCAGCAAGATTTTCATTCATACAGTCAAGATTATTCTAAAATTTGTATGGAAATGCAAAGGAACTAGAATAGCTACAATAATTTTGAAATATTATAAAGAGAGAAGAATTGCCCTACCTGATTCAAGACTTATTATGTTGCTGCAGTAATCAAGACTGGCATTGATAGAGAGACAGACACACGTTGATCAACGGAACAGAATACAGAACCCAGAAACAGAACCACAAAAGATGTATCCAACTGATTTTTGACAAAGAAGCAAAGGAAATTTAATAGAGAAAAGAGTTTTTTCTTTTTTTCTGGTTAAATGGTACTGGAGCGACTGAACATCCATAGGAAAAAACAAAACACAGCAGAACAGAACAAAACAAAACCCCTTGACCTAAACTTCCTAACAATAACAAACATTTGCTCTGAGAATGACCCTGTTAAGAAGAAAAAAGACAAGGCACAGACTGGGATAAAATATATGCAATTTGTGTATCCAACAAAGGACTAGTATCTAAAGTAAAGAATAAATAACTTTCAAAGCTCAACAGTAAAACAATTAAACAATCAAATTACAAAATATGCAAAAGATTTGAGGAGACATTTCAAGAAAATATACAGGTATCAATTCTTGCACTAGAAATGTTTTACAACATCATTCTCATTGGGGCAGTATAAATTAAAACCACAAGAAGAAGATATCACTGCACCCCCTATCAGAATGCTTAAAGACTAGTAACAACATTAAATACTGTCAAGGATGCAGAAAAACTGGATTTCTCACACATTCCTAGACGGAATGTAAAATGGTGTAGTCATTCTGGAAAACAGTTTCTTAGCAAGCTGAATATGCAACCACCATATGGCCCAACAATTATACTTCTTGGCATTTATCCCAGAGAATTAAAAACTTATCTTCACACAAAACCTGTACACAAATGTTTATATCAGTTTTATTTGTTAGAGCAAGAACTGGAAACAATCCAGATATCCTTCAACTTGTGAATGGTTAAACAAGCTGTGGTTCAACTATACCATGGAATATTACTCATCAATAAAATAACAATTAATATAAGCAACAATTTAGATAAATCTTTAGAGAATTATGCTACATGAAGAACTTTAATCTAAAATTGTTATGTAACATGTAATTCCATTTATATAACATCCTGAAATAACAAAATTACAGAAATAGAGAACAGATTAGTGTTTGCTTGGGTTTCAGTAGGAGTTGGAAGTAAGAAGGAAGTGGGTGTGGCAGGAAGAGGAAAACCTGAGTGATCCTTGTGGGCGATGGGTATGTTCTATATCTTGACTTTATCAATGTCAATATCTTGGTTGTTAAATTGTACTATGGTTTTTGTAACAAGATGTTACTATTCGGGAAAACTAGGTTAAGAGTACATAGGATTTCTCTGTATTATTTCTAACAACTATGTGTAAAATGATAATTATCTTAAAATTTAAAAATATAATTGCATGACTTGGGTAAGATTGGAGACTATGATTCTAAGTGAAATGACTTGGGAATGGAAAACAAAACATTGTATGTTCTCATTGACATGTGAGAGCTAAGTTATGAGGATGCAAAGGATAAGAATGATAGAGTGGACTTTGGGGCTTAGCAGGGAGCAGTGTTGGGGGGTGAGTGATAAAAGACAAAATATATGGTGCAGTGTATACTGCTCAGGTGTTGGGTACACCAGGATCTCACAAATCACCACTAAAGAACCTACTTATGTGAACAAATATCACCTATATAACCCAAGAACTCATGGAAAAAAATAAAATAAAATAATAAAAATAGATAAATGTTTAAAAATGTAATTGCAAAACAAGGAAGTTCAGTGATAATCTTGTAGCATGTTCCATAGCATAACCTTTGTGGTTGATGCCTCAGGTGATTTTTGTTACCCAGAATATCCCAGGTAGGTGTTTAATCTTCTCTCTGGGGTTGTGCTTGCTCCCAGATGACCATGAGAGAAGAGGATAAGGGCTGACTAGGAAGCTGTGATATTTAATGTTTGCATTCACTTGGCTAAGCTACAGTGCCGTCATTGGGTCAAACACCAGTCTAGATGTTGTGAGGTATTTTTAGATGTGATTAACATCTAACATTTTCAGTAAAGGTAGTTACCATCTATGATGTGGGTGGGCTTTATCCAATCAGTTAAAAGCCTTAAGAGGAAAGATCGAGATCCTCTGAAGAAATACTTTTGCCTCCTGATTGCCTTCAGACTCAAGACTGAAACATTAACTTTTTCCTGTGTCCGCAGCCTACTGGCCTACTCTGCAGATTTTGGACTTGCCAGTCCAGACAATTATATAATTTATTTCTTGTAATATATTCTCTCTCTCTCTCTCTCACCGTCTCACTGTGTGTGTGTGTGTGTGTGCGCGTGTGTGTGTGTGTGTATGTATGTATGTATGTATGTATTCTATTGGTTCCTTTTGTCTGGAGAACCCTAATACAGAAGCCTAAGAAATTTTTTGTGTACTTAAATATAGTGAATCCCCTCAAATATTCATGTAGTTACATTGCAGTTTCTTCTGAGGCTATCCCTCACCCCAGGTGGTGCATAGTGGGAGGTCATTGGATCCTGGAGTTGCATTTCCCCCTGGGTGCTGCTCTCATGATAGTGACTGAGCTCTCATGAGACCTGCTTTTTTTCCCCTTTTTTTTAATGTTTAGCACCCTCCCCGTCTCTCTCTTTCTCCTGCTCCAACCACTTGAGGTGCTTGCTGCCCTTTTGCCTTCCGCCATAATTATAACGTTTCCTGAGACCTTCACAGAAGCAGGTGCTGCCATGCTTCCTGTGCAGACTATGGAACCGTGATCCAGTTGAATCTATTTTCTTTATAAATTACCCAGTCTCAGGTATTTATCTGTAGCAGTGAGAGAACAGATTAATATAGACTGCTCACATCAGACACCTTGTGCATGTCTCATTGAACCTCAGAACAACTCTGCGAGGCAGGCTCTGTTAGTAGTCTCCATTTAATAATGTAGGACACGGAGGCTTTGAGAGGGCAAGTAAGTCATCCAAGGTCACAATTCTCACTTGCAAGTGACATCCTTTGGGTCTGGAAACTGTCATCTCTTAGAGATTTGATCATCTACAGCCTATATTTACATAATGGGGATACAGAGAAGGCTACTTATTCTCTACTTACTGGTCTTTTGGTCTTTTTGTCAGGTTCGTTAATCCATCCGTCCTTTCTTCCTTCCTTCTTTCCTTTCTTCCTTTCCTTCCTTCCTTCCTTCCTATCTTGCTTCCTTCCTTCCTTCCTTTCTTTTTTCTTTCTTTCTCCCTCCTTCTCTCATTCTCTCTCTCTCATTTTCTCTCTTTCTCTCTTTCTTTTTTTTTTTTTTTTTTTGATGAAGTCTCAATCCAGGCTGGAGTGCAATGTTGCAGTCTCGGCTCACTGCAACCCCTGACTCTCTGGTTCAAGTGATTCTCCTGCCTCAGCTTCCTGAGTAGCTGGGATTACAGGCATGCGCCACCACACCCAGCTAATTTTTGTATTTTTAGTAGAGACAGCGTTTCACCATGTTGCCCAGGATGGTCTCAAACTCCTCACCTCATGATCTGCCTGCCTCAGCTTCCCAAAGTGCTGAGATTACAGGCATGAGCCACCATGCCCTGCCATTCCAAATAGTTGCCCGTCAGGTATTTTCAAACAGTTTTCTGAGTTCAGTGAATTCTCTTTTAGGAAGGATTATATCCTATAAATAACCAATGTTGCATAAATGATTACTTTGACAGGTTATATGCCAAAGAAGTAGAATGGGGAAGAACTGATACAAACAGATGGAGACAGAGAAAACTCATCATACGTATGTTTATTTTAAGACATATGCACTTGTAACCTCATGAGCTTGTGTATACATAGAAATAGTTGTGGAGACCCAGGAGATGCTGTGACCCTGAAGAAGAATTATGGCTAAAGTGAAGGACACTCCCCTCCCAAAATAAAGAAAAACACATAGGACTATATAGAAATTAAAAACCAAGAGTTTCAATAAGTATATATCATTTAAATGCTGAGGATCTCTCTGCTCTAGTAGGTGGCAGTAAAGGTTATGTTTTTATCTAGATAAACAAAATGTTGCTAAGAAACATGTTGTTTCCAGAACATCTTGTCAGTTGATTCTGAAAGAAAAAAGCCAGGCAGCTCTGGAAGAGTGGGAAAGAGAACAAAAGCAATAGGAATTTTATCCAGGAAGTAATGTGAATTTTAAAAATACACTTTGCAGAATTTAGATATCTATATGAATATTGTCCTTCAAGCTGGATGCTTCGTTCATGCTTGTGACGGTTGGAGGAATACATTGTAGTTATGCAAAATGTTTTGGCTCCTCTTTGGGAATCACATCTAGAGGCAGTTTGAAAACCACATAATGGGAATTTGAGTCACGATGGCTGAATAGACACTCTGGTGCACAACACCCAGCAAGAGAGATGCAGAAATCAAGAGATCTCCTAGCTCCAACCACGGTACCAGGTGCATTTCAACGGGTCTGGTCAGATGGCGAGCAAAGCCCAGGCAGAGCAGACTGAGGTGGGGAGGGGTGCCGCTTCACCCAGAAAGTGCATGTGACCGGTAAGTCGAAGGCTTCCCCTCTGGCATTCAGGTCCAGATACAGCACTTCCCTCAAAGCCTCAGCAATAAACAGAACAGGCCATCTTTGCCAGTCAAGCACCAGGAATTACAAGCGCAGAGTTGAATAATAATCCAGGATGGTGTCCTGGATTGGCACACAGATCTAAGCAAACGCAGAAGCCCATAAGCCAATGGGCGAGCCTGCGGACTGAGCTATCACCCCCTCCTCCATGACTGGAGAGAGAGGAAGCTGAAAGCCGGGAGACAGACAGTGTGGCTGGGCGGGTCCCTACCCTCCCCCACAAACCCTAGAGGCTGAAGCACTAATTCTAGCAGGTTATGGGGCCAGTGCCACAGTCTGAGATGAACCCTGAATGATCCAGCCCAGTGGAGGAAGGGCACAACCCACCACTAGAGGAGTGGGACTAGGCTTGATGTTTTAACAGAAAACACAGGAAGCCTACATAGCAACGGGACAGCGTTCTTGACAACCAAGCAGTGCCTACAGGTCAGCAGAAGAGGCGGACCTAATCTCCCAGTACATACAAAAAAGACACAGGAAGCTTCTCTGGTAACCTGAAGGAGTCCCTAGAAACCCAGTAGCGCCCCCACAGGCAGAAAAGC
This sequence comes from Saimiri boliviensis, assembly GCF_048565385.1. Taxonomy (NCBI): domain Eukaryota; kingdom Metazoa; phylum Chordata; class Mammalia; order Primates; family Cebidae; genus Saimiri; species Saimiri boliviensis. The sequence continues at coordinate 37,513,055 of NC_133465.1, forward strand.
AACCTCATCAAGCAGCTCCCTGACACTACAGCCAGGTAAATCCACAAAGATGGGAAAAAAAAAAACAGCACAAAAAAGATGAAACCATCAAAGACCAAAACACCTCTTCTCCTTCAAGGGATCACAACTTGACTGAGAATTGCAATGAACTGACAGAAACAGGTTTCAGAAGGTGGATAATAACAAACTTTTCTAAGCTAAAGGAACATATTCTAACTCAATGCAAAGAAACCAAACACCTTGAAAAAAGGTTAGACGAAATGCTAACTAGAATAACCAGCTTAGAGAAGAAGATAAACTACTTGATGGAGCTGAAAAATAGCACAAGAACTACATGAAGCAAACTCAAGTTTTTATTTATTTATTTTTAATTTTACTTTAGGTTCTGGGACACATGTACAGATTATGCAGGATTGTTGCATGGCAATGTGGTTTGCTGCCTCCATCCCCCCGTCACCTACATCTGGCATTTCTAACCATGTTATCCCCTCTGACTTTCCCACCCTCCCCCCGACTGTCCCTCCCTCCCCCCCCAACAGATCCCAGTGTGTGATGCTCCCCTTCCTGTGTCCATGTGTTCTCATTGTTCAACACCCACCTATGAGTGAGAACATGTGGTGGCAAACACAAAGTTTTAATAGCCAAATTGATCAAGCGGAATAAAGGAAATCAGAGATTGAAGATCAACTCAATGAAATAAAAAGAGAAGGCAAGACAAGAGAAAAAAGAGTGAAAAGAAATGAACAAAGCCTCCAAGAAATATGGGATTATGTGAAAAGACCTAATCTATGCTTGATCGGTGTACCTGAATATGATGGGGAGAATGAATCCAAGCTGGAAAACACGCTCCAGGATATTGTCCAGGAGAACTACCCAAGCCTAGCAAGGCAGGCCAACATTCAAATCAAAGAAATACAGAGAACTCCACAAAGATATTCTTCAAGAATAGCAACTTCAAGACACACAATCATCAGATTCGCCAGGGTTGAAATGAAGGAAAAAATGCTAAGGGCAGCCAGAAGGAAAAGATGGGTCACTCACAGAGGGAAGCCAGTCACACTCACAGCAGATCTCTTGGCAGAAACCCTACAATCCAGAAGAGAGTAGGGGCCAATATTCAATATCCTTAAAGAAAAAAACTTTCAGCCCAGCATCTCCCAGCCAAATTAAGCTTCCTAAGTGAAGGAGAAATAAAATCCTTTATGGACAAGCTATTACTGAGAGATTTTGTTACCACCAGACCTGCCCTACAAGAGCTCCTGAAGGAAACACTAAGCACAGAAAGGAACAACTACCAGTCACTGCAAAAGCACACCAAATGGCAAAGACCAAAAATGCAATGAAGAAAATGAGTCAACTAATGGGCAAGAAAACCAGCCAGTAACAAAATGACAGGATCAAATTCACACATAACAGTGTTAACATTGAATGTAAACGGCCTAAACACCCCAATCAAAAGACACAGACTGGCAAACTGGATAAAAAGTCAGGACCCATTGGTGGGCTGTATTCAGGAAACCCATCTCACATACAAAGACACACATAGACTCAAAATAAAGGATGGAAGAAGATTTACCAGGCAAATGGAGAACAAAAAAAAATAAGGGTTGCAATCCTAGTCTCTGATAAAATGAACTTCAAACCAACAAAGATCAAAAGAGACAAAGAAGGGTATTACATAATGGTAAAAGGATCAATCCAACAAGAAGAGCGAACTATCCTAAATGTATCCGTACCAAACACAGGAGCACCCAGATGCATAAAGCAAGTTCTTAACTATCTAAAATGAAATTTGTACTCCCCCACAATAATAGTAGTAGACTTCAACACTCCACTGTCAATATTAGACAGATCACCAAGACAGAAAATTAACGAGGACATGGAGGACTTGAATGCAGAGCTGGACCAAGCGGACCTAATAGACATACAGAACACTCCACCCCAAATCCACAAAATATATATTTTTCTTAGCACCACATTGCAATATGTTGTTGTGATAGTCATGGATAATAATAATAGCTACCATTTTGAATGTGAAATGATTGGATCTGTGCCTTCACCCAAAACTCATGTTCAGTTTCAATACCCAATGTTGGAGGTGAGGCCTGGTGGGAGGTGATTGGATCATGGGTTTGGATTTCCCCCAGCTGCTGTTCTCCTGATAGTGACTGAGTTCTCGTGAAATCTGGTCATTTAAAAGTGGATAGTACCTCCTCTCCCCAACTCTTCCTCCTGTTCCAGCTATGTGAGGTACTTACTCCCTCTTTACCTCTACCATGATTGGAAGTTTCCTGAGGCCTACACAGAAGCAGATGCTGCCATACTTCCTGAGCTGCCTGTGGAACTGTGATACAGTTAAACCTATTTTCTTTATAAATTACTCCGTCTCTGGTATATCTTTATGGCAATGAGAGAACAGATTAATACAGAGTGCTTATGTCAGATACCTTGTACATGTCTTACTGAAGCTCACAGCAACTCTCTGAAGCAGACTACTACTATTAGTAGTCTCTATTTAATATTGTAGGAAATGGAGGCTTTGAGAGGGCAAGTAAATAATCCAAGGTAATAATTTGGTAATTGACAGAGGCAAGAGTTGATTCCAGATATCTCTGACTCCTAAGTTCATGTCTTAATGACTGTATCATAATATCTTTCAATAATTAAACTTACCCAAAGAGCTATTATGCTGTATGAACATAGTAGTTATTCAAAGTTAATACATATTATACTTTCATCCCCACTCTTTTTTATAAGCTCATGGATGCTTGAGTCGATTTGGAATACTTCTTTTCAAATGTAAAAATGACTGGAAGCAATGATCAACCTTAGATAAATTTCTTGGTGATTGCTCTGAAAATAAGGTACTCAGGTAATTAAGGCAATCAAAACAGCACACAGGTAAACATAGGCAGGCAAGTCAACTTTTTTTTCCCACTGACCTACCTTTGTAATCAAAGATGGAAAGGTCCTCCTTCTGTTCAGTTACTCTCATAGGTGTTTGCCAGATATAATAGATCTCTACTCTCAGTGGGTCAGTCTGCCCACTGAAGCATGTAATTCTTTCTTTTTATGCGTCAGACTGGTTCCTGGCATTATGCATTTGTAACCTCGGTTAGCTGAAGATGACTCCTATGTCTCACAGAGTAAAAATAAAGAAGATCCTGAAGTTATATCTTTCTGAAACTAAAGATACAGTTTCATCTGTGGTAGGAGATAGTGGTGTGAGGTCTTTGTATTTTAGAATCTAAATTGAATACACTATTATTCAAAGATATCACAATAAATTCTGGGATAGTTGAAGTGACATGGAAATAAGGAATACTTCCTAGGGGAATTGATACTTCATCACTTGGAAAAGCCATCAAACTAGAGCAGGGCTCTTGTTCACCTTTCATGAGGGGTTGATAGTCAATAGGTAGCTTTGGTCTGGCTGTGCCACTAGTTTATGGCCAGTGGGCTCCTGATTAGTCAGTACCTGAGTGTCATCAGTTATTACATATTTTGCATATGAGTGGGTATAATGGTGCTTCTGTGGCCAAAGGTAGAGTAAAGCCCAGATGAGGGTGGATTACTGGCTATGAAGAGATTGTTAAAGTGTGAAATATAAGGACTTTCAAGAGAATGAAAATTTCATCAGACCTGTTATTTTAGTTCTATTCTGCCTTTAGAAAGGAGACATAGCCTCTACTTAGATTGGAAAAACACTTCTCAAAGTTTCATTATTCTTCCAGTACAGAAAAAAAGCTGTTGCTACTTATGGTCAAATTTTAAAAAAATGAAAAGACCAGTTCAAGAAACAGTGTCACTCGCACAGCTAACAATTAGCAGAGAGGGAGCCATACCAGAGGAACCTGGAAGCAGCCCACTGTGTGAGACACTAGGAGAGCAGAAGAATCACATCATTTGGATGCGTGCAAGCAGTGGTTTCTCTTATTTTTTTTTCAACTAAAAGAAATAGTGGGTGAAGACTTTTAGTTTCAGGTAATTTGGACACTTTAGAATATATATGTTGCACAATAGCTAATAGTTACACATTTTTCATTGCAATAAAACTTATTTTTAAACCAATTTAGTTTAATTGTGGATTTTGTAGCCAGCATACTTGGTTGTCTTACTCGAGTTATTTCCTGGAATATCTGAGTAGATGCTCAGTAAAGCTCAATAAAATGTGATCTCATAAAGTAACTTGGGCCATGGTTACTTCTTACTTCATTGATACGTATTTTACTCAAATCCTGTATTCTAAAGCTATCACAACTCAACTAAAAACGAGTTACATGGCTAGGATATTGATATATTAGCCTTCACCTCAGCATTATTCAGGACACTGTCTAACTTCTCTTATGAATCTATCTTCCCTCTTTTCTAGTTTTTTTCCCTTTCGATCCCACTGCTGACCTTTGTGTTCACCTGTTGATTATTGTCCCCTTCTATCACCATTAAGAGAAGCCTAAGACCTCATTTAGAGTAACATTAAATTATATATTAGATACGAAGTACCTACTATATATCACAAATAGTGCTATATGTGGTAGAACTGAGAAAATGATCTTTAATAGTAGTGTCTAGCAGAGACAGTCCAGAGGAATAGAGGGGTGAGGGTTTGGGGGTCAGGTAGACCTGATTCTGTCAGATAGATTTCTATTTGATTTCGTGTTGTTACATTTGTGAAGTTACAAAGAAAATTATAAGGTTGCTGTGAGGCTCAGGGAACAGAGTCTAGTACATAGTGGTCAACAAATGAGACCTATTTAAACAAAGTCTAGTGTTGCTTATTGAAAAATTATGAAACACTCATTCTAATTTAGTTCTTTAGAGATTATTGCTGAAATTTTAGCATGTCACCTTATGTCCCTGAGGATCCGTTTTGTTTTTTTTTCAATCTGTAAAAATCTGGTGTAATTAGCCAGTTCCAAGAATATGTGATTCTAGTGACTCTGACTATGAGCTGTTTCCCTCTGGGAAATACATAATCAATATCAAAGAGGACTTGACACAAAAATGAGATGATTGACAGAATCTAGAAATGGGACACACATGGGCTAGTTTCTTAGGTGTTTTGAAGTCCAATAATATAAAGTATTGGTACAAATGTGCTGTGACTAAAGAGCTAAACCAAGAAGACAGTGACAAATAACAGAGTGGCATACAAGATCAATCTTTTCATACTTTCCTCTCTGCTTTCTGCTTGTAATCTTTTGATTTGGATGTTATGATTTTTAGCAATGATCCTACACAAACTCCCTAACAAGGTGTAATCACAGCAAAAGCAAACAAAAACCAAAACAGCAACAAACAATCAAAAACTACATAAAAAAATAAGTTTTCAGGAGAGCGTCTCATTCCTTACTGGTACCACACAAGACAAAGAGACACTGTATTTATTCATTCAACAAATATACATTGATTAATTATTATGCACCATGCACTGGGTCAAGACATTGGGATAAACCAGATAACCATTGCTCCTGATACATGAATCTTGGTCCAGGTTGGGTTAGAGAGGAATCCAAAAACAACTACAATACACTGCAATTAATGCTGTGAAAGAGAAATCAAGCGTGACATAAGTACCCAAAGAAAAACACATGTCTGGATCAGTAGTTCTCAATCAGGGGTGATTTTTGTCTTCCCAGGGATGCCTGACAATGTGTGGAGGAATGTTTGATTGTCACAGCTGGGGGTGGGGGTAGGGATGTTACTTGCAGCTAATGGGTGGAGGCTGCAGGACAGCCCTCCACATCAAAGAGTGATTCATTCCGAAATGTTAATAGTGCTGAAGTGGGGAAATGCTGACCTAGATGTAAGGGGCTGAAGAAGACTTCATAGAGAAAGTGATGTTTAATCTGAGAGTTGACAGAAGAGTGGGTGTTAACGATCTATTGAATTTAGCAAGAAGGGGGTTGTTAGTGACCTTGACAGAGTGCAGTTGGAAATGGTTTGAGGAGAGAGTGGGAAGTGAGAACATGGAGAGCCAAAAACAAATCTTTTAAAAAGCTTGCCTGGGAAGGAAACAGACAGTGCAGAAGCCGGAGTGGGATGGGATGATGCTGATGCACAATTATGTTGCGTATGGTTTGGTTTTAAAAACGGGCAGGATTTGAACATGCATAATGTGGATGAGAAAGAACAAGTGGAGGAGGAGGTATTAAAAACAAAAGAGGAGCAGAGGGAAATTAATAGTGTGAGGCCTCCACATACCATACGATTCCATTGATAGGAAATACCTGAAGTAGACAGACCTTTAGAGACGGAAAGCAAATTAATGGTGCTAGGGCTGGGACTCGGGAGGAGGGGGGTGGGGTAATGAGGAGTAACTGCTAATAGATACACTTTACGGAGGGTGGGGAATGAAAATTTTCTAATATATATTGTAGTGATGGCTTTATAACTCCATGAATATATTAAAACCCATCAAATTGTAGGTTACAAACCTTTAAATAGGTTTGTTTTATGGTCTATGGATTATATTTTAATAAAGCTGCTACTAAAAATAGAATGAGAGTGTGGGGGTGGAGGGGATATAATTCCTCAGAGATGGGGAGAGGTGATTTTTATGTGAGAGAAGTGACAGTAAAGGAAGGGAGCACCTGATGGATCCAGGTGGAGACCCAGCCTTAAGGTGGCAGAAAGGTGAGAAAGTCTAATGACTCTTTTGTTTGTGAAGTGAATGTATAGAATCGATGACCAAGTGAGGGTGACTGAGGAGGTGGTGGGATGAAGATTGGAGAAGACTGTATGGTTCAGAAATAGCTGGCTCCGAAGGCCAGGTGTGGTGGCTCATGCCTGTAATCCCAGAACTTTGGGAGGCGGATATGGGTGGATCACCTGAGGTTGGGAGTTCAAGACCAGCCTGATCAACATGGAGAAACCCTGTCTCTATTAAAAATACAAAGTCAGCTGGGCATGGTGATGCATGCCTGTAATCCCAGCTACTTGGGAGGCTGAGGTAGGAGAATCACTTGAACCCAGGAGGCGGTGAGCCAAGATCGTGCCATTGCCCTCCAGCCTGGGCAACAAGAGTGAAAATCCATCAAAAAAAAGAGAGAGAAAGAGAGAAAGGGAGACAGAAAAAGAGAAAGAAAGAAAAAGAGAGAGAAAGAAAGAAGGAAATAAGGAAGGAAGGAGAGAGAGAGAGAGAGAGACAGAATTGGTCCCACAAAGAGTAGCAAGTGGTGAATAAGGAGTCAAAGATCTTGCCTGGGATTACCTAAAGACTGAATTTGGAGACCATGATCTTATAGTGGCCTTAATCTAGCAGACCATGTTATCATGTTACTAGGTTGGTGCAAAGGTAACTATGATTTTTGCCATTAAAAGTGCATTTACAGGCTGGGCGCGGTGGCTCATGCCTATAATCCCAGCACTTTGGGAGGCCGAGGTGGGTGGATCATGAGGTCAAGAGATCAAGAGCATCCCGGTCAACATGGTGAAACCCCGTCTCTACTAAAAATACAAAACTTAGCTGGGCATGGTGGTGTGCGCCTGTAGTCCCAGCTACTCGGGAGGCTGAGGCAGGAGAATTGCTTGAACCCAGGAGGTGGAGGTTGTGGTGAGCTGAGATTGCGCTGTTGCACTCCAGCCTGGGTAAGAAGAGTGAAACTCCAACTCAAAAAAAAAAAAAGGCGGGGGGACATTTACATTATTTATTTATTTATTTATTTATTTATTTTTTTGAGACGGAGTTTCACTCTTGCTACCCAGCATTTACATTATTTTTAATGGCAAAAGTCTCAGCTACCTTTGCATCGACCTAATAACATGCAAGACTTATAGACCTAGCATTTAAAGATCAGGCAGTAGCTATGAAGTACTCACACTCGAGGTCTCTACAAACCAGTGCCAAGTGATAGTGGGAGGGATATGCTGGGGAAAATGGCAAGGATGAGTTTGAAGTGGTAATCCACAAATTTAAACTACAGGGAAAACAGTTCTAAATTTCATTTGTAGAGTAGGCCAATTTCTTCTGGCATATTGTATATTTGATTATAGTTCAGATTTTTACCATGCATTACAATTGTACAATATGTTTGCATATTTTATTTTGTCTTACTTATATAATGTCTATGTCTCCTTGGGTTGCTATGACAAAAAAAAAAAAAAAAAAAAAAAACGGTTAACTACAGGGCTTATCAACAACAGTCATTTATTTCTCACAGTTCTGGAGGTGGGAAAGTTGAAGATCAGACTGCTGGCAGATGTGGTATCTGGTGAGGGCCTGTTTCCTGATACACAGATGGCAACTTCTCATTGATGGCAACTTCTCATTGAATCCACACATGATGGAAGGGGCAAGACAGATTTCGGAGACCTCTTTTATAAGGCACTATTCCCCTGTATGAATGCTCTGCCCTCGTGACCTAATCATCTCCCAGCAGTGCCATCTGATAAAAACAGATTGGTGATTTGATTTCAATATATAAATTGTGGGTGGACACAAACATTCAAACCAGAGTAAGTGATGTCTATTATGTTTTATGTATTTCATTTTAAAATACAAAAAAAAAAAAAGCTCTGATTTTTTACCTCTGAGCCTCTACTCTCCCCCCACACATTCTTGTTCACAGTGGACATTTAGTAGATGATATACAGCAGTTTTGCTAAATGGAGGTGACTTAAATAAGCTTAGAACTTAGTATCAAACTGTCTACATTTAAGTAGTAGTTATATCCCTTCAAGGGTGGAGATTAGGGCAAGTTACTTAATCACTCTTGACCTCGATTTCTTACTCTTTAAAACAAGGTTTGTCACCTATCCTGACCTTTGTTTATTCATAGGTGGTTTTTTTTTTTTTTTTTTGAGACGGAGTTTCGCTCTCGTTACCCAGGCTGGAGTGCAATGGCGCGATCTCGGCTCACTGCAACCTCCGCCTCCCGGGCTCAGGCAATTCTCCTGCCTCAGCCTCCTGAGTAGCTGGGATTACAGGCATGTGCCACCATGCCCAGCTAATTTTTTTTTTGCACTTTTTTTAGTAGAGACGGGGTTTCACCATGTTGACCAGGACGGTCTCGATCTCTCGACCTCATGATCCACCCGCCTCGGCCTCCCAAAGTGCTGGGATTACATTTTTTTTTTTTTTTTTATTAGAAGGATCGCTATTCAGAAGCAGGGGATAGATGCTTTTCTATCCTTCTCCCTAGCTGCTGCCTTACCATGTGGTCTATTCCTTCTGCTCTGGACACAGTATTTGGTCTTTGTTCTTCTTCATGATTATGCGAATCACCTGATAAACTAAAGGAGATATATTGTTTTTAACTAAAAAGAAATTGCTATACAGCATTAAGATACACATCAAGTGTACAAGTCCCAGCTGAGAACTTGTTAGATCATCAGGCTTTTCCCAAGGTCTTGCTCTATTTGAGATAATTAATGCACAGCTGTCATTGGCCCAGGACCAGGCCTCCAGCATGTAGCCAAGAAAAGGAAATCAGAAGCTGGTGCTTTGCTAGTGTGGTGATATATTAAGCTATACACCCTGATCTACACTTTTCTGGCCTTTCTTTATGTGTAGGCATGGAAAACACTCATTCAACATGGACCACATTCTTCACTGGTGAATCCAAGCATGTAATAAGATTGCTCTTTCATTAAAGGGAGAGCAAGATAAGGGAGCTGTGTTCAGCTAAGGGCATAACTTTGGAAGCAAGGCAAGGAAAGAGTTAGCTTCAGCCATCAGGATACTGTTTGGCATTTCAAGCAGGCAGGCTTGGTCTCTAATAGAGAGCCAAGAAGACATGTAGCAACCAAAGACAGCAGAGTGAAAGAGAGTAATATGTCACCATTGATTGTCTTTTATGGATGCTACTTTTCACTAAAAGCTAGAGTTATTTCCCTGGTGATAACAGCCAAGTTTGGGGAGTAATAGGGTAGATGTGTCTTTCTAGGCACTTAAAATGACTAATGACATTTTTTGTGTCTGCCTGTGTGGATGTGTGTGTGCACTAGAAAGTTCAAAGAGTCTTCATGGAATCAAGTATGTGAAAGCACTTTATAAAGGCAAAACATTATAAACTTCAGACAGACTATTTGTTTAATTGAATGAATCCTCCATACATCCACTTCACTTTCTTTATGCCATCCTCCTGTTCCTATGCTTAGCTAGTTGCCATAATCTTTTTTAATGTGTTAATTAATAACAGCTAGAGGCATAATCCCTTCCTGGGGTGTCAGGACATATATATATATATATATATATGCTCATTTAAGTATGATTTAAGTGTAATTACTATTCTTTTAAAATATAAAAATGATATATGCTTATAGAAATTGGAAAATGCATAAAATAATGAACAAAATTATATTATCTATAATGCCTCTGCATCAAGATAATTTATGTGTCATTGCTTTCAGCTCTTTTATTATACACACTAGGATACAAAACATATATATTTCATATATTGTAATCATCCTGCATGTTATTTTTGAATATTCCTTTTCCATTTAAGTTTAATGAAGAGTTTTATCTTGTGATTAAATGTTCTTCAAAAATACTTTAATAGATTCATAAGAGTTCATTATGCGAATTTAAAAACTACTGAAAACTATATTGCTCCCAATTTTCAACATTATTTTAAAAATCTAATTAATACATTTTGATCATAAAGTTTTTGGTTTATTTTGTTTTGTTTTCTTAGATTTCTACTTTTATTTTTAGGATCATACCTCAAAATAACATTATAAATTGACAGGTTGTCAATATGTCTACATATTTAGTAGAACTCTCTTGAAGGTACAAATGACTTAATAAGGAATGTAAAATTTTAGACATTTTGCCAAGAGCAGCAGAAGGATGATGTGTGGTACTGCTGATCTCCCATACTGATCAAGTCACATGCTGCCCACTAAATAAAGCATATTCTGCATCCTTAGCATAATCTAAGTATAAATGACTTAATTGAAAATTTTGTTCTTTAATAACTCTGTATTTCCTTGGTATGGTTTCAAGTCTTCTCAATCAGCAAGTTCACTTTGGATAAATTATTATAGGAACCTGGCTTATATATCAACACACACATTGCTCTATCCTCTTTCTAAGACATTCAATCCTTCTACTACTAGGAGTGTATGAACTTGTATTCTTTACTGTTTGTAGGTTGCCCTGTATACTTTCAGACTTAGAGCTCCTAAAGGTGATAGGATATGTTACTTGTTTGTTATGATAGCCTCTGGCTGGGTCTCGAAGCTACATATCAACAGAGTAAATACTATTTTAAAATATCTCCATACTGTATCTGTATTTGCTATTATATTGATGACTTTCAATTGTTCAAGCTTAAAGAGCTTAACGACCCCCATGTGCTCCTGAACCATCCATGTCTTCCACATATACATTGTTTGATAAAACATAAAACTAAATAAATAAAGATGTGGGAAAATGAGAATACTGGCATTCTTGGCCTGTTATGTCAGATGACCCTACCAAGGTAACTATTAGGGCTGGCTGACATTTTTCCTTCTCCTAAGCTGGTTCTGCTACTGAACTCAGCAGGCGAATCATGCTTTACCTATCCATGCAGAAGTAAAATGTCATTAAAATGATTGATGGGGTATACGTACCTCAAACATGACAGTAGTGATGGTTTCCCCGTGTGACATGTTGCACCTGAAATAATTTTGAGATTGTTTCTCTATTGTCAATAGAATCCTGACTTATATTTCACTGTCTGGTTAGCTTATTACAGGGACCTTGAACAATTCTCTAATTTTAGTCAGTTACAGCACCGTTTCCCTGATGAACCATTGGATTGATGCAGGAGGATGTAATTATGTCAAATTGAGACAGCAAAGGCCCCAAATGAATCGGCAGCTTATTCAACTTTTATGGGTACAGGGCAGCTTCTTTTGTGTTTTCCTGGCCATTTGAATTCTGCTGTTTGCAGGTCTCTCCAGCTTTGATTCTTTGATTCAGTGTATATGCCTGCTCTGCTTTTGTTAACTCAGTGCCTGCTGGTCCTTGCCTTGTCTCAGTCTTCAGAATATGGATCTGAAGACTGGATCACAAAGGCAGGTCATGCTGAGACTGGGGAGGCATATCTGATCTCTGGGTTTGAGTCCCGGTTAGTAACAGAAGGACTTTAGAACAGCACTAAAATCTCATTCATGGCATGAATCAAAGTCGGAGTTGAGTCATAGTTAGACATTGAATCAGAGTGTCAGATGTGACAAATCTGAGCAAGGCTGTGCATGAGAGGATGAGCTTTCTTGAGCAAAGGAGGAGTCTAAATGTGAGGGTAGACAAAGAAGTAAATATGCTGAAATGAGGGAGAGCCCAGGGGCAGGTTTAAACCATTATTCTTGGACTGTACCTTGCTGTGGTACAACAACTGGTAAATTTTGACTTCCCTTGCTCTGCTAAAGTTCCTAGTTGGTCTTTAAGGCACGCTGTTTTGAAACCAGTGCCTGTCAATCCTAAGTCTAGTAGTTCCACTAAGATTCAATAGCAGAATCAAACTAGCCACATGGTTTCAGTAGAAGACAGAAGGCTGTAGTGAAAATTAAAATAGAGGCTATTTCAAGTTAAAGGCTATTCCTGGGCTGGTTGCTGCAGATGTTGTGGGTCTACTGTCATATGCCATTTAACCATTGTCCATTTGTATATTCAGTCTCTCAACATACACATAGTCTAAATTCTTGTCAGGCAATTGTGGTGGATTCATATCTTCATATGAATTAATTTCAGTTAAACTACTTCAGTGCTAGGGGCAATACCTCTCTTCAAAGGAGTTTATAATCTAGTTGGAAGAATAAATAAGCATTACACAGTAAATTCCACAAACAAAATGCTTTAGGAATCCAAATATGGATTATCATTCCTAGTTCTGTTGTGTGGATAACTTAAAAAGGGCTTCATATGGCAGATAGCACTTGACATGAGCCTTTAAGAATATGAAAATAGCTCTTTAAAATGGGGTGTGGAAAGAATTGGAGGGATGGCCCTAAAGAGAACAGTGGAGTAGGAAAGTAGGAATGCAAGGACAAATTAACCAACTCTACTAAGTTGTATTGATCTGAGCAACTCTGTTTTGAATCACGTTATTGATTCCTAACTCCTACCGTGCAGGCTTTCTTATTCTGGATTCCATTCCCTCTTTATGTTGTTCTGTTCTGATCCCAGCCATTACCTTCCACTTTTTGTACGAAAATGTGCTAAGTCTCCAGTTATGTAATACTGCTTAGATGTAGTCTTACCAAACTATTCCCAGAAAGAACCTGAAGATTTTCAAAGCATTCCACTAGTGTGAGAGTCTGGAACTCTAAAAGTCCAGATAGTGAATATTTTTGGCTTTACAGGTTATACAGACTCTGTTGCAACTACTTAACTTTGCCATTGCAGCAGAAAAGCTATAAAGAATTGGTGCAAACAGAGTTGGCCTCATAGTGGGCTGAATTTGGCTCACTGCCTGGGCTGTTTGCTGACCCATCTATTAGTGGATGGATGTTTCTGAAAAGAGATTGGGTTTGTTAAAGAAGATGTGGGCATTGAGATAACGCCAAAGCACTGGAGACGTTTGAGAAAGATCTTAAATATATATACTGCTCGTTTTCATAGACCCTTATCTCTGTACTTTTTTTCTTATTCAGAGAAAAAAGGTTAGAATATTTTTTTCTCTTGTGAGACATAAATTTAATTTAGTTATAATACATTTAACAAATATTTACTGGGCCTCGACTGCTATTGTGGTTAGCAAGAAGAGTAAGTCTTGATTCTTTATACATTTATACCTTATAGATTATAATCTTATAGATTATAATCTTATAGATTAACAGTAGAATAAGGTAAGCACTAAGATAGAAGTACACACACAATTTAAGGATATTTACCGTAAGAAGGGTTATGCAGATGGACCACACCATTCTTTTCCTTCATTGAGCACTTGAGCTGCAATTCAAAGTCTAGGTAAAATTAATGAGTGAAAACATGAAATACTAAAAATTTAGGCAAGAAAATTAAGACGTGGGAAACAGTATATAGTCTGCTTTAAATTCTACTCAGATTTCTAAATCTATCATGTCCCAACTTTCCTTTTGATTTTTCCCTGGACTTAAGTTCTCCTTTTTAACTAAAATACTTAATATTTACGTATATTTGTATCAAACTGTTCCCAGAAAAGATCCAATGAAAACCACCATCTCATCATTTGCTCACCTTAGAAGACTACTAGTATGTCTTTTATTTCAACTCATCAATTTATTTTACTTGCATTCAAAATATGTTTTTAATTCTTCTACCTTTCTCCATCTGCATTTCCACCAAGTAGTTCTGAGCATAGGACTTGCATGCATGCCCGTATTCTTGAACTAGTCTTCTAATGATTCTTACCACTTCCATTCGTGGTCTGTTCTGATCTCTTCCTCACATAATTGTCAGAGTAATATTTCTTAAAATCATAAAACGGACTGTTTTAATGCCCAACTTGAAACCCTTTAGGAGCTTCCAATTATGTTCAGGCAAACAACCAGACTTTCAGTTCTGCAAATCTTAAGCAGTCTTCCCTGCCCTCCAAGGTATTCTTTCCTTCCTTTGGAGAACTTTCATTCTCACTCTGCTTGGTTGATTCCTTGGCTTCTTTCAGATCTTAGGTTATTTTTTTAACCCTTTAGGGACTCCTTCTCTGATTGTCCTATCATAAAAGATTGCTTGTTCATGGATTTCATGACAATACAAATTGCTTAACTCCTCTGTTGGCCTGAATCTCTGAAGGCAGAAATAGGTTATTTGGTTCACTGTAGATATACAGCACCTAGTAGTATAGTGCCAGCCAGTATTGTATTTACTCAGTTATTCAATAGCTGTTTCTTGAGAACAGTCAGGATAGTTACAAATGCAGTTTGGGAGTGTGAGGTATTCAGGAGTGATTGATGCAAGTTAGGCCATACCTGGATAGAGGTGATTGATGGTTGAGATTACAAAAGTGGATGAGATTTTCAAAGATAAGAAATGTTGGGAAATAATTTAGAATGCATTAGGTAACTTATAATAAATTAACCATTTTTTATTTCTGTATTTTTTTGTCTCTAAAGTATGTATAATAATATGCCCTCTATGTATGTTTAGTATCTTGTCTCTAATGTATGCATAATATTAGTAACTTAGGTAAGTAAGGCACCTTTATAGGACCTGACATGTTAAATACTCTCCGAGGACCTGACATATAGTAGAGTCTCAATAAACATCATTTCCTTGTCCTTTCTCATTCTAAACTACTGCACTCCCATGAAATATAAAATAAATAAGTGTAAGATAGCATGTATGTTGTTTAAAAATAATGAAATCTCCTTCAACAAACATTCAACAAACACTATGAATATCAGGTTTGATGCCAACTGTTGAGAGTATTTTTAAAAAGGAGTGAATGGTTTGGAGAGGCATACAGTCTTTGGAGATAAATGAAACGGGTGACTAAAATATAGTTAGCATAGAGATAAGGGTGCAGTGATTTGCTCTTTTTAAGAACTTGGATATTTCAGTGGGATTCAGCGTGGTCTTGGCAAGTTCTTGAATCTCTCCTTAGGCATTTACTAGGATGCAATATGGGACAGTTTACTTAACTCCTCTGAATGTCATCCCTTACCCTTAAAGATAAGAATCACCTTTCAAGGTTATTATTAGGTGTCACATCGATTAAGGCAAATGGCTTGATATGCTCTAAAGCACTTTAAGTGAGGATCTACCATGGTGAGTCAAAGGGAATCTTCTGAAACAAAGCAACTGCAATTGGTAAAAGACTTATCAAATAGTGTCAGCCCAACAGGAATTACAGACCTATTCTCACCTATCCCTATTACCCAAGGTTCCCACCATCATGAGAATACTTAGTCATAGATAAAATCAGTTTTCATGAACTGAAACTCTTAATTAAATGGAATCTTTAGGCATGCTACTCTTTAGAGGATGAAGATAAGAAAACAAACTGATAACAGGGAATCAGTAAGAAAAATAACTGCAGGCTATGTCTTGGAGTTAGTACACATTTCAGATCAATCTTTCCTATCTTTTTTGCTTACTTTCTATGCTACACACAGCGAGCATATTTAGAATGATGAACCTGAGGTACATAAAAGCATCATCGAAGAACATTTCTTCATTGTCCATTATACATACTCTATAGCAAAGGCTGGAAAATGGGTGGTTATATTTAGCACAGACTTCTGAAAAATACAGTCTAGAAAAATACTATCCTAATCAACTTTTAGCTAAAAACTTATTTATCATCCACTTAATATTAAAGGTAAAAAGTTTTAACAGATTAATTTTAGACAGCTTGGAAAGGAAAACAAATCTACATCACTTGATTCCAAATTAAATCTCCTTTTTTTTTAATGCCAGCAGGTTTTTAAAATACATACATTTTAATATTAAAAATATCATTTAAATAAGTTACTATTTAAGTATTATTTCTGGGTAAGATTGTTAGATTGAACATCTTTGACAAATGAATGATAGAGCAATCTTGAAGCAATATATAACTTTATTTTGAAAATCTGGCTCATGTCACTGAAATTTCTTGGCTACCTCTTATATTTTCACATGTCAATCACATAATAATGTTCATTGAATATTTCTTTTCTTATTTCATGCTTCCTATTTTTTAAACATAATAATGCTCTTCATCATTACCAAGTCCAGTTTGAAAGTTTTTGTGAAAGATATGTATTTAGAGCAAAAAGAATCCTGAATTTGTCGACTTTCTAATTGAATTAATATTAAGTGAATTTCTATTTTGTGGAAACATATCAGCAAAATTCAGCCAGTTATTCCAGCAGGTGGCTCCCTAGCACTGCCTGCTGATTTATGACTCTGTGTTTAAAGGATTGTCAGCATAAGCAATGAAAATTCAAATGTAGAATTTTAAATGTGTAAGTGTTCTCCTGCCTTTCAGATTCTAATGAAATGCACCCCAATGCCAGTGTGCCACATGGTTTCACTGTTGATACAGTCTCTTCATTTAAGAAGCAAATGACACAAAGAAGTTTGCTAATAAATTCAACAAAATTATAACAAAATAGCTACCTTTGTGATTGTTTAACAGGACTTAATTGACTGTATATGTTGCAAAAATGGGGATAACAAATGGCCTGGAAATTGCATCCCTCCTGATTGCTTATTGCAGGAGCAAAAGATTCTCTCAGTAGTGTGCATTGTTGTGAATGATTAAGAGGAAAAGAGAAGTGAGGGAACCAAGGTTAGAGACTGCCTGTTACTTCTGATGAATATTTTTCTGTCTCTGCTCTAATCCCTTAATAAAGAAATTTATAGATAATATAATGCACTTGTACTTTGATAATTTCCTCATTATTTCATTAGAGGCAATGTTGCAAAGTAGAAAGAGTCAGAAGAGCAAAGATAAGAATTTCATTTCAGGTCTAACAATTATTAGCTATGTAACCTGGGGCAACCTACTGAACTTGGCTTTTCATTTGCAAGTGGAGTTGGCAAATATCCATCTAGAGAAAAATCAGAGACAAGTTCTGTAAAATTCTTGGAAAATGCTAGATTCTCAACACATTATACTTACTATTTTCATAAGCAATCATTTAATCCTCGCCACAATCACATTTTTCTGCAATATATTGTTCTTTTAACTAGCTTTGCAGAGGCAAACATTATTAATTCCATTTACTGATGACAAAAAATAAAAAAGATTCACATGGTTCAAAAGAATTCCTTCTAATAACACAACCAGTTTGTCTGTGGTCCATTATTATGTTACTGTCAAACAGAAATCAGCAAATCTGGAGATAAATACTAGGTTGACTAGTATGTTTTCAATCTATGAAATTGTTTCTTTTTTCATCTCAATGGCAAGCAGTCGTAGGGATATTTAAGAAAATAAATTTTAGCTTTGAGGGAACAAAGAAATTAACACAAACAATTGCTCAGATTGACACGTTTTTAGAACTCTCATTTTTTAAATTTGTTACCATTTTTTTGAAGGCAGCAACAATCATTGTTGAGACAATCCAGGCAGGAGCTACATAGGAAAGTTCAGCCTCAATATTATAACACTCTAGGTAGAAGATTTTATGCTATGATTTTTCTCTTAAATAGCAGCTTTTTGATACATAAATATAATCAGATGTAAGTCAGCAACTCCTTTTTAAAAAGTTCTATATTCATGTGTATGAAGAATTTTCTTAATCACCATTTTGTCAACTAAAGTATTTCATTTTCTGTTTTTTCCTCTTTAACTTTTTCACTTCTGAAAATTATTTTTTAAATAATAAGTTTAAAATTGGCAAATGAAAGAAAATAGACTGGGAAGTCAGGAGAACATTTAAAAAAGCTTTTTATTATGAAAAACTTCAAATGTGCAGTACTAGAGAGAAGATAAAAATAAACTGCCATGTACTCTTTATGTCTTCAACATTTATCATTATTTTATCAATCTTCTTTCTTTATTGGTTATAGTTTAATTAAGCCTACTGTACATTTTTTATAGAGTATTTCAATGTGCAAGTCAACATATGATCAATGATAGTAACACAAATAGAAAGCTGTCTTGTGTTCTCAGATTATTTGTACTAAATACCTTGAATTCATTGTGAATCTTCTTCACAGTTTTTTGCCTCAAATGGAGGAGATATTCAGACCCTGTATTTTTCATTATAATAATCTTTGCCTCATACAATTAATCCTAATATGTTTCTCCTTCTAGTATCACATGCTTCTTAAAGTCTTGTTTTAAGTAGAAGGGTTGTATTGTTAATTCAGAGTAATATTGTATATTTTCAGAAAGATACACACACACACACACACACACACACACACACACACACACACACATATATATATATATATATATATATATATATATATATATATATATATGGAAACATTTCAGAGCCAATAGTCCATACTGGATAAAAGCTGCTTCTTACTCATGAGGCTAATGCTAAATGTATGTTAATAATTTAT
The DNA here is from genome assembly GCF_048565385.1 of Saimiri boliviensis. Taxonomy (NCBI): domain Eukaryota; kingdom Metazoa; phylum Chordata; class Mammalia; order Primates; family Cebidae; genus Saimiri; species Saimiri boliviensis. Next base: position 37,531,974 of record NC_133465.1, read on the forward strand.
CTTTTTGCTGCACTTAATAGCAACAAGTTTCTTTTATAACTGAATGCTATGTATGGAAACATTTTTGTCCTGCTACTTAGTACCTTAAGGAAAACAAGGAGTTGTTATCCCTTTGTATTACTAGTGGTGATAACAATATTTCTTATTTATGTTGAGGCAAAGTAGTATAATGAGTTACAATTGGGTTTCGTTACATGGTTTTGCAACTAAGCTCTTACCTATTTACTATTGTGTTTAAGGTCTTCAGTCTTCCTTGTTTTATTTTGACTGCCTGTGTATAATGACATACTCATTACTGTATGATATGTAATATGAAATATTACATATACTTATATCTAATATACATTTATATAAAGATAAATATATATTTATATATGTATGTTATTTATATGTTTTATTTTTAGACTGTAAGGTACATACAGTAATGGGCATATCATATATATACACACACATATCATATATTTTTATATATATATATATACACACACATATATTAAAATTTAGTTTCATATATATATGAAAGCTCTTAGGTCCAATCTAAATTAGGAAGAAGATAGCAAAGGAACTGTACCTGTTGCTTTTGAATAAAAAATAATGATCTAACTCTGGATTTAAAGGGATAAATCAGAACAACTTACCCAGACCAAAACAAGGAAAGCACCAAAATCATAATTTGGAAAAGAATTGGAATTTTTTTGAAGGGCTTCTGTAGAATTTTTCCAGTAGTATTTTTTTTACTAAAATATAACCTATGTGAAACAAAAACATTTATATTCAAGTAGAAGTTGAAGCTGTCTAGTAGAAGCTGGGGCCTTTTTTTTAACCTAATCAGAGTATTTGGCATAAATTTTTCCATGGATTTTTTGAAGGTAGACATTATTATCATCAATTTACTTTTTAAATGTAATACTAAGTCACCACAAAGGGAAGTCCTTAATGCTACTTTTTAAAAGGAGTGCATCTAAATTTAACTAATTTCCAGTAAAATGTTCACAAGAAGCTGCGCAGATCAAATCACTGATCCAAAGCATCTCAGTTGCTTAGTATGTATCAGTCCTCTGATTTATATTACATGGCATCAGAAACAAGGAAGCTTATACTCAGGCTTTACTTTATGTGTGAAGAAAAATAGTAAAGCAGGAAAGAAGTGTTTCATGTGAGCTATACACTCCAGTGTGAAGAAAAGTTGTAGTTTTTTCAAAAACTTAACTCTTTGAGCTTAGGATCAGGACTTCGTCAAAGTAACTTGTTGTTCTTTTAATGATATCAAATTTTGCTTTATTAAATAAACGGATTTAATTCTAGAGCATCGAAGTTAATGCTTAAATGAGAAGAACCACGTGGAAAATAAATAAACACCAGAATAAAAATGTTATAACTTTCCTGCTTTGATGAACTTTCTTCATTTTTATTCCACATATATCTTTGCATTCCCTATTTCTGATCTTGTTTCCAAACCATTCTCTGGTTTCAAATGTTTCCAAACCATTCTCTGGTTTCAAATGCTTGACATTTAAGTTTTAGTTCCGTGTACTTTGAGGAGAAGATACTAAAGTCATGCAATGGTAGCATCTGTATATCTTCTTGAAAGCATGGTTATTGTTACCAGGTAAATAGTTCATTTGTCTAGAAGCTATTCAATGTCTGTCTTCTATAGGCTAATTAATATTACACACCTATTAGAATGGCGATCATTAAAAAATCTGGAGACAACCGATGCTGGAGAGGGTGTGGAGAAATAGGAACACTTTTACACTGTTGGTGGGAATGTAAATTAATTCAACCATTGTGGAAGACAGTGTGGCAATTCCTCAAGGACCTAAAAATAGAAATCCCATTTGACCCAGCAATCCCATTACTGGGTATATATCCAAAGGATTATAAATCATTCTACTATAAGGACACGTGCACACAAATGTTCATTGCAGCACTGTTTACAATAGCAAAGACCTGGGACCAACCCAAATGCCCAACGATGATAGACTGGATAGGGAAAATATAGTACATATACACCATGGAATATTACGCAGCCATCAAAAACGATGAGTTCACGTACTTTGCAGGGACATGGATGAAGCTGCAAACCAACATTCTCAGCAAACTGACACAAGAGCAGAAAATCAAACACCACATATTCTCACTCATAGGTGGGTGTTGAACAATGAGAACACATGGACACTGGGAGGGGAGCACTACACACTGGGGTCCTTTCGGGGGAAATGGAGGAGGGATGGGGGGGTGGGGAGGTGGGAAGAGATAGCATGGGGAGAAATGACAGATACAGGTGAGGGGACGGAAGGCAGCAAACCACACTGCCATGTGTGTACCTATGCAAAAATCTTGCATGTTTTTCACATGTACCCCAAAACCTAAAATGCAATAAAAATAAATAAATAAATAAATAAATAAATAAATAAATATTACACCTATTGTAACATTGTTTTCTCAATTTACTATACCATGCAAAGTTACTAATCTTAATTTTTTATTCATGCAAGAAATATTTATTTAGCAACTGCTATGAGTCAAGCAATGTTTTAGGGGTTGGAAAATCATAACTTCAATGAAATATCAAGGACTTGGGTTTGGATGTCATACAACTTAATGGTAAAATTGGTAGCTGTGTAATTTGATGCCAGTGACAACTTTTCCAAGTCATTTTGAATTTCCTCGTGTAAAATATCAATGTAATAGTTTCCCTTTCAATAGATTCTTGTAAGGATTAAATAAAATAATTTATAAAAAAAAATTATGATCATAAAAAGCACATAGTGAAGACCAATGTCTCAGTGACATTGGTTCCCTTTGCCGCTTCCACAGGCCACATGTGTTAGATTTTGAGATTGTGACATATTTTCCAGAGAGAGAGTTCTAGAGTTACAGATAATTAGGATACAATGTGAAAAATATCCCAATAGAGGTATAGATATGCAATGTGCTATGGAGAATATAAAGAGATGGCTCCTTCTTGAAAGAACCGGAAGAGATATGCCAAACAAAGATTTCAAGTAGAGGATATGGAAGGTTATCTGTTATTCTGAGTTACCATTATTACACTTTGTACATAATTCTATGGCAGCACTTTCCCATGCCATGTAGTGTGTTTCTAAATATACTTATCTCCCTTTTATCTGTTCACTTCCTTAAGGTATTCAATCTGGATATTAGTTTTAATATTTCTAGCACCTGGCATACTACATGGCACATAACTTATATTGTCAAATATTCTGTCATAGAGATAACTCTCCCAAAACATGAAGGTCAGAAGATACAGGTTATATTTATGATAGCATTCTTAGCCAAGTAGTAAGAGTAGACGCCAACTGGGGAAGGTCATGACTGCCATACTAAGAATTTAAAATCAGTCTTGCAGGTATTGAGTAGCCATTGACAATTCTTAATGGGGGGGGGGAACTAAAGCTTTAATAAGCAAAGAGTAGAAAATACAATTTTCCATTTTATTAAATTAATACTTTATTAAATTTAAGAAAATATGGGATCAATTTACAAAGCTCTGCTTTTTAGTTATTATTATTTTTTAAAAACATTGTTAAAGTGCCTAAATCATGTTTAGTTGTGTTACTTTGCATCCAAATCTAGGGTGGCTGGCTTGGACGAAATTATTTGTATATAAATATAATATTGATTTTTTAAAATATGGGACAAGCATAACTGATGCAGAAGCGCAGAATCAAATTGGAATCTAATTAGAAGGCAAAGAGTAAAAATCAAAATGCACATTTGCAATTATATCCAAAGTGTACTTTAATTACAATCTTGGCTCACATCAGACTACCATCATGATAATTTGGTCCCTGGACCCTAGATTCATCTGATGTTCTCAGGGTACATGTAACTAACACAACTGAAAAATACCTGTGAAAGATCTAGCAATCTTTTCAGTTTAATAAGAATTTTAGGAATACGTATTTCTGCTTGTTTCTTAAAGAGCAAAAAATTGGCGGAATTCCTCTTTTCTAGAAAAAATTGTTATTTTTTATTCTATTGTGGCAGACTGAATGTTGATGTATATATACCAATTGTTCTTATTTTGGTATTATTAATACTATCTTTGCAGCTGTTTGTTGCCTCTAAAATTTTAAACATCTATGCATTCACAGTGAATGGGACAGTTTTATAGACCTTAGTGTCCACAATTAGAAAAAGTCACATATTAAATTAAGTATGGTTATTTATTTATAACCAGATCAGTTACAGAGAACTCGTATCTGTAATCCCAGCACTTTCGGAGGCTGAGATGAGCAGATCATTTGAGGTAAGGAGCTCCAGATCAGCCTGACCAACATGGTGAAACCCTCATCTCTACTGAAAAAAAAAAAAAAAGAAGAAGAAGAAAATTAGCGGGTGTCATGGTGCACACCTGTAATCTCAGCTACTCTGGAGGCTGAGGCAGGAGAATCTCTTGAACCCGTCAGTGAAGGTTGCAGTGAGATAAGATTGCACCACTGTAGTCCAGCCTGGGTGACAGAACGAGACACTGTCACACACACACACACACACACACACACACACACACACACACACACGGGAGAGAGAGAGCAACTTAGTGCTGTACAAAGCACTCAGAGAAAGGGATTATTAAAATGCTATGACATTCTTTTTCTTCTATGGCTAGTCACTTGCAGGATTTTAAAAGCATGAGACTTTCAAGAATTAATATAAGACTGAGAAAGGGAAATTGATGTTGCTTTAATGCAGATTTTTAAAAAATCACTTAAATGAAATAGAAAGTTCTGAAAGATTGGTTTCGAAACAAGTGGGCCAATTTGAGAATGGTACAATGGACAAAGTATGCATATTTGTAGGTTTAGAAATATGCCCTTACATAATGATAGACTCAGAAGCAATAGTTGAGGCCAAGTTCAAATTCCTAATTAATATAAGCATTGCATCTAGAGTCATTATGACTCTACATTTGGACATTCTATATTTGACAATGATGAAGGAATTCCCTTCCACCACAGCATGGGGAAGCTTATTTCATATTTGGAAAAGTCAAGCTGTGACAAAAGTTATTTTACAATCTGAAGGACACACATCGAGTCCACAACAGTGGTTACTTTTGGCCAAAGGTACTACAAGGGTAGGGATTGAGCATAGTATTTAAAAGGGACTTTTGTTTTAACTGAAATGTTTAATCTTTTAAATTTACTGCTTTTATGTGTTAATTATCTAATTAAAATATATTTTATATAGGTGATTTTTTTCTGCTAATCAAAACTATTCTCCATTGAGTTTCTACAGTTTTATTTAAAAACAAAAATAAGTACATGCCCATTTTATTTTTAAAATTTTTTGCAGTTTAAAATTTTTAATTTATTGTAGGTATATTGTAGTTTTGTGTGTGTGTGTATGTGTGTATGTGTGTATATATATATACACATACACATATATATACACACATACAACTATATGGGGTGCATGTGATGTTTTGATAGAAGTATATACTGTGTAATGATCCAATCAGGGTAATTGGGGTAACCATCACCCCAAGCATTTATTATTTCTTTGTGTTAAGAACATTCATTTCTACTCTTTTAGATATTTCAAAATATGGAATAAATTATTATTAACTATAGTTACTATATTGTGCTACTAAATAGTAGGTACTACTTATTCCAACTGTATTTTTGTACCCATCAAGCATTCCCACTTTATCCTCTGCCTCCCTGCCACCCTTCCGTGTCTCTGGTGACCATCATTCTAATCTCTATCTCTGTGAGTCCAATTTTTAAAGTTTTTAACTCCCACATGAGTGAATAAATAAAGTCACTAAATCTTTTTTACATAAAACCTGCTACCAAAGCGTGTTTTCTTAAACTTACTATGTAAGAATCCTTGGATTATTTTCATATACATTAACAGTTCCTTTGTTGATTCTGGTCGATTCTGTTGATTTTAACCATTCTAGAATATCACTCTAACAAATCTTTCCAGTCTTTGATATCAAACTTCATATTAAAAGTTGATATGCGATTTTTGAAAATTATTTATCTCATCAAATCAGTGGTTAAGAGGTACTCAACAGAAGCAGAAAAAAATGCAGTGCTATAGTATAAGCTTTATTCAATATGATAGGTACCCATTAATCTATGCTTAAGTAATCTCTTAATGTTACTATTAGTTAATATGTATTCATTTTATTCAAAAAGTGTCATATCATACTTTGTTGAAATCAATACATCCCATTGGCTGTATTTTGTTGATGGGCAACATTAAAAACTTGTCAGAGAAAGAATATTATGTTATTTTGTAATCACTTCCTCCCAAGGAAATGTTGGTTGTCAATAATCCTCCCTATCGATCCTACATGGTTATTGCCCATTGAAATAATAATCAGTTTTTAAATTTATTAAAGATGTAAATTTCCAGAATGTATCATTTTGGAAATTAAAATATGGATCTGTCATTGATTATAATGTGATTTGTATTTTCAACCTTTCTCCAATAATAATGGAAGTGGACGTGAAATTAAACCTTTAAATGCCAACATCATTTTGAAAAGCAATTTGATAAGACTGGAAAGTATGAACTCACTTAAAGCAGGCAGGTGATTTCTTATGACTTCCCAACTTACTTTCAGCTAGAATATTCTCTTTCTGATGTTTACTCTTTTTACTCCTGTTAAAAAAAAAGCTAGGCTGTTGCAGGTGATAAAACTTCAAAGAGAAACTACTGACGTGGATGGTGTACAGATCTTATTTTGAACTTAGTTTTAAATTAGATTTCAGATTTCATTGGAGGCCAGAGAATTTGAGGAAATGGGACACATTTAAGACAAACATATTTCGTCTGTGAACAATCTGCAACTTTAAATATCATAAGACAATTATGAAGGATGTTGAGAGCAATGAAACAGAATAAGCTGTTTGTTTTGATAGTGGTTATGAAATCAGGAAAGAGGCACTAAGAATGTAGAAATAGAGAATAATGTAAAAGGATTAAGATTGATTCATTGATCAAGAAATACGTTGAATAAGTTGGCAAGAAAAATCAAGAGTGAATTATTTAAACAAAATTTTTCCAAATTAAAACTTTCCTTTGAACTTTGGGAAATGTTTTGGTAAATAAGAGTTTTAAACTATGCATGGGAATTTGTATTGGCAGAAAAATAAACTACATATGAACAAGTCAGATAACAGTGAATATAATCCTGACCCCAAACAAATAAAAGTTCAATGACTGTGGATAATACCAGATTATGATTGGCTAAACACAGTGAACAACTGAAAAGTATTTTCTTTTTTTTTACAAACAATTTTATGTCATTTATTCAGTTTACTATACTTTACATTAGAAATATCCACTCTGCTAAAGTATTTTTATTATTTAGAGACTAACCATCCTGAAAACTTCTTTCTTTGTGATTTTGAACAATATTTCTTCATTAAGAATAGAATTCACACTCATATTCATATTTGTATAAAAATGAAGCCTGGAAGGGTAGACCCAAACACGATAAGTGTGTGAAGGATTTTCTAAAAAAAAGTTCTAAGAAACATTTTTATTTGTTAGAATATTATGGATTGTATTTTAAGATGTGTTTTTCCCTTACATCTACTTTTCAGTATCATGCACAATAAATTTTTGTAAGGTGTAAGAAATATATTTGTTTATACCACATTTCTTGCTTATCTCTAAGTGAATCTGGCAAAGCTGAAGATATACATAATAAAACTGCCAAATAAATCATAGAATATTAAAATATGTGGAGAGAGGGAAATAAATGTGCTAAACTTAAACAGTAATTGAGGATTCAAATAACTTACTGGTCTCCTGGAAGTCTTCTGGAACATCTGTCTCACCCAAAGTCAAGTTTCATGCAATGTTAAAATATCAAGATATTTAAAGCAGATGGTTATCTACTGTGGAGACTGGGCTTATGTTGACCAAATAAAATAAATTAGTGCTAGCATTTCTTGCAAAAGTCTCTAATGTAAAGACAGGGTGACTATTTTGTCTAAATAATCTGCAGTTATTATGTATACATGAGATAATTACCTTCCTACCTTTGCCAGCATTGAAAGAGTCTTACTTTTTCTAATCTTATTATTAAGGCCTCTTGCTGAGAAGGCTCACCCTCCAATCTCTGACCCTTGAGTTGCCACTGAATGGAAAAGCTGACAAGGCTAAATCTCTTGAACAAAAAGAGAAGGAGAACTTAATTTCCTGAACTTAATACTGAGAATTCAAACCAGAGTTTGAGAGAATAGCTTGACGGTGTCCTTGGTAAGAATACCCTGTTAACATTTGAAAAAAGCAGAAACAAAAATAAATGCAGTCCTGAATTTTCCAGTTCTATTCATAACAGAGATTCAGAGAATGACATATCAGCTAGAATAGAAGCTTGCACTATGACCATCAGTATCCTAATACTTTTTTGAGCTGCCCTATAGAGCCTGTCACATTGTGACAGATTTTTATTTTAAAGTGAACAATAAATGCTATCAATAGGAAAAGATAAGAAAAATAAGACACAAAGAAGTTGGCTGGTTCTGCGTGTTAATACCTTCTACTTGCATAGCATTTTATTTAAAAAATGCTTCTGCATAACAATTTTCAGCGTTGTTCATCTTGCATGGAACCTTGTATGTTGCAATTTCTGTACCTAAACCGTAACTGGGAATGAGCTCTAAAAATCACTGCTGTAGGCAGCCACTTAAACATGATAGCCTTGTTTAAGTAAGATTTTTTTTTTCAATTTATACTTTCTATTCCTTACTTTGAATTATTTTGTCATAAACTAGACTATGGGTCAATGGGAAGACTGAGAGTTTGGGTAAGTGAGCAACAAGATCTGGTTCAGTGTCTACAAGGTGCCAGGTATTATTCGAGGTGCTGAGGCGTAGTGGGCAGTTTCAAAACGAATCTCCAAGATTCCTTGAATGTTATCTTGTACATGATAAGTGGAATGAATGAATGGATGGATCAGTGGATTGATACTATTGCTTTAATCTGGTTTTCTTATTTTCTTCCCATGGCTTTGTGTCTAAATGATCTCTTCCTAGGCCTTTAGGATGACCCTTTTAGATCAAGATTACCTCAGCTTCCACTGGAAACTTCTTTTTTTCTGTGGTCCTCTGCTTATTAGCATAGGATCCTTTATTTCCAAGCCCAGTTCAGGCTTTCCTACATCATCACCCAAAACACACACAGACCTTGCTTCCACTTTTCTGCGAGTGGAAGATCTGGTAATCTCTCAAGACAATCAGTTTTGTAAAGAGAAGAATGAATATAGAACCAAGCTAGAGGATGGCAAAAATGGACATCTACAGTGGATACAGTGGCTTACACCTGTAATCCCAGCACTTTCAGAGGCTGAGGCAAGAGGATTGCTTGGGCCCAAGAGTTCAAGTGGGCAGTGAATTACAATGGCATCACTGCACTCCAGTCTGGTGACAGAGTAAGACTCTGTCTCAAAATGAGAGAGAAGGAAGGAAGGAAAGGAAGAAAGAAAGGGAGGGAAGGAGGGAGGGAAGGAGAAAGAGAAAGTCTAATGTTTCAGAGAAGCTGTATAGGAAAATGCAGCTGAAGATGAGAGGACTGAAAGTGTAAATCATGAGAAATGGGCAATTGGAAAAAAATCGAGGAATATACAAGGCCACAGACAGAACCATGGAGCATGGAAATGGAATTGTTAGTAAGAAGTAGGTCATAAATGGAAAAAGTGAGATTGACATTCAAGTTTGCCAGAACCATGTAGTTATGTAAGCAAGTAGAAATGTAGCCAATAGGTATAGAATCAATATCCTTTATCTGAGCACACACTGCCTGTAGACTCCTGTTATCCAATTCCTAATTGAAAAATGGGTATAGCTTCTGTCATCTATAGAGGAAGCATATTAGAAAATTTAACATTTCTATTTCCAGGTGATATTGAAAATCTCTTTAAGAGTGAGTTCACCTCAATTTAACCTTGTACAGCTCTTATTTTTGTTAGCGGTAGTAAGAATAGCACAACCACACGTCCTCTTAGAAAAGCATACTGCAAAGGTGTGTTAGATGACCCCGACACCTTTTATCTTAAAGAGTTCTCCTGTAACTTAGAAAAGTTTTAAGTGAAATTAGGTAAAGCTATATATAGGAGATTTTGTAATTCCAGTAAAGTGAAAACTTTTCTAAGGCAATTTTCTATTTCTTCAAGATCCACTGAATATTCCATCCAGAAACATTACCATAATACTTTAGATAATTTCCTACTTCTCCATTTTAGGACAGCTTCTCCAGTGTTCTTGAATGTGATATTAAAAACATTATCTAGAGTGCACTCTCTGCTTTTTCTTTGTTCTTCCCTTTTGGGTCAAAATTCCCTTCCTAGTAAAAGCATCCTCTGTTTCATCCCATCAGAATTGTATTTTTAAGTTGCCTTATTTTAGTGTTTTTGTCATCGCTTGGTGCGGTATTAATCTATACGTCTTACAAAGTATGCTGTAAATATAAATATGTAAGTGGTGCTGTAAATGAAGTGATTTCATATATTTATTATGTGCTATCTATGGAACTGCATGCAATAGCGAAAAAAAATTGGTTTTGGATTCAAAATGATCTGGAATTGAGTCTTTGCTGTAACTGACTTAAGATAAATGCCTTATTTTCTCCAAGCCTTTGTACCCTCCATGGCAGGAAGGTGTATTAATGCATGGGCTTGTAAGAGTCAAGATGTCTTATTTAAATCTCAGCTCTCACTTTTATTAGCTGTGACATTTTGGCAAACTAACTTCATCTTTCTGAGCCACAACTTTCAATCTGAAAATTTGGAATTATAATAATGCCTTCCTCACAGAAATTGTTGTGAAGCTTAAATAATATACTACATGGGAAAGCATATCACATTTATTGAGATTGCTATGGCCTGGTGTGGTGGCTCACGCCTGCAATCCCAGCACTTTAGAAGTCCAAGGCAGGTGGATCATGAGTTCAAGAGATCAAGACCATCCTGACCAATAGAGTGAAACCCTGTCTCTACTGAAAATACAAAAAATTAACCAGTGCCGTAATGGCACACACCTGTAGTCCCAGCTCCTTGGGAGGCTGAGGCAGAAGAATCTCTTGAACCTGGGAGGTGGGGGTTGCAATTAACCAAGATTGTGCCACTGCACTCCAGCCTGGGCAACAAAATGAGACTTGGTCTCAAAACAAACAAACAAAAACCAAAAAGACTTCTATGAACTGTAAAGTAGAGATCTTGTAACTGTCTTAGTGGGTTTCTAGAGTGAGAAAGTATGGCAAATTGTCCAACCGAAAAGCTAAAATGCATCTTTTGAAACTGTTCCTTAATCTGTCTCTCCCAATTCCTAACAGACACAAAAACACATGTACACATAGTGTTTTTGAACTGCAGTGCAACATAATGGACCCAGCAGTATATTCATCCTCTGCAGTGAATTCTACTGTGGCAGTATGCTTTCTTTCTTTGTTTTCATAAAAAAACATATGTCTTTTATTGTTAGTACACACTTGTTGAAATCTATGGCAGGAAGTTGTATTTTCATAATCCTTGCCCATTTTTTTCCTTTTAACCTCAAACCTTCATATAAAACACTGTTATTCGTGGACTGTATCTAATAGTTGCATTCATACTAGCCTTATGATTCATTTTCATAGACTGGTACAAGTAATTTTTTCATAAGGAATGCTGGAGGTAGGTGCAATAAGCAGTTGGCAGCTGGGAACTTGTCCTTCAGTAGCAGGGAAATCCTAATGTAGTCTCGCATCTGGAGGGTGGAGAGCGACTTGTGGCCAGACCTCTCATTGTCTTAGGAGTTGAAAATTTCACTTTTAAAGATGTGACCATAACCAACCCTTTTTGATCTGTTGGGGGAATCATGCCATTTTTCCCAGAGGCTAATGGAAGGGGAGGAGTCAGATTCTCTGCTGTGGTCTGATGGTGGCTGCCCATTTTTGCATCGTGTTAATGGGGTACCAATAGGGTCTATTCAATTTGAATGCTTACTGTAATACCTTTAGGAGAGTACTGTAAATATTTATAATTTCTGCTGAAACATACTTCAAAATCAAATTGAAAGTGAACATTATTGTGTCTTCCCCAAAACTTTAAAACCACTGAACCAATGAAATCTGTTTGATTGTAGTGTTTAAACAATTCCTGGAAATACAAAATCCAAACTATGTATTTTTTTTTTTAGCACAAGATGTAAAATAGAATTTATAAATCTACTAATTGCCTTTAAAAGCACAGCCTTAGAGAGTGTTACATTTCCTTTGAGGGACATGTCAGATGTCATATCAGATCGGGGGATATTCAGTATTGCATAAGGAGCCTACAGTCAAACAACTGATGTGATCCCATAAGCTAAATTTTATTGACTTTACTCAGGTCTAGCCTGCATGTTATGTACACACGCATATATAATTAGATAGCATGTGTGAAATGATAGGCCACAAGGTCTTAGATATTTATGTGGCATTTACTTTCTTTAACAGCCACCAGGATTCTAGCTAATAAGCTTGGCTCAGTTGATAATTATAGCAGAAGGTGAGTGCTATTAATTAAACAGTTACCATAGCATAATCATTAATGATTGATTAATTCTGTGGGTTTTGGTGTCAGGCAAATCAGTGACCAAGATCCCCATTAAAAACTATGTTACCTTGTGTAAGTTACTCAACCTGAGCCCTAATATATATATATATTTTACTTATAAACAGAAAAATAATAGTTTTGCATAGGATCATTGTAAATTTTAAATAATATTACAAGGTAAATATTTATTAAATATTTTTGTTAATTATAGTAGAATTTAGAGCCATGCAAATTCTGTTTCACTAAAGTTGCAATAAGACACTATTGCACTGTATGTTATTCCTATCAATGATATTCACCACAGAATTAGAAAAAAAACTACTTAAAAATTCATGTGGAAACAAAAAGAGCCTGAATAGCAGAAGCAATCTTAAGCAAAAATAACAAAGCTGAAGGCATCACATTACCTGACTTCAAAATATTCTACTAGGCTTCAGTAACCAAAATAAAAAATGTGGTACATATATATCATGGAATACTATGTAGCCATAAAAAGAATGAAATCATGTTCTTTGCAGCAACATGGATGGAGCTGGAGGTCATTATCCTATGCAAACGAATGCAGAAACAGAAAACCAAATACCACATATTCTAAGTCAGAGCTAACCATTGATTACACATGGACACAAAGAAGGGAACAACAGACACTGTTGCCTACTTGAGGGAGGAGGGTGGGTGGAGGGTGAGGATTGAAAAAAAGAACTACTTGTTGGATACTATGTTTATTACCTGGGTGATGAAATCATCTGTACACCAACCCCTGTGACATGCAATTTACCTATATAAGAAACCTGCACATGTACTCCTGAACGTAAAATAAAAGTTAAAAAAAGAAACTATTGCATTGTAGAAAGTTATTTACAAGAGTAAAATATGTCTGGATTTCCCCATTCTTAGGAATATTAAACATCAGAATTTTTCAGCAGAAAAGGAAAATGTAAATCTGACAAATGAGGTTAAATTCTGAATCTGATTTGGAAGTATTACCATGAATCTATAACCCTGGTACATTTTAAGATTATGAGGAAAAACAAATTTCTTAACTCTGTGCTTAAATTATTTAGTAATACTTATCAACTCAGTAGAAATAAGCCACCCTAGTGCACGTACTATGGTTTCCAAATACCATTTTCCCCTAAAATGATTCTAAGCTCATTGGAGACCTGGCACAACAAATGTACAAGGTTAACCTGGATTATTTTGTAACAGCCAGAATGCACAGGGACTATCCTAGGCTGCTATTATTGTATTAAAAGAACTTAATGAGCCTTGGGGATGCTTCCACTGGCCAACATTGGGACAAAGTGACCATCAATGAATAAAATAAACCTAAAGGATAAAACGCACCTAATGTCTAAAAACCCTTAAGACTATAAAGGTAATAAAAAGAAGGTGAGGTGGAATTCATTAATATTTATTTCAGTTAGTATTTTAAAATAAGTAAGAAAGTGAAACTGCCAGACATTTTTTTCTGGCTTTTTATATGTACTATTCACTGGAAAACAAAATGGTAGATGAGGAGATTTTCTCTTTATAGAAATATTCTAGCTAATAAAGAAGGAATGATGAAATAAAATATTATTTCACAAAAGCCCTAATGAATGAATGGATCTAGACATTTATCAACAATTGCTAGTATCACAAAAAGAGGAACAAGTGACGTGTATACCTTCTGACAAAGGGACAGAGCACTGCCTATGAAATCTCTTTGCCAAAAAAAGAATAAGTAAACATACATATGACCAATCTTCTAGATTCCATTTGTAGGGAATATTAAATACAGAGAATAGAGACAAATGCTAAAGGCCAACAAAAGGAGGTAAAAAGAAAAATCCAGAATGTGGAAAATTATAAGTGACAAAACAACCTTGTTTCTTCAACAAATAAATGGCAGAAAAGGAGAGAGAGAGAGAAGTAGTAGGGGGACATCTGTAGACTGAAGAGCTATCTACCAGTCAAAATATCTGCATTTTATTTGAATCTGATTATTAAAAAAACAAATTATAAAAGAGGATGACAGCGAAAAGCCAATGGATGAGGATAAGAAGTAAGTGTTAATGTTTTTAAATGTAACAATGGTATTGCAGTTATTTTACCAAAACAGAGTAATATCTTTTGAAATACACATCAACAAATTTATGGATAAAGTGATAGAAAATAAAAGCCTTTCTATAGAATTGTATTTGGCTTTTGTGTTTCTACTTACTCTTTTTACTTATATTTGTATTAAAATAATAAAATCAATTACTAAGCTTTGAAAAAAATGTGGCAGTAGCCTTTAGATAACATGGCTAGAATTGAAACAATGATTGGACATTTCTGCCTTAAGCTTTTGCTCACGTATACTCGGAGCTCCCAAGGTCAAGGACTGTAGCTTGCTAGATCTATATTCAAAGTGTCGATATTGCTGCCTTGGAGTAGGTGTTGAGGAAATATTTATTTAAACTGATGTTAAATTTAACTATATTTAATCACATTAACCCAAAATTTAAAGATGTTCGCAAGTGAATGAAGTGCACACTGACCACTTCAATACATTTGGTCACAAAACAGGAGGGTGTGTAAAAATACTGATCATTATCATTTATTTCTCTCTCACAACTCCTTCAAGAAATAACATTTATGTGAAATGCTCTCCTTTTGGGATAATCACCGCAAAGCAATATGGGACCCACTACCCACTCATCCACACACAAAAAATTTTGTTTTACTTAGTTTGAATGGAGGATGACTTCATCAGATATGTGATTCTTAAGCTAAAAAATACAATAAATTTTATTTTTCTGTATAGTTTTTCTGATTCTGTGTAAAATTTTGGAAAGAAGGTATCTTAAACTATCATCATTATCAAGACTTCCTGAGCAGCAGACGTAGTTGTGCACCAAATTTATAAACAGTTCCCTAAATTACTACAAAGTTTGAACATCACAGAACATCCTACTTTTTGTTACATGTTTGGAAAATAAACTCTGATTTTTTTTATTCTAGATGATATAAAATTTAAAGGTTATTGGTTGATTTCTTCTTTATAAGTTGGTTATTGCTTTTTAATTTGGGAGTTCTCAGGTAGAAAATAAAGCAAAACGTACAAGATTCACTGCAAGATTTTTTTCAGCAGTGCGGCCAGCTCATACTTCATTTTATGTTGTATATTTTTAAGGACAAGAGAAGAAAAGGGAAAGAAAATTTACCAAATGCTTTCTATGTGCCAGGCCCTTTGTACATTAGCTTTTAATTCTCAGGGCAGCCATGAATGGGGGAATGGCATTTTATTCATTTTACAGTAGAGGAAGTAGTGGTGGTGGGAGTGTGTATCAGTGAGGGTAACAGACTGATTAAACTTAGGTCAAAAGTGGTAAGGTAGGATTCATACTGATTTGTCTGACTCCAGTACCTATATATGCTCCTTCCCATTGTAGTGAACTATATTCTCAGAATAAGGAGGTTGGATTACTATTGAGTGGCAAGCTGAAAGGATGTTTTAACAGAGTCCTTAATACAAAATTAGATAACTGTGTATAACATAGAACACAGGAAGACTTGGGTTGTATTTCAAAGAATACTTCCCCCAAAAGATAATGAAGGTGATTTTATGTTTATGTAACTTATAGCCATAATAGACCATGATACTGTATTTTATGAGGTATTTTTAAAAATCACAAATGCAAACAAAAAATGTACATAATGCCCTTCATGAATATGAGAAACTGGACATAAGGTCAACTGTGTCACAAATGATTTGGAAATATGATCTTATAGAGACTATATATAGAATTTTGAGACACATCATATATTTATATGAAGTGTGTGTGTGTGTGTGTGTGTGTGTGTGTGTGTGTGTGTGTGTGTGTTTTGAGTCAGGATCTTACTGTGTCAGCCAGACTGAAGTACAGTGACACAATCATGGCTCACTGCAGCCTTGACCTCCCGGGCTCAGGTGATCCTCAAGGGGCTTATATTTAAAAGCTTATGTTTTCAAACAAGTCTGACCACCTATTCACAGTGTGTTCAGTATTATTTCTTGAACCCAATTCTCTAACTATATAATCATTTGCTCATTTGACAAATTTCTACTTTTTCTTGCTTGCAAATAATTCAATAATACATTTATTAACTTCTGCAGTACTCTCTTTATGGCAGATAAAACAGCTTGTGGTGTTATCCTCCTAAGGCAAAGTTGATTGTTAATGAAGATGTGTTACATTAAATTTCTTTTATACTAGAGATAGCTCCATGGTTTATCTACAGGTTTTGTCTAGACTTATTTTTGCTCTTTGTCTATTTCTCTGTGATACCATTAGGAAATGCAATGTGATTACATTGTAGTCTCCATTTTGGAGTCTGCGCAAAGAAATACCATACCCAATTTCTTTTTAACATGTACTTAACAGTAACATTGTTAGTCACAGAATGTCTCAGCTTGAGCAAGAAAATATAGTTCATAGTGCAATAAAAGCAATATTCTTAATTTGAGTTTGAGGTCCCTGGGGCTGTGTGATCTTGTTATCAGCTCTGGATACAACTTTAAAAGCCTTGCTTTTAAATTATTTTAAGCATTGCTTTTTTTGGTATAATCCAAAAATTTGATCTTCCTGAATAGAACAATCCCACATCATGGTTCAAATAAGATAACACATAGTGTGAAAAGTCTCATAATGAATAATTTGTAATTTCAGGTGTCTATTATGTCTTCAGAAAAGCTTCTATCTCTCAATCCTTGGATTGACCAGTGGCTCAGGTAGAATTGTAAAAAATATCATTACAAGTTGTCAAAGGAAATGATGTCTTAGAACTGGAGCAAAACAAGCCAGTCCTGAGGGTTGCTTGCTTAATTTCAAGTAACAGTTAATTTCTTTTTCATGTAAAAGGGGTTAACTACTTTACAGTACAGATTTGTGTGACATCAATTTAAAAATGTGATTAGCTGTATAAGTTGAGATATTCTCTTAAAAGCAGTTATACTATGCAGCTGTAAAAATGGATGCGTTCATGTCCTTTGCAGGGACACAGATGAAGCTAGAAACCAGCATTCTCAGGAAACTAATACAGGAACAGAAAACCAAACACCACGTGTTCTCACTCATAAGTGAGAGTTGAACCATGAGAACACAGGGACACAAGGAAGGGAGCATCACACATTGGGGCTTGTCAGGGTTGGGGGCTAGTGGAGGGACAGCATTAGGAGAAATACCTAATGCGGATGATGGGTTGATGGGTGCAGCAAACCACCATGACACTTAAATACCTGTGTAACAAACCTGAACGTCCTGTGCATGTATCCCAAAACTTAAAGTAGATTTTAAAAATTCCAAGAGAGTAAATAAATAAATAAAAGCAGATATCTTTCTCCACAAAGATGAGTACTACATTAATTCTTAAGATCAGTGCTATAAGGGCTACATTTAAGGGATGCAATCTTCTAAGGAGATTCCTATAGTAATTCTGACAGCTTGACTCACTTGGAAGATAAAGTTAGATATAGGTACCTATACATACCCTGTTGGTGTTCCCAAGAAATATGACATCAAAAGCATTTCCAGAATTCCTATACTACAGTTTTTAACTTGCATAGCAAAGCATGTTTCCTAAAGAGCTTGGACCAGAATTCCATTTAGGGAGAGAACTATCTTTGATTAAGGTCATACATTGCAAATCTGGAAACAATAGCACTGAAACCGTAATCTGAAGGAAGATAGCACAAAAAGAGATAAAGCACTCTGCCTAAGAAGTGAACAGAATTTTACACTTCACTCAGTTGTCATGTCTTCATCTTCCTCAGTCTGGAAAGTTTTTGAGTCTTCCTCTTTCTTTCATGACCTTGATACAGTCGAAGAATTACCTGTTTATAAATGTCTTTCAACTTGGATTTGTTCAGTTGTTCTTCAGGTTAAATTTCAGTCGTGTATTTTTGGCAAGGATATAAGAACAGTGATGTTATATCCTCAGTGCATTCTATCAGGAGATACATGATGTCAATATTTTTAGTGCTGATAAGTTTCTTTATTTGATTAAGGTGATATCTGTGGGTTTCTCTTCTGTAAGGTAACTATTTTTCCATAAGCAATTAATAAGCATCTCGGAGGGAAAGATTTTGAGGTTATGCAAATATCCGGTTTTACATCCTAAGTTTCCCTTAGTTTTAGCATTGTTTGTGATTCTTGTCTACAACAATTTTGACTGCATTTTTTGTTTTAGATACACTGTACTTTAAAGTAATGTCATAAATGTGTTTCTGCTAAATTGAATGAAGTTGTAAGAAACAGAGGACTGAAAATTATCCTCAATGTATTTTCTGAAAAAGTAGAAGGCTTAAATTATCACTGCATGATATGAGAAAATGAGAGTATAGGAGATTTGAGGGTGTACTTTATGAATAGAATCTTGGGTATGTTCACTTTTGAGATAATTCTTAGGTATTCGAGTGGAAATATCAACTAGACATTAAATAAATGAGTCTGGAGTTGAAGAAGAGGAATGAGATAGAGGTATAAATTTGGGAGCATTTAAAGCAACGGGATTGTATTTAAGGCACTGGGATTGTATAAGATCACAAGAGAGTGTACATAGAGAAAGAGGAAATCTAGACAGAGCCCTGAAGTAACCCTGAGGTTAAGGGATCTAAAATTTTGGAAAATCAGTCAGAATAAGAAATGTTCACAAGAATTTAAGACCCTAGGAAAAGAGTTTCATAAGAGTGTTGGAATTCAAGAAAAAGGATGGAAGCTTTGAGCCAAGTCTCATAGACTGACCTGAGGACCTTATTTAATTACTTGGCCCTATGAGAATACGTGAATTCATTGCTAGAGTTTCTTTCCAAACCAACCATTTAAATTCAACATCAGTGGGATGAATATGAATTGTTTATGTTAGCAAACCCTGCCTGAATTTTTCATCAGAAGACCCAAAGATGTAGTTACCTCAAAAAAACAGGGAATATAACTTGCTGTTAATCTAGGATGATTATAGACAGTTCTCATTGATTTGATATTATTTTAAATTCTCAGATTTAAATAGCAGGGAGAGAGAAGCTCTAGGAATGCTATTTCATATAATATAAGAGCTTTGCTAGATCTCAAATGCTTCCGAAATGATGAGGTGCTGTTTATTATATTAAAATTTGTTGTCATTACTTCAGCATTAATTCAAAGGTCTTCAATTTATGATTCTTAGGAGGAAAAGGAATGACTGATTTATTTAAGGGGAGTGAGTTAATAGTCAAAGTATAATTCAAATTTGGCAATTACTTAATTTAAACTAAATTTTGTTTTATTGTTTTAGTTTATCTACAAGACCTTGTTACACTTCAGTTTAAGGAAGGGTATGGAATAATATTTTTTGGAATAAGTCAAGTTTCTGGACTAAATATACGGTATAAAAAAACACCTTTTATGTTCAGGGATCGATATTTTCCTTTTAGGCAAAAAGATAAGTTAAAACTATCCTGGGGAGATCATAACTGAATCAAAAAGACAGACCAAATCATTGCTTTTTGTTTACCACACACCTCAGCCTTAAATTGTTTAAATTTTCCCTTAATTGCCCAAAGGAAACCCAGGGATATGACCAATATTAGTTTACAATATTATTAAGCTGAAAATAGTTTTTTAACTGTTATGTTTTTCCTTAGTGTATTACATCTAATTGATTCTACATTTTAAAATATACGATCTATGTGAACTTTGGCATGAAATTAATGAAATTGTTTTCTACTAATGTAGTTTGACTTATTTATGCATACATCCTCTGATTATTGAAACTTATTAGAATAGCATGTCAAACACATTGGTGGGAAGATGGAAATTTCACTTGAAATATGCACCTAATCTTATTTTATCCAAATCTACTGTTTGCAGATTACTGGACTGATTCCATTAAATACAGGTAAATGGGATGGAGTTGGGGTCTGCAGAGTTAATTAAGATAGAGCATCCTTCTAAAGATAGTTCACACTGCAACAAGTCAAGAGAGAGTACTATAAAGCCAATGATTTTAGAAGAAAATTAAGGTCAAATGCATGGTATTAAAATAATATTCTAGTGTTTGGCCCCTATTTTACGATTAACATATGCTGGTAAATAAGTAAATTAATAAAGAAATACAATAACATTGAATCCAAGGAAGAGTAAATGTAGCCACAGTGGAATCTGGAGGCTGAGGTCATAAACTAGACATAGAATCAAATCAGAAAGGATAATAGAGACTGTCATGAAAACCACGGGAATATTAATGATTTATTTCATTGATCTATATGTATTGTGTCAGATTTGCTTAAAGAGAGAAGGGGAAGATAATTAAACTATACTGCTTGTTTACTGTGCTTTTTCTACCCTGTTGGAATATTAAGTCATTTTGATACAGAGAGATTTGAAAACACAGCTTTGAAGGAGATTTTGAGAGACATGATATAATTATTACATTATCAGATATATTCATCTTCTAAGTAGTTCAGCACTGAAAAGTTAGGGGAAAAAAACTCATTGAAGTACAAGTGCTGCTGTGAATTTAAAAATATACTCCCTTAGAGGATTACAACTTTTGCATGTATTTTTAAAGTTTCCATTATAAAACAATTTCAGACTTATAGAAAAGTTGCCCATGTGTTCTCATTGTTCTACACCCACTTATGAGTGAGAACATGTGGCGTTTGGTTTTCTGTTCTTGTGTCAGTTTGCTGAGAATGATGGTTTCCAGCTTCATCCATGTCTCTGCAAAGATCAAGGACATAAACTCTTCCTTTTTGTGGCTTCATAGTATTCCATAGTGTATATGTGCCACATTTTCTTTATATAGTCTATCATTGATGGGCATTTGGGTTGGTTCCAAGTCTTTGCTATTATAAACAGTGCCGCAGTGAACACACGTGTGCATGTGTCTTTATAATAGAATGATTTATAATCCTTTGTGTATATACCCAGTAATGGGATTGCTGGGTCAAATGGAATTTCTATTTATAGATCCTTGAGGAATCACCACTGTCTTCCACAATGGTTGAACTAATTTACTCTCCCACCAACAGTGTAAAAGCAGTCCTATTTTTCTACATCCTCTTCAGCATCTGTTGTCTCCTGATTTTTTAATGGTCACCATTCTAACTGGCATGAGATGGTATCTCAATGTGGTTTTGATTTGCATTTCTGTAATAACCAGTGATGATGAGCTTTTTTTCATGTTTGTTGGCTGCGTAAACGTCTTCTTTTGAAAACTGTCTGTTGGTATCCTTTGCCCATTTTTCGATGGTTTTTTTTTTTTTTTTCTTGTAAATTTGTTCAAGTTCTTTGTAGATTCTGGATATTAGCCCTTTGTCAGATGGGTAGGTTGCAAAGATTTTTTCCTATTCTGCTGGTTGCCAGTTCACTCTAATGATAGTTGCTTTTGCTGTGCAGAAGCTCTTAAATTTAATTAGATCCCATTTGTCTATTTTGGCTTTTGTTGTCATTGCTTTCGATGTTTTAGTCATGAAGTCCTTGCCTATGACTATGTCCTGAATGGTACTGCACTCCAGCCTGGCTAGCAGAGCAAGATAGTGTTTCAAAAATAAATAAATAAATAGAAACACAATTTTTGAGGCCATCCATGGTTAAATTTGAACTTTTGATCAATTCTCTCTCACAACATGCAACTTAAAAAGAAGCCCCAATCTGTAGGAGGCTTCTTATGTAGCAGTATACTCATCAGGATATGTGGAAAGAATTCATTCTAATTGCAGAAGTGTGTAAAATGCCTTTATCTCTTTCAAGTTTTTAAGATCTCACAGGACAATAATATTTATATTTTCCCAGGACCATTTATCCAGCTTTGCTCAGAAAGCAGTAACACATCTCTTCTGCATCCCCTGACCTTTTTGATTCTGTTACTTGTCTAATGGAGTCTGCTTGACAAATCACATGGCCTTTCTTTCGTTTTTTAAAAATGCTTTTAGAGATGGAGTCTCACTCTTGCACAGGCTGGAGTGCAGTGGCACAATTATAGCTCACTGCAGCCTCGAACTTCTGGGCTCAAGTGATTCACCTCAGCTTGCTAAGGATGTGCCACCATGCCCAGCATCATATGGCTTTTAAGCAGAAGTTTTTAGTGAAATCCCAAAAACATGGTATAAAGAACTTCAGATCCACCACGTCTCTACTTCTCCAATTCCACATATATTTCATAAATGTCAGTTATTTTCAAGGCACTATCAAAATTTATGAAAACGTGGAAATGACAAAGGAGCTTATTGGGTGTTCTCTCAAAGAAGTGCCGGGGTTGCCCTTTTGATTGACTTTTTATTGACTGAATTCTTTAACAGTGTGAAAGGGGCAGAAATTCTCTTGTAGATTTATGTCTGATAGAGATGCAAATCATTTTTTCCCGGAAGAATAGATAACTACAAAGGTTATGCTTTATTAACCTATTGGATGTTAACTAGTGTTGTATCTTACTCAGAAATCTTATTCTAACATTGCTTTATTAAATTTTCTATAAATAACTAACCACTTTAAATTCTCATGTGAGCCAGTTTTAACATTGCTTCATTAATTAACAAGTTAAATAATATCACAGACATATGTTCATTTGATATTTTTATGAGAAGTATGTTATTACATTTGAGAAAATTATATATTAGCATTATCTTGGGTGCCACAGATTAATATAGAGAACAAGTTAGAGGCAGAGAGTGAAAATGAAGAACAACCATTATTATGCTTAAGATAACAATGGAAGTGGTGACGGTGATTGCACCTAAGAGAAAGAAAGAAAGAAACTAAAATGATAATTGTTACAGGTTTAAAGCAAATATTCCAGGTTGGATAAAAAGTAGTGATGTCTCTCATTTAAAAATTTAAATGGGGCTGGACATGGTGGCTCACATCTGTAATCCCAGCACTTTGGGAGGCAGAGGTGAGTGGATCACCTGAGGTCAGGAGTTTGAGACCAGCCTGGCCAACATGGTGAAACCTTGTCTCTACTAAAAATAAAAGAAAATTAGCCAGGCATGATGGCAAGCCCCTTTAATCCCAGCTTCTCCAGAGGTTGAGGCAGGAGAGTCACTTGAACCCAGGAGGCAGAGGTTGCAGTGAGCCAAGGTCCCACCATTGCACTCCAGTCTGGGCAACAAGAGTGAAACTCCGTCTCAAAAAAAAATTAAATGGATATTATTTTTATCGTGTCCATAGTTGCAATATTTCCTAACTATCACTGAACTCTTATGAATCTTATTTTATGTTTCATCTTAAAAAATGTTTGTGGTGCAGCTTGTCTCAAAATCTTTTAATAGATGTAGAAAGAATAATGACATCTGCTTAAGGGTGAGCAAACTAATGCATTGATAGAAGAGGATTCTTCCACCCACACAAAGGAAAATCCTATATATAAAAAAAGGCAACGCTGTCTTTAAGTCAACAAATTCATGATGAAAACAAAAGTATTTACAATTAATTTGCTCAATGGAAAGTTATTAAATTACTAGATAATTTTTTAAGGCAACAACCGGGGTTAATATTGTAACCATTGAAATCAATTCTGTGAAATAAATGCATAGCTCTCTCTTTAATGCAAGATAACAGAAATATGCACCAAAATCTAATGATGCCTAATCTCCATCAGGGGTAACAGACTGAATTTAATGCAAAGGGTTTTACTACATCGTTAGCCTGTCCACTTTGCCAAGTGTTTAATAGCAGAGATTTTTTTCGTAGAGTGATTACAGCTGTGTTTCAGATTTATATTTCTGTTTCTGCATAGTTAGCTATCAAAATTGCTTTTAATTTAATGACCTGCCAATGCTTAGATATTACATTTATTCTTCTCCTAGAAGTAGGGCACATCTATATAGACTCATTTTTTTATTATTTTTAATGGTTCATTCTGTATAAAAAGATTTTTGCAAACATTTGCCTGAGGATGTGCTTGATTAGACTACTTTAAAAATCTTATTCTGTAAAGGCTTTTTTATGTATGTGGCAATTTTGCCACTTGTTCCTGTTGCACAACTCTTTAAGTACCAGCTTTACATTTTAAAAGAGCCAAATGCGATAGGATCAACCAGGACATTTTGATATAAATGTCTAATAATTTTTCTTCTGTTTATCTAGTTTAGACTTTAAAGATTTAGTTTTATGACTAATGTCACAGATAATAATATTCTGCATTTAGGAAGATACTGTCCTATTTTATGAGACCTTTTTCCCTTATCTACTATTTCAGACATTGGGCAAAGGTAGATGTTGACTGACTGATAATTAAAACTGTGAAAAGAAAATGTCATTGATGGAAGGATGATTTCTTCTAAAGAACCAAGTGTGAATAAGAGACATTTAGGAGACAATTGTTAGCAGATGCATTTCTGGAAATTTCTCCAGTTGCAAGTAAAGCTGTCAGGGGAAAAAATATTTGGTCTTCACATTTAAATTTCAGAACAATCCTGAGACAATTTTTGCATTTTGCAACACATCAAGCGTTAGTTCGTCCTTCCCTCTTGTCATTCTGAATAATTAACATTGATAAGATAGAAATGATCAACTATTGCAATTCCTTCTTCTCTTTTTGTTTTCATTTTTTATTTTTAGCATTCACACTACAAGTTGCAGTCTTTGAAGAAATGCCAGAATTTATGCTTGTATAAAAGTTGAATAATATTGCAACTATTTAGGATGATTCTAATGTAATTTAAAATACATACAAATCAAAATTTCAAGGTTAAACCTAAAGGTCTCACCCTATACCATATTTGAATTTTAAAAACATACTTAACAGTGCTTTTTTTCCAAAATCTATCTTCTTGTAAATTCTGTCCATTGTTTCTGATTCTGCCCTCTAATTTCTTGTCTACGTAAGTATCAGACTTGTGAAAGTCAGTGTCTGCTCAGTTTACAGCTTATTTTAAAGAAAGTTGCATTCACCTGTATATTTACTAAGGTTATCTATATGATCATATCCTGAAGCTTTAAATATTTGCGTACCTAGTCACTAGGCAATCAATTCATAAACTGCACTGTTAACTTTGGTGCAGTCTTGTACCAAAAGATGAATTGGGTAGATGGAATTCCCACTTTTGGATATTTGTGAGT
The DNA here is from genome assembly GCF_048565385.1 of Saimiri boliviensis. Taxonomy (NCBI): domain Eukaryota; kingdom Metazoa; phylum Chordata; class Mammalia; order Primates; family Cebidae; genus Saimiri; species Saimiri boliviensis. The sequence goes on from NC_133465.1 coordinate 37,557,585, forward strand.
TATAAAGTAACTGAAGTAGTTGGTAGTAGGAATAAACAGGAAAGAATCTACAGCAAGGGTGGAGCTTGGCTCCGATATCATAACAACCTGCCTGAGTAGTCAGGAACTTGAATTTAGAGAAACACATGTACAGAATAGATGTCAGTAAAGTTGGCTGATGGTGAAAGAGGCAGCACAAAGACATCTAAATGAAATAACAAAAAAAGCAGAGGGAATAGCGATCATAACAGTAGTAAAGCATAGATTGAAGTGCAATGAAATCATGTTCCAGTTTCTGGATTTCGTTTGAGTTTCAATGATGCTCAATGATACATTAATGTATTTTCTTGGATTATTTCCATGTGATTCTATATTGATTGCTGTAACAACCACCATTCCTATTTTCATCTACTTATGAAAGGCTCTCTTTTTTTTGTTTTTGTTTTTTATTTATTTCTTTATTTTGAGACAGCATTTTTCTCTTGTTGCCCAGACTGGAGTGCAATGGCACTATCTCTGCTCACTGCAACCTCTGCACCCCGGGTTCAAGCTATTCTTCTGCCTCAGCCTCCCGAGTAACTGATATTACAGGCGTCTGCCACCATGCCTGGCTAATTTTTTGTACTTTTAGTAGAGATGGGGTTTCACCATGTTGGCCAGGCTGGTTTCCAACTCCTGACCTCAGTCAATCCACCCACTTTGGCCTCCCAAAGTGCTGGGATTACAGACGTCAGCCACTGCATATGGCTGAAAGGCTCTTTTTAATCACAAAGGCCTAACTGAAACAACCTGAGTAACTATAATATTGGATACCAGCTTCTATACCTCTGTGGATTTTCTCTGTCTATACTATTTCCTACTACTCTAATCATTAAAAACAGTTCGATATTCATTGAAATGATCTCTCATGAAGATTGTTTGAAAATACCAATGAAAGCACTGTAACAAACTTAAGACATGGCATTTCATATGACACACCATAGACCTTTTTGTTCCTTGAAGAACAAATTTTTGCTTGCAGTTCTGATAAAAAAAAAAATAAATAAAATTTTCAAAAGCAAAAGAAAAATAAAATTATTTTGAAGATATGTAGTAGAGAATGATAAAGTAAATTATAAACTAGACTAAAAAAGTCCAGTCATTAAACAAATTAATAATCAAGTGTCTTCATTATTATTTCTGGATAAGATGGAGTAATGGAGACCTAATTTTTCCTTCCACCTCAAATAATAAAAATCTTGGACAAATAAATTAACCAATGGTTTTCTGACATGAGATATCAGGCACAAAATAAAACAGTAATAGTGACAAATGGGAAACAAATGAATTGTATAATTTACCCTGGTAGCAGCACAGGCAGAATGTTGGGGCCTCCTTGAGTTAAGGAGATAGAGTTTGGACCAAGTTCAGAGTCCAAGGCAGCTCAGGTCTCAGAGTAGTACACTGAGGAGAGTGTTTCAGAAATCTACAGTATATCCCGTTAGAGTTGCTCAGTGTTATGTGTCATGAAACTTCCAAGACAAGGGAAATAACCATCCACATAAAAAAAAAGAGGGAGAAAGAAAACCAATTCCATACAAAATCTCCCCCCAAAAATTAAAGTGAGTATTTTTTGCTTATTTTATTAGGCAAGATTTACAGTGATACCAAACTAGACAAACACAAACAGAATGAACACCAATACAGGATTTTTTTTTTTTTTTTGAGACAGAGGTTTGCTCTTGTTGCTCAGGCTGAAAGACAATGGCATGGTCTCACCTCACTTCAAGTTCTGCCTCCTGGAGTCAAGCAATTCTTCTGCCTCAGCATCTGGAGTAGGTGGGATTACAGGCATCCACCACCACACCTGGCTAGTTTTTTGTTTGTTTGTTTGTTTGTATTTTTAGTAGAGACAGGTTTCACCATGTTGGCTAGGCTGGTCTTGAAGGAACTCCTGACCTCAGGTGGTCACCCCGCCTTGGCCTCCCAAAATACTGGGATTACAGGCATGAGCCACCTCCCTGACCAGAAATTTTAAATACAATTTTAGAACACTAAATTTAACAAAATATTAAAAGGGTAATATTTTAGGATCAAGTGGTGTTTATTCCAGGAATGCAAGGTTGGTTTAATATTTGGCAATTGAACAATGTAATTAATTCATTTTCATGAATCAGAAGACTTAATTTTTTGTTCTCTCTCAAATTGGTCTCTATATTCAACACAATTCCAGTCAAAATTGCAACAGGATTTTTTTTAAAGAAATTGACAAGCTGATTTCAAAATTTATATGGAAATGCCATGGAGCTGGCATAATCAACTTAAAATATAAAAGAACAAAGTTGAAAAACTTTTTTTTATAAAGCCTCAATAATCAAGATAGTGTTGGTACTTGAAACAATAAAAACAAAATGATTAATAAAACAGAATAGAGATTACAGAAATAAACATACACATATATAATAAACTAATTTTTGACAAAGATGGCGAGGCAATTCATTGAGAATAGATAATATTTTGAACAAATAATCCTGAAACTACTGGATGACCATATGTAAAAAAAGTGAGCTTTGACATATATTTCACACCATGTACAATAATGAGGGCAAAATGGATCATTTATCTAAACACAAGAGCTAAACTTACAGAAGAAAACTTGGATTTGTCAAAGGTTTCTTAAATTTTAAACTGTAAAAGAAAAAGACCTTAAGTTAGACTTTAGAAAAAAATTAAAAATACATTGTCAAGAACACAAGAACATGTAAAGGCTCAAGTTAAAGTGAGGGCATAAAAAAAGAAAAATAAAAGAAAGTATAAAGACAAGACACAGACTAAAAGAAAATATTTGTAAAATGTATCCAACAAATAATTTATGCTATTGAATGTATAAAGAACACTTGGAATTTAATAATAAGCAGACTAACAACTCAAAATAAGGGCAAAATATTTGAACAGCTACCTCATCATGGGCATTAACCATATGCAGGTGTTAATAGCAATAAAGATGATTAATATTATTAATCATTAGGAAAGTATAATTTAAAGCCACAATAAGATATTACTACACACCAACTAGGATGGCTAAAATTATAAAGACTGACCATACTAAGGGTTGGCCAGGATGTGAAGCAGCTGAAACTCTCATACACTGATAGATGAGATGCAAAATAATACAGTCACTTTCAAAATCACTTTGGAAATTTCTTTAAAAATTAAATATGCATGACCATCAGATCCATCCTTTCTACTCTAGGTAACTATTAAAAGAAATGAAAGCACATGTCTATGCAAAAAGCTATATATGAATATTTGTAGAATCTGTATTTTTCATATCACAGACTTGGAAACAACACCAATGTCCATCAACAGGTCAGTAGTTAAATAAATTGTGCTATAGCTATACCATAAAGTCCTACTCGGCAATAAAATAGAATAGTTATTGATAAATCTAAGGATATGGAACAACCTTATAATAATACTGAGTGAAAAATGGCAGACAAGAGTACCTATACTTTGTTTCTATTTATTTACAACCATTTAAAATGCAAACTAATTTAGAGTGATGGAATACAAATCAATGATTGCCTGAGGAGAAGGCCTGAGAGGCATAGCCAGAAGAAATCGTATTAGATTGGTACAAAAGTTGCCATTGGAAATAATGGCAAAAATCGCAATTACTTTTGCTCCATCCTAGTAAAAGGGCACAAGGAAACTTTGGGGGGATGGTTATGTTTATTATCTTGATTGTGGTGTTGGTCTTAGGGAAGTAGACATACGTCAAATTTCTTACATTATACATTTTAACTATGCAGATTTTGTATGCCAATTATAATTTCATTTAATAAAGCTATAAAAAGAGCATATTTAAAAACAATGTTAAAGATTATACTCAGTTTCATGCAATTATTTTTACTTTAGGACCTTATCAGGCTACCCTTTCATTCCAGGGATTCTCTATTTCAACTTTTTCTCGGGGTCATATGCTTTCTTACATTTAAGAATGTATTTAAATATTCAATACCTACCAAATTTTCTGTAGTAGCACTTGATAAATATTTTTCGAATGAATAAATAAAAATGGAAAACTAGCTAGATGGAAAAAGTTATTTATTATGTATCTTTATTTCTGGAACATATATATTGGCTTTCACACTAAACGGGACTCTGCTGTTTTCCCCAACTGGCTAAATACTTAGAATAAATATTGCTTTTCTTTCCTCCCAGTGTTTACTCAACAGAACTTTGGATTTTTATTCTGTAACATATTTTCTTATTTGTTAAGTCTCTGGCACATCTCCGTGGCTTTTGTTTAACATGGAAAGAGTTCAGTTCCACTGGTTTCAGGTTACTGGGTGATCTTGCTTAAATGATAGAGGTTTGTGTCTCAGCCGGTATAGAAAATCAAATAACTACTTGGGTGTCTCCTGAATACTCTGTGTCATCCTCATGCAACCGCTGGAGAACCAAAGAAAATTTAAAAATTATTTTCCTTGCTTTCTAACTTATTTCCCTTGTGGCTCTGGCATAGGGCGTATGACTTGTAGAAGTTTCAGTCTGCCTAGAAATAGTACAAGTGTTTTTTGGGGAAAACGAGAAATATATGTAAGTGGCAATGAAGTAGCAAGACATAGTTATAGTTTCAGTTACAGAGATAGTACTCTCATTAAAAGGCTGTAGTGGTTATTTCGTTTTAAAAAAAATGATCATTGAACAACTGTACAAGACACTGAGCTGTTTGCCATGGAGATAGAAAGATAAGTGAGATATTTTTATGCCCTTAAAGATTGCCAATCCATGAGGGTCGACTGAGTGGCAAAATGAGGTACATGGTAAAGAGTAGAGCCGATTCAAGTTTAGAATGAGAAGATATGGGTCTGAGTCCCATCTCAGGGATCCAGATATACTTTCTTTTAGGGTAGAAGTGCATCACAGGGAAAGTGAGACTCAGATTTCCCACCAAACCATGGCGTTGTTGTCAAGATCTCATTCTTTCCAGGAAAATAAAACTACAATATATGGTTAGAGTACATGCCACCAACAGGGCACTATCAACTGGGGATGGAAGAAAAATTCATCACGGAAGCCCCAGTCTCTGAGCAAGGGACGAATATTTATAGTGAACCTACCCTTGACCATTTCTGTAGGTCAGAGGAAAGGCAGCAAGGCAGCCTGCTGGTTGGTTGACTGTGTTGCTTGAGAGGGGGAGGGAGGATGAGAAGAGAAAAGAAGAAGACTGAATCCAGCTACATTTTCTTACTTAAGGAAATTAGATTAATGAATCATAAAGTTATGGATGAATGTTTGTCTCATTATATATTTTGAGCTGAAACATATTCATTACAGAAGTAGTCAGATTCCAATGCACAAGCCAGAAACTATGCATCACTTTTTTTTACCTCAGTCATAAGACTGAGATAAACAGAAACAACCACAAACAGAACAAGTACCCTTAATCCACATACCTTCTGTGTTTGATTGCCTCCTGTTGAAAATGTGAAGTGCTATGAGGCCAGTAAACTTCTTTTGTTGACATTGTAAGACCAGTTCTTGTCAAGGTAATTGACTCAGCATAAAAACTCAATAAATGTATTGCATTAACAAATGATCCAAATGAAGAATAAATGAAGTAATATATTGTGAAGAGTGTTTTGCAGATTTCATATTGCCACATCAACATTATTAAAACTGCTAAGTAGGTATGATTAAATAAAAAAAGCTTTATAAAGAAGATATTTTTGATTTTTTTAATGTAAAAAGAATTAGTAGGCAAAAGAAAAGGAGAGGAAGAAAGATTTTTTTTGAAAATGAGAACAGAAGACGTACAAAGTCATGGTGAGGAATGTCACTTGTTCTTGGGAAGGTATAGTAAGAGAGCCATGAGGGTTCTCAGGTCTCCAAATATTTGTTCCCTGAAACATCAAATTCCATAACTAATCCTCAGTCTCTTAATGCCTCTGACTTGTATTTATTACTAAAATCAGGAGTAAAGTTTTTATTTACTTTCAGATTAAATATTGCTTTACAAGGTAAATCATATAAATGTGTCAAATATATGTCAATAATATACATATATATGTCAAAAAGACACATCATTGTAAAACGCTTATAACAGATTAAAACAATTATGACAAACAAAAAAAAATTTATCTGCCCCCACGCCACAACCCTACTCCCTTAAAACAATTTATTTTTATTTCATTAGTTTACTTGTGTTGTTTCTTCTTATATTTACCTCTATTATCTTCTAAATAATGTACTTGGTCTTTAATGTCTTGATTTGTTCATTTTAGACATTATCACTTTAACATTGTCCAGAAATTACAGTCTAGTTTTAAGCCTGTGGCTCAACATTTAGCTCCTTTACTTACCTCCATTCTAAATTTCTCTTCCCTGTGTTTTCAATATAGTTACCATTCAGCTTTTTTGTTCCATGAAAAATCAATAGCCATCTTACAACTTTCATTGTTGATCCATAAAGCATGCCACAAACCCATTTCCTTTCTTGGTTAAAATTTCATATGCTAGTTTTTTCCTCTCATTTGCTTTCTTTGAGGGCATCAATTACTATTTCTTCTATCTAGATGTTTAAATGGCTTTATTCAGTACCTGTCAGTAATTTCCTTCCACTCCAAGCATTAGTTGATAGTTTGCCTGGAGACTCCTTAGTGAACTCCTGTTAGTGGCTCTCAACTGAATTAGGTGTTTTCTCAGCCCTGTTTTACAGCCATTATCCAGAAAGTTCTCCATTATTCTACTACTGTTGTATCCTAGTTTTCTGAATTTGGGGGCTTTCTATTTGGTAACTAGAAATTTTAGGAGAGTAAGTAGCTTTTAAAAAGTCAGATCAGAGCCCTTGAATGACCTGATAAAAAATAAAAATAAAATTAACAGTCAAGTTTGTACAAAATATATGAGAGATGGAAGAGATTTGAGAAATAATCGAATCCAATTCTTTCATTCTAGTGATGAGAAAACTGAGGCTTAGGAAGACAAAATGGCTTGCTCAAGGTGGCCACATTGGTAGTAGCAGAGCAGAAATTCTGACTTCTTGCTGGGTTTAGAACTTTTTGAATACTTTTATCCCACTGGTAATCCATTATGCATGTGACGAAAAAAACAAATACTCTGTTCTGTTTAGAACATGGAGGTTCTCATCTTTTTCATGAAACTTGTGGCTTATTTTCTGTGTCATATATCACATTCAGTTCCTCAGGGATATTCTGGTAGCTACTATTTTTTTTATAGAAGGTTAACAACACTTTATCCCATATTTCTACAGAGAGTCTCTGGCAACACAATGATAGGCCCTCATTTTGAGTGGGTTGGTTGTACGTTTCAGGAAACAATCTGTTAATGTTTCTGAAATCAAACACGCTTACAGATGGATGAATTGGAACTTTTTATTTCATTTATTCTTTTTGGGTGCTTTTTATATGAGACTAAGTAAGGAAATATACAATGTGACTTTATGAATCAACAACTGTTGATAGTCATGAATTGGTCTCTCTAGTGTTGCTTCCTGATAAGCATCATCGCAGCCGCGATTAACATAGCTAGAACTGTTACAAACAGCTGTGCAACTATTACAACCACCAATTAAAGTGTAGCTGCAGATGTTCTATACTCAAAACTACAGCCCTACAAGGTGCCTGCTGCATGGAGTTGATTACATTAAAGCTGTCAGTTTTAGCATATCTGATGAGTGTTTATACCAGGCAACCATTAGCTGTCACATATTTACAATGTTGGTGTCCAAGCTAATTGCAATCATAGATCACATAGCCTAAAGAAGAGAAAAAAAGGGCAATATGAAGTAGATTTACCCTTTATTGAGGCTCATGAGGATTTCCAATAAAGACAGTGAGCAGTTAGAAGCATCCTTTCAACTCTCTTGATGTGTTTCCTACACACTATACCCTCCTTCTTGGCCAATTAATGTCATTATTTCAGAAAATAAGCAAACAACTCATGAGAAGTTTGTCAGCATCCTGTTTTCATCTGAATGAATACTTCCACAGAGATATACCCTCCCCTAAAGTCAGGTGAGAATGCAGTTGTTGACTATGTATATACATAGTCCAAAAAGAGAGAAATATAAATTTGAAAACTTTTGTTCAATATTTATGTAAACATTAGTGGACATACATGGTCACACTGGTGGGTCTCAGAACCCAGCTTTGAATTCAGAAGACTTACAGAGGGTCAGGGAAAAAGATGTGTGTTTTTGACATTGGAAGGGCCCTGGGAGTTTTCTGGATATTGTAAACAAACTTCAAAAAGTTCATGGAGGGCAGGCATGGTGACTCATGCCTCTCATCCTAGCCCTTTAGGAAGCTGAGGCAGGGAGATCATTTGAAGTCACAAGTTCGAGACCAGCCTGGCCAACATGGTGAAACCCTGTCTTTACTAAAAATACAAAAAATTAGCTGGGCTTGATGGTGGGTGCCTGTAATCCCAGCTATTCAGGAGTCTGAGGAAGGAGAATTACTGGAACCTAGGAGGTGGAGGTTGCAGTGAGCCGAGATCACGCCACTGCACTCCAAACTGGGCAACAGAGTGAAACTCCATCTCAGAAAAAAAAAAATTCATGGAAAATGGATTAAAAATAAATATAAAATTTATTTCTCAATATAAACTCGATCAAATTTAAGTAGTAATACCAGCCATTTTGTTCATCCCTGAAGAACTAAGGGTCCTGAGAATTTAACCATGTCAACACAGTCTTTTTTACATTATTAACTAAGGAAAAGTGGGTGTCTTTTAAAAAGTTTTTTGAGATTAGGAAACAAAAGGAAGTCAGAAAGAACCAAATCAGGATTGTAAGGTAGATGCCTGATAATGTCCCATCAAAACACTTGCAGAAATGCCCTTGTTTGTTAGGAGGAATAAGCAGAAACATTGTCATGGTGAAGGACTTTCTGAGGAAGCTTTCCCAGGTGTTTTTCTGCTAAACCTTTGGCTAACTTCCTCAGAACACTCTCATAATAAGCAGATGTTATGATTATTTTATTTTCCAGTAAGTCAACAAAGGCAATACTTTGAGCATTCCAGAAAACCTGTTGCTATGACCTTTGCATCTGATGAACTGCTTTTGCTTTTGATTTGACCACTTCCACCTCTTGGTAGCCATGGCTTTGATGGTGCTTTATCTTCAGGATGATACCTGTAAACTCATGTTTCATCTCCTGTTACAATGTCAAATAAATGTTTCCGGATCTTGATCCTACTTCTTTAAGTTCCATTGAAAGCTCTGTTTTTATTTACAGCTGATCTGGGTGCAAGGGTTTTGGCATTCAATGATGGAAAGTGTGCTCAAATTAAATGTTTCAGTCAGAATTGTGTAAGCAGAATCAATTGAGATGTTTATTGTGTTGGCTAATGTTTCTGCTGTTAATTGTTGGTCTTTTTCAATTAGTACATGAATAAGATTAACTTTTTCCCTGAAAATTGATATAGACAGTATGCCACTGAGGGTTTTATTTTCAACATTGTCTTATTCCTTTAAAAAACAAGTTATCCTTTGGTAAATTGCTGATTTCTTTGGGCAATGTCCCCATAAACTCTTTGTAAATCATCAATGACTTTATCATTCTTCCACCCAAGCTGCACCATAAATTTTTTGTTTGTTTTTGCTTGAATTTTAGTAAAATTCATGTTTCTCTGATAAGCACTCTTTTCAAACTAATGTCTTCTTATTCCTAGTGCCTCAAATTAGACCCCATTCAGACATGTCACAACAAGTTAGTATGAGTTTATTTTTGGTGCAAAATTCTTAAAATCTATGCATAGTTTTTTATTCATAATTCACATTTTCCATAAAATTTTTGAAGCTCTCTCAAAATATAAATAAACTATGATTTCTATTGTAGAAAAGAGTAAGTATATCAATGGCATATATGTAAAATATTTTTTTTCCTGGACCTAGTTGCATTGTCACCAAGAAATAATACTTGTCATGTGCAAGCTATTTTCATTTGTTTTATGTTTAGTTCAATATTTACCCATTGCAAAAAGAGAGAGAATCCTCATTCTGCACTTCAAAGGTGGTAGAAATTGGTTTGCTAAAATCTACCCTGGACTGCTCTGTTGAAGCTTTTGATTTCCCTCCCTCTCTTACCACATTCCTAGCATAAGTATTAGCTAAATTTGGTCCTAACCATGTTCTCAACTGGAGATTGGAGATGGCATGAGTGGGAGAGTAACTAAAAGTGGGATAGAAATTTATTCTGTGTTGATTTGAAAAGGAGAAATGTGCTTTTTTTCTACAGTGAAGGAAAATAAGGCTAAAAACTGAGATTTGTTAATAAAGTGACTTTCATAATTAATGTTCTTGTGCTTTTTCTTATAACCTTGGGAAGGGGTAGTTAGGTATTTTGAAATTTGTTTTTCTTAATACCTCTTAAAGAAGTCTGATATCCTGATGCAGCTTTATATGGTGATGCTGTAGGAAATAAAATATCTGGGCTGTAAAAAAGAGAAATACCTGCTCCACATATCGTAGTCCTTTCCCACTGATGCCCATCTGGAGTTAGTTAACAGTATTCTACTGAGGGGAAAATTTTATAGGAGATCTAGGCAGTGACCAGCAATAATGTGAGAAGTGCCCCTTAATGGGGGTAGGTCAACAGGGAGATACAATTTGCTGAGATGTTTCATGCATCTGATGAAAACACTGTTAAATCAAGTTTAACCTAAAGCTGCCTCCTAACATATTTTAAGTTCAGCCTAAAGCTTTCTCTGCACATTGTGAACTATAGATAACCTAAATGGAATTTTAAATAGACTGTAGCCTGCTCTTGTGCCAATCACTGAGTTTTGGCCAATCAAATGTGGCCAGCTGTTCAAACTGTGTGCAAATAAGTTGAATGTGTAGCTATAACCAATCTAGCTGTTTCTGTACCTCACTTCCATTTTCTGTATGTCATTTTCCTTTTTCTGTTTATAAATCTTCTTCCATCATGGGTCTGCACTGGAATCTCTGAGCCTACTCTGGCTTGGGAGGCTGCCTGATTCATGAATCATTCTTTGTTCAATTAAGTTAGAGTGGTGATCATTAAAAAATCTGGAGACAAAAGATGCTGGAGAGGATGTGGAGAAATAGGAACACTTTTACAGTGTTGGTGGGAGTGTAAACTAGTTCAACCATTGTGGAAGACAGTGTGGCAATTCCTCAAGGACCTAGAAATAGAAATACCATTTGACCCAGTGATCCTGTTACTGGGTATATATGCAAAGGATTATAAATCATTCTATTATAAAGACAAATGCACACGTATGTTCATTGTGGCACTGTTTACAATAGCAAAGACCTGGAACCAACCCAAATGCCCATTGATGATAGACTGGACAAGGAAAATTGGTACATATACACCATGGAATACTATGCAGCCATAACAAACAATGAATTTGTGTCCTTTGTAGGGACATGGATGAATCTGGAAACCATCATTCTCTGCAAACTGACACAAGAACAGAAAATCAAACATTGCATGTTCTTACTGATAGGTGGATGTTGAACAATGAGAACACATGAACACAGGGAGGGGAGCATCACACACTGGGGTCTGTTAGGGGGGACTAGAGGAGGGACAGTGGGGTGTAAGGAGGTTGGGGAGGGATAACATGGAGAGAAATGCCAGATATAGGTGACAGGGGGATGGAGGCAGCAAACCACATTTCCATGTATGTAACTATGCAACAACCCTGCATGATCTGCATATGTACCCCAGAACCTAAAGTGCAATAAAATACATATGTATATATATTTTAAATTTAATTTGGCTATAGTTTTTATTTTTAAATCAACACAAACAATTCCACATTTCCTCTGCAACCAGGATTGATACTCCGGCACACAAAATAAGTTATGCAGCCCCATGTTGAATACTGTGAGATATTAGTTGTATGTTTCCAGAAAGTAGAGTGCAAGTTTCTGGAAAGGAGAAGCTTGAAATTTTCTACATTTTCTATTTCCATTTTTTTCAGTGGTGGCTTAAATTGTCTAAGTTTGATCAATTTTTTCTTCTCCTCAAGACAATAAACTTTAACAACTCTTCTCCTCCTCCTCCTCCTTTCTCCCCATTATTCTTCTCCTTTTCCTCCTCCTCCTCCTCAACTCTCCTCCTCCTTTCTTCCTCCCCCTCCTTCTTATTCCTGTTCTTCTTCCTCTTCTTCTCCCTTCTCCTTCTTCTCCTCTGCCTCGTCTTCTTTCTTCTTTCTTCTTCTTCTTCTTTCTTCTTCTTCTTTCTCTTTCTCTTCTCTTCCTCTTCTTCTTTTATGAGACAGCAGCTTGCTCTGTCACCCAGGCTGGATCTTGGCTTACTGTAGCCTTGACCTCCTGGGCTCAAGCTATCCTCTCGCCCCTGCCTTCTGAGTAGCTGGAACTGCAGGTGTGCACACCACACCTGGCTCATTTTTTTGTTCTTTGTAGAAACAAAGTTTCACCATATTACCCAGGCTAGTGTTAAATCATGGACTCAAGCAATCTGCCCACCTTGGCCTCCCAAAGTGCTGGAATTACAGGCATAAGCCAATGTGCCTGACCAGAAATTCTTTATATCACAATGCTAAGATGAGTCATGTATGATGATAGTAGAGATAAAAAGGAACCCTGGAATAAATTAAGATAATTCTTGGTAACTTCGTTTTTGCAAGATTAAGATTCTATACAGCAAATGAACTGATTGGTACACTCCCAACATTCTGAATAATTTGGTACAAGAATGAGATATCTCTACACTTATTGTAAGGGCTTGCAACTGCTCCTGCTTCTCACAATAAGGACATAGCCTGCTTTTCACTCAAACCTAGCTTTAGTTAATAGTAATTTTAACACTTACACTCTCACTTAATTTTCCAAATAACAATATTGAGTGGGCTTTTCACTCCCATTTAAGATCCAGAGAGATTAAAGACCTTGACAAAGGTTATCTAGTGCATAAACAGCAGAATTGAGACTTGGATTTTTTGATCCCAAAGTCATTGCTGTGTGCATAACTACCTGGATAGTTTTATCTCCTACTATTTCCTTAAGATGTAGAACAAAGTGGACCCTCAGCTTTACCTGACATTCCCCATGTTGTCAAAGTTATGCCATGATCATGATGTTTATTCTTCCTAGATGCCTATATCTTTAAACTGTTCTTGCTTAGTAAAATTAAATTCATCTTTAAGGCTCATTTCATAAATGGTAATCTCCATGTAGTCTTTTGTTATTGGTCCTTAATTAAGTTATTTATTGATATTTCTTGTTGTATTATTTTGTCAAAACGTATTGAGACTTGTTTGAAGGTTATCTGGTGCTTGGCTTAAACCACTGCTATGGTTGTAATATGTACCCCAAAGTTCATGGGTTGGAAATTAAATCCCTGATGCAACAGTGTTTTGAGAGGTGGGGCCTAATCAGAAGTGATTAGGTCATGTTTGCCCTTATGAATAGATTAGTGTCATTATTGGTGGATTATGTTCGTTATCACAAGAGTGGGCTTCTTATAAAAGTGAGTTAGGCCCTCTCTTGCTCTCTCTCACACTCTTTTGCCCTCATGCATTTGGCTGTGGGATGTTGCATTTTAATGATGCAAATCTTCCAATACATAAGCATAGGATGTTTATTCTTTTATTTGTGTCATCTCTGATTACTTCGAGCAGTGTTTTGTAGTTTTCCTCATAGAGGTCCTTCACCTCCTTAGTTAGATGTATTATTCCTAGGTATTTCATTTTATGTATGGCAGTTATAAATAAGACTGCATTATTTATTTGACTCTCAAGACTGGACATTGTTGGTGTATAAAAATGCTACTGATTTTCGTACATTGATTTGCAATTTGAAACCTTGCTAAAATTGTTTATCTTCTGGTAGCCTTTTGGTGGAGTCTTTGGGGTTTTCTTAGTTATAAAATTTTATAGTCAGACTTCCTTACCTATTTAGATGGCTTTTATTTCTTTCTCTTGCCTGATTGCTCTGGCTAGATAACCCCAGTTTCTCTGGCTTGTAATGTTTTGGCTGAGGGGTCTGTTGCTAGCCTGACGAGGTTCCCTCTGCATGTCTCATGACCCTTTTGTCTAGCTAAGTTTAAGATTTTTCCTTTTGCATTGACCTTGAGGAATCTGGTGACTATGTGACCTGTGGATGGTCACCTTGTACAGCATGAAGTGAGGGTTTTCTATATTTCTTGTATTTGCATGTCACACTCTTTAGGGATATTAGAGAAATTTTTGTGAATTATATCCTCAAATACATTTTTCAAGTTGCTTATTCTCTTCCCTTCTCTCTCATAGATACCAGTGAGATGTATATATCTTCTCTTTATATAGTCCCATGTTTCTTGAATTTTTTTTTATTTTTTAAAATTAGTTTTTCTTTTAATTTTTGTCTGACTGAGTTGATTAAAATAACCAGTCTTTGACTACTGGTCTTTTCTGCTGCTAATACTTCCAATTGTATGTAAAATTCTTTCAGTAAGTTTTTTAGCTCTAGAAGTTCAGTTTGGTTCTTTCTTAGGATGGCTATTTTTGGCTTTCAGCTCTTGAATTGTTTTACTGGATTTCTTGGATTGAGTTTCAGCTTTCTCCTGAATCTTGATGAGTTCCTTTGCCGTCCAGATTTGAATTTTATGCCTATCATTTTAATCATTAGAGGTAAGAGGACAACTGACCTTTTAAATTGCCAGAATACTTGCACTGATTCTTTCTCATCTGGGACAGTTGGTGTTCCTTTAACAGTGGTTTAAGTTGATAATAGTCAATTTGCTTCATTTCTGATGCTTTCAGAGTACCAGAGCTCTGTACAGGATTTTTATGTGTCAGTGAAATCTTTCACTTGATTCCACAGGTAGGTACATTAGCAGGGACAAATTTTTGATGTTGTAGTTTGGGTTGTGAGCCAGTACATGGCACATAAGAGTAATGGTCCATAGCTAGGTTAATATCCCACCCATTACTCTTTTGCATTTCCTTGGGTTCACAGGTATGCTCTGTGGTTGTTGGGGGAGAGAGATGGCCCACTCACCAGGTTTACTCCTGGGCCTTGGGGTAAACCCCTCCAATTGCTGGTTCTGTACCTGCATTTCTTTTGTTAGGTGTTCCTGGCCTTGGTGCTCTTTTGGGCTGAGGCTGTGGTTGGAAAGAATACCACACTCTAAACTGGTCCTGCAGAAGGAGGCACACCCACCTCCTATCCCAACCCAGGAACCCATGTATCTTGCTTCTCTCAGTGCTATGTGGGTGGAGGCTCCTCCCTGGCTTGAGTGCCAGCCATAGATCACAGCTGAGTACTCCTGAGTTGCACACTACGGTTTTGGGGCATGGGCACATCCTGAGCCTCCTGTTGGGGTGCTGGTTATGCTGATGAATCCAATGTGCTCCTGGGTCACTGACAAGGTACTCAGATGCAGCCCTCAGGATGGGTTTCAGGAGCTGCACTGAGCACCTGTTCCTGCAGAGTGCTAAGTATAGACCCTAGAAGAGATCAGCAGGCAGGATGGCTTGCAAAACAGACATGCCCCAGTCTCATGGAGAAGC
Source organism: Saimiri boliviensis (assembly GCF_048565385.1). Taxonomy (NCBI): domain Eukaryota; kingdom Metazoa; phylum Chordata; class Mammalia; order Primates; family Cebidae; genus Saimiri; species Saimiri boliviensis. The sequence continues at coordinate 37,573,062 of NC_133465.1, forward strand.
TACCCCCACTCTCTCCTGGCCTCTAGGTCAGACGGGGCCTATGACTCCCAGAAAGGCATTGGGCCTCTTAGCAGCTCTCTGCTGAAGCTGCACAGGGCACAAAACTCTCCTGGGCTCTGTGCTGGCTGAAGGCCTGTCTCTGCCTGCTCCCAGAGGAGATCCCCCTGCCAGCTCATAGGTCCATGAGCATGGTCCCCTATAGCTAGGATTCCAGAGGTCCATGGCAGCGAGTAAGCTGGCACTCAGTTCCCTCACTCACCCCTTACCCAGGAGCCATTACAGGCCAGGAACTAGACCTGGATTTCAGGTACCATGTGCAGGGTTCCAAGATTCCTCCCTCTTCAGCCTCAACTTCCTCAGCTTCAGCATTGTCTCTCCATCTACTCTCAGCATTTTCTCTTGAAGATCTGCCTGAGTTCCGGTGGTTTACTGGATAATGTAGTCTCTGTCAGTGGTAGTGGCATTTCCTGGCTGCGTCTAGTTGGCCAACTTCTCTGAAACCTCTTAATTAATACTCCCTACATTTTTTTCTTTCTTTCTTTCTTTTTTTTTTTTTTTTGAGACTGAGTCTCATTCTGTCTGTCTCCTAGGCTAGAGTTCAGTGGTGTGATCTTGGTTCTCTGCATCCTCTGCCTCCCAGGTTCAAGCGATTGTCCTGCCTCAGCCTCCCGGGTAGCTGGGATTACAGGCATGTACCATGACACCTGGCTAATTTTTGTATTTTTAGTAGAGGTGGGTTTAACCATGTTGGCCAGTGTGGTCTTGAACTACTGACCTCAAGTGACCCACCTGCCTGAGCCTCCCAAAGTGCTAGGATTACAGGTGTGAGCCACTGCACTCAGCCAATATTTTTAAGGCACTTAGAACTATGAACCTGGTTGAAAATAGGCATTCAAAAGTTTCAGCTTATATATTTATTACTGTCTTAGTTTTGCACCACAGTCCTCTCTAACACGTAGAACAACATCTATATAGCAACAAAAAGGTGAAAACATATTTTTATGTTCTCCTTTCATATGGAATATGAATGTGTTTTTTGTAATCTTTTTTCAATCTTATTTGAAGCAATAGAAGACAATTGTGTTCATAATTAAATTATAATTTTTTAAAAAGAGATGAAATTGTATAAATGACATCATTTTTTTTATTTTGATTTCTTTACAACTGTGCTACTCTTGTACTCCAGTATTCCCCACTCAATGCTCGTCTGCTATTCCAGGCAGTTTCCTTTTTACTAGCACATGACTATGATCCTACCAGAGTTTTCAGATGTTGATGGTTATACAAAGCACTTATTATTTTTGCATGTGATGTTAATAGAAGGATAGGATCCTCACTATGGCAGAAAAATCAATCAATACTCAAACTTACAATTAAATGAGAATTCTGGCCAGAACCCAATACCTTTTTTAATGAAGGAATTCAAAACCTTACAATTTAATTATCAATCAATATATAGAGAAGATGGAAGGACTTGACTCAGCAGAGGTTCATATAAAATTTTCCTATCTAGAATATTAAAATTACTATTGAAGCAGGTACTCTGGTTGATAAGCTCAACACCAATTCCCAATCCCTTTTCCATGGCCTAGTTTTGTCAGCCACCCTCCCTGCTGTGAGTAGACACTCATAGTTTTAGTTTTTTTTTTTCAGGCTGAGTCTCTTGTCACACAGTATGGAGTGCAGTGGTGTGATGGGTGTTGAGTCAACATTTCTGGTTCATGAAATGTGAATAGATGTCTATGAGGAATGAGATTCTTGGTAAAGCTTTTGTTTTCTTTATAAATAAGACAGCTATTGATGGTGGCAACCGTTTCTCTCTTCTTTTTTGTTTATGTCTCAATGATTATAATGCCTGAAATTGCAGCATGAGGAAAAGTTAAGACAATGAGAAGATGGAGCTAATATTTTGGAGACTAGCTGAATCAAAGCTAGCAGCATCTATTTCTAGCCTTCTCATTATTAAGGAGGTGAAATCTTTCTTGTTATTACCACATTTATTTGGAATTTTCTGTTACTTGCTGCTGTAAATATCCATAATCAATACAACTATTAAGCACAAGAAAAGCTTATAGTAATCAGCTGCTAAACATCAAATATAACCTTAGATTGTATTACCTGAAATATAATATATGGATCCTTGAAATTAATGGTATAATATTTACCACATCTTAAAATATGTGATGTTAAAAAAAAATTACAGTGTAGGTTTACATAGCAAGAGAGGTAATAGTAGGAAGTTATTACTTCTTTTTTAACTTAGAGTATTTCTTTCTCTTGCATATTTGTTAGAATGAAATGTTCATTAAATGACTTTAATGACCAAATATGATGTGAATATTTTTTATCATATACATGAAAAAGAGATAATTTATATATTTTTAATTCTTCTAAGAATCTTGCATACCCAAAGGAACATGTATAAGCAGTGCAATATAATTAAAAGCATTATGTTTGAAGTAATATAGGCTGGAATTGAATATTAATATTATCATTTTTTAACTATGTGACTTGGGACAGTTGTCTATTTTCCCTGAGACTCAGTTTTCTCATCTGTGAAATGGGAATAACAATAGTAATTAACTCACACAAATGCTGTAGGAATTAACCAAGATATGACAGCTTGACACTTAGTATAGTAAAATGTTGTTGAGTGTTAGTTATGAAGGTGATAATCTATTCCCCTTCCCATCTCTTAAACAATAATTTGTAGTTCTACCTCTTTGCTTACACTTCCACAAACCCTCTATCTCACTTTTAGCTGAAGACCTTGCTTCCTGCTTCACTGAAACATTGAATTAATCTAAAGAGAACTTTTATAGACTCTCATTAGCACATCTACCCACCTTTCGGCATCTGTTTCCACCCACTCTGTCATCCTGCCTGTTCATGTAAATGAACTATTCATGTTCCTATGTAAAGTTAACCACCCCCTCCTTTTATATTTGATGCTATTTCTTTTGGCATCCTCCAGGACACTGCAGTAACAATTTTTCCTTCTCTCCTGTTTCCTCAAATTTTCACTCTTTACTGGACCATTCCCCAAAACATACAAGCATATCATTTTTTTATCATATTATAAAAACAAAACAAAACTAACTGGATGCTTCTTCAAGTGCCAGCCACACTTATTTCAATTATTTGCTTCTTTTGACCGCTTTTAGCAATACTGCTGATCTTTAAATCCTTTTTTCCTACTCTCCTAAATCTACTCCAATCAGGTATTTGGCAAACTCCACCAAGACAAATCTGGTAGCAGCCATCAATGACCTCTGTACTGCCAAATCCAATGATCAGTTATTAATTATCGTTCTACTCACCTATCGGCAATATCTGAGCCAAAGGCTTCCTGCACACTCTTTGATATATTTTGTTCATTTGACTTGCAGGTCATCACACTTCCTTAGTGTTTCTCCTAACTTTCCTCTTTCTTCTCCTCTTTTTCCCCTCATTCCTGAAACTTGGAATGACCGAGAACTGTTCCTCAGTTATTCTGCATCTTTTCTTCTCTCACTCCCTTGATGTTACGTCATGATTTAAAAATAGCATTTATATGTCAGTGACTCTCAAATTTATTTCTCCTACCCAGTTCTTCCTAACTCCAAGCTCATGTATCCAACTTCCAATTCAATAGCTACTCTTGAAATATATTCAGATTGTAAAAATCTACACGTCCCAAACTTAACCCGTAGCCTTTTCCTCAAATGCTGTTCCAAATATAACCCTCTCCATTTCAATTGATAGCAACTCTATATTGCTTGCTTTAAGGCAAAAAGCTTTTAATTATTCTTCCTCCTTTTCTCCCACAGCTCACATCCTCTCTTTTAGGAAACTTTGTTGTCTTGATCATTAATATATTCAGAATATATTACTACATACCACATGATCTGTTATTAGCATTTGTGCTAAACTCTTTCCTGGATAACTGCAGTAGCTTTCATTTGATCTCCTACTTTTAACCTTTTCCATTTATAGCCTATTTACTACCCAGTATACAGAGTTATCCATTTTATTTAAAACTTTGAGTAAAATCCTGTCACATCCATATTAAAAATCCTGCAAAACTTTCCTGTTTAATCCAAGTAAACATCATTAAAAAAGCCCTTAACCTGGCTTTAATTTTCTTTTTCTTTCATAGAATTTTTCACTGTGTAACATCATCTGTAATTTATTTTTATGTCACATTTGCGTTCTGTCTGCTTTTTTCATCATTTCATTCATCAACATTGCTTCTACCTACAAGTTTTTAAAGCAAGCTTTTCTGATGTGTGATTTTTTTTTTGATAATTAATAATAGGAAAAACTGAGTTATATTACTTTTAAAGATGTCATATTTATATCATAGCCATTGCAATAGAAGACAGAGATTGAACTCAGCTCTGCTGAAGCTTTTTAATTGCTGTCATGAGCTAATGGAAAAGTACAAGAGGACATTGAGATGGAGGAGGTTGGTTAAAATGATTAGGCCATTTGTATTTGCCAGTTGTCACTTAATCTAAGTTAGGTTTCTACCTTCCCTCAAAAACTGGGAGAAGGGAGCCCACTCTTTTCTGATGATTTAATGAGAAAGACATTTCTAGGTTGTAGAAAATTTATATCTCTAATGGGCAGAGGAGGAATCTACAATTGCAAGTTTTCCAAACTTAATGTTTTAAGCAAAGAGAAGACAGGGACTGAAGTCAGAAAGAAGCTTATTTAAATTCAGTCAAGTTGAGGGGAATTTTAAAACTGTCTCAGCCAATAGCAGGACATAGCTGAAGACAGTTGCACAACATCTACCTAGATTGGTTTATATTCCATTATTCGTGAAGATTAACATCTTCCATGAGCTATTTGCATGCTCTTTTATTTTAAAAATGGTTTGTGCCTAATCTTGTTTTATTGAAAACAACAAAAAAAGCTGACTTCACAAATATGTTGTTGTGATTAACACAGTAAAAATAGGAAATCTTATGATTAGGA